>NC_136059.1:1442562860-1443904110 GCF_964261635.1 Lissotriton helveticus | reverse complement strand
CTTCATCAAGTTGGTCCGGACGCACTCTGGCGTTGCTTCGGCTTGTTTGCTGTTCCAAGGTATTGGAATCGTCTGGGCCCGCCACGAGGCACAAAGAGAGAAGAAGCGGTTGTCAGGATACTATCCGGGCACTGGGCGACGAGCATTGACATTGCCGCCCCCGCAGATGATTGGACTTGTGCATCGTGGTTGTAGCGGTTTGGGGGCATAAGGAGGCATTTACATTTCTGCTACAAGGGATACCTGGCACCATCTGCGCAATTCGCTTCCCCGCCCGACCACAGGGTCGGAACTTCATTCCACCACTTACCTGGATGCAAGGCGTTGCATTCTGGGTCTTGCAGTTCTGGACTACGCCCGGATCAGCAACAGGTGGGATCAACGACATCGAGGGTGGAGCTTCAGCCAACAGGCTACAGAAGGCAGCATCGCAGTCTTTTGGCATAGATGGAGGGTTAAAGACACTTGTGGCGCTGAGGAAGGCAAATGATTGCCGAAATGCATTCGCCGTGAAACTGCAGAAATAAATGCTTCCAACCTTGTCCCCAGTTGTGGCCTTCGCTCTTTCTAACGGAGGAGGTGTTTTGGAATATATATATATATATATATATATAAAAAAAAACACCAGGTTGCCCCACTAGGAGAGATCACACGTGGAAGAGTTAACGCACACAGCCTCCGGCAGCCGCAGCTCAGAATGCCCTCGTAACTCCCTTTGCAATCAGCCAATTAATTGAATAAAGATGGCGATTTGGCACAATACTGCTTCCTCCGTTTCTGTTGCATGCCAGTGATCAAGAGCTAATCAAGGCTCAAAACGCGTTTGGCTGATTGCAAAGGGAGTTACGAGGGCATTCTGAGCTGCGGCTGCCGGAGGCTGTGTGCGTTAACTCTTCCACGTGTGATCTCTCCTAGCGGGGCAACCTGGTGTTATATATATATATATATATTCACTGAAAAAACCATAGGTTATAGACCATATATAGTTAGGAATTAGCATTTACAAAACCTTGAAAATTCACTGAAAAAACCATAGGTTATAGACCATATATTGTTAGGAATTAGCATTTACAAAACCTTATTTTACTCACACAAAACCATTGAAATTCCATATATAGTTAGTTGCACTAACTATATATCGCGCACCCGCAATCCACTGCTGATGATGTCACATATTACATCATTCATGACATGGTCAGTGACATCACTGATGACATCACTGATGACATCTCAAATGACATCACTGATGACATCACTGATGACATCATCCAGTGACTGTGTGTTTCTGTAAAGTTTAAATATGTTTTACATATTGAAGAATGAGTAGATGTATAAGTGTCTGGATGAAGCATTTAGTAGGTGGGTGACTGACTGTATGAGTGAGTGATTAAATGTGTCTCACTGAGTGCATGGGTTAGTGACTAAACTGTCTTAATTTGTGCATTATTATGTCTGTTGTTCTGTAAACTGCTGCATGTGTTGATCAGTAGCTATATGAGTAACTATATGGGTTATTAATTGATTGTCCAAGTATTTGTATGGGAGACTGAGTGTATGTGTGGCTGGCTGGGAGATGTGTGACTCTGTGCAGATCAATGTGTACTTGTATCAATGATTGTATAAGAGAGTAAGTATGTGTTAGTATATGTTTGAAAATGTAAGGTACTCTATGTTTAACTGTATAGATTAGAAAATGGAAGTGTGATTGATTCTTTACAGGACTAACTAGGTGTGTGAGTAACTCCATGGATGAGTGGCAGAGTGTGAGTGTCTGTATAGGTGTATGAGTGCATATGATAGTGTTGTAAAGATGAGTGATTGTATGTATGAATGATTGTATGGGTGAATGAGTGAATGTGTGTGTAGACGTAGGAATCAGTGAGTGCGTATGTAGTAACTAGTATTGGTGTGTCAATGGTTTCAAAAATTATACTCTGTATTTAACACTGGGTGTAACAGAGGTTATATTAAAGTGTGAGGAGATGCATTGTATTGTCACATTAATGATATCATCATTGATGTGACCATTGATGTCAAATGAGATATCATCAGTGATCTCATCAGTGATGTCATTTGAGATATCATCAGTGATGTCATCAGTGATGTCACTGACCATGTCATGAATGATGTAATATGTGACATCATCAGCAGTGGATTGCGGGTGCGCGATATATAGTTAGTGCAACTAACTATATTGAATATGCTACTTACCAGTATGCATCTGTTCTTGGCATGTAGGGCTGCTAACATTCATATCTTAGCATTAGATCGCCACCTAGTGTTGGGTCCGGATGATCGCACATTGTTGTCCTGGAAGAGTCTTCGAAGTATCCTGAGATAGGTGGCTCCTCCCCTGGACTACAGTGCGCATGGGCATCGGCTCCATCCCCAGATTGTTTTTCGCCATTGTGGCAGAAGATGGAGTGAAAAGTGTAAAGGATGTCCATGCTAATGAATAAATACAATAGTATATCTGCAGCTGCGACAGGCACCGGGGAGGAGGGCGGGCGATATGAATGTTAGCAGCCCTACATGCCAAGAACAGATGCATACTGGTAAGTAGCATATTCAGTTCGAGGCATGTGGGCTGCTAAATTCATATCTTAGCATAGAATACATAGCAGTCCCTCCATCAGCGGCGGTTGCCCGTGCCAGCTGCAGAAACCTGAAAAAGTGTTTTGAGAACAGCCTGTCCTACAGCAGCTTGCTGCTTGGAATGCACATCAACACAGTAGTGTTTTGTAAAGGTATGTGGTGTAACCCACGTGGCTGCTCTGCAAATATCCTCCAAAGGAATGTTCCCTAGGAAAGCCATGGATGCCCCCATTTTGCGTGTGGAGTGCGCCCTTGGGGGTATTGTTAAAGTGCGCTTGGCCTTTTGATAACATATTTGGATGCACTTAACAATCCATCTGGCTATCCCTGCTTTGGAAATAGGGTTGCCTTTGTGTTGTGGTGCGAAGGCAACAAAAAGTTGTTTTGTCTTTCTAAAGGGTTGTGTTCTGTCTATGTAGTACATCAACGCCCTCCGTACATCTAAGGTATGGAGCATTCTTTCTGCCACCGTTTGCGGGTTTTGAAAGAACGCCGGTAAGTCAATAGTTTGGTTGAGATGAAACTGTGACACCACCTTCGGAAGGAATTTGGGGTTAGTGCGTAGCACTACCCTATTTGGATGAATTTGAATGAATGGCTCTTGGATCGTGAGCGCTTGCAGCTCACTGACACGCCTCAGAGACGTAATAGCTACTAGGAAAGCTACTTTCCACGTAAGGAACTGGAGTTCACACGAGTGCAGTGGCTCAAATGGTGGTCCCATCAGTCTGGTGAGAACGACATTGAGGTTCCACACCGGAGCTGGCGGTGTTCTTGGGGGAATGACTCGTTTCAGACCTTCAAGGAAGGCTTTAATGGCGGGCACTCTGAAGACAGAGAGATGCTGCCTGTTTTGAAGATAAGCCGCTATGGCGGATAGATGTATCCGAATGGAAGTGTACGCTAGATTGCACTTGTAAAGATGCAACAGATAGCAAATGATGTTGGGGATAGACGCATCTAGCGGGTTGATGTCATTGGCTGTACAGTAAATGACAAAACGCTTCCATTTTGCAGCATAGCATGCTCTGGTAGTTGGCTTCCTTGCCTCCTTGATGATGGTCATGCATTCCGGAGGTAGGTTAAGGTATCGAAACTCTAGGACTTCAGGAGCCAGATCGCCAGGTTGAGCTGTTGCGGATCTGGATGCTGAATTTCTCCATGGTTCTGCGTCAAAAGACTGGGCGTGAGGCGCAGTCTTTGATGCGGCACCACTGAGAGTTCGAGGAACGTGGTGTACCAAGCCTGGCGCGCCCACGTTGGAGCAACTAGGATGAGAGTCATCGCGTGCTGCCTTAGCTTTCTTGCGACCAGCGGTATTAGAGGGGCTGGCGGAAAAGCGTACGCAAATTTGCCTGACCAGTTCATCCATATCGCATTCCCCTGCGACTGTGGGTGAGGGAACCTGGCGGCAAAGTGTTGGCATTTTGCGTTTTCTTTTGTGGCAAACAGGTCTATCTCCGGATGACCCCACTGCTGGAAGTACGGGTGGAGGACAGATGGGTGTATCTCCCACTCGTGCATTTGATGGCTGTACCTGCTGAGCAGATCCGCCATCTGATTGTCCTTTCCTGGGAGGTGTTCTGCCATGAGGAAAATGTTCCTCTGAATGGCCCACTTCCACATGCTCTGAGCCAGATGAGACAGCTGTGGCGAGTGGGTGCCTCCCTGCTTTTGAATGTAGTACATCGCAGTCATGTTGTCCGTCCGGACTAACACTACCTTGTTGCACAGATGTACAATGAAGGACTTGATCGCCATGAAGATTGCCATCAGTTCCAGATAGTTGATGTGCATCTTCTGTTGCTGCGTCGTCCATAGTCCCTGCACTGTGTAAGTGACCAGATGAGCTCCCCATCCCTGGAGAGATGCGTCCGTTGTCAGGATAATCTGCGGCACAGGCTCTTGGAACAGTCGGCCCTTGCAAAGGTTGTGTGGAGTCCACCAATGCAGAGAGTCGTATGCCCGACTGGTAACCAACACTAGGTCTGTCAATTGCCCCTGAGCCTGTGTCCACTGATTCGCTAAGCACTCCTGGAGCGGGCGCATATGTAACCGTGCGTGAGGGACTATGAAGATGCAGGAGGCCATCATGCCTATCAACTGCATGAACACTCTCGCTGGAAGCGAGTGTTGTGGTCTGAACTTTTGGATTAGAGACTGCATGCTGTCTATCCTGACCTGGTTTGGCTGAGCCATGGCCGTCAGGGTGTTGATCGTCGCACCTAGGAACTGCCGGACATGTGCTGGTTGTAGATGCGACTTTGGGTAGTTCAGCGAGAAACCCAGATCGTGAAGAAGGTGAATTGTAGTCGACATGTCCGCGGCGCACTGTTGTTCCGACTTGGCTTGCACGAGCCAGTCGTCCAGGTAGGGGTAGACATGGATGTTCTGCCTCCTGAGGTGCGCTGCTACTGTCGCCAGACACTTGGTAAACACCCTTGGGGCTGTGGTGACTCCGAAGGGTAGGACCTTGAACTGGTAATGCTTGCCTTGAATAGTGAACCTGAGGTATTTCCTGTGGGACGGGTGTAGTGGAATGTGGAAATAAGCATCCTTGAGATCTAAGGTTGCTAAAAAGTCCCCTTGGTTTAGCAAGGGAAGAATCTGCTGCAGTGTAAGCATGTGGAAATGTTCTGATAGTATGTACAGGTTGAGGGGACGTAGATCTAGAATGGGTCTGAGAGATCCGTCCTTCTTTGGAATAAGGAAGTACAGGGAATACACCCCTGTGCCTTCCTCTCCCACCGGCACGAGCTCGATTGCGCCTTTTTGCAGCATCACCACTACTTCCTGCTGCAATAAGAGCAAGTGCTCTGCGGACATAGGCCTTTGCCTTGGCGGGATGTTGGGTGGAGTGGATTTCAACTCTAGGCAATAACCATACTGGACTAGTTGT
Organism: Lissotriton helveticus; assembly: GCF_964261635.1. NCBI lineage: Eukaryota > Metazoa > Chordata > Amphibia > Caudata > Salamandridae > Lissotriton > Lissotriton helveticus. The sequence goes on along the minus strand of NC_136059.1, from coordinate 1,443,898,616 downwards.
CGCACCCACCTGTCTGTGGTGATGTTTCTCCAGACGGGCAGGAACTGCTGCAGTCTCCCCCCGACAGGTGTTAAGTGGTCGGGGGGCAGTGACACAGAGTCACTGTTTGCTTGGGGTAGAGGAGCGGGAGCTGTTGTTTCCTCTGCCGCGACCTCTGTTGCTGTTATTTCTGTAACCTCCCTTGTTCTGTTTTGTGAACGAGGATTGTGCTCCACCTCTTGAGAACTGAGATTGTTGACCCATTTGTCCTCTGGTGACTCCACGTGCACCTGAACGACGAAAATTGCTGCCACGAAACTGTTGTGACTGCAGGGCCCCCATGGACTTAGCAGTTTCTGTGTCTTTTTTTATTTTTTCTAGGGTGGTGTCAACATCTGGACCAAACAGACTATCAGGATTGACTGGCTGATTAAGAATGGTTGTCTGAATATCCGGTTTAAACCCTGAGATGCGGAGCCACGCCTGCCGTCTCAGCATAACGCTAGTGTTGATAGCTCTAGCAGCTGTGTCTGCTGCGTCAAGTGCACACTTGATGGCTGCGTTTGAGATTAGCTTCCCTTCCTCAATAAGCAGTTTGGTGCCTTCTTGGAACTGTGGAGGCAGGTGTTGTATAATTTGTTCTAGGGTGTCGTAGTGCGCCCTATCGTAACGCGCTAAGAGTGCCTGTGTATTGGCAATGCGCCAAAAGTTCGATGCCTGTGCAGCTACTCTTTTGCCCCCTGCCTCTAGCACTTTGGACTCCTTATCCGGGGGAGGAGCTTCACCCGTCGTCTGGGAGTTGGCACGTTTCCTGGCATTGGCGACCACAAGAGAGTCCAGTGGCAACTGTCCCCGAATGTATGCGGGGTCTGCAGGTGCAGGTCTGTACTTTTTTTCAATACGTGGATTGACCACCCTTGCTCTTGTAGGCTCCTTAAATATGTCCCCAGCATGCTTGAGGACTCCTTTAAGCATAGGCAGTGTCTTTACTGTCCTTTCAGAGACTGAAAATGTGTCGAAAAGGAAGTCTTCCTCAACCGGGTCAGCATGCATGTCCACATCATGATTGGCTGCCGCCCTCTCAAGTAGTGCATGAAAACCTGCTGAATCCTCAGTTGGGGATGCACGTGCATTAAAAAGCTGCGGGTCCTGCCCCACACTTTGAGTGCCCTGGTCACCAGTGTCATCATATGAATCCGGTTGTGCATCTGGTTCATTGATAGGGAAATTGTATTGCTCGTCCTCATCATACCCCTCACCCGCAGAGTGTTCTGGTGAGGGAGTAGGGCTCCGTCTCGGAGGAGGCTGGATTGGTTCCATGAGGCCTGAAGCGTCAAGGGGCACCCTTTTCTTTTTCAGTGGGATGACATATGAGTCCACTGACTCTGAAGTGATTTTTCTCTTATAGAGGGTCAATTTGCCTGTGTCAGCGTCGATGAAATGCTCTGAATCATCCTCTGATTCGAGTACCCGACGTGGAAGTGGACCAGCCGTTGAAGAAACCGTCTTCTTCGGTGCCGATTTGGTGGAAAAGGCTTTCGGCGCCTCCTTTGGCGGCAAAATAAAGAGAAGTTTGCCAGAAGGCTTCGCTGGATTGTCCTTTGGCGCCTGCGGCGATGATATCGGAGCCGACGGAGCAGAGGCCTTCTCCCTGATTCTCTGTAGTGATTCAGCGATGAGGGACGTCTCACTCCCAGTGGGTTTTGGCGCCGACGAGGATGTTTTGACCTTTCCCTCAGATCCGACGTCTTTGTGGGCCTTGTGCGCTTTCGACGCGGATCCCGCTGTCACCGACCCCGAGTCCTGGGACCGGTGCGCAGACGTGCCAGTCTTCGATCCGTGCGCCTGCGTAGCCTCCGTGGAGCCGGCTTTGGCGTGCTTGGACGGCGGCGCCGCTGTTGACCCGTGCCGACCATCTTTGTTAGAGGACCCCTCCTCTGGCGTCGATTTCGATTTTGCAGCAGCGGAATCGACGGACTTCTTCGACTTCTGCGGACCGGAGGTCGACGGAGTCGATGGAGTAGCGGGCACAGTCGTTTTCGCCGGTACGGCAGCCATCTTAGGGACACTCGAGTCCTTAAGTTTCGGTTTCGTTTTCGGGTCGGCCATCTTAGATGTTGTCGATCCCGATGGTTTCGGTTTCGAAACAGTCTGCTCAGCAAGTAAGTCCGTGGCCGGGCCAGAAGGCGGGGCTGTGGCTTGCGGCAACGGGTCTTGGGTAAGGCCAACAGGCGATCCCGTGACCTGGTCGGTATCCTCGTAACCTTCGGGGCAGAGCTCGTCCCCCGAGCTATCTGCCGCGGCCCCATAAATCTCATCGTCGTCTCCTACCTCGTCGACGTATTCAAGGCCTTGACCCACGACTCCGTCGTCGTCTCCCGGATCCGCCTCGACCTCCGTCCCGGGTGGGGAGATTTGAAGATGATGACCCTGGTCCTCTTCTTCTTGGTCTCCGAAGATGTTTTCCGGATCCGGGGCCGCTTGTCTAGCTTCCATGCGCACCGCGCGCCGAAGCTTGAGAGTCTTCTTAGAGCGGAACTGTGCACAGGCCTTGCACTTGCCGTCGTCATGGTCTGGCGAAAGGCATTTGTTACAGACGGGGTGTAGATCGATGTGTGGGTACTTGGACCCACAAAGCAGGCAGTACTTAAACGGGCTCCGCTCCATGTCCGAAAAGTTTTGCAGTCGTGTCGCGATGAGAAGGCCTCAAAGTTCGAAAAGCGAAAGAAAACTCCGCTTATTCCGGCTCCAAGAGACGGAAGACTCGAGACCGTGCGCAGACAATACCGACGCAAAAAAGCGAGGCCTTATGGCCGCTAAAAGTTAGTTTTTCTCGGTTTTGACAGAAAGACGTCGAGACCACATCCGAACCCAATGGCGGAAAAAAACAATCTGGGGATGGAGCCGATACCCATGCGCACTGTAGTCCAGGGGAGGAGCCACCTATCTCAGGATACTTCGAAGACTCTTCCAGGACAACAATGTGCGATCATCCGGACCCAACACTAGGTGGCGATCTAATGCTAAGATATGAATTTAGCAGCCCACATGCCTCGAACATGGAATTTCAATGGTTTTGTGTGAGTAAAATAAGGTTTTGTAAATGCTAATTCCTAACAATATATGGTCTATAACCTATGGTTTTTTCAGTGAATTTTCAAGGTTTTGTAAATGCTAATTCCTAACTATATATGGTCTATAACCTATGGTTTTTTCAGTGAATTTCAATGGTTTTTTAATAGCAAATATCATAAGCTGTCGAATGTCAAGTACGTGGTAAGTAAAAACATTTTCGTGTTTATGCACACTGATCTGCTTTGAATGCTGCCCCCCACCCCTCATTTCTATTAGGAGTACTCTCTCTTTGCAGATAGTGAAGGGTAGTTAACGCAGGCCTTTGCCCCCGTTGTAATCCGTTGTGCCTGCTTCTCTCTCCATTTGATTGATTGTTCTCTTTGGTTCATTCTCTATTTACAAACAAGCACAGAGTCGCAATACTCTGTTTAGTCTTTGCAGATAGCGAAAAATCGTGTAAAAAAACAAAAGGAATCGAGCAAAATCAGTAGGCCACTAATGGGATCTCTTTTTGACCTCGCTAAAATAGAAACATTAAGAACAACCTGTTGAAAATAGCAATGTGTATGTACATAAGCGGCGTCCATTTGTGTTCACAGTACCCCTTGTTGATTGTTTGAATCGAGCATTGAATTGTTCGAAGTTGGTTCTCTTAAGGATCTTCTCTGCCTGCAAACGAGGAAGAATAGGAATATTCTCTCTCCCTTTGCAGATAGTGAAGGGTAGGTAACGCAAACCTTTAACACGTCGTGCCTATTTCGTTCCTCATTGATTGATTGTTTGCCCAAACATTGACTGTTTGGGAATTGGTTCTTTTTTTCGAGGTATTCCCTGTTTGCAAATATACGTAGGAAAATCTTTGCAAGTAGTGAAAGGGTAGGTAATGCGGACCTTTCTCCCCCGTTGTAATCTGTCATGCCTATCTACTCCCCACTGATTGATGCACCTGTTTCACCCGGACCATTTACTAGAGATACGTCATCTGGCCCGACCAGAGAGCACCCCTAGTGAAAAGGACATATGCAATAATAACGAAGTGATCACTGTATCCTGTTAACAGAAACTTTAGCATGAAACAACCTGGAAAGAAAAGAATAGGAAAACGAAAATCAGTAGGCCACTGATGAACTTTTTATTAAATAACAAACAAAGAAACGATAACAATACGTAATGATAAAACCTATTATTGTCCTAGAAACAAAAAACGTTAGAAGTAAGCCTGTAATAAGAAACCTGAAAACATCGCCCCTCACTGCCCCAAAACCTGTTTGTCCCACCGCCTGCCACGGCCAAATAACGGCAAACTGGGAAAGATAGAAGTCAGCAGACATCCGCCCCATTCTAGAAACTTCCAAAGGGCAACAGGTTTTCGGCTACGCCCAGCCGGAAGCAACACATATAAGACGGGTCCTGCTGCCACGCCTCGGCCAGGAGATCATCACGTAGGGTGTAGCCGGAGGAGAGGCCGAGGCCAGCGGGACCCGGCCAGGGGGATTGACAACGCTGGAGAGTTGCAGGGGGGGGAATGTCCGTGTCCTCGACCCTCCCCTCTCTCTCCCAGTCCGGCCGCGGTGGCCCTTGACAGTTGCAGGTAGTCCCGCCACAGTCTCTACCGGTCCGGCCACCAACGGCCGGGGCCGATGGGATCCGGCTGCAGCCGATAAACCAAGGAACCCGTTCATGGGGCCAGAGCAAGGGGCGTCCGGCCGACATCCACCGGAAGCCCGGCCCGAAGACGGACGGGACATTTCTTCTTTCTTCAATAATGGCTTTGACAACACTGGGGGGGATGTCTTGCACATGCCTCCGACCTCCCCCCCCTCGTCCTCATCGCCTGGTCCGGCCATAACAAATCTCAAGCGAGACGCCGTGGGGTGCACTGGGAGGGAGAGACGGTGCGAACAGGCCTCTCCCGCCTCCCCAGTGGAGGCTTCCCACCTGCACCCTCAGCGCTCCAGGCGCCCGGAAAAGGGTTCTTCCACTGTGGCGATGCTGCAACGTCTCGCCCGGCAGGGTGGAGCCCGTCCGCTCATTTGACCCCGCGATCGCCAGTAGCTACCGAACTCTCAAAATGGCGGTCGACCTGGCAAGAGCGGGCCCAGCATAAAGAAATGGCCCGGTCACTGGTTGACTCCACCACCGTAGTCCTCCACGACCTTGAAGATTCTAGAGGAGCCGCGGGAGTCTCCGACCCCCGCAGACACCCCCGATGGGGAATGACTGCCATGATCGCCCGTGGAGTGACGAAACTGTATCCGCGGGACGTCGGCGCTCCCATGCTGGCGCCAGCCTCACTTTGAATGACTAGAATCCTGCAGACCTCAGTTCCGGTGAAAGCACACTGTGACCCGGTAGGAAAAATTGTTGCACCCCCTCCCCTTTTTGACTGATAGTTCAAACCACCGATCCTTTCCTTTGCCCTTTTACCAGAACTTTGGACTGCCTCCCCCTCTTTTACATTTTCTAGAGAAAACAAAACATTAACCACTACATTAGCATAGCAGTTGACACCAGAACTGTTTTCAAATTGAAAACCAACAACATCTTCAACAGAATCCTTTTTGTTTCTGCTGTGACCCTGCTACAGCACAGGCATTGTCCCCAGCAGTAATTCTGCAATGCCGGTAAGTATAGCTGTGGTGCCTACTGGACTCACTCACCCCCGCGGCGCCCCACGCCGTTATTTGCTGGGCGGCAACTTACTAGACATCACCTTCGTGACATCCAGATTTCAGCGCTTTCTGCTGCCTTGGAACTATTCGCACAACAGACCGCTACTGACAATCCACCCCCCGGGACGCCCCACGCCGGATACCCAAATCAGTGCGGCACCCAGGCAACATCTTCTGAATTTTCATAATTTGAAAGAACTAGTAACATGTCCTCATCAGGAATTTCCTCATGAAAGTCTGCAATGATGATTCTTGTAACTCTATGGTCTCCAAACATTCCATAAATTCGCCATCCTGAGATTGATCAAAAAAATCATTCAAGTCATCTCCTCCTTGTGAGAATATTTCATTATTGGTGCTGTCAATTTCAATAAATGTATTGGATAATTCAAAAGAAATTGCCACGGTCTCTTCGTTGTTTAAATGTTTTTACTGTTTTTGTTTTGTTGTATATATTGATAAGTTATTAAAGTTTTATAATCCTACTACTTTGTTGGAGTGCTATATATTTTTAATGTGACACATAAATGTAAAAACTTTGATGTACAAAGAGTCATCCCTGGAATCTTCCGCTTCAGGCTCGGTCCCCTCCCCAATCACAATACAGGATGGTTTTCAGATAGTAGGAACACGTGTGGTGTGACGGATCTCATCGGGTGTGGGCCTTGATCTACTATAACTCCTTTGAAGAGGGGTGATTCTTTACAGCTGGGGCCATAAACTACATCTGCAGGGCTAGCTGATAGCCTGGACAATCGGACACAGAGGAAGAGGAGTGTCAGAGGGTGTGGTAGTGAATAGGGCGAAAGGGAGGTGTCGGGCGGGCACAGAGTGTGATTCTCAGGGAAGAGCAGCGCAGATGGGGGGAGGTTTATTGCCCATGCATAAGACAGAGAGCGGGGGTAACCAGTGCCTGGGGAAGATGCTTGCGAGGGTGGGGAGCCATGCTACGAATCGACAGCGTGCAGAGAGTGGGTCTGGTCAAGGCATCTAAAATGGCTGCCGTGCACGACAAAAGTGTGGCATTTCAAAAAAGGCAAGATGGCGCAAACAATGTTTTTCAACACTTCCTCATTTCCTTCGAATCGAACGGTAACAGACGTTGGTGCATATTACCAAAGTTAAGCGATATTTATCGCTAACGATGCTTACCAACGAATTTTTTACCGCTAAGCATCGTCAGAAATTATCGAAGATAAACCTTGCTATTATCAAGGTTTATCGCAAATGCGATAAAAAACGGCCGCAATGCATGAATATCGCTAAAAAGTCAGCGATATTCATGCATTACCGAGCTAATGCTCTTAGCCATGTTATCCACCTCCCATTGGATAACATGGCTAAGAACTGCTCAGGGCAGGTGTTAGTTTTTGGAGATATTCGCGCTTAGCGCGAATATCTCCAAAAGTTGATAATAGGAGATAGATATCTTGCATGTTGTAATGCAAGTTATTGTGGTATATGGAACTCATACCATAATCTCTCAGGAAAGCAGAAACTGATCCTTTTGGGACCGCCTGAGAAGGCCTAGGGGGTGAGGGGTACTCTACTTTGGCCCCTTTTCACGTTCCGAACTATTTTATTTTACTCTCTTCTGTAATTACACAAAATAGCAGCGATAAGATGCATCAGAGACACACAGTGAGAGAAAGGAGGCCGGAGATGAAGAAGAGATGTCAAATACACATTGGAGATAATATAGTGGGAGAAGGGAAGTAAATATGAGTAAACTTACCATGTAACATAAAAATGTTGCACTCTATACTATAAGTCTCATTTTATACTACAATCACTTCGCTACAACCTCATAAATTAAAAATAAAAATGAATAATGTCTCAAACAATTTTTGATTTCTAAATATAAATTTATTCTTCTGAATTTTCTAAATTTGAAAGAACTAGTAAAATGTCCTCATCAGGAATTTCCTCTTCAATCATCTCATCTGGAATCTCCTCATTAAAAGTCTGCAATGATGATTCTTGTAACTCTATGGTCTCCAAACATTCGATAAATTCGCCATCAACAGATTGATCAAAAAAATCATTCAAGTCATCTCCTCCTTGTGACAATATTTCATTATTGGTGCTGTCAATTTCAATCAATGTAGTGGATAATTCAAAAGAAATTGCCACGGTCTCTTCATTGTGAGCCATTTTATTTTGAAATTGCTTGCTGTAAATTGCAGAAAAAAATAATCACTTTCATTTATCGTTTTTAGTAATACATAATATAAAACTAACTTTATCAAGTATTTAGTATAACAGAAGGACTGCAAATAAATAACAGAATTTTTTTTTCAAATTATCTTAAAGTGTACAACATAGTTCCCCTTACAAATTAACAACTCACCTTTTTAAAAGTAGGAGAAGTGTTAGTACTGTGTAAATCAAACACCAGAAATTGACCACCAAAAATTCCTCACAAATGTACCTCAGACAGTAGTATCACAAAATGGCTGTGGTTTCCTCTCATTTGAGATATATACATAATCAATTAACTTTCATCACACACAAATACAAAACCAAAGTAACATTTTAATTGGTTCTAAAGTTCAACACTTTCAAATGTGTTTTCCCCATGCAATTTTCCATAGGACATTTACATACGTCTACAGCCTGAATGGCTGAACGGAATTACACCAAACTTGGCAAAATGGTACATCAAACCTAAGAGGTCAGGGAGGATCTACTATGCCCCCTTATGGTCATTTGCCCCTTCGCTTTGGCCTCCTCTTGTCTCTCGATCCTACCGAGAGACAAGATGGCGGCCGCTACGGACTGTTTGGAATGTTTACAGACGCCGGAGAACCAATCAGCTTCGCAAAGCTCCGTAACGCGAAAAGTACGCGAAGCGGAGCGCTGTTACAGATATATATCTTTTTTTGAACGTTAATTTCTCAAAATCCACTGGAGCACATATATTGAGACCTAGCAAAGGCACATCGGGCTACCAGTCCCTAATATTTTGCCAAGTTTCGTGCAAATCCATTCAGCCGTTCGATTATTATTATTATTTTTTTTTTTTGCCCCGCGGGGCCCTTTTAAAACCTCCACATCAAACCTAGGGGGTCAACGAGGATCTACTATGCCCCCTTATGGTCATTTGCCCCTTCGCTTTGGCCTCCTCTTGTCTCTCGATCCTACCGAGAGACAAGATGGCGGCCGCTACGGACTGTTTGGAATGTTCACAGACGCCGGAGAACCAATCAGCTTCGCTTCACAAAGCTCCGTACCGCGAAAAGTCCGCGAACCGGAGCGCTGCCCGGTCCGCTGTTACAGATATATATCTTTTTTTGAACGTTAATTTCTCAAAATCCACTGAAGCACATATATTGAGACCTAGCAAAGGCACATCGGGCTACCAGTCCCTACAATTTTGCCAAGTTTTGTGGAAATCCATTCAGCCGTTCGGGCTAAAAGTGAGGCCAACCGCCCTATGGAAAACTCAATGTTAAAAACACGTTTTGGGACCCCCCTTTTTTCTCGGCCCCCCCTTGACGAACCCCCCCCCAAATTTGCAGGGGCTGCTCAGAAACAAAATGTTCAATTTTCCAGAAAATTTCAGCCAATTCCGTCCACAAACGCCAAAGTTATTAGACATAGAATTTTCAAAAATCCCATAGAGAAAAAATTCTAACTATATATACCTACTGGCGACCGCCAGTAGGTAATATATATATATATATATATATATATATATATATATATATATATATAAGAGATATCTACATGAGATCCATTCAAGAGAGGTATATACATGCAGAGACATCCAAGGATAAATGTATATAAGGATAAATTTGCATATAAAAAAAATGGCCATACCCATAGATACACAAGTCATACAGGGTATACCAAAAGTATAAACTCCTCCTAAGGCAACTCATGTCCTCTGCCAGTGAGCGGGAGGACATGAAGTGGAGGAACGAGGAAAACTCCAAAAACAGAGGTAACCAAGGAAGGACAGAGACAATACATCCTACTGCTGTAAAAAAGATTACGATAATAATTGCGGTGGAGACAGAAAGACAAAGCTAGGAAACCGCAACAGAATGCCACATAAGAGCAGGAAGTGGAAAGTGTCAGCAAGTACAGGAAAACAAGGGCAACCGTCCAAGAACCAATGCCACAGACTGAGGAAGGATGCCAGCAGGTGGTGGCAGGGGAAGCGAGGAATAAAAAAGCATGCAGAAAGTCCACCATGAAAGAGAAGAAGTAGACAGTCAGGGGAAAGGAAAGAGCTGGCGGAAGCCATGGGCAACAGATAGTTGATTATGACAATCACACATTGCCCAACTCAAGGAAGCAGGAGAAACGGTTAAGAAAACTGACCAACGCTACATGGATACTTAAGGAAAGCTAGGATATGGCCCCAAAAAAGTAAAGCAATACCCCACCAAAGAAGGGGTTTAAATGGAACCTCTTATTATAGAAAAAGGGATGCAGCAAAGGCAGGAGTGAAGGGAGCAATGATACAGGGAAAGCCCAGCCTCTTGTAAAATAAAGATACCAGACAAGGATCTCAACAATCAAGGGGGCTAGTGTCCCAGGTGAAGAGAACTGAAAGAACAAATGCAAAAGCAAAAGGGGAGAGGATGTGGCCTGAGGGGCTAGGACTGTCTATCTCCAATTGGGGGAACCGGGTTCAAGTCTAGGCAATGACGCTCAACATCATGTGATTCGGGGCAAATCAGGTAATCTCCCCGTGTGTAACAAAAATGAATGTGTCCTTGTGTAACAGTAATTGGTGCTCATGTTAAGCACTACGATACCCGATACCTTCGGGCCAAGTTAGTGCTATATAAAACTCGTCAAAAAAAAGCTAACCCATGGGTGAGATGGCAGATATGTATAACGAACCCCAGAAGGAGGAAACAGCAGCAGTTTTAACACACGCAGGTAGGTAGAAAACTGAATGGATGAAAACACACACAAGAACACTAGACTGCTTAAGATAAACAGCATCAGGAGCACGATTCAGTAGAAAAGTGCCTACACGATAAAGTAGTGCCCAGGTGTAATTAAAAATGATGCAGGTACCACATGGGCATTAAGAAGGTGGAGTCGTAGAACCCAGGCCTGCCCCAAGAGGAACACAAATATGAGTAGGAGAAAATCCATGTGTCCCACAGAGTGAAACAGAACAAAGAGAAGGCCCATACCAAAGAGGGTCAAAGACCGGAACAAATGTTAACCAGGCCACATAGCGCGCCTGCCTGTGGTACTATTGTCACCCATATGGACCTAAGGGGCAGAGAAAAGATGAAGGGATACGAAGTGTCTTTCAGGCATACAAAATAAGGAAAGGCTGTGCACCAGCACACAACAGAAACGGAATACCCGCCACAGTGTAAGTACTCAGGTAGGAAAAATCAAACTGCAAAAAAAATCTGAAAGAACAGATTCCCACGAAACTGCAAACAAGATGTGTTCCAATTGGCTGGAAACAAACCTGTCACTCACAGCATAAATAAAAAGAACAGTATCTGCAGAAAGCAGGCACACCACACCAGGTGTAACCCTGGAAGCGAGAGAAGTACTCTGCCCTATGAAGACAGATAAGAATCAAAACAAGGGGAAACAACTATTCCTGACAACCTTAGTACAACAGAGTTAAGACTCCGTACCACGATACACATTTCTGAAGTGGCATAAAGCTGTGTCGGCATGCGCACCAAAAAAGGAGGTGCCATCAAAAGACATGTCAATTAAAGTCGTTTGCACAGCCTTAGAAAACCTGGAAGTACGCAACCGTAGACGCCATGGAAGAGGACATTGCCAGATCGACAGAATCAGTGAAATGGCACAGTGGATGCTAAGAGTGGCAGCTTGTTGCCCATCTCGTACCAGGGGAACAAGAGCATTCCGGGATTCTTCTGGAAGGGAGTGCAAGAGGTGTTCCGCTGAGTCCCACAAGACGTGGGGAAAAGCAGGCGAGGACACAAGCAGTGTTCAGAGAGTGCAGGGCACAGCTAGAAGAAGAGAAAATATGCCTACCACAAGTGTCAAATTTCCTGACCTCTTTTCGGAGGGAGAACATCAATATTTTGTCTGGCTGAAGCAGCTTGAACCATAAAGCTCCTAGTAGAAGGATGTCAACGGAAACCGGAGAGATCCAGAGGGAGCCCTGTTTCAGGTTTAGTACAAGCACCCAGCAGGGATATCGAAATGCCAGTCACTATAAGGGAATACAGGCTCAAAGTTAGACAGGCCAAGATGAATGACTCCAATTAAAGTGTGTCGACAACTCCACAGTATAAAGTTGCAAATCCAGGATGACCGAAACTCGATTGAGCATGTCCGGCAGAGCAGAACTCGCCTCCGTAGCCAAACCAGGAGTAAGGAGGTTGGAGAAGATTCTAAGCCACTGGCTTCACCCAAGTCAAGTAACCAGCTAGACTGCATAGGGGGTGTAACATGTACGAAATAGGAGGGGGACACAATGCCTGTAGAACTTCCACAGCCATAGTCCTCTGAAGAAAAAACCAGAGGAGGAGAATCTAAGTCAGTCAGCTCAATCAGTGCCGCATCGGATGCCGTAACCAAAGCTGGCGACACCGTAAACTAAGCCGGCACAACGCTCAGAAGGTGATGCCTCAACATCATCAGAAGGAGCGTGGATCAGCGTTGATGGCCCCACTACGGGAGCTGGCAGACAAAAACCTGATGCAGACATTGGAGTCGACAGACCAGAAGCAGGAGCCAAAGGTGAGAGCCTCAAAGGGCTGTGCACCAGCGTCGCCAATGTGTCAGACACAGGAGGATTACCTGAAGCCAGGGGAGAACCCGCCTGCAGGGTCACAGGCACAACCTCATATGGTGCCCAAGGGCTCTCCAGAGGGAGGTGACGCTCCAAGAATAAATTGAAGAGATTGAGAATATTTTCTCATCTGGGTCATTGACGATAGATGGGGCGACACAGGGAAGGACTCATGCCCCAACACTTCAACAGAAGAACAGGCACCAGTGTTAGGTGAGGAAGGCACGAGGTGCCACAACTTTGATCGCTGATGCCAAGACTTACCCCCGGACGGCGAAGGAGAATGACGCCTGTGGGAACAGCTCCTACAGAGGACGGTCCAGAAAGCATGTGGGAGACATAGGACTAGAAGACTTCATTGACTGTGACATCCACAGCACAAGGTGCTGCATGTAATGTTCCCTGCTTACTTTTAGTTGGGGCTGGGGACAGGAGTCGCACTCTTCGGTTTCATAGTGCTCACCCAGGCACCACATGCAAACTGAGTGAGGGTTCATTTATTTTATTTATTTATTCAAAGTTTTATATAGCGCGAACAAGATCCTTACAGATATCAGAGCGCTTCACAAAGACAAGGTTGGGGCAGTAGGAATGAAACAGAGATAATGGGAGCAGTATAATAGTCACTAACATGGTAGGATAATAATAACATACATAAAACGTATCAATATACAATCAGGTAAACAAGTAATATAAGACGGCACAAGTCATTGAACCCACTACAGAGGTGTTCAGGTACACCTTGGGCGTGTGGTTGGCTTATACCAGTGTTTTAGTATAGAGAGAACACTGAGTGGGGGCATCGGGAGAGTGAATCAGTAGACCAACGTGTATCATATATTGGTCGGTAGTAAGAGAGTAGCGTAGTAGTGTCCCCATCAAGTAGAAGTATAGTGCCAAAGGACAAGGTGAACAGTGATACAAAGCAATGCAGAGTCTCTGATTCAGTACCTATAAGGTTCAGGAGATCTTGGCCAGTAGGATGGTTTTCACCTCTTTCTTGAAGAGTGCAGCGGAGGAGATAAGCCTGGTTTCGGGAGGGAGCGCATTTCAGATCCTGGGTGCCATTCCTGAGAAGGAGCGCTTGTATGTTTTCTCTTTCCGGAATCTACGAGGTTTCAGGAGTAGATTTTTTGTACTTCTATTGGATCTTGAACCTCCTGATATAGACAACTTTTGAGCGAGGTAGTTGGGTGCATTGTGGTGCACGGCCGCGTGTGTCATAACTGCAATTTTTAGCTGTATTCTGGCTTCAAAAGGTAGCCGTTTTAGAGATTTTAAGTCTGGGGATATATGCGAATGTTTTCTTGAGCCAGTAATGAGTCTCGCGGCAGCGTTCAGGGAGGCTCTTAAGGGTGCTGTTGTGGATAGCGGAAGTCCGCTGAGGGCCACAATTCCGTAGTCTATTCGAGGGATGACTAAAGCTTGTACAGCAGTTTTGAAGTCTTCGGCAGGGAGGAAGGGTTTAATTTTCCTCAGTGTGTTGATTTGGAAATTAGCTGCTTTTGTGGCTTTGCTAACGTGCTGCTGCATGTTGAGCTTGGCGTCGAGTGTGATGCCTAAGGATTTCGCCGAATCCACGATGGTAGGTTGGACATTGAGTGCGGTTAGGTTATTGAGCCAGGTTTGGGTGGTGGAAATTTTCGCCAGGGGTGAGATGAGTAGGAACTCAGTTTTCAGAGCATTTAGTTTGAGGTGATTATCAGCCAGCCAAGATTGAGTGTTAATAAGCGTGGAGTTCAGATGTTTGATATCTTCCGGGGATTGTAGCTTTAGGTAAAGTTGTGTGTCGTCGGCGTACATATGGAATTGGACATTGGAAGCTTGGAGCAAGGTGGCGAGCGGTTCCATGACGAGGTTGAACAGTGTGGGGGAGAGGGAGGATCCTTGTGGAACACCTAGATCTGCAGGCACAGGTGTAGATAGCACATTGTCGATCTTGAACTTCTGAGACCGGTTGTGAAGGAAGGACGAAAACCATTTGAGAACAGTTCCCGAAAGACCCATTCTAGTACTTAGCAGCTCCAGCAAGTTCTCATCTTTGACCGTGTCAAAAGCTGATGAGAGGTCAAGAAGGATGAGGAGGCAGGACTCATTGCGATCAAGAATTTGGAGGGCGTCATCAATTATGTGTGTCATAGCTGTTTCAGTGCTATGTTTCGCTCGGAAGCCTGATTGATGAGGGTTGAGGAGGTCAAATTGGTCAATGTGTTTTGTTAGTTTGAGTTGGACACATTTCTCCAGCAGTTTGGCCAGGGTGGGGATATTGGTGATGGGCCGGTAATTGTTTAGGTCAGACGGATCAGCTGTAGGTTTCTTGAGTATAGGCGTGACTTGCCCCACCTTGAGTGAGTCTGGAATGAGGCCTTGTTGCAGGGAGCTGTTGATGATTTTGGTCCAGAGAGGGAGGAGCAAGGGGATGAAGTCTTTTACAGCATTAGCAGGTAGAGGGTCTGTGAGGTGATTAGAGGGCTTCAAGGTGCAGAGCAGTTTGTGTACTGCTTCTTCCGAGTAGGTATCGAAGTACAGCCAAGATGCCTTGTTTTTAGGTTGAGTGTTAGCCATTCTGGTGTGGTTGGGGAATCGGCTTACATCCATGATGAGGTCATTTCTTATGTTGTCAGTCTTTAGCTTAAAGAAAGCAGAGAAGGCTTCACAGTGTGGGGTGTCGCTTGTTGTGCTGTTTGATTGTAAGGGTTGTGTCTTTGTTTGGGTCTTTATTAGTTCGAACAGCTTTCTTGGCCTGTTTTTTGCTTGGTCCAACTGGCGGCTAAAGAAGTCTGACTTTGTGCGCTTTATTTTCTTGAAGTAGGCATTTCTCTTGTTCTTAAGCCTTTTGAGGTGCAGTGCTGAAGGGTCCGATCTCCAGGTGCGCTCTGCCATTCGCATAGTACGCCTGTCGTCATTGAGTCTATCATCATACCAGGGGTTAGAAATTTTGGTGGAGACTCTCTTCAGTTTCAGTGGGGCGACTTCATTGACTATTGTATTCATAGAGTCAAGGTAGTGGTCGGTCAGTGATTGAACATCCGAGGCACCTGAAGGAGGAGATTGCCGATGTGGGGAGGAAGGGTAGAGGGGTTAAGATTCTTCATGTCCCTTTTCCATGTTTTGGATTTGATTGGTTGAGCCGGGTTAGGTTTAACTTTCTCATTGATAAAGAAGGTGATAATGTGGTGATCTGACCAGTCGCAGGGTTGGATCGCCTCCAGTTGTGTAGAGTTCTCTTTGGCAATGATGAGATTGAGTATCGAGCCTTTGTCGTGTGTTGGTCTATCGCATATTTGGGTGAGGTCAAGCGCATTAAGGAAAGTTTTGAGACTATTCACCACTGTGTCTTTCTGATCGTTCCAGTGGAGATTGAAGTCACCTAGGTAGACTTGGGTGGTCTGCCGACCGGCATTGGAAGTGATCATGTCCATGAGTTGTTGGGTGAATATGAGATTGTCACCAGGCGGGTGATAGATGAGATGTAGAGCACAGACTTGTTTGCCCTCGCTGGTGATGTCGAGGCAGAGGAGTTCACAGGAGGAAAGGGAGGGAGAGGTGACTTTAGTGACGGAGAGGTTGCTCCTAAAAATGCATGCAATTCCCCCACCCGTCTTGCCAGGAGACCTGTCCAGCCTAATGATGTGATAATTGGGGGGGACTAGTATGTCCATAATCGGGGTAGAGGCTTCAGTAAGCCACGTTTCCGTTAGAATGGCTAGGTCCAGATCCATAGATGAGACGAGATCAGCGATGTCGGAGGAGTGTCTCTGGGCCGATCTGCAGTTGAGTAGGATGCATTTGAGTTTGGG
Source organism: Lissotriton helveticus (assembly GCF_964261635.1). Taxonomy (NCBI): domain Eukaryota; kingdom Metazoa; phylum Chordata; class Amphibia; order Caudata; family Salamandridae; genus Lissotriton; species Lissotriton helveticus. Next base: position 1,443,882,333 of record NC_136059.1, on the reverse strand, counting down.
AGAGAGAAGGGTGGTCGAGCTTTCTAGTGTGAGGGGAACTTTTCTGAGGTTGTTAGGGACGGAACCTCTGTTGTTGAGTGTTGGGAGCCTCAGAGGGTTTGTAAGAATTGTGGGTATGGGGATGTGTGTGTTGGATATGTGTTTTACCGGACCTGGGCCATAAGAGCGTAGGAGAGAGCATAGGTCGCGGTCCGACAATGGGTTGAGGACACGACGGGGGCGGTGGGAGTTAGTGCGAACGGGGATAGTCGGACAGCGCGGGTGTCGTTGGGGGCGAGGGCATGTAGGGAGGGTGCGTCGTTTGTGGGGTAGTGGGATGGTGTGGGGTAGACTGGGCTGTGAGGAGAGAAGGTCTTTGATTGCGTGGACATCTTTTTTGATTTGTAGAATATCCTCTTTGACTTGTTGGAGGGTGGATAAAGTCAGGTCAGGAGGTGCGTTGGGGATGGGGTTGGTGGTGAGAGCCATTGGTGAATGGTTGAGTAGTGCGCTGGAAAGCGGGCAGGGTATCGAGGGGGGGGGATATACTAGCGTTGTTGGAAGGTTCTGCTGTGCTAATGAGTGGGATGGCATTCAAAGTGTGGGCGTGTTTGTGGGCGAGGGGTGTGGGTGAAGTAGGTGAAGTAGGCGTTGGGTGGGAGGCATAGGTAGTGACGTCAGTGGGAGACGGTGCCGGAGAGTAGAAGAGTGAGTGAAGGCTAAAGACAGTGGGGGAGACAGGAGGGTAGTGAGGGCTGAGAATAGGAGGTGGGGGAGAGGGGGATGCTAAGGAAAGGGAGGCGGTATGTTCTGTATCTTTAGTTGGGAGGGTGAGAGTGTCGTGGGTGGGAGTGGGGAGGGAGCTGGGGAGGGAGAGGTGTCCGCCGTGAGGGGGATGGGATGGGGGGGGTGGATAAACTCCGAACGGTGGTGTGTTCAGATGGTGGCGTGTTGTGGGTGAGAGTTGTTGTGTCAGGTGTGAGAGACTCGTTGGTGGGAGTGGGGAGGGAGCTGGGGAGGGAGAGGGGTCTGCCGTGGGGGGAATGGGGGGGGTGGATAAGCTCCGAGCGGTGGTGTGTTCAGATGGTGGCGTGTTGTGGGTGGGAGTTGTTATGTCAGGGGGGAGAGGGATGGAGGGGGTATGAGTGGGGATAAGAGTGGTCATGAAAGAGGGGCGGCTAGTATATGAGGTGGAGAGATTTGGGACTGTCCTTGGGGGGTGTGGGGCGTTAACAGCAGGTGGGCCATTTACCGGGGGGCTGGGGGTAGGGGTGTTGATGGTGGGGGCTGCGACGTCAGGGGTGATAGTGCTGGTGGAGTTCTGGGTGGGGGTCCGCAGCTTGGAAAGGTGCTCTTTGAACTTGGGGAACAGGTTGTCTAGTAGTTCCAGGTTCTTGTCAGTGGATTGAATTAGGACAATCCCGTTATTGTAGATGGTAATGGTAGTCCTGCCAGGGAAGAGGTGGGAAGGTGTGATAGAGAGAGTTAGGCCATGAGTTGTTTTCCTGGGGGTGGAGACGGTGAGTAGGGATAGGAACGGTTTTCTCCATTGGGCTCTGCGTGAGGTGTGGAAGATGATATCAGTATTCAGGGCTCCATTGCCCGGTGAGAAGTAGGTGTCGGCAAAGGGTGTTTCAGGGTGCGACCTCAGGAAGTTATGTTTAAAACGTTTAGTGGCTTTTTTGGTGAGTGTGGAAGGGTAGTTAATTCTAAAAGTGTGCTTGCTGTTAAGCTCCATTTTAGACAGGCTGTGATGTTGGGTGTAGGAGATAGGACGACAATAGAAACTGTCAGCCACTAGTTACAAGGCATGGAATGACACTAGTGGGTGACCAAAAGTATAGAAGTCAGTGCAATCCAAGAACAAACAGTGTGTAGGTACAGCTTACCTAATGTATCCTATATGCGAGGTAGAAGTCAGCTTACACCATGTACAAAATATGAGCGGTAGAACCGGTTAGGTGGAATCAAATTTACCCATCAGAATGTACGAGGTAACAGCAGTGTAGTCTAGGTGTAGAAAGTGGCTTGGTGCAGCTTACATGACTGAGCGAAGTGAATGAGGTAGTAATAATCAGTGCAACATCGTGAAGTAGCTTACATCGGAAGAACCAGCAAATAAATGAGGTAGCGTACAGTGAATGATAGGGATAAAGGTGAGGTAGGTGCAGCTTACCGCATATACAGTATAAAGATAGGGCTAAATTACTAATGAATTGCTGAATCCAATATATGTACAAACAAATTAATGCAGTAACAAATAAGACCCTCGAATATGAGGTAGCAATCAGTGCACTGTCGGTGAGTAAAAGCGAAGATGGGTGTATATTACATAAGATGTAGGATACCAATAGTAAGATAATACTGCAGTAAAAGGCAGATACTTAAGCACATCAAGAGCACCAGGTTATATAAAGTGTAAAATACAATAGTAATAAAATACCGCAATAAAAGGCAGACACATAAGAACACAAAGATTTAAATACAGAGCTGTGTGGAGTCTTTGGTATCAATAGTAAGTAGTAGTCAGAAGGACTAGTCCATGATGGCCGCCAAAGAGAGCAAGAGTAGTTTAAAAATGGCCACCAAGTAGGGAGGATGAAGTCATTAGTCCTCTTTTAGTTGTTACTGTTTTGATAGCAGGGCAGAGCAGTTTCACATTGAATTCCGGCTGGCTCAGGGTCCTGCAAACCAAGGGGAGTCTTATCTCAGATTTGTTATCTAAAAAGGAGCTGCTGAGGGGCCTCGTGTGTTCAGGCGGGGATTGAATGTTCAGTTTATGGCCCCGGCCATTTTGAAGAAGAGAGGTTTTTACAGAATGAGTCAATAAGAAAATCGAGTGGAGCAAAATAAGTAGCTAATCCAGCAAAAAGTATTGGGGCACAGTAAATACCTTAATCAGCCTTCACTTTAGCATGCGAGCTGTAAACCCAGCCGCCGGGGCAAATACGACCTTTTTGCCAGCTTTTGCATATCCCGGTTGCAGTGGTGCCCAGATCGACAGGCTCACCTTCGAGCCAAAGGGGCCGTCTCTGCTCCCGAGTATTGCATCTGTGCAGCATATCCCATGGGGAAACGTGAGCGCGCACAGGGTCGAGCAGTTCAGGGTAGACCATTCCCAGGGCAAATCATTCCTCCTTGCCTGGCTCGCCCCCCAGAAGCTGGATGTTCGGTGTGTTCGGGGTGTGAGGAAGAGCCGTGTCAGACCCCTCAGTCCTCTCCCCCACTCCTAGAACGATGGCGGCTGCAGGCGGAGGACGAGCTGCCCTTCACCCGGCCGGGCGGGACGCGCCGATCACAGCCCGCGGAGATCAGCCAGGCGGGGGAGCCCAGACTCGTGGCAGACATTTGCCATCCACAGGATTCACAAGGTGTGAACCCAGAGGAGAAGAAGGGTAAAAAAAGGATACACTGCTCTGTCGACGAAAAAACATCAAGTAGGCCAAAAACGGCCAAAGGAACTGCAGCGCGGATTCACATGCTAGCACGGGAAAGAAGGAACTGATGTCAGCACATAGGGGAGGGCTAATATGGACTCCGTTGACGTCACATTTGGGAGGTGGGATCGCTTGAGGCCCTCTACTGACACTCTACTGACGCACAGAGGTACTACTGAAAAAAATTCCGGAACCATTCTGAAACCTGGGGAGGATTTGAATACATGATCACATGATAAAAGTGTTGGGTTTATCAAAACATGCCCCCTGAATCCTACCAGCCTGTGGTGTGCTTACTGACTGGATTCTGCCAGCCTGAGTCCCGAGACAAGTTTCTGACCTCTGTGTCAAGGTTCTTTTGCTCTCAGGAGGTCAGTATCAAAAACCTGTCTGGGAAGAGGGTATAACACCCCCTCCCACAGGATCATCTGCTGATATGCCTCCTTGGGCTGGTGAGATTTAAAGGAACCACCGCCTTTGGAATGTGAATCTGGCTACCCTCATGGAAGAGGAAGGTAAACCCCCTGTCCAAAGACCACTTGGCACCTGGACAGCCAGAAAGGTTAGCTAGACAGGTAGTTGTGTCACCCCAGGCTAGCATCCCCATAAGGTGGGCTAACTGCAGGGTGGACACACATTTTCAGAGGTAGCCATCTATGTGATGGCATACCTAGGACTTCTGGGACAGGGCAAGCCCACTTACCACAGCAAGTGGTCATATAGGGTGCGTAGTGACCCCAAGGGTCAGTAGCTCATTGGATACTACCCTACACTCCCCTTACACCCCTAAATCCAGTATTTAGGGGAGGCCCTGGCAACAGAGATGCAGATCCTGATGACCTACGCAATGTAAGAAGGCAATGAAGAGACGCTAAAGCAGAAGATAGCACCTGACCAGGCCACAGTCCTGCTGACCTGTCTGCCGTTCTCTGTCTACTCTGTGCCAAAGGTGACTCATCCAGCAGCTGAGTGCCTCCAGAACTTGGGAGGAGTGCTTGTGTCGAATAAAGACCAAGACCTCACGTGCAGAGCAGACCTGTTCAAAAGAAACCATAAAGAAAAGACTCAGAGATCTCCAGTACCACCAAAGACCTGAAACCTGAAGTCCCCTCTGCACCCGACCCCTCCGGCCTGAGTTGAAGTGGCCCACATGAGCCAACAAGGTTCCCCAGCACTCCAGAGTCCGAGTCTAGCATGGTTTCACACCCGTGGACTCATCAACGTCGCCTGCAGCCTATGCACGCAGGCCCCCTTGACTGCAACTGCTATCGGTAAGGAAACCGGTTGCCTAATGACACCTCTGCATTCATCTCCCTGGGCTTCGGAGAAGAGGACCCCAGGTAGGGCCTGTACGGGTCGGTGTGCACCCACTTGGTGTGATCCTGTACTCACAGTCAAGAGTCTTTGGGTGCTGCTAGTGCTCTGACCCCTGTTGCTTCTCAGACTCAGATTGTGAGCTGTCCTTGGGAGTGAACAGGAGGGGCTGAGCTCCAGAAGGGTCAGCCTTCAAGTCTTCGTCCACATCGCATTCCCCAAAGATGTTGGGAGTGTTGTCTCCTACCTGGTGCTGCATTCTCCAATGGGCTAATCTCCAGTCACACCGGTATAGCAACGTTTTTTTGGAGCAAAAGGCATGGCAGGCCTGACGCCCACTCTCGTCGGGTTCGGGGGGAGAGGCACAAGTAACATACCTAGTTGTGGTTGGTCCAAGGGTACATGAAGTGGCATGGGGCGATATTAAAAGGGTGAGTACATGAAGTGGCATGGGGCATATTAAAAGGGTGCCCTTTCAATTACTATTTCCTCATTTTTGTCTTGGAAGCATAGAAGAAGTGGGCATGAGGCCACAGAAGGGGCAAATCGCCGACAGAAGGTCTTGGAGTCCTGGTAGTCAAATTCTGACAAAGACAGGAGAGATGTATACGTAAAAAGGATTTTCCATGCAAATGAGAGAGGACAGACTGAAGACGTGCAACAACGAGCACTAAGAGGCATCTACCCAGAGCTTGATCAGTAAATGCCTGAGCCAGACGGCGTGAAAAAAAACAATCTAAAAATTGAGCTGATGCCCATGCTGTGAGTAAGTGCCATCTTTATTGCATAGTAGGCCTCCACTTTTTGCTGAATTGCTGATGTACTTTGACTGAGTGTGCCCTGGGCTCCTGCCAATCAGGTGCCCAGGGCCTGTGTTCCTTCCCTAAAACTGTATTGAAGCTAAAACCCAATTGGCATCTCTGGCCACATGTCCGCCAGTGGTAAATGGTACCATAGGTACTCAGGGCATTGTGACCAGAGAAGACCCCTAAGGACTGCAGCATTTATTGTGCCACCCTCATCGGCCCTGGACCCTGACACACACACACTGCCTTTGCAGGCTGAGTGTCCTGGTGCCAAACTAAATAAAGAGTCCACATGGCACACATCCCTGTGTGCCATGCCCACAAACCCACTGCCCTGGCATACATCAGTCACCCATCTAGCTGGGTACCCTATGCCAGTGGTGTGGATACAGGTGCATGAGCCCTGTGCCCCTACAGTACCCAGGGCCATTGCTGGGCACTGTAACTGCAGTGATGCCTTTAAGAGTATATGGTGCAGGGAGGTTGTCATTACAAACTCCACAGCACCATAATGGCTACACTGAAGACTGACAAGTTTGATATCAAACTTCTCAGTACATTAAACCCACACTGATGCCAGTGTGGGATTTAATGTAAAATGTACAACAGAGGGCATCTTAGAGAAGCCCCCTGAAACCTAACCTACAATCCTGTCTGAGAGGCTGCCACACAGCAGACATGTTGCTGGACCCCTGGGTGGAGAGCCCCCCCCGCTCTCCTGGGCCTGCAACAATGCACATCCTGGGCGAGGTGCTAGGTCTCCTCCCCCAGGATGGGCAGGGGGAAGCTTCAAAGGCCTGCCGCCTTTGTTAGCTTCTCCAGACCATTTGCTGTACTCAGCAACTGGCCCCCACCAGTTCTGACCCCCACTCTGGCGGGAAACGCTACGTGAGGAAAGGGGGTGTGACATCCTGTGCCAACTCCACCCCTCAGGTGTGAGAGGCGAGGTGAAGCACTAGTCCGGGCTCCCGTCCTCTTGAAGATGGGGAGCCCTGCCCAATCAGAGATAGGCTCCTGCCCCCCTCCCACAGGAGAGGAGCAGGATAGGGGTGTACTCACCCCAGGACAGGGACCTATTGGTCCCTGCTCGTCCCCTACCTGTAATGCCCCTAAATTTAGTATTTAGGGGCACCCTGAACCTTCCTTCCTCAGATCCTGATTTCAAAACAAGAAAAAAGACCAAGAAGAAGAAGACATCCGTGCAGCTGCTAACAAGAGGGCAACACCAACTGACTTGGCCCGAGCCCTACCGGCCTGTTGATCCTTGAACCTGCTAAATCCCGGCGTCTCCTGCATACAGCAACCTCAAGAACCCTGGAGGACCTGCCTGGCTTGACCCTCTTAGAGACTGGGAGTCCCATGATCAGTGGTTCTGCTCAAACAGCAATACCCCTGGTGCCAGCCAGGAACAGCGAATCCAGCACACTCTGCACCCGCCGAGCCCGGCCTGTGCCTGAGTGGACAAAGACCCTGAGGACGTCCCCCCGGCGATTCTGACCTGGAACCCAGTGGCCAAGGATTCTCCTCGACGACCCAGACGACGCCTGCAGCCTCAGAACCAGGGACCCCTCCAACCGCGGCCAGCAGAGGGTAAGATTTCCCCGACGTCAAAAGACACCCCTACGCCCCCCCGGCCTCCTGTGCCCAACTCCGGGATGCCTACCTATCCTCCAAGATCCCAACTTACCCCTCAAAGTGTTGGTCGCTCCCACGCCTGCAGCCTTTGTTCCCTTTTCAAGATCTCAATTGAATAACATTGAGCGCTCGACGGCTCAAAAGCACCCTGCACCCAGCCGCCCACGTGCCCCTGGAAGTGCAACAGTTGTCCTAACCTACTTCCCCCTTTGCCCTGAGCAAGTAACCGGGAGCCCAGCTCCCACAGCGACATGGCCTGCTATCCAGCAGCTACCAACCGAAGGCACCCTGCCTCTCATTGGATAACATTGGGCCTAACTACCTCCACACCCGGCTGCCCCTGTGCCGCTGAGGGTGTACCAACTGTACCTACCCGACCCTGGGAGACCCCTGAGTCTATGCCCAGAACCTTAACTCTGCCAGCCGAGTACTTACCTAAAAGCCGATAACTCACTTTTCTTCCATAGGCTAACATTGACTGGTTTCACTTGGAAATTCTTCTAAGAGCGGAGTTTTGGAACTTTAAAATATTCATCTAAAATCAGCCGAACAACGAATTCCGATTTACTCACCTGTTATCAGGAGAGACCTCAGTGCTGCATATTTTAGACCAGTGCTGACCCTGAAAAGTAATTTAAACCGTACTTACCAAGAACTTGAATTTCCTTCCATAGGATATCATTGCCTGCTTTTTGCTGAAAAAGTTTGTAAGTGTCGATTTTTTAAACTTACAAATATTCGTTACAAATCGTGCCAACGATAAAAACGTAATTACTTGCCTGTTTCAGATAGATGTCCCAGTGTTGAACCTAGGAGCCCAGCACTGGATTACAAAAGTAACATGAACATACTTTAACTGCAAATTGAATTTCCATCCGTAGGATATTATTGGAAATTTCACCTGGAAAAGTTTGTCAACTTTTAAAATACAATTATATTCCTTAAAAATCACTACTGTAACCTAAACGCTTTTACTTAGCTGTTTACAGGACATGTCCTGGGACTGATTCTAGGATCAAGTTCTGTGGTTAGAAAAGTAATCTACAAAGTAATTAATTGCATTTATCTAGAAATTCCCATTGAGCTCAATGTTGCATTGTGTTTGAAATTGTATTGTGTTTAAAATTGTGTTGCCTATTGCAACAACTATACCTATTGTAATCAAAAAGTCTATTGCCTATTTGAAAAGTATTTAACTACAGTAACTCATTCTGAGAAAGTATATACCTTGTTGGTTCTAAAATAAAAAACTATATCTTTTGATACAAAAACATTGGCCTAGAGTTCAGTTCTTGAGTGTGTGAGACCATTTGCTGACTAAGTGTGTACTACAAATGCTTTACACGGTCCTCCAATACTGCCTTATTGCTCGACCAAGCTACCACTTTAGAGAGTAAGGTTATATCTAACTTTAGCCTCTGCCAAACCTCTGGGGACTGTGGACTATGTGCACACTGTACCTTACTTTGGTCCAGTATATTCAGAGCCACTTTCTTACACATGCGCATTACAAACTATAGGAGTCACTATACCTCGAGCCTCGAAAGACTTCTTTGAAGAAAAACAAGTTGCAAGCGGCCGAGTCCAACACTAGATGGCAGAATTATGCAGAGCATGTGTATCCACAGCTGGACGTGCCACAAACAGACATTTATGGTCTACAAACCTGAATATACCAAGGATAGGTGTAGAGTCTCTAATACTAAATCGCTGGTAAACTCCGCTGTTTCCTGATGGGTTTTGCCCCAATGAGCAGGTACCAATCACAGCTCAAAATCTTCCTTTTTTTCTTTACTCCCCAATCCTTCCTACACTTCTTTCTCTTTTGTGATGTTAGAGAATGAGGCAGGATTTTAAAAAGCCGACTCTGGATGGAAACAAGTGGCCTGGCCGAGCAGGGCTGAGTGATATTCGCGACCTATTGTTGGACCGGTTCATGGTGCCATCTGCAAGTAATGGGCGGGGGATTGTGGGTGGGGGGGGGGGTGAGGTAACGGGTTTTTAGGAACCCGTTTGGTGCCAGGGGATAACACCCGAAGACCTCTGAGTTCTCCCTGTTCCGGACCACAGAAACACGGAGTCTTCTAGTCGAGTCAGAGATCAAGTTTTATTGATAGCTAATAGGAAACGAGACGCGAAGACCGGGACCGGCAGGAGTGCAGAAGCGCATTGCTGGGTCGCGCTTACCTTTGGCTGGACACCCTGTGGACCGCTTGACCGCTGAACAACCTCGCCGCACCCGCTTCGCGGGTGCCGCTTCGCGGGTGCCGCTTCGCGGCCCACAGAGAGGAGGAGCTGATCGAGAGACCCCTCAGGGACCAGGCACAAACTTTGGCGGAGGGCTGCAGGGCTGCGAGCGTCCAGGGACTCCAAATCCCAAGAGTCCCTGATAGACCGGTGACAACTTCCGGTCCGCTCTCCCTGCCGGCCCGCCCACTGCTCTCAGACACTGCTTTATCTGGGGTCACTCCTCCCGCAGCGCGGGACGCAGCCCGGGGCAAAGACCGGGCCAAGAGAGGGCCGTTTGAGGCCGTTCGAGGACGGCAGAGGACGGCCCTGGCCTCAACCCCTATATTGGTTTTGTGATACACCCAAGGTAGGCGGAACAGTTAACCACTATTCACCCATTTTAACACTCCAAGCGTTTGGACCCAAGAAACATTTTTATTGTCTGCGAGCACTGTTAATGTTAATTTAATCATCTTGAGTAAATAGCGTGTCTAGTTGCCATTTCCCTTACTGGTGCCACTTAGCAAATATGTCATTACGTTCAGGCAAAACACGCATAGTCCAAGTCCAAACTCCCAAAGGTGTGGTTTCGGGGCCATTGGATGCTTTTATCACTCGTGCCACAGGGATACTTGAAAAAGAAATTGCTATGGTAGAAAAACGTCTCTCACTTGACTTACTCAGTGGAAAGCGCTCCTCATTGGGTAGGCTGGCCACGATCCCTAGCCCTGTGGCACAAACTCATGCAGCCTTTAACTGTATCCACTCAGTTACCACCGAGGCCTTAGTCCATATGGATAGTAAGGGGGTTGACTCTCCCGTACATACACCAGTCCATGCTGAACACCATCTGGATGACCTTGAGGCAAGTAGAGAAACCACATCCCAGGTTAGCTTTGAGTCAGATTACACCTCGGTAACCCCTCACTCACCCCCGACTCTCCAAAGACTGTTCCCACTAGACCGACCCACATGGATTCGGTAGGCACTGATATGGTAACAAGGAAGAGAAAGCACGACACGAGCCATATGGGGGGGAGAGAACGCAAAATGCCTAAACTAAAAATAAAAGACACCACCGGTAATTCCTTCGCCAATTCCACATCACAAGCTATGGGTAATCTTAGCGATAAACAACGCCCCAGTACATTTCCCAATGTCCTATGCCCCTCCCTTACCTCCTTAGGATCTTCTGACCCATGTCCTACCTGTCAAAACAGTGATGAATCACTGTTGGTTAAAATTGAGGCCCTGATGAAAAATCTTTTATTACCTGTTCTAGAGCGGACCAGGTTAATGACTTTAAAAATAGACACCTTGGAGGCAGTAGTAAATACGAACTCAGCCTTACTACTATCTCTAACCGGCCCGGTAACGGGTTTTTAGGAACCCGTTTGGTGCCAGGGGATAACACCCGAAGACCTCTGAGTTCTCCCTGTTCCGGACCACAGAAACACGGAGTCTTCTAGTCGAGTCAGAGATCAAGTTTTATTGATAGCTAATAGGAAACGAGACGCGAAGACCGGGACCGGCAGGAGTGCAGAAGCGCATTGCTGGGTCGCGCTTACCTTTGGCTGGACACCCTGTGGACCGCTTGACCGCTGAACAACCTCGCCGCACCCGCTTCGCGGGTGCCGCTTCGCGGGTGCCGCTTCGCGGCCCACAGAGAGGAGGAGCTGATCGAGAGACCCCTCAGGGACCAGGCACAAACTTTGGCGGAGGGCTGCAGGGCTGCGAGCGTCCAGGGACTCCAAATCCCAGGAGTCCCTGATAGACCGGTGACAACTTCCGGTCCGCTCTCCCTGCCGGCCCGCCCACTGCTCTCAGACACTGCTTTATCTGGGGTCACTCCTCCCGCAGCGCGGGACGCAGCCCGGGGCAAAGACCGGGCTAAGAGCGGGCCGTTTGAGGCCGTTCGAGGACGGCAGAGGACGGCCCTGGCCTCAACCCCTATATTGGTTTTGTGATACACCCAAGGTAGGCGGAACAGTTAACCACTATTCACCCATTTTAACACTCCAAGCGTTTGGACCCAAGAAACATTTTTATTGTCTGCGAGCACTGTTAATGTTAATTTAATCATCTTGAGTAAATAGCGTGTCTAGTTGCCATTTCCCTTACTGGTGCCACTTAGCAAATATGTCATTACGTTCAGGCAAAACACGCATAGTCCAAGTCCAAACTCCCAAAGGTTTGGTTTCGGGGCCATTGGATGCTTTTATCACTCGTGCCACAGGGATACTTGAAAAAGAAATTGCTATGGTAGAAAAACGTCTCTCACTTGACTTACTCAGTGGAAAGCGCTCCTCATTGGGTAGGCTGGCCACGATCCCTAGCCCTGTGGCACAAACTCATGCAGCCTTTAACTGTATCCACTCAGTTACCACCGAGGCCTTAGTCCATATGGATAGTAAGGGGGTTGACTCTCCCGTACATACACCAGTCCATGCTGAACACCATCTGGATGACCTTGAGGCAAGTAGAGAAACCACATCCCAGGTTAGCTTTGAGTCAGATTACACCTCGGTAACCCCTCACTCACCCCCCGACTCTCCAAAGACTGTTCCCACTAGACCGACCCACATGGATTCGGTAGGCACTGATATGGTAACAAGGAAGAGAAAGCACGACACGAGCCATATGGGGGGGAGAGAACGCAAAATGCCTAAACTAAAAATAAAAGACACCACCGGTAATCCCTTCGCCAATTCCACATCACCAGCTATGGGTAATCTTAGCGATAAACAACGCCCCAGTACATTTCCCAATGTCCTATGCCCCTCCCTTACCTCTTTAGGATCTTCTGACCCATGTCCTACCTGTCAAAACAGTGATGAATCACTGTTGGTTAAAATTGAGGCCCTGATGAAAAATCTTTTATTACCTGTTCTAGAGCGGACCAGGTTAATGACTTTAAAAATAGACACCTTGGAGGCAGTAGTAAATACGAACTCAGCCTTACTACTATCTCTAACCGGCCCGAGCCATGGGGGGACTAAACCAATACACCCAGCCCCTAAGCCAACAAATACTTCTTCCTCTTTTAATAATAAACTTCCCGGGGCAGCAACCAACAGACCAACGAGGGGTGGAGATCCTAAGATCACATTAAACAACGCATCTGAGGTCTCATCTCAACTTATGCAAAAGACGAAGCATACGGACAAATCGGATAGCCTAAACCCTGCCAGACCCCGCTCAACTAAACCACCCTCCCTGGCTCAACCTAGTTCGAATACTCCCCGGCATCCCCCCCCCAAGGACCTTTAGCTAGTCATCACCGTAAACCCATAAAACCTCTGGTAGAATAACAACGCAGGCATACCAACCCGCGGGCCGACCTCCCTATTGAGGCTGCACTATATACAATAGTTCTGACCGGTGTAGCCCCCCTTCCATCTGGCAAGAGGGAGACTTTCGGTGACCTGCGTAATAAGGTGACCTATTGGTTAAACAAAAACCGACCCCTACCCCCCTCTTTGTCAACTGATATCCTGTTTGTAAGAAGGGTTGACTGGGTGGGCCATGGCACAAAAGATCTGGAGGGTGACTGCATCTTAATCTCGTTTAAGGGGGTAGTGGAAATGATCAGCAGGAAAGCTAGGTTTGCCAGACAGGGGGATGTTCAGACACTAGGCCTATCATACTTTTATCCATATAGGCAGAGTAGTATCTCAACGGGATCTAGACACGGCCAACCTACCATCAGGAGCTACCCCTCGACGAGGAATGGGGGCCTCAATAATAGTAGGAATCCCCATATCACCCTTAAGGGAAGTGGAAGTCTCCTTGAAGATAGGGGAAAATCAGAGCACCAATGGGTGCACCAAGAATGGGTGGGACGCTGAGATTAGTCAGGGCACTCTAGTAGTTCTGGACTCGGTGGTACCCTCTGTGGTCCACGCCCCAGAATTACTTACCCTTGTGTCCTGGAATGTTGCGGGGGTTAAAAGTCGTATCCACTCTGACGACTGGCTGGAGTTCATGGATAAATATGATATTATCCTACTCCAGGAAACCTGGGCAACCGAACCAACATTTAGGCAGGGATACATAAATTTCTTTAAACCTGCAATTAGAGGTGCCAAAGGGAGAGCCTCAGGGGGCTTACTGATTTGGGTAAAACAATCCCTGGGATTCTATTCCACGGAAATCACAATACAAGACCCTGACCTCCTCATCATTAAGCTGAGTAAGACTGGTTGTCGGGATCTGATCCTGATTAATATATACGCCCGAGGATTGCCAGGAGGCCGCCCCCCTCCCCTGATGGAAACATTGGATACCATTCTAGCTGACCTAGATAGTGATCATGCCACCCTCCTAGCTGGAGACCTAAACTGTACCTTCGAGCCATTACCTGACCCAGGGGACAGTTGGGGCTCTGCGGAAGATGCAGTATGGGGTATTCCTGATCTGTTGCCCATCAAACCAGTAATAACAACGGAGGCAGCGGTGAATTGGACGGCTCTTTGTCTCAATAGGGGTCTTCGGGCTGTTAATGGCCGTGCAAAATCAGACCAGGAAGCGAATTTTACATTCGATAACGGGTTTAGAAAAAGCCGTATCGATTATATCCTGTTAAAACTAGGAGACTGGCCCCTGCTGGTGGACATGGCAGTACTTCCCCGCCCAGAAAGTGACCACAACCCCCTGTCCTTAAAATTAAAGATACCAGGTTTAGTGAGATTCGAGAACCCCGGCACCTCACAGACTGGGGATGCCTTCCTAACCAATGATAGGAAGAGACTAAAATGGTCCAAAATTGTGGAGGATGTCACATTAAGGAATAAGGTTAACGCAAAGGTTCGCAACACATATAGTGAGATGTTGGCATATGATCAGTTGGGGGACAATTCTGAAACGGCCAACAACATTATAAATCTCCATGACCGTTGCTTTGCCGACCTCAAATCTCTGCTCTCTCAACCACGGTCTCAGGCAAATTGTAAAATACCGATCTGTCCCAAGAAATGGTATAACAACAAATGTAGAGAAGCCCATACCCAACTCATTAGAGCAGTCAAGTCTCGGATTATGGGTTCAGTGAAGGAGGCTAGAGCAAGCTATAGCCTAGCACAGTGGGAAGCTAAACGGGAGTGGGAGGACAAGCATTGGTCGGATTTATTGGAGGCTTCCACATCAAATAACCCCATCAAGTTCTGGGAAATAGTCAAGTGGGGGAAGGACCCGGATGCACGCATCCCTGTAAACCATGTGTCCCCCGCGGAATGGGTAACATTTTATTCGACCCAGTTCTGCGCCGAGAATTCCGACCCCCCCAGCTTCCTGGCGTTGGTACCACAGCCGACCATGCAAACCGAGATCATTACTTTCTCGGAAAAAGAGGTCGAGCTGGCCATAAGCCTTACCATGCGAGGGAAAGCACCGGGCATGGATCTTATACCAGCCGACCTGTTCAAAACCAACCCCGCCTTGTGGACGCCCTACCTCACTAAGGTGGCCAATTCCATAGCTGCTGGTGCAAGCATACCCAAATCCTGGAAGGGGGCTGAGATATTACCTATCTACAAAAAGGGCAGCAGGTCCATTCCTGGTAACTATCGCCCGATTAGCCTCATTGATACAACACAAAAACTCATTGCACGTATGATTCTGGGTAGGGTCCAAGGATGGATCGAACTAGAGGACATACTATCTCCAATGCAGGCGGGCTTCAGATCAGGAACGAGCACCATCGACCAGGTGTTCAGATTTTGTCTGATCTACTGGAAGGTGGTTCAGCTTGGCGGTGGCACCATCTACGCAGCGTTCATTGATCTGAAGTCCGCGTTCGATCTAGTCCCGAGGGAGAAGCTGTGGGGAGTTTTGAGGAGCTTGGGAATGCCCGAGGAGTTACTTGTCCTAATAATTAAATTGCATGAGGACAATTTTGCGAGGGTGAGATGGGGAGGCCAGGGTCAAGTGACGGAACACTTTCCAGTAACCCGAGGTGTCCGTCAGGGGTGTGTTCTTGCACCAACCCTTTTTTTATTGTTTATCGACCAAGTGGTCAAATTTTTTAAGGATACCCCGACGGACGCCCCGATGCTAGCAGGACAGCGATTCCCGATGCTCATCTTCGCTGATGACACCCTTCTCCTCTCCCGAACACGCTGCGGTCTACAGCGGGCGTTGGACCGCTTTGAGGAGTTCTGTGTCATCAGCAACCTCAAGGTGAACGTCGGGAAAACCAAGCTTATGGTACTAACGAAGAATCGCCCTGTCCGGTGCACAGTTAGTATGGGTGGTGTTAAACTGGATCAAGTGGAGAACATGATATATCTGGGGGTCACTCTAGACAGCCGTCTGAGATGGAAAGCTCAAGTCGGTGCACAACATCTAAAGCTTGCCCGCCTCACCGGCTGTCTACTAAGCGAACAAAAAAGATCCATCACCAAGCGGGTTTCTCCGGCGCTTAAGATCTATGACGCCAAAATCAATCCAGCAATTTTATATGGTGCAGATCTGTGGGGCTACATGGACCTTACGGGTTTGTTTAAAATACAATGCAAATTTTTGCGTAACCTTGTGGGCCTGCCACCGTCGTCCCCTTCTATCCCTCTCTGCTTGGACATGGGTTGTCCCCCGATCAATGAGATGGCTAGATTCAGACTGGTTGCTTTCTGGAGGCGTTTATGGACAACCCCTGAACTTACCTTATTTGCTAATGAGGTAGCTGAAGTTAGGTCACTTGGGGGCTCAGGAAAAATCCCATGGTTCAAAATGGTAAAATCTATTCTGATGGATATGGGGCTGGAGCAGCTTTGGACATCTCCCATACTAGCACTTTTCCATCCAAACCAGCTTTTAAAGAACTGTACTGGGCCACGATTCGTCAGACTAGAGTCAATGCATCAAGCTCCACCAATCTCACGGGTAGGTTCCTGTCCTTTAAGCTGGACTCATCCCGTGAACATTACTGGGATCTAATCTCCAAAACATTGGACAGGAAACTCTACCATCAGTTTCGGGTGGGTGCTTTGCCATTGAATACATTTACGAAAAGTTGGACAACGAGTACTACGGATCATTGTAGATGGTGCCCCGGCCACAAGGAAACCGTAGGACATTTTCTGTTTGCCTGCCCTAGATATTTCGCACCAAGAGCCAAATGGTTGAAGCCACTGTTCCAGTGCCTGCCCATTAGAAAATCTGACGAGGCCATCCGTGTATTAATAACTAACACCTCAGAGGTCATTTCAGTCTGCCTGGCTAAATACCTGGGGTGGGCCTGGATAATAAGGTTGAAACCCTAGTATAACCATTGTGATTGCTGTGATATACTTTTTTTGATCAGATTTTTCTACAGCCTACTGATCTTGCAAATGCTCCCCTATGACCTACTCAGCACCACAAAATCGGACTGTCCATCTCTGTTTATGTTACTAAACACTGTTTGGAATTTATTTGTAAACTCTCCTGTTTTTGCTCTTGTGTTTTAATTTTAGTAATTTTCCCTCAGGTTTGCCTTTTATGTTATTTAATACTAGTTTTATGAATGTAAAGATTATGTATTTTTAATTAAGCGACATCTGTTATTACTTGTCTTTTATGATTTCTTTTTTGAATCGAAATAAAGACTTTAAAAAAACCTAATAGCTACCAAGTAACAGGTGTCCTAGAAGCACGACAAACACGGGTCATGTGTTCTCAGGAGACTGTTCGTTTTTACAGAACCAGCCTTCTCCTTATATACAGAAATAATAGCTGCAAGCAAGAATTCTTGAGTTTATGATATGGCTGTACACATATTTCTACAATAATACAAAAGAGCGAAGTCATGTAGGCACGCCCGTATTTTAGACGTCCAATTCGTGATAGATTACCCAGCTAAGCCCGGAACTCTCATCAGATATCGATGAAAGCCCCAATAAAAGAAGGCACCTCCTAGTCATAAAACTGGCCATAAACAGGGAACGGGGCAGGTGTGTGTTTGTAGAAAGCATGGTTTGCATGTAGTGAAATGGTTTGAGGAATGCTATGCATCGATGCTATCGCATTTGGCCACTGGGCGAGGGGTTGCTCAAACAGGTTTGGCTAAAGGCAATGGAGTCAGTTGGGACAGGTCAGGGGGAAGTCAGGGAAGGAGGACGTGTCCTTTTAGATCAAGCTCGACCTTTAATTGACTTATCATGAGGGCAAGACGTAAGATGGATGTCGTTCACAAAATGGAGTCTAAGGGGTTGGGACGGAAACTACGATTTGGGGGTGTTGGCGACCCTCGATTCTGACGCAAATGCATAGAAATGATGTCCTAATCATTATCGGTTCGCTGACACCAAATTCGTCATGGTACGTTGATATTTTGTGACACGGGTATTGGACCTCGATATTGGAACAACAACAGGGTCCAGATTTTCAGAACCACAGACCCTCCTTTTGCCCTTATGTAAGGCAATAATTCATGTTAGTCTGAGTCCAAATCCGTATAAAGGAATTCGTGGAGATGCTGCTGTAACATCATTCTGTTGCTCAGTTCGTCCCTTTACACAGGCTTCCGTACACATGAAGTAGCACAGAGGCCACATAGTGCAGGAGCGCACTGTATACACAGGCAGAACATAAACAGAAGTGCTAAGATCATCCCAATGAAGATCAATGTTTTCCATCCCCATGTAGCGATCAGTTCCCAGAACCACCCTAGTAAGGACCAGTCCCCTTTTTCTACGTGAAGGGAACCAGATATCTCGTGCAACTTAGAGATGGCCTGGTACACCGTCGGTGCGTTATCAGGGATGAAAATGCAACAACTGGATTGGATCACTCTACACACACCACCACGATCGGCGAGTATGATATCTAGGGCAACTCGGTTCTGAAGGGTCATAAGTCGATCCGACTGAAGTTCGGTCGTCAAATTTCCAAGGGCTCCGGCCGTTGTACTCACGGCGGATTCAACTATCCTCGATAACTGGCGAATATTCCTGCTGTTTACCATAGGCCCCCAAAATGGCAGAAAACCCTTTGCGAAGTCAGTGAATTCCTGACCCGCGGTGTCGTCTTTACTCACGACACCTCTAGCTGTCCTTGTCCGATGGTAATCTGCTCTGGCCGTGTAGGTGGGAGGCAGCAGAAATGCGATAAAGCATGTACCTGAGAAGTTGAGGGGCAACCACGTGTAAGCTTGGTCATGGCAGACGAAATACGTGCCTTTGGCTGCTAATAATATGGGGGAAGTTCGAGAAGCGAACACATATGTTTCCGCGCATATACTCTTTCCTAATTGTGCTTTGGGATCCCTGCCGATACCCTGTAAACATAAGTGACCTCGGTTGGGTACTATCCAAACTGGGCGGGATTTCTTTGCTGTCTGGCTCTTACTCAGGTAAACCCCATATTTAGTTACGTTCCAACGAGTGTACGGAGTGAGTTCATCTTTGGGAATCGTAAGATAGGTGTCGAACTCTCTACTCATATTTCTTATCCCTGCTATTAGTGCCTTGTTACTGGAATCACTTTCAGTAGAACGTGTCGGGTATGGTTCTAGGGCGAATAGGAACATGGTCTGGAAAGCCCACAGAGAACCATAATAGCTGAATGGCAGGATGAAGTATGGGATACCCTTATCCGTCGTGTGTGGCATGAGTCCACATATCCAACAGTTCGATGTGTTCATGATGGACTGGTGTTGGTGTAGGAGTTGAATGAATGAGTAATTTACAAATTCGAGTCTTCTGGCAGACTCGTGTTCAGGTAGAGGGTGAAAGTAGTGTGGAGAGATAGTAGGAGGAGGCTGTGGCCGGGTGTCATTTGAAAAGGTAACTTGGAATACGAATAGAGTATAGCCAGTCAAAAACATCGTTATGCTACACAACATTAAAATACATGTTATCAAAAATTTTCTTTTGGCCAGTACAGTGCATAGTTGTCTTTCAACGTTCGTGAGTGTGGTAGGTCTCTTTACCCTAGGAAACTCCATCCTCTAGTTGCTGCCCACAGTGGTAGGTTGGTTCTCCCAGGGAGTGCGCTCTGTTCAGTCCGGGGTAACTCCCTTGGACCAACCAGAACCGTTGACCTAAACGTCCCCAGTTGCACTCCCCAGACTTCAACCGCGACCCTAGCAGCAGAACCGGATGGCGGTTCGAAAATCAAAAATGAGCTAGTTTCCTGAGAGTGAGAGAGCTGAAAAATCAAAAATCGTTCTTGGGGGAGGGAAAATCACATTAGTTTGCTCTTTTATTAGTCTCTGGGGTTAGATCTCAAGTTGTACCGTCGTTTCCCAGGTACGGAAGTGTCTTCAAACAATGTCTCAGGTTCGGTAGTGTCCAACTGCATACACGGTGGCACAAATCCTTGTACAATATGATCACTCTCCTTTTCGGTACCAGTTTCTTTTAGACGTGCATCGCTGAAAGGGATGAAACGAGGTATGGATTCTGTCTCGGAGTCGGCAATTCCTTCGTTGACCCACCGGTCGTATGGAAGGGGCAGAGGGACCCGTTTACAATGGGTCCCGTGCACCCAGTTCTTTTTGCCTTCCACCCGAACCGCTGATCTCGTGGAAAGAAGTATCAGGTAAGGTCCGGTCCACCTCGGCTGTCCGTTGTTTGTGCGCTGGAAGTTTCGCACCAAGACCCACGAGCCGGGTGTGATGGAGTGACCTGGATCGTTAGAGGCTGGCGGAGAGGAACTGTGAACCTGTTGGTGTAAAACACGCAATTTAGTTGTCAATTCGCACAAATAATCAAGCAGTACGGGGTGCTCTATTTCGCTAAGTTTCTTTGGTCTTGGCACGCCCCAGACATTGGCTGGGCGGCCAAACACTATCTCATGGGGGCTAAGTCCTAATCTGGAATGGACTGTCATTCTCGTTGACAAGAGTGCTAGAGGCAAGGCGTCAGGCCATTTAAGACCTGTGCTGGCTTGGATTTTGGCTAATTTGAGCTTCAAAGTGCCATTGTAGCACTCTACTAATCCAGCTGATTGGGGGTGATTCGCAGAGTGGAATTTTTGCTGTATGCCTAAACATTCACACACTCTCTTCATCACGCGTCCTACGAATTCACTTCCATTATCACTCCAGACAATTCTAGGCATGCCAAATCTCGGGAAGAACTCTTTGACAAGGGCTTTGGCAGTTGACAAGGCTGTATTGTCCTTAAGGGGGTACGCTTCCACCCACCTGGAGAAAGCGCAAACAACAACGAGCACATACTTCAGATTGTTGCATCTCTCCATGTGAATGAAATCGAGCTGCAAAACCTCGAACGGATACGTTGGAGGTGCAAAATGACCAGCTGGAGTTGGGGTTCCCCTACCGGGATTGTACTTCAAACACACCATACAGTTTCTGACCACATTCTCTGCATATTTCGGGATATTGCTATTTTGCCATACTGGGGCCAATACTTTACAGATTCCTCTCGAACTGATGTGTGCAAATCCATGAGCCATTGTTACTACTGCAAGTACATATGCGTTAGGTAATAGCCATCGCTGGTGTTCTGACAATTCGACCCAACAACCATTCGCATCTAACCTACCCTTACTTTCTCTCCATTCATTCACCTCTTTCTCAGTTGCCTCGGCTTGTATAGATTTCACGCTTTCAATGGTGTCCTCACACATTCCCACATCAGTAATCCATCTAGCGGGACCTACAACATACATCCGACTCATTGTGTTCCTTGCAGTCTCTTTCGCAACCTCGTCTGCAAATGCATTCCCGCGGCCAACATCATCCTGAATCTTTTTGTGTGCACTACATTTTATTATGGCAACTTGTAGTGGCAAGGTCAGTGACTGGAGGAGCTCATTAACTAGCTGACCATGTTGTATCTTTGCACCATGTGACGTAAGAAACCCACGTTCACGCCACAATCTCCCAAAACTGTGAGCCACACCAAAGGCGTATTGGCTGTCAGTGTACACATTCACTCGCTTTCCTTTCGCTAACACACATGCTCTGGTAAGCGCAATTAGCTCTGCAGCTTGTGCAGAATTATGGGAAATTCGCGCAGTCTCTATAATGGTGTGTAATGTCGTAACGGCATATGCTGCAGTCGTATCACCATTCGGCAGCTTGAAACATGAACCATCAACCCATAAAGTATCGTTGCATTCAGGAAGGGGAGTGTCCTGTAAGTCTACTCTCCCTTTTGTCTCTTCTTCTGTCCTAAAACAGCAGTCATGTTTATCAATCTCGTCTGTTCCTGTCGGAATGGGTAATAACGTTGCGGGATTCAGTGTATCGCACCTCTTTATGTGGATGTGACTTGCTAGCAGCGTAAGTTCGTAACTGGATAGTCGAGCGCTAGTAAGGTGTTGTGTCTTCGTCCTGTTTAGTAAAATGTCTACTGCATGCGGAACCATAACGATCAGAGTATTATTCATGACTAATCCAGCGGATTGCCGGATGCAGACAGCTGCTGCGGCGGTAGCCCTCAGGCAACTTGGTAGGGCTTTAGCCACAGGGTCTAGAGTTGCCGAAAAATACGCGCATGGGCGCTGTCTGTCCCCAAAATGTTGTGTTAAAACTGATAATGCACAACCTTCCTTCTCATGGACATATAATGTAAAAGGCTTACTGTAGTTGGGGTTTCCCAACACAGGAGCCGAACATAATGCATCACGCAACTCGTGGAAACTCGTCTGGCAATCTTCAGACCAAGGCATAGGATTTGGCGTATCTTTACAGAGTAGTGCCAGCAAGGGTTTAGCTAGTAGTGAGAAATTCGGTATCCATTGTCTACAGTACGATGTAATGCCCAAGAAGGCTCGAACCTCTCTCTGTGTCCTTGGGGCACTCAGTTCTGCGATTGCCTGTATTCTTTCTGGTGTCAGTCTCCTTCCCTCCTTCGACAAGATGTGACCTAAGTAGGTTACCTCTTGTCGGCAAAATTGTAGTTTGGAGAGAGAGACTTTGTGCTTCATGTCACATAAGTGATGCAATAATGATAACGTAGCTTTCTTGCAAATCTCTTCAGTGTCTGCAGCGATCAGTAGATCGTCTACGTACTGAATCAGAGTTGAACCATTCGGTAGAACAATTGTGTCTAGTTGTGTTTTCAGGGCCTGACTGAATATTGATGGGCTTTTGCAGTAGCCTTGAGGAGCGCACTTGAAGCGGAAGCTTCGTCCTCCTAAATTAAATCCGAAAATATCTCTACTCTCCTCAGCAATCGGGATACTGAAGAAAGCGTTCTTCAGGTCAATCACCGAGAACCAATTTGCTGAAGCTGGAACCATCGTCAATAAAGCAGTAATGTCGGGGACAACTGGAAACTGTGGGATAACTATCTTGTTCACTTCTCTGAGGTCGATCACGAACCTATACACAGGCGGTTGTGAAGGATCAGTACGTTTTAAGACGGGCAAAACTGGACTGTTACAAACATTTCCTGTTGTTTCTTCGATGACGTCTTTATCAATCCGGTCATAAACAATCGTCAATAACGCCTTTTCACATTCGCTAGATATTTTGTATTGGGGAATACGTGGTAACCTAACGTTGGCTTTCAACGTTATGACATACGGTGCTATCTTCAAACGACCTACATCATTAAAACCATTAGCCCAGAGTACATCAGGAAGACTCGACAATTCAGTTACAATATTTTCTTTTGACACATACATTGGAGAAATGACTTTCTTACCTAAAGTAAGTTGTACTCCCAATGGTGAACAGTACAAAGTCGCATATAACCTTTTTAGCAAATCCAAACCTAACAAATTTTCACCGCAACCTGTGGTAAGAATGAGGGGTGCCTCTAATTCGCATGGGCCAATAGAAAGAGATACAGGACTGGAGATCGGGTTTCTAACAGGGGCGCCAGAGAAACCTACTGAAACATTCATTTCGCCGGACAAAGGTGCGCCAGGAAGTTTTGAGTGCATGATAGAACTTTTTGTAGCACCAGTATCCAGCAGAAATGGCTCTGACACTCCTGAGGCGATTACCTCGACATAAGGTCCATTCTGATCTACTGGAACTGAAACGACTCCCTCTCTTTGTCCATGGCTGTCCTAGCAATCGTTACCCTCATATTCATGTTCGGTGTAATAGTCGTCAGCATAGTACTGAGCTGACCTGGTCGACGCATTATTTTGTTGGTCGAAGCTGTTCATCGAATTCTGAGGCGGAAAAGAAGTTGTATTCTGAGTGAAATTTCCACGGCCCCTACCTCTAGGGGCATGTTGAACACCTCTTCCCCTTACACCTGAAGCACCGCTTAAACGTCGCGCAAGAGCCGGACAATTACTTTTAAAGTGACCCTCTTCCTTGCAATATGCACATTGATTCGGGCCGTAAGCAATACGCTGGTGGGAAAACTCGCTTCCTTGCGCGTTTCTCGAATACTGCTGTTGTGGTTGATAATTGGGCTGACTAGCCGTACGAGGCGGATGGGCTTGCTGGAGAAGAACTTTAGTTTTTAAATCTTTCGTCTTTTTGTCTATTTTATCTAGCTCGTCTTTGCACCTATTTTCATAGTACTGGGCTGTAGCTAAAATTTGAGCTGACGTAGAGACAGCCCAAGCACTCTCTGAATCTTTCAGTTTATTACACAGTTCAGGGATTAAATTATGTACGAACTTGTCTACAAACAATCTTTGGCCACCCTCGGTAGCCATATCCTGACCACTATGATCGGTGAAAGTCTCCTCAAATCTTGTGAAAAAGTCAGACACATTGTCATCTTTCTTCTGCTTGCATGCAGATAGCTTGTCCCAGTTCACGCGTACCTCAGGCATTATCGTTTTCATGTACGCGATAATTCTACGGCTCAGGTTTAGAACCACCAATTTGTCTAGCATCGATAGCGGCAATGTTTGCCCATGAGTCACCTAGTTCTTGGGCATGGTTCGTATGACGTATTTTGCTCCATAGAGGGTGTGGAACAACGTTCCCAAACAGCATGTCTATGTCCGCTAAATTCATTATACATGAGCTTGCAGTTTGCGATAACTCCTTATAATACCCAGTCGGGTTTTTACGAGGATCAGGCAATGTCTGCTTGAGCGCTAAGACTTCGGATCGTTTCCAGGGGACATGTACCCATACACGCTGGAAATGAGGCAGAATTGGCGGTACTACATTCGCATCGCCTTCCCTCCAAACCGAAGGAACCTCTCTCATGGCGTACTGTCTCGCTCTTTTCCTATCGGATACGTTGTCTTCGTACAATGATCTAGAGACGTTTCCCTTACTCCTATAAGAGAGTAATAACTCTATCGCTTTCTCAACATCTCTGCCTATAATCATACCTTCGTGGAACTTAAAGCGTGTACGCCATAGTTCGTTCATTGTGTATGTGGGATCATTTGTCCCCAAATCTTCGCCCAAATATACACACATTTCTTCGAATACGTATCTCTGAGTGGGTGCATTCCATTGACGGAAGACTTCCATAACAGACTGAACATCATATCTAACAGTATCCGTAATCCATTTACGGGCTAGTTCATCTAGCACTTTTCTTTCCTCGTAATCAGGCAGTTGACTACGTAACTGTCTATCTTCTGTTTTAGGGGTCGTTTTAGGCGACCCGAAGAAAGGTGAAAGCAGACCAGTGACGGTACCTGTCACTCTTTGTCTAATAGAAGGAGAAGCTTGCGGGGGAGCAAGTGCATCGGAAAAAACAGGCTGAGGCAAAGAAGAAGTAGAGGCAATAGTAGAGGAAGTTGAAACAGTGACAGACGTAGTATCATAGGGAACAGTTGGAGCTGTAGGCAAAGTGGTAGAAGTGGATGGAGTAGGTGGCAAAGATGGCGGCCCTTGAGAAGGCTGCGCCGGAGAAGTAGGAACCAGCTGAAGAGTAGCTGGCGTGTGTGCAAGAGCTGCGTTTCGTGCGCCGGGGCGTGGTATAGAAAAACGCTTTGGCGCTGTAGTAGCGTCTAACGCATACGGTGGAGGTGAGCTTAATAAGTGGGACATTAATGGATCTTTCTCGGATCTTTCCTCTTGACCTTGTCCCTTATTTGGTAACATCGGGTAGCATTTATCTACTGCTAGTTTCTTGCTCCTAAGTATTTGTTCGTTTTCTTGCTCTTCCTCGTTATCCCTGTATGCAACGGCAGCTTGCACCATTGACATACCTCTTTTATTCCTTTTTGCTAACTTTATTTCTTTCTGTTTGGCTTCTTTGCGCCATAAGCGAAAAGAGTCAAACATCGCCGGCCGGGCTTTTCTCTTAATTAATTTGACCTCTAGGTTATCTAATATTTCTGAGTCGAAACTACCATATTGGGGCCATTTTAAAACACCATCCTTGCGGGTGTATTTTATCCACACTTCATTATATGTGATAGGGCCTACGCCGTGCTTTACGTAGAGCTCATATGTTGGAGTTCCAATCGGAGGAACCGGACAGGAATCCTCTAATCGGGAGTCCTTACTATAACCAAGACAAAACAAGTTTCCAAGTCTGCTAAAACCAGGCATCTTTGCTCACTAGTCTAGCTTCAAACTTCAAAGGATTATCGATTACGATATTTCTCGTGAAAACACAAGTCCTTCGGCTTTGGGGCTTGCAAGTACCAAATCAAGGCGTATCTCAAGGATACCAAAAACTAAGGACAAACTAAGGACTGGGAGACGCTCCACTTATACTTAACTGAAGTATTTGAAGATCGGTGACGTAGCTAGAAGACTCGTCTATCGTTTCGCTCTACCAAGGATCACTGGGTCCAAAACAAGGCGATAGTCAGGGCAGCAGTCCTTCGTAGCCGTCGGGACGCGGGGAACCTCGCAGCAAAGACCTTGGGAACCACGTCGACATACAGGGGTCGCTGAAGTGGCTGGCCGTCCTCTGGAATTTTCACACGAAGCTCCTCACGAACATCTGGCTTGGACCGTCGCCGCTTGATACCGCCCCGAGTTGGGCGCCAACTGAGGTAACGGGTTTTTAGGAACCCGTTTGGTGCCAGGGGTTAACACCCGAAGACCTCTGAGTTCTCCCTGTTCCGGACCACAGAAACACGGAGTCTTCTAGTTGAGTCAGAGATCAAGTTTTATTGATAGCTACCAAGTAACAGGTGTCCTAGAAGCACGACAAACACGGGTCGTGTGTTCTCAGGAGACTGTTCATTTTTACAGAACCAGCCTTCTCCTTATATACAGAAATAATAGCTGCAAGCAAGAATTCTTGAGTTTATGATATGGCTGTACACATATTTCTACAATAATACAAAAGAGCGAAGTCATGTAGGCAAGCCCGTATTTTAGACGTCCAATTCGTGATAGATTACCCAGCTAAGCCCGGAACTCCCATCAGATATCGATGAAAGCCCCAATAAAAGAAGGCACCTCCTAGTCATAAAACTGGCCATAAACAGGGAACGGGGCAGGTGTGTGTTTGTAGAAAGCATGGTTTGCATGTAGTGAAATGGTTTGAGGAATGCTATGCATCGATGCTATCGCATTTGGCCACTGGGCGAGGGGTTGCTCAAACAGGTTTGGCTAAAGGCAATGGAGTCAGTTGGGACAGGTCAGGGGGAAGTCAGGGAAGGAGGACGTGTCCTTTTAGATCAAGCTCGACCTTTAATTGACTTATCATGAGGGCAAGACGTAAGATGGATGTCGTTCACAAAATGGAGTCTAAGGGGTTGGGACGGAAACTACGATTTGGGGGTGTTGGCGACCCTCGATTCTGACGCAAATGCATAGAAATGATGTCCTAATCATTATCGGTTCGCTGACACCAAATTCGTCATGGTACGTTGATATTTTGTGACACGGGTATTGGACCTCGATATTGGAACAACAACAGGGTCCAGATTTTCAGAACCACAGACCCTCCTTTTGCCCTTATGTAAGGCAATAATTCATGTTAGTCTGAGTCCAAATCCGTATAAAGGAATTCGTGGAGATGCTGCTGTAACATCATTCTGTTGCTCAGTTCGTCCCTTTACACAGGCTTCCGTACACATGAAGTAGCACAGAGGCCACATAGTGCAGGAGCGCACTGTATACACAGGCAGAACATAAACAGAAGTGCTAAGATCATCCCAATGAAGATCAATGTTTTCCATCCCCATGTAGCGATCAGTTCCCAGAACCACCCTAGTAAGGACCAGTCCCCTTTTTCTACGTGAAGGGAACCAGATATCTCGTGCAACTTAGAGATGGCCTGGTACACCGTCGGTGCGTTATCAGGGATGAAAATGCAACAACTGGATTGGATCACTCTACACACACCACCACGATCGGCGAGTATGATATCTAGGGCAACTCGGTTCTGAAGGGTCATAAGTCGATCCGACTGAAGTTCGGTCGTCAAATTTCCAAGGGCTCCGGCCGTTGTACTCACGGCGGATTCAACTATCCTCGATAACTGGCGAATATTCCTGCTGTTTACCATAGGCCCCCAAAATGGCAGAAAACCCTTTGCGAAGTCAGTGAATTCCTGACCCGCGGTGTCGTCTTTACTCACGACACCTCTAGCTGTCCTTGTCCGATGGTAATCTGCTCTGGCCGTGTAGGTGGGAGGCAGCAGAAATGCGATAAAGCATGTACCTGAGAAGTTGAGGGGCAACCACGTGTAAGCTTGGTCATGGCAGACGAAATACGTGCCTTTGGCTGCTAATAATATGGGGGAAGTTCGAGAAGCGAACACATATGTTTCCGCGCATATACTCTTTCCTAATTGTGCTTTGGGATCCCTGCCGATACCCTGTAAACATAAGTGACCTCGGTTGGGTACTATCCAAACTGGGCGGGATTTCTTTGCTGTCTGGCTCTTACTCAGGTAAACCCCATATTTAGTTACGTTCCAACGAGTGTACGGAGTGAGTTCATCTTTGGGAATCGTAAGATAGGTGTCGAACTCTCTACTCATATTTCTTATCCCTGCTATTAGTGCCTTGTTACTGGAATCACTTTCAGTAGAACGTGTCGGGTATGGTTCTAGGGCGAATAGGAACATGGTCTGGAAAGCCCACAGAGAACCATAATAGCTGAATGGCAGGATGAAGTATGGGATACCCTTATCCGTCGTGTGTGGCATGAGTCCACATATCCAACAGTTCGATGTGTTCATGATGGACTGGTGTTGGTGTAGGAGTTGAATGAATGAGTAATTTACAAATTCGAGTCTTCTGGCAGACTCGTGTTCAGGTAGAGGGTGAAAGTAGTGTGGAGAGATAGTAGGAGGAGGCTGTGGCCGGGTGTCATTTGAAAAGGTAACTTGGAATACGAATAGAGTATAGCCAGTCAAAAACATCGTTATGCTACACAACATTAAAATACATGTTATCAAAAATTTTCTTTTGGCCAGTACAGTGCATAGTTGTCTTTCAACGTTCGTGAGTGTGGTAGGTCTCTTTACCCTAGGAAACTCCATCCTCTAGTTGCTGCCCACAGTGGTAGGTTGGTTCTCCCAGGGAGTGCGCTCTGTTCAGTCCGGGGTAACTCCCTTGGACCAACCAGAACCGTTGACCTAAACGTCCCCAGTTGCACTCCCCAGACTTCAACCGCGACCCTAGCAGCAGAACCGGATGGCGGTTCGAAAATCAAAAATGAGCTAGTTTCCTGAGAGTGAGAGAGCTGAAAAATCAAAAATCGTTCTTGGGGGAGGGAAAATCACATTAGTTTGCTCTTTTATTAGTCTCTGGGGTTAGATCTCAAGTTGTACCGTCGTTTCCCAGGTACGGAAGTGTCTTCAAACAATGTCTCAGGTTCGGTAGTGTCCAACTGCATACACGGTGGCACAAATCCTTGTACAATATGATCACTCTCCTTTTCGGTACCAGTTTCTTTTAGACGTGCATCGCTGAAAGGGATGAAACGAGGTATGGATTCTGTCTCGGAGTCGGCAATTCCTTCGTTGACCCACCGGTCGTATGGAAGGGGCAGAGGGACCCGTTTACAATGGGTCCCGTGCACCCAGTTCTTTTTGCCTTCCACCCGAACCGCTGATCTCGTGGAAAGAAGTATCAGGTAAGGTCCGGTCCACCTCGGCTGTCCGTTGTTTGTGCGCTGGAAGTTTCGCACCAAGACCCACGAGCCGGGTGTGATGGAGTGACCTGGATCGTTAGAGGCTGGCGGAGAGGAACTGTGAACCTGTTGGTGTAAAACACGCAATTTAGTTGTCAATTCGCACAAATAATCAAGCAGTACGGGGTGCTCTATTTCGCTAAGTTTCTTTGGTCTTGGCACGCCCCAGACATTGGCTGGGCGGCCAAACACTATCTCATGGGGGCTAAGTCCTAATCTGGAATGGACTGTCATTCTCGTTGACAAGAGTGCTAGAGGCAAGGCGTCAGGCCATTTAAGACCTGTGCTGGCTTGGATTTTGGCTAATTTGAGCTTCAAAGTGCCATTGTAGCACTCTACTAATCCAGCTGATTGGGGGTGATTCGCAGAGTGGAATTTTTGCTGTATGCCTAAACATTCACACACTCTCTTCATCACGCGTCCTACGAATTCACTTCCATTATCACTCCAGACAATTCTAGGCATGCCAAATCTCGGGAAGAACTCTTTGACAAGGGCTTTGGCAGTTGACAAGGCTGTATTGTCCTTAAGGGGGTACGCTTCCACCCACCTGGAGAAAGCGCAAACAACAACGAGCACATACTTCAGATTGTTGCATCTCTCCATGTGAATGAAATCGAGCTGCAAAACCTCGAACGGATACGTTGGAGGTGCAAAATGACCAGCTGGAGTTGGGGTTCCCCTACCGGGATTGTACTTCAAACACACCATACAGTTTCTGACCACATTCTCTGCATATTTCGGGATATTGCTATTTTGCCATACTGGGGCCAATACTTTACAGATTCCTCTCGAACTGATGTGTGCAAATCCATGAGCCATTGTTACTACTGCAAGTACATATGCGTTAGGTAATAGCCATCGCTGGTGTTCTGACAATTCGACCCAACAACCATTCGCATCTAACCTACCCTTACTTTCTCTCCATTCATTCACCTCTTTCTCAGTTGCCTCGGCTTGTATAGATTTCACGCTTTCAATGGTGTCCTCACACATTCCCACATCAGTAATCCATCTAGCGGGACCTACAACATACATCCGACTCATTGTGTTCCTTGCAGTCTCTTTCGCAACCTCGTCTGCAAATGCATTCCCGCGGCCAACATCATCCTGAATCTTTTTGTGTGCACTACATTTTATTATGGCAACTTGTAGTGGCAAGGTCAGTGACTGGAGGAGCTCATTAACTAGCTGACCATGTTGTATCTTTGCACCATGTGACGTAAGAAACCCACGTTCACGCCACAATCTCCCAAAACTGTGAGCCACACCAAAGGCGTATTGGCTGTCAGTGTACACATTCACTCGCTTTCCTTTCGCTAACACACATGCTCTGGTAAGCGCAATTAGCTCTGCAGCTTGTGCAGAATTATGGGAAATTCGCGCAGTCTCTATAATGGTGTGTAATGTCGTAACGGCATATGCTGCAGTCGTATCACCATTCGGCAGCTTGAAACATGAACCATCAACCCATAAAGTATCGTTGCATTCAGGAAGGGGAGTGTCCTGTAAGTCTACTCTCCCTTTTGTCTCTTCTTCTGTCCTAAAACAGCAGTCATGTTTATCAATCTCGTCTGTTCCTGTCGGAATGGGTAATAACGTTGCGGGATTCAGTGTATCGCACCTCTTTATGTGGATGTGACTTGCTAGCAGCGTAAGTTCGTAACTGGATAGTCGAGCGCTAGTAAGGTGTTGTGTCTTCGTCCTGTTTAGTAAAATGTCTACTGCATGCGGAACCATAACGATCAGAGTATTATTCATGACTAATCCAGCGGATTGCCGGATGCAGACAGCTGCTGCGGCGGTAGCCCTCAGGCAACTTGGTAGGGCTTTAGCCACAGGGTCTAGAGTTGCCGAAAAATACGCGCATGGGCGCTGTCTGTCCCCAAAATGTTGTGTTAAAACTGATAATGCACAACCTTCCTTCTCATGGACATATAATGTAAAAGGCTTACTGTAGTTGGGGTTTCCCAACACAGGAGCCGAACATAATGCATCACGCAACTCGTGGAAACTCGTCTGGCAATCTTCAGACCAAGGCATAGGATTTGGCGTATCTTTACAGAGTAGTGCCAGCAAGGGTTTAGCTAGTAGTGAGAAATTCGGTATCCATTGTCTACAGTACGATGTAATGCCCAAGAAGGCTCGAACCTCTCTCTGTGTCCTTGGGGCACTCAGTTCTGCGATTGCCTGTATTCTTTCTGGTGTCAGTCTCCTTCCCTCCTTCGACAAGATGTGACCTAAGTAGGTTACCTCTTGTCGGCAAAATTGTAGTTTGGAGAGAGAGACTTTGTGCTTCATGTCACATAAGTGATGCAATAATGATAACGTAGCTTTCTTGCAAATCTCTTCAGTGTCTGCAGCGATCAGTAGATCGTCTACGTACTGAATCAGAGTTGAACCATTCGGTAGAACAATTGTGTCTAGTTGTGTTTTCAGGGCCTGACTGAATATTGATGGGCTTTTGCAGTAGCCTTGAGGAGCGCACTTGAAGCGGAAGCTTCGTCCTCCTAAATTAAATCCGAAAATATCTCTACTCTCCTCAGCAATCGGGATACTGAAGAAAGCGTTCTTCAGGTCAATCACCGAGAACCAATTTGCTGAAGCTGGAACCATCGTCAATAAAGCAGTAATGTCGGGGACAACTGGAAACTGTGGGATAACTATCTTGTTCACTTCTCTGAGGTCGATCACGAACCTATACACAGGCGGTTGTGAAGGATCAGTACGTTTTAAGACGGGCAAAACTGGACTGTTACAAACATTTCCTGTTGTTTCTTCGATGACGTCTTTATCAATCCGGTCATAAACAATCGTCAATAACGCCTTTTCACATTCGCTAGATATTTTGTATTGGGGAATACGTGGTAACCTAACGTTGGCTTTCAACGTTATGACATACGGTGCTATCTTCAAACGACCTACATCATTAAAACCATTAGCCCAGAGTACATCAGGAAGACTCGACAATTCAGTTACAATATTTTCTTTTGACACATACATTGGAGAAATGACTTTCTTACCTAAAGTAAGTTGTACTCCCAATGGTGAACAGTACAAAGTCGCATATAACCTTTTTAGCAAATCCAAACCTAACAAATTTTCACCGCAACCTGTGGTAAGAATGAGGGGTGCCTCTAATTCGCATGGGCCAATAGAAAGAGATACAGGACTGGAGATCGGGTTTCTAACAGGGGCGCCAGAGAAACCTACTGAAACATTCATTTCGCCGGACAAAGGTGCGCCAGGAAGTTTTGAGTGCATGATAGAACTTTTTGTAGCACCAGTATCCAGCAGAAATGGCTCTGACACTCCTGAGGCGATTACCTCGACATAAGGTCCATTCTGATCTACTGGAACTGAAACGACTCCCTCTCTTTGTCCATGGCTGTCCTAGCAATCGTTACCCTCATATTCATGTTCGGTGTAATAGTCGTCAGCATAGTACTGAGCTGACCTGGTCGACGCATTATTTTGTTGGTCGAAGCTGTTCATCGAATTCTGAGGCGGAAAAGAAGTTGTATTCTGAGTGAAATTTCCACGGCCCCTACCTCTAGGGGCATGTTGAACACCTCTTCCCCTTACACCTGAAGCACCGCTTAAACGTCGCGCAAGAGCCGGACAATTACTTTTAAAGTGACCCTCTTCCTTGCAATATGCACATTGATTCGGGCCGTAAGCAATACGCTGGTGGGAAAACTCGCTTCCTTGCGCGTTTCTCGAATACTGCTGTTGTGGTTGATAATTGGGCTGACTAGCCGTACGAGGCGGATGGGCTTGCTGGAGAAGAACTTTAGTTTTTAAATCTTTCGTCTTTTTGTCTATTTTATCTAGCTCGTCTTTGCACCTATTTTCATAGTACTGGGCTGTAGCTAAAATTTGAGCTGACGTAGAGACAGCCCAAGCACTCTCTGAATCTTTCAGTTTATTACACAGTTCAGGGATTAAATTATGTACGAACTTGTCTACAAACAATCTTTGGCCACCCTCGGTAGCCATATCCTGACCACTATGATCGGTGAAAGTCTCCTCAAATCTTGTGAAAAAGTCAGACACATTGTCATCTTTCTTCTGCTTGCATGCAGATAGCTTGTCCCAGTTCACGCGTACCTCAGGCATTATCGTTTTCATGTACGCGATAATTCTACGGCTCAGGTTTAGAACCACCAATTTGTCTAGCATCGATAGCGGCAATGTTTGCCCATGAGTCACCTAGTTCTTGGGCATGGTTCGTATGACGTATTTTGCTCCATAGAGGGTGTGGAACAACGTTCCCAAACAGCATGTCTATGTCCGCTAAATTCATTATACATGAGCTTGCAGTTTGCGATAACTCCTTATAATACCCAGTCGGGTTTTTACGAGGATCAGGCAATGTCTGCTTGAGCGCTAAGACTTCGGATCGTTTCCAGGGGACATGTACCCATACACGCTGGAAATGAGGCAGAATTGGCGGTACTACATTCGCATCGCCTTCCCTCCAAACCGAAGGAACCTCTCTCATGGCGTACTGTCTCGCTCTTTTCCTATCGGATACGTTGTCTTCGTACAATGATCTAGAGACGTTTCCCTTACTCCTATAAGAGAGTAATAACTCTATCGCTTTCTCAACATCTCTGCCTATAATCATACCTTCGTGGAACTTAAAGCGTGTACGCCATAGTTCGTTCATTGTGTATGTGGGATCATTTGTCCCCAAATCTTCGCCCAAATATACACACATTTCTTCGAATACGTATCTCTGAGTGGGTGCATTCCATTGACGGAAGACTTCCATAACAGACTGAACATCATATCTAACAGTATCCGTAATCCATTTACGGGCTAGTTCATCTAGCACTTTTCTTTCCTCGTAATCAGGCAGTTGACTACGTAACTGTCTATCTTCTGTTTTAGGGGTCGTTTTAGGCGACCCGAAGAAAGGTGAAAGCAGACCAGTGACGGTACCTGTCACTCTTTGTCTAATAGAAGGAGAAGCTTGCGGGGGAGCAAGTGCATCGGAAAAAACAGGCTGAGGCAAAGAAGAAGTAGAGGCAATAGTAGAGGAAGTTGAAACAGTGACAGACGTAGTATCATAGGGAACAGTTGGAGCTGTAGGCAAAGTGGTAGAAGTGGATGGAGTAGGTGGCAAAGATGGCGGCCCTTGAGAAGGCTGCGCCGGAGAAGTAGGAACCAGCTGAAGAGTAGCTGGCGTGTGTGCAAGAGCTGCGTTTCGTGCGCCGGGGCGTGGTATAGAAAAACGCTTTGGCGCTGTAGTAGCGTCTAACGCATACGGTGGAGGTGAGCTTAATAAGTGGGACATTAATGGATCTTTCTCGGATCTTTCCTCTTGACCTTGTCCCTTATTTGGTAACATCGGGTAGCATTTATCTACTGCTAGTTTCTTGCTCCTAAGTATTTGTTCGTTTTCTTGCTCTTCCTCGTTATCCCTGTATGCAACGGCAGCTTGCACCATTGACATACCTCTTTTATTCCTTTTTGCTAACTTTATTTCTTTCTGTTTGGCTTCTTTGCGCCATAAGCGAAAAGAGTCAAACATCGCCGGCCGGGCTTTTCTCTTAATTAATTTGACCTCTAGGTTATCTAATATTTCTGAGTCGAAACTACCATATTGGGGCCATTTTAAAACACCATCCTTGCGGGTGTATTTTATCCACACTTCATTATATGTGATAGGGCCTACGCCGTGCTTTACGTAGAGCTCATATGTTGGAGTTCCAATCGGAGGAACCGGACAGGAATCCTCTAATCGGGAGTCCTTACTATAACCAAGACAAAACAAGTTTCCAAGTCTGCTAAAACCAGGCATCTTTGCTCACTAGTCTAGCTTCAAACTTCAAAGGATTATCGATTACGATATTTCTCGTGAAAACACAAGTCCTTCGGCTTTGGGGCTTGCAAGTACCAAATCAAGGCGTATCTCAAGGATACCAAAAACTAAGGACAAACTAAGGACTGGGAGACGCTCCACTTATACTTAACTGAAGTATTTGAAGATCGGTGACGTAGCTAGAAGACTCGTCTATCGTTTCGCTCTACCAAGGATCACTGGGTCCAAAACAAGGCGATAGTCAGGGCAGCAGTCCTTCGTAGCCGTCGGGACGCGGGGAACCTCGCAGCAAAGACCTTGGGAACCACGTCGACATACAGGGGTCGCTGAAGTGGCTGGCCGTCCTCTGGAATTTTCACACGAAGCTCCTCACGAACATCTGGCTTGGACCGTCGCCGCTTGATACCGCCCCGAGTTGGGCGCCAACTGAGGTAACGGGTTTTTAGGAACCCGTTTGGTGCCAGGGGTTAACACCCGAAGACCTCTGAGTTCTCCCTGTTCCGGACCACAGAAACACGGAGTCTTCTAGTTGAGTCAGAGATCAAGTTTTATTGATAGCTACCAAGTAACAGGTGTCCTAGAAGCACGACAAACACGGGTCGTGTGTTCTCAGGAGACTGTTCATTTTTACAGAACCAGCCTTCTCCTTATATACAGAAATAATAGCTGCAAGCAAGAATTCTTGAGTTTATGATATGGCTGTACACATATTTCTACAATAATACAAAAGAGCGAAGTCATGTAGGCAAGCCCGTATTTTAGACGTCCAATTCGTGATAGATTACCCAGCTAAGCCCGGAACTCCCATCAGATATCGATGAAAGCCCCAATAAAAGAAGGCACCTCCTAGTCATAAAACTGGCCATAAACAGGGAACGGGGCAGGTGTGTGTTTGTAGAAAGCATGGTTTGCATGTAGTGAAATGGTTTGAGGAATGCTATGCATCGATGCTATCGCATTTGGCCACTGGGCGAGGGGTTGCTCAAACAGGTTTGGCTAAAGGCAATGGAGTCAGTTGGGACAGGTCAGGGGGAAGTCAGGGAAGGAGGACGTGTCCTTTTAGATCAAGCTCGACCTTTAATTGACTTATCATGAGGGCAAGACGTAAGATGGATGTCGTTCACAAAATGGAGTCTAAGGGGTTGGGACGGAAACTACGATTTGGGGGTGTTGGCGACCCTCGATTCTGACGCAAATGCATAGAAATGATGTCCTAATCATTATCGGTTCGCTGACACCAAATTCGTCATGGTACGTTGATATTTTGTGACACGGGTATTGGACCTCGATATCGGAACAACAACAGGGTCCAGATTTTCAGAACCACAGGGGATCCAGCAAGGGAATGACTATATGAAGGTGCCTGGGTTTGAAGATTTCGAGTTTTTAACATGCCAGATTTGCGATTGTCTAGATATGTCATGATACTTATCTAAGGGTTATATTCAAGACTGAAGGCTGTATTTAAATGTTGACACTGTAGATTGCCACGGGGTGGGGGGCTCGCTTACCCCTGCGCGATTAGCAAGCTTTTGGGGAGTACAGGCACTCTGCCATGTTGGGGGGTGGGCAGTTTGAGGTCCACAGGCAGGGGAGCAGGGTGGGGGGTGGAGGGGAGTACAAGGGATGTTCCAAGGGAGAGGAGGGGTGGTAGTATTGTTTGCTATGACACTGCACAAATTGTGGCCGCAGCAGCGAAGGGGGGGGGGATTGTTGAGTTTTGTTTTTAGTTTTAGTTTTGGGCTGCATTTCAAAGTTCTACCTGCAAAGATACATGCCGCAGAGGTGGGTCCACAGGGATGCCATGATTGTGATGGAAGACTCGGAACTGACAGGCACTGCGACAGATGTTAGCACCCCAATGATGGCCCCTCTATGACCTTACTTACTTGGAATGTGCACGGGCTGGGGGATACGATTAAACGGGGATTGGTACTACAGTATGTACGCCGCGCAGCACCGGCGCTTGTATTGCTTCAGGAGACGCATCTGGTGGGATCGACCCGTAAAGCTATGGGCCGCTGGGGGTACACAATGGTAGAGCACTCAGAGTTCTCAACTGGCTCCAGAGGGGTGGGCATACTGGTAGGCAAACGCTTCCCTTTACTTGTTCAACAGGACAGGAAAGACACGCAGGGTCAATTTTCTGCAGTCTCTTGTCAGTTGGAGGGGAGGAAATTCAATGTGGTAACAGTATATATTCCGCCGGCCCTTCATAATGTAGCGCTTCCCGCCCTTAGTGCCTTTCTATTGACACTGCCGGAGGGAGAGCTTATAATAGGGGGTGATTTCAACGCAGTTCTGAATGATGAGCTGGACCGCCACCCCTGCAGGACACCGGGGACGGGTAAGTCCCAGCTGGCTGGTTTTATAGATGCATTAGGCCTTACGGATGGGTGGAGGTTCAAACAACCCGGGAGCCGTGCATACACTTTTTACTCAGGGGTACATAATAGTCTCTCCCGCATTGATTACTTTTTCCTTTCCGCTGACAGTCTAGCCCATTTGACAGAGGCACGGATTGGCCCAAGAGGCATTTCTGTTCACTCTCCGGTCTCCATGACCTATATCTCTTACTTTAAAGCCCGGAGACGTATCTTTCCGATTTCCCCCGGTTATTTACATAACCCGCAGATCAGGAAAGAGTTGATTGCAGTTACAAAGCTCTACTTCCAAGAAAATACGGATTCGGTTCGCTTACCAGAGGTTCTGTGGGAGGCGTATAAAACAGTGCTAAGGGGACAAGCGATAGCCTCGATAACGGGTCACAGGCGGGCTGCGAACGCCGACATACAGGCGATCGAGGCTGACCTGGCAGTGCTAGTCGCGACACGAGGACGATCCTAGTGAGGAGGCAGCGCAACAACTGCGCCTCAAACAGGCTGAATTCACTGAACATCAGCGGGAACGGGTACGACAACGACTCCAACACACACAGCACACTATTTATGAAGTGGGGGATAAGGCAGGAAGGCTACTGGCCTGGTTGGATAGGAAGGAAAGGGTCCAGAGAACAATAGCACAACTCTGCACCCTAGAGGGTGTGGTGGTCACCACCCCAACGGACATCATAGATGCCCTAGCCGACTATTACGAAAAAGTTTATACCCCCACCTCCCGCATGTCCTCAGAAGAAGCACAAACCTATATCAAGGATATAAAAATGCCTTCCCTGTCGGAGGACGAGGCCTCGCTCCTGGATTCTGAGTTCACGAAGGACGAGGTCCTAGCTGCGGTTCACTCTTTAAAATCGGGCAAAGCCCTGGGTCCCAACGGGATCCCTATAGAATTTTACAAGCGAGTGTCTGATTTAACGGCTCCGCACCTTACGAAGATGTTTTTAGATAGCTTAAGTAAGGGGGAATTACCTCGAGACCAGCAGACGGCTACAATCATTGCTATCCCGAAGCCTGACAAGCCTCCGGACATGTGCACATCCTACCGCCCAATCTCCATATTGAATGCAGAAGCGAAGTCATTGGCCAAAATGATTGCTACTCGGTTGACCCCGCACTTAGAGACGCTGATCCACCCGGACCAATCCGGGTTCATGCCGAACAGAAATACTGCTCTTAATCTACGACGGGTCCACGCGGTGATGGCACAGTTGCCCAGTCTTTCGGAACCTGCGGTGATCCTTTCACTGGATGCCCGAATGGCTTTCGATAAGGTTGAATGGCCCTATCTTTTTGCGGTTCTCCGGCATTTAGGTTTCGGCCCCAATTTCTGTGCGTGGGTAAAGTTACTTTATACTAAACCCCTAGCGCATGTAGTGGTGAATGGCCATATTTCCAGGGATTTTCATCTCAGCCGAGGCACGCATCAGGGGTGCCCTCTGTCGCCCCTGCTTTTTGCCCTGATCCTTGAGCCTTTGGCAGCATGGATACGGTGGGACCCCATGATTAGGGGACTCAGCTGGACCGAGACGTGGGAGGACCGCATATCACTGTATGCTGATGATATCCTCCTCTATTTGACCCTACCCAGACGCTCGATTATAGTACTCCTTAACATCTGTGAAATCTTTGGGCGGGCCTCAGGGTACACTATTAATTGGTCCAAGTCTGTTCTATTCGTCCTTAAAGGACCCCCACTGCGGCTTATGGCTGACTGTCAATTGGTGATCACTGACGTACCCGTCAAATATCTGGGGGTCTGGATAACGCCTAACCAAGAGGCCTTCTTTCAGCGTAATTTGACGCCCCCCCCCCTTGAACGCTTTCGTAGTGATGTAAAACATTGGCACACCTTACCACTGACTCTTCTAGGGAAAGCGGCGCTATTTAAAATGATGACTTTGCCCCGAATGCTTTATCTCCTTGAGAATACTCCATTTCTTGTGCCTCTTAAGTATTTCACATCCATAAACGCACTGGTCTCAGGTCTCCTTTGGGGGGACAAACCAGCATGCATTTCCAGATACAAACGAGTTAGGGTTTGGTTTGATGGAGGCATAGCCCTCCCTGATATTCAACTATACTATTGGGCGGCCCAATTAAAGATCATAAATCATGTCTGCATGCTCCACAGACTGAGCCGGCATATAAAGCGGACAGGTATGACCTCGGAAGTTGCGGTGTGATGGCCGCACTCTACGACACAAAAAGAGCCGCGGCCTTGATTGGCCCTACGGCCTATACGGTGCGGGTGTGGTATTTGGCTTCGGCTCGCCTTAAATGTAAGGACACACTTACGCAAATGACGCCGCTCTGGTCGTCGCGTCGACTGGGCCGTCTATGTAACAGTAAGGGCTTTGAAGCCTGGGACTTGATTGGTATCTCTACGGTTGGAGACCTTTGGAGGCGTGGGGCTGTCCTTTCCTTTGAACAACTTATAGAACAATATGACCTAGCACACACGGAGCGATTCCGATACTTGCAGATTAGTCACGCACTCAGGTCACTGGTCCAACCCGGTGAGGAGCTACCTGAATCTACCCCATTAGAAGATAGGCTTCTTACGGAACACATACCCAAGAAGGCGACCTCCTTAGTTTATCGTAAATTCGTGAATAACCTGCCTGACACTACTTTGAAGTTAAGGACAGCATGGGCTGCGGAGGTGGGTGAGTTCGATGAGTCGGACTGGCAGGCTGCGCTCTCCTCACCGCGGGAAGTTGCTGTACCAGCTAGGCTCCGATTAATACAGTTAAAAATTCTGCACCGTGTTTACTACACTAGAGTCACTCTTCATAAGATAAGGAAAGCTGCACATAAGTATTGTCTCCGGGGATGCGGTGAGGAGGGAACATTCTTTCATACCAACTGGCACTGTCCTCAGATTACCGGCTTTTGGGTGAAGATTATGCGGACTATATCGCAAGTGGTGAAAGACTCACTAGTCCCGGAACAGCGTTGTTGCTTATTAAACATTTGGGAACCAAACGACCTCAATCACTCCATGCAGGGCTGGGCCACACTGAGTATCATGTATGCTAAAAGGAATATAGCTAGCTTCAGGGGGTCCCCTCTGGTGCCGGCACTCAGGGAATGGTGTTCGGACTTAGACTCTGCAATAGTGGCTGAAAGGGCAGTGTATCTGAACCGAAAATGTCCGCATAAATGGACTAGGATCTGGGGTGCATGGAATGAGTATAGAGGGTTCATATGTGAGCCACCATAGATAGACAGCGACAGCAACTCCAAGTAGGAGGGGGGGTGGATGGAGGTCCGGGGACGGGATGGGGGGGCTGACGTCATGACACAACCGTATTGTTATTTCCACGTGCCGATGTAATGGATTCCTTGATTTGCCACTATCTCTGTATGCATGTAATGCTTTATAAATGCCCATTGTTTGTTTTTTGGAACTAATAAAATTGTTTTCAAAAAAAGAAAAGTCGACTCTGGAGCCACAGGATATACTTATTCTGGTATTAAAGCCACACTTCATCATTTTAAGGATTGCATTCAGAAATTGAAGATCAGGTTGGGGTACCAAAGCTCTGGTTCTATGTACTCCTGGTACATATGGACTTAAAGACTGATCAATCCCAGGGTGTTTTGATTGGTCCAATGGAGTTTTGAGGCTGGTGCCATGCTCTGCTGAAGTGTCTGAACTGGCTAAGGTGTAAACAGTTAGACCCATGTTTCAGGGCCCTAAGCCTTGCAACATGGTGCTTTCCACCCAAGAAGCACTTGCAATGCTTGTCCCCAGAGGATCACTCTTTACCAGAGTTATAGCAGGTACAGGAAGAATGGTAGCAACTTTCTTATAGTACTAATAAGCTTTATCTGCTAGAATATTTGCTAGGTTCCATCCATCTTACACATGTGTAACCATTTCTGTCCAGCGATAGGGCCTCTTACAGTACCAGCTCTTGTCTGGATATTGACAAGAGATGGTTGGTCAGCAACCTTGGAAATATATTCAGTGCAAAAATGCAAGACCTTAAAGTATGCTGCTCTCCACATAAGATACAAGCCTTGTGAGGGCCAGTCAGCTAGAACTAGTTGCTGTATCAAATGCATTGATTGGTGAATATGCTAAAAGGTACATTTGTTAAAATGAGGAGATTCTCAAACTCATTTAGGTAACAGTGCTCTTTTGTGATAAGTGTTTTCAGATCATGCAAATAAATAAAGGCAATTCCCAAGGGAGAACATGATAAATGAATACAATTGACTTGGAACTTCTGAATCAATAAGCTGACTTTCTTACAAAGTCACTTACTTTTGGGGAGTGCAGTTGGTACCCTGATGTTATCATGCCTCAAATATAGTAACAGAGCCTACTTTGGTTTACCTTTCTATTTAGAATACCCCCTTCAAAGGCGGAATGCAGGATAGTCCGTTTTCCCCTGAAACCTGTGATTTATCCTCAAATATCAGATCATGAAGTTGCTTCTATCAGTGAGTTCTCTAACGGAACAAAATACTGAGTACTAGTATGTAGTTATAACAAGAGACACCACAATGATGCAAATCAAGAGCAATGCTCTCACCCAGTGAATGACAAAGTCATCATCAAGCCCCTGTCCCAGAATACACACTGAATCAAACATTCTGTGTTAACATTCTGAGGTTATTCTTCACTGATGATTACAAGAAAGTACAGAATGATGCAACTCGAGATCAAGGATAAATTCCAGTGAATGACAAAGGCATCAACTTCCCTCAACCAGTCCATATCTCAATGAGACTGTATTATAATATAGCAAAAATAAGTTAATACTCCAAGCGTTGAACTATTCTTCAAGAAATGTTTAAACATTTCAAAGTTAGGCGGGGATTACTATGAATGATGAAACCAAGCCTATCATCCCATCAATACCCAGAATGCCTGGAGGACAAAAAAATAAGCATTTTTTTCTGCTACTATCTATAACAAGCATTTGCAATGCAATAGGTCTCGCATTAGGAAAGTTTGAGCTATTGGTATTGTAAATGGCAAAGTTTTTATTTATGTTTCTTTTTTTTAAATAGCTAAATTAATAGCTTCGTCATTTACAATGCCAATAGTTATAACTTTCGCAAATGTGATACCTATAGCATTTGTAATGCAATATGTTTTGTATTTACAAACCGCGAGAGGACAAAAAAATCCGGACCACCGCCTCCTCCCAGGCCTTCAAAAGTGACCTCAAAGTTCTCCTCCTCCAGAGACACCTCCAAAAGTAATTCACGTCCTCTTGCTATTTGTGAGGAAGACTTCCCACTACTGATAATTTCTACTTTCCATGACCATGGAAGTGCCTTCCCAGTGTATGCCTGTGATTGGAGGGTCTGCCTTTTTGCAGTATTTTCCATGTACTGGTGTTCGGTTCCCTTTTCTAACATGCACACACCACTCTGCCCTTGCAACACACGGCTGCTACCTCTCACATGTCTTTGCCTTTGATACTTGCACAAGTGCCACCTTGCCCATGTAACGCTTGTTCCTGAGCCTGAGTGTCTAGCACTTATTGCAGGACTATACCTCTAATTATACTCTGTTTTCTCTTATAACTGCACACTTGTCACTTTCATTTCCTCTTGTGCACTTTTGACTACCTCATGTATTTTGGTTGCTCACAATTTTTACTCAAGTATTTTGTTTGCTCACGATTGTCGCTATTACCTTTACTACCTCATGTATTTTTGGTTGCTTATAGTTTTTACTACCTCATGTATTTTGTTTGCTCACAATTGTCACTATTACCTTATGTAAGTAACGTATGTTTTTGCAACCTGTTCTTTTGTAATGTTTCTCATTATGTTTCATTTCTGTTCCTAATGTGAAGCGCTCTGACGCCTCCGGGTAAAGTCCGCGCTATATAAAAATGCATGAATACATAAATCAATAAATACCGCCTTCGGGTAAAGTCCGCGCTATATAAAAATGCATAAATACATAAATAAATAAATACCGCCTTCGGGTAAAGTCTGTGCTATATAAAAATGCATAATTAAATAAATAAATAAATACCGCAAAACATCCTCGTTACTCTGCCGGCCTGCGACCAGGAAGTCAGGCAGGCCGGCGCGACAACAGGAAACAGGAAGTAGGAGGGCGGGAGCCTACCCCGCCTCCCACGGAAGAGCCGCGATTGGAGCCGTGTTTGGAGCACCGGAGCAGGCAGGAGCCTACCCTGCGCCCCGGTGCCGAAGGAGGGAAGAAGAGTCCTGCTGCCGGGCCCTGCAGCTGAGAGCCGCCGCACGAAGGAAGCCGGTGAGTGGGTTGCTGGGGGGGGGCAGCGCATGTGTATGTGTGTTTGCGTGCGTGTGTGTGTGTGTGTGTATGTATGTGTCTTGGAGTGCGTGTGTGTGACTGTGGGGGAGGGGGTGTGTGTGTGAGCGAGTGTCTGTCTGCAGGACGCGACGTGCGCGTTCGCGCACACGAATCCAAGCTCGTGCACCCTCTTGTCCTCATTCCCCCCAGACTGATCGCTATTGGTCTCCAGCTGGACAAATGCATCCTTGCAGGATGCATTGCCAGCGAGACCCAAAAAAGCAGGACAGAAATCTAATATAGAGAGATATGAGAAACGGAATTCATGTAGCATCATTTGTATTTTATCAGCTTACTCACAATGGTGATGGTCAAATCATTGCATAACTTTTCAGCTTGCAGCTTACGACAAAAGTACAGCTTCAAATTAATAGGTATATAAAGATCCATGTGAATATGCAAGCAACTCCAGTCTTTCTACTAATGGTCTCCGTTTTTTATAAGGTCATAAATGAGACAACAGAAAACATTAATCTGTGCATCCAAAGCGGATTACGTCAAGTGTTTTGCATGCAATAAAGTTGTTGAATTTCAAAATGAGACCAGAAAGGTGACCCTACTTTTGCTTTAGGTCTTCCAGCGCGCACTTGAAAGCATTTAATTACATAACAGAAAAACCACGTGTGAGAGAGAGGAACTCTACTGCCATGTGTCTTCTCCATAACAATGTTCAAATGGTATATGTTAAGGAAGTGGAATTCTTAAAGATGTAAGAATCAAAATTATATATTTGAAAAAAGATTACCTGAGATGCCTTTAAGGTCCTTGATGGTGACTAGGTTCGAGCACACATGTTGATGTCTGTAAATGGACTCCGATAAAAGAAAGTGCAAGTTGTGCAAAGGCAAGGTAGAAATAAGGGGCAGCATTCCATCTTGATGGGGAATTTGGACCGAAATATGAATCCTGGAAGGAAGAAATGGCAATATGACATAAAACACATTTTGCCACAGTAACTGCCATCTAATTAATTTCTTTGTCTGAAATTTGTTTTCTAGTAAGACACGCAA
Source organism: Lissotriton helveticus (assembly GCF_964261635.1). Lineage (NCBI taxonomy): Eukaryota > Metazoa > Chordata > Amphibia > Caudata > Salamandridae > Lissotriton > Lissotriton helveticus. The sequence continues at coordinate 1,443,837,448 of NC_136059.1, read as the reverse complement.
TGTAAATGAAAATAAATGTGGCCAAATAAATTGTGTCCCTTTGAAGCCTGTAATTTGGGGTAACACTCATGTGGCTTCCTGCATGAGGGAGGTAATGCCTCTCTGGCCTGCAATCCCTCATTGTTCCCATTCCTGAGAGTCGTTGGCAGGTCTCTCTAGGAGTGCAAAAAACGGTTGTGTTGAACAGGTTCCATATATGCCCAGGAAGACACAGGAGTTTTAAAGGCTACAAATTGGCAGCTTTATAAAAGCTGCACACTGCAACAAGTTACATTAAGTTTGACATTATATTCAAGTCAAGCTTAATGGACAAGTTACTTACCTTTGGTAACGCCTTATCTAGTACAGACATGATCTAGTTGCAAAATCTTTACCTTTGAACTCCCTAGTGTCAGGCTGGATGCACAAGACTTTTCTTAGCAGTACCCCTGCGTGCCAGTAGGTGGCGTCAGTCGCCTCTGAGTGACGTTGTCGGCACAGTGTTCGTAGCCATCGTGACATCCACATCATCAATAAAGCCGCCACTCCTGTGCACTGACGTCAGTACTTTTCACAACTTTCCATGCCAGAAGTAGGGAGCCATTAAGTGACTGATCATGGTGTGTTAAAAGAAGCTAGGGCCCTGAAGGGGGTATAGGAAAACAAGGGTACCCTGATAAGCGAACCTGGGGTTGTAATAGGTTTACAAAAAACAGCGATTCAGGGTTGGCCTTACAAGGTCCGTAGTTACTGACCCGGTGGGGCGAAGAGCAATTATTTTCAGAATGAACATTTAATCATGGAGGGAGCGAGTGTGTAGGGAGACATATATGTTTTTTTTACAATTGGTAACAGTCAGGGATTCATCAGGTGCTCACATAAGTGACAAGGTGTGTTTTTTGTGACAAGGTGTGTGCTCTTATTAATAAAACATCACAAATACAACAGAAAAAAGGAACTCCAACTAAATATGTACAAGGACGAAGGAGGTTCCGTTTGTGGGTGGTGTCAACGACATTTCGATCTTTAATTAGTCAAGATTATCTTCAGGACAGGGGGGTGAGCAATCTGAAATTCTTATTGAAATAGCGTGTTATTGGGGTCTCAGTCGGATGTATTTATTCATGGGTCCGCGTTTCTGTAGGAAAAAGATTGAGTTAGGGAGCCCTTAGGTATGAACAGAGTAATTTATTAAGCATAGGACGGTGTATTCCGTCTCGTGTGCAGAAGCACAGGCATTGTGATGTTTTATTATTCAGAGCACATTCACCTTGTCACAAAAAAACACACCTTGTCACTTATGTGAGCACCCGATGAATCCCCGACAGTACCAATGGTAAAATAAACCATATATGTCTCCCTACACACTCGCTCCGTCCATGATTAAATGTTCATTCTGAAATTAATTGCTCTTCGCCCCACCGGGGCAGTAACTACGGACCTTGTAAAGCCAACCCTGAACCGCTGTTTTTTTGTAAACACAGGATCCTGAAGGGGAACATCCCTACACTAAAATACAATTCCGCAGAGTGGGGAGGATGGGTGGAACGTTAAAGAATCTACGGCTAGATCATGTCGCTACCAGATAAGGCGTTACCGAAGGAAAGTAACTTGTCCATCTGATAGAGACATCTGGCCGCAGATCTTTTACCTTTGAATACATACCCAAGCAATACCTTCCCAGGAGATGGGACTGCAGAAAAGCTTTAAACCAGGAAATCCTGTACGACAGAGCGGCTAAACAGGGCCTACCTGCGAACCTGAGAATCTAGGCAGTAGTGCCTGGTGAACAGGTGCAGAGATGCCCACGTGGCCGCTTGGCAGATATCACAAATAGGAATACAACGCTGTAGGGCTGTGGTAGTTGCTTTCACTCTGGTGGAATGGGCCCGAAGGCCTTCAGAAGGCTGCTTCTTTCGTAAGGCGTAACAGATTTTTCTGTAGAGGATAACCCAACAGGAGATGGTTCTCTTTTAAACAACACGTCACTTCTTTGCTACCACGTACCCCATAAAGAGTTGGTCATCCACAGGGAAATCTTTAGTGTGATCAAGGAAGAACAATGACGCTCTTATTGGGTCCAGACGGTGGAGACGCTCCTCTAGCTTGGAAGGGTGTGGAGACACGTAGAAAGTGAGTAGAGTAACAGACTGTCTCAAATCACAACCTTGGGCAAAAAGGATGTAATACTTCTCAGGACAACTTTGTCAGGTAAGGAGGATGTGATTACTGTGCCTGCAGTTCGGTCACCCTCCTGGCAGAGGTGATTGCCACCAATTAAGCGTTTTTGATAGTGAGCAACTGTAGAGGGCAGTTGAGCAGCAGCTCAAACAGTGTGCACATCAAGAAACTAAGGACAAAATTAAGGTGCCACTGTGGCATAAGAAAAGCAAAAGGGGGAAACAAGTGGGTTAACCTCATTTAAAGACCTCTGCACCAGAGGCGACTTAAAAAGCGACGGCTGATCTGGCAGCCTAAGAAAATCGAGAGGGCTGAAAGGTAGCCGTTCAAAGTGCCCAAAGCAGAGCCCTGCTGGGCCGATCAAAAGGGTAAACAAGAGAATATCCGCAAGAGAAGCAGATTAAGGATGAATAGACCGTTCTTTACAGTATTTGCAAAATGTGTTCCATCGGCAGGAATATACCGATTTCGTGGAGGGACACCTGGCTGCCAGAATAACTTCACAGTCCAATCCAATCCAAGGAAAATGCTACTTACCAGTATGCATCTGTTTTTGGCATGTAGAGCTGCAGAGTTGCACACTGTGCATAGATCGCCACCTAGTGTTGAAATGAAATGAAATGACTGTACTTGTAAAGCACACTGCTGCCCCAGCAAAGGGGCGTCCTGGCGCTGTACTCATACTGCTGTGGAACCCTTCCTGGCTTTTCCCTGTGAAATGTCCACTCCAGGGCACCCCCAGGGTGAAGCCAGGCATCCCAGCGCTGTTGGGGCCGTTGTGGAGATTAAGCAAGCTATTGCCCAGAGTTGCAGAGTGGGACCCATGATTAGAATAGGCACCGAGGCGAGAATTATCAGGTCCAAGGAAATTGAGCCCAAGACCCGCTGAGGCGGGAATTGAACCCTGGTGCCGGGCCAGACCTCTGCATCAGGGTCTGCCGCTCTAACCATTGAGCCACACTTCTCCACTGCTGCTTCTGTTGGGCCCGGATGTTTGCAGTTTGTTGTTGTCCCAAAAAGTTCTTTGGAAGTCACGAGATAGGTGACTCCTCCTTTGGACCACATTGCGCATGGGCATCGGCTCCAACCCCAGATTGTTTTTCGCCATAGGTAAATGATGGAGCTTTACAAGAAAAGGAAGGATGCCCATATAATTTGTATCTAATTAAGATAATACTGGAACAGACAAGGGTAGCCGGGGAGGCGGGTGAGCGTGTGCAACTCTGCAGCTCTACCTGCCAAGAACAGATGCATACTGGTAAGTAGCATTTTCCGTTCGAGGCATATGAGCTGCAGATTGCACACTGTACATAGATTGTATAGCAGTACCCACTCTTAGCGGCGACCACCCCTATCTATTGCAGTAGTTTGGAATAATGTTTTGAGAACAGCCTGGCCCACATTAGCTTGTTGTTTTGTTTGCACATCTACACAATAGTGTTTTGTGAATGTGTGCGGTATAGACCATGAAGCTGCTTTGCAGATATCATCTAGGGTGTTCCCTAAAAATGCCATTGAAGCCCCTATTTTTCTTGTAAAGTGGGCTTTAGGAGGAACAGGTAACATACGTTTAGCTTTGTGGTAACAAATCTGTATGCATTTGACAATCCATCTAGCTATCCCAGATTTTGAAATGGGATTATCTTTCTGTGGTGGTGAGAAAGACATAAAAAGTTGTTTTGTCTTACGAAAGGGTTGTGTCCTCTCTATGTAGTATAGCAATGCTCTCTTGACATCTAGGGTATGAAGAGCTCTTTCTGCTACTGTCTGTGGCTGCGAGAAGAAAACGGGCAGTTCCACAGATTGATTGAGATGGAAGGGAGAAATGACTTTGAGCAAGAATAATGGATTAGTACGCAGAACTACCTTATCGTGATGCATTTGCAAGAAGGGTTCTTGAATGGTTAGTGCTTGTAATTCACTAACTCTCCGCAGAGAAGTAATAGCTACTAGGAACGCAACCTTCCACGTTAAAAATTATAGTTCACATTTGTGTAAGGGTTCGAAGGGAGGTCCCATTAACCGTGTGAGAACAACATTTAAATTCCACACAGGTGAAGGTGGTACTCTGGGGGGAATTATTCTTTAAAGGCCTTCCATAAAGGCTTTAATGGCAGGCACTCTGAATAGAGATAGATGTTGTCTGTTTTGCAGATATGCTGCTATTGCAGCAAGATGTAGTCTAATAGAGGTATAGGCTAAGTTACATCTTTGGAGATGCAGTAAGTATCCTATGATGTGTTGAATAGACACATCTAGAGGATCAATATTGTTGTTGTGGCAATTTATTACAAATAGTTTCCACTTGGCTGCATAACATGCCCTAGTGGTTGGACGTCTAGCTTCTGTTATGACATTCATGCAGTCTGGAGGAAGGTTTAGATATCCGAATTCTAGGATTTCAGGAGCCAGATCGCAAGGTTGAGCTGAGCAGGGTCTGGGTGTCTGATCTCTCCACGGTTCTGTGTTGAGAGGTGTGGAGACGGGTGCAATTTTTGGTGCGGTACTACAGATAGTTGTAGCAGTGTGGTGTACCACGGCTGTCTGGCCCACGTTGGAGCAACTAGGGTGAGAGAATGCTGCTGTAGTTTGCGTACTACTAGTGGCATGAGTGGTAGAGGTGGAAAAGCGTACGCAAATCTGTTTGACCAGTTCATCCATATCGCATTGCCTTTGGACAGTGGGTGTGGATATCTGGCGGCATTTGGAGTTTTCGTGGGTGGCAAATAGGTCTATGCGAGGTTGTCCCCACATCTGAAAGAATGGCTGAAGAACTTGTATATGAAGTTCCTACTCGTAGGTCTGTTGTGTTTGACAACTTAACAGATCCGCTATGGTATTTTGTACTTCTGGAACATGCTGGGCTAGAAGGAATATGTTTTGAGGTATAGCTCATCGCCATATGTCCTGTGCTAGTTGAGAGAGCTGCAGGGAGTGTGTGCCTCCCTGTTTCTGTATGTAATACACGGCTGTCATGTTGTCTGTGCAGACTAACACAGCTTTGTTTGATACTTGCTTTTGGAAAGCTTTTAGTACTAGGAATATTTCTATTAACTCCAGATGATTGATGTGGAATAACTTTTGTTGCGGTGTCCACCTGCCTTGCATGGTGTTTTGCAATAGGTGGGCTCCCCAGCCGGAGAGCGATGCGTCCGCAGTCAAGATTATCTGAGGAACTGGCTCTAGGAACGGTCGTCCCTTGGAAAGGTTTTTCGTGTTCCACCACTTCAGAGAGCAATGAGTCCGACCGTCTACCAACACTAGGCCTGTTAATTGACCTTGAGCCTGGTTCCATTGTCGTGATAAGCATTCTTGTAGCGGACGCATTTGATGTCTTGCATGGGGCACTATGAAAATGCTAGAGGCCATCATTCCTATGAGTTGCATGAACACTTGTGCTGGAAGGAAGTGTTTTAGCTGAAACTTTGTTAGAAGAGTTTGCATACTGGCTATCCTTGCTGGAGTGGGATGAGAAAGCGCTGTTGAGGTGTTTATTGTGGCGCCGAGGTACTGTTATTTATTTATTTATTTATTTATTTAATATATTTGTAGAGCGCAAGCCTGTCACCCAGAGGGCATCCTGGCGCTTTGATCAGAGAACCAAGCACTTGCCCGAAGCAGTCGCGCAACCATTACTTAGGGAATAAGTGTGTCTTTAAGGCCTTCCTGAACGGAAGATAGTCCTTGTGACTCCTAAGAGAGAGTGGGAGGGAGTTCCATAATTTAGCTGCAGCCACGCTAAAAGAGCGACCACCCATCCTCACTCTTTGAAACCTTGGCACCACCAGCAGGTGAGCCGACGAAGACCGCAGAAGCCGTGGGGCCGAATACCATGCAAACATATTTTGCAGCGGGATAGGGCCCAAAAGGTGTACAACTCAAAACACCAAACATGCCGCTTTAAACTGAACCCGTAGATCTACCAGGAGCCAGTGCAGATCTCGTAGCGCAAGAGTGGAGGAGCTAGACCTGGGTCGGGAAAGGGCCAACTTAGCGGCCATATTCTGCACCCGCTGAAGCTTCCCAATCAAATTTTTTGGAGCCCCCAAAAGAAGTCCGTTGCAATAGTCGAGCCGACTTAATATAGTCCCACGGACTACTTCCGGCCTGGCCTGAACAGGGAGAAAAGGCAGAACTCTGCGTAACATGCGTAGCAGCATCATACATGTTCCAGTGGTTTTGTTGACATGTATGTCCAGTTGTAGATTAGGGCCAAACATTACCCCCAGATTGCGTGCTGACTCCGATGCCAGCACGGGTTCGGAAAAGGTACTAGGCCAGAAGTTCGCGGGCAGTGCCCGCGGAATACGATCAGTAGAACAGTGGAGCACCTCCGTCTTCGAGCTGTTGAATTGCAAGGAGTTAGCTCGTAGCCAGTCCGCTGTGGCTGCCATACAGCGATGGAAGGTGCCAAGCGAGACCGCATTATTCCCTTCCAAGGAGAAGACCAGCTGAATGTCGTCGGCATAATTAAATGCCGAGACCCCGAAAGATTTTATTAGCTGGACTAAAGGGCGGAGGTACAGGTTGAACAATATCGGGCTGATGGCCGAGCCCTGTGGAACCCCCTGTCCTATTTTCCTTGGCTCAGAGCTAAAAGGCGGAAGTGAGACCAACTGTTGCCTACCCTCGAGATATGAAATCATCCAGTCTCTAGCCCCCTCGTTGACCCCGCACTCCTCCAGCCTCCGGACCAGGGTCCGATGGCAGACCGTGTCGAACGTTGTACTTTGGATGGTTGTAGATGGGACTTGGCGTGGTTTATTGTGAACCCAAATTTGTGGAGCAGCTGTATCGTGGCATGAGTGTGTTCCACGCATCAGTTGTATGAGCTGGCTTTTATGAGCCAGTCGTCGAGGTATGGGAAGAACATGGATGTGCTGTCTTCGTAAATGCGCCGCCACTACTGCCAAGCATTTGCTGAATACCCTTGGTGCTGTTGCGACTCCGAATGGGAGTACTTTGAATTGATAGTGTTGCCCATTTATCACAAATCTGAGATACTTCCTGTGAGCCTTGTGAATGGGAATGTGGAAGTATGCGTCCTTGAGATCTAAAGTAGCAAGGAAGTTGTTTTGTGACAGGAGCGGAAGGACTTGTTGGAGTGTGACCATGTGAAAATGGTCTGACTGTATGTATATGTTTAGCGGACTGAGGTCTAGAATAGGCCTTAGAGAGCTGTCCTTCTTTGGGATTAGAAAATATAGAGAGTAAACCCCCTTGTTTTGTTGGTGCAGAGGAACTGGTTCTATTGCACTTTTTTGTAGCAGAGATACTACTTCTTGCTTTAACAGTGATAGATGTACTTGTGACATTGGACGCTGTTTGGGTGGTATGTTTGGGGGGTAAATGTTAGTTCTAGACCGTAACCTGACTGAATAATGTGTCTCACCCACCTGTCTGATGTGATGTTTGTCCAGGCAGGAAGGAATTGTTGCAGTCTTTCCCCCACAGGAGTGGAATGTTGGGGGGGAAGGGGAGGAAAGTCATTGGGTAGGGGTAGAGGCAGAGCGGGAGTTGCTGGTTTTGCCTCTGTTGTTGTTACCCCTGTAACCCCCTCTTTGGTAGCGCTAAGTGAATGTGGATTGGCTAGGGGTCTTGTAAGAAGTGGAGGGACTTTCCGAGGAGTAGCCTCTAGTGTTGCCTCTGTATGATGAGCGATGAAAAGAACTTCTGGGAGCTTGCTGCTGCAGGGTTCCCATAGATCTTGCTGTATCCGTGTCTTTTTTCATCCTTTACAAAGACACGACAACATTTGGGCCAAATAAATGTGTCTCATCAAATAGCTGATTAAGGATGGAGTTTTGTACCTCAGGTTTAAAACCTGAAATACGTAGCCAAGCATGTCTACGTAGTAGGGTGCTGGTATTGATTGCCCTTTAGGCGGTATCTGCAGCATCTAGGGCACAATCGAATGGAAGTATTAGTAATATTTTTACCTTCCTGTAGAAGTTCATTGGCCCTATTTTTGTATTTGTCTGGTAGATGCTGTATTATGGACTCTAGTTCATCATAATGTGCTCTGTCATATCTGGGCAGCAACGCTTGGGTATTGGCAAAGTGCCAGATATTAGCTGCTTGTGACGCTGTTCTTTTGCCGAAGGCGTCAAGTAGCTTCGATTTTTTGTCTGGTGGTAAGGCCTCACCTGATGTCTCAGAATTAGCACGTTTACGTGCATTAGACACTACTAAAGAGACTAATGGTGCTGGACCTTTAATATAGACTGGATCTGTAGGGGCAGCTTTATATTTTTTCTCAATGCGAGGATTAAGGACCCTAGTCCTGACAGGATCATTAAAAACTTCTGTTGCGTGCTTGATGACACCCTTAAGCATTGGCAAAATGGCAGTAGACCAAAAGTGTCTAGTAGGAAATCTTCCTACACCGCATCAGTGTGTAAGTCCACCCCATGATATTGGGCAGCTCTTTGGACTAGTAGTTTAAAACCTATAGTGTCCTCTGGTGGGGAAGGTCTAGAAGGGTATATAGCGTCTTGTGGGACATAAGGCACATAAGGGGTGTTGTAATCATCCCATGGATTAGGTGACTGAGGGGGACTATTGGTCCCTGCTGGGTCATGTGCACCCCCACCTGTGTCATCAGAGTCTATGTCTGCATCATCATCTGGATTAGGGGGTGGTGTAGGTGAATGGTGAGGTGGAGGAGGTGTAGGAGGAGGAACAATATGGGGAGGTGGTGGAGAAGGGACTTTTAATGGAGAGGTTGCAATGTCCTTTCTTTGGAGGAGGAGGAGGTGGTCTCTTCTTGGAGCTGAGAGTCAAGTGACCAGTTTTAGGATCCTTAACAAGAGTTTTTTGGTTAGTATCAGGTGTGAAAAGTTCCTCTGAATAGGGAAATCCTTCGGTGTCGAGGATTTTGGCTCTGTAGGTTTTTTCGGCACCGAGTCGGTAGCTGGTTTTGGATCTTTTGGTTTAGAAGTGTGCCCTTTTGAAATGTCCTTTACCGGAACGTGTTTCTTCGGTTCCGGGTGATTTTTCGGGTCCGAAGCGTGTTCTTGAGCTTTAGGCTTTTTTTTGGTCGGCTCCGAATGCGGTTTCGGCATGGATGAGCCGCGGCCAGTCTTCGGCGTCGTGTGCTTAGGTGTCGGAACAACAGTCGGCGTGGTTGCGGAAGATGGCTTTTTCTTCGGTGTCGGTATAGGATCGGCACCAGGGATAGGCTGGCTCGAGCCCGAGCTGTCTGAAGGCTTAGTAGGCTTCTTTGCCGGGCCTGAAGGCGGGGAGTGGGAAGCAGTCTCTCGGTGTGCACCCGGGCTCGAAGGTGAGGGTGTGCCCGAAGCCTTTTTGGAGGGAGTCGAGGAAGGGTTGGGGTCGACGATCTTACTTATGACCCGTTGAGCTAGAGTGACTTCCTCGACGTCGGAGTCTTTGGCTTCTGAAGAGCTGGTACTCTCTTCGGCGTGCTGGTGTTCTGGCACTTCGACGCCCTCTTCAAAGATGTCGTCGGGGATGGAAGGAGACAAGCGAGCCATAGTTCTTCGAGATAGTCGGTCCCGAATCGGGTTCTTGGAGGAAAGAGGCACAGACGGAACAGTCGTTGGCCTCATGCTCCGGTGAGAGGCAAAGGTTGCACACTTCATGTAGGTCGGTGTGGGGAAACTTCGACCCACATTGAGGACACTTTTTGAATTGCGTCATTTCCATGAGCCAGGAAGTAAGGCCTAGGTAGGCCCGAAGGCCTTCGTCGACGACCAGAATCGAAGACTTCGAAGTGGTGAAGAATCGCATCGATGTGGAGCGCGATCGAAACAATACCGTCGAACTGGGTGAGGATTGCACGCCTAAGGAAATTCAGTTCCAAACCAGAGCGCAGGAAACACATCCGAGCCCGATGGCGGAAAAAAACAGTCTGGGGATGGAGCCGATGCCCATGCGCAATGTGGTACAAAGGAGGAGTCACCTATCTCGTGACTTCCAAAGATCTTTTCAGGACAACAACAAACTGCAAACATCCGGGCCCAACACTAGGTGGCGATCTATGCACGGTGTGCAATCTGCAGCTCGTATGCCTCGAACATAAGCTTTATTCGACAGTTATGTCATCAAAGCAAAACACAGAAAATAGTTCTGAAGACGCATATATAAACACAGTTAAAAAAAAAACATTTGTTTAGAAAATAATTAAAAATCTGTCCACTAAAATAGTAAAAATATGTTAAAACAGCTTAGGACGACTAAATACGTTAATACTATAAAACCACTAAGCACTTTACATTTCATTGTATTGCATACCGCAGGATCACAATTACATCAATGCCAAGCCCAAACATATCAAAAACAGTACCACTACATCGAGCATGCGTCTAGCCTGCTCCACAAATACATATACAAAATAATAGTACAGATACTGGCCTTCAGCCTACAATAAATGCCTTTGATCTAATGGCCCATGTCCATCCCAGGAACTTTGCTAATGCAATGACAATAAGAATTAAGGTTTTCGCGCGCAATAATCTTAGCGCAACGTCATTCCTTCTGGTGCCTAATAACCTGCAAATTGGTGTCAGCCATGCTCGGCGGGGGCGGCATAAGCTGGATATGCAAACAGCATATGGGCCAGTGATTCCGATTGGGCGTGACAAATAGGATAGGATTTGTCACAAAGATTATCCCATATTGCTGTAAACGATCTTAGCCTACCCTAAATTGGAAGTACAACTTCCGATCACACGGCTTTGTTATGGTATCCTAGTACTGTTCCAACCCTGAGGTTGATTTGACTTCTAGGAACCTTCCCATAAGTGAAGACGTGTCACTATTCCCATAAGTGTTTAGGGTCACCCAATCCCAGTACTTTTCTTTTAGAATCGTCTTGGGGGAGAAACAGGGTACTCGCTGGATTCTCCCATAGTGCTGCTATAAGGAGTAGTTTCTTACCTGAAACTCCATTTCTGTAGTAGGGGTATCTCTGTGTATAGTCATAATCATGTGAATAGTCCCGCCCTTGTGCGTGGCCCCCGGCTTCGGGGTCCACGTACATGGGCGGGACTATTCACATGATTATGATTATACACAGAGATACCCCTACTACAGCATCTAGTTTCTTGGAGGTCCTGAACTTCCGCCAGTATTGTTCAGGAGTGAGCCCATACCGGAGGCATAAAGCCTTCCTCATGTTGGCATTGGTTAGGGTTCCCGCCCTGATAGAACGTCCCTCCCCGAAGCCTCAAAGTGTTTCCATAGGCCCGCCCCCAATGCTTTTCAGGCCCCTCATTCATCCTCAGTGCGATCTCATATGCTGTGAACCACACATAAATGTCATCACCCCTCTGGTAATCTCGCACTAAATCCTTGGGAATGTACACCTTCCTTCCTGGCACTGGTGGTGCGCTGCCACCATTTGAACTGGACTCTGTTTACCCTTAATGTCAAGTTCCCTCATGCTTAACTCATGAGCGAAGAGAATCCGTTTCTCTTTCAACGCGAGAGCGTTCCTGCTCTCCTCTGCTTTAGTTTAAAGTTTTAACACCTCCAACTCATGCAGTCTGAGCCTTTGGTTTTCCTCCAGCTCGTCTGGTGAAAAACTCCTCCCTGAATGGTTACTACCAGCCCCTGCGGCTGGTCTCTCCATAGGCACATCCCGTGGACCAAATTCATTCCCTGGGTAATCCTCATCCACCTCAACATCACCAGTCTCCTGAGCCTCCTTGGCTTCCCACCAGGCCCTCAAAGGCCACTTGGAGCTTCTAGGCGCTACTCATTATGGGACATCTCAAAGCTCTGCAGAATTTCCTCAACTGGTCAACCTTGCGGGTAAACAGTGCCTTAATGTTGAACTCTGATTCTGCTGCCTCAGCCTCACCAGCTGTATGGCTCTCTCCCTGAGACATGATGTGTGGTTTAAAGGTTTCTCAACATTAGAACCAACAATTCCAAAAACACAATATGTGGTTGTGTCGTGGTCTGCGATCAATTTATGATAAACACCAATTACTGTGAGTGATTTTGTACATACATGTTTAATTTACATTAGGATCGAATCCCACCGCTCTGCCGCCAAATGTTGGAAGTGGGGGTCCTAGTCTCTCACTGCCGCCACCAAATGAGGGAGGCGGGAGTTTCTGTACCACACCGCTGTTGCCAGGTGTGACATCCTGACCCCTCGTTTCAACATTAGGCTAAGTAAGGACACCTTCTGAGATAGCCCTGCTCACCCCCTTAGTAGCTTGGCACGAGCAGCCAGGCTTATCTCCAAGGCACGAGTGTACAGTATGTGCAATCACACTCACAGCAACCCACTGATGTCACCACAAATAGACTACACACAAGTTTTATTAAAACAAGTGTAATCTTTATGTAAGAAGATATACGATATGACCACACGATACAAAACCAACATTTAATAATGGGAAATATTCCTTCCTGTTGATTAGTAGATTCTAATCCCAACCACCACTTCTAACCAACGGGTAAGTCTTACTTCTGACCGTTCCCAAAAGGTTAGGCAGGTCCTATTGCTAGAATCACACATGTTGCAAAAGAAAAGAAATACTGCAATGCGTAATGATATATCTCCGTTCTATGCACTAGAGAAACAATGACATACGTAGCGCCACAATCATGTACTTTGCAACAGGAGGAATAATGCAATGCGTATCACTACCAGCATGCCCTGTGCAAAGAAGAAACAAAGCAATTCGTCACGCTACAATCATATGCTCGTGCAATGGAAAAACAATGCAAAGCGCCACGTAATAATCCTGGAATGTGCAATGAAGAAATAATGTAATGCGCAATGTTACAATCATGTACTCTGCAAGGGAAAAATAACGCAGTGCGTAGCGTAGCGCACCCAGCATATAGTTACTCAGACACAATTAAAGTCAGGCGCCATACGACCGTTTGATAGTTCGTTAGCGGCAGTAATGCAAAGTGTAATACGACAGTTTAGGTGCTCCGTTAACAGTTTCCCCCAATCATGGATCAATGATGACACAAAAGTACTGCTTCTCACTCTGACCCCAGCACTGCCCCACCTTGGGTCAGCACAGGCCTAGATCCGAGCCGAAGCAGCAGGCTTGCTCAGCTGACAGAAGCGAGAGGCCGAGAGAGAGTGGACCTCCGGGCATGCACCCCACCCCACCCCAGGTGGTGATCCACGTTACCTGGGGAGCGCGACCCCACTCTCCTCTCCTCCTTCAGCGACTTGGGCCTTGATCCAGAACTCCGTCAGATGGGCACAGCGAGCTCGGGCCGGCGGCTCAGCTCCTCCGGGGCTGCCTGTCCGGGCCGCTCCTGCTTCACTCCGAGGGCCCGATGTCCTGGCCCTCCTTCCGGCGGTCTAAGTAGGCACCGATGTCCTGGCCCTCCTTCCGGCGGTCTAAGTAGGCACCGAGAACCGCCCTCAGCACTGTGGAAACCTACTTTGATTTTGGTGCACACACCACCCAGGCACTCCTCTCCAGAGCCTGGGGTTGCACCGCGACATGCACTCTGCGCGTCCGAGACTCGCCTCTTTGGTGCACACGATGACCCGGCACTCCTCCCCAATGCCTCAGCTTGCACCTCGACACGCACCCTGCACGTCCGAGCGTCACCACTTCTCCCGGTGCACTCGAAGACCAGGCACTCTTCACCAACGCCTCAGCTTGCACCACGACCCGCACCATGCGCGTCCGAGACTCACTTCTTCTCCCTGTGCACACGACCAGGTGCTCCTCACCAACGCCCTGGCTTGCACCACGACACTCACCATGCGCGTCCGAGTCTCCTCTCTTCTTCTGATGCACACAACCGCTTGGCAGTTCGGGCTGCACTGTTCCCATGAGGCACAGGGTCAGACTGATTTGCATATGGCCATGTCTGAACTGGGGTGGCAGCGTGGGCTAAAGAACGGTGATGGATTAAACCCAGATCAGTTGACTGGGTGTGAGTGTTTGATTGGTTCAGATGCTCCGTCCATCACCACCCCCTTTTGCACACAACGACCAGGCGCTCCTCACCAAGGCCCTGGCTTGCACCACGACACGCACCATACGCGTCCGAGTTTTACTTACTCGCTCCCGGTGCACACAATGACCAGGCGCTCCTCACCAACGCCCTGGCTGCACCCCGACACGCTCCTTGCGTGTCCACGACTCAGTTTACTTCTTTGTGCCCACGATCACAAGGCACGACTACTGAGGGTCTCAAGCTGCAAAAGCACATCGCGTTGCTTGGGAAGTCTCTGGAAACTTTTATGTTCCCATGTTTCTAAACAGGGAGCCAGCTCATCTCTGGCCCTTGGAGTTCAGGACAAAGCACAGTCCTGTTCAAGAAGGGGGGGGCACCACCCACTGCAGAGTCCCTTCAGTCTCTTCTTTAGTAAAAGGTACAAACTGCAGGCCAGCCCCAGATCATAAGGCAAGGGTCAGTCCTATCCAGCAGTCTCTTCAGCAACTCCTTCTTTGGCGAAGGTTCTTCTTGATCACGAAAGAGGCCAAAACCTTTGCAGACTCGACCTGTCCATTTCACTATTCAAAACTAACTACACCACATTCCAGGGGTTTCAGTTCTCTTAGTCATACCGCTTCATGTCTTTGAAGTTCTTTGGGCTCAGGAGTCCCTGACCCCTCCCATAATCAGTTCTGGGTGTCTCCCTCCAAGTTTCACCTTTCTCCTTTGATACTGGGGGCCTGGATAGCACCAGCCCAGGCCTTTTCACCTCCCGGGCTTCTCCTCCCCCCTACTCTCCAGATGCAGGGCAGCCTGGTGCCATCTCAACCCCTTCCTGGGTCAAGACCTCTCCCAGCTCCTCTCACCTCACAGATCCACAGTTTTTCTCTGACAAGGACTCCAATCTTCTGGATCCAGGCAGGTCTTCCTAGAACAGCTTTCACTTCCCCAGTGGCAGTGCGTTTTACTTGGACGTTGCTTTGTAATGCTCGGAATTCATCGAGTTCCTGTAACAAAGCCAAATAATTATTGATGTCAAATTGTTTTTCATCCGCCACTGTGCTGCCACAATCGAGGTCATGTATCCACATTCTAATCCTGAACAGGATTTCATATGGAGTAAGGCCGCCCAGGGAACTTCTTGTGGAACAAGTTACTTACCTTTGGTAATGATATATCTGTAGGAAACATTAGTAGTGATAGATTCCTTACCTTAGAATTACCCCCAGGGTGTCAGACTGGATCCGGTAAGTTTTTGTCAGCAGTACTCCTGCGCGTCGGAAGGTGGCGTTGTGCGGCTCCATGTCCGCGGTTGGCTCGTGGTCGCCGAGATGACGTCGCGGCAGCTACTTAGACGCCGCCCTCGCACGCTGACGTCAGTTCTGTACACGACAGATGTCTTGTAAGGGGACACCACGTTCCAACGACGTAGTGGCAGTCGTCGCCCTGGTGGAGTGGGCGCGCAGCCCAAACGGAGGCTCCTTCTTAACCAGAGAATTACAGGCTTTAATACACAAGACGACCTATCGGGAGGTCGTCCGCTTGTGTATAGCCCGACCTTTCTTGGCGCCAACGTAGCCAACAAAGAGCTGGTCATCCACCTGGAACTGTTGTGTGCGGTTCAGGTAAAATGAGAGCCCACGTTTTGGTTCCAGATGGTGGAGCCTCTCTGGAAGGCTGCGGAGGTGGAAAGAAGGAGGGCAAAGTGATGGTTTGCCCGATGTGAAAAGCAGTGACAACTTTTGGCAAAAAGGATGGACGGGTTCTGAGCACAACCTTGTCCTGATGGACAGACGGAAAAGGAGGTTTACAAGAAAGAGCCTGGAGCTCACTCACCCTCCTAGCGGAGGTGATGACAACCAGGAAAGCAGTCTTTAAAGTTATTAGACGTAGAGGACAGTTGTAAAGAGGCTCAAAGGGAGCGCACATTAAATATGTGAGAACCAGGTTCAAGTCCCACTGGGGCATCACAAAAGGAATAGGAGGGAAAGAGGTGAGTAATGCCTTTGAGGAATCTATTTACAATAGGGGACTTGAAAAGAGAGGGCTGATCAGGGAACCTCAGGAAGGTTGAAATAGCAGAAAGGTAGCCCTTGATAGTGCCCAGAGCAGAGCCCTGCTGGGCCAAAGAAAGAAGGAACAAAAGGACTTCTGAAAGAGGGGCAGAAATGGTATCCACCTCCTTTGCTGTGCACCATGCCACAAATTTGTTCTACCTGCAGGTGTATACCAACTTAGTGAAGGGACAACTTGCAGCCAGTATCACATCACAAACTTCAGGAGGCAAGTGTAAAGGAATCAACTGCAAGGAGGTGGAGCCTGGGCAGGTTTGGGTGGAGGACCGTCCCCTGCTGCTGCGACAGAATATCCTCCCGAAGAGGCAGTCGGATCGGAAGATCGATGGTCATACTGAGTAGCTCGGGATACCAAACACTTCGAGCCCAGTATGTGGCCACAAGAATGACTTGGGCCCGGTCGCACCTGATCTTCAGCACCCTGGGCAGAAGTGGTATAGGCAGAAATGTGTACAACAGACCGCAACTCCACTCGCGACGAAAAGCGTCGCCTAGCGGGTGCCGCCTTGGAAATTCCAACGCGCACAACTGCTGACATTGCGTGTTATCTTCGGTGGCAAATAGATCTAACCAAGGTTCTCACCACTGCTGAAAGAGACCTTGCGCCACGTCAGAGTGAAGATGCCATTCGTGATCCATCATGCACCTGCGGCTGAGTTTGTCCGCCCTGGCGTTCAGTGAACCTGCCAGGTGTTGAACCACCAGGGAAATGCCCTGATGTTCCAGCCATGTCCAGAGGCGCAGAGCCTCCTGACATAGGGTCCACGACCCCATCCTGCCCTGTTTGTTGCAGTACCACATGCAGTGAACACCTGCACTTCTCTCCCCATTACAGAGGTAAGGAATGCTTTCAGTGCAAGACGGATCGCCCGGAGCTCCAGAAGGTTGATATGGAGCCGGGACTCCGCCGGAGACCAGAGGCCTCTGATCTTCGCCTCTCCCATGTGGCTGCCCCATCCCAGGAAGGACGCATCCGTCACCGCTGTTTGCTACGGTTGCGGAAGGGAGAGGGATCTGCCATTGACCCAATGCCGATTTCTGAGCCACCACTGCAATTGTTGTGCAGTGCCCTCCGAGATCTGGACAGACTCGGACAGGTTCCCCTGATGCTCCTCCCACTGGAACTTCAGGTCCCACTGCAGAGCCCACATATGCCATCTGGCATGATCGAACAGCAGGATGCAAGAGGCCATGAGGCCTAGCAGCCTCATGGTCATCCTGAGGCTGCAAGATCGGTGGCAAGATCAATTTTTTGGACAAATGACAGGGACAAGCATGGGATTCTCAGGGGCTCCATCGTATGCTAATATTTTCATGTCCCATTTTGAGCATGAATACATTTTGATGAAACAACAATGGAATGAAGGACTAGTCATCTATGGGCGATATATTGATGACATCTTCTTGGTATAGTCCAAGAGTCAGTCAGAACTTGTAGATCTCATCGCTGATCTTAGCACTAAGAACCCAAGAATTCAGTTTACTCATTCTATTAGTTCAACATCAGTACATTACTTACATGTCCTTGTCACTAATGATCAAATCAACAAAAAACTCACAACAGACATCTATTCTAAACCCACTGATAGGAACAACACTTTGATGTTTACAAGCTTTCATCCCAGAAGTCTAATCATGAACTTGCCATACTCTCATCTCCTGAGAATCAAAAGAATTTGTACTACACAGTTTTTATTTGAGAATCAGATCCATAAGCAATGTCAGAAATTTGAAGAACGAGGATATCCCAAAGATATCCTAAACCAAAGCCTAGACAGACTTGCAATAATTGACCGTCAAACATTGTTGAACCCCAAAACTAGATCTAGTAAAAATACTTTTACATTTGTGTCTAAATTCTCAACAGCTACTAGGCAAATCAAACAGAGTATTTTAAGGAGATGGGAACTTCTTCAAAATGAGAGTGAATTCAATGGTATATTTCAAGAGAAACCTATATTTGCCCACACTAGGGGTCGCAATTTGATGGATTTATTACGCTCACCTCAAAGTTCGCAAATTTCTTCTGAATATAAAGGTACTATGAAATGCAAAAACTGTGTACATTGTAATAACATTATTGTTGGCAACTGTATTACCCACCCCATGACAGGTAAAAAGATTAGTCTTAAGCACACATCAGACTGCAATAGCACCAATCTAGTTTACTGTTTGAAATGCCCTTGCGGCAAACTTTACGTGGGAAAAACAGAACGTAAATTTAAAATCAGACTCACAGAACACAAGAGTAACATTAGGACTAAACAAAAGAGTTCCCCTTTAGCCACGCATTGGGACGAAAACCATCACAATATATCACAATTACGAGGACAGATTTTAGAATTAGTACCTAAGAAAGAAGGTCAAGACAACTCTGCCAAACTATTACAACGAGAAACATATTGGATAGACTTTTTAGGTACAGGAACTCCTATTGGTCTCAATGATAGGCTAGATCTAGGGTGCTTTTTATGAATACGTAGGAAAACTTTATTGTATTAATGTCCTATTGATGCACAGCTAGCCTTACCCTTTGTCATTCGGATGATACATTGCTATATATTGTGTATTTTTCTGTTTCTATTCTGTTTAAGGACGTTTTCACCACTGTACATTTTTTTCACAAAAGGTTTCCAGGCGAGTCACTTATCTATGGATTGCCCGGTCTAGTAAAAATGTTAGACTATTTAATGTTAGGAGTCTCCCTTCAGAAACGTCGTGGCAAACTTCTGAGAAATTAGGATGAATCCTAATAATATTATCATTTCTTAGTTCATCTCCCCGTGCACCAGTTTCGAAATTTGAATCGACATGTCCTGTTTTAGAGACAGCTTACAACTTTAAATGATACCCTTGCAGTCATATATTTGAGTTCAATGCCATATACTACATCTGGCGTAGTGACTACATTTCCCAGAGTTCACACCTCTAGGGCGGGTCCAAAGGAACTCTTTAAATTGTTGTATGGTATCCCTGCGCGGTAACACGGTTTCACCTGACAAGTAGATTTCCAGACAGGGCTATGCTCCAAGCATACAGCTACATCATTTTAAGAATAAACAGAAAGATTCTCTTGTTGACTTTATTTCAGTTATGGACTAGATCATGGGTACTCACAAACTTTCTCTTGGGGGCCAAATTTACAGTGTGGTTTGTGGCCGAGGGCCGCACTGGTGGGGGCGGGGTCGGAGGGGGAGGGGCGGGGCTAAAGCACAACGAAAACTTGTGACCATGAGGTTGCACACAGGTCCCTGCCTTCATCCACTGAGCCACCAGACTCAGCATACATACATCTCTCTCTCTCCTGCCCTCCCTCTCCATCTCTCTCTCCCTCCTGCCCTCCCTCCTGCCCTCCCTCTCCATGCTGCCCTCCCTCTCCATCCTGCCCTCCCTCTCCATGCTGCCCTCCCTCTCGGTCCTCCCTCCCTCTCCCTCCCTCCTGCCCTCTCTCTCCCTCCTGCCCCCCTCTCCCTCCTGCCCCCCCTCTCCCTCCTGCCCTCCCTCTCCCTCTCCATCTCTCTCTCCCTCCTGCCCTCCCTCTCCCTCCTCCCTCTCCCTCCTGCCCTCTCTCTCCCTCCTCCCTCTCCCTCCTGCCCTCTCTCTCCCTCTCCATCTCTCTCTCCCTCCTGCCCTCCCTCTCCATCTCTGCCTCCTGCCCTCCTTCTCCCTCCTGCCCTCTCTCTCTCTCTCACTCCCCCCTCTCCCCTCCCTCTCCATCTCTCTCTCCCCCTGCCCTCCCTCTCCCCCCTGCCCTCCCTCTCCCTCCTGCCCTCTCTCTCCCTCCCTTTTCCTCCTGCCCCCCTCTCCCTCCTGCCCTCTCTCCCTCTCCCTCCTGCCCTCTCTCTCCCTCTCCATCTCTCTCTCCCTCCTGCTCTCTCTCTCCCTCCTGCTCTCTCTCTCCCTCTCCATCTCTCTCTCCCTCCTGCCCTCTCTCTCCCTCTCCATCTCTCTCTGCCTCATGCCCTCCTTCTCCTTCCTGCCCTCTCTCCCTCCTGCCCTCCCTCTCCCTCCTGCCCTCCCTCTCCCTCCTGCCCTCCCTCTCCATCTCTCTCTCCCTCCTGCCCTCCCTCTCCATCTCTCTCCCTCCTGCCCTCCCTCTCTCTCTCTCTCTCCCTCCTGCCCTCCCTTTCCCTCCTGCCCTCTCTCTCCCTTTCCTTCTCTCTCTCCCTCCTGCCCTCTCTCTCCCTCCCGCCCTCCCTCTCCCTCCCGCCCTCCCTCTCCCTCCTGCCCTCTCTCCCTCCCTCCCTCCTGCCCTCCCTTTCCCTCCTGCCCTCTCTCTCCCTGTCCATCTCTCTCTCCCTCCTGCCCTCTCTCTCCCTCCTGCCCTCCCTTTCCCTCCTGCCCTCTCTCTCCCTTTCCATCTCCCTCTCCCTCCTGCCCTCCCTCTCCCTCCTGCCCTCTCTCTCTCTCGTTCCATCTCTCTCTCCCTCCTGCCCTCTCTCTCCCTCCTGCCCTCTCTCTCCCTCCTGCCCTCTCTCTCCCTCCTGCCCTCCCTCTCTCCCCTGCCCTCCCTCTCTCCCCTGCCCTCCCTCTCCATCTCTCTCTCCCTCTCTCCTGCCCTCTCTCCCTTTCCCTCTCTCTCCCTCCTGCCCTCTCTCCCCCTCCCTCTCTCTCCCTCCTGCCCTCCCTTTCCCTCCTGCCCTCTCTCTCCCTTTTCATCTCTCTCTCCCTCCTGCCCTCCCTCTCCCTCCTGCCCTCTCTCTCTCTCGCTCCATCTCTCTCCCCCTCCTGCCCTCTCTCTCTCCCTCCTGCCCTCTCTCTCCCTCCTGCCCTCTCTCTCCCTCCTGCCCTTCCTCTCCCTCCTGCCCTCCTTCTCTCCCCTGCCCTCCCTCTCCATCTCTCTCTCCCTCCTGCCCTTTCCCTCCCTCCTGCCATCCCTCTCCCTCCTGCCCTCCCTCTCCATCTCTCTCGCCCTCCTTCTCTCCTGCCCTCCCTCTCCCTCCCCCTCTGGCATCTCACTGTGTGTGTGTGTGTCTGTCTGTCTGTGTTAGCCTTCAGCCCGGCTGAGACAGCTTCCCCAGCACGCACACACAGACAGCCACACCAAAGTCCTTAGCAGGTTTTTAAAAGACCATTTACATATTATTGAGGCCCCACAGAGCAGAGGCTTTGTTTGTAGTATTTCACCTCTTTGCACCCTTGCATCTATTCTCCACTCTGCTCTGTGGGGGCCGGGGGAGCAGTGATTGTCTGCAAGGTCCGCGGGCCGCCAAGGAAGGCTTGCCGGGCCGCCACCGGCCCGCGGGCCGTACTATGAGTACCCCTGGACTAGATTATTTTTTTCACGTTTTTCCCGTTAGTTTGGTAAGCTCTAAGACAAGTTTACATTTATGTC
The DNA here is from genome assembly GCF_964261635.1 of Lissotriton helveticus. Classification (NCBI taxonomy): domain Eukaryota; kingdom Metazoa; phylum Chordata; class Amphibia; order Caudata; family Salamandridae; genus Lissotriton; species Lissotriton helveticus. The sequence goes on along the minus strand of NC_136059.1, from coordinate 1,443,815,983 downwards.
CCCATTAGATTTGACAACGGCACGATTATATAACCGCATACTGCAATTGTCTATTAACGTGCAAACCCTCTGTACGCTACCAGCTAGCAACTATTAAGGTGCATTCCCTTTCTTCTATACTATTTACAATAGTCTTGTTTGGGCGTTCATGCTCAGGACTTAAGTGACACATTGGCATTTATTTTTACAGACTAGTAGTCTGGACGAGTTATTCCTTAAAGTTAAATGGTATCCTCAGATTGTCATCGGTGACTCCTAGAAACTGACGAAGGTATGCAATTTCTCGTTAACTCTAAGTACATGGTAGGGAACAGGGTTCACCTTATAATCGTGATTTTTCATCTAAATCCCGTTACTGTTTTCGTTTACGTAGTTGGTTCCTGAAAGATTCTCCTCCCCTCTTTTATTGGATTATTGTGGGTACCTTCAAGTAACTTACCAGTATTAGGAGGATCATAACGATTCAGGTGATTTAAATATTATTAACACGTCATTGTGTACAATTTTCAGTAATATTCCTACGACAACAGCACCTTTTATGTCCATTTTAATCCCTAGATTTACAGCCTACAGGCTCCTAGATTAACCTAGGGTTTTACTTGAGAGTATAGGACATCGTCTCTCAGCGACATAGCACCACATAGGTATGTGACGTCATGATGATCGTAATGGGTTGATATTAGAGGTAGATTAATAGTGCTCAGTTGTGCATTATGTACAGGGTCATTTATTTTCAAAGTTACCTCTAATTGTATTGTACTTTTTCGTATGTTTCAGATGTTTATGTTTTTATAGCAATGTATTAAAAGTAGGCGCACATTGATAAAAACTTGGTAGACATCTATTCACATTGTTGGTATGTTTAAATAACATTGTACCATCAAATGTACTGACGAATGATATGTTTTCCGCATTTACCTCATGTTCCATTCTATGTACTACTACAGATAGATGCACAATTGCATGAATTTATGAATACCGGGTTACCCCCCTGTTCCCCCTGAAGTGTCTGTGAACTACCATTAGATTGTTAACTTCTGTTATATTATTCTGCACCTTAACCGTACATTGATCGATTGTTTGTATATATTTTAGGATTTACCCCTGATGAAGGGTACCTCCTGTTCCCGAAATGCATTGGGCACCATGTCGTGTGAAAAGTGAATCAACAGTTTTATGAGTGATTAATAATCCTGTTTCCACATCCGACCAAGAGACGAGTCAGCAAAACATATGGTCTTCAACTTATGAACTGTGAAAAGACCAATTTTCATTTATTGTTTGTACAAAAAGATATTTTGAAAGAATATAAGATATGTCATACAGATATGCTAGAATAAAACACTAAATGTGTATGTGAACATTTGTGTACAGTACTGATTACTAGTAATATGTTGTTGTAGCATTGGGAAAGGGTTTCTTTTCCCCACAGGAACAGTGCACTCTACAAGCAGGTTTCCCTGCTTGCCTTCATGAGTATAGCCCCAGTTTGTGTCAGCCAAACACAAATCTGTAGAGTAGCACCTTTGGATTGAATTCAGATTACATTGTGGTTATATTTGCTCCTCAATTCTCACTCTTTACATCCTGACCGAAACCCAGGATAAAGGCTGAAAGATCGAAATCAGAGCCTGAATATCCTGGACACGCCGTTCGGGAGGATAGACATGAGAGTGCGTCGTATCCAGAACTGCTCCGATGAAGAGGAGCTTCTGAGGGGGAATCAGGTGCGACTTCTGCACATTGATGGAGAACCCCAGCAAATGCAGGAGGTTGTTCGTAGTCTGGAGGTGGGAGACGACTGCCTGGGTCGAGCCCGCCTTCAACAGCCAGTCGTCGCGATAGGGGGAAGGTTGGAACCCCTGATCTGCGCAGATGAGATGCGACCTTCGTGAACACCTGAGGGGCGCTGGTAAGGCCAAATGGGAGCACGAAAAACTGAAAGTGCTTGTGACCTACCATAAACCGTAGGTAGCGCCAGTGGGTCGATAGGACGGAAATATGGAAATATGCGTCCAGCAGGTCCAACGCTACCATCCAGTCTCCAGGGTCGAGAGCAGACAACACCTGAGCCAAAGTTGGCATCTTGAACTTCTCCTTTGGGAGGAGGCGATTGACGTTCCGGAGGTACAAGATAGGACGCAGGTCCTTGTCCTTCTCGGGCGGATATATGACGTTACCACGCGTTCTTTTACCACGCAGACCATTACCACGCATTTTTTACAACGCATGACCCTTTACCACGCATACCATTACAACGCTGGTATTTACAACGCAGGTACTATTACAACGCATACCATTACAACGTAAGTATAGGTAAGTAAAGAATATGTTAAATAATGTAATTATTAATATTTTTTTAATTAATAAATTTTTATTTTAATATTTAATATTTTAATTATTTATATTAATATTTATTTATTAATTTTTATATATATATGTTAAAAATACCCCTGTACCCCAAAACCCAAACCCAGCCCTAAAACCTAAAAATACCCCTGAACCCCAAAACCCAAACCTGAACCCTAAAAATACCCCTGTACCCCAAAAACTGAAAACTGACCCTGAACCCTAAAAATACCCCTGTACCCCAAAAACTGAAAACTGACCCTGAACGCTAAAAATACCCCTGTACCCAAAAACTGAAAACTGACCCTGAACCCTAAAAATACCCCTGTACCCCAAAAACTGAAAACTGACCCTGAACCCTAAAAATACCCCTGTACCCAAAAACTGAAAACTGACCCTGAACCCTAAAAATACCCCTTTACCCAAAAACTGAAAACTGACCCTGAACCCTAAAAATACCCCTGTACCCAAAAACTGAAAACTGACCCTGAACCCTAAAAATACCCCTTTACCCAAAAACTGAAAACTGACCCTGAACCCTAAAAATACCCCTTTACCCAAAAACTGAAAACTGACCCTGAACCCTAAAAATACCCCTTTACCCAAAACTGAAAACTGACCCTGAACCCTAAAAATGAATATGCTACTTACCAGTATGCATCTGTTCTTGGCATGTAGGGCTGCTAACATTCATATCTTAGCATTAGATCGCCGCCTAGTGTTGGGCTCGGATGATTGCACATTGTTGTCCTGGAAGAGTCTTCGAAGTATCCTGAGATAGGTGGCTCCTCCCCTGGACTACAGTGCGCATGGGCATCGGCTCCATCCCCAGATTGTTTTTCGCCATTGTGGCAGAAGATGGAGTGAAAAGTGTAAAGGATGTCCATGCTAATGAATAAATACAATAGTATATCTGCAGCTGCGACAGGCACCGGGGAGGAGGGCGGGCGATATGAATGTTAGCAGCCCTACATGCCAAGAACAGATGCATACTGGTAAGTTGCATATTCAGTTCGAGGCATGTGGGCTGCTAAATTCATATCTTAGCATAGAATACATAGCAGTCCCTCCATCAGCGGCGGTTGCCCGTGCCAGCTGCAGAAACCTGAAAAAGTGTCTTGAGAACAGCCTGTCCTACAGCTGCTTGCTGCTTGGAATGCACATCAACACAGTAGTGTTTTGTGAAGGTATGTGGTGTGACCCACGTGGCTGCTCTGCAAATATCCTCTAAAGGAATGTTCCCTAGGAAAGCCATGGATGCCCCCAGTTTGCGTGTGGAGTGCGCTCTGGGGGGTATTGTTAAAGTGCGCTTGGCTTTTTGATAACATATCTGGATGCACTTAACAATCCACCTGGCTATCCCTGCTTTGGAAATTGGGTTGCCTTTGTGTTGTGGTGCGAAGGCAACAAAGAGTTGTTTTGTCTTTCTAAAGGGTTGTGTTCTGTCTATGTAGTACATCAACGCCCTCCGTACATCTAAGGTATGGAGCATTCTTTCCGCCACCGTTTGCGGGTTTTGAAAGAATGCTGGTAAGTCAATAGTTTGGTTTAGATGAAACTGTGACACCACCTTTGGAAGGAATTTGGGGTTAGTGCGTAGCACTACCCTATTTGGATGAATTTGAATGAATGGCTCTTGGATTGTGAGCGCCTGCAGCTCACTGACACGCCTCAGAGACGTAATAGCTATAAGGAAAGCTACTTTCCACGTAAGGAACTGGAGTTCACACGAGTGCAGTGGCTCAAATGGTGGTCCCATCAGTCTGGTGAGGACGACATTGAGGTTCCACACTGGAGCTGGCGGTGTCCTTGGGGGAATGACTCTTTTCAGACCTTCAAGGAAGGCTTTAATGGCGGGCACTCTGAAGACAGAGAGGTGCTGCCTGTTCTGAAGATAAGCCGCTATGGCGGATAGATGTATCCGAATGGAAGTGTACGCCAGATTGCACTTGTAAAGATGCAACAGATAGCAGATGATGTTGGGGATAGATGCATCAAGCGGGTTGATGTCATTGGCTGTACAGTAGATGACAAAACGCCTCCACTTCGCAGCATAGCATGCTCTAGTAGTTGGTTTCCTCGCCTCCTTGATGATGCTCATGCATTCTGGAGGCAGGTTAAGGTACCCAAACTCTAGGACCTCAGGAGCCAGATCGCCAGGTTGAGCTGTTGCGGATCTGGATGCTGAATTTCTCCATGGTTCTGCGTCAAAAGACTGGGCGTGAGACGCAGTCTTTGATGTGGCACCACTGAGAGTTCGAGGAACGTGGTGTACCATGCTTGGCGCGCCCACGTTGGAGCAACTAGGATGAGAGTCATCTTGTGCTGCCTTAGCTTTCTTGCGACCAGCGGTATTAGAGGGGCTGGCGGAAAAGCGTACGCAAATTTGCCTGACCAGTTCATCCATATCGCATTCCCCTGCGACTGTGGGTGAGGGAACCTGGCGGCAAAGTGTTGGCATTTTGCGTTCTCTTTTGTGGCAAACAGGTCTATCTCCGGATGACCCCACTGCTGGAAGTACGGGTGGAGGACAGATGGGTGTAACTCCCACTCGTGCATTTGATGGCTGTACCTGCTGAGCAGATCCGCCATCTGATTGTCCTTTCCTGGGAGGTGTTCTGCCATGAGGAAAATGTTCCTCTGAATGGCCCACTTCCACATGCTCTGAGCCAGATGAGACAGCTGTGGCGAGTGGGTGCCTCCCTGCTTTTGAATGTAGTACATCGCGGTCATGTTGTCCGTCCGGACTAGCACGACCTTGTTGCACAGATGTACAATGAAGGACTTGAGCGCCATGAAGATCGCCATCAGTTCCAGATAGTTGATGTGCATCTTTTGTTGCTGCGTTGACCATAGTCCCTGCACTGTGTAATTGAGCACATGAGCTCCCCATCCCTGGAGAGATGCGTCCGTTGTCAGGACAATCTGCGGCACAGGCTCTTGGAACAGTCGGCCCTTGCAAAGGTTGTGTGGAGTCCACCAATGCAGAGAGTCGTATGCCCGACTGGTAACCAACACTAGGTCTGTCAATTGTCCACGAGCCTGTGTCCACTGATTCGCTAAGCACTCCTGGAGCGGGCGCATGTGTAGCCGTGCGTGAGGGACTATGAAGATGCAGGAGGCCATCATGCCTATCAACTGCATGAACACTCTCGCTGGAAGCGAGTGTTGTGGCCTGAACCTTTGGATCAGGGCCTGCATGCTGTCTATCCTGACTTGGTTTGGCTGAGCCATGGCCGTCAGGGTGTTGATCGTTGCACCTAGGAACTGCCGGACATGTGCCGGCTGAAGATGCGATTTTGGGTAGTTTAGGGAGAAACCCAGATCGTGAAGAAGGTGAATCGTAGTTGACATGTCCGCGGCACACTGCTGCTCTGACTTGGCTTGTACGAGCCAGTCGTCTAGGTAGGGGTAGACATGGATGTTCTGCCTCCTGAGGTGCGCCGCTACTGTCGCCAGACACTTGGTGAACACCCTCGGGGCTGTTGTGACTCCGAAGGGTAGGACCTTGAACTGGTAGTGCCTGCCTTGAATAGTGAACCTGAGGTATTTCCTGTGTGACGGGTGTAGTGGAATGTGGAAATACGCATCCTTGAGATCTAAGGTTGCTAAGAAATCTCCTTGGTTTAGCAAGGGAAGAATCTGTTGCAGTGTAAGCATGTGGAAATGTTCCGATAGTATGTACAGGTTGAGGGGGCGTAGATCTAGAATGGGTCTGAGAGATCCGTCCTTCTTTGGAATAAGGAAGTACAGGGAATATACCCCTGTGCCTTCCTCTCCCACCGGCACTTGCTCGATTGCTCCCTTTTGCAGCATCACCACTACCTCCTGCTGCAATAAGAGCAAGTGCTCTGCGGACATAGGCCTTTGCCTTGGCGGGATGTTGGGTGGAGTGGACTTCAACTCTAGGCAATAACCATACTGGACTAGTTGTCTCACCCACCTGTCTGTGGTGATGTTTTTCCAGACGGGCAGGAACTGCTGCAGTCTCCCCCCGACAGGTGTTAGGTGGTCGGGGGGCAGTGACAGAGAGTCACTGTTTGCTTGGAGTAGAGGAGCGGGGGTTGTTGTTTCCTCTGCCGCGACCTCTGTTGCTGTTATTCCTATAACCTCCCTTGTTCTGTTTCGTGAACGAGGATTGCGCTCCACCTTTTGAGAACTGGGATTGTTGACCCATCTGTCCTCTGGTGACCCCACGTGCACCTGAGCGACGAAAATTGCTGCCACGAAACTGTTGAGACTGCAGGGCCCCCATGGATTTAGCAGTTTCCGTGTCCTTTTTTATTTTCTCTAGGGTGGTGTCAACATCTGGACCAAACAGACTATCAGGATTGACCGGTTGATTAAGAATTGTAGTCTGAATATCCGGTTTAAAGCCTGAGATGCGTAGCCACGCCTGTCGTCTCAGCATAACGCTAGTGTTGACAGCCCTAGCAGCTGTATCTGCAGCGTCAAGCGCACACTTGATGGCTGCGTTTGAGATTAGCTTTCCTTCGTTAATGAGCAGTTGTGTAGCTTCTTGGAACTGTGGAGGCAGGTGTTGTACAACCTGTTCTAGGGTGTCGTAGTGTGCCCTATCGTAACGCGCCAAGAGCGCCTGTGTATTGGCGATGCGCCAAAAGTTTGATGCCTGTGCAGCTACTCTTTTGCCCCCTGCCTCTAGCACTTTGGACTCCTTATCCGGGGGAGGAGCTTCACCCGTTGTCTGGGAGTTGGCACGCTTCCTGGCATTGGCGACCACAAGAGAGTCCAGTGGCAATTGTCCCCGGATGTAGGCGGGGTCCGCAGGTGCAGGCCTGTACTTCTTTTCAATGCGAGGGTTGACCACTCTCGCCCTTGTAGGCTCCTTAAAAATGTCCCCAGCATGTTTGAGGACTCCTTTTAGCATAGGAAGTGTCTTTACTGTCCTTTCAGAGACTGAAAAGGTGTCGAAAAGGAAGTCTTCCTCAACCGGGTCGGCATGCATGTCCACATCATGATTGGCTGCCGCCCTTTCAAGTAGTGCATGAAAGCCTGCTGAGTCCTCAGTCGGGGATGCACGTGCATTAAAGAGCTGCGGGTCCTGCCCCACACCCTGGGTGTTCTGGTCACCAGTGTCATCGTATGAATCCGGTTGTGCATCAGGTTCATCGATAGGGAAATTGTACTGCTCGTCCTCATCATACCCCTCACCCGCAGAGTGTTCTGGGGAGGGAGTAGGGCTCCGTCTTGGAGGAGGCTGGATTGGCTCCGTGAGGCCTGAGGCGTCAAGGGGCACCCTCTTCTTTTTCAGTGGGATGACATAGGAGTCCACTGGCTCCGAAGTGATTTTCCTCTTATAGAGGGTCAGCTTGCCTGTGTCAGCGTCGATGAAATGCTCTGAATCGTCTTCTGATTCGAGTACCCGACGTGGAAGCGGGCCAGCCGGCGAAGAAACTTGTTTCGGAGCCGGTTTGGTTGAAAACGCTTTCGGCGCCTCCTTAGGTGGCAAAAGAAAGAGAAGTTTTCCAGAAGGCTTTGCTGGAGTGTCCTTTTGCGGCTGCGGCGATGGTATCGGAGCCGACGGGGCAAAGGCTTTCTCTCTGATTCTTTGCAGTGAGTCAGCGATGAGGGACGTCTCACTCACAGTGGGTTTCGTCGCTGACGAGGATGGTCTGATCGGTCCCTCGGATCCGACGTCCTTGTGGGCCTTGTGCGCTTTGGGCGCGGAACCCGCCTTCACCGCCTCCGATTCCTGATTCCGGGGCGCAGACTTCTTGTGCGTAGCCTCCTTGGAGCCGACTTTGGCGGGCTTGGACGGCGTCGGAGCCGCTGACCCGTGCCGACCATCTTTCTCGGAGGACCCCTCCTTAGGCGTCGGTTTCGATTTTGCAGCATCGGAATCGACGGATTTCTTCGGCTTCTGCGGACCGGAGGTCGACGGAGCCGATGGGGTAGCGGGCACCGTCTTTTTCACCGGCACGGCAGCCATCTTAGGGACGCTCGAGTCCTTAAGTTTCGGTTTCGTTTTCGGGTCGGCCATTTTAGGTTTAGTCGATCCCGATGGTTTCAGTTTCGTTTTCGAAACAGTCTGCTCAGCAAGTGAGTCCGTAGCCGGGCCCGAAGGCGGGGCTGTGGCTTGCGGCAACGGGTCTTGGGTAAGGCCGACCGGCGATCCCGTGTCCCGGTCGGTATCTTCGTAACCTTCGGGGCAGAGCTCGTCCCCCGAGCTGTCTGCCGCGGCCCCATAAATCTCATCGTCGTCTCCTACCTCTTCGACGTATTCAAGGCCTTGACCCGCGACTCCGTCGTCGTCTCCCGGATCCGCCTCGACCTCCGTCTCTGGTGGGGAGATTTGTAGATGGTGACCCTGGACCTCTTCGTCCTGGTCGCCGAAGATGTTCTCCGGATCCGGGGCCGCTTGCTTAGCTTCCAAGCGCACCGCGCGCCGAAGCTTGAGAGTTTTCTTGGAGCGGAACTGCGCACACAATTTGCACTTTCCGTCGTCGTGGTCAGGCGAAAGGCACTTGTTACAGACGGGGTGTAGATCGATGTGTGGGTACTTGGACCCACAGAGCGGGCAGTACTTAAACGGGCTCCGCTCCATGTCCGAAAAGGCTTGCAGTCGTGTCGCGATGAGAAGGCCTCAAAGTTCAGAGAGCGAAGAAAACTCTGCTTATTCCGGCTCCAAGAGACGGAAGACTCGAGACCGTGCGCAGACAATACCGACGCAATGAAATCGAGGCCTTTTGGCCGCTAAAAGTTAGTTTTACTTGGTTCCGACAGTAAGACGTCGAGACCACATCCGAACCCAATGGCGGAAAAAAACAATCTGGGGATGGAGCCGATGCCCATGCGCACTGTAGTCCAGGGGAGGAGCCACCTATCTCAGGATACTTCGAAGACTCTTCCAGGACAACAATGTGCAATCATCCGAGCCCAACACTAGGCGGCGATCTAATGCTAAGATATGAATTTAGCAGCCCACATGCCTCGAACTACCCCTTTACCCAAAAACTGAAAACTGACCCTGAACCCTAAAAATACCCCTTTACCCAAAAACTGAAAACTGACCCTGAACCCTAAAAATACCCCTTTACCCAAAAACTGAAAACTGACCCTGAACCCTAAAAATACCCATTTACCCAAAACCAAAACCTAAAATATTTTAAATAAAATTATATACTTACCAATACTTACGTTGTAATGGTATGCGTTGTAAAGGTAGCTGCGTTGTAAATACCAGCGTTGTAATGGTATGCGTGGTAAAGGGTCCTGCGTTGTAAAAGTTGCGTGGTAAAGGTAGGTCGTGGTAAAAGTTGCGTGGTAAAGGTTGTATACCTTCTCGGGCACCAGAAAGTAGTGGGAGTAGCAACCACGTCCTACTTCTGACGCAAGGAATGCGCTCAATGCCCCCCTTGCCCAAGAGGGCCACGACCTCCTGTTGAAGTAGTGCCAAGTGATCCCATAACATGTGGTGGTACTGGGGTGGCATTGCTGGAGAGGTAGTCTCGAAGGGGAGGGAGTAGCCCCTCCAGACTATTTGTAAAACCCACCAGTCCGTAGTGATGGTGCACCCGTAGGGGAGGTGATGGCGAATCCTGCCACCTACTGTTGTTGATGGGCCTGAAAGACCGGACTAGGAAGGTTAGGAGGCAGTGGTGGCCTGGGTGGAGGTGGACTGACCCGCCCGCTGGTCCCCGGACCCACCTCGGTGGGTCCCACGTCAGCGGCCGCGCTGGGACTGTTGCTGCGCAGGCCTGTGGCTCTTAAGCGAACATGTCGAGGCGACCCTTCCGTGGCCACGAAAGGAGTGAAAAGCAGAAGGCGGAGGAGGGCAAGTGGCCGAAAGGCCCAAGGACTTGGCCATAGCGAGAGAGTCCTTAAAACGCTCCGACGCACTATCTGCCTTGTTGCCATAAAGGCAAATGACATCAAAGAGCATGTCCATGAGAGTGTTCTGGACATCCCCAGACAAGCCAGTTGTCCTCAGCCAGGCCTGGAGGTGGAGCGCCACTGTCGTGTTAATCGCCCTACCCAGCGAGTCGGCGTTGTCAAGGCAACAACGGATTGTGAACTTGGCTGCATCGCTCCCTTCAGAAATAGCCTGAGAGAGCACTGTCCGGGCCTCCTCCGGACACTGAGGCAGCACTTGCACCATCGTATCCCACACAGAGTGGGAATAACGGCCCCAAGAGGCATGTGGTGTTCACAGACCACAGCCCTAAACTGGCGGAAGAAAAAATCTTCTTCCCAAACTGTTCCAGTCTTTTGGATTCCCTGTCCGGGGGTGGAGTAGGGAATGCGCTCTGGGATGTTGAGGCTTGGACAACTAAGCTCTCAGAGGAAAAGTGGGTCACCGGGGGCCGGGCTATGGCGTCAGGCCACGTTCCTATCCACAGGTGCCCAAAAGAATGTCAGAAAGTGCACCATTAAAAGGCAGCTGTGATACCGCAGAGGTAGCCGCCGGCTGAAGCACTTCTGTCAGGAGGTTAGTCCTGATGGCCACTGTAGGGAGTTGGAGGTGGAGAGCCTCCGCCACCCTACGCAACACCACTGCGTAACTAGCACCCCCTCCATAGCCACGGTAGGAGGAGTTAGCATGCCTAGGTCAGGAGAGGTGTCAAGACCACTGTCATCCCCCAGCTCCTCTGCCCAGTCCGGGTCATACTCACGCTGAGCTATGAGAGGGTCCTCAAACCCCTCACAGTCCTCCCCTTTCTCCGAAGGCTGATGTACAGGCTGGAAAAAAGGAGATTGGACATAGGGTTAGAAAGGCCCCATCAGCGTTGGAATTGCACATCAGGGCTGACACCGGTAACAAAGTCGTACGGTGGCATAGGCGACTTCGGAGGTGGTGCCGGTGGGGGTCGACGTTGGTGGAGGTGTCACAAAGTCAACCGGCGTCGACCGAGATCCAGGCCTGGATCCATGGAGGCCCTGCGGTGCCGGAGCCCACAGTGATGCCGGAGCCGCCGACAGTAAAGGGCGAGGACCCCCAGACTGCACGCCGGCGGGTCTCTACGGACCAAAGGGGCGGGCCATGACTGACAGAAATTCCTGCAGCTGGGCTGGAGTCGCCGATGGACCCGGGAAGGGCGTGTAGCCGACGGCGACTGCGTAGGTTCTGCCAGAGTTCACACCCTTCCTGAGAAGCAACTTGGGGTAATGTTCTAAACACCTCTTGTCCCTTAGACCCTAAACAATGGAGTAAAATATTTTTCTTCCTCTCAGCCCCCATTCTATCTCAATTAATAGATTTAAGGTACGTTAGAAATTCCTCCTTCCATCTGGCCTATGGATTAGGAGGTTCACCTTTAGATTGCAGAAATTCAGCAGGCGGTTCAAACTGCATAATGACTGCGGATAATACAATAGACTAACGATAAATATACATAAACACGCCCCCAAACAAAAAGTAAATATGGGACACAGTTCCACACAATAATGTACCTTACACAGACATTGCTCAAGTATGTGGTCAAGATGCAAAGATTAATATGGTAGTATCTAGTAAAGGATACCAATGTACAGCCTTAAATGTACAATCTTTAATGAATAGCCGGGTGCCTGGGCGTGAAGTAATTTCAAAGTATTCAAAATGTATCAATGCGCAGCCATGCGCATTGATATATCACCACAAGTTCCAGGAACAAAAGCTGTGGATCAGTGTTAAAAAAAACAGCTCACAGATGCACAGCGGTGCGCATCCCCATATAGCATTAATATCACAAGCTGTGCGCATCCGCGTTATGAACACCATGCGCTCCATTTAAAATGGCGCCTGTGTGCACGACATGTAGCATGTACTGCATCATACAGGGTGACACTTTATCTACCACGGCTGATGAGAAATCCTCACATCTTTGCCCCGCATCTGGGAATAACTCGCGTCTCCTTGCTGCTCTAAAAGACCTCGCGTCAGGGGTGCCTCGCTCCTGGGCTTGCTAACAGACACGGTCCACAGGACACAGGACATTGAAATCCAAATAATCCCAACCAAAGCCAAGTTGTGGTAAGTCCAAGCCATGTAAAATATAGTACCTCAAACTAACTTCTTGTGGACTCTGCAAATGCTCCAGAAGCCTATAAACACTTATAGCCCAGAAATATTCAGAAAAGAGCTCATTTGTAATAAAGTAACTATTGCTGCTGGGTTCATAATATCCTCAAGATGATGTGACCACTCCTGTGGCGGCAATAGTAGCAATAAGTATCACTCCTCACAAGTGGTATATTCAAAGAAATCAGGTCCAAACGGTGAATAAATAGAAGTTTATTTGGAGACGGCACAGTACTTGCCTGAAAGCTATCTAGCACAAATTCCTCTGTGCCACAATTCTGGAACAGAACTACCATAAATGCATGAGCCACAATTAAACAAACACGTTACAATTAAGGGAGACTACCAAGAATAAAATAGTCTCCATTTTTCTTTCTATAGATGGCTAGAAAGGAAAATAATTAGAAAAATGGTGGGCATTTTAGTACATGGAATGAAGAGGTAGTCTTGTGTCTGATACAAGGCATGTTGCAGCCGATTTTTATTTTTTCAATAAATGTTTCAGATCAGCTATTGCACAAATGGAAACGCCATAACGTAGGACTGTTAAGATGCTTAAGAATAACAATGTATGTTAAGCAAAATGATACTTACCAGTATGCATCTGCTCTTGGCATGTAGAGCTGCAGAGTTACACACTATGCATAGATGGCCACCTAGTGTTGGGCCCGGATGTTTGCAGTTTGTTTTGTTGTAGAAAAGTCTTTGGAATTCACAGGATAGGTGACTCCTCCTTTGGATGATACTGCGCACGGGCATCGGCTCCATCCCCAGATTGTTTTTCACTATTAGGGAAGTGATGGAGCTGTACAAGAAGTAGTGATGTCCATGTAGTTTGTATCTAATTAAGATAATACTGGAACAGATAAAGGTAGCTGGGGAGGCGGGTGGGCGTGTGTAACTCTGCAGCTCTACATGCCAAGAACAGATGCATACTGGTAAGTAGCATTTTCCGTTCGAGGCATATGAGCTGCAGATTACACACTATGCATAGATTGTATAGCAGTACCCACCTTAGCGGTGACCACCCCTATCTGTTGCAGTTGTTTGAAATAGAGATTTTAGTACAGCCTGGCCCACAGTGGCTTGTTGCTTAGTTTGCACATCTACACAATAGTGTTTTGTGAATGTGTGCGGTGTAGACCATGTAGCTGCTTTGCATATGTCATCTAAGGGAATGTTCCCTAAGAATGCCAGAGAAGCCCCTAACTCTTGTAGAATGGGCTTTTGGGGGAATTGTTAACGTACGCTTGGCTTTCTGGTAACAGATTTGTATGCATTTGACAATCCACCTTGCAATTCCAGATTTTAATATGGGATTTCTTTTATGTGGTGGTGAAAAGGACACAAAAAGCTATTTTCTTTTGCGAAAACTTTGTGTTCTTTCTATGTAATAAAGTAGCGCTCTTTTAACATCTAAAGTGTGTAGAGCTCTTTCAGCGACTGTTTGTGGCTGCAAGAAAAATACGGGCAGCTCCACAGATTGATTTAGATGGAATGGTGAAATGACTTTTGGAAGGAATTTAGGATTAGTAGGAAGAACCACTTTGTTATGATGCATTTGCAGGAAAGGTTCTTGAATGGTAAATGCTTGCAGTTTGCTTACTCTTCTAAGAGAAGTAATGGCTACTAGGAAAGCTACTTTCCAAGTTAGGAATTGCAATTCACATTTGTGTAAAGGTTCAAAGGGCGGCCCCTTGAGACGTGTGAGAACGACGTTTAAGTAAGTTACACACTGGTGAAGGTGGTGTTCTGGGAGGGATTATTCTTATCAGCCCTTCCATGAAAGCTTTTATAGCTGGTACTCTAAAAAGAGATAGATGTTGTCTATTTTGTAAGTATGCTGCTATAGCAGCAAGGTGTAACCATATAGATGTGTATGCTAAGTTACACTTTTGAAGGTGTAGGAGGTATCCTATGATGTGTTGAATAGACACATCCAGGGGGTTTATGTGATTGTTTTGACAGTATATCACAAACCTTTTCCACTTAGCATCATAACATGCTCTGGTAGTGAGACGTCTAGCTTCTTTGATGACGTTCATACATTCTTGAGGAAGGTTAAGGTAACCAAACTCTATGACTTCAGGAGCCAGATCGCTAGGTTGAGCTGAGCTGGGTCCGGGTGTCTGATCTCTCCATGGTTCTGTGTTAATAGGCGTGGAGATAGGCTTCGTTTTTGGTGTGGCATCACAGATAGTTGCAGCTGTGTGGTGTACCACGGTTGTCTGGCCCAAGTTGGAGCAACTAGAATGAGTGTTAGGGAATGTTGCTGTAGTTTGCGTACCACTAATGGAAGTAGTGGGAGAGGAGGAAAAGCGTACGCAAATCGTCCTGACCAGTTCATCCATATCGCATTGCCTTTGGACAATGGGTGTGGGTATCTGGCAGCGAAGTTTGGGCATTTTGCATTTTCGTGGGTGGCGAAGAGGTCTATCTGAGGCTGTCCCCACGTTTGGAAAAACAGTTGAAGAACTTGCAGATGAAGTTCCCCACTCATGGATCTGCTGTATCTGTCGACTTAGAAGATCTGCCATGGTGTTTTGTACTCCTGGGACATGTTGGGCTAAGAGGAAGATCTTTAGAGGTATAGCTCATCTCCATATCTGCTGTGCTAACAGAGAGCTGCAGAGTGTGTGCCCCGCCTTGTTTGTTTATGTAGTACATCACTGTCATATTGTCTGTGCGGACTAAGACAGCTTTGCCTGACATTTGAGTTTGAAATGCTTTTAGGGCTAGAAAGACAGCTAGCAACTCTAAGTGGTTGATGTGGAGTAGCTTCAGTTGCGGTGTCCACCTGCCTTGCATAGTGTGATGCAGTAGTTGAGCTCCCCAGCTGGAGAGCAACGCGTCCGCTGTCATGGTTATTTTGGGAACTGGCTCTAGGAACGGTCGGCCCTTTGGGTGTTTATTGTAGCACCGAGGTATTGTTGTATGTGCGAGTGTAGCAGAGGTGACTTGGTGTGATTTACTGTGAATCCTAAGTTGTGGAGTAGTAGAATTGTGGCGTGAGTGTGTTGTACGCACTGGCCGTATGAGCTTGCTTTTATGAGCCAGTCGTCCAGATATGGGAAGACGTGAATCCGCTGTCTTCTTAAGTGTGCTGCTACGACTGCTAGGCATTTGGTAAACACTCTTGGTGCTGTTGAGCATACTTCCTTTGCTGTGCTGATGCTTTGGAACTATTTCTATTGCATTTTTCTGCATGAGAGATACCACTTCCTGTCTGAGCAGTGTCAAATGTTCTTGTGACATTGGACACTGTCTGGGTGGTATATTTGGGGGGGTGGATGTTAGTTCTAAACAGTAACCTGACTGGATTATTTGAAGCACCCACCTGTCTGATGTGATGTTTTCCCATGCTGGTAGATATTGCTGTAGTCTTTCCCCGACCAGAGTGGAGTGGGGCGGGGGAAAGGGAGGGGAGTCATTGGGTAGGGGTGGAGGCAGAGCGGGAATTGTTGGTCTTGCCTTTGCCCTTGTTCTTACCTCTGTAACGACCCCTTTGGTAGCCCTTACTATATGTAGATTGTGTGGGGGCTTTGTAGGAGGTGGAAGGTGTGTCTGAAGCATATCCTCTGTTGTTACCTCTATAGGATGAGCATTGAAATGAAGGTCTGGGAGCCTGCAACTGCAAGGCTCCCATAGATTTTGCTGTGTCTGTATCCTTCTTCATTTTTTCAAGAGATACGTCCACATTGGGTCCGAATAAGTGTTGCTCATCAAAGGGTTGATTGAGTATAACACTCTGGACTTCAGGTTTAAAACCTGATATGCGCAGCCACGCATGTCTACACAGCAAAACACTTGTGTTAACTGCCCTGGAGGTGGTGTCTGCTGCGTCAAGTGCACAACGATTTGAGGTGTTAGTAATATTTTTCCCTTCCTGGATAAGCTCATTAGCTATATCTTTGTACTTATCCGGGAGGTGCTGCATCAGTGACTCTAGTTCATCATAGTGTGCTCTGTCGTAACGTGCCAATAATGCGTGTGTATTGGCGATACACCACATGTTTGTTGCTTGTGAGGCAGTTCTCTTTCCTGACGCATCAAGGAGTTTAGACTCTTTGTCAGGTGGGGGGAGCCTCACCTGACGTTTGTAAATTAGCCCTTTTGCGTGCGTTTGAGACTACAAGCGAGTCTAGGGGAACTGGGCCTTTAATGTAAGCTGGTTCTGATGGTGCAGCTTTATATTTTTTCTCTATTTTGGGTTAATGACCCGAGTTCTAACTGGGTCTTTGAAAACCTCAGGGCGTGTTTAATCACTCCTTTGAGCATGGGTAAAATGGATGAAGATCTTTGTACATTGTCAAATGTATCTAGTAGGAAGTCTTCCTCTACTGTGTCTGTATGCATATCCACCCCATGATATTGCGCAGCTCTGTGTACCAACTGATTAAAGCCCATAGTGTCTTCTGGCGGGGAAGGCCTAGAGGGGTACATGTCATCTTGAGGGCCATTTGGAACGTCTGGCGTGTTATAATCGTCCCATGGGTCAGGTGAGCCTGGGGGAATAGATGGATCATCTGGGTTACCCCCTATGTTATCAGAGCTATCATCCCCATTACCATCATGTATGATAGAGTGTGTAGGGGAATGCTGTGGCAGGGGAACAGGTGGTGATGGCATAGGTTGAGTAGAAGGGGAAGGCACTCTTAGCGGGGAAGTAGCTATGTCCTTCTTCTTTGGAGGAGGAGCCGGTGCTGGTGTTTCTAGTGGTCGTTTCTTTGAGCTTAAAGTCGACCAGTAGTTGGATCTTTCACCAAAGTCTTTTGTGCAGGGTCCGAGTGAAATAAGTCCTCTGCAGAACTGTGATCTTTTGGTGTGGAGGAAGGTTTTGGCACCGAAGTTGCTTCTTTTGGTTTTTGGCTCTGAATGTTTTTTCGGCTCCGACTGATTTTTCGGTGCCGATGAGGGTTTTGGATCGGGTTGTTTCTTCAGATCCGAAGCTTTGCCTGGCTCGGACCTTGGTTTCGGTGCCGAGATAGTACTTGCCTGTTTCGGTGCCGATGGTTTCGATGTGGGCGTGGCAACCGATGGTGTCTTTTTCGGTGCCGGTAGTTGTGCGTCGGCACCGTGTGGAGGTCGACTCGAGCCCGAGTCGCCTGAAGGCTTTGTTAGCTTCTTAGCCGGGCCCGAAGGTGGGGCAGTGAAAGCAGTGTCTCGGTGTCTTATTGGGGTGTGTCGAGGAAGGGTCGAGGTCGACGGTCTTACTTACGACCCGCTGCGCTGGAGTGATGTCCTCGACATCGGAATCTTCTGCCTCGGAGTTGCTGTCGACGCCATGTTGTTCTGGGACGTCGACGCCTTCCTCAAAGATGTCGTCTGGATTCGGAGCTGAAGATCTTTGAGCCATTGTTCTCCAAGCTCTTCGGTCCCGGATCGTCTTCTTGGAGCGGAAGGAGGCACAAGCAGAGCAGTCTCTGGCCTCGTGCTCCGGGGAGAGGCAAATGTTACACACCTCATGAAGGTCACTGTGGGGAAACTTCGACCTACATTGAGGACACTTTTTAAATGGCGTCCTTTCCATGAGCTGGAGTCGCGGCCTAGTTGGGCCCGAAGGCCTTTGACAGCGACCGAAATCGAAGTCCTGGATGTTGATAGAGTAGCGTTGATCGGAAACGCGTTCTAAACTGAATTCTCGAAGCTGGTGAGGATTGTGCGCCGACGGAAATCGGTTCCAACACGGAGCGCTGGAAACACATCCGAGCCCGGTGGCGGAAAAAAACAATCTGGGGATGGAGTCGATGCCCATGCACAGTATCATCCAAAGGAGGAGTCACCTATCCTGTGACTTCCAAAGACTTTTCTACAACAAAACAAACTGCAAACATCTGGGCCCAACACTAGGTGGCCATCTATGCATAGTGTGTAATCTGCAGCTCATATGCCTCGAACAAATATTTTATGAAAGTTGTTCCACAATGATTTACAACACAAAAGTAATACCTTAACAGCCGCACACAAACAACATTTAAACCATCATTCTGTAAACTTTGTACACAATTACTTTCAGAGGCATTTTTTAGTACACTTCCAAACCCGAAGTAATAGGAACAGCAGTGTAGGGTACACTTACCTATTTGGGTGCTCCTTATGCTGAACATCTAGATATTTCAAAGTGGCGATAAAAGACTGTGCCTGGAAACCCCTGGCAGTACCGGCCACAACAGGTGTATGACATATTGCACTGTCTGTGCCAATGGTGGCAACGTTACTTCTTAATGGTGTCCCCACATGTCCTGCCTTGTCAACTGCCTTTGCCACGCAGCGCACATTGAACCGTCGACTGAAGTAAATGGTGTCCAAAACCTTGATAAAATTAAGTAGACATATATAAGGCACTTTATATACATTTGATGAGTCTTGTGAAAAGACACACCGTGCATCTGTTTGTCACAACTGTGAATTGATTTAACACTCTTACAGTTTATTGCTACTTATTTTGCTTTGACCTGTTAAAGTACGCGTGGAATATAAATTACACAATATCTGACCCCGCTTTGCTACTTTTGTCACACCCTCTATTCGCTACAACAACCTACCACTTTAAAAGCCTGTTTTTCTGGTGGGGGAAACGTAAAATTGGTCTAAAAATATTGCATTCCACATCCACTGGTAGTATCGCCAGTCTACTCAAACATTTCCCAGGAAGACAACCTGCACCACTGGAGACTTGGCCAGCTCCAATACTGACTTCTTAATTACATTGTCAATGGTTGGTCACCAGTTAGGAGTCTGGAAAAGTGTTTAGTACCATTTCGGCAAGTCCCCCCTGAGTTAGATGTTGAGAACAACTTAATCATTAGACAAGGTTTGTTTGTACCACCATATGAATTATTTGAACCTTCGGTCAAAGCTGCACATTTTGGTCATCCTGACATGTCTGGTACAAATAAATTATTGCATACATTTTATTGGTGGCCAGGTATGGATGCTTTAGCTAAGCAATATATTAACACATTTCCTGAATGTTTATTATTGGAAAACTAACAAAATGCCAACTTGAGTAAACCATATGAGCCTTAGGACAAATTAGCAATAGATTTTTCAGGACCTCACAATGTACTGTGCAATTAAATTAAATATCAAATTGTACTCAGTGACTACTACTCGAAATGGGTTACTTATGATTTTGTTTCTTTTCCCACTACTGATTCTGTGATTGAATTCTTGAAAAAAAAAATTCACTGAAGGCTTTCCAAAAAGATTAGTGTCAGACAATAGTACACATTTCACCTCAAAGAAAATTGCAGATTTTCTAAACAAGTATTGAATTAAACATGAGAAAGCACCTATGTATTTCCAAGCAGCTAATAGTTTGGTTGAAAGATCTAACAATTTTTTTAAAGAAGGTATTCAGACAGCTTTGGCATCTGGATTAGATGTACGTAAGTATTTAAAAGAGAAAGTCAAGAGTTATTTTAATAATCCACATACCATCACATGTTTTTTCACCTTTTTTTATTGAAAGTTAGAGATGCTAGGGCTATTTTGAATCCTACTTTTGATAGCAAAATTAATTTACGGTCCATCGACATTGGATTAGAGTCTCACAGATGTGTGGATGAATGTGTTAGAGAGAAATTTGAAAGCAGATATTAATCCCCTAATAAGTCTTCCTCTAAGGAGCAAATATATTTTTTTGTGGGCAATTCGGTCATTGCCAAAACAACTAAAAAAAAAAAAAAAAAAATCAATAAATGTGGATCTAAATGTACTGAACAGCAACAAATTGCCAGAGTAGCACGCTCTGCTGTTTTATTGACCAATCGTGGGTGATGGAACAAAAGTGCTATTGCTAAAATTTAACCTTTACGAAAGGATATTATTGTAAAGAAAATGCTGGACAAAGAGAAGGCTTTGGATTGTTCATCTTGGGATTTCTGTAATGATGTTTCAAATCAGAATCGCATTACACAAAGTCATTCTATTCCTATTGCCTCGGTGAAGTTAGGAAGTCTGGCACATCTGAAGGAAAGTTCCCCAAACAAACCCAACATCAGCCCTCAAATATCTCTGTATGATTATGGTCTACTAACCACTTTCAACAAAGATTTTTTGGGGCTGCAATGATTGGTGGCAGTGTGTAGAGATACCCACGTAGCAGCCTTGTTCACCCCCCCCAGCCCACACAATCCAATTGGGAAAGCAAACTAAGTCTGCTTGCCTGATGGTGCAGGGAAGGGGGGGGGGGGGGAAGAGATCCTGTGAAGATCCATGATCTTAGCCTCTGCCTCGGTATTGCCAGCCTTTTTAACTCCTTACCCGATGGAAAGATACCAGCTGACTGCCAGGAAGGACATGATGCTTGGATTACTAAGCTTTCAGGTGAATTATGGGCAGAAAAGAATGGTGGATCACCTGGAGTGGGTGATATTGATGGAGTAAGGTCTCGTAAGAAAGAGACTTGCTCGGAAGCAATCCACTTGTTTAACTCACGAACAAGTTATTTATAGGTTTAGAGAAAACTAATACGCACCAGATGAACACACGTGGGTTAGTGAAGCTTGCTTATGTGTGTACTAGTACGGATAATAATGAAGACGGACTAATACAGCTTTAAATGGGAATCTGTTATGCGCATGCATCAACTGCATCTACGTAGTATGACGAATTAACGCTTGGAGGGAAATTCTGGCGCATGAGCAGAAAACACTAAAATGGAGTCTTGAAGACTCGCGTGCATGGCATCTGCTTAGCTGAAAGGAAAACAAGCTATTTTACCAACGATAATGCGGCAAAAGTATTAATAAGTAAACGCAAATAGAGTACAGGTGGGTGGTATACAGTGTGACCATTTCATTTGTGAAATTAATATTTGTCCTTCAGACTTTATGACTAGTGCGCATTTGGGGCACTGGATTAAGCAGAGTAATGTGAAGACTGCGCATCTCCACTGAAAGTTAAAACGGAATGATGACTGGGATATTGAAAGGGAGCCAAGGACACGAGTGTTACACCCTGGGAACAGATGGTGAAGAGTTCAACGATAGGGACTCGTATTCAAAATGTTATTAAATTGTTTCAAAATAAAATGTGGGAGCGTATGAGAACTACATTTATGAATACAAATTAAGGGGATGGGTTTGTGACCAATAGTTGAACTGATTTTAATGACATGTAAGCATGGTGTGATGGAGCTTCCCCCTTGTGTGACCAATCATATTTCAAATTTTTACCATATTAAAACTTTAGTGGGTGGAACATGAAGAAAAAAGGTTTAATTAAGATAGCTTCATTTAGTTAGAATAGAGAGACAGAGAGACTGAGAGACTGAGAGACATTGATGCTGCAAGTCGTGGATGCTGATGGTGGGGAGATGCTGAGGAGGAGCCAAATGCAGAACCTGAAGCAGAACTTTCTATCCTAATTTAATTGGGTTGGATCAGAAGATCCTGGAAGAATCTCGAGGAGGAAGAGAGTATCAGAGGGGGTGCGGCGCAATTGTCGCTATTCTAGAGAGGTCAACTATCCTGTCCTGAATCCTGTCCTGAAATCTTTGTCTCCTGACCTATCCCGGAGGACCCTTACCAGCCCTTTGGCCAGGAGGGTTGGTTTTTTACACTATTCTTGGTAAATATAATTTCTCGTTATTTGCAGATGCTCTTTTCTCTCTGTCCTCTTCCTTTCTAAGCATTAATTATTGTATGAATCCAAGGTAAATGTTTTCTTTGGATTTAATGAATTTAATTTCCTCTCCTATGAATGATGGTGACAGCACTGTATTATGAAATGGTTCACATGCATTTAATTTAGATAAAGATTTAAACCTTCCAGTCTGTGATAACTTACTTCATAATTAAGTCTGTGATTATTTACTTCATAATTAAATGAATAGTAAAAATGTATTATCACCATCAACTAGTTCAACTAATGGTCCATTGACCAGAGGAAAGAACTTCTTGGGTTAGTTTGAGATGAACAGAGGTACCAAATAACTAATCCTGAATATTGTGAATATATATATATATATATATAATATATATATATTATATATATATATATATATATAATATATATATATATATATATATATATAATATATATATATACATATATATACACACTTTGACAACCATCGGTTTACTCAAAAGTGAGTTTATGGGCACAGGTGAGTATATGGTAGTAGAGTATCTGCTGTTGGTACACCGCTGGATTAGTATAGTCTAGCCAGAAGTCTGACAGCAGAAGTTGAGAAGTTGAAGTGGGTTTGTCCCGTGCTACCAGAACTGGTTCCAGGATGGCACCATTGAAAGGCAGTAATGGTTAGGTTGTAGGCGTTGTCAGAAGGAGAACTATTACTATTAGCCTCTACTACCAGAAGCTGAAGGACCAACACCTCTGCTGCTTTCTTGAACATAACCTATGAAATGGGGGTGGGGGGGCAGTGGGAAAGTTCATCACCATCTCAAGCGAACAGTCTAATTCACTTGTGGAACAGAGCTCGTGCAGCTCAAGGCCTTGGTAGGTCCCATCATCAACTCCATATGGATTAAGGTCTATAGATTCTTGATCCGTTCCAAACTAGTGATGTATTCTGTTTCTATATTCCTCCTCTTCAAGAATCCTCTGCTCCTCCCTTCTTGACTTTTTCAGTGATGTAGTTTCAGTGGCAAGAGGTGGAGGCAGGGTCTGCGCTAGTGGAGGCAGTGTAGGTCATGGCGTAGGTGGATGTGGTGTGGAGCAACTCAAATCTGGTACAAAAGTCGGACGGGCTGGCATCATTCGAGGCAGGTTGGATCCGAGCTGCATCGGGACCTGAATGCGTACCTGATGGCGCCAACAATCTGACATATATGGAATACATAGTGTTGAGGAACGCAGCTGGTTCTGTGCCTAGGGTCTTGATACCGAAAACGTCGATGTTGGATTCCCCAGAAAGATAAAAAGGTGGAGCCAGTGGAGACAGAGGAGGCACTGGGCCAGGTCAAATAGAGTCACTGGAGTAGGGCCTCTTGGAAAAGATTGGCCCAGCTCCACGATGACCAACTTCCACTCCAAGGAAGAAGGGAGTCGGAGGGAGTCAGTGTGACTAACCTTTTTGCTTCTTGTATGTCCTGGGCTTCAGACGCAAAGATTATGAAGAAGGGGTCCCCGAACGAGGTCTCAAACATAGTCGACTTCACCTGTGAAAAAGTATCCCAGGTTGAACCAGTCTGCCCATTGCCAACATGACTAATAACCTCTCTCGACATTCAGAGCTACTTAGCCCATATCCAGAGGTTTGGCTACCAAGGGGGTACAGGCCCTTTGAAAAACCTGTTTGACAATTGGCTTCTACTTTCCTGTCCCTAGTTCCTGCCTGTCTGCCTAAAGCACAAGTTACTACTTGTGTAACAATATAGCTGTAAGAGACATTAGTTAGTGATAGATTCCTTATCGTAGAATATCCCCAGACTGGATCCGGAAAGTTTTTTCGTCAGCAGTACCCCTGCGCGTCTGTAGGTGGATTTCTGCGGCTCCGCGTCCGTCGCTGGCATTGTAAGCGCCGAGATGACGTCACGGAGAATACTTAGGCACCACCCATGAGCTCCGACGTCAGTTCTGTACACGAATTTCCGCACCAGAAACGCAGAGCCATGCAAGAAACTGACCACAGGTGCCATGAAACTAGGACCCTGAAAGGGATGACATTAACCCAAGAAATCAGTTCGCAGAACGGGGAGGATGGGTGGGGCGGTAAGGAATCTATCACTGACTAATGTCTCTTACAGATATATTGTTACACAAGTAGTAGCTTGTGCATCTGAAAGAGACACGTTAGTGATAGATTCCTTACCTTAGAATAGATACCCCAGCAATACCAACCCCGGTAGAGGGTCTGCGAACAAGATTACACCAGAAAGTCACGGAGAACAGAACAGCCAAAGAAGCCGTCTCTCTGGACTTGACTGTCAAGGCAGTAATGCTTGGTAAACGTGTGCAGTGAAGCCCACGTAGCTGCCTGACAAGTGTCCTGCAAGGGAACGCCGCGTCCCAAGGCAGTAGTGGCTGCAGTCACCCTGATAGAATGGGCACGCAGCCCCACAGGAGGCTCCTTTTTAGCCAATGAGTAACATGCTTTGATGCACAGAACTACCCATCGAGAGATGGTCTGTTTGTGCACGCCCCAACCCTGTTTGGCACCCACGTAGCCAACAAAGAGCTTGTCATCCACCCGGAACTGTTGTGTGCGCTTCAGATAGAATGAGAGTGTACGTTTTGGGTCCAGACGGTGGAGCCTCTCTTACTCTTTTGAAGGATGTGGAGGCGGAAAGAAGGTGGACAAAGTGATGGTCTGCCCGATGTGGAAGGGCATGACAACCTTTGGCAAGAAAGAAAGATGGGTCCTTAAAACCACCTTGTCCGGATGAACAGAAAGGAAAGTAGGTTTAGAAGAAAGAGCCTGGAGCTCACTCACTCTTCTGGCAGAGGTGATAGCTACCAGGAAAAGCCATCTTAAGAGTGAGAAGACGTAAAGGACAGTTATGAAGAGGCTCAAAAGGAGCAGACATCAGATAGGTCAGGATAAGATTCAGTCCCATTGAGGCATTATGAAAGGCATAGGAGGAAAAGTGTGTGTAATGCCTTTGAGAAAACGGTTAACAACCGGGGACTTAAAAAGAGAAGGCTGATCTGGCAGCCGTAGGGAGGGCGTGGCTTGAGCGGCGATGTGAGCGGACGTGCTCTTGTGGAGCTCCCGCTGCTGCTGGCCTCATCATATGCTATTAATGCGGATTCTGGGGTACCTGACCTCTCCCCTCTGTGCCCCTGAGTGCTGACCGGCTGTAATCGAGTGTCCACGGGCTGTGCTGAAGTGGCGGTGCCCTGAGAGACGCCTAGTGCGGACGGCCAACGCGGCGCGGACGGAGCCCGCCATTCCGCCATCTTGGTGCTCTGCTGAGGCGGCTCGCTACCGGCTGACGGAGAGGCACGGTGGGCGCCGACGGACGTCTGCCTGCCCCCCTGACCCCTGCAGTGAGGTCGGACTACCTGGACTGAGTGCCCGTGGACAAGCCTGAGGGGGAGGAATCTTGGCTGTGCTTTCCCGGCCGACCGAGTGCCCAGCGAGGCCGGGGCCCGCCATCCTGCGGCCCTGAGGCGGAGGTCTGTTGCTTGCTGTCCGGGCCGGGGGCTGCACTCCGGGCGATCCCGTTCCAGTACTGCTGTACATTGGTGAGCGGGGGCAACGCCGTGACTGGGGGCCCGACAGCGCTCCACTGAATGCGGTGCCCCGGGGGCACTAGTCGGAGCTGAGGGCGCCCGCCATTTTATCAGCCTGTGTGTTGGGTGTGCAGTGCCACGGCAGTGAAGCGCGGCGGAGTGCGGGCCCCCCTGACTGCGACCTGGCGTTGTCCCCCCCTTGTGGCCCCCGGCTGGCATTCGAGCAGACCTGATCTTGGCGGGTGTCTCTCGGCAGCGACCACGGCGTGAAGGAGGAGGTGGAGCACGGTGTCCTGGTGGTGCGAGGCGTCCGCTGTCCTGTTGAGGCGGTGCACAGACGGCATGTGGTGATCCTACGGCGTTGCCCCTGACGCACGCACTGGCTGCGAGACTGGAGTGGAGGGGAAGCCCTGCAACTGATTGAACCGTCGCAAGGTACCTTTGCTCAGTGGGTTCAGGACTATCTAGACTGCTTTGTGAGGGGTGTGGGGGCCCACTGCTGTCCTGCTGCTGCGAGTGCCGAGTGATCTGGACTCTGGGCCCTCGGGTACCCGGGGTGCAGGCCAGCTCCCTATACTCCACGCTTGTGCGCTGCCCCTGGTGGGCCTCTCCCCCCCTTGGTTCTGCCTTTACTTGCTGCCTGGTGCTGTGGGCTCACGGAGGAGCGGCAGACATTGGCCTACAGAGGATCCCTCTGACCGCGAGAGACAATGGCGCACACTAATAAAGGCGCCAGGGCCTATCCAGCGGCGGCCCCTAAAGATAACACTATGGTGGCCATGTGGGGTAAGACGGGGGCACCGGCGGCCGGGGAGGGCCCATCTCGAGGGGCGGCGGACTCCCTGCCAGTCACCCAGGCGTTCATGGCCGCCTTTATGACTGACCTTAAGGCAGAGATAGGCTCCCTGAGATCTGAGGTGCACTCCTGCGTTACTGAGCTTAAGAGGGAGGTCACGGAGTTAGGAGACCGCGTTGATGGCCTGGAGAGGACCTTGGACACGCGCACGGAAGACCAGGAACATCTGTGGCAGCGCCTGATAGACCTTGAGGAACAAAACATTGAGCTCCAGATCAAGCAGGAGGATTTGGAAAACAGAGGTTGGCGCAACAATCTCCGTATTCGTGGTGTGCCACTCGGCGAAGAGGGGAAGGACGTAATGGACTACGTGGCGCAGCTTCTCCATGAGGTCCGAGGAGACGAGGACGTATCACCCCCCACTCTTGACCGGGCGCATCGAGTGGCGGCCCCTGCGGGGCGGTCGGGCCTCTTACCGGACATCCTCACCAGGGTGCACTTTTTTGTAGAGAAGGAGGAGATCTGGTAGCCGTAGGAAGGCGGAGATAGCCAAAAGATAACCTTTGATAGCACCCAGAGCAGAGTCCTGCTGGGCCAAGGTTAGAAGGAACAGAAGGACCTCAGATAGAAGGGCAGAGAGGGGATCCTGTTTGTTGCAATACCACATGGCGGCGGTGTTGTTCATGAACACCTGCACTACACTTCCCTTGACAGAGGTAAGGAATGCCTTCAGTGCAAGTCGGATCACCCAAAGCTCCAAAAGGTTGATATGGAGCCGGGACTCTGCCGAAGACCAGAGGCCTCTGATCACTGCCTCTACCAAGTGGCCTCTCCATCCCAGGAGGGACGCATCCGTCACCAATGTGTGCTCCGGTTGGGGAAGGGAGAGGGATCTGCCATTGACCCAATCACGATTCATGAGCCACCACTGCAAATGTCGTGCTGTGCCCTCCGAGATCTGGACATGATCGGACAAGTTGCCCTGATGCTGTGCCCACTGGAACTTCAGGTCCCACTGCAGAGCCCGCATATGCCACCTGGCATGTTGCACCAGTAGGATGCCGGAGGCCATCAAGCCCAGGAGCCGTAGGGTCATCCTGACTGAAATTCGGGACAGAGGAAGAAAGATCGGAATCATAGCCTGAATATCCCAGACTCGCTGGTCGGGAGGATAAACCCGAAACTGTGTAGAATCCAGATCCGCTTCGATGAAGGGGAGCTGCTGAGAGGGACTCAGGTGCGACTTCAGCAAGTTGATGGAGAACCCCAGCAAATGCAGGAGGTCGGCCGTAGTCTGAAGGTGGTTGACGACTGTTTGGGGCGAGCCCACCTTCAACAACCAGTCGTCTATGTTGGCGGAGACTGACACTGCTGACCTGGGCAGATGAGCTGCGACCACCGCCATCACTTTGGTGAACACCCGATGGGCGCTGGTAAGGCCAAAGGGGAGCACAACAAACTGAAAATGCTCCTGGCCTACCGTGAACAACAGGTAATCCCGGTGGGCCGGCAGGACGGGGATGTGAAAATATGCGTCCTGCAAGTCCAACGCAACCATCCAGTCTCCAGGGTCGAGGACAGTAAAGACCTGAGCCAGAGTCAACATCTTGAACTTCTCCTTCCGGAGGAAGTGATTGACGTTCCTGAGGTGCATGATGGGGCGCAGGCCCCCTTTGTCCTTTTTGGGGACCAGAAAGTAGTGGGAATAATAAACACATCCTACTTCTGGCCCAGAAATACACTCGATGGCCTCCTTGGCCAGGAGGGCCGTGACTTCCTGCAGGAGGAGCGCAAAGTTATTCCCCGACATGCGGTGGCACTGAGGTGGCATGGATGGGGAGGGCAGGCTCTAAAGAGAGGGAGTAACCCGCCGGTTGGCCCCTTGTGCCGCCACGGCAGCCTCCTCGCCCGCGTTGAGGTTGGTTCTGCGCAGGCTTCAGGCTTCACAAACGTGCAGGGGCACCCCTTCCGTGGCCACGAAAGGAACAAAAGGGAATCGTGGCCGGGTGTGTGGTGGAAAGACCTAAGGACCTGGCCGTAGCCCGTGAGTCCTTAAAACGCTCCAGCATACTGTTGGCTTTATCGCCAAACAGGCGAGTGCCATCAAGAGGCATGTCCATGAGTGAGCTTTGCTAAGCATAGAGTCAGAATTGAGCAACTGCACTCCTTCCCTTGGTAATTACTTTAGTTTTTCAGTTCATGTAGCGAAATGCGTGCGAACAGACACCATGAAACACCTCATCATGGTTCACTTAGAAATAAATCCTTTGGGGTACATTATTCCTGCACTCGACTGTCGCACTGCGGTAGAGGAAATCTTTTCCTTTGAAAACTCTTCATGATTATGTCATTTTTATCCATTAATCAATATTAATCCAACATTTGTAACTCGTGCATCTTCCTTAATTACGCCACTGCGGAGACAGCATGTTTGCATTTCGAATACTTTATTCATCATTTTCAAACACCAAGCGTTGCCAATCCAGGCTTTAACGGAGGCGTGTGAGGACAAACATGTTTCAAAAGTGGTTTTATGAAATCAACGTGCTCCCAATGCATTTCGAATTCTATGAATTCTTCGTCAGGGGTTTAACTGAAAATAAGATAAAGACACAATTATACTAGCTGCTTGTCCATTATTAGTGTGCTCTAGTTGATTTCTCTAACTATACCCTCCATTAAACAGAAAAAACAACTTATATTTGCAAAAACCCAAGCTACTCCCTCCGTGCTCGAACCCTACCATCTCCCATAATTTCATTAACAGTGAGTCACGACTCCCTCCCAGCTGCACAGGTCCCGCTAAGCCACAGAACACCCTTCACCCAATTTACCTTCTCTGCGCCACTGCTAGCAGCATAATCTCGCTTAGCTTCCACATAACGAGTGCTCTTAATGATTTACCCTCGCGCTCGTGCCGTTTTTTAAAGAGAACAAAATCTCCCACCTGTGAGCAATCCCGCTTTACTCCGCTCCACCCCTCATTCTTGTGTATCATACCAAAAGACTTCATCTCCCATGGTGCCCCACATCACAGTCAAAGAAAAACATACTCCCTTCAAATTAAATCCGCCCCTATTAAACCTCCCGCAAAATGTGAGAGCTTATGTAAAAAATAACAAATGACAAGATTTCCGCGTGCCCTATTTAGAATGTGCTAGTAACTAAACATTTCATGAACATGTCATAAAAACGAACTGTCCAAGCAGCAGAGTTCAATCGTCTCCTCATGCCTATATCGGTTTTGTTAATCGTTGCTTGTAAGTCATTCCACTTAAATCGATGTATTGTTTCTGTCTCCGTAGTGGTGGTTCCTTTAGAAAGTAAACTTGAATCCTTGGGGTGCAAGCTCCGAGGTGATAGTATTGCTAAGCATAGAGTCAGAATTGAGCAACTGCACTCCTTCCCTTTGTAATTACTTTAGTTTTTCAGTTCATGTAGCGAAATGCGTGCGAACAGACACCATGAAACACCTCATCATGGTTCACTTAGAAATAAATCCTTTGGGGTACATTATTCCTGCACTCGACTGTCGCACTGCGGTAGAGGAAATCTTTTCCTTTGAAAACTCTTCATGATTATGTCATTTTTATCCATTAATCAATATTAATCCAACATTTTTAACTCGTGCATCTTCCTTAATTACGCCACTGCGGAGACAGCATGTTTGCATTTCGAATACTTTATTCATCATTTTCAAACACCAAGCGTTGCCAATCCAGGCTTTAACGGAGGCGTGTGAGGACAAACATGTTTCAAAAGTGGTTTTATGAAATCAACGTGCTCCCAATGCATTTCGAATTCTATGAATTCTTCGTCAGGGGTTTAACTGAAAATAAGATAAAGACACAATTATACTAGCTGCTTGTCCATTATTAGTGTGCTCTAGTTGATTTCTCTAACTATACCCTCCATTAAACAGAAAAAACAACTTATATTTGCAAAAACCCAAGCTACTCCCTCCGTGCTCGAACCCTACCATCTCCCATAATTTCATTAACAGTGAGTCACGACTCCCTCCCAGCTGCACAGGTCCCGCTAAGCCACAGAACACCCTTCACCCAATTTACCTTCTCTGCGCCACTGCTAGCAGCATAATCTCGCTTAGCTTCCACATAACGAGTGCTCTTAATGATTTACCCTCGCGCTCGTGCCGTTTTTTAAAGAGAACAAAATCTCCCACCTGTGAGCAATCCCGCTTTACTCCGCTCCACCCCTCATTCTTGTGTATCATACCAAAAGACTTCATCTCCCATGGTGCCCCACATCACAGTCAAAGAAAAACATACTCCCTTCAAATTAAATCCGCCCCTATTAAACCTCCCGCAAAATGTGAGAGCTTATGTAAAAAATAACAAATGACAAGATTTCCGCGTGCCCTATTTAGAATGTGCTAGTAACTAAACATTTCATGAACATGTCATAAAAACGAACTGTCCAAGCAGCAGAGTTCAATCGTCTCCTCATGCCTATATCGGTTTTGTTAATCGTTGCTTGTAAGTCATTCCACTTAAATCGATGTATTGTTTCTGTCTCCGTAGTGGTGGTTCCTTTAGAAAGTAAACTTGAATCCTTGGGGTGCAAGCTCCGAGGTGATAGTATTGCTAAGCATAGAGTCAGAATTGAGCAACTGCACTCCTTCCCTTTGTAATTACTTTAGTTTTTCAGTTCATGTAGCGAAATGCGTGCGAACAGACACCATGAAACACCTCATCATGGTTCACTTAGAAATAAATCCTTTGGGGTACATTATTCCTGCACTCGACTGTCGCACTGCGGTAGAGGAAATCTTTTCCTTTGAAAACTCTTCATGATTATGTCATTTTTATCCATTAATCAATATTAATCCAACATTTTTAACTCGTGCATCTTCCTTAATTACGCCACTGCGGAGACAGCATGTTTGCATTTCGAATACTTTATTCATCATTTTCAAACACCAAGCGTTGCCAATCCAGGCTTTAACGGAGGCGTGTGAGGACAAACATGTTTCAAAAGTGGTTTTATGAAATCAACGTGCTCCCAATGCATTTCGAATTCTATGAATTCTTCGTCAGGGGTTTAACTGAAAATAAGATAAAGACACAATTATACTAGCTGCTTGTCCATTATTAGTGTGCTCTAGTTGATTTCTCTAACTATACCCTCCATTAAACAGAAAAAACAACTTATATTTGCAAAAACCCAAGCTACTCCCTCCGTGCTCGAACCCTACCATCTCCCATAATTTCATTAACAGTGAGTCACGACTCCCTCCCAGCTGCACAGGTCCCGCTAAGCCACAGAACACCCTTCACCCAATTTACCTTCTCTGCGCCACTGCTAGCAGCATAATCTCGCTTAGCTTCCACATAACGAGTGCTCTTAATGATTTACCCTCGCGCTCGTGCCGTTTTTTAAAGAGAACAAAATCTCCCACCTGTGAGCAATCCCGCTTTACTCCGCTCCACCCCTCATTCTTGTGTATCATACCAAAAGACTTCATCTCCCATGGTGCCCCACATCACAGTCAAAGAAAAACATACTCCCTTCAAATTAAATCCGCCCCTATTAAACCTCCCGCAAAATGTGAGAGCTTATGTAAAAAATAACAAATGACAAGATTTCCGCGTGCCCTATTTAGAATGTGCTAGTAACTAAACATTTCATGAACATGTCATAAAAACGAACTGTCCAAGCAGCAGAGTTCAATCGTCTCCTCATGCCTATATCGGTTTTGTTAATCGTTGCTTGTAAGTCATTCCACTTAAATCGATGTATTGTTTCTGTCTCCGTAGTGGTGGTTCCTTTAGAAAGTAAACTTGAATCCTTGGGGTGCAAGCTCCGAGGTGATAGTATTGCTAAGCATAGAGTCAGAATTGAGCAACTGCACTCCTTCCCTTTGTAATTACTTTACTACATGAACTGAAAAACTAAAGTAATTACAAAGGGAAGGAGTGCAGTTGAACTCTGCTGCTTGGACAGTTCGTTTTTATGACATGTTCATGAAATGTTTAGTTACTAGCACATTCTAAATAGGGCACGCGGAAATCTTGTCATTTGTTATTTTTTACATAAGCTCTCACATTTTGCGGGAGGTTTAATAGGGGCGGATTTAATTTGAAGGGAGTATGTTTTTCTTTGACTGTGATGTGGGGCACCATGGGAGATGAAGTCTTTTGGTATGATACACAAGAATGAGGGGTGGAGCGGAGTAAAGCGGGATTGCTCACAGGTGGGAGATTTTGTTCTCTTTAAAAAACGGCACGAGCGCGAGGGTAAATCATTAAGAGCACTCGTTATGTGGAAGCTAAGCGAGATTATGCTGCTAGCAGTGGCGCAGAGAAGGTAAATTGGGTGAAGGGTGTTCTGTGGCTTAGCGGGACCTGTGCAGCTGGGAGGGAGTCGTGACTCACTGTTAATGAAATTATGGGAGATGGTAGGGTTCGAGCACGGAGGGAGTAGCTTGGGTTTTTGCAAATATAAGTTGTTTTTTCTGTTTAATGGAGGGTATAGTTAGAGAAATCAACTAGAGCACACTAATAATGGACAAGCAGCTAGTATAATTGTGTCTTTATCTTATTTTCAGTTAAACCCCTGACGAAGAATTCATAGAATTCGAAATGCATTGGGAGCACGTTGATTTCATAAAACCACTTTTGAAACATGTTTGTCCTCACACGCCTCCGTTAAAGCCTGGATTGGCAATGCTTGGTGTTTGAAAATGATGAATAAAGTATTCGAAATGCAAACATGCTGTCTCCGCAGTGGCGTAATTAAGGAAGATGCACGAGTTAAAAATGTTGGATTAATATTGATTAATGGATAAAAATGACATAATCATGAAGAGTTTTCAAAGGAAAAGATTTCCTCTACCGCAGTGCGACAGTCGAGTGCAGGAATAATGTACCCCAAAGGATTTATTCATGAGTGAGCTTTGGACATCTGGCGAGAACCTGGTAGATCTCAACCAGGCGTGGCAACCAGGCGCCACAGTCGTAGAAATTGCTCTACCCAGTGAGTCTGCGGTGTCCAAGCCACACCGAATTGCGAACTTAGTCGCATCTTTACCCTCCGCAACAGCCTGAGACAACACAGCTTGGGTCTCTTCAGGACACTGAGGCAACACCTGCGCAACTGCATCCCACACCGCGTGGGAATAGCAGCCCAATAGGCATGCAGTGTACACCGACCGCAGTCCTAAGCTGGCCGAAGAGAACAACCGCTTGCCGAACTGCTCCAGCTTCTTAGAGTCCTTATCCGGCGGGGCCGTGGGAAAGGCACTCTGGGACGTCGAAGCTTGGATGACCAGGCTCTTGGGCGTAGGATGAGTGGTCAAAAAGGCAGGGTCCCCCTGCCCCGGGCAATGACGCCTGGCGACGTTCTTATCCACAGAGGCCCCTGTGGCTGGCCTCGACCAAGTGCCCAGTAAGACGTCAGTGAGGGCGTCATTAAATGGCAGCAGGGGCTCCGACAAAGTGGACGCCGTCTGGAGCACCTCAGTGAGGAGATTAGTTTTTAGGGCCACCGTAGGGAGGTTAAGGTTGAGGACCTCAGATCCCCGACGGAGCACCACAGTGTAAGAGGCGCCCTCCTCCATGGTAGGCGGAGGAGAGGCAAACCCAGGGTCAGAGGAGACTTCAAGGCCGCCAGCTTCCTCTAACTCGTCAGCCCAGTCCTGCTCTGTCACACTGACGAGCAAGACGGTCCTCGGACCCCTCCCAGTCGTCCTCCACCTCTGCTGTATGTGGTACAGGCCGCCGGGGCTGGGGAAGGAACAAACAGCGCCAGGAACGGCGTCGGAAATGGTACCAAACGGGTCCGAACCGGTGAGGTGTCCCAAAGCGGATCCCAGATAGGAACAAAATTGTCCTGGTACCTGGGCAGGGGCGGAACCAATGGTATCCACTGCGGTGCCGTAGGCGAAGCCGAGGGTGGTGCTGGGGCCGGAGCCTGGGACCTTGTGGCACCGTGGCCAGAGCCAGCGGCGCAGGATCCTGCGGTGCCGGCGACGCCGATAGAACCCTGACACGGGACGGTGGGGCCCAAGAGCACGCCACGCCGGCGAGAGCCCGATGTCTAAACAGGCGGTCCATGGTAGCAAGAAATTCTTGCACCTGTGCGCAAGTCGCCGACAGATCCGGGTAAGGCGGGTAGGCCGCGGGACTCCTGGGCTCCGAAGGAACCGCAGGGGCAGAACCCCCGTCCCCCTCGTCCGCATCCGGGGACCATTAGGGGACGTCGAAGAGCGACAACGCTTCTTCGACTTCTTTTTGTGTCGTCTCTTACCCGAATCCAAGGGTGAAGACTTAGAACCCGAGGAACGATGACAGTGGTCCCGCGAGCGTTCTCTGGTGCGGCCCCTGGACGACGATGGGACGAGTGCCGGACCTCAAGCAGCTTCTGGTGCCGCTCCCTCATGGCCTTCGGGGCCATGGCCCAACAGTCCATACATTATCCGGAGTCGTGGTCGTTCTCCAGGCAGTAGAGACAGACGTCGTGGGGGTCCGCCCCTGACATATTTTGACGGCATGCCCCACAAGACTTAAAACCAGGCATCCCTACGTGCACCAGAGAAGATTCAAAATTACAGGAGACAAAAGTCTCAAAAAGATAGTCAAAAAGTGACTAAGGTACGTGCTATAACCGGATCTGCGCTTACTGGCGCGGAAAAAGAAAGAACTCACGTCAGCACGCATGGGTGGCACCTAAGTGGTCTCCGTGACGTCATCTCGGGGCTTATGACGCCAGCGTCGAACTCGTAGCTGCAAAATGCCACCTAGAGACGCGCAGGGGTACTGCTGTCGAAAAAACTTTCTGGATCCAGTTGGACGCCTGGAGATATTCTAAGGTAAGGAATCTATAACTAACGTGTCTCTTTCAGATCAATAGAGAGCCCCTCTCCTAAGTGTTACACATTTGCCATTCACAAGCAGCTTCTCCTTTGAAGCTCACCTTTTGGCCTAACACCAGTCCGGCTTCCTGCAGGAGGGAGATAACATCTCTCTCCCATGGCGGCCAGTATTGTGTCCTTTCCTGGGGATTGTTAGCATGTCTTCAAAGGAGGGCAGAAAGCTATCTGTAGGACATGGCCCTTGTAGATAAGGGAACTTTGGAGAACTAAGGTTGCAATTTCTAAATCAGAATTACTGCACTGATTCTTTAGATACCATACATCAACAACCGAAGTAGCCCTATTCAGACGTTAGCAGGGCCGGTTGAGCCAGCCTGTAGGCCTGTACTTGAAAAATGGGCTACTAGCTTTTCCACAGTAAAAACAGAAATGTAGGGCTTTTACTGCTGAAACATGTAAAAGTGCAGGTTCCACTTTCTAACCTACGCCGCCTTGCCCGAGGACTCGTTAAACCGGCTATAAGGGTTGTGTGAAAGTAGATCTTTCTGTCATAGTCACCCCCACTTTTTGCTACTGGTACTGATGTTTTTCAACTGAAGTGCATTGGGTCCCTGCTAACCAGGTCCCAGTGCAAGGTCAAATGGTTAATTGTATTACAACTGGCACACATATTCGCACCTTAAAACCAATGTGAACGCTGTTCCTCTAAAGGTGGTGCCTAGTCAATAAAGATAGGAAGACTAACCACCATCAAGTGGATGGTGGTGGTGGAGGAGTACTAGGAGAGGGAGGGATTCTGAAGGGATCCCGTTAATGTGGAACTAGGGTCCTCACACACCCAGCAAGCTTGGAGTCATGCTTCATCATCTGGACCTGCTCCTCGTTGGGTCGGCGCTGCAGTACCCAACGGGCACCAGCGAAGGGGCTCTTTGTCGGTGATCTTTTGATCCTTAGCCGATTGTTGAAGTGGGGGTATGTGGCCCGTGAAAGTGTAGATAAGTGTAGTGCAGTGAGTGAGTTAAAAAAGGTTAGATATTCCAAATAATATTTTTATTCAGGTGGTTATCCACCTCATTAAAAGTGGAAAGAGTGGCAGCTTACCTGACGTGAGGGTTCAGTTGAAGCTATGCTCATCTCGTGGGGTCAACATGTTTCTTGCCTAATGGTTGCTCAATACCGCGGCAATTCTTCAGGACCTAATATGTGAATATTGAATCTATCTACACTTAGTGGTGCAGCTAATAGCTAACTACCACAGTAAATCACTACATCAAGTTTCTCCAGTAGTGGTGTTCGATGACCTCCCACTTTTGGAAATGTCGCCTCTGCCAGTGAGGCGGATCAACAAGACACCTCGGGGTATGGTGTCATGTCCAGCGGGGGACTGGAGTGGTTCACCTACCCTCCTCGCCTGTACCGGGATTCATTCCCGAAAGTGGGATGGTGGTTGGTCTTCCTATCTTCATTACTAGGCACCACCTTTAGAAGAACAGCATTCACATTGGCTTTAAGGATCTGACAGGGCACTAATGTTGGACCTCGTATGAGAAGCCCCCTTTATGAGAAAGACATATTAGCACCCCCTTTAAGTCCTTAGTAAATGGTACCCCTTGTACCCAGGGCATAGATATTAAAGTGGGTCCCTAAGGGTTGCAGAATATATTATGCCACCCTGAGGGACCCCCATACAAACTGCAAGCAGGCTGGTTAACATGGGGCAAACCATGTTTAAAAATACAACATGGCACACGAACTGTGTGCCGTGCAAAAGTCACCGCATATAATATACCTAAGTCATCCCTTGTAGCCCTAAGGCAGGGTGCCTTATATTACAAGTGACAACATAATGGGGGGAAAAGCTATGCCTATGTACTGTCTAGTTCAATTACTAAATGATACAAGTGAAAACGAAAGCCATTTTAAGTATATATTATGGGCACTGGTAATTGTGAGTTCCCCAGCTACATGACAGATTTACAGAAACCTATGGTGTTTGTTATGAAACACCTTGTCTTAATGTATTAAAGTAGGATCTGCATTCATGGTAAACCCACTTTTTGCTGGTGTCATGTTTTCCGACTAGTCTGACTGGGATCCTGCTAATCAGGAGCTGTCGTCCGTCGATCTCCCCGCGACACACCACAGCAGACAACGTATGTGCATCTGCCACTGCAGATACTTTGCAGGTAGTGACGCATCTTAACGTTTTTTACTTTTGTTTCTTCATTTTAGGATTCTTCCTAAAACAACCCCGAGCATAGGGATAAAGGATTTTAAACTTCCAGTTTTACTGGGGGTGTATTAGGTGCTGTTCCAACATTACCATTAAAATCAGAATACTGAATCAGAAATTCAAGGCTTTTGTGTTTACGATTAGAGAGTAAAATGAAGACTGAATTCGTCAGATGAGGGGAAGCTGGAGTTATGGAAATATGCTTTGCTCATATGCCTGTTCCTGCATTTGCAACAGGTTGGCTCAGTTGTAAACGTGCATATTTATTATCATCATGGCAGTTAGACAGTTTTTACTGCGCACTCAGCCATCCTCCTATGCGCAGTTGCATTTCATCGACAGAACACGTTTTGTTGTTTTTATTCTGTGTCACTGTATTAACACATGCTCTGCTGTAAACATCCCACTATGACTCCCTGCTCTCCTTCCTGTCAGAGGACGGGTACCTGGCCTAGTCAGATGTCCGATTGTTGTGTATAAAGTTAGACGGCACGTTCCAACCAAATGTCGGTTGATCAGAACTATTCCCACTTGACTAGCAAAAGGACAAATGTAACTATAGTTTAAACAATGTATTCTGTGGATCAACAGAAATATAAAATATTTTGGATTTTTAAACGCCATGTTTAGATCTAAAACAAAGCACCTGCACCCAATGATACTTTTGCTTTTCTATCCAGTATAACATATCCGAAAGAAAGTTCAACTTGAAAATAAGTTTGGAAATACAGTTCTGGTCAATTTTACATGATCCCTACCCCAACCCATTTGAGGCATTGATTTGTGTATTTATTCTGATTAATCAAGTAGGCTGTGACATAGTGATGCAAACTCAGCTGTGAATCTAGAGCCTTCTGTTGAGTTAATTTAGCTGAAAAGAGTGAATGGGCGAGTGCTACCAGTGTTCATGCACAATGGGACATGACCCAATTCTTGATCTGGTATAAACCCATCAGGGGGTTTCACCCAAGCGCCACCAGAATAAAAGGCAATAGTTTGAGAATTGTGACAGGTTTATGTCATGGATATGGGTCTAGGATCCTAAGAAAAGTCCAAATAAAAGAGTACAGCATTACGTTTTGAATAGAGTACTTCTTTATTTATTGTTTGTCATAAATACAGGTGAACCAAAAAACACTGAAACGTGTTTCGCCTGTGTGGCCCATAAGCCAAGGGATTTCTCAAGACAAATCTTAATGTAATAATGCCAGTGAGTCTTGCAATGTTAAATCTAATTGAAAATAGTGGCATTCGTACCAAGGTGGAGGTGATGAGAACAGAGTCTCTGTGGACCAGCGTCAGAAAATGTCCACGCCTCACGCCCTACTTGTACACTGGGGATGCCTGCAAGTTCCCAGCGTACAAGCAGAGCATGAGGATTGGATGCTTTCCTGACGCTGGACCGCAGAGACTATTGTTCTGTTGTGTTAGGCCTTATCACATATGCTTTAGACAGTTATTGTTGCTTGTATTAGATTTGATTGTTACTTACAATGCAGAAAAAGGTTACGGGGAAAGCGCTAGCTGTTGACATCTACACCAGCATTAAACTTCTTACTTAAGAAAGCACGTGAAAAGGGACACGTTATGACTTGTACCATCCACTTTTTTCCCTGAAGGAAGGTGCTTGTGTTATTTTATGTCAGGGCGCTGTTCTACATGCGCCGTTGATTGATTAAACTTCATGTCATTCGTCCCCGGTCCCTGGGTCCCGGGTCCCCCTGTTCCCCTGCCCCAACACTTTGTAAGAACAACAGCTGTTACTGACCCAACCACTCAAACGCTTCAGAAGCTTTTGATAGAGCATGAGTTGACCCATCCAATGGAGGACACCACACCCCCTGAGAGTCAGGGTTGAGATGATGAAAGTGATGAGGAGCTTGACCCTCCTCTCCTAGAAATAGAGGTTGTGGTGCCTGTACCCAACAATCAAAATCCTGTGTCAAGAGTGCCTCCCACAACAAGGGAAAGACCAGGCAACTCAGGGTACAATGAACTCACTGAAGATGAGATCCTTCTTGAAAGACTATCCTGAAGAACAGCCCTGGGGGACAGGATACTGGCCAAAGAAAAGGAAAGGGCTGAGATGGGTCTACCACCCATGAATGGTTGCACAACACTGATAACTAGGTACAGAGAGGAAACCTTTGACCCTAAAATCTCCAAAGGGTTTGTCCTCAAATATATAATAATATTTTTTAATATAAATAATTGAGGGTGTTGATATCACCAAATGGTTTACAGCCTTTGAGAGGGCTTGTAAAATTAGAAAGCTCAGCGAGACTTATTGGGGATCTCTAATTTTGGAGCATTTCTTAGGCAAATGTAGGGTTACACTCCTGACACTGATTGAGGCAGATGCTGAGTCCTAAGACCTCATAAAGGATATCCTGATTGAGGGCTTGGGACACCACTGAGGAGCGCAGGATTAGGTTCAGGGAGACTCACCAAACCTCAAGTCAGACCTGCTGACTTCTCAGTCAAAACACTCGATGGCTGGTGGAAAGGTAACCACGTGCAAGATTATGATGGGCTTTATAATTTAATTATGAAAGATAATCTATTAAGTAACTGTATTCCCCACAAAGTGCATCATTATTTGTTGGACCTAGGTCCAGTCTCTCCCGAGGAATTGGTCAAGAAGGCTGACAAATGGGTCAAGCCTAGGGTGTTCAAGAAGTCTCATGGAGGGGGTGACCAAAAGAAAGGAGCTGCTAATACCACCCTCCCCCACAGCCCCCCACCCCCAAGGGAAAGAGAGGGTGCAGTCTAAAGATAAAAAAGAATCCTCTAAAGGGCCCCAAAAAGACGTTCAAGGAGGGTGGGCCCAGAGACAATACACAGTCCAAGGAGGGTACCAGGGTAGAAACTGAGACCCCAAGAAGGCTTGGTGCTTTATTTGTAAGGCCAATGGGTCCCCAACTGGAGACGAGAGCTGCCGCAAGAAGGCTCCCCCAGTAGTTTCTACTGCAGTGGTAAGTCCCCAAATGTGATCCTCTGTGTGCCCTGACCATGTCAGAGAGCACACAGAGCCAATTTAGACACAGGGGGTGGGTGGATGTAGCTGCCCGCTGTCTGTCCCAGTAATCTGGAGAAGTACAGACAACAGCCACATATCAATGGTGTTAGAGAATAAGCACGGAGGGCTATAGGTACAAGTGTCACCATGGTGACTGAGAAACTGATATCCCCAAGACAGCACCTGACTGGAGAAACCTATACAGTCATCAATAATGGCAACCAAACTAAAATCAATCCCATAGAAATGGGAGGCGTTACTGACCAAAAGAAGGTGGTCCTGTCCTCTGCAATCCCAGTAGAATATCTGCTAGGGATTGGTCTGGAGTCCTAAGCTTGGGCTGAGGTAGAGCTTTAGCCCAATGCAGCCACGCTGGGAATACCTGAATGGGTATGGGTAAAAACTAGAGCACAAAGCGAAGCCCTGGGGGACAAAAGAGGAGTTGGAGCCTGGAATAATGGCCCAACCTTCCAAGAGAAAAGATAAGAAGTCTGAGAAACCAACTTCTGAACAGCCACAAGCTCAAGTCCCTTCTCCTTAGGGTGTAGACCTGTCAGCCCCAGATGAACTGAGTCCCAGGAACGTGGGTCTTACACTGCAGAGCTACAAGGCCCAGAAGGACCCTTTAGGGAAGTGATGTGTCCGGGACAGAGGATTTGTCCCACTCTTGAAAGCTGAGACAGCAAGCTGCTAACCAGGAAAAATGAGATGTCAGTGTCTCCTACAGAACCTATTGAAGGAAGGGACTTCTGAACATGGAGGCCAAAGACCCCAATCCTGGTGCCACTCGGAGAGTGGTAGTGCCTCAGCAGTACAGTGCGTTCTTACTCTCTTTAGGTAGTAACTTCATGTTTGCATACTTCAAGTCAATTTGGAATGAGTTTGGTGTGACTTAGAAGTTCTCTACCCCATACCCCACTTAATGAATGGGTTAGTTGAGGGATTCAACAAAAGCATGAACAGAATAATCATGGAACTCTGTAAAAAATCATTGAAAAACCGTGAAGCCAGCCAAGAGCTCCAGAAGCTGTGGTTTGACCAAAAGGTTGCACTGGTGGAGTTCTAACCAGGGCAGAAGGTGTGAGTACTAGAGCCTGTGGATGCCACTGAACTCCAGGAAAAATGGAGTGGCTCTTACCCTAACCTTGAAAGGAAAGGTGAGGTCACCTACTTGGTGGACCTAGGCACTAGCAGAAGCCCTCACATGGTCATCCATGTAAACTGCCTAAAACCTTTCCATGAGAGGGCTGATGTGGCCATGCTGATGGTCCCTAATGAGGATCAGAAAAAAGAGAGTAAACCTCTCCCTGACCTCCTCACCCACCGTCATAAAGATGGGACATTTGATGGAGTGGTCTTCTCAGACACATTATCTACCCAATAGTGAGCTGACAGCAGCAAGGCCTGGAGTAGGAAGCTGAACTATTTTTCCTCACCCCTGGTCAGCCTAGCTGGTGTATCCATGAGATAGACACTGGTGACAGTATGCCTGTCAAAGATAAAATATACAGACAGTCTGGCCTAGTGAAGGAAAGCATCAGGGTTGAAGCCAGCAAGATGCTGGAGTTAGCGGTGATTGAACCCTCTGAGTCTCCCTGAGCCAGCCCAGTGTTCTTAGTCCCAACCGTCATTCCAAGGGTGGTAAACCACAGCTGAGGTTTTGTGTGGACTACAGAGGCCTCAGTCACTAAGACAGATATACTAAAATAGTGGTTTAAGAACCACGACTGGAGTTGAGACTGTGTCTAGAACACGTAGACTGCGGGCACCGTACAATTCTATGGGGAAGTCGCGGTTACTATTTTAAAGTTTGAGGACCCTTCTCAGTGGACTTCGAGGAAACCCTTCGGAACTTAGGAGGTTAGAGAGCCACCCCATCCGTGGATACAGGAGTACCTGAGTTACCTATCCCAGAGGAACCATGGTGCATAGGTCTGGAGTGGTGTCGTAAACCGCTGTCATTCTTAATGGAAGGCTTCAGAGAAGAGATGCTGCCGGAAAAAAGAAAGTGTCCAATAGGAATCCACAGGTGCATCTGTGATGGAAGGAACCTGAAAGCAGAGGGGACAGAGTCTGGGTCACTTCAGGGTGACCAAGGGCTAGGTAGACGAATGCCCACCGATGCCAGGTGCTTGAGGTGCGAAGAAGGGATGCTTGAGTCTGCAGCCACAAGGTCCAGTATACGTCAAGGACGACCAGGAGCTGGATGCGAGCTGTCCTACGAAGGATGTCAAGTGCTGAGGGGTCAGTGTCCGGCTGGAGCACCAACAAGCCTTGGCAAAAGCAACCCATGCAGGAAGGTCAAGAAGGTTACGAGGTGGAACAGCAAGGTCCAGGGAAATCACCAAGCAA
Organism: Lissotriton helveticus; assembly: GCF_964261635.1. Taxonomy (NCBI): domain Eukaryota; kingdom Metazoa; phylum Chordata; class Amphibia; order Caudata; family Salamandridae; genus Lissotriton; species Lissotriton helveticus. The sequence continues at coordinate 1,443,773,234 of NC_136059.1, read as the reverse complement.
TGGGGACTCAGGGCACGTCTGAAGCAACCAGGAAAGCCCAGGAGAAATCAAGATGACCCTCAAGAGGACCAATCAGTCCAATGACCAGGAGTCGCGATGGGAACTCTAGCAAGATCACAAAGTACCAGTCCACGGAGCACTCAGTGCGAGGAGGCCGGAGTTTGTTTGGTGGAAATACTGCTCAGGGTCAGGACTACACGGAGTCCAATGCACAAGCTCAGGGTTTGCCAACAAGCATATGCACTTGCAAAAGTACGCTGTGCACAGGGATTCGGGTTATGCAGTCCCCACAAGGGATACTGGCCTCTAACTCAGTGAGAGTACAGGTCACCCTGAAGGATCTTCGAAACCCACCTCCTGTGTTGCTGAAGCCTTTGGAGTCCGCAAGAGCTCAGGATCAGCAGACCAGTCAGTGACTCCTTCACCCCAAGGGAGATTCTTCAGTTGTCCTTAGTGCTCCACACGTCCTGCATGGAGCCTGAAAAGTGCAAGGGCACAGACGATGCTTTAGACAGAGAGGGAGGCGAAGTTGGGCCAGGTCAAAGTCCAGCAAAGTCCAGAGTATCCAGACGGTCGGAGGTCAGTGGTTTCTTCTTTCAGAATCTTGTCCACGTAAAAATCTACAGTCTTACAGCCAGGTAAGCCCTTATGTACCCACGGGAGAGGGATGGACAGATTCGGGGACCCTCCTAGGGGAGGGTCAGGACAGAGGAGAGTTTACTCCCATGTCCTTTGTCCAATTTTGCGCCAGAGCAGAAGCCAATGGCTCCCAGAACTGGTTTGAGCTGGACTATGCACAGGGATACCAAATGTACCCCAGGTGCAGACTTTCAAACACTCTGGAAGTGCACCCACCCAGCCCCAATACACTAAATCCTGTCTCTGAGGTGGTCACATCTCCCTGTGACAGGATGCCTATTGTGCTGCCTTCCTCTGCTTGAGCTTGACTTAGCAGTAGGAGGGCAGAAATGTGTCTCTGGTCAGCAGCAAACATTTTGCGCTGTCTGGGTCGAGAAGGCTGGCACCGGAAACACCAGTGACCCCACGAAACTCGATTCAGAAGCGGTGGAACATACCTCCCACACCGGTTACCAGTGTGAAGGTATGATTCGAAGGTGTTTGATACCAAGCACGACATGTTATGTTTCAGCCATTTCCGAGATAGCATTTCCCGCAAGGTTATAATTAGTGCTTCCGGTTTTATGGTATTTATTTTTTGACAATTCTGCCTGTATTTAGCCATATTTATTTTTTATCAATTTAATCTCAATTTATCTATATTTATTATGGGTTTTGTGAAAAAAATAAAGCTGAAACTGGTATATTTCCACATTTTTTTAACCAGTAAATATGCGATCATACTTGAATGCCTGCTAGGTTTCATTGATATGAACACCGGTAGAAGATAAATCAATACACTTATATGAAAATATGCACATTTCAGTATCAGCCTTGTGCATATCTAATGCTCTTTAAGCCTCTTTACTAAAACTCTGTTTTTAACCGCTTACCTATCAATCCACACACTTATTGGCCTGGCAGTCATGGCAAAGTGTTAGTACAATCACTCAAAAAAGCACCCAATATCCGTTTTTTATCCACATTTAAAAATAAATACAGACAAGAAAATAAATGGTTTTCTGTCTGTATTCATCTGTAAAAATCAGTAAAAACTAAAAACAGGGAGCCTTAGTTATAATGCACCTCTACCTATATGTCTGGCTGAGTAACAGACAACCCGGGAGAATGGTCTCCGAAGGCTGTAGAGGCGCTCTGCTCATGCAGGCGCACCCTCTCACGTAATACCCAGCACCCCGCCTTCAGAATTGTAAAGGCCTGTTATAGGGGTGACATACGTTTTAAGTGTAGTGGCCTATAGATATAGTGAACCTATAGCTAAAGTAAGTAGTGCAAGCACCAGTTTACACAGGCTGAAATGGCAGACCTGTAGTTCCATTTTACATGGTCTCTCATGGGTGGCATAATATATGCTTCAGCCCATGGGAGGCCTCTGGGGTACCTATGCCCTGGTACATGTGTACCATATACTAGGGACGTATAAGAGTACCTCAGTGTCCAATCTGGAGTGTACCAAATTACATGGCATAACATTTTAAGGTGAAAGCAGATAGATTGGAATCCTGATTAGCAGTATCCCAGTCAGACTAGCCAAAACAGTGCAACACCAGGCAAAAAGTGGGGGTAACAATAAGAAGCAGATCCTACTTTCCTACAGGCAGGATCACCTGATCCTCCTGGAAAAGGTCCTTGAGGCTATGCAGAGTGCAGGTTTCTCTATGGAGGCAAGCAAGAGCCAGAAAGGGCAAGGCTCTGTTACATACTTGGGCCACCTTGTAGGTGGAGGCAACGTTCGAACCCTTACAACCCAAGATCCAGACAATTTTAGCCTGGGTAGCTCCAACCCCCCTGACTCACGTCAGGCCATTCCTTGGCTTGACTGGGTACTACAGGTGGTTTGTGAAGAGGTATGGCACCATTGTGTCATTCCTCACAGAACTGACCTCCAAGAAGAAGCCAAAGAACGTAAACTGAACAGTGAGCTGTCAAAAGTCTTTTGACACAATGAAAGAAGCAATGTGCTCAGCATCCATTCTAAAACCTTCAGATTTTTCTGAGCAGTTCACAGTGCAGACAGATGCCTCTGAACATGGGATAGTTGCGGTCCTATCCAAGACCAGCAATGATGGCTTTGACAAGCCTGTCGCATTCATTATTAGGAGGTTACTTCGGAGTGCTATTGAGAGACACACATTTGCTGTGGTTTGGTCCCTTGAAAAGTTGAGACCATACTGGTTTGGTTTTCATTTCCTTGTTCAGACTGACAACAGGCCTCTTAGGTGGCTAATGCAAATGAAAGGTGAAAACCCCAAACTGTTGAGGTGACTTTACATGGAGCACAGACCTGAGACTGACCATGTCAATTCAGATGGCCTTTCAAAGTTTATCCACTTAGATGATGAGTAGGGGGCACGGGGGGATGTCCGTGCCTTTTTGGACAGGGTCACCCCCACTTTTTACCTGTTAATTTGTACAATTTTGACAGAAAGTGCACTGGATTACTGCTATCCAGGTTCCTGGTGTGAGAACTCTTTCCGCAAAGCTGCGCAATTCAACCCCTAATTTGCACTACCCTTAGCAACTCTGTAGGTCCCTAGTAAATGGTACCCCAGGTACCTATGGCATGGGTGTAGGAAACTGGGTTCTTGTAGTAGTACCCCACCCACACACACTTTTTGCCTGCTATTTGATGCAACCTCGAATGAAGTGCTCTGGGTCTTTGCTAACCAGGGCTTCAGTGCCATGTTCTTTCCCCAAAACAAGACTGATCACTTTATCCCCAAGCGGCCAGGCCTTTAGCACCGCTGTAAGTCCCTAGTAAGTGGTACCTAGGGCATAGGTACTAAGGAGGGTCCCCAAATGCTGCAGCATACCTTAAGTCACTAAGGGACCCAGCACTCAACTCTCTCAGACTGGCACCGCGGACTGCATGACAAGGTGCTCTAAAAAGGGAAAACATGACATAGCACGCACCTGTGTGCCAAGTCACCTAATACCGTATATAATATTTGTAAGTCACCCCCACCACAAGCCTTACAGCCCTATGGCAGGATGCATCATCTTACAAGTGAGTACATACCTGCATGAGCAGACATGCCCCTGTGCTGGTCAGTTCCATTACTGCCACTGCAAGTGATCAGGGAAGCCATTTTAAAAGCATGTGCTAGGCACTGGTGAAAACGGATTCCCCTGCTACACGATGGCTTCACGAAAAATAGGAATGATTGGTATTAATAGGCCCCCACTGATGCCAGTGTTAGATTTATTAATACATGCAATACATCCGATAAGTGCAATACATCCGATAAGTCCGAAATCATCTGTTTCGGCCATAGTCCCGGTGCGGAATGGCGTAACTGGTGGCCTCAGGATATGTCTCTCACTCTCCCCCCCCCCCCCATCTGTCCAGGGACCACCGTAAAAAATCTTGGGGTAAAAATGGATGCGGACATGTCCATGAAGGCACAGGTTCAATCTGTGGCTGCCACTTGTTTCGGACTACTCAAAATGATGATGAACTTTCTCCCTCTCCTCTCAGTTCCCCACAGGAAAACAGTGGTACATGCTTTAATAACATCTAAGCTTGACTACGCTAATGTTCTGTATCTCGGCCTCCCGGATTATCTTCTCGGGCGTTTGCAGGCGTTACAGAACACAGCAGCAAGGGCTGTCTTGATGGTTGACCTTAGAACTCATATGACGCCTCATTTGATGTCTCTGCACTGGCCAGTGCAGAAAAAGGTTATTTTTAAGGCATTGCTACTAGTTTTCAAAGCCTTTCATAATGTTGCAGACCCCTACATTAGGAGGAGAATCCAGCCATATGCTTCTATTAGAACCATGCGATCCTCAACTCAGAAGCTGACAGTCGTGCCAAAATGTGCACGCTCTCGGCTGGGCAGCCGCTCTTTTCAGGTGACCGCTCCTAAGCTGTGGAATAGTTTACCACCGCTTCTGAGACAGGAACAGGTTCTTCTCAGTTTCAGAAGAAAGGTAAAAACCTGGCTGTTTCAATGAAAGTGGAGTTACCCGTAGTCGCTGCATCAGTTCTGTCAACTGGGTTAGTCAGCGCCGGGACACTCCTAGGAGTAGCCGTGCGCTTTACAAATATCCCCTATAACAATAACATGCACACAGAGGAGCAGCCACTGGTCCGCTGACAGACTGGTTTTCGCCAACCTGCCACCACAGACGAGTTCTCCAAGGTGAAGGCCTCTGCTCTCAGGAGATCAGAAACAAAGGTTGCTCAGGCAGAGGATGTTTACACCCCCACCCACAGGATGACCTGCAGAATAGCATTGCAAGGCAGGGGAGCTTCAAAAAGGTCACCACCTTTGCTATGCAAATATAGCTTCTCTCACAGGAGAGGAAGCAAACTCTCTTTATCCAGAGCCCTTTGGCACCTGGACAGGAAGGAAAATTAGCTAGCCAGATAGGCGTATCCACCCTCAGGTTAACCACCCCTAAGGTAGGCTACCAGAAGCAGGATCCACTTTTCAAAGTTAGCCATCTTGGTGATGGCAAACTTAGGAACTCTGGGACAGGCTTATGTTCACTTATCACAGGAAGTGGTAATATAGTGGGCGTAGTGACCCTAGGGATAAGTAGCCCATCAGCTACTACCCTACACGGCCCTAACACCTTTAAATTCAGTATTTAGGGGACAGAGGAGGAACACTGAAGAGCTGCAGAAGACTGAAGAAGATCAACTGATATGACACCAGCCCTGCTGGCCTGTCTGCTGTTACTCATCAATCTGGCGCCAAAGGTGTTTTGTCCTGAAGTTGTGCCTCCAAAGCCTGGGAGGGCTGTCTGCCTTTAATAAATACTCCCATGGAGCAGCAGTACTGCTCCCCTGCATCCTGCAGGCACCCCAAGAAGAACCGTACGAACTCCGGAACCAACTAAATCCAATGCGGTCCAGCACCACTGCACCAAGCCCCCAGCCAGAGTTGAAGTGGGCCAACAGTGCCAGCATGGTCCCCAAGCCCACAAGAGACGGCGCACCATTTGGTTTCACCCCTAGTGAACTCACCGGCGCTGCCTGCAGCCTCTGTCTTCAGACCCTCTCTACCGCCAGTTCTCCCTGACCAAGAAACCAGACACTTTAAGACCCTCTGCACCCGTCCGCCCCGGCCGGAGAAGAGGACCACCGGTGTCACCACGTCCACTAGCATCACAAGGCTTGAACCCTTTTGCTTGGTTCACCCAGACCGCACCCCCAACCCTACCCCGCTCCAGTCCGAACCTGCAGCCTCTTTTCCTACAGACTAATTCCCCATTGATTAACATTGGCCACCTGATGCTGTACTGCACCCTGGCACCCAGGCGCCCTAGTGCCGCTAGAGTTTACTTGCTGATGTTGCCTTGGACTTGGTATTGTAAGTCTCTGTACTGTACCTGAATGCCATACTTATTTTTCCTCTCATAGGATAACATTGCAGCTTCTGAAAAATTTAGTGTCAACGTTTTTAACATAAAAGTATTTCTTTTCAAAACGTACTTACCTGATAGTATTGATTCTGGTGCCTAAATATTTATACGTGTTATTTTTATAAATTGGTGTGGATATCCTTATTGAGTCGTGTGCATCATTTATTGACTATTGTGTGCATTTCCAGATGTCTAACACTCCTTTCTGATAAGACAAAGGCTGCTCGATCACACTACCCCATAGAAGAGCACCTTGGGATTGCTAGAGCAAGCCCCTGTTCACTCATAAGGGAATATCTGGGCTCTGTGCATGATCACGATATACCTCATTTTGGTATATCAAAGAACCAGCTTCCTACAATGGTAACTAGAGAGAATCCCTAAGGGCTGCAGCATGTTTTGTGCCGCTCTAAGGGACCTTTCACCACACTCATGCAAACTGCCATTGCAGGGCGGGTGACATGGTGCAGACAAGACATGGGACATGTCCTGTGTGCCATGCCTACAGACACTGCATGCAATATGTAAGTCAACCCTTCAGCAGGCCTTCCAGCCCTAAGGCTGGGTGCATTATATTACATGTGATGGCATATCTGCATGAGCAGTTATACCACTGTGATGTACAGGTTGATTCTTGGACATTTCCAGTGAGTAGGGAAGCCATCTTGAGAATATATGTACTGGGCACTGGTGATTACGAGTTTCCAAGCTACAGGATGGCTTCACTGAACCAAAATATGTTTGGTATTAAACATCTTGTATGAACAAACCCACACTGATTCCAGTGATGGATTTATTAATACATGCATCCATGCAAACCTACTAGTCTACTAATGTACTGGGTGACTGGTCCAGTCCAGCCTGCCACCACGGACACACATTTTTTTTAATTAATGACAAGTTCACACAGGTAAATCAATGTACAGACATAATTGCCAGTCAGTGGATTCTCAGCAGGTTACATTCCCTCCAAACACATAAGTATATATACAGTTAAAGCATTACATACTCAATCAGCATGGGACCAGCCTATCCAAACTCCTGCCTTCGTCTAGTCAATGGTGGTTCACAGATCTCTCCTCTATATTCATTCCATTTGTTCCAAATTTGTGTCCATTTGTTAGGGCAGCCTCTAGATTCATACACTGTCTTCTTAGTGAACATACAATGACCCTTTTCCCACATTCCCAAGAATGGCGGTTTGCGCGCCCCCCACAACCTGGCTATATTCCTTTTGGCGATCATCAGTCCAAGTGCCACCCATACTCGTTCTTTAGTGTTGAGGTCAGTACGGCCCCAAATATTGAGAAGACACATCTTTATATTACTGTCTATCTTGGCACCCCATTACTTCCTCCATACTTCTAGTCACCTCAGCCCAATACCCCTGGATAACAGGACATTCCCAGAGTACATGTACAAAAGTGCCCACCTGCCCACATCTCCTAATACGACAGCAACACCACCACCCTTCTGGACAATCTAGCCAACCTCGGACTCAAACAACTAGTAAACGCCCCCACCCACTACGCAGGACACACACTCGACCCTATCTTCACCTCCAGCAAGCACATCTCCTTCAATCACACCACAGCCCTCCACTGGACGGACCACAGCTGCGTTCACTTTACCTACAAAAAGACCACAATCCACATCCACCCTCAACCTACTCTGCGAAGAAATTGGAACAAAATTTCCATCGACCAGATCTCCACATCGCTTCTCCAAACCCCCCCTGCCTATTCGTCGAACCCTAACCAAGCAGCCAGTAACCTCACTCAATGGCTAACCCACAGCGCCGACAACCTAGCACCCCTGAAAAAATGTCAAATCAAGATAGGCAGTAAAAACGCCCACTGGTTCAACGATGACCTCAAGAGTTCCAAGAAACTCTGTCGTTCCTTGGAGAAAGCCTGGAAAAAAGACTAACTCCATCACCAGAGACGCCTTCAAAAAAGCCACCCGCAAACACCACCAACTGATCCGGACAGCCAAGAAATCCGCACTCAAAGACCGACTAGACAACAACGCCCACAACAGCAAGGAACTATTCAACATCGTCAAAGAGTTTACCAACCCCACCGCCAACTCCAACGACATCACTCCCTCTCAAAACCTTTGCGACTCCCTAGCTTCATTCTTCCATGACAAAATCGCCGACATCCATTACAGCTTCAACAACCATCCCGAAGACCAACCCACTCAACCTACCTCCAAACGCAAACCCCCTCAAACACCCTTTTTGACTGGAACCCAATCTCCACTGAGGACACCATTCGCCTGATGAACTCCATCCACTCAGGATCCCCCACAGATCCATGTCCCCACCACATCTTCAACAAAGCAGACTCCATCATCGCACCTCACCTCCGAGACGTCATCAACTGCTCCCTCAACTCCGCCACCTTCCCGGAAAGCTGGAAACACGCCGAACTCAGCGCCCTTCTGAAAAAACCCACAGCTGACCCCACCGAACTCAAAAACTACCGCCCCATCTCGCTCCTACCATTCCCGGCCAAAGTCATCGAGAAAGCCGTCAACAACCAGCTCGCCACCTTCCTCGAAACCAACAAATCCCTCGACTCCTCACAGTCCGGCTTCCGAGCCAAACACAGCACCGAAACCGCTCTCATCGCAGCAACAGATGACATTCGAACTCTACTGGACAACGGAGACACAGTCGCCCTCATCCTCCTTGACCTCTCCGCAGCCTTCGACACAGTCTGTCACAGCACCCTTATACAACGCCTTAACAACATCGGAATTCAAGGAAAAGCACTGGACTGGATTACCTCGTTCCTTGCCGGAAGAACTCAGAGAGTCCGCCTCCCACCGTTTAAGTCAAAAGCCACCAAAGTCATCTGCGGCGTGCCACAAGGATCTTCACTCAGCCCCACCCTCTTCAACGTATACATGAGTCCCCTCGCGAGCATCGCACGCCAACACAACCTCAACATCATCTCCTACGCTGATGACACTCAACTGATCCTCTCACTCACCAAAGACCCGAACACCGGCAAAACCAACCTACACGAAGGAATGAAAGAAGTAGCCGAATGGATGAAGCACAGCCGTCTTAAACTGAACTCAGACAAAACAGAAGTCCTCATCCTAGGTACTTCCCCTTCCGCATGGGACGACTCTTGGTGGCCTGCGGCCCTAGGAAAAGCACCCATCCCAACGGACCACGCACGGAACCTGGGCGTCATCCTGGACTCCTCACTCTCGATGACCAGACAAGTCAACGCCGTTTCATCTTCTTGCTTCAACATTCTCCGCATGCTCAAAAAAACATTTAGCTGGATCCCCTCCGAAACCAGAAAACCGGTCACCCACGCACTGGTCACCAGCCGCCTGGACTACGGAAACACCCTTTACGCCGGTACCACCGCAAAACTTCAGAAAAAACTCCAACGCATCCAAAACGCCTCAGCCAGACTCATACTAGACATCCCGCGTAAAGACCACATTTCCGGTCACCTGAAAGACCTCCACTGGCTACCCGTCAATCAGAGGATAACGTTCCGCCTCCTCACCCACGCACACAAAGCACTCTACGAACTTGGACCCGAGTGCCTCAACACACGACTATCCTTCTACACCCCCTCCCGCCAATTACGCTCTTCCAACCAGGCACTCGCTGCTGTTCCACGCATCAACAAAACCACCATGGGAGGAAGATCCTTCTCCTATTTAGCGGCTAAAACCTGGAACTCCCTTCCCATTCACCTCCGCCTTACTCAAAACCACCTAGCCTTCAGAAAGCAACTTAAAACCTGGTTATTCGACAAGTAATTCCCCACCCTTCCTCAAGCGCCTTGAGACCCTCTGGGTATGTAGTGCGCTATATAAATTTATTGACTTGACTTGACTTGAATACAGTATAGGTCAGTCAAATAGCCAATTTTCACCAATGTCGGTCCTGCAAGATAAATTCTGTGGAGTACTTTGAGCTGTACTAGTTGGAGTCTGGAGGAAATGGCCGTTTCCCAAGGAGAGGCAAGGGCTCCGAGCCATTCCTCATCATCCAGTCCCGCTACATCAGGATCCCATTTGGCTCTAAGTCGGAGTTAGGAATCAGGCATGTTATTAACATTTTTTTTATATATTAGCGAAATTGCCTTCTCAGGGAGATTCCCGTCCAGTATCCTGTCCTCTAATGGGGAGGACTCTGGTGGCGCCTCCCCCTTCGGTATTGCCTCCTGCAGCGCACGCCTAATCTATGGGTACCTGAATTGTTCTGTGTAGACCCTGTTGTATTCCTCTAGTAGTTGGGTAAAAGAAATTATTCCTCCCGCCCTCCATAGGTCACCGACTGTGGAAATGCCTATTAAGTCCCATCAGCCGAAGCCTTTAGTGTTGCCTAGATTGCCCAACAGTGCAGTGTCCCAAAGTGGGGTGGCGAAGGTTTCCAGACTTGCTGTGGCTGCCCGCCACACCTGGACAGTGTGTCCCGTTGGTCTCGACAGTTTCAGTTTGGAGAGATTGGTGTAGAGGGCACCAAGAAAGCTTCCCCCTGGGAGCAGCCATCTGTCCATAATAAATCCCGGATCTCCCTGTGGTCTATATAAACATTGATTTATGGCTGTCAGTTGAGTTGCCCAGTAGGGTCGTTTTATATCCGGAACGGCTATTCCCCCCATCGTACCAACCTCTCATCAGCTTTTGTATCAATATTCAAGGTGGTTCTCCCTCCCATAGGAGTTCTCTTAGGGTACTGTCAATAGCTGTAAAATAGTCTGCTCTCAGTGGGTGTGGTGTGATGTGTATAGGAAATGCGGGAGGGACATCATTTTAAATAGGGCGGCACGTCTCAACAAGGACAACGGAAGTGATTCCCAGTGCAATACATCACTCTGGAATCTCTGTAACGGGGGGAGAAGGTTGCGTTCGTAGAAGAGAGTCAGGTTTTTTGAGACCTGGATCTCCAGGTCTTTGAGACCGTCTCTAGCTTTGGTAATGGTAAATCCCTTAGGTAAGGTTGGTGATTTTCCTCTAAGAGTGTAAATACCAGACTTGGCCTAGTTGATCGTGTAGCCCGAAAAAGTCCCAAAGACTATTAGGATATGTAGCACTCTATTCAGGGAAGATGACGGCTTTGCCATCCACAGCAGGATATCGTCGGCATACAACGAAACTCGGTCCTCCCATTCTTCAGCCTATCTGAGCCCCTGAGCCCTTTAATAAGCGGGTCCCTCTGTATCTACATTGCCAAGGGCTCCAACACAAGAGCGATGGGGAGAGAGGACAGCCCTGTCTGGCTCCCCGCCCCAGTGTAAATTTGGGGATGTTCGGTTGTTGACAACTATTTGGGCCATTGGATCCGCGTATAAGAGGTGGATCCATCGCAAGAAGCCATGACAGTACCCCAGTCTCTTCAGTGCTGAGAACATATAAGGCCATTCGATCCTAATGAACGCCATGGCCGCATCAAGCTACACTACCACTGCGTCCTCTTGTGTCATATTGGCCTGGTCTAAGACACCATGCAGTTTACGCAAGTTAAGGGAGGTATTTCTAGCTGGCATAAAACCAGACTGGTCTGGGTGTACCAGTTTAGTAACAAAGTGTAGTAGGCGGGTAGCTAATAATTTGGCCAGGACCTTGGCTTCTACATTTATCAATGATATTAGCCTGTAGGAGGAACATAGGTGGTTGGGCTTCCCGCTTTTGTGGATGACCACTATATTTGCCAATCGCTGATCTGCTGGAAGCGATCCCGCCTCACAGCTCTCGTGGAACATTTTAGTCAGGTGTGGCCAAATTTTACTTGGAGCAAGTTTGTATAGTTCGACGGGCAGTCCAATTGGGCCCAATGCCTTGCCCACTCATAGGTCCTGAATGGCTTTTTCAACCTCTATGTTCTTTATCTAGGTCTAGCCTTTCGTCATCAGACAGTGTCGGCATTGGTATGTCTTGTAAGACGCTTGAATCAATGCTAGGCAGATCTGGTGTTCTGGTGTTCTCATGCGGGGGCAGTGATCCATCTCGAGCCTCCTGTCACCTGCCAAGCTTGGGGCGCTTCCTTCCATCCTCCGTGTGCACTACTGCATGGACTTACACTCTGGTGGGACTCCAAGTCCCAGAGTGCAACGCATGTTTCCCGCCTTCCACAGCTGAGAGGGAGGCGTCATCTGTGCCCTCTTAAGCACTGCTCAGATCCCGCGGCGCATGCCGGGCCCGCGCGATGCCCGAGCAAAGGGCGGGCCAGTCCTTGCCCGTCATTAACCCTAAGAGGCAAGGCAGGGCCACCCCTCTTTCACTTGTGGCCTGATAGCGGTACTGATGCTGGGACTGTCCTGAGTTCATTGGAATAAAATTAAAGGTACTGTTTATACTCACTGACCCCTATTGAGATTGTAAAAACCTTGACGGACTGGCCACTCTGGATTGGTTTGATCCTAAGCATTTTTGTGCATGGTTATATCCGGTTTAGTGCTTGTATGCTAAATTACATTTTGAGACTAAGTGAGGTCTTGGCATAGTGTTGGAAGTACTAGTAGTCATTAGTGGTCTGGTTGCATAACCCAGGAACATGGGGAAAAGAAAGACACAGGAGGAAGCGGGGAAGGGGGTGAGGTTGGAGGGATTGGAACAAGGCGGGGTAATAGGGGGGAAAAAGGCCAGGAAGCTTCAAAAACAAGCAGGTAGTAACTGTGTAATAGATCGTATTGATACCCTAATCAGTGAATGTGAGGGCATACTAGAGTCTGCACCTACTGCACAATCAAACTGCGATAAACACCCAACCCTCTAATCTAGCTATCCCTGCTATGTTTCTTAAAACAAAAAACTAAAGACTGGCCACTAATAATGATGAGGGAGAATGTGGTGCAACCACCCAATTATTAGTCCGATTAAGTCTAATATTGAACATGTAGACCCTATAATCATGTGTACAAACAGATTACTACCTTTGTTAGATCGAGTTAATGATGATAAAGAAGGGGGCAAAAGGCCCCAGACTGGTCAGACACCGCGCACATCAGCTACACAAAGTGAAGATGTAGCATTAGGAACGAACATTGAATGACAGGACATGATCCAACTAGACACCAAGCTAAGACAGCAAGTAGGGTCTATGAGAAGTTTCATAGAGGATCTAACCTCTATGGTTAAGCTCCTAGCATCTAATTTATCTCGAAGTGGGAGTGCAAATGCAAAGGAAAGTAGCCACCCAGTGTGTGCACAGGGTGCCAATCTTGTAACCTCATTGGCTGCATCTATTACATCTACCAAAGGCATTAACACCATTTCCAACAGCCTACCACCTCCCCCTGGAAAGGCTAGGACACGCAAAATAAAGACACCACCCGACGCCTAAGCACCTACCACACTCTATAGCAAGCAATTCCAACAACCCTTATAGGGAGGCATAAGTGAGGGACCAGGCATTGTGCAGAAGAAATACACTTTCTCACACCGAACACTCAGTGTGGTTTCCAGTACGGGCATCCAGAGCAGCAGATATCTAACTTGCATCGTACCCATAGAATTTTCATGGTGAATGTACCCAAGCTCGATGCAAATAAAGGTACAGAGAAAGCGAATTCCATGACAAATACAGTTATTCACTGGATACAGCATGTCTGGGGATGCCGACCAGTGATAAGGGAAGACATAGTAAAGACTCTGAGGCTTACCTCACTAGTTCACCAGCAAGATTGTATCAAGCTTACCCTGAACAGGGCAGATTTAGCAGAAAACCTCTTTGCTCTGGAGTTTCGAACCACCCCACCAGGACTGTCATCTATCCAGTTTAGACGATCCCCTCCGAGTAGTAAGATTGCCCATGTTCCAAGGCATAGGCTAACCATCCAGCAGGGAAGTTCCACTTTGGAAATAATTGAGGAGAGTATCGCTCCAAAAGCAACAAGGATACACAATAGCCAGTCCCATCACTAGGGGTAGCCCCCAGAGTCCCAAGCAGTCTAATGTAGGGTTGGCTCAATCCCCAAAGATTACTTCTGTTCCACCTATTCAGATAGATGGTGTGTTGGAGGTGGGTAGTCCACCTCCCGTTATATCTAGCGAGCTACTGTCACCATGTACAATGTTGTCCTGGAACATCGCAGGATTGAGCACAAAGATGGGTTCTCCTAAGTGGCATGCTTTCATAGAGAGATAAAACATCAGTCTCTTCCGAGAAACCTGGGCAGAGGCTCCCCTCTTCTGTACAGGTTACTTAAATTATTACATTCCAGCTATTAGAGGTGCAAAGGGGAGGCCATCAAGGGGCTTGACAATTTGGGCGCGACAGGATTTAAGTCTTAATATACAGGTGCTCTCAACTCAGTCTTGATATTCAGGCGGTTAGATTGGCTATGGGCTCACAATGGAACGTATATATTTATAATATCTATGTGAGAGGTACTAGAAGGAAGAAGTCAGAGGTTTTTGCGCCTCTCGATGATCTTCTTGACCTATATCTGGAAGTTCCTAATGTCATAGTCGCGGGTGACTTTAACTCGACGTTTGTGCCCCTTACAAATGAGGAGGGTCACTTTATAGAAGAAGTGGGGCATCCCAAAGCTGGAGCTTGATCCTATTGAAAAGTGGATGGATGTGGCCATCCAAATTAATTCTATTTGTATGTAAAAGGGATTGCTGCTGTAAATGGACGTGCACCATCCGATATATCTGGGACTAACAACTTTAACAACGGTTATAGTGCTAGTAGAATAGATTATGTACTAATTAGTTTGACACTATGGCAGGCTCATAGAGATATGATCATTAGAGATAAGATAGAACGTGATCATAACCCCTTGTGTGTGACTTTAGAATTTATAAAGCATAAGGAACATACCCAATTAGGAAATGAATAGTCCTCATGTGATGTTGTCCCAACTAATGATACGAGACACCTTAAATGGGTGAAGATAATGGAGATGCCGGAACTGTTAGCTAGCATCAAAAAGGATATGGATTGTGCCATAAGCGAGCTTGAGGACAGTGTAGCAAACTCAATGGTCCTCGAGCAATCAACTTGTATCCATAACAAATTCTTGGTTCACCTGCATACTTATTTTATTAAGCAGGGTAGACCTAATAAGGCCATAAACCGGAAAGCCGGGCACTGGTTTAACAAAGATTGTAGAAAGGCATGTGCAGCGCTAGCTGTTAAAGCAGGTGATCCAGTAGTAGCCTGAGCAGCTAGGTATAACTATTGGTGTACCCAGATAAAGGCAAAGAAAATATGGGATGACAAAAGATTGCAGGAACTTAAAGAGGCCTGCGCCACGAGAAATCCCAAAACTTTCTGGAACGTATTAAATGGGTCCGAGGAGGGCAAGCCCAACAGCCCCAAAACTATGTAACAGGAGAATTGGGTTAACCATTTTAAACCCTATTATGCCTCAAGTGGAGATGATGAAGAGTGTGATATCACTCGTTATATCCATCAGGACGAGGCCGTTAGGAGGACTGAGGTAGAAGCGGCACTTAAATCTTTAATGGCCAGGAAGGCACCTGGCCCAGACAGTATCCCTGGGGATCTATTTCTCTATGGCAAGGAAAGATGGTGCTGGTATATTCTATTAGTGACTAATGCCATTGCCCAGGGTGCGCCAGTCCCCGACTCCTGGAGAGGAGCGGAAATTATACTGGTTTTCAAGAAAGGGGACAAATCACACCCGGGGAACTATAGGCCCATCAGCCTAATAGACTCCTTGCAGAAGGTAATGGGGAGACTAGCGCTCAACAAGGTTCAAGATTGGATTGAAGAGCTTAGTATTTTGTCCCCACTGCAAGCAGGGTTGCGGGCTTTTACAAGCACCATTGACCAGGTGTTTCGGTTCGTTTTGCTTTATTGGAAAATGGTGACTTTGGGCAAGGGTAACTTATATGCTGCTTTCGTTGACCTCAAGTCAGCGTTTGATCTTGTACCTCGTGCCAAACTATGGGTGATATTGCAAGAAATGGGGATGCCATCTGAACTATTGACCCTTATCACCAGATTGCACGAGAACAAGAATGCTAAAATTCGATGGGGCTTGCGGGGCGATCTCACTAACCCTTTCCCAGTTGAAAGAGGTGTGCGCCAAGGTTGCATGATGGCATCAACACTATTTTCTTTATACATTAATGGAATAGTAAATTGCATGGAGTCTATGCCTATGGATGCCCCAACACTAGCGAAAAAATCCCCATATTAATGTTCGCAGACGACATATTGATTATTTCCAATACCCCAAGTGTTATCCAAAGAGCCCTGACAATTTTTGAGGAGTTCTGCTTGAATCGGGGCTTGGAGGTTAATGTATCAAAAACTAAACTTATGGTCTTTAACCCGCACAGGGTTTTTAAGGGGATATTCGAATGAATGATCTTCCGTTAGAGTTTACTTACTTAGGGGTTAACATCCAGGACGACCTGAAATAGAACCACCAAATTGATTTGGTGGTCCTTAAAACACCGGCAATTGTCGGGGGTGTTGCACACGGCATTTAATACCTCATTCTCAAAGCCAATCATTCCGGTACTTGAGATTTATAATATGAAAGTTATCAGCTCAGCCCTCTATGGATCAGAGCTTTAGGGTTGTGAGAACTTATCCAAGCTCACTTTATCAGAAAATAGGTTTTTGCGAAAAATTACCAGTTTACCACAGAGTACCCCAACAGGTCCTTTATTGTATGATCTAGGGAGAAAATCAATTGCAGATATAGCTAAACTGTGTCCTCTTTTTATACTGGCAGACTCTGGACTACTCCAAAACTGGCAGTATATGCAGCTAGTTTCCAAGATATAATAAGGGCAGATACTTTTCATCATTTAAAATGGCTACGGGAGGTTAGAGATACTCTATCAAGTACTGGCATGAAATCACTGTGGGAGGATCCAATAAGCTCCACCTTTCGCACAAAAAAGATTTTGAAAGATATATATTGTGAAATGGTACAGTAAAATATGCTTAGAAATAGTGAGTCGTCCTCTCTAACTGGAGTTTTCCTGGAAAGTAAATTAATCACCCGTTTGGAATTATATTGGGATTTAATCACAAAACCGTACGACCGGAAGCTATATTTTCAGTTTAGGGTGGGCTCACTGCCATTAAGAGTATTTACTACTGGATGGGCTAAACCCAGTGATAATGTGTGCCCGGTATGTCAGTCTAGTAAAGAATCGCTGACCCACTTATTGTTTGTTTGCATTGGTTATGCTGTCCCACGTCAAGTCTGGTTGGCACCAATCTGCAAGCTCTTGGGAACAAGAAGGTCTAACGAAGCAGAAAGAATTCTACGAACTGACACATCAACACCGATGGTCATAGCGATGGCAAAATATCTCGGGTGGTCATGGGCAATAAGATCACGTTCCCTCCGCCCACAATAAGGTTAAAAAAGGCAGTGTATAACAGCACCCAATCTAGCAAATGTAGTAGATATTAGGTTGAATTAAGTCCCTGTCCTAATCAATTGTGCTTTGTCAACTGTAAATTGTTTTCTTTTTAAAAAAGGTTTTTATTATATGAGCTTCATATGGGTTTTAAAATGTTTTATTTAACAATTTTAAGATGATCGTATTCATCCTCCAATTCAGGATTTGTATCACATTCAAGTTTGTGTTTTATGAAAAATGTTTATTTTTGTTTTGGATGTGCTTTTATGACTAAATACGTTGAATAAAGCTTGTTTGGATTGGAATGTCCTTTAAGAACAAGAGGGCCTCCTTTTCTGTGTAAAATGTCTGTGACGTGTATATTCTATGGTAGTAGTCCCCAAATACATTTGCAATTTCTTGCGGATCTGTGATTGTGTTACCGGAGTCAGTTCGTGAGTTCTACTACTACCCTGTTGGCCTGCTCTCTGCGATTGAGCTATGTGAGCAACTTCTAGGCCTTGTTTCCCACTTCAAAGATGTTACTCAGTGTCGCTCTTTGTTGGGCCTTTCCCGCATCAGTGGCCAGCGCCAGGTATTCTTTAGTTTTGAGTTGCAAAGCATGTCACACCTAGTCTGAATCTGCGTCCCTCAATTTCCCTTCCAATTCTAGGATTTCAGTTTCTAATCGCACTAAGGCCGCTTGTTCCTTCCTTTTAGTGCCGGCGATCTGGGAGAGGGCCGTCCCTCTTATTACGGCCTTATAGGCCTCCCATAGTGTCCACGCCGATTCAACCGAAAGCTCATTTTCGATAAAGTAGTGTTCAGTGTCACGAATGATCATATCAAGTATCTGAGGGATTTCAAGATACTAGGGGTTAAGTGGTGCTGTCCTACTCCTTTGCGGTTCCCCAACCTCCGCCCGAACCCAAATGGGCGAATGTTCTGAAATGCCCCTTGCAAGGTGATACACCTCTCTAACGGTTTCTAATTGATCCACCGGTGTTATTATATAATCTATCCTAAACATGCTACGATGGGCCCCTGAATAAAACGTGTATTGCTGTTCTATGGAGTGGAGCGCCCTCCAGGTGTCTACAAGACCCATTGCTTACAGAAAGTTGTGTATTTGTGTGCGAGCCGGCAGCAGGTCTCTAGTGGGCCAACGATCTAGTTTATCCGAGACAACTGAGTCTCCCCCTAGCAGGAGTCTCCCTTCAGGCAGGGAGAGTACGGGGTCACCCAGATCTTTGAATGCCAGCGCTTGGAGGTCAGGTGGTATGTATACAGAGACTAGGTTTAAGACATGCCCCTTCCAACACCCCAAAAACTGCCACAAACCTGCCCAGGTTGTCCGTCCTTATGCGATCACTCGTCATCTTAAAGTTGTTTCAAGTCATTATCCCCACTCTTCGGGATCCGGACCCAAAGGCATAATGTGCCACTAGCTTGAACCTTTGCAGGTCAAAGCCCGACACACATTGCCCAATAGGTGCATTTCTTGAAGCATAATCACGTCAGGTGAGTGTCTTTTGACATACTGAAGCACTATGCCTCTTTTCAACTTATACCCTAGCCCACTAATATTCCAAGACAAGAGTTTAAGTCTGTGTGGTGTTGGTATTCCTATATGTGTGCAGTGCGATATTCTGGTCTGTCAGGGGAGTTCCCGCGGATGTTTCATTACTCTGGCTAGCTGTCTTCGTGTAGGCAGTTGTGTCTAGAGCGGATAGAGTTACTTGGAATGTAAGCATTGCGGCAGTTTTTTAGCAACCTGTCTTTCTGACCTTGTCAGAACTTTGAACAAAAGAAACCCATCACCCCCCGCATGTCGTTGTGGGGAACAGACTGTGTCCCAGTGTTGTCACAGTTTTAGTAATCAAAATCCCTTCCCCCATCTAACCATAACTATTACCCCCTCCCATCATGGCGGTATTGGAACCTCCCGCCACCCCAACATTGCAGAGTGCCTATCGCCCACCCCCAAAATTGGTAGGTCGTGTGCCAACTCTGCACCCGTTCTGTCATATTTGTGGTGAAATAGTATAACAGTATTTTAACCTTTTGGTCAGCCCAGTTCGCTTACATATTGTGCGGTGGCAAACGTCTAATGAGCAATTGTCTATAGAATCTTTCCTGAGAGGATGCTTGTGTAAGGCTTTTTGCCAAAGTTGTGATGTACATGGTATTGTCTTAAAAAAGGATACAGACCAGTTACCTTTGTTCACCATCAGACGCCAGAGTTTCATCAGGTACCGACTCAGAGTCCCGTTCCATGCGATTCTTTCCCTGTCTTTCTCGTAGATTCTGATGGATCTTCTTCCCGGCAACTCGCCATCCATCAAGCCAGTCCCATACCTCGTCAGGGGTGGTGAAAAACCATGTCTTCTTTTCTGCTTCCATCGCAACTTGGCAGGGAAGAGCATGGCGTACTTGATGACTTTCTCCCGCAGGGCTCATTTGATTTCAAGGAAGCTACGCCTTTGTCGCTGCAACCTATAGTAAAATCAGGGAAGAAGGAACTCTGCTGTTTTCAAGTTTTATTGGTGGTGCTGTTCAAGCTGCTTGCAGAATTATGTCTCTGTCCCTGTAGTTGAAGACTCTCACAACTATGGACCGCGGGGGAGCTCCAGTTTTGGGCTTGCCGCCAGGCACTCTATGTGCTTGTTCAATCGCAAAGAACTTCAACAGTCTCGCAGGTTGCAGACGATTAGTGACCAGGTCTTCCACAAACAGGTCTGCGGCTAGTTCCTCGGTGTGTTCCGGAACCCCCAGAATTCTGACATTATTGCACTGCGGGCCTCCTTCATACTCGTCGAAGAGGTCCGCCATTTTATTGCTCCAGGTTTGCAATTTGGTCACCTTCTTTTGCAGGATAGAGGTGTCTTTGACCAGTGAGCTAGTGGTTGTCTCGCCTCCCTTGATTCTAGAGTTCATGTTGCGTATGTCTGCCCGTATTAGGGAAACGTCGGCAGGCAAAGAATCAATCCTGGTCTCCAATGACGTCCGAACAGTTGTAATGGTTGTCTTTATATGGTAAAGAGTAAGCTATGGCGACTCGTCACTCCCCTCTTGTTGTTCTGGCTGGTCTTCCGCTTCTTTGTCTCTTTGGCCCGCTCTATTGATCCAGGCATATTTGCTCAGCCTGGCCTGCGTGGCGGCCTTGGTAGTCCTTCTGCTAGCCATGTTGTCTCCCCACAGGATCTGGAGATAATCTGCGAGAGCCTCCAGTCAGTAATTGCTTAACGCAAGCTCGGGGTATGCGAATCTCGCCAGCAGGCCGGGGACGTTCTAGCGCCTCGATGTCAAAGGTGGCGTAGATGCTTGGGCCCTCAACCCCCGGCTGTATTGTCATAACGGGAGAGGTGCCCTCCCTGCTGTTCCCAGGCCGTCCGATTACCACCGGGCCCCTCTCTGCTCCTTAGTACTCAAGTGGGCTAGTAGGTAAGTTGGTGCACGCTCTGGCTGTCGTTTTTGCCGTATGGATACTTGTGGCAACTATGCAGCTCACGTAGTCTATTGAGAGACTGTGGTACGTTTGAACGAGCCAAACCGCACCGCACCGCAGGAGGCGATCCTCCCCAGGCTTTCACACTACAGTTCACGAGCTTTGTGGCTTGCAGCACAGTAAGCGTGCACTATTTAGTTCACCCGCAGTGTGGGCTATGTCCTGGATTTATTTCTGTTTTTGGCCCCAGCAGGGCTGCCAGTATATGTCTCGCAGCTGTCTCCTCCATGACGTACTTCAGGCTTGCGTCTGGGAGCCCCGTCCGAGAGCGGAACCCTTCCCAAGCTGTCAATATCAGGCAAAAGGTCACCACATTTGTTGCGGCAACCCAGCAGTTTTTAGTGGTGTGTCTATTTAAGTGGAGGGTATAGGGCTCTCGCAGGCACTGGACGCGGCATAGCACCGCAAAGTCAGCGCAGCCCCAAGCTAGCCGCTTTCCAGGCCTTTGCTCACCGGAACCAGCAATCGTCACTGGAAATGGGGTCCCCGCTGCCTAGGAGCACCATCCGGACCTCCGACGGCTATGCACTTCTTTATTTTATGTGCGAGGACTCCTTATTGTCTTGTTGCCTACGGCTCTTCGTTGTAGCTTGGGTGACCCTCCTCCACCATCCAAGCCACGCTGATGGAGCCCCAGTAAAGCCCAGCGGGCCGTTAATTGTCTCTGCACGGTTGTTTTTGCCCGTTTCAGCGCTCAGGGCACTCCGGGTGGGCTCCGGTGTCCAAAAAGTTACGTGCTGTGAGGTATCTCCGGATAAATGTGTAGGTATTTAGAGAGATCGGGTGTGTTCGGACGGAGCCGCTCTAGGTTGCTGTCATCTTGCACAGCGATTGGCCACGCCCCCACAGACACTGCTGACCACCTAGGAGGTGAAGGCCCCACTCTGAGGTCAGGAACAAGGTCTGCTCTAGCAGCAAGTGTTTCCACCTCCTCCAAACAGTATGGCTAGCAATCAACATACCAAGGCCGGTGGCTTCAAAGTCATGCTACCTCTGATATGCGACCCCGGCATCCTCCAGACTTGGAGATGCCACCCACTGTCCTGAGGTCCATTTGGCACCAGTACAGGTGGGAAATTAGCATGCAAAGTAGGTGTGGAGCACACCCAGGTAAGCCACATCCCTAAGGTGAGCTGCTTGATGATCTAGAAAAGTTCCACCATCTTGGTGATGGCAGAATTTAGGAAACTAGGGCAGGGTTATGCCCATTTCCCACAGGAAGTGGTTCTATAGGGGGCTTAGTGACCCCGAGGGTAGGTAGCCTATTGGCTGCCACTCTCCTAACACACCTGAATTTGGTATTTATGGGGCTTTCTGAATACAGAACTGCAAATTCCTCAGACTGAAAATAAGGGGACACTGAAGAGCTGACCCCCGCAAGAACTGAAGACTGCTGTAGACTTTTGGCGTCAAACCCTGTCTGCCACACAGAGGCTTGACAATTGCAAAGACCCTACTCGTTCTGCCGCTGTGCATCCTCCACAAGCCCCGGAGGGTTGCAAACACTTGGACCAGCAGCTAGCATCTCCTCTGGAGTAGAGGAGCTGAAGTCTACGAGGTTAACCAAGCAGTAGACGCCAAGGAGAAGGTCAG
The DNA here is from genome assembly GCF_964261635.1 of Lissotriton helveticus. NCBI lineage: Eukaryota > Metazoa > Chordata > Amphibia > Caudata > Salamandridae > Lissotriton > Lissotriton helveticus. Next base: position 1,443,750,799 of record NC_136059.1, on the reverse strand, counting down.
CGCACTAAAGGAGGTCAGAACCATCTTACTCTTAAGCCTGAAGATGCAAAGATTTCCATGTGCCCTACTGCGCTAATACCTGGGGTACCGAACCATTGCCGCGACCACGCTTGTTGAAAATCCAGTCTGGAGGCCAGTACCGAGAGTGGGCCAGCTGTCCTGTTTTTGTCCCCCGTTACTGGTCATGGCTGACACCAGTGAGCGCCTTGATGCACCAGAGTCTGCTGATGACAAACACTCTGTACCCAAGCTGGACTGCCCAGGCCTGAAGAATCCGACTGCTCCCCTGTGCTCCCAGGACTCTCACGACCCGAGCCGTCTGTTGGGAGCTCATGGACTTGTCCCCAAGTCAGCCTTTGCAGTCTATTTCCAGGTGCCCCCCCTTCCTTTCTATTGTGTAGCGTAAAGGCTACCAACTTGACCAGCACTTCTGCACCTGGACTCCCACAGGGCAGATACGACGGATCTGCTGGTGGAATTTTGGTCCTTATCTCACTACCACCTCACGACCAAAATGGTCCTATGGAAAAGCATTGAAAGTATATGAATCCAGTAAGGATTATGCTACTTACCCAGTAAGCATCTGTTCTTGGCATGTAGAGCTGTAGATTTACATGCTTTGCACACTCCTGCCATCACATGTTGGGTCCGGATGTTTGCAAGTTATTTTTCTTCGAAGAAGTCTTTCCTAGTCACGAGGTAAGGTGACTCCTCCTTTCGGTGATAATGCCCATGGGCATCGACTCCACTGTTAAATTGTTTTTCTTCAAGAGGGTGAGAATAGAGTAAGTATGTGTAGTACAGAGATGTCCATGCGTATGTAATGTAAATAATGAAAGGTGCAACAACTTCAGGTGCCGGGGTGCATGTGAATATACAGCTCTACATGCCAAGAACAGATGCTTACTGGGTAAGAAGCATAATCCGTTCGAGGAATGTGTGCTGTAGATACACATGCTTTGCATAGACAATATAGCAGCATTCTCCCAAAGCGGTGGCTAACCAGTAGATGTTGCAGCTCCTTGAAAAAGGGTCTTTAGCATTGCTTGCCCTACACTGGCTTGTTGACATGCTAACACATCCAAATAGTAGTGTTTGGTAAATGTGTGTGGTGTGGACCATGTTGCTGCCTTACAAATGTCAGCTATAGGGATGTTACCTAAAAAGGCCTTTGATGCTCCTATTTTACGAGTGGAATGTGCTCTAGGATGTTCTTTTAGCTTTCTTATAGAAGGTTTGAATGCATTTAACAATCCATCTTGCAATTCTAGATTTAGAGATGGGAATGCCTTTGTGAGGTGTAGCAAATGCAACAAACAATTGTTTTGTTTTACGAAAATCTTTTGTTCTTTCAATATAATACAATAAGGTTCTTCTGACATCAAGAGTATCGAGAGACCTTTATGCTACGGTATCAGGTTAAGGAAAGAACACAGGTAACTCAACTGATTGGTTGATATGAAAAGCAAAAACCACTTTGGGAAGAAATTTTGGGTTGGTGCGAAGAACTACTCTGTCTTTATGAAGCAGAAACAACGGTTCTTCTAAGGTTAATGCTTGTAGCTCACCTCAATGAAGTGATTGCAATGAGGAATGCAACTTTCCACGAAATAAACTGTAGCGGACAGTGGTGCAATGGCGCAAAAGGTGGGGCCATGAGTCATGTAAGCACAACGTTCAGATTCCAAACTGGTGCAGGAGGTACCCTGGGTTGTATTAATCTTTCAAGGCCCTCCATAAAGGCTTTAATTACTGGGACTTTGAACAAAGACAGATGTTGCCTGTTTTGCAAATATGCGACTACTGCAGCAAGATGCAATTGAATGTAAGTGTAGGCTAGACCAGCATGCTACAAATGCAGAAGGTAAGAAATTATATTTTGAACAGAGGCATCTAGTGGATCAATATTGTTGTTGGGACAATATATAACAGATATTTTTCACTTAGCAGCATTACATTCCCTGGTAGTAGGCTTTCTTGCTTCCTTAAGAATAGTGATACAGTCTGGTGGTAAGTTAAGATAGCCAAACTACAACTTCAGCAGCCAAACCGCTGGATTGAGCTCTTTGGGGTTTGGGTGTCTGACTTCTCCATGGTTCTGAGTGAGAAGGCTGGATTTGAGATGAAATGCGTTACTTACCTGTAACAGCAGTTATCCAGTATTGGTGTCTTTCATAGATTCACATGCCTGAATCATTCCCCGTCGTCGAGACGGGAGCCTCCGGTATATAGAAAAGTAATGTCCTATAGACATACATAAAGAAAAATAGGCCTAAGGGCCTCACCTTAGTAGCCTATCCTCGTCCTTATGCAAAAAGGACCAAACTCTTAGAGCCAGCCAATCAGCTATCACCTCCCTCTAGAACCTTCCCTGCAGGAGCCTCAGTCTCTCAGATTTTCGTACGCACCAAGCTAGGTAGGCGTAATGCAGGTAGAGAGAACGTGAGACCTTCCAGGGGAGGCGGGAGGGTTGCATGTGAATCTATGAAAGACACCAATACTGGATAACTGCTGTTACAGGTAAGTAACGCATTTCTTATCCAGTATTAGGGGTGTCTTTCATAGATTCACATGCCTGAATCAGAGTAGTTAGCAATACATTATGCACATTTCTGATGCCATGATGCCAAATAATCAGTTAGGTAATACCCTTAGTATCATGCGACTGTAAGCATTAGGATACATCAACACAACCAAATAGAAGAGATGTGCATACCAGGATGGCGGGATGTAGGAAGGCTCACCTCACTGGAATAGATGTCGGAGCACCGCCTGACCCACAGCTGCGTCCTGCAGAAGCTCAACATCCAGGCAATAGTGTTTGGCGAACGTATGCGGTGACTTCCACGTCGCTGCTCTGCATATGTCCAGAATGGGCACTCCAGCGAACAGCGCTGCTGATGTGGACATTGCTCTTGTGGAGTGTGCGTGCACCGTGGCATTCAGCGGCCGGCCGGCCTTTTCATGGCAGAATGCTATCGCCGAAGAGATCCACCGTGAGATACTCAGTTTCGTGAGAGGAAGACCAAGCCTTGGTCTACTGTAGGCCACAAAAAGTGGTGACGACTTTCGGAAGTCTTTTGTCTTGTCCAAGTAAAACTTTATACACCTTTTGAGGTCTAAGGAGTGTAACGTCCTCTCTGCTGCAGTGGTAGGGTTTGCAAAGAAGGAACGTAGAACCACCGGTTCATTAAGGTGAAAGTCTGAAGGCACTTTTGGTATGAATTTGGGATTCATCCTCAGCACCACTCTGTCCTGTTTGAATTGCATAAATGGTTCTTGAATGGATAGAGCTTGTAATTCGCTGACTCTCCTGGCAGATGTTAGAGCGAGTAGAAGAGCTACCTTCCATGAGATGCACTTGATGGGAGCGCGATGAATGGGCTCAAAAGGATGGCTCATAAGCTGGGTGAGTACCAAGTTTAGATGCCATGTAGGTGGAATCCTTCGAGGTCTTGGATACGATCTATACAAGCCTTTGAGGAACTGTTTGATAAGCCTGCTGGACCAAAGCGAAGGGGCCTTCGAGGATCTAGTGTAGCGTGAAATCGAAGCCAAGTGAACCTTTATAGATGCATGCGCCAGCCCTGACTCCGCCAAGTGTAGAAGGTATGGCAATATCTGTACAGGGGTAATCTGGAGAGGCGACAATTTGTGTTCCACGCACCATAAGCAAAACCGCTTCCACTTGAGGGAGTACGTTCTGTTGGTACTGTCCGCTCGTGCTTTCGCTAGGACCTCCCTGCAGACCTGTGGGATGTCTAGATGACAGAATTCTCGGTGCTCAGGAGCCAGGCTGATAATCTGAGCGATGGTAGGTTCGGGTGTTGGATCTGTCCGTTGGACATAGTCAGCAGGTCCGGGTGCTGTTTCAGACGAATCGGAGGTCTGATGGAGAGGCGATGAAGGTCCGAGAACCAGTGCTGCCTCGGCCAGAACGGGGCAATGAGGATCAGGGTACAAGGCTCTGCCTTCATCTTCCTGAGGACCCTGGGAATCATCGGGAAGGGGGGAAAAGCGTACGCAAAGACGCCGAACCAACTGATGGAAAGGGCATTTCCGAGTGACCTTTGTTGGGGACGCCAACTCGCGAAGTTTGGGCATTTGGCGTTCTCCCTGGTGGCAAAGAGGTCGATCCTTGGGATTCCCCATTCTGAGAATACCTGATCCAGTGTACCTTGGTTGAGCTCCCATTCGTGAGTGAGAGACGTCCGTCTGCTGAGTGCGTCTGCAATGGTATTGTCCTTGCCCGGGACATATTCCGCTTTGAGCGTGATCCCTTGGAGCACTAGCCAGTTCCAGATTTCTTGCGATTCGCGTGATAGAGTGAGCGAACGCGTCCCTCCCTGCTTGTTCAGGTAGTGCATCGTCGTGGTGTTGTCCGTCCTGACGAGCACCTGGGAGTTCTGGATACGTGGCAAAAAGGCCTTCAGTGCCAGGAAGACCGCTCGCAGTTCTAGAAGGTTTATGTGGAATTTCTTCTCCTGCTCCGTCCATTTGCCCCTGACTTGGAGGTCCTGGAGGACCGCTCCCCAACCTTCCAGGGATGCATCCGTGGTGATCACCAAAGGTGCTGCTGGAAGGAGGAAGGGTAGTCCTGTCGACAGATTCCTGTGATTCATCCACCATTGCAGGGTCTTGGACATCTGTGGTGTTATTCTCACTGTGTCGTCGAAAGAGCCTGTACTTTGAGTCCACTGGTATGCGAGGGCTTCTTGCAATGGGCGCATCCTGAGGCGGCAGTGTGGGATGAGGAGGATACAGGACGACATCATGCCCAGTAGTGATTTGAAAGTTCGAACTTTTATGGTCTTTCTCGAAGCCACAGCCGTGGCCAGAGATACGATCTTGTGTTTCCGTTCCTTCGAAGGAAATGCTTTTACGCATTCCGTGTTCAAGGTTGCCCCCAGGAAGGAGATGCTTCTGGTCGGGGTCATGCAGGATTTCTCGAGATTGAGAGTTAATCCTAAGTGCAGAAAGAGATTGGTGCAGGCGTTGGAGGATGAGGTCGCGCCTGTCGCTGAGGGAGCTTTCACCAGCCAGTCGTCGAGGTAAGGGAAGACCTGGTGACCCATTTGACGTAGGAAGGCTGCCACAGGAGAAAGGCACTTCGTGAAAATCCGTGGCGCGGATTTGAGGCCGAACGGCAGCACTTTGAATTGGTAGTGGCGTCCTGCCACCTCGAATCTTAGGAATTTTCTGTGCCCTTTGAGTATTGGGATGTGGTAATAGGCATCCTGGAGATCCAGGGATGTCATGAAGTCTCCACTTTCGAGGATGCCTAGTATTTCTTGGATCGTCACCATCCTGAACGACTGACTCTTTAGGAAAGAGTTGAGGGCTCTGAGGTCCAATATGGGCCTCCACTTTTTCCCCTTCTTGCGAATAAGAAAGAAGCGGGAATAGAATCCCTGTCCTCTTTGAGACGAAGGGACCATCTCGATCGCTCCCTTCTTCAACATCGCAGATATTTCCAGGAGCAAAGGCCGCAGATGTTTGTGTGGCAGTTTGCGTGGCGGTGTTGGAGGTGGGATGGTGATGAATTCCAGGGAATGGCCGAATCTTATTAGTTGTAGTACCCACCGATCTGTTGTTATGAGATGCCAATTGGGCAGGAAATGGGTCAACTTTCCTCCAATTTTGAATGAGGGAGATTGTGGCGGGACTGGCTGGAGTAATCGGTCACTGGCGTCCGCCAGTGCCCCTCCTCTGGTTCTTTCCACGGAAGTTCGCTCTTCCATACGAAGTTTGGCGACTCTGCTGTTGCTTCTGCGGGTACTGCGATTTATTTTGGTATGAATATGAGGATCTATTCTGGAAGGACCCCCTGTAGGAGGGTTGACCTCTGGACCTGTTGTCTTTTTTGATGTTCTGGAGCGCTTCATCAATTGTAACCCCGAAAAGATGTTCGCCGTCGAAGGGCATGTCTAGCACCTTTGTTTGAACTTCTTGTCTAAATGAAGTAGCCTTAAGCCAGCCCTGGCGCCGCAGGACTGCTGCTCCAGCTAATTGGCGAAAGCCAGTCATGGCTCCATCTATGGCACAGTCTATGATTTCCGCTGCCGAGGCTTGTCCTTCCGATAGCAGCGCCTTGACCTCTTCCTGCATTGTATCTGGTAGCTCCGCCAAATAAGGGACTATGTCCTCCCAGAGTTGGCGATTATAACGTCCCAACAGGGCTATAGAGTTGGCGACTTTGATAGTCATGGCTGACGTAGTGGTGAACCGTTTCCCAATGGTATCCAACTTTCTTCCCTCTTTGTCCGGTGGTGCTGACAAGGGAGAGGAAGGGTTGCGGGAATTCTTCTGAGCTGCTTGGGTCACCACTGAATCAGGTTTCGGGTGCCCATTGAAACAAACTGCCGCCTTGGTGGGAGCTTTGTATTTCTTGTCCAGGCGTGGGATCACCGCAGGTATGGAGGCCGGCGTAGCCATCAATTTCTTTCCCTGGTCCCAGAGAAATTCTATAATCGGAATTGATTTAGTGATCTTTTTTGTTTGTTCTTTAAAATCATATAAGAAACATTCTGTTTCCGTTGTTTCCATTTCCATGTGGAAACGCTTTGCTGCCCGTTCCACTAACTTATGGAACCCGCCAATGTCCACTGGCGGAGAATCCGACTGGCGTGGTTGGGGTGAAGCTGGGGAGGGCGCGACATACTTGTCGTCTTCGTCCTGATCCGTGCGATCCTCAGGGACTTCGCCTTCTTCCATCTCCTCAGCTTCCTCCTCTGAGGATTCCACTACTTGAGGTGAGACTGCCGCATGGGAGGCCTGCGGAGGTGGTCGCGTCTGTCGTGGGGCTGCCGGTGGAGCAGATGTAGCCGGCGTTGGGCCCCTATCCTCAGCAGCCCGTGCCTCTGGGAAACGCTGCTTGTAGTCCTGGATGAGAAGTTTAAGGTCATCCACGATGGACACAGGAAGGCACACCACTGGGGTCCTTTCCGTCCGTACATGCGCTTGGAAAGAGTGTTCCTGGTAGGTAAACTCCTCCTGTTCCTCATCAGTGCTTTGGCATTTCACGTGGAGGTCGGAGATGGACATAGCCTGAGTCGTCACTTCCTCTTCCGATTCTTCACTCTGGAGAAAGTCAGAAGGTAAGTGGCTCTGCACTTTGCTTGGGGATGTCGTTTCAGGCGTGATCAGCTTCTTTGGCAATTTGCGCGGTGGTGTCGGCGGAGGCAGCGTCCATGACGACGGTTCCACTAGCTTGGACTTCATCCATGGTTCCGCGTTGTCCCTGGTCGTAGACGACCCTTCAGTCGACGGTTTCGTCGTCGACGGCATGTTCTCCGTCGTCGGTGATTCAAGCGACGAGATTTTCGTCGTCGTCGATGTTTTCGTCGACGACGCGGTAGTCGACGACGCACTCGTCGACGATTCATTTCTCGTCGACGATTCATTGCTCGTCGACGTCTTCTTCGTCGACGGTCTTGGTGACGCGTCTTCCGTCGACGGCGGGCTTCTCGTCGTTGACGTCCCTGGTTTGGTCGTCGATGGGTTCCTCGTCGACGGTGTGGTCGTCGACGATGGGTTCCTCGTCGACGGAGTCATTGTCGACGGCCCCGGTTTTGACGTCGATGAGGTCTTCGTCGACGGGGTTGTCGTCGACGGCCCCAATTTCGTCGTCGATGGTGTTTTAGTCGACGACGGTTTCGGCAGCATGACAGATGGGATGGGCCTACCTGCCGACGACGACGATGGAGTGGTCGTCGTCGTCGATGCGAGGACTGACGACGCCGTCGTCGTCGACACCGTCGTCGTCGTTGTGGAGACGGCGAGTGGCGTCACCGCTCTCTTTTGCGTGGAAGATGGCGTAGGCTTGGTGGATGAGTGCGCAGGGTTCTTAAAGGCGTGAGAGCCTGTGTCAGACACTGAGGAGGTTATAGACTTTGCCTCTGAAGATTTCTTTTGTATCTTCATAGGAGGAGTGTCTGAGGGGCCAGGGGGGTCCCCTCTTGGCCTCTTGAGGGAGACGTCCGAAGTCATGGAGAAGCTGCCCTCTGAGGACTCCACATTATCCCTCTGTTTAAGCCTGTCCAGCCAAATGAGAAGTCGGCCTTCTCTATCCCTCAAGGTCTTATTAGGGAAAGAGCGACAGATTTTACAGTCCTTGGGGACGTGATCCGGATAAAGGCAGTATAAGCACAGGTCGTGCTTGTCCTCCACATGGAGCCTTTTCTTCCCACATGAAGAGCAGGCCCTGAAAAGGGCTTTCTTCTGGGATCCAGACATTCCTTAAAAATGGTAAGGAAAGACAGCACTTACTGCAAGAGAAGAGTGTGAAATATCTCAGGTGAAGAATTTGAGATGTAATCCTGTTTCCAAGTGAAAAAAGTAGGTTTAGAAGATATCCTGAGGAGAGCTCAGGCTGGAGACTCCCTAGCACAACGTGCTGTAGAAAATCTGAGAGACTGAGGCTCCTGCAGGGAAGGTTCTAGAGGGAGGTGATAGCTGATTGGCTGGCTCTAAGAGTTTGGTCCTTTTTGCATAAGGACAAGGATAGGCTACTAAGGTGAGGCCCTTAGGCCTATTTTTCTTTATGTATGTCTATAGGACATTACTTTTCTATATACCGGAGGCTCCCGTCTCGACGACGGGGAATGATTCAGGCATGTGAATCTATGAAAGACACCCCTAATACTGGATAAGCAGCTTTCGATTTGGAACTACTGACAGTTCTAAGAGTGTTGTGAACCACGGTTGACGGGCCCAAGTGGGAGCCATTAAATCAGTGTGAGCGATGTTTTCCTTCGCTTCCGAACCAGAAATGCAAGGAGCAGGAGAGGCAGAAAAGCATAGGCAAATATCCCTGACCAACTCATCCATAGGGCATTGCCTTTGGCTAGATGGTGTGGGAACCTGGAGGTGACGTTTGGGCATTTTGATTTGTTTAATGGGGCGAACAGATCTATTTGTGTGAATCCCCAGTATGGAGGTAGAACTTGGGGATGAAGTTCCCACTCGTGTACTTGTTGCCTCATCCTGCTTAGGAGGTCGGCAATTTGATTGTTCTCTCCTAGAAGGTGCTCTGCCAGAAGATGAATTCTGTGCTGAATTGCCTAACACCAAATGGTCTGATAGGTGTGACAGTTACAGAGAGTGTGCCCCCCGCTTTTGTACACAGTACATAGCTGTCATATTGTCTGTGCGGACTAGAACAACTTTCTCTATTAGGTGAAACTGAAAAGCTTTCAGTGCTAGGTACACAGCCAGAAGCTCTAGATCGTTGATGTGAAGAGTGTTGTACATGTTGTCCCATAGACCTTGAATTGTCAAATTGTGAAGATGGGCACCCCAAACTGTGAGAGGTGCGTCTGCTGTTAGCACCATCTGTGGAACAGGGTCGATGAAGGGCCGCCCTTTTGTTACGTTTTGTGTGCTCCATCACTGCAAAGAGCGATGGATGCAGCTGCATACTGGAGACGGTTAATGACTACGACAGAACTTGTGCACTTTGCAAATGCCCTAAAAGATATCATAAGGGCTGATTGTTTTCATTCGATCGTGTGGCTAAAGGAAATAAGAGGATTGCTTAGTAAGCTGAAACTTGATCACCTATGGAACTCTCCTAATACTGAAAATTTCCCATCAAAGGCCATGCTAAAGCATATGTATTGGGAAATGGTTTGGTTGTCTACCCAATGTATAGGTTCTAACATAAACTTAACTGCACGTTATCTGAATATTAAACCTGTACCCTTCTGTGAACTTTATTGGGACATTATTGAAAAACCACTTGACAGAAAACTGTATCTCCAATTTAGGATTGGGACGCTTCCTATAAAGGTGTTTACTTGCAAATGGTCGACTAACATAGACGATAAATGTCCTTTTTGTAAAGATCTGAAAGAGGATATAGCTCATGTACTGTTTGTCTGCCCTTTATATGTTAACCCACGACGTAAATGGATTAAACTAGTGTGCCAGAATTTAGGTACACGCAGGTGCACAGAGGCATTAAGAATATTGGAATCAGACTGTACACCTCATCTGGCGATTGCTATTGCAAAATTCCTTGGCTGGTCATGGATCATACGTACTCGCACTTTACAGTAGCAAGGTTCTGCTTAAAGATAGTGTAGACATGGTTGATCATTATGTTTTAATGTAGCTAATTTCGTAAACAACAGTATTGTGTTTAATCAATTTCTTAAATGATGTCTTTTTAACTTTGTCTTAGTATTTATTGTATTGTGTAAGTAGGGATGTAAAAATGCTTTTATGACTGTTGTCGAATAAAGCTTTGAAATTTGATTTGCAGCTGCCTCCCAACACTAGATCCGTAAATTGACCCTGAGACTGATTCCACTGATGTGCTAAACACTCTTGTAGGGGACGCAAGTGTAACCTTGCATGAGGCACTATTGCAATGCATGATGCCATAATTCCTAACAGTTGCCTGAAAGTCCTGACTGCTAAGTGTTGATTGATCTGAAACTGTAGAAGCAGAGTTTGAATACTTCGAAATCTGGCTGCATTGGGAGAGGCTAGAGCTGTGCAGGTGTTTAGAGTCGCTCCCAGATAGGACTGCATTTGTGAAGGCTGAAGATGGAACTTTTGTGCATTGACCATGAAACCCAATTGGTGGAGTAGGTCTAATGTAGTTTGAGTGTGTTGTAAACACTTTTGGTGTGTGCTGGCTTTGATGAGCCAGTCGTCTAGGTATGAGAAGACATGAATTTGTTGTCTTCTTAGATGAGCTGCCACTGCTGCTAGACATTTTGTGAAACCTCTGGGAGCAGTGGTTACTTTGAACAGGAGTACCTTGAATTGATAGCGTTTTCATGCTATCACAAATCTAAGATATTATGATGTGCTGGGTGAACCGGAATGTGAAAGTATGCATCTTTTAAGTCTAGTGTGGACATAAAATCGCCTTGTTGTAGCAATGGAAGCACTTGTTGAAGCGTGACCATGTGGAAGTGTTCTGACAATATGTACAGATTTAACATCCTTATATCCAAAATCGGTCTTAAGGAGCCGTCTTTTTTGAGGATCAGAAAATACAGAGCATACACCCCTGAACCTTGGTACTTTAAAGGGACTGGTTCTATGGCTCCTTTAGTTAAAAGAGCTTGTACCTCTTGTTTGAGGAGCAGCAGATGCTCTGACGAGAGTTTGCGATTGCGAGGTAGAACATTGGGAGGATTGCTGGTGAGCTCTAAGCAATAATTATGTTGGATAATGTATATTACCCATTTGTCGGATGTTATGGATTGCCAAATGGGGAGAAATTGTTGAAGTCTTCCCCGACAGATGTAAAATATTTGGGGGAAGTGTAGGCGGGTCACTGTTTATAGGGGGAAGGGGAGTTATGCGTGGCGTGCTCTTACCCCTACCTTTAAAATTGTTTCCTCTGTACCCTCTTCTATAGAAGCCTCTAGAGGAAGAGGGTTGCGTGTTGGACTTGTATGTGGAAGCGTTAGGGTCTGAGGATGTATTTCTGGATCCTCCCCTATAAAATGGGTGGCAAAAGGAGTCTCTGCTTGATGGAGACTGAAGCGCTCCCATGGGTTTTGCCACGTCAGTGTCTTTTTTCACCTTCATCAACTTGAGGTCCGAAAAGATGTTGCTTGTCAATGGTGGTATTTAAAATAGACTGCTGGGCTTCTGTTTTAAAACCTGAAATTCTAAGCCAGGCATGTCGACATAAGAGAATGCTGGTCTTAACTTCTCGCGCTGCAGTGTCAGCAGCATGTAGAGCACCTCTAATAGCGGATTCCATATACGTTTCCCTTTGTGGAGAAGCTTGTGTGCCTTTTTCTTGTGCTCTTCTAGGAGATACTGAAGTAAGCCTTCCATCTAGTCCCAGTGTGCCCTGTCATACCTAGCTAGTAGGCCCTGCTAGTTGGCAATGCATCAGTGGTTAGCAGCTTAAACAGCCCCACTTTTACCAGATGAATACATTAATTTAGACTCTTTATCTGGGGGAGGTGCATCCCCAGAGGTCTGTGAGTTTACTCTCTTACAAGCACTAGAAACTACCAGTGAGTTTAAAGGGAGCTGTCCTTTAATAAAAACAGGATCGGAGGGTGATGGTTTGTATCTCTTATCGACAGTGGGTGTTAAAATACGGGCACGAACAGGGTCCTTAGAAATCTCATCTGCATCTCATCATGCCTTTTAACATAGGGAGAGTCTGACTAGTTCTAGGTGAAGACCCAAGTGTTTCAAATAAAAAGTCTTCATCAAAAGCCTCTTTATTGAGTATAACTCCATGATAAGTTGCTGCCCTGGAAATCGGCTCTACATAAGAGACATTATCATCTGGAGGTGATTTTGTTGCTGGGTATAAATCTGGGTCATTATCCATGGGTGGATCAATATTATATTCATCCCATGAATCTGTTGGCAAAGGAACATTATCATTATCATGATCTCCTAAATCAGGCTGTGTGAGAGGAGAGCCCTGTGGTGTTATGTGCAGTCGATCTGAGCCTGGCAGTTGTGTTATAGGTGAAGATGGTAGAGGTGGAGGGGATTGCAAAGTAGGAAGGATAGGAATTGTAGCAATGTCCTTCTTTGTAAGGGGAATCTTAAATACAGTGTCCTCTTAACTGACTGTGCTTTTGGAAAGCGTTTCAGCTAAAATGTGTCCAGTTTCAGGATTAATGTATAGCTTTTTCTGTTTCAAGTCTAATCTGTCCTTCATAACATTTAAGATCGGCACCGGAGGATCTGGAAGATCTTCTTTTGGTTTCGGTGCCGAACCAGACTTGTCTTTCGGAGCGGAATGTTTCAGATCCAAAGACGAGCTGTCTTCACTGGATCCCGAGCCAAAAGGATTGACCGTTTGTTTCGGTGCCGGGACAGAAGGCGGGGCATCGGAAACATCGTCTTGGTTCTGACCAAGGCACAATGGCAAAGGTGGTGCCGAAGCCTTATGTTTAGTGGAAAACAGTTCATGGCGCACAGGAGTTTTAGTACTCACAACCACCTGTCCTGCTGGAATATCTTCGGACTGCAATTCGATCTCTAGGTCAGAATCTGATTCTGCGATCGCAAAGGCCTCCTCTTCTTCCGCAGCTGTGGCTTCATGTTCTGATTCTTCTCCGAAGATATGTGGAGAATGTTGAGTGCTTTGGCGCTGCATTTCTCCTCGTTGTTGAGCCGCCTTTTTTTTTAATACCTTTATTTTATTGATTTTATGTATTAAAGCAACATAGGTACAATAAATCAGGGATAGACCCCCATTGCCCCACCAGAGTCCATCCGGCATACTCAAGAATCGAGTCTCTGTGCAGGCGCGGATGCGGTATGGTGGCTACGTTCCTTCATATTATCTGGGAATGCCCCGCTGTGCTACGTTATTGGAACCGCGTGCATGAAGTAATGAGTGAGGTCACGGGAGTGCGATTGATGCCTGAAGCGCGAAGATGCTTGTTGAACGTCTGGGAGCCGAATGACTACAATCAAGCGCAGCTCCGTTGGGCGACCCTGGGCAACATGATAGCCAAGCGTGATATTGCCCAATTGTGGGGCGCTCAGAGGCCTCCGACACTTCTGGGGTGGACACAAAACATGGATTGGTGCATGTTTCGAGAAAAAACTGTGTATGTTTCCTGTGGCAGACCAGGCAAGTGGGGGAAAGTGTGGACCCAATGGAACGCATACCGTGGAGATATATGTACTCCCCCAATGTCGGAATTTGATGATGATTTGTCTTCCTCCCAACCTGACGTTTCCTCCGCAGGAATATAGTTGTTTTGCATATATTTTGGTCTCCTTTCCCCCCCCTCTCCCCCCCCAATTATTCATTGCACTACCGCTTGATTCCTCTATGTACCCCCCCCACAGACCACGTGATGACCCGTTCTACTGTACTGCCTTGTTTTGTATTGTTCTTTTGTTTTCTTGTTTTAAAATCAATAAAAAGTAAAAAAAAAAAAAAAAAGAATCGAGTCTCTAGCTTCAGCATGTACATTCGATATCCCATCAGCAAGTGCCAGAGACAGAAGTAAGATACCTGTCCCCGGTCTATGAATGCCAATGGTGCTGTAGCAAACATTAACCACGTCTTCCCCCGATTCGCAGGTGTCCAAACCTCCCCCCAACCAATCCACCCTAGCCCAACTTACCCCCCCCCCCCACCCCCCACCCCGGAACCGGTGTGCCATGCGTCATGTATGAACAGTGGGTTACACATCCAGCGACCCTCCCGCAGGAGTCGGAGCTTCTGTGAGCCTAAGTAACCGCAGATATTTGGGGAAAGTCACTTCATTAAATTCCTGTGTCAGCAGCGAAATAATCGGTCGCCATACCTCGTGAAAGGATGCTGTCGAGGCCGTGAGGGTGGCTTGCAAGCACTCCATGCCAATAGTGTACCATAACTTGTGCAGCCACCCAGTGTGCGAGGGCCGTGTTTTAGAGCCCCAGAGAGATAAGATATGATGTACAGCTGCCCCTAAGGCTAGCCCCATTTGTTTCCCCCTTCAAGATTTAAGTGGAAAAGTAAGTGCGTTAGGCAAACCCAAAAGAGTATAGGCGGGAAAGCGGGGAATCACTGTTTCAAAATAGGTGTCCACATCTGTGAGAACTTCCTCCCAAAACTCCTGCACCTCCCTACACTCCCAAAGTATGTGTGTCAAGCTGCCTTTTTCTCCACAACCCCTCCAACAGTCAGAGCTACGGTCAGGATGGATTTGATGCAGTCGGGCCAGTGTCAAATGTCAATAAATGGCCACCTTGACCGCCGCTTCCCTACTCCCCATGTTCCTTGCTGTGTGGTGCGCCCTATAATAAATGTGTTGCCATTCCTTTAGCGAAAGGCTACGTCCTAGTTCCGCTTCCCAGCGGTGCTGACCCGCTGACTTGTCTCGTGATGCAGGGGGAAGCAACAGAGGGTACAGTTCAGTGATCATTTTACAATCGGAGTGCTTGGAGAGGAGCCATTTCTCGAAGGTCGTAAGGTTATGGCTGACCCCGGGGCGCACATCTGAGTGGAGCAGCCAATGACGGAGCAGAAAATATTGAAACTGTTTGGGGTCTTTGATATCGTACCATTCAGGCAAATCCAAACATGAAATGAAGCCCAGCGACCGAAATGGCCGCTTGAGCCTCGAGCTCCGCCGAGCCGTGATCATTATCCTTAAAAATCCTGCCTCTTTCGGGCCTATCGAACCTGCTATAACCACCCTTGACGAAGCGAAGCAGAGTCGCTGCCTGAAGAAGTAGCTTGAGCTCCCATAAAGGCCGGAGTCAATCGTCAACGCCGAAGAGGAACGGAGAGACAGTGGGCCATGCAGCAGCGGACTGAGTTGCTGGGCGAGGCAGGGCGACGTTGCTCTGCGTGCGGCGCGGGCTCCTGTGCCGGCCCGGTGTAGGCCCGGCTGTGGTCGGAGTTGAGCCCAAGGGACGGCGGGCGCTTCCAGCCTAGCCGGAGTCGGGAGATTGAGTGGTGCTGCCCCCCGCCTCCCTCCATTCACCATGTGGAGTGCCTCGAGTGCGGAGCGGCGTCAGAGAGAGGACGAGATAGCGGACGCCTAGAGGTGCGGACGCCTAGAGGTGCGGGGCAGTGCATTACACGGGCCGTCCGAGCCCGAGAAGAGAGAGGCAAGGTGCCTCTTTGCACCGTACAGCGGTAGTGGGCGGTGTGGCGGCTGAGGCTAAGGCCTCGGCGTAACAGCGCGGCCTGTCCTTGATGGATACAGACGGCAGCGCTTATCCAAGGGGCTCACAGCGAGGAAGGAGATACGGGCATTTAGACTCCCCAAGGATCCCGTGAGCGGCTTGCAGACAGCTCTAAAGTGTGTGCGGCGGAGGGTAGGTGTGATCTGCCTACAGAGACCTGCCTGACCTGATTGCATGCAAGAGAGACTAGCATCCCCCACACGGCCATTAGCACCCCACGCTGGGAGCAGAGAGTGTACTGGGACGTGGGCCCTGCCAGCGTGGTAATCCCGAGGCTAACATCGCAGCCAATTTAGCTAAGGACTATAGGGAAGGCGGCGGGACCCTGGACCTGGGGTATTCGAGGTGGGACCAAGGCTGAGCGACGCGACTGGAGCGAGATACAGGCGTGCTGGGCAGACCTGTTAGTTTGTCGGAGAACAGTAATATTGAGCGCTGAGCCTGGAGGGTGCCTAGAATTGTAGAGTGACCCCACTTACTGCCGCATACATCATTTCTGCACAGTAATTGAACGCACCTCACGGAGGCTACTGCACAGCATGGGCAGAAACGACAAGACGCAGACGAAACTGTCCTTTGAGCAAAGGTGCTCGAAATCCCAAGATGCAGCCGAAGCTGAAAGGGAGCGAACGCTAACAGCTGAAACAGACAAGCCTGGCACGGACATTAAAAGCTTACTTTTAGCCATGGAGAAAGGTCTTCAGAACAGTATTACGACCTTAGGCACGAAAATTGACGCTCTGACATACAGAATGGATAGAATGGCGAAGAGAATTGATAAACATGCTGAACGACTGGACATGTCGGAAAGGCGGATCACGGAAGTGGAGGAAGCACACACAGAGTGGGACGCGGAACACAAACAACTCGGCAAACTGATGCAATCCCTGCAGGAGAAGACCGAGGATCTTG
This sequence comes from Lissotriton helveticus, assembly GCF_964261635.1. Lineage (NCBI taxonomy): Eukaryota > Metazoa > Chordata > Amphibia > Caudata > Salamandridae > Lissotriton > Lissotriton helveticus. The sequence goes on along the minus strand of NC_136059.1, from coordinate 1,443,734,254 downwards.
AAGCCCGCTCTCGGCGATGCAACCTACGTATCACAGGGCTGCCGGAGACGACCACCACAGGAAACATGGAGCTGTTTGTGGAGAAGTTTCTGGTCACCCTGCTTGGGGAGGGAGTATTCTCACCGATGTTCGTGGTGGAACGGGTACCCCGCCGTGCCCAATAATAGCAAAACTACTCAACTATAGAGAAAGGGACACAGCTCTGCGCCTAGCAAGGGAAAAGAAGTCGCTGCGGTTCGAGGGCTCTGAGATCTCGCTATACTCGGACTTCACTGCCAGGGTGCAGGAAGCGTGGAAGCATTTTGTCCCATTTAAGACACAGCTACGGGATCTGGGCCTGGATTATGCAATGCGTACCCTGTAAAGCTACGAGTTAACCGACAGGGGAAGTCCCATTTGTTCACTGACCCGAAAGCCCTGCAGCAAGCAATTAAAGGGTGGTTGAGGGAACAGCGTAGAGAGACTGCCAAACAACCGACTGAAGAAGAGACGGACGGCGAGCTGGATAAACAGGACTGAAGTTCCACAGCACGCTAAGAAAGTAGGAGCACGGAGAGGGGGGATATAGAAGCAGCGGGACACAGACATTTGCAGTTACGCTCACCCTCGCATTTCACTGGGTGAGTGTAGAAAAAGATAGTAATTAGTCGCAGTGTAAGCATGGAGAAGGGGTGTAGACTGGAGGCTGCAACGCTGTAAGTACTGGCCAGCAGGCACATAATTGTACCGGAGCAGCATACACTGCCCGCCGAAAAAGGCCCTGGACCCCGACTGCCGGGGGAGTTGCTCTGACACAAAATAAGACCCTTAAAGCTGCGTGCTATGCACACCCCGGTTGCTATTGTACAGTCACTCAACAGGGGAGGTATCCCGCTTCACCGCCTCCAGGGCGGCTTCTCTTTCCTGAGACACCGCCATCGCGTCCGGCTTCATAACAGATTTGGGAGAACGCCTGCGTTCCACTGTTTGCCAACCATCTCTCGACGGTCGTGGCGTTGGAGGGGGGAGAGGACTCGCGGCTCCGCATCTCGCTGCCCAACAGGTCGCAGGTTTCCTGAAGGGATAACTTGCCGTTCCACTTAAAAATTATGCGAAAGGGAAATACGGTACCCCTTTGCCCCTCAGATAGGAGGTCACTTCCTTAAAGGCTTTCCTCTTTTGTAATATTATGGAGGCGAGGTCTTGATAGAGAGCTACCGAATGACCCTGGTACTGGAGAGGCTGTTTCTTCCTGGCCTCCCGCAAAATACGCTCTTTTAGGACGAAGTCTGGTAGGATAGCCAGAATGTCTGGAGGCGGGACAGGCGCCCGTCTACCCAGCCCACCTGATGTGCCCTATCTATGCGTATCTCGAAGTCAGCAGCTTCGCCTAAAATGTCTCAGAAGAGGCCTTGTAGGTAACCCACCATATCAGACCCTTCTTCTCGTGATGGGACTTCTCTGACGTGAATGGTATTGCGCCGGGACCTATTTTCTAGGTCCTCGGCGTGTGCTTGAAGGTCCAATTGTTGCTCCTTTGGGCGAATGATTTCCTGTTGCAGGGCCTCGATTTCCTCGCAATTGGAATGTGCGCTCTCAACGACAGCGATGACCCGCTCCCCCAGTCCATCAACATCTCTGCGAATTTCTCGTACTTCGCCCGCTATGTCTTGCTTTAGTGACTGGAAATCCTCCCGGAGAGTGTTGAACAGTGTCTCTAAGAACTCCCTCGTAATAGGGGTCTCCATAGGCATCGGTGTCTGTGGTGGCAGAGGAGTCGGCAGAGACACCCCACCGGCGTCCCCTGTAGAGGGTGATTTAATGAGTATGTCCTTGAGGGAGCGCTCCCCCTTCTTCCTTGTGATAGCCATGACCCACCCATGCCGTGGTGAGCAGATAGCACGGAGGACTACGCTGTCGCAGGGCCCTCCCTGCAGAGTATCACTCTCGTGGTGCTGTGTCTATAGTACCGGACCCCTTTGTACGTGCGAGAGCACCGCTGACCTTTTGCACCAGCCACCGCCTTGCTGAGGGCCCCTGGACACCCAAGCTAGCTCTACAGGCTGTGTGGGAGAATAGTCCGGTGGTGCGTCAGAATGCTACGTTGGGGGCGAGGTGCCACCTTCCGCGGTATGAGACCCAGGCACTGAGTCAATTCAGGAGCAGCGACTAGGCCCTCCGCGCCCACCGCGCCGCTCCACCCCGGGAACTCTGGCCTCCGGTCCTCCCAGTACTCAGGAAAGCAGCTGCCTTAGACTCTCAGGGCCCCCTACTCTGGTCCTCGGGCAGCCCCCGAGCTATAAAGTGCGGGCCAGTCAACCCCTCCTGTGGGGGGGTGCACTGCTAGTGCTTAGAAGCGGGGCTCCCACCTTCTCAGAACACAAGTGGACACAGGTGCAGGCAGGATCCAAGGCTGCCGCCCCCGCCCGACCCCCCCAACAGGGGTCCCAGTCTCTGCTCCAGTCCTCAGCTACGACAATCCGGCCGCTCCCAGGCTGCCCAGAGCACCCGAACCTGCTGGACGTGTGGCGGGGTTAGGGCGCAGTCCCTCCGGTGGCCCCCACTATCCTTTCCTCACCTCCGGACATAATGATGTACCCTGTGGCCAGGCTCCGCCGCTGGGCCCATCCGCCGGTTCTCAGGCCGCCTCCGCGCCAGGCCCACAGGCCCAGGAGCCTCGGTGTCAAGTTTCACGCCGGCCCCAGCAGGGCCCTCCAGCTGCTCCGACCACCGGCGCTGTGATCCGCTCTCCTCTGCCCGTGTCGCCTCGGCCGGTGCTCCGCTCCCCGCCACAGCCCGAGGGAGCACAGCAGGGTCCAGCCCCCGTCCGTCGCCTGGGGCACACCGGAGCCGCTGATCAGGTCGAAGCCGGAAGGCCCAGACGCCCGGACCTCGATTTTTACAACCTCCGCCTCGGGGCCTCTCACCAGCTGCACTCCCGGTCTCCGTCCCTCGCTCCGCCACCTCTGCCTGACTCCCCAGGCACCGCCCGGCCAGCCAGCGACTGATTGTGGCGACTCTTCCAGCTGCAGGGTCTCCCGTGGGGATCAGGCACACCTTCAGCGGCGTCCGCCTCACACAGCCGCCAATTCACGGCAGCCAGCCCCGGACCACCGTGTCGCTCCACTGAGTGTCTGCGGGGCGTCAGAACTTGGCACCGCACACCTATCGCTTCTGCACTGCTCCAGGCTTAGATTCGCGCAAAACTGGGGTGAAAATGCGCTGAAAAGGGGAATTCAGAGCGGGGAGCCACGAGGAAGTGCAGCCTCCTAGCTCGCCATCTTGACCACGCCCGAAGAGTCTTTTTTGATTGGAATGACCGACAGGCCTCGCAATCTTCTTCCTTGTGCTCCGGTGAGAGGCACAAGTTGTAGACTTGATGTAGAACGTGCAAGGGTACTTCGAGTTTAAGAAACCTACGCCTTCTTTCACGCCAGCAGTGCACATGCCCACATCAGCCCTGCCTGCAGCTCTTTCGGTTCTTCAGGCATGTATTCCCCGAGTTCCCGAAAATAAGTCCACTTATCAGTGGCTGTTATGGACTTGAATATAAAATGGTGAAAAAGTGTTAATGACTGAAAGTAATGGGGGAGATGTTGCAGCAGAAGCTTCTATATACAACTTCTCAAAAGAATAACAATATTTTGTGGTCTTACTCCAAACTATGTTTGTGAAAACCATGGTCTGTAAATTGTGCTTCAACATGCAGTCAGAGCAGTTTGCGCAGGTTAGCGCCATCAGAAATTCCCGCATGGCGAAAAGCGCCCGGGGCCCTCCCCGGGAAGATGGATGGGGGGAGGGGGATATAAGGCGACGCTCCCCCTGGGCAGCTCACCCTTTTTCATCAGGGAGCTGGGGGAGCAGCACCAACAATTTGGAGTGGAGTGGGCGCCAAAAATACGTGAGGAGGTAACTCAACGCGCCTCATAACCCGATTCAGACAATTACCGGCGCTACTGGCTCCAGGGACTGAGCGTAGCCCCACAGGTACTTGGACGGTGTGGCATCCTGTCTGCAGTGGTTTCAATGAGCCCTCCTCCATGCATGCGGGCCGTTGTTGGCGGTGAGTGGTAATGCCGGCTGAGCGGCCCGGCTCGCAACCAACAGCTGGTATCGAAAGAGGGGCATTGCGTCATCCCAGAGACAAAGACGTGCGAAGTGTGGAGTGACCCGGAACAGCGAACAGGCCTCGAGAGCAATGAAACGTGCCCATGACTCCCAGCTCCCCAGGCAGCATGTGAAAAGAAGAGGCGGCCTCCAGCCAGGTGGGGAATGGACAGCAGTAGTCGCAAGGTAACGCAAATGTTGAAGCGGGCTAAGCGCTTGATGGAGCGAGGTGCGAGTGAGTCGCTGGCATGAAGTGAATCCAGCAATGGCGTGTGCCAGCCTAGCGCATAAAATCAGGCACTCCGCAGTGCTCATGTGTCAGTGGGGCTGGCCCGCACTGGTTGATGTACGGCGCTCCCTTACGAAAAGCAACTTACAGGCAGATCTAAAGGTAAAACAGCAGCAAAATAAAGAGTGGAAGAGTATGTCACTCCAAAGAGAAGTTACTAAATATGATGTCAGCTGGACCTATTACAGACAGAAAATTCAGCAAAGTCTTATTGCAACTTAAACAATGATCTTAGAAAAAATCTAATAAAGCAGATAAAGTATGGGCATCAGCGCGAGTGTAGACCCTGGGAAAAAGAAAAAGAAATATATGAATAATAATAATTTGATAGGAGTGTTAGCACAACATATAGGTGCGTAGTTTCAAGTGAAGGGGCAGCAATGTAGGTATGCCCCGCCCTCTAAAGTTGTATTGTCGATCATCTACACAAGTGGGGGCATAGTTGCACTGCAGAGAGTAGTGGAATTTAAAAAACGACCCCGGTATTCATGATTACCCCTGGCGTGTGGCGGGCAACAGTGGGAGTATCAGCACAGAATCATCTACCTGGGTGGAAAGTCATTGCACAGATGTTTGGTGCGGCCATCCCTATCTGCCTATTTCTTCCAAACAAAGAAAGGTCAGAATCTTGACTTGCCTGGTGGCGAAAAAATTTCTCGTAAGGAGAGGACTTGGCCTCACTAATAGGGCAGTCGCTTGCTAAAGCTGCGAACCCAGTCTGGAGCTTAGGGCAATGAAGCTCCGCATCCGTTTTCTGAACAAATCTCCCCCCCCTTCCTATCAGAAATGAAGGCGCCTTTGTGTAGCGCGAAAGGGCTTAGGTAAAGCTCTAGAAAATTCGCCTGATCTCAGAAGCTAAGCAGGGTTGGGCTTGGTTAGTACTTGGATGGGAGACCCCCAGTAGCTGTGTGCTTGAGTTTTTTCTGTTTTTTTTGTTATTAAAGTGGGTTATTCCTCGGAGCGGGCATCCAGCGCTGATGGAAGCCTCCCCTTTGGTGACATCAGAGCGAGTTAACAGCTAATTAAGTATCTCTGACCGTTCCTGTTCTCTGGAACACAAGGGGCCATGGCGGGAATCTATTCCACCCACAATTAGGCGAGGAGGTTAATGGAAACACTGAACTGCTAGTAGGAAATAAGAATAATACCCCCCCCCGTAGTTCCGGCGGTCGAACGCACTAACCTAATGGTTGAAGAGGACAACGCTGGGGGGCAGATCACCGTAGGGCGCCCAAAGGCAGACGAGTTCTAGTCAGTTCCTGGGGACCTACGTTTTTCCTTGTGCAAGGTAATTGGCACCAAGGTTGGGTAACGGTGGAGAACACAGTCGCAACAAGCGCTGATTAAGGGCAGGTACCCCTTGAGGCTCAGGAACAGTTCTAAATACAAACGCGCTACCACAATAGTGAAACCCTAACGGTGCCGCAGCAAATGTAGCCTAAAAGCAGTCGAGAGTCCGCGCAGCCCACAGTCCTAAAGCATGTGTTTCAAGTCACAGATAAAGTGTGCTGAGGCACGATCTGAGCGAGAGGGGTCGCAAGTCTATTCAGGACATACATCAGTGAGGGTTATGAGGCCAGCTGCACAGAACAGGTAACATGCAGGGAGATTATGCTGGCTGATACTAAATCATGACCATGAGTAGGGCGACAATAAATACCAGTAACCAGTGCCTAGATAGGGGTAGACATGCACTCTACAAACGGGCGGGCGGGATTATGTTCCCGGGGACCCCAGCTGTGTTAACTCGTGAAAATAGAAACATGCACAGTTCAGCGGGTTGGCATGTATACAAAAAGGGTCTAATATGTTAGTACTAGAATGTACTAACACAACCTAGAGCAAACACATAGGTGTGGCCCCCTGCACCCCGGCAGCGTCTACTCAGGATCTCTTCCAAGATAGGAAACAAGTAGTAAAGTGGTGTGCGCTGCATGGGGCGAGTACGAAAGGAGGAGCATGCACCAGAACGGGGCACTGCACAAGCAGCAAAGGGCGAGATGACTCCAACAGAGGAGAAATAAATTACAATGCAGGCAGTAGTTCCACACCCCCACTTGCACTGGCAGCGGGACAAGCACGGTGCTCGGGCGCGCCCCAAAGTAAGGAATAATGACAGTGTAGTGGACGGGATGAAAAGGAAAATGTCCAATGCGAAAGTGCCACAACAAAATGCACAGTAATGTGGTAAAAGAATGTGTCCGGGATAACGTAATACTAATGAGGGTGGAGGTCATGGAAGTAACATATGTTGTATCACGCCTCCACAAGCGGCATCTGACTGTGTCCCAATTTCGAACTTCATGTATGACCCATGGTGAGAGGAGACGGTGCTGTAAAAGTGTGCCACGCAGAATGACAAGGACGGAGCAGAGCACACCATGGCTTTTGTGAGGAAGAGTGCCGTCAGAGCTTTCCAGACACCAGCCTCCTGGAGATACAGCTAGAGGTGGGTACCCCAGCGCTCGAGTGGTACAACAGCAGAGTGCAGGTCCACAGAAAAAGGAAAAGAGGCACAAAGAGATGACACAGGGTAGGGGGAGCCGCAGGAAGACGGAAGCCTCCCTGGCGGCGTGGCGGAAATAAATGGAGTATTGGTTTGGTTATGGAAACACATCGACAGGGCGGTGCGTAGAAGGAGGGCCACTCACTCTCAGATGCCTCACGGCTGGGTGAGTACGCCGGACGAAAAATCGGGGTAGCAAATGGAGACGGCACTCGCAGCCCAGCCCCCGCTAGACGGCAGGGCGCAGGAGAGACTAGCAAGGTAGTGAGTTGGACCTGGCTCCGGGAAAAGGCTACCCCCCACACGCAAAGGGGTGTGGAAAACAACAAAGAACAATCAAAGAGTGTAGGAAGGTGGATACCTAACTATGGTTACCCCAGATGTTTTGCCTTGTGTTTAGCTGGTTTTCAACTTAGTTGGCCTGGGATCCTGCTAATCAGGGCCCCAGGCTATCTGCTCTCTCTATAAAATGGACTCCATGTACCTTAGGCACATACATAATTGGATATTGGGTCACCTTATGAACCCCTGTATAGTGTACTATAGGTACCCAGGGCATAGGTGCATCCAAGGCCTATCAGGGGCTGCAGCATATCTTTTGCCACCCCTGGCTGGCCATCCAAACTGACCCAACAGGCTGATCAGTCAGCTGGGGCAAGGTTGTGTAATCACCCCTTGCTTAGGTATAGTATTCCTATATCTAACCTTATATCTAGACACATATGCACCTATAAGTCACTCCTATGGCAGGCCTTAACAGTCCTGGAGGCAGAGTGCGTGGTTTTATGTGAGATGGTGCTCTAGCATTAGCTGAGCCTGTCTGCAGCTTTCGGAACCATGTCCTTATAGCTGTTCTAGGGTATTGCCATACCATATACTCTTAAGTGCATTATGTACCTCGCGGTCAGATGCTAACTTTGGTTTGGCTTGGATTTATCAAAACATGTCGTGTGAGGTGTCATACGCTTTGGAATACTACCCCCTCGCCAGTTCTGGCAACGGGGGTAGCATTCCACCCTTCTAAAGGGAGAAGACATGTTACTTCCATTAATCCCGATTAAAGTTAACCAGAGCCTCAGCATCACAAAATGGATGCTGCTGCCACAGACACAAGTCTGACCTCCTGCTGCTGGGAGTCCTTCCAGCGAGAGAGGCTTGGACAATAGGTTTCCTGTCACAGGGAGGTGCTAGCACCACCCCAGACAGGAGATAGTGGATTGGGGCAGGGAGGGCTGAATGAAACGAGACACTGCCTGGGGCACACAAGGTGTCCCATGCATAGGCCAGTTCAAACCGGTGCGAAACTGGACAAAGGGAAAGGGGTGTAACCACCCCCTTCCTGGGTCCCACCCGTAGGAGGGACCTAGCAGGTAATCCAGCCCCTAGATTTGGTATATAGGTAGGACCTGTGTCCTTAGATTTTAGATAATCCTGACTGAAACTCTTATACGAAACTCTGGACCCTTCGACATCCTACTCGACGTAGAAGACTGAAGAATCTCCCTTGCGGTCAAGGAGTGACCACCCTGTGCAAGCAGGCACCATCAAGCGCTCAACGGTTTGCTTTGTCGTTGCTCCCGCCGGAGCTTGAACACAGAGCCTGACAAGACCCGGACTTCCAGACATCCAACAGCCCGATCCACAGCCACAGCAAAGCTGAGACCCGTGGAGGCGACGAGAGACGTAGGACCGGCCATCTTGGAAAAGCCAGCGAATTGCTTTCCGTACAACTTCTGAGGCACCCTCGAAGTTGTGCATTGGGGATTGAGAAGCCCCAGCCCCAAGCACCAACTGCACCGAAGATCACCTCTTCACACTCACCGAGTGCTGCGTGGTCCCCTTTTGCATTTTCCTGCTCAACGCGTCTGTCCGGTCACTTGCTCGTTGGCTAGTGGCCTCTGTGACGACGAACCTTTGAATTTCCAACGCTGGTCTGGTTGCTCCAGACTGGCCCTTGCTTCCCTGCGAAGGAGAAGCCCCTCAGTCCTTGCTGGCCTGAGTAAGAAACCATCTTCGATTCCTGCGTGGGTTGCATTTGCCAAGGCCTGTTGACTCCGAATCGAGATTCGACACCACCAACAGTGAGCGCCTTCGTGGGACAGTCCGTATCCAGCTCCTGGTCGTCGTCGACACCTCCTGGTCCACGTGGCTGCAGAGACAAGCTTCACGATATCACCTGATTGCTTCCCGACATCGCCTGGTTCCTTCCTGGTTCCTTCCTGGTTCCTTCCTGGTCACTGGCTAGTGACCCAGACTCTGTCCCCTCTGCTTTCAGGTACTCTTCATCCTCGATCCACCCTTGGATCCAACCGGACTCTTCTCTCCCGGTCGCCCGCAGCATCTTTTCTCCAAGGCTCCATAGAACTCCACGACGAAACCCGACACACTTTGACACCTATGCGCCCGCTTCCTGTGGGTGAGGTAAGGTAACGCGAGTACTGCGGTGCTCCTGTAAAGAGTAACTCTCCTAGTTTCAAGTGGTTAGTTTCTAGTCCAGTCGGAAGACTCCTAATTCTTTAACTTTCTAACTTTACGCACCCATTGACTTCTATGTGTACACAGGTATGCATTTAGACACTGCACCCGCATCCCGTGGGCCTCCCACTTCCTAACTGCTGTTAGTCCAGTGTAGCCCCAGCGATTACCAAGGCCCTAGGCCTTACCATTGTTTGTGACGTGGTTCTTATACCACTATTTTAGTTTATGGTTTAGCGGGCCACCAGGGCCTATCCATATTTGTGCAACTTTTGTATGTTATATTAGGTTACTTGTTATGCGCTTGTGCTCCTGTGCTCATAAAGAGTTAAGGGGATTGATTTAGAAATAAATACATATATATTTTGAATATATAACCTGTGTGGTGTCCTTTCATTTGGTATTAAAAGGTTTGCATATGGTAAAACAGCTGGCTTCACATGCCCTCTTGAGTTTAGCCTAAGACTGCTTTTGTCCATGCTACCACTAGGATAGCTGGTCTATAAGGTTGACTTTACAACCATCACCATAAGGGTTGTTTGGACTGGTGCAAGGTGCTCACTAGAATAGTGAACATCATATCCCAGGCCAACTTCTCACAACGAGCTGTCGGGGCGATTTACGACCCTAGGATATGCAAATGAGCAAAAGACAAACCAGTGATTTATGGTCAGCTGATGATTTATGATGTCCATACAGAATGATTTCTGATAACAAAATGATGACAGATTTGTGACCAAATGATTTATGACAGCCCGATGATTTATGACCATGAATTAGGGCGGCTGATTTATGACGATCAGGCAGAGCGATTTATGACAACAAGATGATGACCGATTTGTGACAGAATGATTTATGATGCCCGATGATTTATGACCCACAATTTATGATGTCCAAATGACACGGAGCGATAACCAATTGTGATAATGTATGATAATGATTTATGACCCGGCCTGAGAAGGTATCCAGGGGAGTTGTACAAATATGACACGTCATCTATACTAATATAATAAAGAGAGAGCCCAAACCTTTGAGGCAGGTAATCTCAGGAACCACAGCACCAATCACAACACCCAATACAGCATTGGAAAGGACAGTTGCAGCAGTTGGACATAGGCTATACAGCTGGCCACCATCTACATTATAAGGGGGAAAGAACGTTATGGGAAAAGTAGTCTGTTGTGGGCGTGGGCGTTCTCCTGGAAAGCCATGGGCGTGTGCATAGAGCGATGAGCGCGGCATGCTGGAACTGCCATCCCGATACGAGGGGGAGTTGCATTTACCATTTGGGCGTGTGCATGGGCGTGTGCATAGAGCGATGGGCGCGGCCTGCTGGGACTAAGAGGGGGTGTTGCATTTACCACTGATGTGGGCGTTGGCCGTTGACGCGATGTGGGGAGTGTAATTTCCATCGGATGGAGCCGAGCCGTCCCAATACGAGTGGGCGTCGTCCCAATACAAGTGGGCGTTGCATTTACCATTGTTGTGGGCGTTGCACGTTGACGCGATATGGGGCGTCTATTTGCCGTCGGCTGGAGCGGAGCGTCAGGTGGAGCGCACAGACACGTACGCGTCTGCAGCGGACACAAACGTTCCCATATTGCATTGAGGACACGGCTTCACAGTGGATGCATTCTTCGGCGGGGGCTGAGCCGGGTGATGAGGCGATTCTGAGTCGTGGGGCCTCAGCCGGGTGATGAGGCGATTCAGAGTACGTTTTTTTTAAAAACGCGGGGCCTGAGCCGGGTGATGGGGTGATTCAGAGTACATTTTTTTTAAAACGCGGGGCTGGAGCCGGGTGATGGGGCGATTCAGAGTAAGTTTTTTGAAAAACGCGGGGCCTGAGCCCGGTGATGAGGTGATTCAGAGTAAGTTTTTTTTAAAACGCGGGTCCTGAGCCGGGTGATGGGGCGATTCACAGAAAGTTTTTTTTAAAAACGCGGGCCTGAGCCGGGTGATGGGGCGATTCAGAGTACGTTTTTTAAAAAACGCGGGGCCTGAGCCCAGTGATGGGGCGATTCAGAGTAACTTTTAAAAAATAAATTGCCTTGCAAATTGAAAGCATTGCAGACATTCTATTTCATCCCCGGACAACGTCGAGACGGGCTGGTAGTGAGTAATAAAACTGCGGCCAACAACCACCACAAAAACAACGTCTGTTGGCTGTGTGTAGTAATACATGTACACGGGTATGGTACGGTTCCGGGAATGGGCGCAGTGCGGCCGTTATAGCAGAGGCAGCCCCCAAAGGGGGCCTCAAGGGCCGGCGCCTTAAAGGCCGCCCGAGCCCAAAAGGAACAAATCCAGTTTGTGCAGGTTAGCGCCACCAGAAACTCCCGCGCGGCGAAAAGCGCCCGGGCCCTCCCCAAGTACAAAGGGAAGATGGAAGGGGGGAGCGAGATATAAGGCGACGCTCCCCGTGGGCACCCTTTTTCATCAGGGAGCTGGGGGAGCGGCACCAACAATTTTGAGTCCCACCCACCCACACCTACAACAGCAGCGTCGCAGTGCTGACGGATGAAAATAATTAGGGGTGCAACGATTGGTGATGGAGACACACCGGGCAGTGTGTGGAAGGAAGGCCACTCACTTTTGGATGCTTCACGGCTGAGTGAAGCGGTTTAACAAGAAGGGGTAGAAAATAGAGACGGCACTCGCAGCCCAGCCCCTGCCAGACGACAGGGCACCAAAGAGTCCAACATGGTAGCGAGCTGAGGCCTAACTCCAGGAAGAGGCTACCCTCATACGATGAGACAGTAAAGAGAGAGCAAATCCAACCAAAAGGGGCGGAAACAAAAAGTGTATTGGTTTGGTTATGGAAACACACCGACAGGGCGGTGCGTAGAAGGAGGGCCACTCACTCTCAGATGCCTCACGGCTGGGTGAGTACGCCTGTCGAAAAATTGGGGTAGCAAACGGAGACGGCACTCGCAGCCCAGCCCCCGCTAGACGGCAGGGCGCAGGAGAGACTAGCAAGGTAGCGAGTTGGGCCTGGATCCGGGAAAAGGCTAACCCCCACACGCAAAGGGGCGTGGAAAACAACAAAGAACAATCCACAAGCTGCCAGGGTGATTTACGACCCTAGGATATGCAAATGAGCAAAAGACAAACCAGTGATTTATGGCCAGCTGATGATTTATGATGTCCAGACAGAATGATTTGTGATAACAAAATGATGACAGATTTGTGACCAAATGATTTATGACAGCCCGATGATTTATGACCATGAATTAGGGCGGCTGATTTATGACGATCAGGCAGAGCGATTTATGTCAACAAGATGATGACCGATTTATGACAGAATGATTTATGATACCCGATGATTTATGACCCACAATTTATGATGTCCAAATGACACTGAGCGATAACCAATTGTGATAATGTATGATAATGATTTATGACCCCGGCCTGAGAAGGTAACCAGGGGAGTTGTACAAATATGACACGTCATGAGTAATAAAACTGCGGGCCAACAATTTTTATTATATAATCTCACAATATACTACCAGACTGGTGTTACGCATTATTCTGAATATCTTGCCACATTATGTTATATAACAATTAATTTAATTGTCAATATTGCATCTATTGTTTGAGCAACTAAACCTAAAATAACAGGGGGCCTAGATGTACAAGGAAGAAAGTGGCAAAGTTATTATTTTAACATAATTGTCTGCTCTAGACCTTCTTTGCAGTTCCCACAAGCGAGTCCCAAATGATTTACAGGAACAAGCTGAAAATATGGCTGCATACAGCTTTCTTTCTGAGGTCAAGTACCATACAAGGTGCAAACGGACGAAAAGTAGTATAAGTGTTTAGACTCTTTAATGGAAAGAATTGCTAAACTTCTATTTCACAACTACAAAGCCATTGCTACCATTATTCTGCGATAAAATGTGCAATTGCTTTCAAATAAAGCACCCACAAACCTGGGCATAAACATGGGATGGCTCTCTCAATGAACTCCTGTAGTTGATCAGACTGGCAAAAGTACATACAGTGAAATATATTCCTCCTTGTTTTTATTTCAGAATGATTACTTAGAAGTGTTCGTCATCATTCAGATATCATAAATGTGGCTATAAATCTACACGCAGAAACAAATATATTTGTGAAAAGGTTTAAACAGCTACATCATAATAAGTAGTTTACTCTATCCCATATAGCAAAAAGCCAACTGTTATATGCAGACAACCAACAGCGATATGATGCAGTACTAAAGGCAGTTTAACATAACCCATTGTAACATAAACTAGCCTATGTGAAGGCAATACTTTTCATATGCAAGGGATTCAATATTCCTAATCATTACAGTCGGAAACACTCCTTAATTTTATGCGGTTAATGTAACAAAACTTCCATCTCATACTTCCTCATGCATAAGGACACAAATCTGTTGGACTTTATCTGCCTGTGAGCTCATCCGCACGTACCATCTGGTTGACCGCTGTATAAGGCGTGCTATCCGTAATGGTTTCAAATGGAGATCTGGCCCCATTGGCATCGGTGGGGGTTGCTACTTCCCAACTGAATAAGATGGAGGACTGGTTGATGCCGGCGTCATCACAACGTTCCTTCATAACAACATAGTTGGGGTAGTGAGGGTCACATGGTGTCACACAGACTAACGGGTAGCCCGGCGATGGCAACTTCTTGACACCCTCTTTGGTGACTTCTTCCACGTGGTCATAATCAGCCAAGGATACGACCTGTACAAATGCAAAACAAGACAAGATCTTTACAAATCAGGATTCGTGAGTAAACGAACTATAAATATAGGAGTGAGAGATAGGTCCAGAAGTCGTAATGATTGCTTCTCAGCACTATGGGCCAGATGTAGGAAGCCTAATACTGGTCGGTAACGGCCGAAATGACCGAATTTCGGCCGTTACCGACTGGAATTAGGCTTTTCAGATGTAGGGGCCTAAATTAAGGATTCGGTAATTTACCGAATCGGTAATATAAAGAATCGGTACATTACCGAATTCTTAAATATCGATTCGGTAAATTACCGAATCCTTAATGTAGGGAGCACTCAAATGAGTGCTTTTCCCATTTTAGGATTCGTTATTTACCACCAACTACAAGTTGGTGGTAAATAGCGAAAACCCCAAAAGAAGTAATTTTTTGCAAATTATTACTGTGCCATGTGGCAGACATACATGCCCTTAGGGCATGTATATGTGCCACATGTGCACCCATACACAATTCTGGGGAGCAACAGGGTGTCAAAGTGACACACTGCCACCCTTCAATGTGTTCCCCCTTTTACTGATTCGGTATTTACGGATTCAGTAATTCCCATTCATTCCTATGGGGCTCTTACCGAATCGGTAAATACTGATTTGGTAGTTACCGAATCTTACTGATTCGGTAATACTTACCGAATTAATACCTACATCCCATTTACCGATTCTAAAATACCGAATCAGTAAAATTCGGTATTTTAGAATCGGTAAATCTGGATTACCTACATCTGGCCCTATGCCGCTTAACAAGAGTGGTCCGGGAAATAGACCAGCATTTCCCAACCCAGCCGTTTACTGATACTGGGAGCACTGTTAGCTCCACCAGCAGGGAAAATCCAGCCCAAAACGAGTTAGGCAATGAGGGTCTCCTAAGAACTTAGGAAAAAAGGGTTATCAGTAATTCCTGGTCCATTCATCTGGCAATTCTCCATTTTGGCTCAGACTTTTACCTGGAGGGATAAAAACTCCAAGTATAAGTAAATCTCATTATTCTGATGGGGCTGATAACTGCTGTTACCGTCCCCTTCAAAACTAAGTTGCCTTTAGTAATGGCAGGCTGTGTGTTTTCTGTTGCTTATTGTGACAAAGCGGTTTATTAGTTGGGATGTATTGAGGTCCACTACAAGAAATAAAAGCACTACCCTGTTAGGTCCCGTAAACTGTTTCAGTAATTTAAACCTGAGCTTAACTCTTGGTAGCTATGGCACAGTGCAGACAAGCTTAATTAAGAGAATACGTGTAAAGCATTTAGTAACAGCAAAACAGTTAAAAAAGTAAAAAATACAACACAATAAATATCCCACTCCAATTTATAAAAATAGAGAATATTTTATTGAAGAAAATGATACCAAAATGACAAACATCCAATACAGGGAATTAGAGAAATAATTAAAAAAAATGTAAGTTGGGGGCGTGGCCAAGATGGCGACCTAGGCGGCAGCAACTCCCGAGGGCTCCCCGTGCTGAACTCACCCCGGGGGCTAAATATTAGCTAAATCCTCCCCTGCGGAGTGCCACGGGTGGTGTGGGGGTCGGCAGAGCCCTCGGAGCCGTCTTGGAGTGCAATTCAAGGAGCGGGCACCTTCTTTGGAGCGAACAACATCCCGCCGCTGTTTGCCGAGTAATGGCGACCGGGGGACGAGTCGGTAGCCTAGAGTTAGCCGTGAGTGGTGGCAGAGGCCTTGAATATCTGCGCCTTTACCAACAGCCTGGCGACACTCCGCTGGCCCCGGTTTCCAGCTCGGGGAGGCAGCAGATTCCGCGCAGCAAGGTAGCTGGCCGAAGGCATCCCCGAGGCCGACGGGGGGCAGGCGTGCCGGAAACACCGAAATCGGGCCCACCCCGGCATCCCGCGGGGCCTCCTGTGTCCGCATCGAAGATGTCTGCGCTGGAGCGGACTCCCAGCTGGCAGCTCTGAGGCCGGTACACACCTAAGGAGAAGGGACGGGGGCTGCGGCGCGATGGAGGACAGCCTCGGAGAGGTTATTGGGAGCCATTTTGTGAGGGCGCATCCGACGCCCGGACGGAGTTGTGGTTGGCAAAGAGGCGGTGGCCGACACGCCCGCAAGGCAGGAACCACTGACAGGAGCCCCCATACCATCACAGCAGCAGCGGATCAAGCTACCCATAAGCAGTGGACCGTAACCACAATGAGCGGACCCCAGCAGAGACTGGGAGGCCTCAACATATGCCCAGTAGTGATATTACGGGCCCCACTCCAGGTACGTCGAGCAGCGCCTGCAGCGGAGTGCAATCCCTTCTGTCATCGTTGGCTGGGCAGTGGCACTCGGGAGGCAGGTCGGCCGCCCAGAAGCAGAGGTGGGTTGCGGCGAGAGGCCTTGGGGCTCTGAACCGGTATCATCAGCCCGGCGTCATCCCAACTGCCCAGGTTTCCAGCACGGAGAGGCGGTGGAGTCCGCAAAATACAGTAGCCAGCCGAGGGCACCCCCGAGTTCTGCTGTGGGTCAAGGGTGCCAGCAGCGCGAAATCGAGACCGGGGCTGTGGGGCCTCGACAGACGGAGGTGGGCCCCACTCCTCCCGGTACCCCACGAACCCTGCAGCATCCGCACTGGAGAGGTGGGCGGAAGTGTGGTCTTCAGGCGGGCAGTGAGGAGCCAGGCAAGCTCCCCAGGTGAGGAGATTGGGTTCAGCTTTCTCCGTGCTGAAGCTCCTGAGAGGCCTATAGGTGCCATTTTGCGGGAGCGCAACTGACATCCGGTCCAAGCGGCGGCTGGAGTGGAGAAGGCGGCCGGCAAACCTGCAAGGCAGAGCACCATTGGCAGAGGCGACGGGGGTGTTCCAAGGAGCCCCAACTCCACTAGAATAGAAGCGGAGCACTCAAACATCAGGCGGAGGGTAAGGGCTCCGACGAACGTTCCCCGACGGAGGCCAGGAGGCCCCAGCACATAAAGGGCACGGGGAAACGGACTCCCCGGTAGGCCCCCCAGTGACCATACAGACCCTGCTCCCTGGGCACATCGCGCAAAGCGGAGAGGCTTGCTCCTGGGGCCTCGGTGGTGGGGGCACTGCTGGGGAGACATGAGTGTGCACAGCAGACAGGTGCCTCACGTTCGTAAGAGCCCAGACCAGTGGGCGGGTGAGATAACGAGCCGTGCTTTCGGACTGAGAGGAGAACGCGGTGGAACATCGCCCAACGCGGCCGGGTGAGGGGCACGAAACACAGGAGTTGGAGCAGACGGAGCAATATGGCCAGCTCACAGAAGAAGGGGGATGCACACTCCCGGAGATGCTCAGCAAGGGCCCAAATAAAGGGGACAAAGGACCGCCGTCTCCAAATGCGGTGAAACCACATAATGACATGAGCGAGGGTGAGGTGCCCATCACAAAATCATTTCTAGAGTCCTTGTTTAATTCTCTTCGCGAGGACTTCCACGCACTGAAACAAGAGATGGCCGGAGAGGTCCGAGAGATTAGCCGAGAGGTGGATGGTCTGGGCGAAAGATTGGCAGCGGTTGAGGAAGCGGACCAGGCCAGGAGCGAGGAGGTGGAACTAAACCAGGAGATCATAAGACTCAAGGACCAACAGGTCGATCTGCAAGTACAGACCTAGAAAACAGGTCGCGACGGAACAACATAAGGGTCCGGGGGATACCACTCAAAGAAGAAGGAGCAAATGTCGCTGGTTACCTGCAAGGCCTCTCGGGAGATCCTGGGGGAGGCAGTGGATTTTGACATAAGAATTGACAGAGCACACAGAGAAGGGCTGGCAAGGCAGGCACCCGCACCCCACACTGACATTCTCGCTTTCCTACCCGATTTCCCGCTCACAGAACTAATCTTACGGGAACCGAGGCAGAAGCAGCCCATTCAATACTTAGGACATCCCGTAGCCTTGTAACAAGACCTGTCAGCCATCACACTCCAAAAAAGAAAAGCGTTTAAAGTCTCCACGGACTTCTTGAGTGACAAAGGGATCCCATACTCTTGGGGACATCCCTTCCGCCTAATTTTCAAGTGGAATGGTGTCTTGCAGCAACTGCGATCGCTTCAGGACACTTGTGTCATGTTGGGCATCGAGCAGACAGAGGGGCCTGCGTCTCCAAGACGGTCACAACATGCCACCAGAGGAGGATGGCAAACGGTTCATCGTAGATGCTCCCCTGTGACGGATCAGAAACCGGACCCTCACACCATAACGCAGGAAAGGGCCTTGGCAATCCAAGAGGTCGCTAAGGATACTTCACCAAAGGCCTGAGGAGATACGGGGAGGGGGATTCTAAAGCACATCTGCATTGCTAACCCGGGGTGGGGAATGGGCGGGGGGCCACGAGGGTCGTCAAGGCAGCTCGCTTCACCAGGTAAATTCGCCGCAGGCCTTTGGGGCGGACTACCAGGCCTGGGACTATGCACGCAAGTGGGGGTAACGACGTTGCCGTTAAGGAGGAGGGGGGGCTAGGGGTGTGGGAGCTTCGACGGGGCAGGGAGGGGGAGGTGGGGATGGTTGGGGGTTGGTGGGCTGGGGACAGGGAGCGGAAGGGGGGAGGGTTGGGGGGTGGGCTCCGGTGTGTTACATTCTAAGGGGGCGTGGGCAGAGCGGGGGGGCTGGGGGCACCTCCTTACAAATGCAGAGCCCCAACAGAGACTGGCCATGGCTGAAGCTAGCATGAAGGTTCTCACGTTAAACATAAAAGGGCTTAATAACCCTATCAAGCGGAGGGCAATCATATCCTTCCTGGAGAATTCTGGGGCTTCAATATGTCTGCGAAAAGAAACACACCTGCTCTCCAGGGACTGGCATCGCATGCGCTCCAGGGCTTTCCCTCAGCAATACTTCTCCTCCACGACAGAGAAAAAAGCGGGGGTAGCAATTCTGTTGGCTAAGCACTTTAAGGGCCAGGTGGGAGACAAGATCGCTGAGATCAAAGGCAGGCTCCTGGCTTATACGGTTCAAGTGGGGGGGAATGTTCTTGGCTATGGGGTTGCTGTATGTTCCTAACACAAAGCAAGAACCCTTCCTCAGTGGAGCCCTGGCAGATGTACTGGCGTATCAAGCAAAATACACATTAGTGGGAGGTGACATTAATCTGGTGATGGACCAGGATAAAGACCGGTCAGGCCAACGCTATTGCTCTACAGGGGCGATTTCACAGGAAGGCAGACAATGGCTGGCCAGCAGAGGGTTCTTAGATCTTTGACGGGAGGTCCCCCCCAACTCCACGGGGTACCCGTTCTACTCACATGTACACCTCACCTACGCACAGTTAGATCACCTCTTGGGATCCATGGACCTAGCTCCCTCAGTCTCAGACGCAGACATCACCCCTGCCAGACGCCGGCGTCCTCCGAATGATGTGTTTTCATTCCTTAACTGACGTTTCCTGAAGGAGATCTACAACCCTGGTGATCCCCGGACCCAGTACCGGTCGGTGCTCCCGCCGTTCGCCCATATTTAAGTTCATTGGCAGAAAGTCGCTACTGTGTCACCCCCTTTTCCACGTTCCACCCGGCCAGCAGCCTCTGTGCGCTGATTACAGAAAAGGACCTTTACAGTCCACGTCCTGAGGAGAACCTTGAACTCATCATTGGTTCGAAACGCGTTGACTCCCAGCCTGTGATAAGGAAGAAGGGTGCAGCTGGGGAATAAGTAGCATCACTGGCCCTGCCCCAGCCGTCCAATCCTTAAAAATACCTTTTCACAGGTTCTTTGAGATAGGCAGGAAGTCCGCATTATCTGTTTTTTCCGCCTTTCCATTGGTATATAATTTAAAGGACTGTGTTGCTTTTATGGAATGTTTTGTATGTTTCAATATGTTTGTATATAGTAACGTGGCTCTTGGTGTTCTGAATTTTGATAATTCACTGTGATTTACTTAGTCATTTGAATTAATTTTTCACTTGTATATATTGTGCACACCGATGTCTGTTTGTTGATTCAACTGCTTGACAATTGTGCCCTTCTTGTCGTATGAGAAATCAATGAAACCAATATCAAAAAAAGATAAATAAATAATTTCCAAATTAATTGTGGCCCACGTAGCATTGATAGGCTGGGTGGGGCTTAAATTTGTCAAAAATCGAACCGGATCAGCCACCCTGTTCTGTTTGGCGATTATTGAGGTCCGGGCTGGTCAGGGATAGGACCCAAAACCTCCCTTTGTTTACTGACATCACCCCGGTGGCACTTTCAGATCACAATGCGGTCACACTTCACATAGGGGTCCCGCGCACAAAATCACACAAAGGCAGGTTGCGCCTACGGGAGACACTGCTACAGCGGAAAGGGGTCACCCAACAACTACGCCAAAGCATCATAGATTCCGTAAGCACTAACGATAGCGTAGACGTACCGGTGACAGCAGTTTGGGGGGCACTGAAAGCGGTGGTGCGCGGCGTTCTCATAGCTATTGCAGCGGCCGAAGCGCAGGAGCGTAGGGACAGGAGGCAGGCTTTAGCAGTGCAGGTGTTAGAATTAGAGCGGGTACACAGCAGAACAAGGGCCCCTAGAATTTGGCAACAGCTAAAAGCAGCAAGGGTACAGCTTGCGAGCCTGGATCTCGATTGGGCAGAATACGCAGCTCTACGTCTCCGACATACATACTATGTAGGAGGCGATAAAACGGGGCGACTACTGGCAGCAAGCTTAGAGCTAAGGTCCAACGCTCAAAAATTCTCGCTCTCCAGGGCCAAGGAGGACTCATGCTTGTGGAAGATGAACAGATAGCGGAAGAGTTTCGAGCATTTTACGCCTCACTCTATGCTGCAGACCGAGCCGTGGACCCAGAGGGAGGAGACACCTACCTCAAAGGAGCATCAGTTACAGCCCTTAATGAGGCTAGCGCGCGAACTCTGGACGCCCCAATAAGGACGGAGGAAGTAATATTGGCAATAGCACGCCTTAAACCTCTAAAAGGACCAGGGCCTGACGGATTCTCCGCAGGCTTCTAAAAGGCTTTCTGCCCATTGTTGGCACCTGTGCTTACCAAACTGTTCAACTCCTTCCAGGGGCCAGGCTCCATTCCCCAGGACATGCTCGCGGTAGACATTATCTACCAAACCATGCAAGGACACTTCGCAGTGTGCCGCCTGCCGGCCCATTTCCCTGCTTAATTTAGACCTCAAAATCTTCACAAGGATTCTAGCAGCTAGACTGGGGCCCTGCCTGCCGGGAATCATAGAACCCGATCAATCGGGCTTCATCCCAACAGACAGTGCAGTGATAATACTAAGCGACTTTTGCATGTGATAGACAAGGCCCATTTTAACGACGTGGACGCAGCTCTCCTATCGGTAGACGCCGAGAAGGCGTTCGACAGGGTGGACTGGCGGTACCTGGACAAGACCCTGGCGCGCTGTGGCATTGGTGACCGCTTCCGGACTTGGGTCGCCAGCTGTTACGACACTCCCCAAGCGTCCATCCGGGTTAATGGCATAGGCTCGCAACCCTTTGACATCATGCGGGGCACTAGGCAGGGGTGTCCGCTCTCACCTCTGCTATTTGCCCTTTATATCGAACCATTTGCGCAGAGAATCTGCGATCACCCTGACGCCCAGTACAACCAAAACGGTCGAGCATAACTACGTAGCACTTTTTACTCAAATTCAGGGGGACTTGAAGAGGTGGCAGCAACAACCGCTCTCCTGGCTGGGTCGGGTGGCGGCGATCAAAATGTCCTTGCTCCCCAAGATCCTCTACCTGTTCCAAACCATCCCCGTCACCCCACCGATAGGGATGCTTCAGAAGATGCAAGATGCGATACGACACTTCGTATGGGCCGTTAAACGAAGACTCCCGGAGATCTGGCCAGGCGAGCTCCTAACGAGGGGGGTTTGGGCATCCCAGATCTTCTCTGCTAATTCCAAGCGACACAACTTCATTATTTCCTGGAATGGAACCGCCCAGAATCAGAAAAACGGAGGCTATTTCAGGACAGGGCAATTGCCCAAATGTCGCTGTGGAAGGTGCCCTTTCTGCATCGCGCGGACAGGCCGGACGGCCTATCTTTAACAATCACCTATCACTCGCTCACTACTCAAGGTGTGGGATGCGGTGGCAGTCAGTAGAGGTCTCACCACTTTCCCCTCGCCCATGTCGCCAATACTCGACAGCCCGATCTTTCCTCCAGGGATGGACCAAGGGGCGCTTCGCCAGTGGTGGGCATCGGAATGTAGGTCGGCCTGACATCTGTTTGATATGGATGGCTTTATCCCACTTGACACCTTGAAGGAGATGTATACCCTGATAGCACTGCAGCGGTTCCAGTACTTCCAGATCCGCCACTGGCTCACGCAGGGGGACACATTACCACAAGCGATTCGGAGGCTGACAGTCTATGAGAAATGGCTCATCATGAAACAGTCAGATAGACAAGCGATCACAGATCTGTATAAGATGCTGAGCCCTCCCAGTCTACCCTGCGTTCCGCTGGTCAGAGGCGTTGGGAAGCAGAGCTCGGACGAACTCTGACGGATAAAGAGTGGCAGGACATTTATTAGAGGGCCCACCACACTGCCAGAAACATGGCTAGCAGGGAGTCGGCTGTTAAGATCGCATATTACTGGCACCTAACGCCGGCGAGGCTACATCAGAGTAACCCAAGCCGCAGTTCCGCATGTTGGAGAGGGTGTGGCAAGGAGGGGACACTGACACATTTGTTATGGGAGTGTGAGGGCGTAACAGATTACTGGACAGAGGTGCTTCACGACATTATTACTCACTTCGAGACAGAAATTCCTCGCTTCCCAGCCTACACATTACTAGGCCTCCCCAACGCCTTAACATTTCCACTTAAATCGGTAAGGGGCAACAAATGGGGTTGGCAGTAGGAGCGGTGACACAACACATACTCTCCCTCTGGGGTACCACGAGGAAACCTACACACGTGGGGTGGCTTCATCGGCTGTGGTATATAATGGGGACGGAGCGGATTCAGGCAACACTCACCCAAACAGTAGATTCCTTCACCACCATATGGCAACCGCTCATTTCTCTTTTAGCTAGGGAATTCAACTAACTTACCTGTCCGAAATACCTCAGAGTGCTGAGACTCACAGATGCATTCGCCAAAAACCCAGCTCCTCGAGATAGCAACAACATCATTACGCTCGGTGTGATGGGCCCCGGAAGAAATTGCGACACACCGGTGTGAGAAAATGGATCTATATATACCGGACAATAATGCAGTACAGTGTGTATAGAGTCCACCAACCCCAAAGGTATAACAGAGGTTAAAGTCAGAACTGCTCTTACTCTCCAAAGTGGTAGCTTGGTCGAGCAGTAAGGCAGTACCAGAGGACAGTGTAAAGCATTTGTTGTGCACACTCAGTCAGCAAAAGGTTTCACACACTCAAGAACTGAACTCCAGGCCAATTGTTATTATATCCTTAGATATAGTTGATTTATTTACCAACAGTTATAAAAATATACTTTTCAAGTTATGAGTACTCTCATGTAAATACTTTGTAGAGGAGCAATAAAGTTTGAGCTCACAACAATTACATGATAGCTAGTAAGCAACACAGTTCTGAAACACACTCTAGCATTGAGCTCAATGGGTTTTTCACAGGTAAGTACAGTTGATTACTTTATGGATTACTTTGGTAGTTCCAGGACTAGATCTTAGATTCAGTCCTGGGGTCTAAACTGAAACCAGATTAGCAAAAACGTTTTAGTTACTGTGAGGAATTTTCCTGAATATAAAGCGGTTTTAAAACTTCACACTTGAAAACTTTTCAAGGTAATTCTGGCAATGTTATTCAATGGGAGGAAATTCAGGTTACAGGTAAAGTACGATCGCGTTACTTTTGTAACCCAGCACTAGTCTCCTAGGGCCAGCACTGGGGGATTAACTCAAAACAGGTAGGTAATTGCGTTTCAGTATTTCGTACGCTTTGTAAAGAATATTTGCAGTTTTCAAAAGTAGACAGAAGAAATTTCATAGAAAAGCAGAAAATGGGTCCCTTTGGAGAAAATACAGGTTACTAGTAAACCTGCTAGGGATTACTTTTGCGGTTCAGTGCTGGGCTGAAAGGTACAGTACTGACTTCTCTCCTGATCACAGGTGAGTATTTTCTAATTTGGACTTTGGCTGATTTTATAGGAATATTTTCAGTTTTCAAAACTTCACACTTTGAAAATTTTCGAGTCAAAATGGGTCAATGTTATCCAATGTCAGGTAATTACCGGTTTCCAGGTGAGTACTTGGTTGGTGAAGTTAGGGTTCTGGGCATAGACTCAGGGGTCCCCCAAGGTCAGGTGAGTACAGTTAGTTCAGTCCCAGCAGCACAGGGGCGGCCGGGTGCATAGGTAGGTAGGCCCAATGTTATCCAATGAGGGTAAGGGGGCCTTCGGTTGGTGGCTGCTGGCTAGCAGGCCACGCAGCTCTGGGAGCTGGGCTCCTGGTCACCTGCTCAGGGAAAGGGGGGGGGAAGTACGATAGGGCAAAGAGGTCACTGCCAGCGGCTCTCGGGCGGCTGGGTGCAGGGTGCTTTTGAGCCGACGGGCGCTCAATGTTATCCAATGAGGATCTTTAAAAAGAAACAAAGGCTGCAGGCTCGGGGACGGTGACTCTCCAGGGGCGACCAGCACTTCGAGAGGTAAGTTGGGATGATGGAGCACAGGTAGGTACCCCAAAGGGACTCACAGGGGGCCGCAGGGTGCAGGGGTGTCTTTGGGGGTCGGAAAAGCTTACTCTCGGCTGGTCGCGGTTGGGGTGGCCCCTGGTTCTGAGCCTGCAGGCGTCAGCTGGTTCGTCGAGGAGGGTCTTTGGGCACTGGACTTCGGGTCCCAGTCACCGGGGGGACGTCCTCGTGGTCTTGGTTCGGGTTGGCCCGGCCCGGGCTCGGCTGGTGCAGGGTGGGTTGGTCCGGAGCTACCTGGTTGGCACCAGGTGGGTTGTTGCAGCAGAGCCTCTGCTGGTGGGAGTCCCAATCTTCGAGAGGGTCAAGGCAGGCAGGTCCTCAGGGTTTCCCAAGGTTGCTATCAACGGAGGTCGCTAGGATTAGGCAGGAGTAGGTTCCAGGATCAACATGCCGGTAGGGCTGGGGCCAAGTCAGTTGTTGTTGTCCTGTTAGCAGCTGCGCGGCGGGTCTTCTTCTTGACCTTCTTTCTTCTTTTGATATCGGGATCTGAGGAAGGAAGGTTCAGGAGCCCCTAAATACTAAATTTAGGGGCGTTACAGGTAGGGCAAGGGCAGTGACCAATGGGTCCCTGTCCTGGGGTGAGGGCACCCCCTAGCCTGCGCCTCTCCGGTGGGAGGGGGGCAGGAGCCTAGCCGGGATTGGGCATGGCTCCCCATCTGCAAGATGGCCAGAGCCCGGGTCGTGCTTCACCTTGCCTCCTCCACCTGAGGGGTGGAGTTGGCAAAGGTTGGCACACCCTCCTTCCTGACGTAGTTTTTCCTGCCAGTCTCCCCGCCAGAGTGGGGGTAGAACGGGTGGGGGGGCAGTTGCTGGGTACAGCAAATGGCCTGGAGAAGCTCTCAGAGGCGGTATGCCTTTGAAGCTTTCCCCTGTCCATCCTGAGGGAGGAGACATAGCACTTCGCCTAGGATGTGCATTTTTGCGGGCCCAGGAGAGCGGGGGGGCTCTCCACCCAGGGGTCCAGCAACATGTCTGCTGTGTGGCAGCCTCTGCAGCCACTCAGCCCAAACGGGGATTGTAGGTTCGGGTTTTGGAGGGCATCTCTAAGATGCCCTCTCGTGCATTTTGCATTAAATCCCACACTGGCATCAGTGCGGGTTTAATGTGCTGAGAAGGTTGGTACCAAACTTGTCAATCTTCAGTGTAGCCATTATGGTGCTGTGGAGTTCGTAAATGACAACCTCCCAGCACCATATACTCTTAAATGGCATCACTGGACTTACAGTGCCCAGGAATGGCCCGGGGTACTGTAGGGGCACAGGGCTCATGCACCTGTGCCCTCACCTCTGGCATAGGGCACCCAGCGAGAGGGGTGACTGAAGTATGTCAGGGCAGTGGGTTCTGTGGGCATGGCACACAGGGATGTGTGCCATGTCGACTCTTGTTTTAGTTCTGTACTTAGGCACTCCGCCTGCAAAGGCAGTGTGTGGGTGCCAGGGTACAGGGCCCCTGAGGGTGGCACAATAAGTGCTGCAGCCCTCAGGGGTCTTCTATGGTCACCATGCCCTGGGTACCTAGGGTACGATTTACTAGGGGCTGACAGGTGGCCAGAGATGCCAATTGGGTATTTTGTTTCAGCATAGTTTTTCTTTTTTAGGGAAGGAACACAGGCCCTGGGTACCTGATTGGCAGGGACCCAGGGCACACTCAGTCAAAGCACATCAGCAGTTCAGAAAAAAGTGGGGCATACCAAGGCAAGAAAGATGGCACTTTCTCACAACCGGGGTGTGGAGGAGCGGGGGGAGGGGTTGTTGCTGTTGTTTGTTGTATGGGTAATTGAGTGCCTTATCAATAAAAGCTCCACCATTACGCGCTGTCATGGACACACTGGAGTACCAAGTGGTACACTCCGCTCCTTGACCAAGGCTGGGGGGTGGTATGGTGCGGGTACAAAGGGCGGCCGCCGGGGTATAGGCTGGCTGTACCGTAATGTGTTTAAAGCAGTGATAATCAATAAAACAAATTTGAACACCAAAAAAATTGTCGCCAAAATAGTGCCAAAAGCACAAAGCGCGAACTATTTTGGTAGGCTGGGACGGGAGACTACCTTTACATCGCGGTCATCACACCGGGATGCCATTACAACACAGTTGTTACAACGACCACGTTGTTACCACGCAAAGCCATTACTACGCAAGTCATTCCATCGACTTGCAGTAGATGGTGCGCTAACATTAGGATTAGTATAGTTTACTATTCCAACACCTTCCCTACTGTTACGTAGGCTGGAATTGGAATAGTAAATTTCTAATGTCAACGCGCCATCTACTGCAAGTCGATGCAATGACTTGCGTAGAAATAGCATGCGTGGTAACAACGCAGTCGTTGTAACGGCCGTGTTGTAATGCCATGCGATGTAAAGACTCGCGTTGCTACGAGTCAGTTACATTTGTACCTGATCCTTGGTAAGTACACGATGGCCCGCCCGGGTGCGATCCAGATGGCCTTCATGGACCTATCGTCCGCGTTTGACTGCAGTAATCGGGTCAAGCTGTGGCAGGCCATGGGGGTGGGGGCTCCCATTGTGGACTTCCTGATGGACGTGCATAGAGAAAGCAAAGCAAACGTCAGATACTCGCAGGACCCCCGGGTATCCAGGACATTTGATATCGAGAGAGGGGTGAGGCAGATGTGTATCCTTGCACCCTTCCTGTTTAATCTATATATCAATGCCCTGGTAGCGTCAGGGGCCGACTTCCCGCATGTAGGTTGCAGGGGTCTCCCTGTCCTCCTATATGCGGACGACGCTGTCCTGATAGAACACCAAGAGGTTTTCAACGCCTCCTGGATGCCTTACTGAACTTCATGGTGTCTCGTGACCTAAAGATCAACAATGCCAAATCGTACATCATGCAGGTGGGGCCACGACAAAAGAAAAAGTTCTGTTTCTCAGTAGGCTCCGAGAAGATTCCCACAACTCCTGTCTTCTCATATCCAGGGGTACTCCTGGATGAGCGCCTGAAGTGGGGGCCTCTCATTCAAAGGAAATGGGGGGAGTTCACCAGAATAGTGGGTGCAATTTTCAGCTTTGCTGCTAAGATGGGCAAACGTCCAATTGCAGCGATGGTGAACATTTACAAGGCAAAGGGCGTTTCAGCCGTAAGCTATGGTAGTGAATTGTGGGGGTACACTACGGTAGACCCTTTGCAGGTGGTAGAAAACACATTTTTAAAACGCCTTCTGGCTTATCGAACCTTATCGCCCATGAAGAATTGGGGATCCCTTTTTTATGTGACGTTCTCGCTCTGCGCCCTTTAGTATTTTGGCTTAAGTGCTGGCTCAACACGGATCTAAAACTAACCCAGCAAATTATGACAGACTGTATGTCCTTGGACCATATGTCCCGAATCCCATGGCTATGGTATATTAAAGGTTGCCTTTCAGAGTTGGGACGTGCTGACCTCTTTTCAAATCCCCTAACCATCAGAAGAAAAGATGTTGTATCTGTTAAAGATGTATTTCTGTCTAGAAGGAGGTTGGAAAGGGACGCTCAGGAATTATGTAAACCCAGTGTCCGTAAATACCTGACCTTAATAAAGGAGCGCTCAATAGAGCCCTATCTCTTGGGGACCCTGACTACCTATGAGCATTTTTTACTGACCTGGTTCCGGTTTGACCATTTTAACCTTTTGATCGCGGCGCCTAAGGGGTCCAGAAGAGGTCAAGTGTTAGCACCCTGTGTCTACACAAGACCTGCTTCACTTCACGTTCTGCTGTAAATACTATGATGTGCCCCGGAGACACGTTTTACTTCCCCTCTTAAGGAGACTTAATTTTAGTCAGGTGCGCTCAGCACTTTTGTACCTCCAGATGTTGAAACCGGAGTGCATTGTCTTTATTGTAGGTTACCTAAAATCATTGATGAGAACCAGGGCTTGTCTAGAATATCAGCCAACCATGGGGGTTGTTGTATCTTTTATTATACATATGTGTTTTATGTGTTTATCCGGAGAGATATTGATATTTAACTTTTGTATCTGTAGCATCATACTCACGTTTCGGAAAACATGAATTTGATATTTTTAATGTATGTATCCAAGGTGTGCATATTTTTTTTTATTATTATCACTTTTATGGTTTACTTGATGTAAAACCGAATAAAGTTTTATGAAATTTAAAAAAAATGAGTCATATTCGCTGGGACCTATGTGTAATTTGATTAACCAGGTTCGACTGGTCGTTTGGCAGTCCAGGTTACTCCGTCCTCCATATTACAAGTCCATTATATCCTATGGTACTTGTAATACAGAGGACAGTATATCTATCAGGTTTGTGACAGAGTGACCCGGTCGGCAAAAACTCTAAATTAGGTCCTTAAGTCTTTTTTCGGGAAGTCAAAATCCTGCAGTGGAGCAAGGCAGCGGACTATATCCGAGGAAGTCCTCACAGAATAGGATATCACTTGTAGAGTGCACTCATACCAAAGGGTGTCAAGGCGCTATAGCAGACGTAGAGAAGACCGAAAGAAGGCACATAGACCACAAACTAGGAGGAAAAAAACTGGTTTTAAGTGCGCATGGGCATCGACTCCATCTCCAGATTGTTTACGCCATAAAGAGTGATGATGGAATTAGTTAGAAATAGAAATAGAAAGATGTCCATTTGTAATGTAAGATATTACTGCAACAGATACAGGTATCCAGGGAGGTGGATGGTCGTTTATGAACCTACAGCTCTTCATGCCAAGAACAGATGCATACTGGTAAGTAGCATTTTCCGTTCAAGGCATATGACCTGTAGATTGTATACAGTATGTGAGAAAGTGACTCTATATAGACTGAACCAAAGTAAGGTACAGTGTGTATAGAGTCCACAAACCCCAGAGGTATAACAGAGGTTAAAGTCAGGGCTGACCTTACTCTCAAAAGTAGTCACTTGGTCGAGCAGTAAGGCAGTACCAGAGGACAGTGTAAAGCATTTGTTGTACACACTCAGCCAGCAAAAGGTTTCACACACTCGAGGACTGAACTCCAGGCCAATGGTTTTTATATCAAAAGATATAGTTGTTTTATTTTTAGAACCAACAGGTATCAAAATATACTTTTCTCAATTATGAGTGATCTCAGGCAATTACTTTGCAGAAAGGTAATAACTTTGCAAACACAATAGGTACAGGGGTTGCAGTAGGCAACACAACTCTAAACACAGTTTAACATTGAGCTCAAAGGGTTTTTCTACAATAATGCAGTTGATTACTTTGTTGATTACTTTTGTAATTCCAGGACTGGATCCTAGATTCAGTCCTGGGGCCTAAGCTAAAAACAGTTAAGTAAAAACGTTTGGGTTATTGCATTGATTTTTAAGGAATATAGAGGTATTTTAAAAGTTCACACTTAGAAACTTCTCAATTAAAATCTAGCAATGTTATCCAACGGGAGAAAATTCAGGTTACAGGTACAGTACGTTCTTGTTACTTTTGTAATCCAGTACTGGGCCCCTAGGTCCAGCACAGCGATCTCTACTTAAGACAGGTAAGTAATTACGTTTCAGTAGTTAGTACGATTTTTAAGGAATATTTCAAGTTTTCAAAAGTAGACACTTAGAAGAAATTTCATAGAAAAACAGACAATGGATTAATATGGAGAAAATTCAGGTTACTAGTAAACCCGGTTACGATTACTTTTGCGGTTCAGTACTGGGCTACAAGGGACAGTACTGGCTTCTCTCCTGATCACAGGTGAGCACTTCAGAATTCAGGATTCGGGTGATTTTATAGGAACATTTTAGAGTTTCAAAACTTCACACTTCACAAGATTTTTCGAGTCAAACCAGTCAATGTTATCCTATGGCAGGTAAGTTAGTTATCGGTTTCCAGGTGAGTACTCGACTGGTGAAGTTAAGGTTCTGGGCATAGACTCAGGGGTCAGGTAGGTACAGTTGGTACACCCTCAGCGGCACAGGGGCAGCCGGGTGCAGAGGTAGTTAGGTCCAATGTTATCCAAAGAGAGGCAGGGGGCCTTCGCTTGGTGGCTGCTGGCTAGCAGGCCACGCGGCTGTGAGAGCTGGGCTCCTGGTCACATGCTCAGGGCAAATGGGGAAGTAGAATAGGACAAAGGTTGTACTGCCAGGGGCACTCGGGCGGCTGGGTGCAGGGTGCTTCTGAGCCGTCGGGCACTCTTTTTGGGTGTCGGGAAATCTTACCCTCGGCTGGACGCCGTTGGAGGAGTCCCTAGTTCTGAGGCTGCCGGCGTCGTCTGGCTCGTCGAGGAGGGTCTTTGGGCACTGGACTTCGGGTCCCAGTCGCAGGGGGGACGTCTTCGTGGCCTTGGATCACCCAGGCACAGGCCGGGCTTGGCGGGTACAGAGTGGGCTGGATTCGCGGTTCCCGGCTGGCACCAGGGAGGTTGTTGTTGGAGCAGAGCCTCTGCTCATTGGAGTCTCAGTCTGTTAGAGGGTCAAGGCAGGCAGGTCCTCCGGGTTTGTCCAAGGTTGCTGTCCGCAGGAGTCGCCGGGATTTAGCAGGAGAAGGTTCCAGGGTCGACAGGCCGGTAGGGCTGGGCCCAAGTCAGTGGGTGTCGTCCTGTTAGCAGCTGCACAGCGGGTCTTCTTCTTCTTGATCTTCTTTCTTCTTTTCTTATCGGGATCTGAGGAAGGAAAGTTCAGGGAGCCGTTAAATACCAAATTTAGGGGCGTTACAGGTAGGGCAAGGGCAGGGACCAATAGGTCCCTGTCCTGGGGTGGGTACACCCCCTAGTCTGCTCCGAGGACCGGTTTCTGGCATTCCAGCCGTCTTCAGCCTAGCTTGCTTGAATCCAGTGGCAAAGTGAGCAAGGGACTCACGTCTGAGCATATCCTGCCACACTTATGGCGGCCAAAAGTGGTACAAAAGGGGGTGAGTGTTTGATTTGCTCAAACGCTCCGTCCATCATCCCCTTTTGTATCGCTTTGTTCGCCCTAAGTGTGGCAGGGCATGCTCAGACGTGAGTCCCTTGCTCACTTGGCCACTGGATTCAAGATAGCCTGGCTGATGAGGATTATGAATCCGAAACCGGTCCCAGGATGTTTGTTTCCGGTCCATGGAAGACATGGCTTGGCAGTTCAGCCTGGACTGTTCCAATGAGGCACAGGGTCAGACTGATTTGCATATAGCCATGTCTGAACTGGGGTGGCAGAGTGGGCTAAAGAACGGTGATGGATTCAACCCAGATCTTTTGACTGGGTGTGAGTGTTTGATTGATTCAGATGCTCAGTCCATCACCACCCCCTTTTGTACCACACAGGGATGTGTGCCATATCGACTCTTTGTTTAGTTCTGCATCTAGACACTCAGCCTGCAAAGGTAGTGTGTGGGTGTCAAGGTACAGGGCCCCTAAGGGTGGCACAATAAGTGATGCAGCCCTTAGGGGTCTTCTCTGGTCACAATGCCCTGGGTACCTGGGGTACCATTTACTAGGGCCTGCTATGTGGCCAGAGATGCCAATTGGGTTTAGGCTTTAGTATAGTTTTTAGGGAAGAAACATAGGCCCAGGGTACCTGATTGGCAGGGACCCAGGGCACACCTAGGAAAAGTGCATAAACTATCATGCAAAAAGTGTGTTGGGGGGGTACTGCAACATGAACTCACTTTCTCACAGGTGGGTTCTCATGCAGTGTTTGCTCAGCACACAGATGGGGTGAATACAGAGAACAGGAATTATGGTGGGGAACCCCAATTGTTTTACTGCACCTCACTTACTCTCTGATTTCGGGGGGCAATCACATTGGGGGGCAGTATTAAAAGGGGTTTGGGGGTGCACTATTAAGGGTGATGGGGGCACAGAATGACATGGCTTCTGGGAAATTTTGGGGGACTATCCTTAGATTTTATTGCTCCCCTCCTCCCTTCTAGGGTACACCCCAAAAAGGATAGGGGCAACAGGGGGAATAGGGGGTGAACAGGTCTGTGACAGTTTAAATTACAAACCAAGACTCATCACCATTGAACTCACCTCGAAGAAGGCACTACTGCCATCCGCTGGGTCTGCACCACCTCTTAGAAGATCGCAAAGCGCAAACCTTTCAGCCTGTACACCAAGAACAATGTTTCATGGGGCACCTTTACCCCCTTCAGTGAAAAAGACATCAAGAAAGATTCTTCAGAGTATCAATCCATCTAACCACTTCAGTGACTCGTTTCCCCCGGCCATCTTCAAAGAAATAAAGAATCTCCTCATCCCCACCTGGACAAAGATTGTAAACGCTTCACTGTCACAGGGCACGATCCCAGACTGCCTAAAAGCAGCTCAGGTATCACCTATACTAAAAAAAACTAATGCAGATAGAGCTGACCTCAAAAGCTTCCGCCCTATCTCTGACATCCCCACCATAGCCAAACTCCTGGAAAAATGCATCCAATCCCAACTCTGTGCTCACATTGAGAATTTCCAACTTGTAGAACAGAATCAATCTGGATTTCGGGGGGGGAACAGCACTGAATCGCTCTTACTCACGTCTTGGATGACTTTTTAAAAATGCTTGACCAAAATGAATTCTGCCTCCTAATCCTGCTTGACCTTTCCTCTGCCTTCGACAGGGTCAATCACGACAACCTCCTATCCATTCTGAAGAACCGGATGGGTTTCTCTGGTCACGTTTAAAATGGTTCTCCTCCTTCCTCAACCACAGATCACAAAGAGTCAATGCAAACCACTCTCTCTCCCAGCCCTCTCCAGTACTCATGAGGGTCCCCCAAGGATCCACCCTATCTCCTATATCCTTCAACCTATTCTTGGAACCATTAGCTATTTCACTAAATTCAAGGAACATTCTCTTCCATATGTATGAGGACGATATGCAACTTTATTTGACAATCTCCTCCCTGGACAACATCCTCTCACTCAACACTACCCTAACGTCTACTCAAAACTGGTTAACTGAGAACCATCTCCTTCTCAACACCTCCAAAACAGAATTCCTTCTCCTCTCTCCTCCAAACCACACCCCCAAGCTAGATCTTTGGTTTAATCACCTCACTGCTTTCAACTGCTCCTCCCTCATGATAGACTCAGCCAAATCTCTCAGAATCACCCTGGACAAGCACCTGAACATGAAGAATCATATCAGCAATGTCTGCAAGGGAGCTAGTCACTTGATGAGGACACTAACTGATTTCAAGCAGGCGGTCCAATCGCTTGTTCTGCCGAGGCTAGACTATGGCAGCGCTACGCTTTGTGGCCTCCCCAAATACACCCTGGCTCCACTAAGAGCAACACTGAATGCTGCGGCTAGACTGGTCACAGGTACCAAACGAAATGCGCACATATCTCCAATCCTAAAATTTCTTAAATAGATACCCTATGAAGCTCGAATTCAGTTAAAGATTGCCGTTCTGGCGCACAAAGCCCTCCATTCCAAAACACCTAGGTACCTAGCGCTAAAGCTTTAATTATCCTGTGGTGGTAGATCCTCAAGAAGCGCTAACTCTTTCCTCTTGAAACCACGCATCTTTAGCAAAAAGAGAACCTGCCAACGAGCCTTCTCTGGCACTGCCCCGAAGATATGGAACTATATGGAACTCTCTTCCACCGGAAGTTCGCAGAATCTCCACCACAATTGTTTTCAAACTGGAAGCCAAAAGATTCCTAATGAACAAGTTCCTAACCCAATTAATGTAAGATCATCTGCTCTAAGCCATTGATCCTACAACCATTAGACCCTCAGTGGATGCTGTTCTTCTTTGTCTTATCGTGTGCCCCCCTCGTAGCCCGCTATGTACATGTTGATTGTATTACTCACCTTTGACCCCTTTGTCTTGTAATGATGTGATTATTCGTGTTTGTTATTCCTACTTGATGTCGATATTTCATTTATATATGTAAAAAGAAAGGGGTATCCCCGACTAGAGTTCCTAATTCGGGATGGGTATGGTATTTGGAAAAAAGATAATTAGGAACTAATATTTAAACAAAGGACAAAAACGGACTAGTGACAGCAAGAACTACGAGTGAACAAGATGCATGGTACAAAATTATGGATTTTATTTTATTCAATCTTCGTTATAATAAAAAACATTGTTGTTTTAATTACAAATGGTTATTGTGTGCATGCCTCCATTATACATGTGACTTATGATCTACATATATATACATCCTATTGTATCCTGTACATATTTCAAGATAATTGAATTTAACTTGAGATCTCAGCGGAAGCTTGTTTTGGCACATTGGTACATAAAAACATGGCTAGATATGTCATCTACGCGCGTTTCGGCTGAGGGCCTTCATCGGGGAGCCATGTGGGTATCCAAAAATAGACCTATGCATATAAAGAAATATAAACAATAGTAGTGCTTGTCAATGTCCGTGAAACATCCTATATACATTTTAAAAAGCAAAAAGACTTTTAGTGATACATTTTATACAGTGATGAAAAACATGACAGAAGTGTCCTAACCTTACTTGAACCTGCCCTAATATTTACAATTATATACAATTTGTTGCCCATTTTAGGCTAATATTTTTACAAGAAAAAAGGGGGGGGGGGAAAAGGGGCTTTACTATATATATAACAATCACTACTAAACATTATGAAGGATGAGGCCAGTGGGATGTGAAATTATAATCTATACAGCACTTTAGGATATAGCTACTAATTTTATGAGAAAAAATAACCATTTGTAATTAAAACAACAATGTTTTTTATTATAACGAAGATTGAATAAAATAAAATCCATAATTTTGTACCATGCATCTTGTTCACTCATAGTTCTTGCTGTCACTAGTCCGTTTTTGTCCTTTGTTTAAATATTAGTTCCTAATGATATTTCATTTATAACCTTGCTTCCATCCTTTTGTAAAGCGCTCTGATATCCTTCGGGATCTTGTTCGCACTATATATAACTTTATAAATAAATAAATAAATAACAGTATCCTCCTGGAGGGAGAGGAGGGACGAAACACGGAACTATACGTGTAACGTTGGTTACAGGACATACTACTCAAGGGAATACTGTAGCCGTTGTTTGCAGTTGAGAGGGCACATCAAGTACCGGCACAAAGACCTCCGCCAAGAGCCCGGCCACGCCCGTTTCTCTTCAGACTCCTAAACTTCAGAGACAGGGATGCAGTACTGCATGAAACTCAGAAACTAGCAGGCCTCAATGTGGGTAGAAGCCAGGTTATGATGTTCCCAGACTATACGGCGCTAGTGCAGGGACGCAGAAGCACTTCCAGCTTCGAGAACTGGAACTGCCCTATTCCCGACTATTCCCTGCCAGGCTGAGAGTAGTGATGAATAGAGGGGTTTGCTTCTTTGATTCCCCTATAGAGGCATGGGATTGGTTGGAGGAGTCTGGACTATGGACAGGAACGCGCCCCTCAGACCCAGATACCGTCAAGGCGACTGGCAAAAGAGTCCGAAGACAGGGGAGGCCAGAGAAGCGCAAAATCGGGAACGACAGCGCCGAGCCCGGAGAGGATCAGAATGGAGCAGTAAGGCGTTCTGGAAACGGTTGCGACACTTGGAACTGCACAATATCGAGAGTGCCAGAAAGTATAATCCACTGACTCAGCAGCGGCTAGCGGCTCGTCGTCCCCGTGACCAGAGGACTCTGAGGAAGTGAGGTTCCCGGTGACTCCGCAGACTGCCGATTACATCACATGAAGGGACACCGTCGCTCTGACCTATGCCAGAGGCAGTTCACGTAAGTAGAGACTAATCCACGAAGTTTCTTTATGTATATCAATACGTGCTGTTGGTGTGGGTAACACCAATGAGTCAGTAACTGCACAAGGTATCTCACACGGAAGCCACACAACCACTTGCGATAAGAGCTCCACATAATACTTACATCACTGTGTACAATGGGCAAATGAATAGCGACACCCTGGCGTATTGCAATATGACGTGTCTCCCCTAAACCCTAAGGCGAATATCACCATGAGAAGCATGAAGTGTCTGCACCTAGGCAGCTATGCGTAGCCATATTACATCTTAGTCAATTAATAAAATCGGAAGCGACTGCCCCTTCAACAGGTTAAGGGTCAGCAACCCACTACTAAACCGGAGGGACTGTTGCAATGTCTGCCGGGGCGCATGTGCCATGCTGCTGGATCACTACCTGGGTACATGCAACACGGCTGAGGTCACATCGCATACACGCTACCGCGACTCATCACACATACACTCTGAATTAATTTGCACCCATGCACCGACCTGGTCGGTTACCGGATGGCAAACCTATTGAATATGAAGAGAATGTACTGTTGCAATTGAGTGCATGTTACGCACACAACCCCACCAGGCACTGTACTGGGATAGTTTCTTATTTGTCATAGTTAGACAGACAGTTTGGACAGACATCTTCGCAGAGTTTGCCCCAGTTATGATGTTAAAAGTTAAATCGATGTTTTAGTTACGACAGACGAGTCCGCAGCTACTTACGCACAGCTCAAGCTTACTAACACAGTGTCTACTCCTGATCCACTTGGTGGTTACACATACTCGTAATGACACAAATTAACGTACTAACATGGAATATACGCGGCATGCATACGCACATGCGACGATACTCAATATTTGCCTACCTCCAGAGGCATTTGGTAGGCATTGCCTTGTTGCAAGAAACGCATGTCACAAGTAGAGCTAGACAGACTGTGCAGGCATTGGAGAGGGCAGGTATTTGGTACTGTGTACTACGCACACACGAGAGCGACTCGGTGAGGGCAGGAACCCTGTTTGTCTGTGAGGACGCTGTAATCGACGATGAGGGCAGATACACCTTCGTACGAGGACAGCTAAATGGTCAGACAGTATTGCTGGGATCTATATACGCCCCAAATGTGGACCAACCCTCCATTTTGTGCGTCTGTTGCAAACATTGACCCCCTAAGCTGGACTCCCCTGGATGGTGGGAGGGGACTTCAATTCGGTGCTCAGCGTCGACTTGGATAGGTTGTTCCCCCCCATAATAAAACCTTCGCCATGTCTAACGCCCAGGCACAGACTGGCTCATAAACTAAGCGTTGCTGGACATATGCGTACTCTTAACCCTACTGAGCATATTTACTCCTATTACTAAGCTGTGCATTACCTACATGTACGTCTCGACAGACTGGTGTGTTCCCAATCACCACTCGCGTTACTTACGAAGATGGAATACCTTGGTCAGACACATTCCGATTACAATCCCCTGTGGATGCAGCTTAGCTGGGAGGCAGACAGTCCTCCGATATCCACATGGCGTCTCCAAACAACTGCGTTAGAAGATCCGGAGTAACACTCGTCACTACGGACGGCCATAATAACATATTTTGAACTAAATGAGGGTACAGCGAGCAATGCACTCATAGAATGGGAAGCCTACGTAGGCAACTGACAACCTCTCTTACGAAATTAAAAGCCCAACTGCTAGGGTGTGAATGGGAGGGGGAAGGGAAGGGTAAGGATTTGAGGCACCTGGAGCAGCTACGCGCAGAACTTGCAGACCTACTGGAGCGATTATGATGCCATAATTACGCAGCCCATACAGCTCGAACACATGCATCAGCCAATAGAGAACCGACTGCTTGCCTGGCTGATACGACCGGAAAGCAACCACACTCCGATAGGGGCCATACGTACACCGGCAGAGACCCTCGTATATACACA
Source organism: Lissotriton helveticus (assembly GCF_964261635.1). Taxonomy (NCBI): domain Eukaryota; kingdom Metazoa; phylum Chordata; class Amphibia; order Caudata; family Salamandridae; genus Lissotriton; species Lissotriton helveticus. The sequence goes on along the minus strand of NC_136059.1, from coordinate 1,443,695,984 downwards.
GTGCGAGATACACAAGGCCATGACGGAACACTACAACCAGTTATACAAATAAAGAGGGCGCTGTCCGGTTCATGAACTGGAGGAGTTCCTGGGCTCCGTACAGCTGCCCATAATCTCAGGGGATCACCAAGAGGTACTCAATGGTCCACTCACGTTAGAGGAGACTGGAGATGCAATCGGATCCATAGCATCCGGTAAAATGCCGGGCCGGATGGCCCACCAGCCGAGTATTACAAGGCATATCATGAGTCCCTTGTGCAGAGCCTTCACACACTATATACTACGGCTCTAGAAGAGGAAGAGCAGCCTCCCTCGATGCGCGAGGAATATCTAGTGTCCCTATTAAAACCGGATAGAGATCCCACGGCCCTGGGTTCTTATAGACCCCTGGCCTTACTTAATACAGACTATAAAAAACTTGACAAGGTGTTGGCAGACAGACTGGCGCAGGTGGTCCCCAAGCTGATCCACGCCGATCAGAACGGCTTTGTGCAAGCACGGAGCAGATCCCTGAACCTTAGACTTTTTTTAGGGTGGCGACGGATGCTTTACAGGAATGGCCCAGAGCAGGGTGTCTAATATTGGACCTGGAAAAGGCATTTGATTGTTTAGAGTAGGGCTACCTGTCTGCAGCATTATTAAAGTATGATTTGGGCCTATGGCTCCTCCAAATGGTTAACTTACTGTACACAAACCCTACAGTACGTGTGCGTGTGGGACCGTACATCTCAGATGCTATTCTGGTGCGCAGGGGCACCAGGCAGGGGTGCTCCTTGTCCCCCATCCTATTCGCGCTCGCAATAGAGCCCCTGGAGGAGGACTGCGTGCTACGCCGGGGGATGGTATACCTCTAGATGATGCAATACACCAAGTATCACTCTACGCGGACGATCGTCTAGTCTATGTTAAGGATTTAGAAGGTACCTGATCAAATGGCACACCTCTTGCAGAAATTTGCCACAATCTTTGGGCTGCGAATGAACGTTGACAGGTCCTGCATATATGCGTCCGCGAGGGGGGTCGGGATCCGGGCTACACTCTTAAACGGTAAAAGGGTGCAGTGGAGAGAGGGCACCTTCCGCTACCTGGGATCCGGATCTACCGCCAGCCGAGAGACCTGTTTGACGGAACCTGGGGAGAGCCTTAACAGCAATCCGGTCGCAAAATGCGGTTCTGGAGCACGCTTCAATTAGCGGTAACCGGCAGAGTGGCACTAGCCAAGATGGTAATCCTTCCCCGAATCCTATACTATTTTCCCAATTTGCAATTATATATACTAGCATCCTTTTTTGCCACACTAACTAGTCTAGTTAGGGACTTCCTGTGGGGAAATAGAAGACACAGAATGGCACTGGCGAAATTATACTTACCCACAGACCAGGGAGGCCTTGCTGCGCCTTGCTTTGAACACTACTACAGTGTATAGCCCGCTGGCTCGCAGACAGAAATCGTGCGGACAAGGCAACCAGGCACCCGCCCCACTCGCTGGAGCAAATATTCTGGCTTTTTCACCCTGCTACTAAGTCTAAAACGCCAACACCATTGCTACTAGCGGTGGCATACAAATACTGCTGCAGATGTCTGTAAATCACCAGAGGCGTTACTCCCTGTGCACCGGCAATACCACTGGAGGGATCTCCTAGCGGGCCCGCAGTGCTTACGTCCCATTCACTTGTGGAATGGCTGAAGGCAGGTCTCCAGACATTAGGGGATCTATACTGAGGTAGAGCACACACATCGTATGTGTCTCTTTTAGATGACGAGGGGCTCCCACCGGGACAATTCCTTATGCATTGCTCACTGATAGCCACACTAACGGCCAGATGGGGGGACGTGACTAACGAGCCGAGCCTCCACCTAACCGTACAGTATCTACATGTCATGGGATGCGGAAGACATCTTCTACGCTGGTTCGCAGCATCCCTCCGGACCCACGCGACATTCAGTCTAGACCCGCTCCGCCGTAAATGGGAGCTGGACCTGGGGCGACAGCTAGCAGATAAAGAGTGGACAGGGATACTAAGGAGCATGGGACGCATACTTAGAAACATGAGGTTCAGGCAAATACAGTTGTACATTATCCACAGGGTCTGCCTTACACCCGCCATGATCAATCGCTACTTTAACTGCATTGATGCGACATGTCCACGGTGTGCTGAACCAGGGGCTGACCTGATACACATGCTATGGAGCTGCCCTCGAATAAGTGCATAATGGCGCACAGTAGGTAGACTGCTACACACATGCACAGGCCACAAATTACCATTTGAATGGACAGTATATCTACTACACCACGTTAAGAGGACCCCTGCCACTAAGGTAGTATCCAGGTTCCTAGACTTGGGGATAGTGGTTGCCAAGCGGCTTCTAACTAAGCGGTGGAAAGCAGAGGACCCACCCCATGCGCGAGCATGGCGTCATTCACTGTTAGCTTGGGCCAAGGCAGAAAGCATCGCCATCAAGCGCAAAGAAACATTGGGGCTGCGTAAAGACCCCTTTGCAGTCTGTTGGGATACCTTCCTACACACGCTGCCGCACGTTGAGGGGGGATCTGAGGGACAGCCCGATCGCGGGGAGGGTGAACCGGCAGCATGAGCCACACACACCACTAGGGGGTGTGCCGTGATACTCCAAAAACACATACAAGCCAATTAAGTGCCTGCACAGGCGTGGACATCACAGACGGGAGAAGACAAGTGCTGGATTAATTAGACATTATAATGTAGACCTGTGCGGGGGGAAAGGAGAAAAGATCATATGGACAGGTCACAGTTATTGTTTTCGTTATTTATTATCTCATTTGTTCATAAGCCCAAATGAATGACCTGGAAGTACTTTTGCGAAACGCCATAACTGTCCCATCTACATTCCATTGTATTTCGCTGTAACTCTACATAGTGTGCAAGGATGACCAGAGGGCAGATGTTGTCCTTGCTTTCTCAAAGAAGAAACTGCATGTTAAAAGCTGTGTACTTGATACAAAACCAATTGTATGTCATACTTATGATTGATGGTAACACATGTATCACAACCTAGCCTTTCACTGTAGAAAATGGCTTTACATGCAACTGTTGCCTTTCACAAGAATGTCAAAATCAATAAAAAAAGATTTTTAAAAAAAACAATTGGTCTGAAGGCGGTCTTTGAGTGTGTGAATTCATTTGCTGACTGAGTGTGTACAACATATGCTTAACACTGTCCTCTGATACTGCGTTACTGCTCGACCACAGTAACAGAAATAGAGAGTGAAGTGCTATTTAACTTTACCTCAGCTACCTTTGGGATTCCAGTGGACTCTGTGCACACTAAGCCTCACTTTGGTATAGTATATACAGAGTCAGCTTCCTACCTAGAGAACACACAAAAAGAAAGTTCTGGCAAGGACAGTGGGGACTACTATGGACTTTGCAAAAAGGTTGGGAACAAAGCCCGTCCCTGCATTGTTATAAGTGTTTAGGGAAAATGAACCCCAATGCCCTCCTATGGTTGTGACATATAAGGATATAAGGACGTGAAAGATCTACAGGCGGTGGAAAATTGATTTTTGCGTAAGCTCCTTGCTGTCCCCATTGCATCTGCACTTCCACGTTTTCCGAGGAGTTTGGCATGGGATACATTTCCGATCATACTGTAGTTGCACCTTTAGTACGATGGAAGAGAATTTGGTCCTCCCAGGCCCAACTTTGAATCAACTTGTTATAGTGGACTGCATGGCTTTGGAGGGGTCTCTGCATATTCCTTGGTTAGGGTATATAGCGGAGCAGATGAGATGTTTAGGCTGTCCTGCTCTATAAACAAACCATAAACTGTTACAATTTAAACTGTTACGATCTATCGATACCAGGAGGATCAAATCTCAGTTTTTGGCCAGGTGACAGGAGGACAGGGAGGGTGTGGAAATGTTTAGCCCACAGTGAGAGCTTACATCACACTTAGCCCTTGCCCAGAGGCGCACCCCTACCTTTCTCGTCAACAACGCCCATCATTGTTTCCTATTAACCAGATTAAAACTGAATCTTATCCATTATCTACTAGCCTTTCCCTACAAAAATACATTCTTCCACTTTTGACACCATGCCATTTTGTCCAACCAAGGCCAGCATTACTATACTTGCAGATGCTCTCCTCGCCCATGGTTTGTTCCGGAATAGTTAGCTACTTCTTTGGTGCTATGAGAGTTAGGAGAAAGATGCCTCCTGTTTAGATACATTTATACCTTCCTTGATGAAATGCACGAAAAGGTTTTATTATTGACAAATCTTATATGCCTACTTTTATATTCTGTTTTTAATAATGAGCCATTTGGAAAATGCTACTTACCCAGTATGCATCTGTTCTTGATATGCAGAGCTGTAGATTCACATGCTTTGCATAGCCTGCCATCTAGTGTTGGTCCGGATGTTTGCACTTTGTTTTTCTTTGAAGAAGTCTTTTCCAGCCATGAGGTAGGAGACTCCTCCTTTCGGTGATAAGTGCGCATGGGCATCAACGCCATTGATAGATTGTTTTCCCGCAGAGGGTGTTAATGGAGTTAGTAAGAGTAGTAGAATAGAGATGTCCATGTGTGTGTAACTAAGTAAGATATCAGTACAATAAGTATAGATACCAGGGGAGGCAGGTGGGCGCATGTGAAACTACAGCTCTACATGCGAAGAACAGATGCATGCTGGGTAAGTATCATTTTCCTTTAGAGGCATGTGAGCTGTAGATCATATGCTTTGCATAGACTATATAGCAGTAATCTCCAAAAGATGTGGCTAACCAGTAGCTGTTGCAGTGGTTTGAAAGAGTGCACATAGAACTGCCTGGCCCACAATAACTTGCTGTTTTGCTAACACATCTACACAATAGTGTTTTGTGAATGTGTGAGGTGTAGACCATGTTGCAGCTTTGCAGGTGTCATCTATGGGGATGTTTCCTAAGAAAGCCATAGAAGCACCTAGTTTGTGAGCGGAGTGAGCTCTAGGTGGGAACTGTTAATGTTTGTTTCGCTTTTGCATAGCATGTCTGAATGCTATACACCGCGCAATACCTGATTTTGAGATGGGATTGCCTTTATGAAGTGGAACAAAAGCCACAAAGAGTTGTTTCATTTTACGGAAAGGTTTTGTCCTTTCTATGTAGTAGAGTAATGCTCTTTTAACATCTACTGTATGTGGAGCACGTTCTGCCACATAATCTGGTTGAGGGAAGAACACAGGCAACACAACAGATTGGTTGATATATAAGGCAAAAATCCCCTTGGGTAAAAAATTTGGATTAATCCGAAGGACAACTTTGTTTTGGTGTACTTGTAAAAATGGTTCTTGTATGGTTAGTGCCTAAAGCTCACCCACTCTCCTCAGTGATGTAATAGCTATGAGGAAAGCGAATTTCCAAGTGAGAAATTGCAGCTCACTTTTGTGCAATAGCTCAAAGGATGGCCCCATTAGTCTGGTGAGGACAATATTGAGATTCCACACTGGGGCAGGTGGAAGTCTTGGGGGAATGACTCTTCTGAGTCCTTCCATAAACGCCTTAATAACAGGCACTCTGAAGAGAGACAGATATTGCCTTTTTTGAAGGTATGCGGCTATTGCAGCAAGATGTAAATGTATGGATGTGTATGCTAAATTTGAACGCTGTACATGCAGTAAAGAGCAGATAATGTTTTGAGTGGAAGCATCAAGCGGGTTGATTTGATTGTTATTACAATAAATCGCAAACCGCTTCCACTTTGCTGCATAGCAAGCTGTTGTAGTAGGAAGTCTAGTCTCTTTGATAATGTTCATGCAGTCTGGAGGAAGATTGATGTAGTCAAGCTCTAGGACTTCAGCTGCCAGATCGCAAGGTTGAGATGACCAGGATCTGGATGTTTTATCTCTCCATGGCTCTGCGTGAGGAGATTGGGAGTAAGATGTAGTTTTTGGTGACGGACTTCTGATAGCTCCAACAGGCTGGTGAACCCTGGTTGATGGGCCCATGTGGGAGCAACTAGGATTAGTGTCAGGGACCCCTGTTTGAGTTTCCCAACCACTAGTAGAATTCAACCATAATGTGTTGCTTCTGGACAATGGGTGACCTGGATGCGAAGCTTGGGCATTTTGAAAAACAATTCTCCACAGCAGACCAACCGAGAAAGCACCTCAAACTTCAAAAAGTCCCATAAACTATTCAGTCTCTTGTTCTGTTCAACCTCCAAGACCTGCTGTGGTTAGGTCCCACTGGGTTCCCAGAAAGAAATTTGAAGACACGTGGAGGCAGCACCAATTTCAAAGTAATTTGCAGAGGCAGTAAGTAGTGTAAAAATATATTTTTCTTTTTATTAATCTTTTTCAAAGGTGCACAAGACAGCCAACGCGTTTCGCTCCCCAACCTTGGGAGCTTCGTCAGGGCAAGATCAAGCGAATTTAGAACCTTTGTAGGTTTCAAGGTCAGATAGGAATGGCACCGTCCATAATTATGTAGCTTGATAGGCACTGTGTGCAGGTGTATAGCTCAAGCAAATTCCAGTTGAACAAAGACAATACTCGGAGAAAACTAGAAATGACCGATTACTCCACGTGTTAGTCCAAACGCATCAAGGGGGCCGTAAAGCACTACAGTCAAGTTGCAATGGTGTGTAGTTACCTGTAGAAGTCACATGTATTTCATGTTCGTGTAGGCGAGTATAAGTGCCGTCACAATGATGAGCAGTCCTTGATAAGCTGCAGGGTATACTCGGTCTCACGTTATGGTAACATCCGGACAAGCCCCCGTAGAAAGATGCCAAACAGATCTATGTCTGGGAAGCCCCACATCTGAAAGAATGGGAGTAGAACTCGATGGTGGAGTTCCCACTCGTGGATCTGTTGTCTCTGTCTGCTGAGCAGATCTATAATTTGATGGTCTACTCCTGGGAGGTGTACTGCGAGGAGATTTGTGATGTATGGCCCAATTCCATATGGGCTAGATGTGACAGTTGGAGATTGTGTGTCCCTCCCTGTTTCTGTATGTAATACATTGCTGTCATGTTGTCTGTGCTTATCAGGACCGCTTTGTGTACCAGGTGAATTTAAAAGGCTTTGAGCGCTAGAAATATCGCTAGAAGCTCTAGATGATTTGTGTGAGGTTGCTTTTGATGCAGGCTCCACATGCCCTGAATTGGGCGAGTTTGGAGATGAGCTCCCCAAGCAGTGAGCGATGAATCTGCTGTTAGCACTGTCTGTGGAAGCAGGTCGATGAAGTGCTGCCATTTGGAAAGGTTTTGTGGATTCCACCACTGCTGAGAGCGATGAGTGCAGCTTTCCACCAAGACTAGATCTGATAATTGACCTTGTGACTGATTCCACTGATGTGCTAAGCATTCCTGAAGGGGACGCATTTGAAGTCTTGCATAAGGATCTTTTAAGATGCAAGACAACATCATTCTTAGAAACTGCATGACCACTCGAGCGGGCAATGATATTGAGGCTGGAATAGGGAAAGTAGAGTTTGAATGTTGCGGATTCTGGCCGGGGTGGGATAGGCCAGAGCTTTTTGTGCATCTATAGTGGCTCTCAAGAAGTTTGCGTGTTGGAGGGTTGGAGATGGGACTTGGATAGATTCACTGAGAATCCAAGATCGTGGAGCAGCTGCACTGTTTTGTGAGTATGTTGTAGACAGTTTGCTTGCTAGCTTGCTTTTTTGAGCAAGTATGGGAAGACGTGAATGTGTTGTCTTCGTAGATGAGCTGCGACTACTGCCAGGCACTTGGTGAAAACCCTGGAGCAGCAGTGACTCTGAATGGGAGCACTTTTAATTGGTAATGATGCCCCCCTACCACAAACCTGAGGTATTTGCGGTGAGTGGGGAGTATCGAGATGTGGAAATAGGTATCCTTTAAATCTAAAGTTGACAGAAAGTCGCCTTGCTAAAGGAGCGGGAGTACTTGTTGGAGTGTCACCATATGAAAGTGATCCGATTGGATGTATAGATTCAGGTATCGGAGGTCCAGTATAGGTCTGAGAGAGACGCCTTTTTGGGGAATTAAGAAGTATAGGGAGTATACACCTGTCCCTTTAGATTGTAATGGGAATGGTTCTGTAGCTCCCTTTTGTAACAGAGAGAACTTCTTGTTTGAGAAAGTTGAGATGTTCTTGTGACATTGCGTAGGATCTTGGAGGAATGTTTGGGGGAGTGTTAGTAACTTCCAGGCAATAACCATATTGGATAATTTGTAAAACGTATCTGTCTCCATGCCCCGCGGACTTCTATCATATGTATTTATTTTTATTTATGTCATTTGTAAAGCGCCTGAATCACCCCACATGGGGTATCTCCGCGCTGAAGACGCAAGCAGGTGTAGCAGTAGGAGTTTTTTTTTTTTTAGAAGAGTGAGGTTTTAAATTTTTTCCGAAAGCTTAGATAGTTGGTGCAAAGGCGTATGTCCAATGGAAGCTGTTTCCAGTATTGGGGTGCTAGATGGGAGAATAATTTGCCTCCCAGTCTGGTTTGCTTTGATGCGCAGGATGATAAGACCTTTCCCCTTGGAGCGAAGGGTACGCGAGGGTGAGTGCCTAGTCAGTTTGTTGGTCAGATATATGGGACCCAACTGGTTGAGGCCCTTGAACACCAGGCAGCAGATTTTAAATTTGATTCTTTTGTGGATGGGTAACCAGTGGAGTTTGCCAAGCAAGGGCAGTGATGGATTGCGATATGGTGAGATGGTTACCAGGCGGGCGGCTGTGTTCTGCACCACCTGAAGGCTGTTCAGGGCAGATTCTTTGGCAGAGATCAGCAGGGCATTACTGAAGTCTAGACGGCTGAGAACTAAGGCATGAACCAGAGTTTTACGGGTGGACGTGGGAAGGAAGATAAAGACTTTGCGAAGAATACTAAGTGCGTGAAAGCAGGCTCGTTTTGTGGTGGCTATATGTTCATCGAGGTTGAGTTTGCTATCGATTAGGACTCTGTAACGGCGTGGGCCCGCCGTATGGGACAAGACAAAAGCTCTCACCTCCTTCCTCCCCTCTTTTCTGCCTTCCACAGCCCATTGATAGTGGATTACGAGCTCAGGAAGATGAAATGGTAAACTGGCCCTTTAAATTTGACGCAACAGAGGAGTGGGCGGATCGATCCCAGGACGTGGAGACGTCTTATACGGAAGAACGCCAAACGGGGGTGTGCTTGTTCACCCGGAGGGAGAGAGTTGGCGAGTGGTGCGTAGCGGAGGAGCAGAGCGGAGCGGAGGAAGATCTGAGAGAGTACGAGGAAGCTGAGAGTGGAGAAGGAGTGGCGCGTGCGACGGAGGAGAAGCCAGGAGGCCAACGTCTTCACGAGCCGCCCGGCCACACACCCACGGGAGGTGTGTGGCTCAACCAGGTACGCAACAAGATCAGGGGTTGGGTTGGACGTAAGGGCAGTTCCACTGTATAAACTTGGTATCCCCCCTGTCCCGGTACACCCTTTTCCCGAGCACTGCCCCTCACCTTGTCACTGTACATAGACGTGTTGCATGGGTTGCTGCTCCTCACTCCTTTTCCCCGCCACCTGTATATATCCTAGAACACTCCACTCACGAAGCGCTCTTTTTGTTTTGTTTGTTCCGAGAGCTAAGACGGAACCGGACGAAGTACTTCCCCGACGGAGCCCGGCGAGACATCACCGAGCGGAACACCTAAAGCCCCCGTACTCGGAGGTCAGAAAGGAGTCGTTCACCACGCAGGACAGTGCCTACGAGAAAAACGTGTACCGATTACCTTTATAACTCAATAAAACCTACTTTAACAAAGACCCGCTGGTTACCTATTTCTCCTGCGCCCGTCACAGTGGTGGAGAATGCGGGCATAAACACCATCTGTGCCGAGAAGATGGAAACCGTAGTTACACAACTAGTGAAAGGCCAGGAGAGACTGGAATGGGTTGTGGAACAACACTTAACGTCAGCACAAGCAGATAGAGAGATCTTGAGGAAAGCTTTAGAAGCGAAACCCGAATCACAATGGGTAGATCCATATTCTAGGGGAGGAACTGTGGAGAGGCCCATCTCACACGGAGCACCAGCAATATCCCTCCAGAAATATCAGCCAGGAGAGGATCCCGACTCCTTTCTATTAAATTTTGAAAGAGCCGCTCGAGCATGCGGGTGGCCCATAAGCAAGTGGCCCTTCTTTCTAGCACCATTACTAGGGGGTGAAGCTCAGGCCGCTTACCAAGTAGCCAACCCTACTGGAGATACACATTATGCAGACATAAAAAAGATTATATTAGATCATCTAGGACTTGATCCCGAAGCATATCGGCTGCGCTTTCGTAAAGAAAGAGGGACATCAGGAGAAAACCCTAAAACACTTTGTACGATTGAAAATGGCAGCCGATAAGTGGCTTACCACCTCGACGAGCACCAAGGAAGAAATCTTAGACCGCATGTATCTAGAGCAATTCCTCGAGGCACTCCCTTATGCAACTCAAAGATGGCTCAGGCAACACCACAACCTTACCACTACTCAGGCAGTAGAAATGGCCTCTACTTTTGCTCGAGCTCAACCCAAGAACCCCAGTTGGGACTATGAAAGGTTTTCCAAACCAGCTGAAAACCCTGAAAAACATTTCTTTCTATCAGTAGAAGCTCCTCGTACCCGCACTTGGAGGACCGAACATGGGGGGACATCAGGGCCACAATGTTTCGATTGTGGAAATTGGGGACACATCGCTAGAATGTGCCCAAAAAGAAGAAACACAGAAGAACCTATGGAGGTGGGCTACCTCCCTAAAGCCGTCCTCTATTCTGCCGAGATGGGAAGCTCTTACAGAGTAAGTGTTAGAGTAAATGGGTCCTCTGTACATGCATTATTAGACTCCGGCTGTCGTCAGTCAGTTATTCAATCACAACATGTGGCTTTGTCACAATATATTCCCCGGGAAAAAGTGAATATTAGATGTGTGCACGGAGATGGTAAACCGTACCCTCTGGCCAATGTTCCCATAAAACCTGCATCAGGAAAACCTCATACTATACGGGTGGGGGTTCTCTCTTCTCTCCCCGAAGACCTAATCATAGGGACAGACAATCCGGGTTTTTTACAAATGTTTAAGGAGACATTAGAACAGGATCCCCCCACCAAGCACCGAGATTGTGGTCGTTCAGAGATAGAAGTCAGGGAAGATAAAAATCACACGAAGTCGCTAGTCTTACGCTTCGCTAAACTTTCAAAACATGCCACTACACCAACGCGGGGCTCCATAAAAGCAGCCGGGTATGATTTATATAGTGCTTATGACTACGAAATTCCTGCAAAAGAGAAGGCATTAGTAAAAACGGACATTCAAATAGCTGTGCCTTCAGGATGTTATGGTCGAGTAGCGCCACAATCCCGTCTGGCTGCCAAATATTTCATTGATGTAGGAGCAGGCGTTATTGATGAAGACTACAGAGGAAATGTAGGAATCATTCTTTTCAATTTGGGCAAGGAAACATTTCAAGTAAAAAAAGGAGATCGCGTGGCCCAACTTATTTGTGAACGCATATCTTACCCTGCTCTAGAAGAGCTGGATAGGTTGGATAATACTGAACGGGGCTCTGGAGGTTTTGGCTCTACCAACAAATCTAACGGTCCGTTTCCCGCCCTGCTATCACCAGATCCTTGGGTTATGGACAGGAGTTTCTGATTTGCACAAACCAACGACCCCACGCTCTACAACGCATGGGAACAAGCCCACCAAGGACAAAATAATAACAACAGTTACCCCAGATTTATAATACGGGATGAACTGCTTTACAGAAAAGGAAAACCAGAAGATTCACCACAACTCCTAGTGCCCGACTCTTTTCGGGAACAGGTGTTATTCTTTGCTCACAGCCATTTAATAGCCGGTCATGCAGGGGCTGAGAAGACTACCCAGAACATCCTCAAAAAATTTTTGGGCCAGGGATATATAAAGATACTTTTGTATACTGTAGCGAGTGCGGTATATGTCAGAAAAAGAATATGACCAAACCACCGTCAGTTCCACTTCAGCCCTTGCCCATCATTGGAAAACCATTTGAGAGAGTCGGCATGGATCTCATTGGGCCCCTGCCTAAAACTAGAAAAGGGTTTCAGCACGTATTGGTGATTGTCGACTACGCCACTAGATTTCCGGAGGCTTTCCCCTTAACTACCGCCACCTCAAAACAGGTCGGGGACAAGATGGTAGAACTATTCAGCCGAGTGGGTTTCCCTAAAGAGATCTTAACCGATCAAGGTACCCCGTTCGTCTCAAAGCTCATGAAAGACATGTCACACACTAAACAGCCACCAGATCCGTACCTCTGTATACCATCCTCAGACGGACGGTCTGGTGGAACGCTATAATCGCACCCTGAAAACTACTCTCAGAAAAATTATGGAAGTCAGTGGAGCTGACTGGGATCAAATGTTACCCCTGGCCCTATATACCATAAGGGCCCAGAAACAAAGCAGTATGGGGGTGTCGCCCTTTGAACTGTTATATGGTCGACAACCACGCTCCCTCCTGGAAATGACTAAAGACGCCTGGGAAAATGAAACCCCGGAAGAAACCGCTGCTACACTTGACTACGCTAGGAGTCTCAAGGCCAAAATCGGTAAACTAAGAGACCTAGCATATACACACCTTGAAGCGAGCCAAAATCGGCAAAAAGTGGCATATGATAAAGGAAAAAAATGGAGGCAACTCGAGATAAATGATTGGGCCTTAGTCCTTCTGCCGTCCTCCACCCAGAAATTTCGTGCCGAATGGGTGGGTTCCTATAAAGAGATCGAGACGATTGGTAGGACTAGCTATAGACTACAGATTAACCCGCACAAACAGCAGTCCTATCATATTAATCTCCTGAAAAAAATGGTTGGGTCCCCTCCCTTCCGGTGTACATCTTGCTACGGTTTCTCCAACGGCCACTTCCACACGGGACCAACTCATTACGAACTATAATGAATTGAGTTCACAGCAACAGAAAGAACTGCGAGAGATGTTGAAGAAACAGGCTGACATTTATTCTGATATACCGGGGAGGACGACCCTCGCCGAGCATTGCATAGAACTGACTACCCCCCCCCCCCGACAAGAAGGTTAGGATACGCCCGTATCGAGTCCCGGAAGCTAGGAGAGCAGCTATCAGAAAAGAGGTTAATGACATGCTGAACCTGGGAGTGATACAGCCCTCGAAAAGTGACTGGTCTAGCCCCATTGTTATTGTCCTAAACCTGACGGGAGCCGACGTTTCTGTATGGACTTTAGAGCACTGAATGAAATATCCCTCTTTGACGCATATCCTATACCACGCGTGGATGAGCTTATCGAGAAGTTGGTGGATTCAAAATACATTACCACCCTGGACCTAACCAAAGGATATTGGCAGGTCCCCCTCAGACGCAAGATCAAAAAAAGACTGCTTTTTCCACAGAGGAGGGGCATTTTGAATTCACGGTACTCCCCTTCGGGCTGCATGGAGCCCCCGCCACATTCCAGCGCCTTATGAACACGGTCTTAAAAGGCTTATATGACTTTACGTCCGCCTACCTTGACGACAGTCATCTATAGCCCCTATTGGTCCACCCATCTATATCATTTGAGCACCGTACTTGCTGTACTTGATAGAGCTGGTCTCACAATAAACGCGAAGAAGTCCAAGGTGGCCTTCCAGAAGGTAAAATATCTGGGTTATATACTGGGGCACGGTCTTATCGAACCCCAGATTGAGAAAATCCGAGCCATTGCTGACACCCAATTCCCTACAAATCGTCGAGAAGTGAGGTCATTTCTAGGACTGATCGGATATTATCGCCGGTTTATCCCTCAGTTTGCACACTTAGCTGCCCCTCTTACGGACTCCCTAAGACATATTGGAAAGTCCTCCACTCCTATTTAGCCCTCGGAAGACATGCTCAATGCTTTTCACCAATTGAAATCAATAATTACCTCTACCCCAGTCCTTTCATCTCCGGATTTCTCACGACCTTTCTCTCTACATACTGACGCTTCGGACTATGGTATTGGTGCTGTACTCTCGCAGGTAGCATCTGATGGCCATGAACATCCGATTCTGTATATCAGCCGCAAATTGTTTCCTTGAGAACTTAAATATGCAACGGTTGAAAAAGAATGCCTTGCCATAAATTGGGAGGTTGAGAAACTGGCATACTATTTAGAAGAACACCGCTTTGACCTATACACAGACCATGCTCCCCTTTTGTGGATGGCACGCAATAAATCGAACAATGCCAGGGTGTTGCGATGGTTCTTGTCACTACAGCCGTATGCATTCACAATCCATCATCGTAAGGGGACGGATAATGTTGGGGCTGATTTCTTATCCCGTCACCCACTCCCCGATCGTGAGTGTCCTGAGGGGGAGGTGTGTAACGGCGTGGGCCTGCCGTATAGGACAAGACAAAAGCTCTCACCTCCTTCCTCCCCTCTTTTCTTTTTCCACAGCCCATCGATAGTGGATTACGAGCTCAGGAAGAAGAAATAGTAAACTGGCCCTTTAACTTTGACGCAACAGAGGAGTGGGCGGATCGATCCCAGGACGTGGAGACGTCTTATACGGAAGAACGCCAAACGGGGGTGTGCTTGTTCACCCGGAGGGAGAGAGTTGGCGAGTGGTGCGTAGCGGAGGAGCAGAGCGGAACGGAGGAAGATCTGAGAGAGTACGAGGAAGCTGAGAATGGAGAAGGAGTGGCACGTGCGACGGAGGAGAAGCCAGGAGGCCAACGTTTTCACGAGCCGCCCGGCCACACACCCAGGGGAGGTGTGTGGCTCAACCAGGTACGCAACAAGATCAGGGGTTGGGTTGGACGTAAGGGCGGTTCCACTGTATAAACTTGGTATCCCCCTGTCCCGCTACACCCTTTTCCCGAGCACTGCCCCTCACCGTGTCACTGTACATAGACGTGTTGCACGGGTTGCTGCTCCTCACTCCTTTTCCCCGCCACCTGTATATATCCTAGAACACTCCACTCACGAAGCGCTCTTTTTGTTTTGTTTGTTCCGAGAGCCAAGACGGAACCGGACGAAGTACTTCCCCGATGGAGCCCGGAGAGACATCACTGAGCGGAACACCTAAAGTCCCGTACTCGGAGGTCAGAAAGGAGTCGTTCACCACGCAGGACAGTGCCTACGAGAAAAACGTGTACCGATTACCTTTATAACTCAATAAAACCTACTTTAACAAAGACCCGCTGGTTACCTATTTCTCCTGCGCCCGTCACAGACTCCTAGGTTTTTGACTACTGGCTATGGGGATGGTGTCTGGCCCATTTCTTCCGGCCACCAGCTGGGGGACCAGGTGGTCACTGCTTCTCTGAAGAGCATTATTTCAGTTTTACCTGCATTTAACTGCAGGAAGTTTCTACTCATCCATGATGTTATTGACCTCATGCCTTCTAGGAAAATGTTCTTGATATTCGGGGTATCTTTATCAAAGGTGAGGAGGAGCGGAGTGTCATCCGCGTAGGAGATTGGGATGAACCCACTCTTCCTGAGGAGTGCAGCGAGAGGGGACACATAAATATTGAATAGCGAAGGGCTAAGGCAAGAGCCCTGCTGTACTCCTTTGGTCATCAGGGTGGTTTCTGAACTGAAGGGTCCAAGTTGAACTGTTTGTGTTCTTCCTTTGAGGAAGTCCCTTATCCAGTCTTGTGCAGTGTCCTGGATCCCAATGGATTCTAATCTTTGTAGCAGGAACTGATGTGAGATGGTGTCAAATGCGGAGGAGAGGTTGAGCAGTATGAGAATTACTGCTCGACCGGCGTCTGCCTGCATACGGATGTCGTCAATCACGTTGACCAGAGCGGATTCGGTACTGTAATTGGGACAAAATCCCGACTGTGAGGGGTCGAGACAGTTGGAGGATTCAATAAAAGTAGAAAGGGGAGTGTTGATGTGTTTTTCCAATAATTTGCTATAAAGAGGGAGAAGTGAAATTGGCCGATAGTTTGTTATGATATCGGGAGACAGTTTGTTGTTTTTCCTAATAGGCATTGTCTGTGCCGCTTTCCATTCATCTGGAAGCTTACCTTCGTTGATTGAGCTATTCAGAACTGCACACAGAGGTGCGGTCAGTTCGGCTGCGAGTTTTTTGGCCATTTTGGCTGGGAGAAAGTCTTTGGGAGAACCCAATTTGGCTGAAATTAGTAGGGATTCGGTTTCGGAGATGGTGAGGAGGGGGAATATACCCAGGGTATTGAGACTGGGCGATCTATGGGCAGGATCAATGACCGGGTTGTGGCTGAAATTAGCATATGAGACAAGAGATTTTATTGTAGATGTCATCAATTTTGGGGGGAAAGTAACTGGCTATTTCATCGCATAGGGATTGAGTTGGTTCTTCTGCAGGAATGCAGGCAATGGGATTAATGAGGCTTTTAAGAACCTGGAAGAGGGTTTTGGGGCCATTATCCGCTTGCTCCAGTTGGGTCGCTATGTGCTTTTTTTGGGCCGTTTTTATGTTCTTATGGTAGGCGCAAAGGGCTGTCTTGTATTGCTCTATGTCAGATGAGTCCTTAGTGCGGCGCCAGAGGCGCTCGAGCTTTTTACATATGCTTTTTTCTTCTCTAAGCACGGATGAATACCAGGGAGTCTGGGTGCGCTTGGGTGGGTAAGAGGATTGTTTAAGGGGAATGAGAGTGTCAATGGTTGATTTGATTGTGTCCTGAAGGGCCATTAGACGTTTGTCCACAGTGTCTAGGGTTGGCTCATTAGGGGGAGTGGATTGTTCATGAAAAAGGGCAGGTGATAGTTTGTGCCACTGTCTGTGGGTCTGTCTGAACGGGATTTTTCTTAACTGCGCGTTTATAGGGACCTCTTAGGTTAAAATTGAATATTGAGTGGTCTGACCATAGAAGAGGTCTGATGGAGTTATAAGTTGTCTCTGGGGAGTTTGAAAAGATCAGATCTAGCGTGTGACCTGCAGTGTGTGTGGGTGCATCGTTAATTTTGGTCAAACCTAAAGCTGTCATCTCTGACAGGAGGGTAGCTGCTTTTGGGTTCTCACTATGGACATTGAAGTCCCCCAAGAGAAGGAATTTATTGGAGGATATCACATGAGGGGGCAATCATATTTAGTAGATGAGACAAGGAGGTAAGGAGTGGTCCAGGAGGGCGATAGACCAAGGCTCCTTTCCAACTCAACTGTGAGTGGATATCCATTCTAAATATGAGGATTTCGATAGTGTCGCTGCAGAATTGATCTAACATGGTGGCCTTTATAGGATCCTTATATATGATAGCAATGCCTCCGGCCTTTTTTGCGTGGTCTATCTGCTTTTAGAATGCGGTAGCTATCTGGAAGTGCAATAGTGATGGCTGGAGTAGAGGCCGGTTTGATCCATGTTTCCGTTAAAAAGCTGATGTCTGGGCAGGAAGAGGAGATAAGATCCCAGATATTAATAGCATGCTTGGGGAGGGAGCGCACGTTGGCCAGAAAGCAATTCCAGATAGCTCTGGTAGCGTCCGAGGTAGCAGGCAGAGTTATGGTGGTGGGGCTGCTAGGAGACAGGGGGGAATGGTCTGAAATTTGCAATGTGTGCATGCTAGGGGGACTTCCAAAAAAGAGGGGAATTTGTGCATGCACTGAAGAGTTCCTGTATGCGCGGTGGGTGGGGGAGTGAAGTCCCTGAGGACAGTTAGCTCCTGTCTGGTATATTTATAGTTTCCCTTGGGTTCATTAAGCCCATTTGTTATAGATTTGGCAGAGTTCCTGGCGGCGGACTGGCGCAGACGGGATTGCCTTTGCCGCGTCTTCGACGCGTCCGCTGCACGTAGCTGCCAGCCTGTGTTTTATAGTGTACCTTTCCCACCTCTAGCCCGGAAGTGCTGACTGCCGAGCGCTCCCTCCACATCAATCGGGGAAACCCCGCGGTGGACCAGGGAGAGCGAGGCGAAAAAGGGCGTCAGAGGAAGAGAGCAGGTAAGAAAGTGCAAATTAGGCAGATATAAAACAATGCAAGTTTTAAAAAGGGTTTAGCTATCACCCCATCGTTAAAAAAAACACCAGCGCCTTTACCAGCATGCGTCCGCTCTGCTAGATGCCGGCCCGTGTTTTATAGTGTACCTTCCCCACCTCTAGCCCGGAAGTGCTGACTGCAGAGCGCTCCCTCCACATCAATCAGGGAAACCCCACGGTGGACCAGGGAGCGCGATGCGAAAAAGGGCGTCAGAGGAAGAGAGATTTGCTTTGGCAGTGCCCTGTCCTTCCTCCATTCTGGGCGGGCATGGAATTGGAGCTCTCACAGACCCTGGGGTGGACCATTCCCCATGACCCATTGCGCCTGATTCTAGGTGTGTTTGATGGCCCGGATGGCTTTCGTGCTGACAAGCATTTCCTCGGGACAGCGGTGACGGTGGCGAAGGGAGATATAGCGGCACTACGGTCCCAGGCCAAGCCCCCAACTGTGCGGAGGTGGAGACATGGGGTGGACTGGTGTGGGACTCAGGAGCCTCTCTTTGAAGCCCGGGGCTGCCCTGACCTCTTCTGAAAGATATGGGGCAAATGGTTCAACTTGTTGTCTTGAGGAGTGGGTACATGTCGTCTATATTTCAGGATAACCCTATGTATGATTTTACCCTGCAAATTGATTTGCAGGTCTTTGTCGCTTCACATGTGGATGTACATTATGATAATATGCTGGATTTTGATGCCAATATGAATTTGTGGTTTGATAAAAATTCAACAAATTTGATTATCAAAAAAAAACTTCATCTGTCTGAGGTGATTGTATTCCAGATGGATAGAAATTGGGAGAGACATCCCCCAACAGAAGTAGAATGATTGGGGGATAGAGGAAGGAAGTCACTGTTTGGTGTTTGCAGGGGAAGTGCCTGTTGAGTATCCTCTGCCTCTTCCCTTGCCGTTGTTTCCTCTAAATCCTCCTCTAAAGCAACCTCTTGACGAGAGCGATTGATTATTGCCCTTGTAAGAGGAGGAGGGATTCTCTGATGAAGTGTTTTTAGAGCCACCACTGTTAAAGGAGCGACGAAAGAATCCCCGATTGGAAGGGAGTTGCAAAGCCCCCATGGATTTCGCGATCTCTGTATCTTTTTTCATCTTCTCTAAAGAATTGTACACTGTAGGACCGAATAGGTGCTCTTTATCAAAGGGTATGTTCAGAATAGAGGCTTGGAACTCAGGTTTGAACCCGGAAATTCTTAAGTCAAGCATGTCTTCATAGCAACACACTAGTGTTGACTGTGCGGGCTGCTGTGTCTGCTGCGTATAAGGCGCACATAATAGAAGTAGTGGAAATTAATTTCCCCTCCTGAATTAGGTCATCTGCTTTGGTTTTGTGCTCGTCGGGTAAAAACTGCCATACGTTTTCTAGCTCATTATAATGAGCTCTGTCATAGCATGTTAAAGGAGCTTGTGCATTTGCAATTTGCCAGTGATTGGTTGCTTGCGATGCTATCCTTTTGCCGCACTGCGGAGCGGGACCTGATACTGACTAAACCGGTACTCCCAGCACCCTATGCGATCGGACTCTCGATGCTACGCGGTGGTTCCCGGTATTGGTGACCACTTGAACGCCTTATGCCTACCCCCTAGCCATGGATTTGAAATGGTTTTAGAGGCTTGAAATTAATTAGGCACTTACCAAATGTCCTGATGATGATCCCTTTGATTTAAAAGTGGGATCGAAACGCCGTCGACCAGTTTATGTGCCTTATACATTGTTTATATCATGTACTATGTTGATGTAAAGGTGCATCTTGAAATTCTTGTTCTAACTGCGATTTTGAGAACACTTAAGCTTTTTGCCTAAAAGCCCTTTCCTGTTCACTTTGAGTGTACTAAGGTGTATGTGCTTAATTGGGGTACAGGCTTGTGCCCCACAACGTGAAATTGTTGAAGGAAATTCTCTGTGTATTCCTGCTTAAGTAAATACATTTAGACCTCTGTCTGGCTGGACAAGTCACTTAATACAGAATCGACTGTGTCTGTATTTATCTTTACGTTTGATTCTTTAATGCATGGGACCATTGTTGTTTCTAAAATGTTGCTCCCTGAGGTCCTGTGCTGACTCGCTTGGGGTTCCCTTGTTGTTTTAAACATCCTTTTGCCCGAGGCATCAATTAATTTTGACTCCTTATAAGGAGGGCGGCCATCTCCGGCAGTTTGTGAGCATGCTCTTTTGCGAGTGTTGGAGACTACGAGGGAGTATAATGGAAGTTGATGTAAGTGGGGTCAGTAGGTGCTGGCTTGTACTTTTTCTCAATTCTGGGCGTGATAATCCTTGCCCGCACAGGGTCTTTAAAAATCTTGTCAGTGTGTTTAAGCAGTACCTTAAGCATAGGTAGTGTCGGTGTTGATCTCTGAGAGAAACTTATGGTCTCAAATAGAAAATCCTCTTCAAGAGCCTCTTTATGTAATTCCACCCCATAGTATTGAGCAGCCCTATTAAGTAGCTCTATATACCCTATGTTGTCATCAGATGGTGAGGGTTTGGAAGGTTATAGATACGGATTATGGTCTGTGATTGGATCTGTATTATAGTACTCCCAGGGGTCATTAGTGCTCTGTGGCCTATCTTTATCCCAATCCCCTTCATTTTGTGTATCAGGTGATTGAGATTGTGGGGAATTTGTGGGTGTGATGAGAACATTTGGGTCAATGGGTGAAGGACGTGTAATAGGAGGAGAAGGGTTGGTACCCACATTCTTGCGTTTTAAAGGAATGTGGTAGTCCTCTTGTAAGCCCATTTTTTTCTTTTCTCTGGCAGTTTCACATGAATATGCCCAGAATCTGGATGGATAACCAGTTCTTTTTGTTTTGTATCCGTGTTTGCAGGTGGAATGTTGAAACAAGGCTCTTTAGATGGAACTGTCATTTTCCCTTTGTGCGCCGTACTTTTGTGCCATCGAAAGTTCCGGCTCCAAAGATTTACTCTTCGGTAGCGAAGGAATGGCCACAACGACGTACTTAGATTTCAATGCTGAAGGTTTCAGTTCGGCATCGACATGGGGCAGTCTCGATCCCGAGCTGGAAGGCTTTGATTTGGGTTTCGTGCCGGGGAGTCCGAAACTTTTTCTCGGTGCCGACCTTGGCCGAGGGCAGAGAAGGAACCGGAGCCTTTTTCTTTTACTAAAGTTGGGGTAAGGGGGTGACCCGGTGACACTTGCTCTTGTTTCACCGAGTCGTAGTAAGCATCGGACACGGAGATGCGTTTCCCCCTCTTCTTTGGCTCCTTGTGCATGGAATTCTTTCTGGTCAGAATCTTCACCGAAGATGTCCGGTGCGGAGCCGCTTTGTTGGTGCATTTCGTGACATCGAGCCCGACCGTCACAGAGCGTCTACTTGGATCGAAACGATCGTCACGCATCGCAGTCTTGTTCGTCGTGTCCGGGCGATAGACAGAGATTGCACACTTCATGCAAGTCGGTGCACGGAAACTTAGCGTGACACACAAGACAGAATTTGAATGGACTCCATTCCATCGACTAGCCCTCCACGAACCTTCTGATCGAAGACTAACTCAACACAATACACGGAGAATGGGAAATGCGATTGGGAACAATACAGTCAAGGGTAGCGGATTGCGCATCAAGGGAAACCCGAGAAATGGCATCAAACCGGAGTGCCACAATTCACATCCGAACCTGATGGCGGAAAAAACAATCGGACAATGAGGTTCATGCCCATGCGCACTATCAGCGAAAGGAGGAGTCTGCTACCTTGTGGCTGGAAAAGACTTCTAAGAAAAACAAAGTGCAAACATCCGGACCCAACACTAAATGGCAGGCTATGCAAAGCATGTGATCTACAGCTCACATGCCTTGAACCTTTATTTTATTCTTTTTTTTTTAAATATGGTTTTAGGGAAATGTATATATGTAAACTGTATTTGTTGTGTATTTATGGTTCTCCATTGTTTTGCCTTGATAATTGTTCCTGCTGTATTTATCTTGTGCTTTTATAAGCCATATAAAGAATTTTTGACTGACTGACAATATTTATAAGGAAGGTTTTCTCTTGAAAAAAGGGTTTAATTTTGGAAGGGTGGGCAGCAGGTTTGAACTGTAGGTGCTAGCCTGCAGTGGCAGGTTGGAGACGTGTTTGCGTAGTGACAGTAGTGGATGGCACCCATTATCCAAAATGGGGTGACCCAAGAAGTCAAAGACCTGGGTATTATATACTATTGAAATACAGTGGTCTTCAACCATTACTTTCCTTCAACTGAATTAATCAATGTATGATCAATATTGCCACATAGTTACGGGATATGTCTCTCAGATCAACCCTCTACATTCAATGTATTACATTTTTTACAAAGACAAAAAATAAAATGCAACAGCAGCAATTACAAAATCAGGGGCAATTTTAATTCATTGCGTTTACCACTATCTTTGTATCAAAAAGCTTTCAGGTTGCCCAAAGAGGGCGTGCAAGAAGTAAAGAATTGCCAAGTGCTCAGTAGGAAAAAGTAGATAAAGGCATAGAAATATTCACAATATTATATACACAATAGATCGGTTGCACAGTTCACCGGCTAACAATAACCTGGCCTATGATATAAATTTCATACACATTTTTCATTAAGTGGAGACCTAGCTTCCAAAGATTTATTGCACTAGAAAATGTGTGTCACAGCACACTAGGGGCTGGGTAGCAGAGTTCCAGTGTAGAGTAAAAAAAAAATACAGGCACAATCTGTCACAAAAAGTAGGATTTGGAGGGGTGAACACACAAAAGGAATATGCTACTTACCAGTATGCATCTGCTCTTGGCATGTAGGGCTGCTGACATTCATATCTGTGCATAGATCGCCGCCTAGTGTTGGGTCCGGATGATTGAACATTGTTGTCCTGGAAGAGTCTTCGAAGTATCACGAGATAGGTGGCTCCTCCCCTGGACTACAGTGCGCATGGGCATCCTCTCCATCCTTAGATTGTTTTTTGCCATTGTGGCAGAGGTGGAGTGTTGTACAGTAAGAGATGTCCATGCAAGAAAGTGAGAGTTAGAATGAATGCTACAGCTGCGACAGGCACCGGGGAGGAGGGTGGGCGATATGAATGTCAGCAGCCCTACATGCCAAGAACAGATGCATACTGGTAAGTAGCATATTCCGTTCGAGGCATGTGGGCTGCTGAATTCATATCTGTGCATAGAATGTATAGCAGTCTCTCCCTTAGGGGTGGCTACCTGTGCCAGCAGCAGCAGTCTGAAACAGAGTTTTTTGAACAGCCTGTCCTACAGCAGCTTGCTGTTTGGAATGTACATCTACACAATAGTGTTTTGTGAAAGTATGTATGGTAGTCTATGTGGCTGCTTTACATATTTCCTCTAGAGGAATGTTTCCTAGGAAAGCCATGGATGCCCCCATTTTGCGTGTTGAATGCGCTCTTGGGGGAACTGTTAAAGTGCGTTTTGCCTTAAGATAACATATTTGAATGCACTTAACAATCCATCTGGCTAACCCAGATTTAGAAATGGGGTTGCCTTTGTGTTGTGGTGAAAAAGCAACAAACAACTGTTTTGTCTTCCTGAAATCTTTTGTCCCGTCTATGTTATATAGGAGAGCCCTTTTAACATCTAGTGTGTGCAGGGCTCTTTCAGGTACTGACTGTGGATTTAGGAAGAACACTGGCAGTTCTATTGTTTGATTGATGTGGAAGTGGGACACAACTTTTGGCATGAATTTAGGGTTTGTCCTAAGCACAACCCTATTAGCGTGGATTTGGAAGAATGGCTCTTGAATAGTTAGTGCTTGCAGCTCGCTAACTCTTCTAAGCGAAGTAATCGCCATGAGAAATGCCACCTTCCATGTTAAAAATTGTATTTCACACGAGTGTAGAGGTTCAAAAGGTGGTCCCATTAGTCTGGTTAAAACAATGTTTAGATTCCAGACAGGTGAAGGTGGGTGTCTTGGGGGGGATCACTCGTTTGAGTCCCTTCATGAATGCTTTAATGGCAGGCACTCTGAATAGGGAAAGGTGTTGCCTGTTTTGAAGGTAAGCTGCTATGGCAGCTAAGTGTATTCTTATAGATGTATAGGCTAGATTGCAGCGGTGTAGGTGCAAAAGATAGCATATGATATTTTTAGTTGATGCGTCTAGTGGGTTTATGTCATTGTTGCTACAGTAAATGACAAAACGTTTCCACTTTGCCGCATAGCATGCTCTTGTGGTAGGTCTTCTTGCCTCTTTGATAATGTTCATGCAGTCAGGAGGTAAGTTTAGGTAGCCAAACTCTATGACTTCAGGAGCCAGATTGCAAGGTTCAGCTGCTGTGGATCTGGGTGCTGAATGTCTCCATGGCTCTGCGTTAAGAGACTGGGTGTTAGCTTTAGTCTTTGATGAGGCACCACAGAAAGTTCCAGGAACGTGGTGTACCACGGTTGCCTCGCCCACGTTGGAGCAACTAGGATTAGCGTCATGGAGTGCTGGCGCAGTTTGCGTGCCACTAGCGGTATCAACGGTACTGGTGGAAAAGCGTAGGCAAATTTGCCTGACCAGTTCATCCATATCGCATTGCCCTGAGACTGCGGGTGTGGGAATCTTGCGGCTAAGTACCGGCATTTTGCATTTCGTTTTGGTCTATCTCTGGTTGTCCCCACTGTTGGAAGTATGGTCGAAGCACTGTGGGATGAATCTCCCACTCGTGCATCTGTTGGCTGTGTCTGCTGAGCAGATCCCCTATCTGATTGTCCTTGCCTGGGAGGTGTTCCGCCATGAGAAAAATGTTTCTTTGAATGGCCCACTTCCACATGCTTTGAGCCAGATGTGACAGCTGTGGAGAGTGTGTTCCTCCCTGCTTCTGTATGTAGTACATCGCAGTCATGTTGTCCGTCCGGATCAACACGGTCTTGTTGCACTGATGTACTTTGAAAGCTTTCATTGCCAGAAAAATTGCCATCAGCTCCAGTAGGTTGATGTGCATCTTTTCTGCTGCGTGGTCCATAAGCCCTGTACTGTGTGATGGAGGACATGGGCTCCCCACCCTATCAGGGATGCGTCCGTTGTTAAGACTATTTGTGGTACAGGCTCTTGGAACAGTCGTCCTTTGCAAAGGTTTTGTGGATTCCACCAATGCAGAGAGTTGTATGCATGACTGGTCACCAACACTAGGTCGTTTAATTGTCCTTGAGCCTGGTTCCACTGCCGTGCTAGGCACTCCTGCAGCATGTGTAGTCTTGCGTGAGGGACTATGAAAATGCATGAGGCCATCATACCTATTAGTTGCATAAACACTCGGGCTGGGAGCGAGTGTTGGGGCGTGAACCTTTGGATTAGCATCTGAATACTGTTTATTCTGACAGAATTCTGCTGTGCTTTCCCTGCCAGAGTGTCTATCGTCGCTCCCAGGTATTGTTGTACGTGGGCAGGCTGAAGATGGGACTTTGGGTAGTTCAGCGAGAAACCTAAACTGTGCAGGAGGTGAATAGTGTCTGACATGTGGCTGGCACATTGCTGGACTGACTGTGCTTGTATTAGCCAGTTGTCCAGATATGGATAGACATGAATATGCTGTCTTCTGAGATGTGAAGCTACTGTCACTAGGCACTTGGTAAATACTCTCGGGGCTGTTGTCACCCCGAAAGGAAGGACTTTGAATTGATAGTGCTGATTTTGTATTGTTTTGTAAACCTGAGATATTTGCTGTGTGCTGGGTGTACCGGTATATGGAAATATGCGTCTTTGAGGTCCAGTGTTGCGAGGAAGTCTCCTTGACGCAACAGTGGTAATACTTGAAGTAGAGTGAGCATGTGGAAATGCTCTGATAAAATGTATTGGTTTAAGGGCCTGAGGTCCAAGATTGGCCTGAGAGACCCGTCCTTTTTGGGGATCAGGAAGTATAGCGAGTACACCCCTGTACCCTGGTGTTCGAAGGGTACCAGTTCTATGGCCCCTTTTTGTAGCATGCTGATGACTTCTTGCTGCAATAAGTGTAGGTGTTCTGCGGACATAGGATGGTGTTTGGGGGGTATGTTGGGTGGTGTGGAGATTAATTCTAGGCAATAGCCATGCTGGATAATTTGCCTAACCCACCTGTCTGTAGTGATGTTTTCCCAGACTTGTAGAAACTGCTGTAATCTTTCCCCGACCGGTGTTACATGGTCTGGGGGCAGTGACAAGAAGTCACTGCTTGGTATTGGTAGAAGATCTGGTGGTGTTATTCCCTCGACCTCTACCTTTGCTGTTATTGCCACGGTATCCACCTCTACTGTTTTTGTTGTAGGTGTTTTGCGTGTTCCCCTTGTTGTATGAGGTTTGCTGCGCTGAGCCTCCTCTTACAGCTCCTCTGTTGCTGGAGCGACGAAAGGAGCCGCCTCTGTATTGTTGTGACTGCAAGGCTCCCATAGACTTGGCTGTCTCTGTATCCTTCTTCATTTTGTCTAATATTGTGTCGACATTAGGGCCAAACAAATAATCAGGGTTCAGTGGCTGATTAAGTAAAGTGCTCTGAACCTCATTTTTAAACCCAGAGATGCGGAGCCACGCATGTCTTCTGAGCATGACACTGGTATTGATAGCCCTGGCTGCTGTGTCTGCTGCGTCTAGGGCACATTTGATGGAGGCGTTAGATATTAACTTTCCCTCCTGTATTAGGAATTCTGCCTGTTCCTTATAAAGGTCAGGTAGATGCTGGAGAAGGTGCTCAAGTGTGTCATAGTGTGCCCTGTCATACCTGGCTAACAGGGCTTGTGTGTTTGAAATTCTCCATATGTTAGCTGCTTGTGCAGCTACCCTTTTGCCCGAAGCCTCCAAAATTTTAGACTCTTTGTCTGGAGGTGGAGCCTCACCAGTAGTTTGAGAATTAGCATGTTTGCGTGCATTGGATACTACCAAAGAGTCTAAGGGCAGCTGTCCCTTAATGTATGTAGGGTCCACTGGTGCTGGCCTATATTTCTTTTCTATTCTGGGGTTAATGACTCTTGCCCTGGTTGTTTCCTTAAATATGTCCCCTGCATGTTTAAGCACCCCCTTTAGCATTGACAATGTCTTCACTGATCTTTCTGAAGTGTTGAAAGTGTCAAAGAGGAAGTCTTCCTCAATAGGGTCTGCATGCATTTCCACGTGGTGGTTGTATGCTGCTCTTTCGATTAATGCATTGAAAGCAGCTGTGTCCTCTGTAGGCGAAGTTTTCACAGGGTATGCAGTATTATCTTGCATGGGTTGAGAGTCTACAGGATCTACAGGATCAGACCATGGTTGATTTTGGTTGTCCTGGTCATTGTCCACAGGATAATTATACAGTTCATTATCCTCATATTCCACATCCTCATCTGTGCGTGTCGGAGAATATGTATAAGTTTCTTGCACATGTGTCCTGATAGGCTCAAAGAGAGTTGGAGATGTTAAAGAGTCTGTTTTCTTTTTTAGTGGTATTTTGTAGGTTTCAGCATAAGTGTATGGTCTGATTTTCCTTTTTAATAGGGTAAGTCTGCCAGTATCTGGGTCCACATACAGTTTGGACTGCTCTTCTATCGAGGGCTCTTGCTCCTCATGTGCTTGAGCTCTTTTCCCTGTTATCGGCTTTCTTGTTTGTGTCAGTTCGATTTCTGTCGTAGGTTCAACCGATTTTTGCCGTATATGCGTCGGAAGTCCGAATTTTATCGGTCCGAGGGACTTTTGTGCTTCAACAGTCTTTTTAGGCTGTATGACCTTCTTCGGTGCCGTGATTGTTATCGACCCGACTGTCCTTGTTGGTTCGATAACCACGTTTTGATTCGGAGCGATGTTTTGCCTCGGCTTGACCGACCCCTTAGCCTCGATCCTTGCCTTCGGATCGAGTGTTTTTGTTTGCACCGTCTTTGGCTTGTCGACTGTTTGTTTCGGTTCGACAACCATCTTCTGCTGGAGTCCTTTGTTTGTGTTGCCTGGCGTCAACATCAATCTCGTCGGTTCGACAGCTTTTAGCTTAGGCATGTCCCTGGGCTTACTGGCTCTTGGCTCGACAGCTTTGATATGCGACCCAGCCATGTCGACGGCCATTTTGTGTTTGGTCGGCGCCATAGGATCCGCACATTTCGGTCCGAAGAGTGGGAAGTCTATTAGTTTCGGTTTCTGTTTTGCTTCTTTAACTTTCGGTTTCAATATTACCAGGGAATGGTAATGTTGCACCGATGACTCTTGCCTTATGTTCTTAGCCGGGCTGACTTGCGGGGCTATAGAATCGATGTTTTGATCTTGGCTAAGGCCTTCCGGCGATGCCAGGACCTGAGCCTTTGGTAGCATATCCGTAAATGTACTGGGCTCCGTACTCACGGTTGGCCCCATGTCCTCGCCGAAATCGTCCTCGACAGCTCCGATGCCTGGATCGTCGTCCCCTACCTCGACGATGTCGTCTTCTTCGTCAACGTAGTAGTTGGAGTCATATTCCGATCCCTGCTCCTACTGCTGGTCTGAGTCCTCAGCTTCGACGACCTCTTCGTCGTCTTCAAAGATGTTCTCCGGGTCAGGCGCTGGCTTCTGCATCGTCTGCCTCGCTGCTCTTCGAACCCGAAGAGTTTGCTTCAAACGAAACTGCGCACAAGCTAAGCAGTCGGCTTCATTGTGTTCACGAGATAAACACTTGTTACACACAGGGTGTTTATCTATGTGTGGGAATTTTGAATTACTAATGCGGCATCTTTTGAATGGACTTCGTTCCATCGACGAGTGGCCCTTGGTGTCGAAAAAGGCCAGGCGGCCCGATTCGACGATCTGAGTATAAAACAACAGAAATAAAGTTGTCGTCACCAATCGAATAACAATACCAACGACCCCGAAGGCCTTTTGGCCTATTAGAAAAGTTTTTTATCGATTCCGAACTCCGAGTTGGAAATCACATCCGAACCCAATGGCGGAAAAAAACAATCTAAGGATGGAGAGGATGCCCATGCGCACTGTAGTCCAGGGGAGGAGCCACCTATCTCGTGATACTTCGAAGACTCTTCCAGGACAACAATGTGCAATCATCCGGACCCAACACTAGGCGGCGATCTATGCACAGATATGAATTCAGCAGCCCACATGCCTCGAACAGAAAGTTCTCACATGTATCAAATTAAGAAGAATAGAAGGAATGTGTGAATTTTAGGCTATTAGCACTGTGTCCTATGTTATGCATTTGTATCATTAAAACTACAAAATGTGAAATAGACAAAAACACTTATAATTCCATGGTGAATTTTAAGCCAGAAACGCTTCTTTGCTTTGCTGTAGGAAGCTGAAGTGCTGTGTGAAACACTGTGTAAAAAATTTGTAGTCGTTTTGTCTTCACTTGGCACCACCAGCAGGAACTGTCATCAAGACCTGGGGCATGGCCAAGCTGCCGACCAAGATGGCCGTGTAGCGTTGAGGCTATGCCGGCCTCCTCACAATCTGTGCCGTGAGCTGAGCTACTTTGACCATCCTGGCTGAAAAGGAACTGCGTAACGGGCTGCCACACTGGGCGCCCCAGCTGAGTGGTGAAAGAGCAACTGAGGCCGGAATCGCCTGGCGAATAAACAGGCTCCCCTGGGCCGCGCATAAGGAACTCGTGGCCGGGCAGGTATATACTGGGGGTGCAGCCTTCACTGACGCGGGTGGAGTAGCTGCCCGACCGCATGGCTGTACACCCAACAAACAACCACGGACCTGGCAGAAAGAAGTGACAGGACCGCATACTGGGGGCCACACGCCGTTGCAGGGAGACCATCAGATGGCAGATTGAAAGAGCTGAAAGCGGCTGCGAAGATTCAGACCTGTGGCTGGCCAAGGGCCGCACAGAGAACAGGCGCATCCAGCAACAAGGTAAGCTGGCCCGTGCCTTTCCCGGAGGCTGCCATGGGGACAGGGTCCACGGGCGAGTCTGGTGGTCAGCCATCGGGCAGAGCTGGGCAGGCCCTTAGCTGTGTGCAGCCCACCTCCACCCATCCTTCTTGCTTCCCACACGATGCTCTCCTGGCCGGGGCCTGCTGGCGGAGGCCAGGAGGGAGAGGTGGCCAATTGCGCCCAAACTGTAGGCGAGGACACGCTGGAGACCTGCGGGACAGCTTTGACCCTCCCTACTGTGACTGCTGGGGGGAAACGTTGACCAGTGAGACGTGGTCAGCATTGCTCGCATGGGGCGCTGGACCTACCCCCCCCCCCTCTAAATAGTCTCACCTGTGTCAGTCGGCACACTTTGGGAGATAGAGTCACTGCCGGGGGGTGCAGCATATCCATCTGAAATACTCGGCCTCTTCTGCTAGGGCAGATTGTCACCTGGCCAGCCTCCTGGCCTGCTGGGCTGACTGTTCTGTGCCTCCTCCCTGAACAGCAGGAGACCGTTGCCAGATGACAACTGGGAGTCCATTTCAGACTCGGCCCCGCACTCAATAGCTCTTGATTGAGTCATTCGGATATCTTCCAGTCATTCCTGAGACTGAGGTGGGGGAGAATGGAGCTTCCTCCAGAATACACACAGGCTGTGGAATTGCCCCTGCCCTGAACTGTCAGCTATCGTGAACTCACTGAACTACAGGCTATGCCAGAGTGACACAAAGCAATGTTGGCTGACATTTGACAACAACAAGGGCCTGGGCTAAGGCCATGGCCCGTCGATGGCGGAGGCG
The DNA here is from genome assembly GCF_964261635.1 of Lissotriton helveticus. Classification (NCBI taxonomy): domain Eukaryota; kingdom Metazoa; phylum Chordata; class Amphibia; order Caudata; family Salamandridae; genus Lissotriton; species Lissotriton helveticus. Next base: position 1,443,665,511 of record NC_136059.1, on the reverse strand, counting down.
CAACGCGGTCCTTGCTGCGGTGCCGGCTAGAGCCAATGCCCTCATGTTGGAGCTTAGAGTGGGCCTCAAGGCCCTAGACAGTAGCTTTGAACACTAAACAAATGTGTGGATGCGCTGGGGACCACCAAGAAAAACAACTAGATATTGTGGAGGGAAGGGTCTCTGACCTGGAGGAGGGAGCTGCCCAGTAAATACAGAAAACAGACATCAGAGAAATGCTTCTAAAGACAGTTGCAATGAAGAATGAGTTTTTGGAGGCGAGCAGCAGGCGAAACAACATCTTCATCCTGGGAATCCCAGAATCCACGAACACTAACCGCCTGAATCAATTCCTGGAGCAGATGCCGACTTGCTTGGCAGAGACTCCTTCACAAAAACATTAGTGGTTGAAAGAGCTCACGGCTCCCTTGGGCTGCGTCGGAGCCCTGGCTGCCCACCAAGACCACTAATTTCCCGTTTTTAAAATGTCCAGGACCGAGACACCGCCTTGCACATGGCTAGATAAAAAGGCCCACTCAACTAGCAAGATTCATCTGTCACTCTATCCAGATTTACCTGCGATGGTCCAGGGCGCCCGCCACAATTTCACAGGTGTCAAGGCCACACTACGCAATCTGGGCCTCCGCTATGGGATGATGTACCCGGCCCGTTTGCGGGTCAAGGGTGAGGGCAAGCCGCAGCTTTTTGAATCTCCAACGGCAGTACAGGAATGTTTTCGCAAGTTTTCGGAGGCCCGTGCAGCACACCAGAATGACTCACCTCTGAGATAGCCATCTGATGATAATTCGGGTGGCAGTATTAACGTTATTTCTGAAGGCTAACCTCTTTGGTCTCAACCGAACTGTAGCTGTACCATGTATTTGCTTTTGATATGGTTCTGTTGTTGAATGTCTAATTATGATCCAGTTATTTTTAGCAACAACGTCTTTCCTTTCACAGATCCTCAATGACCACACATGTTAAGATACCCCCCATTGCGAACATAACACTTTTGACCTGGAATACAAAGGGCTTTAACAACACATACAAAGGCAAGCAGGTGTTGCACTACTTGCAGGGAGACCAGGTTCACATTTCCTTTTTACAAGAAACACACCCGACCCCACAGCATTTCCCACTTTTGCATCCACAAGGGGCACTCGCCGTTACTTTGCAGGCTACAGTACATATGCCAGGGGAGTCTCCATATGTATACACAAGCGAGTGCCATTCTAACTATCCATAGTCCGCACTAAAGAGGGCAGCTACTTGTTAGTGAATGGCCGTCTGCTGGGGCATACCGTACTCCTAATTAACATATATGTGCTGCTGAACACATAGTCTGGAATTCTATTATAATCTCAAGGTCCAGATTGATTTGGTGGAGGCAGACCACATTCGAATGGGGGGGTGGGGGGGTGCGTTTATCTACTACTCTACCAGAAATGTGACAGCACTGCAGACACCCCTGGTACCAAATCACCATCCCGACGTGCTTTGTGGGACCTAGCCGTAACACATAATCTGGTCAATGCCTGGCATGAACAGTGCCCCTCTCAGCCTGCCTACGCATACTACTCAGCACAAAATAACACCTGGACCTTCTTGGACTATTGGCTCCTTATGCCCACCATGGATTGACTCTATACAGCATCTCCCCGGTGCTCCTGAAACTCAACATACCAAGGGTGGGTGGAGTGGAGCGACAGTGTAGTTCTCTGGGTTGGGGCTCCAAGATGATTTATTCCAGTCAGAACTCTGCACAGCTACAGTGGAATACTTCAAAATAAACAAAGGGTCAGTGAACTCCTGGGCCACCCTATGGGAAGTCTTAAAAGCTTATATGAGGGGGTTATGCATTTCTAAACATGCGGGATCTTGAAAGATATGCGATGGACACTCTTCCAAATAGGAAGGGGTGGGAGAACACTGCTGACCTCCCAGCACAGTTCGCCCCAAAGCATTAGGGTAAATGCAGTTTGCAGTGCATGCTTACTTGGTATTTTGCTGGCGTGTTCCACCAGGGTTGGTGAAGATTAGTGCTGTCATCTCTAGACACATGTGTTTCTAGATTTTATCTGTCATCAGTAGAGATCAAAAAAACGATTTTCATCTGGGGTTGCTGAGCAGGCTGCCAAAATTCTTACAGGTCTCAGTACCTCGCACAGGTGCATCTCCACTAGCTCGTCAGCTCAGTGGCTCAAGGGAGCCTTTTTTTAAACAGGAAGGGGTGGGAGCACACTGCTAACCTCCCAGCACAGTTCACCCCTAAGCATTATGGTAAATGCAGTTTACCAACTTTTGGCGAAACACTCGAAAATATCCGAGCGAGCTACAAGAGACTGCATTTCCCAGAATGCCATGGGCAAACCTTGCCTGAGAGGTCAGCAGTGTGCTCCCACATCCAGTTGACACTCTTCCAAATAGCGAAACAGTTATCTGCGATAGATCAAGCCAAGGCAGCGCATGGGTTGCAGACGCAATTACAGCGCTGTGCCTCCCTGCTAGCACACTTCCTCGAGGCGGCCAAGAGATAAATATATTTTCTAGGAAAACATGCAACAGCTAGAAAGTATGGGAGGGAGACAGACCAGGTCACACGCTTGCCTGACTCCTGCAACCCCCTCGGGCTAATCTTATATAACCGGTCTACGAAGGACAGATAGGACCTATATCGCAGGCACGCTGGGTATTCAGGACTTAGTACTTGCCTACTATACAGACCTATACACCTCATGGGTCAAAGACAAGGCTACAGACAGAACACATTACCTAGACTGGATAGCCATGTTGTGGGTTACCTCTGCACACCAACAATTTCTTGGGGAACCCTTCACAGAGGATGAAATAATTCGATGGCACCGGGTCTCGATGGGTTCTTGGGCATTTTCTATAAAGCATATAAACACTTGCTAGCCCCACATCTCGTTAAATTGTATAGTGAGGCCTTGGAGAGGGGGGGGATCCTTCCCCCTACTCTCCGCGAAGCAGTGATAATACTGCTCCTGAAACCCGGGAATGACCCGCTGCATTTGGGCTAATACAAGCTGTAAGAAAGTGGCTCTATATATACACTGGACCAAAGTAAGGTATAGTGTGTATAGAGTCCCCAGTCTCCAGAGGTATAACAGAGGCTAAAGTCACATATGACCTTACTCTCTAAAGTGGTAGCTTGGTCGAGCAGTAAGGCAGTATCAGAGGACAGTGTAAAGCATTTGTTGTACACACTCAGTCAGCAAAAGGTTTCACACACTCAAGAACAGAACTCTAGGCCAATTGTTTTTATATCAAAAGATATAATTGTTTTATTTTAGAATCAACAGGTATCAAAATATACTTTTCTCAATATGAGAGACTTTAGGTAATTACTTTGCAGAAAGGCAATAGACTTTGTAAGTTCAATAGCTACAGTGGTTGCAAGAGGCAACACAATTCTAAACACAACTTATCATTGAGCTCAATGGGTTTTTCTACATAAATGCAGTTGATTAAGGATTACTTTTCGAACCACAGGACTGGATCCTGGATTCAGTCTCGGGACCTAAGCTGTAAAAACAGTTAAGTAAAAGCATATTGGTTACAGTTGTGATTTTTAAAGAATATATATGTATTTACAAAGTTGACACTGTGAAACTTTTCAGTAAAAAACTATCAATGTTATCCTATGGGAGGAAATTCAAGCCACAGGTAAAGTAGGTTCTCGTTAATTTTGTAATCCAATACTGGACTCCTAGGTTTAGCATTGGGACCTCTACCTAAGACAGGTAAGTAATTACGTTTTAGTATTTAGTACGATTTTTAAGGAATATTTCTAGTTCGCAAAATTCGACACAGAAGAAATTTCAGAGAAAAACAGTCAATGGTTTCCTATGGAAGAAAATTCAAGTTACTGGTAAATACAGTTAGGATTACTTTTGCGGTTCAGTACTGGGCTAAAAGGTACAATACTGGCTTCTCTCCTGATCACAGGTGAGTATTTCGGAATTCGTTATTCGGCTGATTTTAGATAAAAAATGTAACCCCTTCCATGCTGGTGACGAACCCCAGCCGTCACACTCCACGGTGCTCGTGTGCTGATGACGGCTGGGGTTCGTCACGGCCCCGCCCTGTTCGTTCCGCGGCCGCACACGGGGGGAATCGCGGCCGCACGGACGGGGTTAAAGTTTCAAAACTCCACACACTCCAGAAATTTCCGTGAAAACCAGTCAATGTTAGTCCATGGAAGGAAAGTGAGTTATCGGCTTTCAGGTGAGTGCTCAACTGGTGGAGTTAAGGTTCTGGACATAGACTCGGGGGTTTACCAGGGTCGGATAGGTACCGTTGGTACACCCTCTGTGACACAGGGGCAGCCGGGTGCAGAGGTAGTTAGGCCCAATGTTATCCAATGAGAGGCAGGGGGCCTTCGGTTGGCGGCTGCTGGCTAGCAGGCCACGCGGCTGTTGGAGCTGGGCTCCTGGTCACTTGCTCAGGGCAAATGGGGAAGTAGGATAGGACATAGGTTGCATTGCCAGAGGCACTCAGGCGGCTGGGTGCAGGGTGCTTTTCAGCCGTCGGGCGCTCAATGTTATTCAATGGAGATCTTGAAAAGGGAACAAAGGCTGCAGGCTCAGGGACGGAGGATCTTCTGGAGCGGCCAACACTTTGAGGGGTAAATTGGGATCTTGGAGGATAGGTAGGCACCCAGAAGTTGGGCACAGGGGGCCGTGGGGCGCCAGGGGCAAGGGGTGTCTTTTGAGGTCAGTAAATCTTACCCCCTGCTGGTCGCGGTTAGAGGGGTCCTTTGTCTTGAGGCTGCAGGCATCGTCGGGGTCGTCGAGGAGGGTCCTTGGGCACTGAATTCCAGGTCAGAATTGCCGGGGGATGTCCTCAGGGTCTTGATTCACTCCAGCACAGGCCAGGCTTGGCGGGTGCGAGGGTGCAGGGTTCACGGTTCGAGGCTGATTCCAGGGCATGTTACTTGCTTTGAGCAGTACCACTGCTTGTGGGAGACCCAGGTAGTAAGAGTCACAAGGCAGTCAGGTCCTTTGGGGTTTTAGAGGTTGCGGACCACTGGAGATGCCTGGGTTTTAGCAGGAGCAGGTTTAAGGGTCGACAGGCCTGTAGGGCTGTGGCCAAAACAGTTGGTGTCTCCCTCTTTTTAGCAGCTGCACGGCAGGGCTTCTTGTTCTTCTTTCTTGTTTCGTCATCTGGATCTGAGGGAGGAAGGTTCAGGGTGCCCCTAGATACTAAATTTAGGGGTGTTACAGATAGGATAAGGGCAGGGACCAATGTGTTCCTGGCCTGGGGTAGGTACACCCCCTATCCAGCTCCTCTCCTGTGGGAACGGGCAGAAGCCTATCTGTGATTGGGCACGGCTCCCGATCTTCAAGATGCCCGGAGCCAGAGGTCGTGCTACACCTCGCCTCTTCCACCTGAGGGGTGGAGTTGGCACAGGCTGGCACACCCCCCTTCCTGACGTAGGATTTCCTGCCAGTCTTGCCGCCAGAGTGGGGGTCAGAACGGGTGGGGGCCAGTTGCTGAGTACAGCAAGTGGTCTGGAGAAGGTCTCGAAGGCGGAATGCCTTTGAAGCTTCCCCTGCCCATCCTGGGGGAGGAAGCTTGGCACCTCGTCCCAGGATGTGCATTGTTGAGGGCCCAGGAGAGCGGGGGCTCTCCACCCAGGGGTCCAGCAACATGTCTGCTCTCAGACAAGACGTGGATTGTAGGTTATGTTTCAGGGGGCTTCTCTAAGATGCCCTCTGTAGTGCATTTTACATTAAATCCCACACTGGCTTCAGTGTGGGTCTAATGTGCTGAGAAGTTTGATATCAAACATGTCAGTCTTCAGTGTAGCCATTATGGTACTGTGGAGTTTGTAATGACAACCTCCCAGCTAATGGCATCACTGCACTTACAGTGCCCAGGAATGTCCCTGGGTACTGTAGGGGCACAGGGCTCATGCACCTGTGCCCACACCACTGGCATAGGGCACCCAGCTAGAGGGGTGGCTGATGTATGCGAGGGCAGTGGGTTTGTGGGTATGGCACAGATGCCATGTCTACTCTTTGTTTAGTTCTGCACCAGCACACTCAGCCTGCAAAGGCAGTGTGTGTGTGTCAGGGTACAGGTCCCCTAAGGGTGGCACAATAAGTGCTGCAGCACTTAGGGGTCTTCTCTGGTCACAATGCCCTGGGTACCTATGGTACCATTTACCAGGGGCTGACATGTGGCCAGAGATGCCAATTGGGTTTAGGCTTTAGTACAGTTTTAAGGGAAGGAACACAGGCCATGGGTACCTGATTGGCAGGGACCCAGGGCGCACCAAGGAACAGTGCATCAGGTATCAAGCAAAAAAGGGGGGGGTGGGGGGGGGTACTGCAACAGAAACTCACTTTCTTACACAAGCCATTTTCCTTATTAAACTTTGACAAGATCCTGGCTAAAATGATAGCAACCTGACTGTACCTCCTGCTGGACCAAATAATATCCCGGCCCAATCAGGATTTGTCCCGCACAGATCCATAGCTTTCAATCTAGGCACGCTCTTTGCGGTTTTACATAGAATTCCCCCCACTGTGGCTGCACTGTTGGACGCTGAGAAAGCATTTGACTCACTGGAGTGGCCGTTCCTACAAGCCACATTGCGCAAAATGGGTCTCTCTCTGAGATTCACAGCGCTCATCACGCTGCTGTATACGTTGCCCACAGCACGCATTTGCCTGAACGGGACGCTGTTGCCCTCCTTCCCCCTGACATGGGGAACAAGGCAAACTTGCCCGCTATCACCTCTATTATTTATTATTACCTTAGGGCACCTGATACACCACTTGCAGGAGCGGCACTCCCAAAGAGGTCTTCAGTTTACAACTATCCCGCTTCTGATCACACTCTATGCAGACATCATCCTCTACATGAGACACCCGAGTGACAATCTGGTGCCAATACTAAGGAAAATAATCAGATACAGGGCCCAGTCTGGGTTACACATAAAGTGGGGCAAGTCTGATATATTTCCCAACAGTGCTGAGCAGCATTGATAGTGAATTCACACTGGTGTGGTGCACTGATTCCGTTAAGTACCTCAGGATATATGTACACGGAGATAAGAAGCAGATAATACCCCTAAACTACGGGCTGGCGCTAGATAAATTATTTAAATGTTGGTCCTGCCCCGGTTCTTGTATATGTTTAACAATATCCCTATTCTGCTGACTAACACGTTCTTTGAAACACTTCGCACCACCCTCACGAGGGGGCAAGCAGCAGAGAATAAATTGGGATACAATGACTCTACCGTACTAGTGTGTGTGGAGGAGTGCTTCTGGGTCACTAATTACCATCTGTGCTATCTGGTGGCCCAGTGCAGCTTTGCCCATCACTGGTACAATCCAGATGCCCGGATACCATACACTAAGCCAGAAGCTGATCTTGCGGACCTGGTGCCTCTGGCTTCATTGCTGCCATGTGACCCCCCCCATGACATCCAGATGGTGTCCAAAACTAGCTGGGCCTGGAAGCGGTCGATCCGATGACAGGGGCCACTTATTTTACTCATTACCCTTCCCCTGTCCGCCAACCATTGGCTACCCATCAAGCAAACGGCTCTGGTCCATCGAACCCTCACCAGATACTCTCTGACCACCATCGGAGACCTCTTTCCCGATGGACATGTGTTCTTATGGACGGAGGACAATACTAGTTTTCAAACTGCTTCTTTGATGGACCAGTTCATACTGCGGTGGTTGCAGGGGGCACTCAGAGACCAGGTTCCCAGTTATCCCCTAGAACAGTATCACTTCCCCCCCTGACGCAACTTATTACGGGCACAGGCTGGGATTATTTAATATATAAACTTTACAAATCAAGCCTGGTCTTGCTCCAATTTAGAGACGCCAGAGTTCGTGCGGGCTGGGAGCAGGATCTTGGTCACCCACTGCTCGATTCTCAGTGATATAAATGCCTTATATAGACACAATTAATTTCCCTTAATCACCCCACAAACTACTACACATCAAATTTCTCTGGTGAGCATATACCACACCGGCTAAATAACATCGCATGGACCAATCCCGCTCCCACACTTGCCCAAAATGTCATTCACTGTCAGCAGACTTTGCCCATATGGCATGGACCTGTGACAAGATTGTCCAGTACTGGCGGACCATATTTGCTGAGCTGTCAAGTAACACCCAAATCATACTTACACCCTCGCTATTGATGGCGCTCCTGGTATTCTTTCTCAAGATCACTATAGCCTTGCGCCTTTCCATTGCTATCTCTCTCCTGCTTGTTAAAAGGAAAATGGCCATACAATGGGGTAGCAGGTACCTGCCTGCTCAAAATACATGGATTAATAGCTTAATACACTGTAATACAGCCAGCGAATTGTATGCATGCCTGCAGCCGCTCACATCCAGACCTCGCAACATAGGGCAGCCACTGCGAGATTACCTCCTAAAGCTCGACATACTGCCATATCACAACCTGAACTGGGATGGCGAAGTGAGCTGAAGACTGATGATGGATTCAACCCAGATCTGTGACAGGGGGTGAGTGTCTGAAAAGTTTCAGCGCCACGTCCATCATCTCCTTGTGTTCGCTCACAAACTCAGCAAGGCCACTCTCTTCCTAAGCCCATAGTTACAACACAAAGAGGTGCTTTGAGCAGAAAATACATGGGCCCTGCCCTCATCTGTACATCTTAGAGTCTGACCTCCAATACTGTTCATATTATTGCATCTACCTGGTGATCGATGTACGTCTGCATGTAAGAGGGGATGAAATGCATTGCTTCTCATGTACTTGTCGATTGCTATCTCTGTGCGGTACCTTTCTTTTTGTAAAAATGAAAAATAAAGTTACAAATCAATATATATATATGTATATATCATATTGGTTCAACCATAAAAGATGCTTCCTTCTCACAAGGTAAAACATGTTTTATGGACAGAAAACATTATTTGGATGGAAAGGTACTAAGAATCAGATTGTGTTTACTAGATCAAAAGGACTCAATGCACGCCAAATGAATGGAAAGAAGTTAATAGTGCCACACCAAGGATAGGAACCCTTGACACTGGGAATATCCACTAATCTGCACTCTATGTATAGTCTGTGGTCATGGAAGAATATTATGAACCTTCTTATGCTTGTGCCACATTTTAAAAATGATGCAGGCAGTTTTGCAATGTCTCTTGCTGCGGTGTGTAAAACAATTAAGAAAACAATGATTGGAAGAGATACATATTTTCTGCACCAAACAGTTTTCAGTTGTTCACCTGATCATATCTAGGAAGGCATGTTGAGTACTCAAATTATATGGTAGGGGCTGGGCACACCTTTGTATCCAAGTTAGTTACACTCAGTTATTGTTCAAATTATGCGTGCTGCGTAGGTTGGCACGATGTCCCTCTCGTGCTTACACTATACTAGAAACAAATCAAGCATATACCGCTTGACCTAACGCGCACTGTTGCACTTCCAGCTGGATTATACTATTTTTATAATATACTTTTACACATTCAATAAACAAGGTAAATACATTTTTGTGATCAAAAAACCATCATCATATAGTAACTTTCATGATTATTTACTTTATGTTCACGAAGATTAGACATTTAGTAACCAATTGTCAATATCATTGAATTACATGTAAAACATTTCATAAATGTCACATTCATATCAAGATCAGTTTTCAATGCCCGCCCTATGCATTTCGGGCCCCTTGGCCCTTCGTCGGGGGCTGTATCTAGAAGAAATAAAAATAACGTTTGTTGTTGATTACGGTTCCTCTTACATGCAGAGTATGCAATCTACCACAAATTAACACTATCGATCTGTGCAAAACTCTTTCTACGCATATGGTGATGCAAAGTCTGAAAATAGCATAAACACCTCGTGAGAAGTACGATAAACCATGTGTTAATATGTGGGAAAAGAGGGGAAAGGAAGTCAAGAAAAAGCGAAAGAAATCTAGAATAGACATCGAGAAAAACCTCCTACATTGCTAAATTGCCTTGTAGCCGAAAATAAACACCCGTGTGCCTCACTCGTGATGCTGTTAATGACAAAGTTCATCTATACTAACCTTTGAGTGATAAGGGGTAGGTGATATCGCGCGGAGTAACGATGTGGCAAAAAAACAGTTCTGAAAGGTAAACACCAGTGCTTAATAAATGCTCTCCTAGTTACCGTGCTGTGTACATGAGAACCCGCTGAACTAAACAAGTCATACCTATTTTCTCGCGAATGGTCCGTAAACGTGTAGAGTGGGTTGACCTCTTTGTCAAATGGAGCCGTGACGATAGGTGCTCCTCGTACTATATAAAAATGTTTTTTTAAGAACTGCGTTTTAACATACGGGTTATGTGTGCGGGCGAGAACTTTATCAAAAGTCAAGGTAAAACTTACCAAAATCTTAATCTCCGATGTCCTGATCTGTCATACGTCTGAATGCTGACTGCCTTCTGAGAAGAAGGGTCACGCTTGCGCATTCTATGCTTGCATAGGCAATACTAAAAACGGACTAGGGGAGTGTGTGAAGTTAAACGCTCGCCATCTTGGACTAGTATCAGGTTAACTGATGACAATGAATATAAGGTAACGGTGAAAATAAAAAATAGAGAATAGAGAAAGCCCAAGTGTGGAAAAAAGTGTGAACTCAAAGGGTTGAGAGAAAACACATTCATTATTGTCATGAGACATATTTACATTTGTATTTGCCACCATATGACTGTACTTCTGAAACAACGATCGCTCGCAGGCGACTCATGAGCAATACCTATAGGTAACATCCTAAATCTACTCTGTCATTGATCCCTTTTGGATCCACACACAGGAGGCATTGAAGCAGTAGAATGGGCCCTACTGAAACAAGAGGAACTAAGAGCTGACAACGTTTTTTTATTAGAACTCCTACATTTTTGTCTCCATCATGGATATTTCAAGCATGAGAACAAGTTCTTTTTACAGAACAAGGGTACATCCATGGGATTTTCTGGAGCTCCTGCATACGCCAATACTTATATGGCGAGATTTGAAGAAACCTTTTTTCTAACGGACGTTGAATGGACAGAAAATCTAACTCTGTATTGTCGTTATATAGATGACATCTTTTTAATATGGCACAACAGTAAAGAACTGCTTGAACAGAAGATTACACAACTCAACAGACTGGATGAGAATCTGCAGTTCACCCAAACCATAGAAAACAAAATGATTCCTTTCTTGGACGTGCTAGTAAAAATTGATGGAACTGAAATTCAAACAGAGGTATATCACAAGACCACTGATAAAAACACAGCACTGATGTACAACAGTTTCCACCCGAGAAACTTAATCGAGAATTTACCATACTCACAGATGTTAAGAGCAAAAAGGATATGTACAGATACACAATCACTCAAGAACAACCTAGATTTCATCACAGAGAAATATCTGGACAAAAAATATCCTGAAGCACTATTGGAGGATACCAAGCTCAAAGTAGCAAAAAAAAAAACAGAGAATCATTACTGTTATCAACATCAAAGCCACAAGCTAGACGCCAAGTCTTTGTTTCAAAATATTCTACTAGTTCTCGAGAGATCAAAAAAAGTATCAATCAGCATTGGGATCTACTAAGTAATGAGAACGACTTCCAAGGAGAATTCAAAGAGAAACCCATTTTCGCATACAAACGATCCAGAAATATCAAAGAAATGTTGAAATCTGTAACAATGAATTCTGGAGAAAATTTCCGAGGAACTAGGAAATGCCAAAACTGCGTACAGTGCAACAATGTCATAGTAAGTGATAACGTCAAACATCCTTACACAGGTGAAACTATTAAAACCAAGCACAACGCAGACTGTAATACCATGAATTTAATATATGCCATAAAATGTCCGTGCGGGCTTCTGTACGTTGGAAAGACTGAACGAAAAATTAAAATACGTATATCAGAACACAAAAGTACTATACGTAACAACAATCCCAACAGCAGCTTAGCCGTACATTGGACCAGTCACAGGCACACCATAGCACAGTTAAAATTCCAGGTGCTCGAGGTAGTTAAGCCCACCCCAGGAAAAGACCTAACCAAAACATTATTACAAAGGGAAATCTTCTGGATAAGAAAATTAGACTCTCAAGATCCAAAAGGGATCAATGACAGAGTAGATTTAGGATGTTACCTATAGGTATTGCTCATGAGTCGCCTGCGAGCGATCGTTGTTTCAGAAGTACAGTCATATGGTGGCAAATACAAATGTAAATATGTCTCATGACAATAATGAATGTGTTTTCTCTCAACCCTTTGAGTTCACACTTTTTTCCACACTTGGGCTTTCTCTATTCTCTATTTTTTATTTTCACCGTTACCTTATATTCATTGTCATCAGTTAACCTGATACTAGTCCAAGATGGCGAGCGTTTAACTTCACACACTCCCCTAGTCCGTTTTTAGTATTGCCTATGCAAGCATAGAATGCGCAAGCGTGACCCTTCTTCTCAGAAGGCAGTCAGCATTCAGACGTATGACAGATCAGGACATCGGAGATTAGGATTTTGGTAAGTTTTACCTTGACTTTTGATAAAGTTCTCGCCCGCACACATAACCCGTATGTTAAAACGCAGTTCTTAAAAAAACATTTTTATATAGTACGAGGAGCACCTATCGTCACGGCTCCATTTGACAAAGAGGTCAACCCACTCTACACGTTTACGGACCATTCGCGAGAAAATAGGTATGACTTGTTTAGTTCAGCGGGTTCTCATGTACACAGCACGGTAACTAGGAGAGCATTTATTAAGCACTGGTGTTTACCTTTCAGAACCGGTTTTTTGCCACATCGTTACTCAGCGCGATATCACCTACCCCTTATCACTCAAAGGTTAGTATAGATGAACTTTGTCATTAACAGCATCACGAGTGAGGCACACGGGTGTTTATTTTCGGCTACAAGGCAATTTAGCAATGTAGGAGGTTTTTCTCGATGTCTATTCTAGATTTCTTTCGCTTTTTCTTGACTTCCTTTCCCCTCTTTTCCCACATATTAACACATGGTTTATCGTACTTCTCACGAGGTTTTTATGCTATTTTCAGACTTTGCATCACCATATGCGTAGAAAGAGTTTTGCACAGATCGATAGTGTTAATTTGTGGTAGATTGCATACTCTGCATGTAAGAGGAACCGTAATCAACAACAAACATTATTTTGATTTCTTCTAGATACAGCCCCCGACGAAGGGCCAAGGGGCCCGAAATGCATAGGGCGGGCATTGAAAACTGATCTTGATATGAATGTGACATTTATGAAATGTTTTACATGTAATTCAATGATATTGACAATTGGTTACTAAATGTCTAATCTTCGTGAACATAAAGTAAATAATCATGAAAGTTACTATATGATGATGGTTTTTTTATCACAAAAATGTATTTACCTTGTTTATTGACTGTGTAAAAGTATATTATAAAAATAGTATAATCCAGCTGGAAGTGCAACAGTGCGCGTTAGGTCAAGCGGTATATGCTTGATTTGTTTCTAATGTTGAGTACTCAAACAAAATGGTTACTTACCAGAAGTAGTATTGCAACTTAAAGAGGTTTCTAGATTCATATCCTGTGCATTATTACCCCGTCTAGTGCATGGGTCCAGAATTGTCTTTTTTTCCTGCATCTGGGTGTTGTCGACCACCATTTGGTGGTATATCCATCCACTGCATGACGTCAGACTGCGCCCCAGAACTTCCTGTGCGTGGTAGGCATCTTCCCTTTTCTGGTGTACTTCCTCTCGTTTATCTTCCCCACCTGGTTGCATTATCTCCCATTTCTAGACAGGTAAGTAACCATTTAGTTTTGCTGCATGAAGCCTTTTTTGAATTCACATGCTGTGCATTAGATTATATAGCGGTTTCCCTTTCTTTGGGTTGATTGGGATGAAATAAGGAAGTATTAGCAAACAGGTGTTTAAGTACCTTCTGTCCCAACTGTGCTTCCCTGTTCATTTGAATGTCTACACAATAATATTTTGCAAAGGTATGTAGTGATGCCCATGTCGCTGCTGCACAGATTGCGTCCATGGTATGTTTGCTAGGGACGCCATTGTAGAGCCCTTCTTTCTAGTTAAGTGGACTCTAGGGCGTGTGGGCTGTGTCATCCCAGCCCTGGACTAGCAAGTCTGTACTGTTTCTCCTACCAATCTTGAGATTGTTACTTTAGTTACTGGAGAACGATTGGTTGCCTTGGTGAAAGAGACAAACAACTGGTTTCCTTTCCTTAAGAAACTCCTTTATTCCTTGCAGATAGTACATTAAAGCTCTCTTAACATTCAACATATGTAGGGCTCTTCCCATCTCGGTCTTAGATTCTTTGAAGAAAGTTGTTGTAGGTTTTGGTTAACATGAATGTGGGTCACCACTTCAGGCAGAAACTATTGCTTGGTTCCGAGAACCACCTTGTTGTTGTGTATTTGTAGGTATGGCTCCTGTTTTGTTAGCGTTTGCAGATTGCTCACTCTGCGTAGTGATGACACTGCAATCAGAAATGCTGTATTAAGTGTGAGTGATTTAAGATCAGTTTTGTGCATAGGTTCAAACGGGTCTGCCATTTCCTGCGTTAGCACTATGTTTAAGTTCCACAATGGTGCTGGAACTGATCTTGGTGGTGTAACTTGTTTAAATCCCTCCAAGAACCTCTTCTTGTGAAAAAGGTGCTACATGAAGTGCCCCTGGTGTAGGAGTGTAGGGGAAATGTAGCCACACATGTGGGAAGCGTTAGTCAGAACTGAACTCCCAGGAGAGGTTTTCCCCATTTTGATTTGGACTAAGATATACATTTCTGGGACCAAACTATGCCATACTTCTAAGGAAGTGGTCATCACAGAGGTTGGCAACTAGAAGCCCATTGTTTGGAGGTGCCCCACCTCTTGCCAGCCCAGAATCTTGAATAAATATGGGAGAGCAGCACAGCACCTCAGATCCCTGTTTGGAAACATCTGGAGAAGAAGGAATGCCCTACTGGACCCGTAAACTGTACTAAAAGAGAATTGCACTCATGAAGAGAGCTCCTGCTGCACTCTCAAGTCTTCACATACTAGGACTTTGCCTGCTTTAAATGCTCAAGGAGTGGACTCCCTGATGAGCAACAGCAAGAAAAGTGCTGGAAGAAGTCACCTGCAGCATCTCCAACAAGGACAAGCCCAGGTGACCAGCTTCACATGGAGTTTACTGGAGTTGACTAGGTGCATTGTGGGAATTGTAGTCCCAAACCATCAAGAGGCAAATCGAGCTTCTGGACCCTTGGCTGGTGCTGTGGACCCTCAGATGACCTTTCAGAAGAAGCTCTGACAGTTTGGGAACTTGGACAACTTTTTGGGAAAAAGCTCCACAAGTCCACCGACCTTAACTACAAAAGTCAAGCTGGCAACGTCGAATTGCGACTCAGACTGACCGTGCAGGTTTGCCTCATGGAAAGCTTCGGAGGACTTCGACAATGAAAAAGAAGACCACCAAGGCATTGCACTGCAGCAGGCCGTCGTCATCGAACTGGAATCCAGATTGACTAAGCCCATTGCTCGGCGTCGAGAGAAAAAGCTACAAAAAAGTGACTAAGCCTGAAGGTAAAAACTTGACCAGGCCCTACTGCTCACCGTAGCAGACTTGTGCCCCATCGTGGTCAGCCTGAAACTCTGACTTTGTCCCGGTCGAGCGCGACCAGATAGCACTGGTTGGCACTCTTCACTTTTAAACACTAGAAAGCACCTTTTGCATTTAAAAAATTCATATCTCCAGTTCCATACAGTGGATTTGTATTGTGTTTGTGTCTTACTTATTTACTTTTGTGGTGGTATTAAATGCTTTACACACTGGTCTACTAAGTTAAGCCTGACTGCTTGTCAGCCAAGCTACCAAGGGTTGAGAAAGGATTAATTTATTGAGACTTGACTGGACCTTATTTGTAATTGTGGTGTTATTGTTAGCTGAAGATATCTAATTGCACCTACTAATAAACCATCTTACCATCTTTCTATCTATCTATCTATCTATCTATCTATCTATCTATCTATCTTCTATGAGGACCCAATCAGCTATCCCTGGTAATTTCTCTGTACATTACATTGGTATGTGTATCCATGATGCATTCACCTCACTCCTGCACATGCCACCGCTGTCTTACCTCACCTCATTTGTACTTAGTTCTTTATGAAATAAGCCTTTGCATGGGATATTCAGGCTAGAAGCAACAAAATATTCCTGACAGGAGAGCATTGTGTATTGTTGTCAAAGGAGGCATAAGCCTTAATGTCTAATGAATAGCTCAACATATCAAGATGAATATCAAAAGCATACTCTTCAGTTTTTGATACCAACAGGAAAGGAGAGTAGAATATTGTTAAACAAACCTGTTAATTTAAATAATTACATACAAAGTTTATATAGAATTGAGATACAGGACTATAATTAGTTAGGATTTGTTAAATCAAAAATACAGTTGCACATTGCCACTTACTGATCTTCGCTAGTAAGCCACAAGCATGCATTAAAGACAACAAAAACACTCACAAATGGAGGTGAAGGTAAAATGAGGCTCCCTGCAGCTTCTCGGTCAATGATTGTCACTGTGGCAGTGGTGATATCGCCAAGCACAGCCTCAACCGGATCATCAGGTCCCAAAACCAGAGAGAATGACTCATGCCATTCTCGGTCTTCATTGGATAAAATCTCTACTTTAAATATAATATGGTCCATCCCTAGAAAAATTGAGGCAGTAGAAAATGTTTTAAGAGAAACTGTGAAAGGTTTCCTTAGACGTGCTCCTAGTAGTAAGGTAATATGCAAGACACATTTTAGGATTCCTCAAACCTGTGCTTTCTAAGTAATGGTACTGCCAAATTTCAAACAACCACTTGTGTTATTTATCAAAGGGATGAGGATGAGACAACCTTTCCCCACTAAACAAACCGCTCAGGATTTTAGTTGTCATTTTTGCATTTCACACACTCAAAGGGCCCCATACTGTGCCATTCATTCAGGCCAGCCAAATTCAAGGACTGCATATTTTGATAGCTTGTCACTAAACCGGACTAAAACGGCGGGACTGTACGCAGATCTCACCAGACAGTTAATGTCTGCTGTGTTTCAAAGTAAGAGGTTTCTAAATAAAACCAAGAAACAGAACAAATATATCATGATCAACAAATCAATTCCTCCGACACACATTCATCTTTTACCACCAAACATTTTACTGGGTTTCTTAACCAGGCTACATTAAACCAAATAAAACGGATGCATACAAATTTAAAAGATGGCATTATTTCTAGCCAAACTAAACTATGTAATGAAAAGTCAAGACAACCTCAAACCACCAATTCCTACCATGGTTGAATTTAAGAACTCTGCTTTTCGGGTAGTAATCCGTTCCCGACTGAGCAGAACCATCTCTTGTGCTACACCGTACTTTTGATGTCCTGTTGAGATCTCCTCTTCTGATAACTTTAACATTTAATACTGCAACTTCTTCCAGCTCTTGTGGTTCACGAACTTGATATGCAGATTCTTCAAACTCAAGAGTAGGTGCTTTAACAAATAAATGCAGAAAAGAAAATGTAACTGTTAGTTGTGAGCTGCATGTCAAATGCTTCAATTTATTTCCAAAACAAATTTCAACATTAGGCCTTTACTAACTTTCCATTCCCATAGTATCAATTAAGTCCAACCAAGGCCTATTAAGATCCTACGTTGATTTCTGAAGACCCCTAATTTTCTGTTGGTAATTCTGCAGCCACAAAACTGGGAGAAAACAGGGTTTTGGCTTACCATCTTCCTCATTTGAGATAGTTATGATGGCCATGTCAATCTTTCCAATTCGAGCACCGCTCCAGTGGCTACCAAGTGGGTTACTGAGATACACCTTGAACTGCTCCTCTGGTTCAAACACGGAGTCGTTATTTATAAGGATAGAGCAGTTCTTTACCTGGAATCCAAGAAGTACACAAATATATTGAGAGCAGTGAATGATAACAAACAAGTCCAAACACTGCAAAGCTGAACAAATCATTAAGCATAATGCTGTGTACACTATTGTGTGCTGTAGGGTGGAGCAGAGTGGGTAACAGCGGTTTTTGCTGGGATTCCTTTTCTCTCCGGACTACTCAGACCCTCTCATTGATCTTCCTTGCAACCTTTGTCAAGCTCACCTTTTACACAAGGCAGTTAACTTGCGGTATGCCATAAAAAGATTCTTGCAGACTTACAAAGACATGTCGGTTATACTCCTGCATAGCTTGTAGAACGTGTTAAAAGATAGCTATTTTGACCTACTTATGGCAAAATTTGTTCAGAGACTTGTGAGCTAATACTGGTCTTGAACGTCACCTTTCCTAAAGAATCAGGAGAAATAGTTACTTACCTTATGTAACAATATTTCTGGTGGATACTGTATATTACCATGGGTTCCTCACCTTATGAATATCCTCCAAGGGGCACAATGAATTCCGCAACATTTTACGAGAGCAATAATTTTCCAGCATAGCCTCGGCCACAAATCTGCCCATCCATGGAGTGACAACATCGGAGTATATAAGGTGCCAACCAGTGCACTGGCATCAGTTTCTGCTACTTTTACGTTCCTCATAAAAAAACAGCATATATGTTTGCTTACCCATGAGATCTTATTAGTCATGGCACTAACTCAGATGGAAGGAGGGAGGGAGGGCAGGGAGGAAATCAGCAGAAAGATATAGTATCCTCCAGAAATATTACTTTCAAAAGGTAAATAACTTTTTCTTCAGATGAATACTTCGCCCAAAAGATTTCTTATCTTTTGAATGAGCCCCAAATCAATACTTCTCTAGAAGGAAGTATTGAGTAGTGCCAATTAACTAATGAGGTGATAAAACATTGCCCTAGCAAATTATCATAAACTATATAGTTGAGCTGTGAACACCCAACCGATCTCAACAACAGAAAACCTCCAGTAAGAACCGTGGAAGAAGCCATGGACGTAGTGAGGTGGATATAAAGGCCAGAAGGAGGGTGTAACTGGGCCTATTCATTGCACATTTTTATAGAGAGGGCAACCCCAAAAGGAACTAGTAGAAAGTCCGTTGTTACTTCGAAGTCAGTTACATTGGGAGTCCCTACATTGTGAATTTTTACACAGGATAGGGCTTTACAACGCACACTTTTACATCTGCAGTCCTTAATTTTACAGATATTACTTTTAAATCCCTTTTATTTAATGTATACATATTACATTATTAGATATATATATAGTCACTGAAAAAAAACAAAAAGGTTACAAGGACATTATACTTCAACTCAGATTCTACATGCACAAAACCATAGAAATTCAGCAGATACAGCTACTTGACCCAACTATAAATTACGCTCCGCAATGCACTGCTTATGACCTTACATATTACGTCATTCATGGCATGGTTAGTGGCATCACTGATGACATCTCTAATGGTATCAGTGATGTTAGCGCTACTAACTATAACTGGTGTTTTTCTGTGTCTTTTTAGTTCACAATGTTAACATTGTCAATGAGAAATTCACCTAACTATAACACTACTTTAACCTTTGTTTTTTTTCAGTACATTTCTAGGGTTTTTCAAAGAAAATGAAGTATTTTTCCGAGTGTATATAAGGAACAATTACTTTATAATATAGGTTGAGTTCAGACATTTTAGTATCTTGTTTTATCATCAATGTTGTTTGCACTGTTTCTCTTTTTCCACCCTGCTTTAAAATCTCACGCAAGACTTGCGTGCTCCAGTGAAGGGTACCAAAATCCACGGCTCTTGGGAGAGGCTCGCAGGATCGTAGGAGGCCCGTAGATCTACTTTCACCCACAGGAGCTTGTACATGACTCTCACGAAACACCTGTGGGATCGTAACACAGTATGAAATTCACCAAATAGAAAAGCTCCTCCTGTTTAACATGCGACTCTGCACCAAGCAAACAGCAGCTAGTCACAACCTAACTTACTTTTCTAACTGGCAAAAAGCTGTCATGTACATTTATATTTTTGCCTCTCACATTTTTTCTCTTCTCTTGTAAGTCTATATTCCTTCTTAAGCTTACTCATTCTGCTGAGCACGCCTCTTGTGACTCACATCTTCATATTGTACCATGGTTCGCCTCTGGATTTTGGGACACAGTTTTATCAAGTGATCTAGAGAATATGCCATTAATTGTGATAGTGACAAGAACAGTGGTTCTCTGATATTGAGGACACCACTTGGATTGGCCATAGAGGTATGAAGTGGCATCAATTGTGATGTTATCAGTGATGTCACTGAACATGTCATGAGTGATGTAATATGTGAAGTCCATAGCAGTGCACTGTGGGGGAGTAAGTTATTAGTTAGCTCAGGTAACTGTAACTGCTGAATTTCAATGGTTTTGTATAAGTGAAATCTGCACTCAACTAAAACGTTCCTGTAACCTTAGTTTTTTCCATTTAATTTCTATTGTTTTTAATTTTGCTTCCTGAATACAATATCCCTGTAATTTATCTTAAAAGTTTTTTCAAATGTTATTTCCCAACTGTAATCTGCAACCTTTGAGAGTGGGTATGTGAGTGGCTATATGGGTCAGTGAGTGGGTGCAAGAGTGACTGTATAGAACTATGAGTGTGTGAGTGGATGTATGGGTCTATAAGTGGGAGTGTGAGAGGCTGTATAGGGCTGTGAGTGGCTGTATGGGTGTTTGAGTATATGTATGGGTATATGAGTGCGTGCTTAGTGTTGAGGGTGTGTTAGTAGCTGTGTGGGTGGGTTTGAGAGGCTGTATGGGTCTGTGAGTGGGTCTTTGAGAAGTTGTAAGGGCCTGGTGTGTGAGTAGTTGAATGAGTTTGTGAGTGGGTGTGTCAGTGGCTGTGGTGTGGGTCTATGTTAGCGGGTGTGGGAGTAGCTGCATGTGTCGGTAACAAGGAGGGTGAGTGGCTGAATGGGTCTGCAAATTGGTGTGCGAGTGTTTGTATGGATGTATGAGTGGGTGGGTGAGTAGATCTGTGGGTGGGTGAGTAGATCTGAGGGTGTGTGAGTAGCTGTGCGAGTAGGTTTGTGTGTGACTTTATGGGTATGTGAGTGGCTGTATGGGTCTCGTATGTGAGTAGGTGTTAGTGGCTGTACGGATCTGTTTTAGTAGGTGTGTGAGTAGCTATGTGTGTTGGTGACTAGGTGTACAAGTGGCTGTATGGGTCTGTGAGTGGGTGTGCAAGTGTCCCTATGGGTGTATGAGTGGGTGTGTTATTCGTTTTGAGGGTGTGTGAGTGAGTTTTGAAGTGGATGTATGGGTGTGTAAGTGGGTGTGTGAGAGGCTGTATGGGTCTTTAAGTGGGATTGTGAGTGGGTGTGTGAGTGGTTTTGTGGGTCAGTGAGTGGGTATGTGAGTGGTTGTATGGGTCTGAGTGGGTGTGTGAGTGGCTGTGTGTGAGTGGTTTGTAGGTCAGTGAGTGGGTGTGTGAGTGGCTATGTGGGTGTGTGAGTGGCTATACGGGTCTGTGAGTGGCTGCATAGGTCGTGAATGAGTGTATAACTAGCTGTATGGGTCAGTGAGTGGGTGTGTGAGTGGGTGTCCGAGTAGCAAGATGACAGAAGATAACACAGAAGATGGAGGAGGGTCTTGCTGTATAGTAGAACATGACTTAGAGGGTCTTAGGTAGGGTAAGTTAATTTCTCAGGTGTCTGAATTTTGGGGTATGGTTTTGCTTCCACACTATTGCAAGCAAACTCGAGCTCACCAGTTCCTCCATAAAAGATTATTATTGTACTTAGGAAGCAATTAAATGCCCCCCCTTAGGCTAGTCTTTCCTTGAGGTTTGACTCACTGAGACAAGGTAAGATTATCTTGAGCCAATTTCCCAGAAATGCATTGAGATACCATGAGCAGGGATCCTGAAACTAAAGCAGATGCCAGAGTACAACTTCTGGGCGGTCTGCACAAGACAGAGATTTAGCCATGGAATCATTATTGCCTTTACTTTGTCCGGAAAGGTGCCTTACCAAACAGTTGCTTCTTGGGACCCTTGTCAAAACTTCACTGAAGCATCTGAATTCTGTGTGCACAGGGATCCAACTAAAGAATCACTCATGCTTCCATGGACTAGTTCCCGCTGGGCTGCTTAATGCTTTGATAGACTTATCATGCCCTTTCTTTCCCTCCCAGACATTGCTGTGCTCAAAGTGTCTGATAAGGAATGCCCTCCCTTTTCTTCAACATCAGATACCTCAACCACACATTCACATCAGTTTGATCCCAGAACAAATTAGGATAAAAAAAAAAAAAAGAAAATCCTACAGGAAGCCCTATCATAGTCTTTCCAGCACAACCTACCAAATTCCTCCTGCACATAAACTATTTTATTCTGATACCAGGATGGATGGGAACCCAAATGAAAGAACCTTTTCATTCTTCCAGGCCCACTCCTACCATTGACACCCCCAGTTTGGGGTGTCTTCTATAAAACCCACCCCCATAAGAACTGTATCTGGATGTTACTCGTGGATTTACCATAGCACCATAGGTAATGGCTAAAATTACAGAACATAACCAATAGCCTAGTGAACAAACATACACATTTTATTTTAGTATATTCAATCAGACAGTACACTACAGCCTGGTGCATGTACAGTACGTACACTACTGCACATAGTGAATATACAGTGAGCACATGCAATTTCATGGTTTACATAAACATACGTAAATCTGAGAGTCCAGAATCACCCGTTAAATTGTTGTGACTAATTCTTTAATATTTAATGAAAATGTGGTTTAGCTTATGTGTTGATTGCTGCTCCTTACAAAACACCAACACTAATAGCAAGATTAGATGCTTACTAACTGAAGAGAGTAATAAAGAGGGAAACCCAATTTACCCTTGGAGGTTTGGGCAGTAATACGAAAAAGTAAAGAACACCTGCAAGGCTAAAAATTAAATGGATAAAGACTTTTCACAGCAACAACATTATGTAGCGAAGCCAAAATCAAATTGTGCTATCAGTACATAAATAAAGGAACTATTCCAAATATATCACAAGTCACAAATATCAAAACTGAAAATTTGTAACTTGGGGAAAAGAAATTTCCACTTGGAAATAGATGCATCTATTTCCAAGTGGAGATTTCTGATAGCACAATTTGATTTTGGCTTCTCTACATAATGTTGTTGCTCTGAAAAGTCTTTATCCATTTATTATTGTGTACCCTACTTTTCTACTTCATATGCCAAAATAAGATTGACATTCTTTTTCAAATACCAAAGTTTTCCCGGGTCTTTTTTCCTTTGTTGTTTTGTTGTCTGATGACACTTAGATGGTATCTCCATTTGGAGTGACATCCCTGACTAATCTTTCAATTTAGCACAATTATTGCCTAAATAAAATCCCTTGCAGGTGTTACTAACTGAAGAGGCAGCAGCCTGTATACCTTTTTTTCATAATAACCAAATTAAGTCATGCTGGTCCTTAAAATCATGACACATCATAAAATCCTTACACTTGTGACAAAACTATGAGTGTGGAAGACTCCATTATGTCTTTCAGAGTATAGATTTGGGGTGTGGATGCCAGGAGGTGAGTGCTGCGCACAATGCGCTGGTGCATGCACTCTGTTGCAGTCTCTGCCTTCCTCAGACAGGCATTTAATAGCTTAGTGTATATAGGGTGTTCATTTGTGCCATCAGCTCGGGGACAGGGAGTTAATCTTTTTAAATCAACCTGTGAAAATACAATACCCATAAAAAGCCCATCAACACTTTTTATGAATGGATAGACAACGACGTGCCCAGGGAGGGGCAGCTGCTCACACATTAGGCACTACTTCTCACCTTTATGCATCTGATAACTGCAGGGTCTGGCTCACTGGTTTCTACTGCTGTGGAACTTCGGAGCGTATCCGGGATACCGGAATGACCAGAGCCCACCTGTCAGCCTGGAGAGATAAGAGGCGGTGTTGAAGCCAATCTGCTTCACGTTGGGCTAGGAAGGATTGCCATCCATGCCCCCGTTTAATTGAAATCCGGGCACTTTCAGGTTGAAACGGTTGGGGACTAGAGGAAGCATCGTATCCCAGAGGTAGGTGATAAGGACAGTCGACACCTACGTAGCGCCAACCCGCCCTGGGCAGCATCGCCCAGATTTGACTTTCAATCACAGTGTATGCTGGGACTGGTAGTCACAGAACATGGAGTGACTGGAGTGGAGAGGTATGGCTCACTGGTTAGAGGCGGCAGACCTGTAAGCAGAGAACGGCCCGGGACCAGGGTTCAATTCCCGACGCGGCAGGGTCTTGGACCAGGGTCAACGGACTCGATAATTCTCGCCTCAGTGCCTACTCTAACCAGGGAACACACTCGG
Source organism: Lissotriton helveticus (assembly GCF_964261635.1). NCBI lineage: Eukaryota > Metazoa > Chordata > Amphibia > Caudata > Salamandridae > Lissotriton > Lissotriton helveticus. The sequence goes on along the minus strand of NC_136059.1, from coordinate 1,443,641,204 downwards.
TAACTCTGGGCATTAAGCTTGCCTCATCTCTACAACGGCCCCCCACAGACGCTGGGGATGCCTGGTTTCATCCTGGAGGTACCCAGAAAGGGACCATCTCACAGGGAAAACCAGGACGGGTTCCCCAGCGGTCTACAGCGCCAGGACACTCGGGTGGAGTAACAGTGCGCTTTACAAGTATCCCACATTTACATTTACTGACCAGCGATGTCTATGATATATATGATATATATATATATATATACACACATATATATATACACACATATATATATACACACATATATATATATATATATATCAGCCCACGCTTGCTTTTTAAAACATTTTATCGCAGATTCGCTAAATCACAGTACAATTAAAAAAAACGGGTTTAGCCTGTGGGACCCCACCGCCAGGCCTAGGGGTCAGGGTATTCCCACCCTGTCCCCTTTTTTTTGTCTATTTACCATTTTTGTTTGGGACTTAACTGAGCATTGAAGCATGCAGTGGCGCGGAAACTAGCTCCTGAAAGTGCAACTGGGCAGCCAGCATTACACGGGAGGGCAAGGCATCGGCAGTACGGCGCCAGGGGCCGTGGGAGGACCCCCTGCTCCCACCCCTAAGATGGAGCCTGAGTGGTGTCACTGAGGGGAATGTGCGCTGCCCAGGAGCAGCACCTCACCTGCGAATGGCAGTGCAGCGCTGGTGCTTGAGGCCTCAGGCAGACCCCCTGAGCCCACATCGGGGCAAAGGAGACTGGGGAGAGGCCTAGCCGGCCAGTAGGCTGTAACGAGGCCGGGCAGTGAACCACCTTAGGAGATGCTGCGCTGATACCTGGAGATGCAGGGGGCCCCTTCACTCCCACCAAGAGACACTAGAATCTGGGGCATAGCCTGAGCGGACTGTGTAGCGCAGGGACACCACATCTCGGGCTGCATTCGGTGGTCCAGCACTAGCACCTGCAGGCGCGGAGGGGCCATTACCCCACAGTATTAAAACTGGAGACCTTCCCCAGGGCAATTCATAAGACGTGGAGGAGCGGAGCCTCAGCCCAGGGTAAAAATAAACAGTGCCTGTAGATGTGAGAGAGCTCTGGTTCCCTCCCTGCACTGGGGGTGCCCAACACACACAACAAAAGCCTCATTTACAAATAAATGGTCTTTTAAAGACCTGTTAAGTACTCGGGTGCGGCTGCAATTAGATGCTCGCCAGCCCGCAAAGCTGTCTCCGCCCGGGCTGACACACACGACAAGGGGGGGGGGGGGGGGGGGGGTTCTGGGCTGAAGCCCCGTGAGCCCAATGGGTGTTGCGCGCCTGATGTAGACAGCACAAAGACAACCTCCTGAAATACCCTTCCACAGAGATTGAAAGGCTGAGAATGAGAGTAAAGAGACTCAACGACTATAGACGATAGGACTTGAAATTGCTTAGCAGATAGCCTGGTGGATGACACGGCTGGTCTGGGTGAGAGCAGCCAAACCCACGTGGTGGGGACGGTGTGAGGTGGGGTCCACATGTGCCTATCCCTGAACAGGAGACTAAGAGATGCATTCTGACTGCCAACATTGGGGAAAACAACCTGCAGGAAAGCTAAGGAACCTACTAGAACACCTCAGGAAGAGGCGGGGGTAACAAACAAATGGATGAAAGCCAAGCCCTACAGCCTGGAGGTACTGGGGGTCATACACTCCAGGATATTGTGCTGGCCATCACAGAGTCGCAAGCTGCAGTGGAGAGCTAATCAGATACCCCGAGAGAGGAACTAGGCCTCCTAAGACACTATCCTCGCCGCCTGGCTCAATGTGTCACCTAAGCGGAAAAATACCTTGCAGAATTACCTCCAACCTTGGCAGCGGCAGGCGCTAGGCTGGTAGTCATGGAGGCGAAGGTCGGTACACCCAAACTGGGAGAAGTAGGCGTGGAGAACAGCTCATGCCGTAATGATATGCAAGTGGTCGGACTACCAGAAAAATATTGAAGGCAACATGCTGGCATATCTGGCGAAGTGTTTTGGAGAAGAGCTAGCAGGGGACGGCTCTCCCCTTTTTAAGCCTTCGAACGTGCACACAGGGTGCCTGCAAAGCATACGCTCCTGGGGGTTCTGCTGCGCTCGGTGGTAGCACACATCCTGTTTTACAAGAATCTGCACCATATTCTTGGCTAGGCTCGATAGAAGGGATTGATCACAGTAGAGAACAGCATGGGTACGATTTATCTGGGTTTCTCCAGAGAAGTCCCGCAACATCGCCTCACATACCCGACAGGTAGGCGATTCTTCAATGCTCCACAGTAAGTCTGGGACTTGATCAATCAACGGACCCAGCTAGAGTCCCACGCAGTCAAAGAGCCAACAGAACCAGCTTGCGTTGCAGGCGTGGATTTTGCACCTCCGCTGCTCCATCTAAAGTTAACAGTTCCTCTCTATATCGGAGGTTCCGATTCCGATGCATAGTTTCTGGGAACACATGCACCAAAGGCCAGGTGAAGGACAACACAAGGATACATAGAGGTACCACACTGAGTCCCTGGATACACCAGACAACATTGACCCAATGGCCCGTACACTCCATAATGTTACATCAGAGGGTGGGCTTGGGTTCTTTCCACAACGGGTAATTATTACAGATGTTCAAGAGGACTATGTGTAGGAGGACAATTCCATCTGCCAAACTTGTATCATACCAATATTCAATGTATAGATGCTCGCGGTGGATTACTGTAACTTTATGTTAAAATGGTATGCGCTCACCAGGATACTTGATGTAACGTAATACAAAATCTCAATAAAAACATTCAAATAAAAAAAAGAGGTTGAAGAGTTGGTAGGAGTGTTGATCGCTCGAAAAGGGTACTTTAGGAGGGAGGAGGCTTTCCCTGAATCTAAGAAAGCTCCGCCATGTAGATACACTGGAGGGGTGAAACCCCCATGGGGGCCGAAACTGATCACCCCCACCCTTAAGTAGGCAGTGGGTGCTCCCATGCACAATTGTAAATTGTGAGAAATGAAAGTTTGGATAGAGGGGGACTAACTCACTCGTCATGGGGTATGGGAGTTGGGAGGTTTTTAGTTGAGGGGAAAATCATGAGACGCATCTCAGGAACCAATATGTTAGGGGCCCAGGAAGGATTGTCATACCACAGCGTGAGCAATTCCATAGAGAGGAATAGATGCAGTATCACACACAAGGCACATCTATGGCTGACCCACTGACTTACAAAGTCATTTCGTGAAACATCAGGGGGATGCACACCATGTCCAAGAGTTATAAAATATTCTCTTACTTGAACAGGCAGGGCATCCACATTGCTCTTTTACAAGGGACTCACCTACTAGTCAAGGGGCAGAGTTACAGCATAGATGGAGAGGACAGGCATACTACACCGCCTACTCAGCATGTGCCGTCTCTGCGGACTTGGCTGTCCAGGCTGTAATGTTTGAAGTACGTGTGCAATGAAGCCCACGTGGCTGCCTGGCAGATGTTATGAAGGGGGACTCCACGTCCCAAAGCAGTAGTGGCCGCCGTTGCATTGGTGGAATGGGCACGCACCCCCACTGGAGGTTACTTTTTCACTAAGGAATAGCAGATTTTGATGCAAAGAACGACCCATAAAGAGATGGCCCGCTTTTGCACGGCCAGATCTTTCTTAGTGCACACATAGCCAACAAAGAGCTGGTCATATTCGCGGAATTGTATTGTGCGATTCAGATAGAATGAAATTGCACATTTTGGTTTAGGACGGTGGAGCCTCTCTTCCTCTTTAGAAGGATGCAGGGGTGAGAAGAAGGTGGGAAAAGTGATGGTCTGTCCTATGTGGTAAGAGGTAACCACTTTGGGAAGAAAAGAAGGCCTAGTGTGAAGGACAACTTTGTCCGAATGAAATGCCAGGAAAAGAGGTTTGGAAGAAAGAGCCTGAAGCTCACTCACCGTGCGAGCAGAGGTGATGGCAACCAAAAAGGCAGTTTTAAGAGACAGAAGTCTGAGAGGGCAGTTATGTAGCGGCTCGAAAGGAGCGCCCATAAGATAGGTCAGAACCAGGTTCAAGTCCCACTGGGGCATTACGAAAGAATTTCAGGAAAGAAGTGAGTAATGCCCTTAAGGAAGCGATTTACAATATAGGACTGGAAAAGAAAAGGCTGGCCAGGAAGCCTAAGAAAGGCTGAAATGGCAGAAAGATAGCCTTAAGAGTGCCCAGAGCACATCCCTCCTGGTTCAAAGAATGAATAGGAGAACCTCTGAAAGGGGGCTGAAAGGGGATCCACAGCCTTTGCTACGCACCATCCCAGAAACTTGTTCCATCTACAAGCATATACAGTTTTGGTGGAGGGATGCCTGGCTGCCAAGATAACGTTACAGACTTTAGGAAGGTTGAAAAATGTCAATTGCCGCCGCTCAATCTCCACGCAAGGAGGTGGAGGCTGGATAGGTTCGGGTAGAGGACCATTCCCTGCTGCTGCCACAGATGATCCTCGCTCAGGGGCAGCTTTATCAGAGGGTTGATGCTCAGTTGGAGAAGCTTGTAATACCAGTCTCTCCGCGCCTAGTACAGAGCCAAACGAATGACTTGGGCCTGGTCGTTCCTGATCTTCTTGAGCACTCTGGACAGAAGTGGTATGGGTGAAAAGGCATATAGGAGGCCAGAGTTCCACTCAAGATGAAAAGCTTCTCTGAGCGAGTGCCGCCTGGAAAACTCCAGCAAGCGAAATAGCTGGCATTGCACGTTCTTAGAGAAGGCGAACCACGGCTCTCCCACTGTTGAAAGAGATCTTGCGCCAACTTGGGATGGAGACAGCACTTGTGATCCACTAGGCATCTATGGCTGAGTTTGTCTGCCCTGGCATTCAGAAAACCTGCCAAGTGTGGAAACACCAGGGATATGCCAAGCTGTTCCAGCCATGTCAAGAGACGCAGGGCCTCTTGACAAAGGATCCACAACCCCACCGTACCCTGTTTGCTGCACTACCACAAGGCGGTAGTGTTGTCCGTAAACACTTGAACCAGCTTTCCCTTGATTGAAGGAAGCAAGGGTTTCAATGGCAAGCAAATCGTTTGGTGCTCCAGTAAGTTGATGTGGAGTCCAGATTCCACTGGAGACCAGTGTCCTCTGATCTCCACCTCTCCCAGATGACCGACCCATCCCAGGAGTGATGCATCTGTCAACTACTGTGTGGTCTGGTTGGGGTAGGAAGAGGGTCTGCTTCTGACCCAATCGCAATTGGTTAGCCACTACTGTAGGTCCTGTGCAGTTCCCTCCGAGGTCTGGACCAGCTCAAAGAGGTTCCCCTGATTCTCCCAAAGAGGCAGTCTAATCGGAGGATCGATGGCCATATGCAGATACTCAGGTTACCAACCCTTCGTGCCCAGTCCAGGGCCACAAGAATTACTTGGGCCCGGTCATGCTTGATCTTTTTCAGCACTCTGGGCAGAAGTGGTATAGGCAGAAAGGCGTATAGAAGACTAACTCCACTTGTAATGAAAAGAGTCGCCTAGCAGGCGCCGCCTTGGAAGTTCCAATGTGCAGAATTGCTGACATTACATGTTCTCTTTGGTAGCGAATAGATCTAACCAAGGCTTGTCCCACTGCTAAAAGAGACCTTGCAACACCTCCGAGTGAAGACGCCATTCGTGATCCATCATGCACTGGCAGCTGCGTTTGTCCACCCTGGCGTTCAGAGACACTGCCAGGTGTTGAACCACCAGGGACATGCCCTGAAGTTCCAGCCACTTCCAGAGGCGCAGTGTCTCCTGACATAGGGTCCACTACCCCACCCGCCCTGTTTGTTACAGTACCACATGGCAGTGGTGTTGTCCGTGAGCACCTGCACTACTCTCCCTGTGACAGAAGGATGGAATACCTTTAGTGCAAGGCGGATCACCCGAAGCTCCAGAAGGTTGATGTGGAGCCCAGACTTCGCCGGACACCAGGGGCCTCTGATCTCCACCTTTCCCATGTGGCCACCCCATCCCATTAGTGATGCATCTGTCACCTCAGTGAAATCTGGCTGGGGAAGGTAGAGGGACCTGCCTTTGGCCCAATCCCGGTTCATTAGCCACCACTGCAATTGTCGTTCAGTGCCCTCTGAGATCTGAATGCAATCGGAAAGATTCCCCATATGCTGTGCCCACTGGAACTTCAGGTCCCACTGCAGAGCCCGCATCTGCCACCTGGCGTAGTCCACTAGCAGAATGCAGGAGGCAATTAGGCCCCGTCGCCTCAGGGTAATTCTGACCAAAACCCGGGAAAGAGGCTGAAAGAGTGAAATCATAGCCCAAATATCCCGGACTCGCTGCTCGGGAGGATAAGCCTGAAACTGCGGTGTCAAGAACCGCTCTGATGAAAAGGAGCTTCAGAGAGGGAATCAGGTGTGACTTCAGCGCACTGATGGTCAACCACAGCGAGTGGAGGTCGGCCGTAGACTGGAGGTGGGAGACGACAGGTTGGGACGAGGTCGGCTTCATTGAGATAGGGGAAGACTGGAACCCCTGATGTAGGCAGATGAGCTGCGACCACCGCAACCACAACCGAGTGGCACTGGTAAGGCCAAATGGAAGAACAGTAAACTGAAAGTGCTCGTCGCCTACCGTGAACCGCAGGTAACGTCGATGGCCCGGCAGGACGGGACTGTGAAAATAAGCGTCCTGCAAGTCCAACGCTACCATCCAGTCTCTAGGGTCGAAAGCAGACAGGACCTGAGCCAGTGTCAACATTTTAACTTCTCCTTCCGGAGGAAGCATTTGACGTTCCTGAGATCCAAGATAGGACACAGGCCCTTGTCCTTCTTGGGCACCAGAAAGTAATGGGAATAACAACCACAACCTACTTCTGGGGCAGGAACTCGCTTGATGGTTCCCTTGGTCAAGCGCAGTAACTTACTGTTGGAGAAGGGCCAAGTGATCCTCCGACATGCAATGGAATTGAGGTGGCATGGATGGAGGGGAAGTCTCGAATGGGAGGGATTAGCTCCTTCAGACTATCTGCAAAACCCACCTGTTCGACGTGATGGTTTTCCAGTGGGGGAGGTGATAGCAGATCCTGCCACCCACTGGTGAATGGTGACCCTGAAAGGTCAGACTAGGAGGGCTTGGAGGCTGCTGTAGAAGGGGCACTGGTAGACTGGCCGGCCCGCCGGCCCCCAGATCCACGACGGAGGGATCCACGTCCCTGGCCGCGCAGAGGTTGGACAGCTTGCACAGGCCTGTGGTTCTGGGCGGAAAGTGGAGGGTACCCCTTCCGCAGCCTCGAAAGGGGCGAAAAGCAGACTACGCTTGGCGGGAGGTGGAAGTGAGGCTCAAGGATCTGGCAGTAGCCCTGGAATCCTCAAAGCGCTCAAGCGCGTTGTCTGCCTAGTCGCCAAATAAATGACGTGCATCAAATGGCATGCCCAAAAGTGTAGCTTGGACATCACCCGAAAAGCCAGAGACCTCAACCAGGCGTAGCGACTCAGTGCTACTGATGTGGAAAGCGTCCTGCCTAGTGATTCGCCAGTGTCCAGCCCACATCTATGGTGAACTTCGTTGCGTCTCTCCCTTCGGCAAATGCACGGGAGAGGATGGGCCGGGCTTCCTCTAGGCACTGTGGCAGCACCTGCGTGACCGAATCCCACACAGAGTGGGAGCAATGGGCCAAGATACATGCGGTGTTCACCAACCGCAGTCCTAAGCTGGAGGAAGAAAACCTCTTCTTCCCAAGGTGGTCCAGCTTCTTGGATTCCCTATCAGGTGGTGCAGTGAGGAATGCGCCCTTGGAAGTCAAAATTATTTACAACAAGGGGTGGTGATGGACAGAGTCTCTGAATTAAGCAGAGTACTCTCACCCAGTCAAGAGATCAGGGCTAGATCCAACACCGTTTTTTAGCTCATTGCACCATCCCAGTTTCAGAACCTGGCTGTATGCAAATTAGTCTGTCCCTGGCCCAGTGCATCATGGGAACAGGGCAGACCAGACTACAAAAGCCAATTCTTACACTGGGAAGGAAACAAGCTTCCGGGGACCGGTTTCTGCCATTTCAGGCGTCTTCGGCCCGGCTTGCTTGAATCCTGATGGTGCAATGAGCAAGGGACTCACATCTGAGTATACCCTTCCACGCTTAGGGTGGACAAAATTATTTACAACAAGGGGTGGTGATGGACAGAGTCTCTGAATTAAGCAGAGTACTCTCACCCAGTCAAGAGATCAGGGCTAGATCCAACACCGTTTTTTAGCTCATTGCACCATCCCAGTTTCAGAACCTGGCTGTATGCAAATTAGTCTGTCCCTGGCCCAGTGCATCATGGGAACAGGGCAGACCAGATTACAAAAGCCAATTCTTACACTGGGAAGGAAACAAGCTTCCGGGGACCGGTTTCTGCCATTTCAGGCGTCTTCGGCCCGGCTTGCTTGAATCCTGATGGTGCAATGAGCAAGGGACTCACATCTGAGTATACCCTTCCACGCTTAGGGTGGACAAAATTATTTACAACAAGGGGTGGTGATGGACAGAGTCTCTGAATTAAGCAGAGTACTCTCACCCAGTCAAGAGATCAGGGCTAGATCCAACACCGTTTTTTAGCTCATTGCACCATCCCAGTTTCAGAACCTGGCTGTATGCAAATTAGTCTGTCCCTGGCCCAGTGCATCATGGGAACAGGGCAGACCAGACTACAAAAGCCAATTCTTACACTGGGAAGGAAACAAGCTTCCGGGGACCGGTTTCTGCCATTTCAGGCGTCTTCGGCCCGGCTTGCTTGAATCCTGATGGTGCAATGAGCAAGGGACTCACATCTGAGTATACCCTTCCACGCTTAGGGTGGACAAAATTATTTACAACAAGGGGTGGTGATGGACAGAGTCTCTGAATTAAGCAGAGTACTCTCACCCAGTCAAGAGATCAGGGCTAGATCCAACACCGTTTTTTAGCTCATTGCACCATCCCAGTTTCAGAACCTGGCTGTATGCAAATTAGTCTGTCCCTGGCCCAGTGCATCATGGGAACAGGGCAGACCAGACTACAAAAGCCAATTCTTACACTGGGAAGGAAACAAGCTTCCGGGGACCGGTTTCTGCCATTTCAGGCGTCTTCGGCCCGGCTTGCTTGAATCCTGATGGTGCAATGAGCAAGGGACTCACATCTGAGTATACCCTTCCACGCTTAGGGTGGACAAAATTATTTACAACAAGGGGTGGTGATGGACAGAGTCTCTGAATTAAGCAGAGTACTCTCACCCAGTCAAGAGATCAGGGCTAGATCCAACACCGTTTTTTAGCTCATTGCACCATCCCAGTTTCAGAACCTGGCTGTATGCAAATTAGTCTGTCCCTGGCCCAGTGCATCATGGGAACAGGGCAGACCAGACTACAAAAGCCAATTCTTACACTGGGAAGGAAACAAGCTTCCGGGGACCGGTTTCTGCCATTTCAGGCGTCTTCGGCCCGGCTTGCTTGAATCCTGATGGTGCAATGAGCAAGGGACTCACATCTGAGTATACCCTTCCACGCTTAGGGTGGACAAAATTATTTACAACAAGGGGTGGTGATGGACAGAGTCTCTGAATTAAGCAGAGTACTCTCACCCAGTCAAGAGATCAGGGCTAGATCCAACACCGTTTTTTAGCTCATTGCACCATCCCAGTTTCAGAACCTGGCTGTATGCAAATTAGTCTGTCCCTGGCCCAGTGCATCATGGGAACAGGGCAGACCAGACTACAAAAGCCAATTCTTACACTGGGAAGGAAACAAGCTTCCGGGGACCGGTTTCTGCCATTTCAGGCGTCTTCGGCCCGGCTTGCTTGAATCCTGATGGTGCAATGAGCAAGGGACTCACATCTGAGTATACCCTTCCACGCTTAGGGTGGACAAAATTATTTACAACAAGGGGTGGTGATGGACAGAGTCTCTGAATTAAGCAGAGTACTCTCACCCAGTCAAGAGATCAGGGCTAGATCCAACACCGTTTTTTAGCTCATTGCACCATCCCAGTTTCAGAACCTGGCTGTATGCAAATTAGTCTGTCCCTGGCCCAGTGCATCATGGGAACAGGGCAGACCAGACTACAAAAGCCAATTCTTACACTGGGAAGGAAACAAGCTTCCGGGGACCGGTTTCTGCCATTTCAGGCGTCTTCGGCCCGGCTTGCTTGAATCCTGATGGTGCAATGAGCAAGGGACTCACATCGGAGTATACCCTTCCACGCTTAGGGTGGACAAAATTATTTACAACAAGGGGTGGTGATGGACAGAGTCTCTGAATTAAGCAGAGTACTCTCACCCAGTCAAGAGATCAGGGCTAGAACCAACACCGTTTTTTAGCTCATTGCACCATCCCAGTTTCAGAACCTGGCTGTATGCAGATTAGTCTGTCCCTGGCCCAGTGCATCATGGGAACAGGGCAGACCAGACTACAAAAGCCAATTCTTACACTGGGAAGGAAACAAGCTTCCGGGGACCGGTTTCTGCCATTTCAGGCGTCTTCGGCCCGGCTTGCTTGAATCCTGATGGTGCAATGAGCAAGGGACTCACATCTGAGTATACCCTTCCACGCTTAGGGTGGACAAAATTATTTACAACAAGGGGTGGTGATGGAAGTCAAGGCTTGGACCACCAAGCTCTCAGGAGTGGGGTGCTGAGAGAGGAAAACGGGGTTGCCCGGGGCCGGGCGGTGGCGTCGAGCAATCATCCTATCCACAGGAGCCCCTGTGTTGGGCTTGGACCAAGTGCCCAAAAGGATGTCCGTGAGGGCCTCATTAAACGGCAGCAGGGGTCTGAGGAGGCCGCTGCCGGCTGAAGCACATCGGTCAGGAGGTTAGTCCTGACCGCCACCGTAGGAAGCTCAAGTTTTAAGGCCTCAGCTGCTCAGCCGCCCTACGCAACACCACTGTGTCTGACGCACCCTCCTCCATAGCCACGGCAGGGGGAGTTAGCATGCCATGGTCTGGGGAGGTGTCCAGACCACTGGCTTCACCCAACTCCTCTCTCCAGTCCAGTTCTTCTAACTGGTCTGCCAGAGGGTCCACAGACCCCTCTCAGTCCTCCTCACCCTCCTCCGATTGTCACTCAGGGTGATAGGGAACACCAGGGGAAAACAGTGGTAAAAAAGTACCGGTCAGCAGCGGTCCAGACGTTGGTTGAGGCCAGTCCGGCTCCTTATTGAAACGACAGGAAGGTTTTTAAACAGTTGAAGTTGGGTGCACTGCCAGTTTATACGCATTTACTTATGCTCATTAAGATGTCTACGGTGCTTCACGGCGAGTGGACAAACCTAAACCACTCTCTAGAGTAGAACAAACTACTGCTAATTGCTTTGTGGATTGCCGAAGCACTCACATGTGAGTAATCAATGTCCAGTTACAATTTAACAAAAATTACAAACACCAAATATGACAGAAGTGACAAGATATCCAGAAGATGAGTGAATCTTGGAGTCTTTAATGGAGATTACAAATAACTCAGACAATAAAGAACACATAAGAATGGTCACGGATTTCAACTCACTCCATCTGGACTTAAGAAAAAGTTTAACTAAACATTGGAGCCTATTGAAATCCGAAAAAACACTGACTAAGTACATCACAGAGAGGCCACAGATCTCATTTAGAAGAGGTAACACATTAAGAAACAAGTTGAGTCCCACAGTACCCCGTGATATGAGAAGTACTAATTGGTTGACACAACGAGGTCTGGGTTTTCACAAATGCGGGTTCTGCAGTATGTGCAAATGGGCCAAACATGGAACTACGAATTTCACAGGCCCTGATGACGTTTGTTATACCATCAAGAGCAACATTAATTGTACTACGAAATTTGTTATCTACATTATTGAATGTGAATGTGGCAAGCACTACGTAGGTAGCACAATCAGGCCATTGAAGGAAAGAATGATGGAACATATAAGAGCGATTGTAAACTGTGACCCTAAATATCCAGTGGCTTTGCATGTAGCCTCGTGCCAAAAAGATCAACAGAACAAAAATGTACAATTTTTTGGAATTGAAACCATACCAGTGGCAATAAGAGGTGGTAACCGAGAATTAAAATTAAGACGCACTGAGGCAACTTGGATTATGCGTTTGCAATCGGTACAATCAGGATTAAATTACGACCAGGAGATGCAATTTTTTCTGGGGGACTAATAATAGATACTGCTTGAACTGCATAATCTGATTTATGTCTAAGATATAAGAACACTGTAACTTACTGTAGACCTGTAAGATTTCGTCGATATCTCAATCTCTCCAAATGCTGGGATGTTTTTCTCCTGTACAATTAAGTAATGTTATGAGATCTCAAAGCTATAACTTAGGGAAAGAATAAATGCCAAACAGCTAATATGTTAGAAATTAAATAAGTCACAGTATGACTGGGTTTCTCACGGATTTAATTAGTTTGAATCATTCACGGTGTGCACTCCACCATCACTAATCATTTTGAGACTTATGTCACGGTATATACTGACATTAGTCAAAAAATATGGGAATTTCGGACTTTTCCAGAGATCATACGCATTCTCATATGTGAGCGTCTATTCACACTCTTGTTAATATACTTGATGGTCATATTTTTCGTTTTTTCATTGCGATCCTCTCATCGCGATTGTTGTTTTTTTCGTGGTTTTTTCGCTTCTTTTCTACTTTTCTAGAGATCGCAATAAATAACGTCATTATAAATCTACACGAATAATTATGCATACAAGAGACCGTGCAACATGGTCGGCATAGACTAGCACCGAACGCGCTCTAGTCTTTGAACTACGTCATATGGAAGTACCCATATACGTCGCTTCGCACTCAATCACGTGTCCAAACAGGAACTGAGCGCGAAGGAGGTGAACCCGCCACACCCGCAGAGGACGCCAAACACGGGTGAGTTAGGGGCGCGATGGTCTTCGGATTCAAAGATACGAGGTGTAATTTTGAAACTAAGAATCTCATTACTCGTTCCCCTCTAGCATGAAACACACCACAATTTTGGAACCGCAACAGGTATCCGTGAAGTAAAAGAAATAGGTAAATCTTGTATCTACACTGGTATAACGATGAATAACGTTTTGATGACTTGTGTGAGATAGTAACATATCTGTTATTGTTATTCCTTTAACAGTAATACCATTTGATATCGACAACCGCAAACCAGAACAACTATATCGGGTCACCTCCGAGCACATTATTTTGTATATTAATCTTCACACATGTAAGTGGATTAACAATAGGTGAATTTTGCGTACAACGCTAGACGGTGATAGCGCGTAGGATCAAATGTTTTGAAGTAGTAATAAAAGATCAAATCTCGAATAACAAATACCAGGACTCCAGTGAGAATGCAGCTGACATCTGAGTTATAAAAATTGACAATTTTCCCTACTATGAATAAAACATAAATTATTTCACTTGATTATAGATACAGAAATATTGATCGCTGCTGGACGAACCAGCGCCAGCAGTATTAGTCACGGGCCCGGCTGGGTCGGAATTATCACCAGCTGAGCGGTAAGCCGGCGTGCAATTAGTGGCTTACAGTCTCATTTGGTGACCTTTTGCCTGAATATTACCGGAATCGCTGATAGTGATGAGATTTTTCGGTTTGTTCTTTCTTTTCTTGGATATATATAGACCTTCTGACATCGATACGGCCTTCTAGGTATGTTTTTGGAAATGACACTTGTCTCTCACGACTTTCACTAAAGAACCAGCATGGATGATGCAAGAGCCGTTCACGATTAGGACACTTTAGCCATCAATATAGAGCATGTGTCATTGCTTGTTTTCTAGAGAAACAATGGTGATCTCGTCGCCGCACATGTCCAAATACCATCACGATCACATATAGGCACGTCATTATGTATAGTCGGTAGCATACACCGGAATTCCGACACGGATGTGTTGTGGTAGCACGAGTGAGTCAATACTTGTGAAATGATGCACTCACTATATGTCCACTGCAGGAGGAAGTTGTAGTGCATGTAACACAATGGCCAGATATTATGGCCCTGTATATAAATGTTTTTTGCTCACAGATTATGCTAGACGCTACTCATTTGTTTGTTTCAGCCCTGATGAATCGCGAAGGCGATGAAACACGTGTCGGCTGGCTGTAATCTCCATTAAAGACTCCAAGATTCACTCATCTTCTGGATATCTTGTCACTTCTGTCATATTTGGTGTTTGTAATTTTTGTTAAATTGTAACTGGACATTGATTACTCACATGTGAGTGCTTCGGCAATCCACAAAGCAGTCCGGCTCCTTATTCACATCGAGGGGGAGGCTGAGGTCGACGTCGGCTGGGGATACAACCGGCATCCGAGGAGGCGGCGGAGGTGTAGTCACTGGATTCGGCAACGGAGGAGGTGTCACAAGGTCGACCTGTGCCGATCCGGATCCAGGCCTGGATCCCTGGGGGCCCTGCAGCGCCAAAGCTGCCGGAATCGAGCCGAGTCCGCGGGGCCCGGAGGCGGGCCAGCGGAGTCAGGCTGCCCAAAGGTAGAATGGAGGGCTTTCTAAAAGCAACAAAGTTGGGAAGGGGTCGCCCCTGCCCCCAGGAAGGGAGGGAGGCTCCGAGTCAACCCAACAGGCTCCACCAGCAACCTTCCTCAACCTGTGTCGCGTCGGCCGATGGACGGGGAGAACACGAAGAGCGATGGTGCTTCTTCACCTTCTTTTTGTGCTTCGACTTACCCGAAGGCGAAGACTTCGACGAGGAATAATGGTGATGACTCCGCGACCGGTCCTGCGACCTCCCTCTTGACCGGGACCTCGAGTATAGAGTCCTCGAAACGCGTCGGCATACAGCTTAAAGCTTTACCTGAAATGCAAATTATATATATATATATATATATATATATATATATATATATATATATATATATATATATATATATATATATATATATATATATATATATATATATATATCCCAGCATTACCTCCTTCATGTTTCAAAAGAGGTACCGAAACTTGGCAGAGTTGCGTTTAAAATCTTTAATGGACAGACAGCACAAAGGTAAGAGGCAGTCAATCCCAACGTTTCTGCTCTTGTCGAGCCTTGATCACGGGAGGCAGTCTCATTTTGAAAACGACCCACGTGGTTTTCCCATTTATCTCTGTGGGCGGTATTTTCACTTAAGAGCGCGCACAGGGAAAAGTCTTCAAATTGAAAGGTGAATAGCGCTGTCTTTTCTTCCTTTGCAGATGACTATAATGCCCAAACACCTCTTAAATAATGTACTTACCTGAGCGCTGTAAGCCAAGTCTGCCCACTAACACAGTTCGTTTTTCAGTGTCACTCACTTTTCAAAGCGCTGCTCCAGCCAGCAGTTTCGGAAAAATTCCTTCTGCTCCCAACTCGAAACACACAGTAAACACGTTCACAAGGGGCAAGCAGGTCAGGCTCCAACCAGTAAATCCAAACATCGTGCCCCACGACACGAGCCTGAACCTTGAGGTGCACCGACACTAAGTGAACAAGAAGCCCTCAGCTGGTAAATCAGCCCCTTCTAACATAGCCCTAAACATTTCACCTCCAGGTGTAATTGATTTTTTTTTAAAGCATTCTTGAATGTGAGAGCTGGAAAGCGAATGCATAATATTGGAGGTCAGGTAATGCCAACCCTCCTTTTTCCCTCCTCCTCCTGAGCTTTTTCCACGCCAATCTGGTGGCTCTATATTTCCATATAAAAGAGTTAATCTCCCGTTGACACTTATCTAACTGCTTGGTGTCAAAAGCCAAAGGGATAGAATTGAATAAAAATTGTGAATTTGGCCAAGATGGACATCTTCACTAAATTTATCCTACTCAAGATGGATAAGGGGAGGTAAGCCCAGACCTTTAACTGCTTCTGACATACCGTAAATACCTGATCAAGATTGTATTCGGGAATTCTCCCTACCTCCTGAATAATACTAATCCCCAGATACCGCAAGGTGGAGGCGACATTCAATTGTGTATTGCCAATATTCCAGGCTCAAATGACAATCATATAAATGTAATAAACAAACACTCATGTAAGGAGTTCGAAAAGAATGAAAGAAATGAGTCTCTCCATGTTAACATTTCAAATATGCAAGGCAAATTACAAAAGGTTATAAAAAGTTGTGAAGATCCTCATTAATGTTCAACCCATTCAGAAATCTAGTATCAAGGGCCAAAATAAAATGAGTTTCTTTCTGTCGGAGTAACTTCTCACGATTTCCAACCCGTCCAGGGTTAGGAACGGAACTTAAGACAGTATATTCTAAGACCTTAAGTTTGCTATCATGTACAGACTTAAATTGTCTGGCCACTGGATAGTTGCTATCTGAATTGACGATGGCCCTAACATGCTGCAAAATGCATTTATAAACAGGAAGCTTTGTGCTGCCAATATATTCTAGATCGCACATACATTTAAGTTTGTATACCCGACATGTCAGATGTTCCTGTATTGCGATCTTTTCCTCACTAAATGCTGTAGAATAGTGAGTACTGTTGTTAGCAAATGTGCAAGCACGACATGATGTACATTTGAAAACACCCATTTTAGACAACCAAGATTTCTTTTACGTAGTACCTCTGGCATCGTTCTATCCAGGGCATCCCGCATTGAGGGTGCCCGTCTAAAGGTAACTGCTGGCTGGCAAGGCATAATAGGGCCCAAGATATTATCAGTCAAAATAATGGGCCATTCAGAGCATATAATACGCAAAATGGATTTTTCTTGAGTACAAAAAGTTGTTATCAGGCGAACTGGGCATTCTTGAATGTTATCAGTGCCTGGCATAATGGTTACTTTTAGGCTTGTCTGTAATAGCTCATCCCTGTGTCTACCCGTAGCTTTGAGCAGGGCTTTGTCTAATATGCACTTTGTATAGCCTCTTTTAAGAAATCTCTGAAAAGCTTCCGATAGACACTTGTCAGCAACTGTTTCACAACTGCAAATACAACAAATTCGAATGAATTCACCGTACGGAATACTGTTTATTGTATGCCTCGGATGTGAAGTCTGGGCGTGGAGAATTGAGTTGCCCGCAGTTGACTTACGGTGCAGTCTGGTTTGGAGAACATTAGCTTCAACATACTTTAAAACGTCCAAAAATTCAGCTGAACTGTTATTAATGGATGCCATAAATCTAAGGTTAAGATCATTAACATTGATATCATTCACAAAAGCAGATGCCTCCTCCTTTGACCCCATGCAAATGATACAAACGTCATCTATATAACGCCAATAATGGATTATATGTTTCCACCAGCGGTGGCAAGTGGTTCGGAGCACATGCTTCTCCCACCAGCCAACATGTAAACATGAATAACCGGGGGAGAAGCATGAGCCCATCGCCACCCCGCGTAACTGCTGGAAGATCTCATTTTGAAATTGGAAAAAGTTTGTGTTGAGGCAAATCTCAATTATCTCCATTAGCATATTGTTGTGCTCTCTTAGACTAACATCACGGCTGTCTAGAAAGTACCTGGTTGCCCTAATACCGTGCTGATGGTTAATACTGGTATTAACGGATTCTATATCCATCACAACCAATAGATAATCAGGACAGCAATTCACAATTTTGATTTTGTTCAAGAAGTCAGTAGTGTCTTTCAGATAGGAAGGTAAACCTGTTACATGGGGCTAGAGAAAAAAAGCAACGTATTTGGAAACATTCTCATTCATGCTTCCTTGAGCTGAGATAATTGGCCTTCCAGGAACCGGAGTAATCATCATGTGGACTTTCGGTAGAAAATAGAGGACCGGAGTAATTGGATGTTCTACATTTAGAAATTTCAACTCCTCTTTTGTTAATAGCCCACTCCTCTGCCAATGGTGGATTTTTTTACGAGTTCTTTCTTCACTTTGTCGCATTTCATTTTTGGAAGATTGTATGTAGCAAGAGGTATCGGATAAGTGTCTTTCTGATTCATGTATTTATATATACATACATACACACACACACACCCACACTAGGGAAGAGATTTTTGTTGTCTTTGTCAGAGTTCAATTTTCACTTACCTCTTCTCCTTTTAAAAATGTAATGCATGATTCATCTGAATTCCTCCTCTCCTCGAAGTCCTGCACGACAGCTGCAGTCAGAGCCTGAGTGCAGCACCTTACTGATGACTCAAAACTCAAGTCTCCAACACGAAAGATTGGAAGGTTGAGGACACTCTCCTTTTCTCTAATTACATATAGCTCCTTGCCAAACTGCATACTAGGTACTAAGGATAAAATAAATAAAAATGTTAGTGTTACCATGGTGTGCAGCAGAGGAGGATAAGGCATACAAAAGCACTTTGTAGAGCATAAAACATAATCCAGCAAAACATTAGCTCGATATTGCAGAACTGTGTACTATCTAGAACAGTTTTATACTGGATTATAAAGCAGCTAGTGTCACAAATGTAATTTTCCAGTTCAATTGGCTGTGCAGGCATTAAGACATTTACACCATTTTACATTGAGGACCTGGGCATGTCCTTTTAAAAGCGGGGTAGGATGGATTTTGCCGCCAAAGTTTGATTTAAGATATAGAAAATATACAAAAACATTTCAGCTGATTTTGGTCAAGGATTTTTTTGTCATTTGTGAGAAAGTGCCCTCTTTCTTGCATGGTATGCCCCCAATGTTTGCTTAATTGCTGATGTTTGACTGACTGTGCCCTGGGCTCCTGCTAATCAGGTACCCAGGGCCTATGTTCCTTCCCTAAAATTGCATTGAAGCCTAAACCCAATTGGCATCTCTGGCCACATGTCAAACCCTGCTAAATGGTACCACAAGTACCCAGGGCACTGTTACCAGAGAAGGCCCCTAAGGGCTGCAGCACTTATTGTGCCACCCTTAGAGGTGCTGTACCCTGACACATACACACTGCCTTTGCAGGCTACATGTCTTGGTGCAGAACAAAGTGAAGAGTCGACATGGCACACATCTCTGTGTGCCATGCCCACAAACCACTGCCCTGGCATAGATCAGTCACTCCTCTGGCAGGGTGCACTAAACCAGTGGTGAGGGTACAAGTGCATGAGCCCTGTGCCCCTACAGTACCCAAGTCCATTCTTGGGCATTGTAAGTGCAGTGCTGCCATTAGGAGTATATGGTGCTGTGAGTTTGTCATTACAAACTCCACAACACAATAATGGCTGCACTGAAGACTGGGAAGTTTGGTATCAAACTTCTCAGCACATTAAACCCACACTGATGCCAGCGCGGGATTCAATGTAAAATGCACAACAGAGGGCATCTTAGAGATGCCCCCTGAAACTCAACCAACGTCTAGTGACCCGACTGAGTGGCTGCTAAGGCTACAACCAACAAACAGGTTTCTGGACCCCTGGGTCTAGAGCCTGCTGCTCTCTGGCCTGAAACAATGCGCATCCTGGGACGAGGTGCCAAGCCTCCTCCCCCAGGACGGGCAGGGTTCACGAAGGGGACGCATCAAAAGCATCAGTAGCGGTCGGGAGTAGGAGTTTCTGCAGGGCGGTGACGTGGGCAGGGGGAGGGTCAGGGTGGGGGGGTAGTAATGTATGGATTACGGAGTTTAAAAAGTAAGTAAACATTTAAATAAATACAACGAATTTCGTTGCGCGCACTGCATCGCATTTGGATTACTACCCCCCACCCTGCCCCTCCCCTTCCCCACGTCACCGCCCAGCAGAAACTCCTACTGCCGACTGCTACTGAAAAGCATGCCGCCTTTGTGAGCTTCCCCAGACCATTTTCTGCTTACAGCAACTGGTCCCCACTGGTTCTACCCCCCCACTTTGGGCGGGAGAACCGGCGGGTAAAACAAGTGAGGGAAAGAGGTGGGCCCACCTCTGCCAACTCTACCCCGCAGGTGGGGGAGGCAAGGTGGAGCACTACTCTCAGTCCACACCATCTTGAAGATGGGGGGACCTAGCCAACCAGAGACAGGCTCCTGCCTGGGTGGCACTATATGGGGTGTACCCACCCCAGGGAAGGGACCCCGTGCAGCCACGCCCTACAGGCCTGTCTCCCCTCGAACCTGCTCCTGCGAAATCCCAGTGTGTCCTGCAGCCAGCAACCTTGAAAACCCCAGAGGACCTGCCTGCCTTCACTTCCAAAGACTGCTTCTCCCGTGAACACCGAATTTGTTTAACTGCAACCTCTGGCAGCAGCCGGAGACCACGAACCCAGCCCACTCTGCACCCGCTGAACCCGTCCCGAGCGGGAAAACACCACGGGGAGGTCACCCCGGCGATCCTGAACCGAGATCCGGCGACCCCTAACCTGCCTCAAGCCAACATCTGCTTCCTAAATCCAGAAGGCCCCCCCTGACCACGACCCGGAGCTTGGAAGAAGATCCAACCCCAAAAGGCACCCCTGCACCAGACTCCCCACGGCCTTGTGTACCCAAATCAACGGTGCCTAACCAACCCTTACTTTCCCAACTTACCTCTCAGAGTGGTGGTCGCACCCAGAAGCCCTTCGTCTCCCTGCCTGCAGTGCTTTTGCAAACCAGAGGTTCTCTATTGAAAACAGCAGGACACCTGACCTCGAAACAGCACCTTGCACCCGGCTGCCCAAGTGCCGCTGAGGGTGCATCTTTTGTGCTACTTTGTTTCCCCATTTGCCCTGACCTAAACCCTAGGAGCTTTGCTCCCATAGCCCAGTGGCCTGCTTGCCGGCAGCCACCAACCGGAGGCCCCCTATCCCGCATTGGATAACACTGGGCCTCAACACTCTGAACCCGGCAGCCCTAGTGTCGCTGAGGGTGCAACAAGAGTGCATCACTGCGCATGGGAGACCTCTGAGTCTAACCCCAGAACCTTAACTCCCACAGTCGATAACTGAGTGGCTGCTTAGGCTGCCACCACCAGACATGTTTCAGGACCCCATAACCACCATAACTGAGCTGTGCTCATCTCCGGGGTGACGCAAACCATATCGTCAAAAAGAGCCTCGTGTTTTGGATCCATTGGCTGCCCAGTTCCTCTTACAACTGACTCATTCGAAGGCGCAGAATGGTACCAAGGGAATGCGTGAAGACATCATCCCTAGCACGGAATTGAAGAGGCGACCAAAAAGGGAATTTTTCCTCGCACTAGATGGGCCAAGTGCAGTAATCTAGTCAGTCTTTCTGTAGTTGGATATACTTTGTTAGGCACTACTTCTACTTCCAGGGTAGACCCTAGGAACGTTATTCTTTTGGATGGCTGAAGGGCTGACTTTTCCGGATTCAGGGTAAGGCCCAATATGCTAAAAAGATGTATGCAGGCGTTGGTTGCCCTATGTGCAGATTGATGGGAAGATGCTTTGACGAGCCAATTGTCAAGCTATGTAAAGACTTGTTTTTTTCCTGTCTTAAGAATGCAGCTACTGGTGATAGCCACTTTGTGAAAAAGCAAGGGGTGGACTTGAGGCTGAATGTAAGGACCATGAACCAATAATGACTGCCGTCTACTCTGAATCTTAAGAGTTTTTGATGGCGTGGATGTATCGGGACATGAAAATAAGCATCTTGGAGATCTAATGTTTTGATAGAATCTCCCTGCTTTAGAAGTTGTAGGATATTTTGGAGTGTGACCAAGCAAAATGTCTATTTCCAGAGATATTTGTTCAGTTTTCTAAAGTCCAAGATAGTTATCCATTTCACTGACTTCTTCCGGTCTAAGAAAAAACGGGGAAAAAAATCTTCCTTTCTGGTTTCTAGCGACTCGTTATGGGCCCTTTGCTGAGCATGGTCTGGACTTCTAACCTGAGAAGATGCAGATATTTTGGCGGGGACTTCTGGGACAGAGTAAGAGGTGGTCTTTTAATCAATTCTAATGTGTGGTCATTAGATCCAATACACATTGGTCTGTTATTTTCCTTCAGTCATGGAAGTGACTAGATATTTTGCCTCCAAGGTATGCCTGCGGGGGATGGAGATGTAGCCAGGGCCTGCAGTTCGTCACTGTTGAGGTCCTGTGTCTTTGCCCTGATGACAAGGGCTTCTTCTCTGGGCATGTCTCGTGTAGGCTGTCTGAGGAGGCTGTAGCTGCTGGTACTGTAGAAAAAACTGTTGTGACCGAGACTGGTATGATAAGTCCCTTTATTGTTAATAACTTCCTCTGTAGGAGAATTGCCCTCTACCTCGTGCGCCACGAAAAGGCATTTTATGATACCGCAGGGTACCCAGTGACTAGGCGGTATCTGTGTCCATTTTTATGGATTAGAGGATGTTCTCAACATGGTTTCGAAAGAGGGCTTCACCATCACACGGGATCTTACTTTGCACATCTGGTCTGAGGGAAGCCAACCATACCTCCGTAGGACTGCTGAGCCTGCCAGTTGTCAAAACCTTGAGGACACAATGTCCACGGCGCAGTCAATTTTGGAGGAGGTACTTTCTCCTTCCTGTAAGATGTTCTTAGCCTCAGCTTTAACGTCACCTGGGAGACAGTCAAGATAAGGTGTGATATCTAACCACAAGTGGCGGTCATTTCTTCCAAGCACTGACAAAGAGTTTGATGCTTGCACTGTATGTGCTGGCATTGAAGAAAAATGTTTCCCGATGTTGACCAGGCGCCTACCTTCTTTATCAGCAGGTGCGGAGATTGGCTCAGATACATTCTTATAACAGTTCTGTGCCACCTGGGTGATTACAGAGTGAGGTTTGGAATGCCCAATGATGCATGCAGGAGAATCTTCCAGGGCTTTATATTTTTTGTCCAAGCGTGGCAATACTGCAGCCATTGAGGCTGGGTCTTTATCCCTTTTCCCCGAACATAATCCACAATGGGAATAGCCCTGACACTATCTGAAGGGTTCCTTAAAGTCATATAAGATGCAAACAATTTGCTTCGTCGTCATGGAAAGATCAAACCTCTTTGCCGCTCTCTCCAGGAGATTATGGAAAAGGGAGAGAGGGTAATTTGTGGGTGCTGGTGTTGGGATGACAGTGTTGGAATGAGGTAAGTATTCCACTCAGTGTGGACATCTCGAAGTTCCCCCTCTTCCCTCTTGTCATCGGAAGACTAGGTATGAAGCACTGGCAATATAAACTGTGGGGTATGCCTTGTGGAGGTGGCTACGGGTATGTTTCTTAGGGGTTGTGGAGTGGCTGGTTGCACTGAAAGAGTCTTCAGAGGCGTCTTAGTGAAGTGATTATAGGTGGAAAGTGTTTATGGTAATCCGCCAACATCACCTCTATGTCTGAAACCAATGCCCTTGGTACGTATACCACCTCCTGATACTGTTGATGAAGCTGTTCCTGGTAAAGTAAACCTCTTGTTGATCCCAAACGAACCATCTTTTCTGAGCCACCCTCATTCAGTAGATGACTTTGTTTAGGGATGTATGCTCTAGTATTAAGTATGTTGTTTTTCCCATCTCTTTTGGTCTTTACTGAAATTGTTCTCTCTTCGATGAGGTCATCGACAGCGGTTTCACCTACACTGCTGCTGGAACTGGTGTCACCATTGATGGTGTTGTCTCAGTCGACGAAGCAGAGACCAGTTTGACAGTTGACGGGATGAGCATTATAGATTGTATCATCGACAATGTTGACATGATCGACGGTGATTTGATGACAATCACAGCTGTCACAACTGCCGTGGTCTGTGTTGTAGTCGACGGTGGACTCGTCAAAGATCTCTCAGTTGACAGTGACGATAACAGTTTTTGGAATTTGTGAGACACATGAGGTGGAGATGTAGGAGGCTCAGACCATGTTTCTTTAGGCTTTTATTAAAAAAACATTGTTTTTTATGTTTTTCTGAGGGATTACGTTCTGTATGAGATTTTTCTGACCAACTTCATTCCTTGTGAGACTCATGGGGGTCTTTTTAGTAGATTTCCTGGGAGGTTCATAGGGAGTGCGAACTTCTGACCTCTCCCTCTCCTTTTTGTTAATTTTCCTGTAAGATGGGGAAGAATCCTTACTGTTACCCTCAGAAACAGGGACCTTCTCAGCCTTAAGCTTCTGGAGCCACAACATTAGGCTCCCTTCTCTTTCCTTTAGGGTTTTGGAAGAAAAGGTACAACATACCTTACAATGCTGCACTCTGTTGGATGGATAAAGGCAGTACATGCAATAATGGTGCTGATTTTCTAAATGACGTCTTTTCTTGCAACAGGTCCCACATGATCTAAAAGGAAAATGCTACTTACCAGTATGCATCTGTTCTTGGCATGTAGAGCTGCAGAGTTACACACTGTGCATAGATGGCCACCTAGTGTTGGGCCCGGAAGTTTGCAGTTTGTTTTTGTTATAGAAAAGTCTTTGGAAGTCACAGGATAGGTGACTCCTCCCTTGGATCATACTGCGCATGGGCATAGGCTCCATCCCCATATTGTTTTTCGCCATTAGGGAAGTGATGGAGTCTTACAAGAAAGTAGTGATGTCCATGTAATTTGTATCTAATTAAGATAATACTGGAACAGATAAAGGTAGCCGGGGAGGCGGGTGGGCGTGTGTAACTCTGCAGCTCTACATGCCAAGAACAGATGCATACTGGTAAGTAGCATTTTCCGTTCGAGGCATATGAGCTGCAGATTACACACTGTGCATAGATTGTATAGCAGTATCCACCTGTAGCGGCGACCACCAGTATCTGTTACAGTTGTTTGAAACAGAGTTTTTAGTACAGCCTGGCCCACAGTGCCTTGTTGTTTAGTTTGCACATCTACACAATAGCGTTTTGTGAATGTGTGCGGTGTAGAACATTTAGCTGCTTTGCATATATCATCTAGGGGAATGTTCCCTAAAAATGCCATTGAAGCCCCTATTATCCTTGTAGAATGGGCTTTAGGAGGAATATATAATGTACGTTTAGCTTGGTGGTAACAAATTTGTATGCATTTAACAATCCACCTAGCTATCCCAGATTTTGATATGGGGTATCTTTATATGGTGGTTAAAAAGACACAAAAAGTTGTTTAGTTTTACGAAAAGTTTGTGTCCTTTCAATGTAGTAAAGCAATGCTCTTTTGACATCCAAGGTGTGAAGAGCTCTTTCTGCAACTGTTTGTGGCTGCGAGACAAAAAAGGGCAGCTCAACAGACTGATTCAGATGGAAGGGTGAAATGACTTTTGGAAGGAATTTAGGATTAGTACGTAGAACCACTTTATTATGATGCATTTGCAGAAAGGGTTCTTGAATGGTAAATGCTTGTAGTTCACTAACTCTTCTGAGAGAAGTAATAGCTACTAGGAAAGCTACTTTCCAAGCTAGGAATTGCAATTCGCATTTATGTAACGGTTCAAAGGGGGGTTCCATTAAGCGTGTGAGAACAATGTTTAAGTTCCAAACTGGTGAAGGTGGTGTTCTGGGAGGGATTATTCTTTTGAGTCCTTCCATGAAAGCCTTTATGGCAGGTACTCTGAAAAGAGATAAATGTTGTCCGTTTTGTAAGTATGCTGCAATGGCCGCAAGGTGTAGTCTGATGGACTTGTACGCTAAATTACACTTTTGAAGGTGTAATAGGTATCCTATGATGTGTTGAATAGACACATCTAAAGGATTTATGTGGTTGTTTTGACCGTACATTACAAACCGTTTCCACTTAGCTGCATAACATGCTCTAGTGGTGGGACGTCTAGCTTCTTTAATAACGTTCATACAGTCAGACTCTCCAGGAATTCGCGATTTGCAAAATAATAGCGAAATCGGCACTTTTGCAAAAAGGCCGCGCTTTTTACAAAAGTGCCTGCGAAATCGGGTGTTGCAAGCACCTCGGGGGGCTGATTAGTGGTAATCGTCGTCAATTGCTAACATACCGCAGGACCCAGCGCCTCCAGTTCACATCAAAGAGATAGAGCGCTGTGATAAGAGAACACGCAGGAGTCACCAGGAGCAGGAAGGGTTTCAAAAGTGATAGTTTTCAACCGCTCTTAAATGGCATTGTGGACATACTCTGGGCACGTGTTAGGTCTGGTTGGATGCAGCTTGCATAATATTCGGAGTTAAAGTGGTGTTTTTGACATTTCACTGAAGGTGGTTTTTTTTTGTGCTTCTTGCCATGTGTCTGTTTTCATTTTGCGCTGTTAGAAAGACATTCAGTCTAGAGAAGTAATTTGAGTTTAGCGGTGCATTAATTAACCATCTTTCGCACACTCGTGGGCAGTGATTTACAGCCTCGAAAGTTTGAGGCCTACTGAGATTAAGATACCCACTTCCTCTTCACAGACGGGTGTTGTTACAGCTTGGAGTGATTCTGCCGCTTCTGCATCTGTTATGAACAGGTACATTTATGCCCCCCGTTTCTAGTAAGCACAATATGGACCCTTTACATGTTTATTTGAGTACTATTAGGGATTATTCCTTTTTAACCTTTCTTTAGGCTTACTTAAATCGTGGTTGTGTTCCAGACGTTTGGCGTATTTGGCACCAAATATTTGGCTCTTTCAGTATGGCATTATTGAAGGGCTTGTGAGTTTTCACATGGTTGCATCCAATTTACTCAGAATTTCTTTTGCGAGGATTAGCAATTACCTGTCTCAGAATGATGCATGCTCTTGTTGACCCGTTGACCTCCTTTCCACCTTTATATAATTTCAATCAGTTTACCTTTGTGTTGCCTTTTATATAATGACCATCTCCATAGGCTTAAATCGGTCTGCTCCCGTGCATTCTGCTTCTCTTATACAATGTCCATGTTCACAGGCTTTTTGCGGGCTCTGTTATTCAGAATAATAGGTATCTGGGATATTTCTTCAAATACCAGACATTATAGACAATTTAACATTACGAAGTGCCACGTCATTTGTTCCTTTCAGAGTGGTGATTTTGTTGTTGAGTCGGTGAGTCTTTTTTTCGGCTTTAAATAAAGGTATTTAGTCTGCCCTCTCTGTTCATATAATGTTCATGTTCACAGGCATTCTGCTGGCGTACCGTTATTCATTACAGTGGGCATTTGGAACATTACCACACATCTCTTTAAAGTGGCTTATGTCCGCAACGATAAACAATGGATTTAACACAGATCTCTTGACCGGGGTGAATGTTTGATTTGCTCTGCATTCCATCCATCATCTTTGTGCCTTTTGCTGTCTCACGGTAAATTATTAGCCAATAGCTCACTTCTGCAGGGCTACTCTTATTGTTTCTCAACACGCCGAGTGCACTTGCCACAACATGGGCTTGCTTCGTCTTGTGCTGATTGTCTCTTTCATCAGTAATCTGTTTTATGGTTGGGCTACTTGCTCCTTACCAGTGTATAAGAGCTTTATTTTGCTTAATTTATTTCTATCTCCACATGGCCCTCCTACAATCACTAGGTTAGCCACTAGTGTTCACTTCCTTTAATCCTTGGCGATCCAAGCCTGACATAGTGTCTTTCACTATTTTTCTTTTTTACTCTTTGAGGTACTTAAGGTATTAGGGCACATGGCATCACTTGGATGTTTGCATGTCTCTCTTTGTTGTAACTATGCCTGCCTTGGATTCTGGTCTGTTTTTTTGGTGCTGCGATCTGTTGAAGTCGCTGATCAATTAGGGGCTACACAGTGCAGTGATACAAGTCTTTGCGTCGCTCTGCATTGGGCCCTGTGCAGTCTCCGATCAGGAGCAGAGGTGTACTGAAATCAAGGTTCTGTGTTGGATTAGGTGAAGCTCCCAATGAGAAGCCATGCTGTGCTGTGATGCATGGATCTGCGTCAATCTGCTGGGGAACTGGTGAAACCCTTAGGTCAGCCGGGAGAGTACACTCTGACTCCAAGCAAGGATCCAGGACCGTAAGGACAGCCCTTGGGGTTAGGACTCACTCCCACAGAAGCATCAGGATGAACAGCAAGCCTGTGCTATTGTGCTTGGCTTAAACTATGCTCCAAAATGTTTCACACAGTAGAATATAGCAAAAAAACACTCTCAGACACTTTAAACATGCCTATTTCAAATTGAAATACTCTGCTAAAACAGTTTTCATTGATTTAAGATTGAAAAGGAACGATTATGAGTAAAATAAAATGCCGCAAAAATGCCGCAAAATTTCCATTTTTGTGCCGCAAAATTTCCATTTTTGTGCCGCAAAATTTGCTAATCTATGCCGCAATATCCTGGGGGGTCTGTACAGTCTGGAGGGAGGTTAAGGTAACCAAACTCTATGACTTCAGGAGCCAGATCGCAAGGTTGAGCTGCGCTGGGTCCGGGTGTCTGATCTCTCAATGGTTCTGTGTTAATAGGCGTGGAGATAGGCTTAGTTTCTGGTGTGGTACTACAGAAAGTTGCAGCAGCGTGTTGTACCACAGTTGTCTGGCCCAAGTTGGAGCAACTAGAATAAGTGTTAGGGAATGTTGCTGTAGTTTGCATACCACTAATGGAAGTAGTGGGAGAGGAGGAAAAGCGAACGCAAATTTTCCAGGCCAGTTCATCCATATCGCATTGCCTTTGGACAGTGGGTGTGGATATCTGGCGGCGATTTTGGGCATTTTGCATTTTCGTGGGTGGCTAAGAGGTCTATCTGAGGTTGTCCCCACAGTTGAAAGAACGGTTGAAGAACTTGTGGATGAAGTTCCCACTCGTGGATCTGCTGTGTCTGTTGACTTAGCAGATCTGCCATGGTGTTTTGTATTCCTGGAACATGTTGGGCTAAGAGGAAGATGTTTAGTGGTATAGCCCATCTCCATAGCTGCTGCGCTAACTGAGAGAGCTGCAGAGAGTGCGTCCCCCCTTGTTGATTTATGTAATACATTGCTGTCATATTGTCTGTGCGGACTAAGACAGCTTTGCCTGACATTTGAGTTTGAAATGCTTTTAGGGCTAGAAAGACAGCTAGTAACTCCAAGTGGTTGATGTGGAGTAACCTTTGTTGCAGTGTCCACCTGCCTTGCATGGTGTGATGCAGTAGGTGAGCTCCCCGGCCGGAGAGCGATGCGTCCGCTGTTATGACTATTTGAGGAACTGGCTCTAGAAACGGTCGGCCTTTTGAAAGCTTTTTGGTGTTCCACCATTGCAGAGAATGATGAGTCCGACTGTCTACCAACACTAGGTCTGTTAATTGACCATGAGCCTGGTTCTAATGTCGTGCTAAGCACTCTTGAAGTGGACGCATTTGTAGTCTTGCGTGAGGTACTATGAATATGCAAGATGCCATCATTCCTATGAGCTGCATGAACACTCGAGCTGGAAGCGAGTGTTGCAGTTTGAATTTTGTTAGGAGAGTTTGTACACTTGTTATCCTGGCTGGGGAGGGATACGCTAGTGTTAATTGGGTGTTTATTGTAGCGCCCAGATATTGTTGTACATGTGACGGTTGCAGATGTGACTTGGTGTGATTTACTGTGAATCCCAAGACGTGGAGCAGTTGAATTGTGGCGTGAGTGTGTCGTACACACTGGCTGTATGAGCTGGCTTTTATGAGCCAGTCGTCTACATATGGGAAGACGTGAATATGCTGTCTTCTTAAGTGTGCTGCAACTACTGCTAGGCATTTGGTAAACACCCTTGGTGCTGTTGTGACTCCGAATGGGAGTACTTTGAATTGGTAGTGCTGACCGTCTAGTACAAATCTGAGATATTTTCTGTGCGCTGTTTGGATAGGGATGTGGACGTAGGCGTCCTTGAGATCCAGAGTGACAATGAAGTCGTCTTGTAAAAGGAGCGGAAGGACCGGTTGGAGTGTGACCCTATGAAAGTGGTCTGACTGTATGTACAGGTTTAGGGGTCTGAGGTCTAGGATAGGCCTTAGAGATCCGTCCTTCTTTGGAATTAAGAAATACGGGGAGTATACTCCTTTGTTTTGCTGAAGCTTTGGAACTATTTCTATTGCATTTTTCTGCAGGAGGGATAGAACCTCCTGTCTGAGCAGTATCAGATGTTCTTGTGACATTGGACGCTGTCTGGGTGGTATGTTTGGGGGGGTAGATGTTAGTTCGAGACAGTGACCTGACTTAATTATTTGTAGCACCCACCTGTCTGATGTGATGTTTTCCCAGGCTGGTAGGTATTGTTGTAGTCTTCCCCTGACAGGAGTGGAATGAGGCGAGGGAAGGGGAGGGAAGTCATTGGGTAGGGGTGGAGGCAGAGCGGGAGTTGTTGTTCTTACCTCTGCCCTTATTGTTGTTACCTCTGTAACCACCCCTTTGGTAGCCCCTACTATCGGTGGATTGTGTAGGGGCTTTATAAGAGGTAGAGGGTGTGTCTGAAGAGTATCCCCTGGTGGCGCCTCTGTAAGATGAGCGGCGAAATGACCGTTTGGCTCCCATAGATTTGGCTGTATCTGTATCCTTTTTCATCTTTTCAAGGGATACATCTACATTAGGTCCGAATAAGTGTTGCTCATCAAAGGGCTGGTTAAGTATAGCACTTTAAACATCAGGTTTGAATCCTGAAATGCGAAGCCATGCGTGTCTACGCAACAAAATACTGGTATTAACTGCTCTGGAGGCAGTGCTGCTGCATCTAGTGCACAACGAATAGAGGTGTTTGTAATATTTTTCCCTTCTTGGATAAGCTCATTTGCTCTGTCTTTATATCTATCAGGGAGGTGTTGCATTAATGATTCTAATTCATCGTAATGTGCCCTGCCATATCTTGCGAATAATGCTTGTGTATTGGCAATACACCACATGTTTGCTGCTTGAAATGCAGTTCTTTTCCCTGATGCGTCAAGGAGCTTAGACTCTTTATCTGGTAGGGGAGCTTCACCTGATGTTTGCGAATTTGCTCTTTTGCGTGCATTGGAAACCACAAGCGAGTCTACTGGCACCGGGACTTTAATATATGCTGGGTCTGAAGGGGCAGCTTTATATTTCTTCTCTATTCGTAGGTTAATGACCCGAGTTCTAACTGGGTCTTTGAAGACTTCAGGAGCATGCTTAATCACTCCTTTAAGCATGGGTAAAATGGATGAGGACCTTTGTGCATTATCAAAGGTATCCATTAGGAAGTCTTCATCTACAGGGTCTGTATGCAGGTCTACCCCAGTCAACGCTCCATTGCCATATTACCTCACCTTGTTTTACCAGGAATTGGGAGCCCGGACACGACAGGAGCCCAGAGACGCCATCCCAGCCGTGAGGGGAACGGCGCGGCGTGTTTGTGTGCTGGTGGGGCAGTTAAGGACCACAAGTCCCAGAAGTCTCGGCGAGGCGCAGGGGAAGTGACGCTGCTAGAGGGCGTCTGAGGCCCTCATAACCGGCCCGGCCCTCCCGCAGCGCAAGACGCACGCGCCCGTCGAAGCCAGGAGGAGGCTGGGCTGGGCCAGCCCCTTTATATTGACATTTTGTCTCCCCCCGTAAAGTGGTTAGGTACTTTCTATCATTCCGGTGGTGTATTTATACTGAACCTTGTGTCTATTTTCTGGTGCATAAATTGTCAGCTACATTAGGTTATGAGCAAAGGCAACGATAAGGGGGGAGGGGGCTCACGGGTAGTGGGAACCCTCAATGCATTTTTAATTAGAGCAGAATTGGTATTGTGCCGGGAAATTGAATTAACCCAAAGGCACCTTTCACTGGACCATCGTCGTTCTTCTATTGGTGTTCCCACGACTGGCTCATTGCTTTTGTTAGAGCCAGCTGGATCTATCGACAATAGAGATGGCCAAGGGGATGCACCGCTCCTTCAGGGACCATTAATGTCTTTACCAGAGCCATCTGAGTTTGACTCTCATAAAGAGGGGGACGTATCCCCTATCCACCACTCCCCCCCAAAATACGGACACGCCAGCAATGTTTGAATAAAACTATTAGGGGTAAAGCGGGTAGAATTGCGGCCACCTTACAACAGGCCAGCAAAGTGTCAAAAAATGGGTGTGGCACACGGGGAAAGAAGGGGAGTGCGCGTGAGGCTGCTAGTTCATGTGCACATAGTTTGTTGGATATTAGCACACAGGTACGGTCTGAGCAGGTGCCCTGTGATTTGGAAAATCGAATTGTATCTTAACTTGAGGAGATGCTTTTGGAATTACTGACACCAATTTCCTCTAAAGTTTCTGACATAGATTCCAGGTTGGATAGAATTGAAAATCCGCTATTTCCCCTTGTACGTAACTCATTGACTGGAGGATCTAGTGATTCTATTGCCCCAATTGGGATCTCGGGGGCTGTGTCTAACAAGACCCCTACAGTGGCTGATGTGGGGGGTATTGTAGCCATCCAGGCCCCCGTGGTGCACACAGGTGGCAAGCAAGTTACGCTCTCTAAAGATAGACCAAGGGATGACCCGAGTAGCGATATAAATGAGGTCCCGCGGTGGGGTGACCGTGCACGTCAGCACAAAACAGACAGGTTAAATCTTCCCCCCGAGGCGACCCCATATACTGTCATCTTGACAAATGTTCCCCCCCTGCAGAGTGGTGCGGATGAACACTGGATGTTTTTGCGAAATAAGGCGCTACGCCACGTAAATAATCTGACAGGTTTGGGGAGTCATTTATTTAAAGAATTCAAAATGACACGTAGGATCCCCTGGGTAGGGAACTCTGTCAAAACCAGCAGAGGGGACTGTGTGATTTTGAATTTTGCCTCACCGCAGATTGTTAAGTTGATCTTGGATAGGGCTGGAACTAGGCTTTGCGTAGAGGATGGCATTGGTGTTTTACCTTTAGGTTTTTTTTATAGAGACTCCCTAGCAGCGATGAATGAAAGTTCGGAACGCAGGCAACTTCCACAGGCCCGGGGTCCTCGTGACTTCTTTGTACCCATTCAAAACAGATTTGAGGTATTCTCAAATCTGGAAGAGATTGATTGACTAGCGACCCCAGGAACATCAAATATTGCTGTTCAGTTGAACGGGGTCCGAATGAAGGAATCATTAGCAGCAAGTACCTCTTCCAAAGAGACGGTGGGTCTTGATGAAATTATTGAGGGTACCAAGATTCTAACTTGGATTATTCCAGGCCTAAGAAACAAATTAGATGATGTCCTATGGAGAAACTCTTTATGTGGGGCCGACATCATTGGGTTGCAGGAAACATGGGACACTGAGAACTTGGTATGCTTAGATGGTTATACGTCTTACTTTGCCCCAGCAATTGCCTCTAGTATGGGGAGGGCGAAGGGTGGGTTAGTGACTCTGATCTCTGCATCTATTTCAGGTACCCACACTAAATTGGATACAGGCTCACCATACTGTTTGGTAGTGCAAATCGCTTCTACTCATGTGGGCACCATTTTGATTATTAATTTTTATAATTCATTTGATAGAGTTACTGCCACAGAACACCTTGCTAGTCTGAATTATTTTCTTGACACATACAGAGAAGATAACACAGACCTTTATTCGGTTATTGTTTTAGGAGATTTTAATGTGCATGGCTGCCCTAAGAACTGTCAGGTCATGGACAGCTTAGGTCCACCAGACCAGGGGGACATCCACTTTGAGCATTCCTCGCAGGGAGAATTTCTGGAAGCGCTAATGGCTGAAAATGGATTAATACATGCTTGCAAATCGAAAGGGGCTGCACCTACTTTTAAAGGGAATAGCACATCATCAACTATTGATTACATTTTCATTAGTTCCTTGTTGGGCGCCAAGGTATGTGGATATACTGCATTTTGGTCCACATTCAGTGACCATAATCCGGTGGTTTTGACCATTGTGGATGTGGTCAAGAAATCTGATATATGTAACAGGAAGATAGTTAAACTAGACATCCGGCCCACAGATCAAGACCGCAGAATTAGGTGGTGTCAAGTAGTACCTGAGGATTTTCATACCAACCTATTAACTAAGGTTGGAGCCGAAACGGCGCATTAGCATGAACGAACATGCAGGGGACAAGGAGGTTTTAGAGGCTTACATCAAAATCTGTTCACAGGTTGCTAGTGATCTTACACGGCTGGGTAGGGCGCAAGATATAGCCGGGGAGGTGTGGTTTGATCATAACTGCTCGTTAGCTCATCGGAAATTGTTGGTGGCTCTGAAACAAAATCCAGTGGATAAGTCTATTGTGCCAGCCCTAAGGAAAGCCTATAAAGTAGCACTGGAGAATAGAAGACGAGAAATCAGAGGCGAGGCATGGGATGAGCTAACATCTACTGATGTTCTTAAAAATAGCTCTAAATTTTGGGCAGTGGTCAATAAACCTTTTTTTCAAGATTCCTGTAATAGCCAATTAGATTGTGGTATCCAGGAACAAGTTTGGTGCTCCAATTTTAAATCAGTATATGAAGGAGCAGACCCCGGGAGGGGTGGTTAAATCCTTACCCATGCATGACTCTTTTACCGAATCGGTCACTGAGTTAGAGGTGGCAGAGGCCATCAGCCAGATGACATGTAATAAGGCTCCCGGACCAGATGGCGTCCCAGCCGACCTTTTTAAATCGGATGTCAGGACATGGTCAAAGGTTCTGTGTAATGTTTTAAATAAGATGTGCAAATCAGGATTGCCGGGTACTTGGTTTGAATCGGTAATAGTACCTATTTTTAACAAGGGAAAACCAGGGGACCCCAGTTGTTACCGACCCATTTCCCTTATTGATTCCGCTGTTAAGATGCTGGGTCGGGTGATTTTAAGCAAGCTTACAATGTGGTTGGCAGAAACTAATACCCTCTCGGGCCTGCAATTTGGTTTTAGGAAAGGTCGGGGCACAATCTATCAAAGTCTCAACCTACAACTACTAATTGGAAAGTACACAATCGCCAAAAAGGGCTCCTTATACTTCGCTTTTATGGACCTTTCCTCGGCCTTTGATCGTGTGAATAGGTCCAAATTATGGGTGATGCTCCTTCACTTGGGTGTGGACAAAAACATTGTGCACTTCCTTGCTGACCTGCATAGGGACTTATCTGCCACAGTGAGATATGATCGCAGGGGGAACTGTACAGGGAAGATTTGCATTGTTAATGGTGTTAGGCAGGGGTGCATTTTGGCCCCCCTGCTCTTTACCCTGTACATTAACGATTTAGGTTCTGTTTTGTCCGAGGCTTGCAAGGAAATACCGAGGGTAGGCAAACGATTAATTCCGGCATTGTTGTATACGGACGATGCCGCCCTTTTAGCACGTATAGCGGTAGGGTCGCAAAGCCTTTTAAATTCGTTTTCTGCTTTTATGAAATCTATAGACCTCAGTGTCAACTTCTCTAAATCACACGTCATGATGGTTGGCACTAAAGTGAAAGGGGTAAAAACCTTGCATTGTGAAGGGAATGTGTTGTCTAGGGTATCTACTTTTCCATACTTAGGCGTTATTTTTGATGACAAGGGCACATGGTCTCCCCAAATAATAGCTAAACGAAATGTATTGGCTAGATCGGCAGTCACGAGAGGTCGCTTGGCAGTCACGAGAGGTCGCTAGAGAGCTGTGACGGGTGCCTTCTGACCTCAGAACGCCATTCCGACCGGACGCCGATCGGACGCCGAGCCACTGAACTTGCTGCCACGGTGCTTTTGCTTCTGCCTCTACCGCACCTCATAAGCCTCGAAGCCTAAAGCCTGCACTGCACTGCATTACCCGTACCCGTGTTTTGCTTCGCACGGGTGCACGGGTACACGCTTCCCGCGTTACCACCTGGACCACCTGGGGCCGAGGTTACCAGCTTGTTCGGCGTGCCGTTGCCGATTGCCGTTCCACTTGCACCAGCGGCGGAGGCGGCGGCACCGACACGATAGCGGGGAGGAAAGCAGTGGCTCCTTCAACAGAGGCGGTGGACAAGGCGAGGGCGAGTGCGAGGTGCATCTAACTGTGACACCAGCAGAAACGTGGACGAGGTAAGCCGGCTTGCACAGACAGGCAAAATAGACCGTCCAGTAAATTATCAGCGAGTTCACAAAGACTAGTGAACTGCGGGGCTGTTTATGGGCAGCTCTAACTGAGCCCACAAAAATCCTAGCCCACTAAAGCCTATTGAAGTTCACTGAAGTCCACTAAAACTGTAGCTGGCCCACTTTTATTGAATTCATCCTTTTCTTTCATGGGATTGTGCATGGAAATATGGACTAACTGACTGTTTTAACCAGTATCACCAGGGAAAAGTCCCAGTTTGTTTTGAAGTCCCAGTTTGTTTTTGAAGTCAAATACTTTCTCTGAATCATAGTCTGGTAAAAACTATCGAACTGTTGCTGCTTTACAACCGCCTTACAAGCGCATTGCCACAGTCATTGCCCCTCCCTGACGACAGCTGCTCTTACTGTGTACTGTGCCTAACTGGGCTGAATTTAGAAGCAGCAACACGGCTCCACGGTACATAACAGAAGCAGACAGGCTTGGGTGGAAGTGCAGACCCCTGTGGAACATTGCGGTTTGGATAACTAGTCAGAGGCGGCAGAGTGGAGAACACTATAATTCAAAAACATTTAGAAACAAAGAAATCAGTGTGTATAATAAAGCCAAGACTATGAGATCAGGAAGGGAACGGACCATAGGTATATCAACAAAACGAGTAAAAAAGATGCAGCAATCTACGGTATCAAAAAAGTTAAAAACTAATGCATCAGGACCATCCCAGTCACTTATCTCCCCGATTGCACGGATGTTCGAGAAATCCAGTAAAATACCGGACAAGTTCCAATTCATGAAGGATCCAACCGGAGCTCTGATGCTAATGAAAACCGAATCGAATAACGTCAAACTACAGACCCCACTGAAACCAACTAGCAGCGAGACACATAACATGCTACACAACATTCAGCAAATGGAACAAAAAGAACAAAATGGCCCCAATAACAAAAGAGAGGACCAAGAAATACTGTCTATAGATCAAAACCAAGGGATAACTCACCAACAGTCCGCAAAAGTGCTGATAAATGGCAATACAAATATGGAGACAGACGATATGGCGACTACTAAGGAAATTGATGATGAATCTCCTTCAAATAAATTGTACTTGCAAATTCAGGGAACCACTCGTCAATACCACGAATGTAGAATGGAGCATGCATCATCACGCTATCCAATTGAAGTCAATGTTGAAATAAATAAACGGGTGCCGGTAACCACCGAGGAAATTGAAGTACATCAAAATCAGGAAAGAGCTGAGCAGGGGTGGGTAAATAACCAAGACCAATCCTTCGAACCAACAATGCTGGGGGAAGAGCTCAAAGCTCCTTTAGAAAAAATCAATACAGCCAAGAATAGAATTGACAAATGGAAGGTAGAACTGAAAAACAAGGTGGAAAATCCAACTAAACTCACTAAACCCATTAATGGAGATACAAAACAACAAGAGGCAGGTATACCATGGGACATCTTCTATCAAACCTCAACACTAACGTTAGAAGCTCTACACTATCAATCAAATAAAATGGACATACAAATTGACCTCCTAAAAATGATGGCAAATAATGTGGCGGGAATTGACAACAAACTTGCTCAATTAAACAATTTGATAATCAGAGTTCAGTCCGAAAACGAAAAAACATCTTCTGACAGTATCTATATTCCTATTATGGATAAACTAGCAGCACTACCGGCAGTTCTAACAAGCATACTAGAAGATACTAAAAGAAACATCCAAGTCAGCAAGGACAAAGTTATAATAGATAAAGCTACTACAAAGGAATGGAAAAAAAACGAAATTGGAAATGGGTATGAAGATATGAAAGGCCCTGAATTAAAACAGTCACCAAAACTACAGGATGAATTAGTTAATTCAAAAGTCACCCAAGGTACAGATCAATCACGAAGTGATACTACGAGTAAACCTAATCAGGAGGACCAAACCTACAATAATATCGAAACAGCCGGATTCTCGACAATGTCAAAACGACAAAGGAAAAAACTTCGTAAAGCCAGAAAAAATGAAAAACTGAAAGGGTCTGCTGAAAGTATGTCAGTGGAGGATCAGTTAACAATAACTCCAGAAGATAAAAGGAAGGGTAGAAACAATTTCTATCCCATATTCGATAAAATCCAAAAAACCGAGCTAACAAAAATACCGAAACCCAACGTAAGTGAAATACCAATCCTATCACAAAAAATAATAAACTTCTTGATGGGAAAGAGGATTCCAGGTCTCAGGAGTTACCGCCACAGGTACCCGAATTAGAAATAAATAAAAAAGAAGAAAAAAAAGACCCACACAAAGGTCATTTTGACAAGATTCCTAGAACTAGCCCTACTAAATCAACCATAATAACGATTCCTCAATTAAACCAAAGTTTTAGCGTAAGAGCAACAAAAGACAGGGTCCCTATAGGGATGAAGGAGGTGAAAGCTACATTAAGTATACAAGAATGGGATCAGCTACAGATCAAAAGTACAGAGGGGAAAAACCAATTAGTTACATGCCAAACCAAATTGACACAAACGAGTTCCCCTTTCACCAGAACTCCAACATTTTTGTAAAATTAATGTTTACTCCAGAATTCCAGTCTAGGGGTAGGCATGACATACTTAACCGTGGGAACTTACTTAGACTTTTCAAATCCATACCAGCGTTGAATAAAATCGTAAGTGAGGATATTATCTCGATTGAGTTTATAGAGGGGATAAATAGTACCTACACTCCGACGTTGATTACACTTATATCTCCCATAATATCAGAACAGATTTTGAATGCGAGCCCGACTTTCAAAACCTGTGGCATAGTAATAACCAAACACAGCCCTGAGGTCTATCCTATTCCCTTTATAGGGGATGATTCAGCATTAAAACTGAAAAAAGCTGATACACAGATAGTTACTGTCCTAAAAAATGCACTGGGTAGATCACCTATGAAAAATGTATGTACCCCAACACATTCCATAAAAGACAGAAATTTAGATATAAATGAAAAATGGATCAATGTGGCCCTTCATAGCAAGTACAAACAATGATATGGTAGTATCTCGCAAATGGGAGGAACTGGGGATAATTCAGAATCAATTCAAATGTGTTCTTGGAATATTAATGGGGTAAGAGGCAAGATCCAGAATGCGTAAATTGATGCCCTAGTTGATACATTTCACATTGTAGTACTACAAGAAACATGGGAAACCAACCCATTTCTTTTACATGGATATGTTGGCTATTATGAACACGGCAAGAAAGATCAAAGGTTTGGGCGAGCTAGCGGGGGTCAGGCGATATTTATCTCAAACACATTACAGGTCCATCACGAGCAAGTGGAAGTAAATTCCTCCAACATTCTGATAGTTAAACTAATCTACAAAACAAATAAACATAAAACTTTATACCTGATCACTGTCTACATATTGCCAAATAACTGAAGCAGAGAAACAATGTGCTGAACATTAAATAATGTTTTAATCACCATGATGTTAGAGGATCCACTAGCAGACTACTTGGTTACCGGGGATTTCAATCTTAACCTTATGTCAACCCATACAAGAGATGAGGTAACCCAAATGCAAAATCACCAATGGCTAATTCCAGAGCAGGACCTAGGCAATAATAATGCCGTTAATAAAAACAGAATGGGGAAAAAATTTGTAAGGGATATTGAAGCAATGGGACTTCGAATTTTAAATGGCAGAATAAAATCGGATGTGCCTCCTGCATATAGTTACTTTGGGTATAATGCTCACTCCAGGCTTGATTATACTATGACTTCATTATATACGTTTCATAGCATTACTTTGTACCAACAAAAGAAACTAAAGGAAAGTGATCACGCCCAGCAAATAATTATAATGAACATCGGAACAAATACAAACAAGCTCTACCGGACTGTTCAAGGGCAAATTGGGACAACTAACTATAAAAAAATATTCTGGAATGTTGGCAACAAAGAAGTAATGAACGAACAGATAGAAAGGCTTATCGAATCATGCTTTAAAGACACTACACTAGAATCAGGAATTGAGCAATGGGAATACTTCACTGGTTTACTAATCAGGACTCAAAGTGTATTGCAGCCAAATAAGAATCAAAGAAGGAATGACTTACACAGGGACAAGGCAATAACGAAATTAAAGAAAGATCGTAACAAGATTATTAGGGCAATGAAGAAACCGGAAGTAAAAGCAGAAAATCAGGGAATTTTGAAGCAACTAAATCAAAACCTAAAAAAAATAATATGGGGTGAGAAAAATAAAGCAAAACAAGAAAGCTGGGCAAAAGTATTCTATGCAAGCAAGCAGAAGAACTCAAGAGACTTCTGGAAAATTATCAATCAACTGGCTAGACCCAATAAGCAAGTAGTCTCATCACCGCTAACTGAGCAGGAATGGGAGATTTACCTGAGGAACCACCTCAATCAGGATACTACTCAAACAATCATGCCGGAGAAGTGTTATGAGGGCAAAAATGATAACGACATGGAATCTTCCATCCACTATAATGAATTGGACACTCAAATAACAGTCGAGAAAGAAGATATAATTAAATTGATAAAAAAACAGAAGAACGGTGCACCCGGACCAAATGGGATACCATTTGCACTCTTTAAGGAAAACCCCGAACTATGGGCGCCTATTCTAGAGAAATTATTCTTAGAAGTTATACTTACAGGAACTGTCCCCAAGTCTTGGCGAGGATCCCTAATAACCCCAATTTACAAAAAAGGACTTATTGACAAGTCAATTAGACAGAAGCAACCTTTATATCTATGTTTTATAGATTTTAAATCCGCATTCGATTGTGTAAGTAGGAATTTACTTTGGGAAAAACTCGAAACAATGAAAATACCATCCTCACTACTTAAATTGATTCGTCTCTTGTACACAGACACATGGGTGAGTGTGAGGATGGGGGGCGGCAGTACATTATCTAAGGAGATTCCAGCAAAGGAAGGCCTAAAACAGGGCTGTGTTTTAGCTCCCCTCCTTTTTAATTTATTTCTTGCCGACCTAACGCCAATACTGGACAACGAAAACGCGCACCCCCCGAAGTTAGCAGATAAGCGGCTCACGAACTTATTATATGCAGATGATGTGATATTATTGAGCCATACCAAAGTGGGTCTACAGCGATTAATTAGGAGGACTCACACGTATTCTAAGGCAAACGGTATGGTCATAAATGACACAAAAACCAAGATTATGGTAATTACAAAAAATAATATGAAAAAACACATAACTAAAATGTATATGGATAACACCGAGCTGGAGCAAGTGGAGTCATATAAATACCTGGGGGTTCTATTTGATGCGAAAGACAACTTTCAACTACAAAAAAGGGACATCCAAAGGAAATCAAATGCATTGTCTGCTGCTTTTAGAATTGTGCAGAAATCACTTCCCAGCCTACCTTACGGCCCTCTCCTCAGTATTATTTCTGCAAGACTAGAACCGACTATCCCATATGGTAGTGAAGCTGCAATGGGTCGGGATACTGAAATCCTGAATAAAAACATAACCAGAGTATATCGGGCCCTATTTCGGCTTCCAGTAAACTCTTCCCCTGCACAAGTAAGGTTGGAGTTTGGACTAATTAATCAACAATATAAAAGGCAAGCACACTTCATAAAAGTTTGGAATCAAATAAAAAATGATCACCAAAATCAAATATCTCAACTTTTATGGAAAGAATTAAGTAACGATACGAACTCTTTGGCAGGGCTGTACCTAAAGAAAGCAATAAAAGATTTTGAGGGGACGTCAATATGGGATACAAATATAACAAAGTCAGCGTTTAAGAGAATAATTAACAAAACTGCAACCCACCTA
Organism: Lissotriton helveticus; assembly: GCF_964261635.1. Classification (NCBI taxonomy): domain Eukaryota; kingdom Metazoa; phylum Chordata; class Amphibia; order Caudata; family Salamandridae; genus Lissotriton; species Lissotriton helveticus. Next base: position 1,443,599,853 of record NC_136059.1, on the reverse strand, counting down.
TCTATTCTGAACGATAAAGCCATCCTTACCAACAGAAAACATGCTTGGACAATAATAAATGGTTATAAAAAGAAAGAAATCCAACAATATTTGGTAACTCCGTGGACGGAAAAAAATAAACAGGTGCTCCTCAATGCAAGATTTGGAAAAATGCCAGGCCTGTGCCATCGTCCACCCTGGGCAAGAACGGTAATACAGACAGAATGTAGATTGTGCAACACCGGTGAGGAGGATATCCTCCATCTTCTCTGTATTTGTCCGGAACTTCCCAGGAGAGAAAAACTTTGCTTAAGATTCCTTTAAATGCACGAGGCATAAGGTCATGCAGACAGGCCCTGATAAGGTGTTTAGACTCGAATGATATTATTTTAAATGCTACGTTTGTGAAATTTCTAATGACAGCTAAAAAGAAACTAGGAGATGTAACCATTTTAAATATTTAAATTTTGAATGATATTTTAACTTGTATGTATGAATATAGTTTTTATTGACTTTTTCGAATGTGCAATATTGTAAGATTTTAAATAATCAACACAATAAGCTTATACTATACTATACTATTGGCTAGATCCATCTTAGCTGTTTTGGGCTTTGCCCGCAAATTGAGTGTTAAACCATTTCAAGCACTATTGAAGGTATATGATGCTAAATGTGTTTCCCTTGCAATGTACGGGGCAGACCTCTGGGGTTTTAAGAATGTGAAGACCATTCAAGTGGCGGAGGATAAGTTCTTGAAAACTATTTTATCTGTTCCTCAATCCACATCTGGTTATATTGTCCATCAGGAGTGTGGAGTCGGTTTTTTGGAAGAGCGCATAGCCATCGCCCCACTTATAAAATGGATCTCTATCTGTCTAAACCCCGCGCTAGAACTGAATCAGGAGATGCTCAGAGATTGCCTAGCACTTGATTTTGGTTACTGTATCCCCTGGCTGAGTTATGTCCATAAGTTATCTGTTAAATTGGGTCGACCAGAACTGTTTAACATGCCTGATAAGTTGGTGAAAGGGGACATCAAGTGGGTTAAGGACTCCTACAAGTTAATGGCTTGCTTGGCCAGAGAGGAAAGAGAGCTGGTTAAACCGACTGTAAGGGCTCACCAATTGTTGAAAACATCATGTGCTACTGAACCATACCTGAATATTGTAAATAATTCTAACCATCGTTTTTTATTAACTAGATTAAAGTTGAATCAATTTCATCTCCTCCTTGCTGGATCATCGGGGTGGAAAAGGGAGGAAGATTTGGGGATTTGCTCTTGTGATGGATTCTCCATTAAAGACACAGTGCACTTTATCTTCTTTTGTGAGCACTTTCTTCCTATTCGTAAGCGTTTTATTATCCCTCTTAAGAGATAAAGGTTTTATGACAGTTAAACCAGTCCTTCATTACTTGCAGCTACTTTCTAAAGTATGGGAGATTTTTTAATATTGCCAATTTCCTTATTGTGGCATTAAGATTAAAGAAGAAAATTAAATGGGATTAGTTAAATGTGATGATTCTGATTAAATGAATTGTGGCTGAGGATATGCCTTTTTAACGTTTTCTTGGTTTTAAAGGATGTTTTTAAATGAAATGATAATTGGTACAGTATACATTTTCAGTTTGCACTTTTGTATTGTATTTTTACTGGGGTTTTTTTGTTAATGACTTTGGTTTTGACTTAAAATGTTTAGTATACTTTTATGGTTTTTGTTATGAACCGAATAAAGTATCTTTGACTGACTGGCATGTCTACCCCATGAAACTGTGCAGCTCTGTGTATCAACTGATTGAAACCCATAGTGTCTTCTGGTGGGGGAAGGCCTAGAGGGGTATATGTCATCCTGAGGGACATTTGGGACGTCTGGGGTGTTATAATCATCCCACGGGTCAGTTTAGCCCGGTAGGAATAGATGGATCATTACCCCCTATATCATCAGAGCTATCAGCCCTGCTGTCATCATCTGGTATGATAGAGGATGTAGGGGAATGTGTTGGTAGGGGTATGGGTGGTGATGGCATAGGTGGAGGAGAAGGGGAAGGAACTCTTAGAGGAGAGGTAGCCATGTCCTTCTTTTTTGGATGAGGAGCCGGTGCATCCAGTGGTCGTTTTTTGAGGCTAAAGTTAGTTGACCAGTGATTGGATCTTTAACCAGAGTCTTTTGTGCAGGGTGAAATAAGTCCTCTGCAGGAGGCCGATCTTTTGGTGCGGAGGGAGGTTTCAGCACCGAAGTGGCTTCTTTTGTTTTTTTGCAATGTCTTTAACAGGAGAAGCAGGAGTCTTTTTCGGCTCCAATGGTTTTTTTAAGCTCCGATTATTTTCTCGGTTCCGGTGCATTTTTCGGATCCGATGGTTTTTTCGGTTCTGGTGGGCTTTTTGAATCCGAAGCATTTTTGCTTGGTTCAGACCTGGGTTTCGGTGCCGAGGGACTAGCGGTATGCTTCAACACCGGTGGAGTGGATGTTGGTGTTGTCTTTTTCGGTGCCGGTAGGTGTGCGCCGGCACCGTAGGGAGGCAGACTCGAGCCCGAGTCGCCGGAAGGCTTAGCTAGCTTCTTAGCAGGGCCTAAAGGTGGGGCAGTAGAAGCAGTGTTTTGGTGTGCACCCGAGCCCGAGGGCGAGGGCGTGACCGGAGCCTTCTTTGGATGTGTCGAGGAAGGGTCGGTGTCAACGGTATTACTTACGACCCGCTGTGCTGGAGTGATGTCCTCTACTTCAGAATCTTCTGCCTCGGGTTGCTGTCAACGCCATGTTGTTCTGGGACGTCGACGCCCTCTTCAAAGATGTCGTCTGGAATCGGAGCTGAAGATCGAGCCATCGTTCTCCTAGCTCGTCGCTCCCGGATCGTCTTCTTGGAGCGGACAGAGGCACAAGCGGAACAGTCTCTGGCCTCATGCTCCGGGGAGAGGCAAAGGTTACACACTTCATGAAGGTCGGTGTGGGGAAACTTCGACCCGCATTTAGGACAGTTTTTTTAAATGGCGTCCTTTCCATGAGCTGGAGTCGAGGCCTAGTTAGGCCCGAAGGCCGTCGTCGACAACCAGAATCGAAATATTCGATGTTGAAGAGTTGCGTTGACTGGAAAAGCGTTAAAAACGAATTTTTGGAATCTTGTGAGGATTCCGCGCCGAAGGAAATCGGTTCCAACACGGAGCGCTGGAAACACATCCGAGCCCGGTGGCGGAAAAAAACAACCTGGGGATGGAGCTGATGCCCATGCGCAGTATGATCCAAGGGAAGAGTCACCTATCCTGTGACTTTCAAAGACTTTTCTATAACAAAAACAAACTGCAAACATCCGGGCCCAACACTAGGTGGCCATCTATGCACAGTGTGTAATCTGCAGCTCATATGCCTCGAACATTCCTTTTTAGCTTGCTCCCACATTGTAGAGTCAGATTTGAAGCAGACAGTAACTAATAGTTTAAAGTAGATGCAAGGAAACTCTCTCTGCATACTGGAAATAAGGTAAATGAGAGGGAAAATGTGAAGATCATGGATAATGTTAAGTTTTTCAATAACACTAGCGGGGGACAAATCAGATCCGTAGTGTGGGTCACCTTCTGGGTCGCCCCATTGATATCCAGCATAAATGTAAGAGCTGAAAAATATTCTGCTCTGTCCAGTGTCATATGAGGCATTGAGGGGAGTTATAAGGCAAGAGTTTATAGAATTGGTTTCAACAGCAATAGCATGAACAGTGAAGAGCAGTGATTTGGATATGTAATTTTTCTAGGAAGTGCAGAGACAAATCTGAGCATATCAAGACATCACTATAACACTAGACTTGGATTGTGATTCAATTAAAATTACAAGCTTTCTTCTGACGGTTAAGATCTATAATTAGAAAGGTTATATTCTATCTACCATCAGTGAATCACAATGGTTCATGATTAATTTATCAAGAGAAGACTAAGGAGGTTTCCAACTACAAAAGGATATGTTGGAAAGGACCAAATATCTTATGCCCTCGCACTGAACAAGCATGTCACAACTACGAAACATGTTGACTGTAGTGATTTTTTTTTTAGACGGTTTCTTTAAGAAGACCGGCTTCTTTCCTGCTCAGATTAGACTATGTACTAAAAAAGTTATGTTTTAGCATCGAAAAACCTTCTGACATAGGCGTTTGTTATAAGATTTTCTACACGAGAGTCTGTCATGAAACTATGCTATCTACTGAATATCAATAGATTCGTTTTCCTAATAAAAATACAATATAAATAAAATATATTGACCAGTATAGTTTATTCTTTAACATTTAACAATTTAGTATACAGCTCCCACAACTACATGTATGCTTTGGTTTGATGTCAGTAGGGTTACTGACTAAGGGGGTGTTAGCGACGACAGGGACATTTTTTTTCATATAACCCAATATAGTAAGATGTTTTTCAAGATTTTATAGATGTCATGAGAGCGGAAGATCTGTAAGTGAACCACAAACTGTTACTCCAAAGTGGTCTTAGCTATATCTTCAAGTGATATTTTTACGAGATTTGAAAACCAAAGAGACCCCTCTCCAACCCTGAATACCTTGTCAACAAACACAATGCTAATACTAGGGTACAGCAATGGCCACATCGGTGCCAGAGGCCTTTTGTAGCCTGGCGTCAGTCAGAAAAACAAAGTCTTATTTAAAATCAGCCTGGAGGCAATAGAACTGCGTTTTGCCAAAGAGAGGAAATTCAGTAACACAGTTAAAAGGTGTGTAGCCCGAGAAGCCACAAAGAAAACAGTTGCAGTGTGGCCACTTCCTAACTTATAAATATGCTCTGCATACTTTGGTGCTAAAAGACTATATTCATACATTGAAGATACTAGATTTTCAGCTGAATACGTTTGGTCACAGTCAACCAGCAGGCGCGCAGACTATGTCCTGGCAACCAGGCTTGCGACTAATGCACCTGCGGTACACAACAGTACCTATATACGATTCCAAAGCCAGGGATATGATTCCTTAACAGAAAACTACACTGTTGACGGCTGAACAACCACTCTTACAAGAATGCCAGTAGCAATATAAGAGAAGCAAAACTTTATCGGGGGGAAGGTACCTGGAAGTGCCCTATTCTTTACCCACTTGGCTGCTAAGGGGTTTTCCCGTGCTGTGCTGCATATTTGAAAATCCCTTTTTACATGACGAGTTGACCTGGTCATGAGCTCAGCTTAGCTGTGCACCATGATGAGTTCACCTTGTCATTAGCATCCAAGAGGTTACAAATAACGGGCCCAATGCAAAAACACTGAAATCTGAGAAGGGTCGGTGTGCTCTGATGACATGACCCCCAACCCCCCAAAAAGACACTATGTAAGGCACAACTAAACAGGTACTATAAGTTTACGTAACTAGATAGAGCTCAGGTAAGCATGGAAGCAAAATTACAGACAACTGATTCAGTCCTTCCCAAAAAAGAGACCCAATTTAAAGCAGAATGAGGAACCTGTGCACTATAAAGCACTCACAATTCTGAAGGTAAAGTTAACAGGTGTCCTGCATGATCCCTGCAACAATAAACTGTACCACTCACCCCTGGGCAACTACTCCTACAACATGGCATCTAAAATGGTCAGATCAGAAATATTCAGTTATAAAAAAGATGCCTGAAACACATCTTATACAGAAAAGGCCCTCAAGTAAGAAAACCAGTCTCTGAAGTGTCTACATGTTTAGGATATTCAGGATGTGGAAGGCTGTGAGGGGCAAGGGTACCTCTACAAGATTAAATGTCCTTGCAAATTAAGGATGTAAACTTACATCATTATTGGTTCTCAGTAATATTTCCGGTTACTTCGTATGCTTTTTTACATGTTTTGGTTTTGTTCTAACATCTGTGTCTTGATGTGTTGAATATCTTTATCCTATTTGTCTTGTGCGGTTTTATAACAGTTTCTCCTTAAAAAATAAATAAAAGAAAGGGGTGTTGCGCCTAAAGGTTGCTCTAGGATAGTGATCAGATATTATGAAAATTGTAAATAGAATGTGCAATCAATGTTATGCAGTTGTTTTTCAACCAAAGACTGATGTAGCTGAAAATACCTTGATCTTTTTGTGCATGGAGTAAAGTAGAAGTCTTTACTCTTTCTGTCAACCGTATGCACTGATAACTGATGTATTAAACCAGCAACACAGAAGGAGGTACAGCACAAGAGGCGGTCTGTTCATCTATGGCACTACGAATTCTACACAATAAAATGTGCACAAAGAAAGACCTTTATGGGCTCCTGTCCCACTTACCATCTTGAAAGGTATCGTTGATTCCAACCGTAGCTTGGAAGGGTTTGGCTATTTCAGCTCCTTGAGCTGAGCTAAGGAATACAACAAACGTCTCAAGTCCTTCGATCATCGGGCTCTGTATATCATCCAAAATTGTCAAAGTGCAAAACTACAATGAATAGGAAATGGTTAACAATAGAAAGGTTAAAAGCTCAGACGAAAATGTTGCATGTGGAAAGTACTCACGAATGACAAGGCAAAAATCATGCATTTTATACACAATATTTTAGTTGCTGTACTTTTCCGTTGCAGAGTAAAATATCTATTTTTTTTACTAGCAATTATTAATAGTTTAGCTAATTGAATTAAAACAAATGTGACACTTACTGTTTGAGACTAAACAAAACAAGCTATACTCCTATTCATTTGAATAGTCATGCTCTTCTTTTTGAATATGTGAGCCTTTACTGCTAAAAAGGGCAGTTTCTTAGATAATGATGCCACTGCCTGACCCAGTTCATAAGGGGATGGGGGAATATTGGATGGTCAAGGGCATACAGGGATTACAGTGCCCGACCTTGGGTGGTAAAGATAATGGGCCAGATTCATCAAGCTCAAATCCGCTCGCAAAGGGCCAGATTCTGAGAATCTGGCCCTTTGCGAGCGGTATTTTTGCATTTGGGATGCATCATCCAATTTTTTCTTAATTTATAGAGACTAGTCACTTCTGGATGTTCCGTAGGCTTTTTTTTATTTTGTATTTAGAGACGGCCTAGAAGGTTTCGGATTCGCGCTGTGTTTGTGTTTTGGTGGTGAAGTTCCGCTCTATGTCAAAACGGTGCATGTGGACACTTGGCACCAATGAGGGGATAGCTGCCAGGTTGCCCGATGCATAGAATTGCTCCGGAGTTTGCTGAATCCGGGACTGCTGTCGGAGAGCTGCTGGGATCATCAGATGGCAAGTTATTGAGCCAGGAAGTATTGGCCTATGACTATGGAGGACTGATAGTCCAGTAGCGACTGGACATCATCTAGAACAGAAGTACTTTGTAGGAAGTCAGCTTTGCAACCAGGACCCCTTCCCCATCTTCGTGGACCAACACTGGGGAATATTCCTGTGGGAGTTAATACCAGGAGTTGGTAGAGATAGGCTACTGACGTAGAGGAGGAGGCAGCTGAATCTTACCCCCCCATGAAGGCAGCCCTTGTTGAGCGTTTACAGTTTAACTCCTGAAGAGTATAGATAACAGCAGAGAACCCCTTCAGAAATGCGTCACACAAACATTGGTAGACTTCATTGAAACTTCAGTAAAGGCACTAGATGAGTGGAGTAAAGGAAACAAAGTGGATATATTTGAAGGTCTCTACAATATGTTGGTTAAGGCGCACAGTTTAACAAATTGTTAATCGGAGACGTTTCACCAGAATTGGTGGACTCCAAGCAATCTAGCTCAAGCGAACTAGGCAAGATAGCTGAAGAGTAGGTAAGAACCAGGGTCTATGAGTCCCTGGGTGGTGACCAGAGGAAAAGTGATTGGGCCCCCTCTCAGGGGAAAGCGGGGGGCAAGGATTAAAAGAAAGATAGACTCAAAGAATCCCCAAAGTAGCCCAAGGGGTGCCTGGTCACATCTCATTTAAGGAGTAGGTGTACCTGGGAAAGATGTTTGACCCATTGAAAGCAGAGGTGTGCTTTGACTGTAACCAACTTAGGCACAAGAGGGGAGATACAGCATGCACCAAAAAGGCACCCACTGGTGACCAGTCCAAAGGGTTGGCTAGTGTAGGGGTTAGATGGGAACTTACCCCTAGAGATCCCAAAGGGTCAAAGGGTACACAGAGGCCACTTTAGTGTCTTTGGCCGGGGAGACCATTGAGCCTTTGGTCCACTGGGGTGGAGGAAAAGGCTCTGAGGGATAAAGGTTCCATTATAACCATGGTTGTGGCTAAACATGTTTCCGCAGGCCAACCCCTACCTGAAGAGTTGCACAAGATCGTCAATGCTGATAATGTCCCAAAGTCACACCCTATGGCTGTGGTTGATTGAGTGGGGACGAGTTACTGGCCTAAAGAAGGTAGCTGTGTCTCCTGCCATCCCAGTGGAGTGTCTGCTGGGCAATGACTTAGATGGTTCTGCTTGGCAGAAGTAGAGAGGAGGACCCATGCACCTATGCTGGGTCTCATTGAACGGTTGGGTGTTAGTACCAGTGCACAGGAGACCCTGACAGAGTCGAGGGATCCGGGAGCCTGAAACTATGAACCACGTCAACTATGAACTTAGGCCAAAAGGAGGGGCAGGAAGGCTGGCAGCCCAGTCTCCAAAATGTTGACATGCCCAAAAGGAGCCCAAACCCCACTGGGAAGGGATTTTGTACCCGAAGAGTGTAGGAAACTGGCTCTATATATACTACACCACGAGATATAGTGTGTATAGAGTCCAGGTGACTACAGAGGTAGGCAGAGGTTAATGTTAGATAGAACCTTACTCTCTATTTGTGGTAGAGTGGTCGAGCAGTAAGGCAGTATCAGAGGAAAGTGTTAAGCATTTGATGTTCACCCTCAGTCAGCAAATGAATTCACACATTCAAGAACTGAGCTCTAGGCCAATTGTTTTTGGAAAAACAATATACGGTTTTATTTTAAGAACCAAGCAAACCTGGCACAGATAAGCATTAAGTACTTTACAGTAATAAGTTGCTGAATGTAGAACAGTTTGAAAATGCAATTGGAGTTGTACTTTGTTTGTTTCACAGGGAATGCAGTAGGTTGCAATACTTAGCAAATAGAGAACATTGACAAGAAAAGGCCTTTTCAGTAAATTACAGGTAAGTTACTTTTTACGTTACTTTTCTAACTCAGTGCTGGATACCTAGATTCAGCACTAGGACATTTCCTGCAAACAGTTAAGTAAATGCGTTTTGGTTATTTGTGCGCTTTTTAAAGAATATTTTCAGATTTCAAAACTCCACACTTACCATTTTGGGAGAAAAATTGTCAATGTTATCCTATGGAGGAAAAACAGGTTATCGGTTCAAAGATAAGTTAACAACTGTGGTGGTTAAGGTTCTGGGGTAAGACTTAGGGGTCCCCCAGGGTCAGTGATGCACTCTTGTTACACCCTCAGTGGAACTGGGGCGGTCGGGTGCAGTGTTGAGGCCCAATGTTATCCTATGGAGGATAGGGGGTGTGAGAAAGTGGTTCTGTATATACTGGACCAGAATAAGGTACAGTGTGTATAGAGTGCACAAACCCCACAGGTATAACAGAGGTTAACGCCAGGTGTGACCTTACTCTCTAAAGTGGTAGCTTGGTCGAGCAGTAAGGCAGTACCAGAGGACAATGTAGAGCATTTATTGTACACACTCAGTCAGCAAAAGGTTTCACACACTCAAAGACTGAACTCCAGGCCAATGGTTTTAATATCAAAAGATATAGTTGTTTTATTTCTAGAACCAATCAGGCATCAAAAATATACTGTTCTGAATATGAGAGGTCTCAGATGAGTACTTTGCAGACAGGCAATAAACTTTGTAAAGACAATAGGTACAGGGGTTGCAGTAGGCAACATAATTCTACAAACAATTTAGCATTGAGCTCAATGGATTTCCTTATATAAACACAGGTGATTACTTTGTAGATTATTTTGGTAATTCCAGGACTGGCTTCTAGGTTCAGTCCTGGGGTCTAAGCTGGAAACAGTTTAGCAAAATGTTTTAGGTATTGTGGTGATTTCTCAGGAATAAAAAGCTATTTTAAAAGTTCACGCTTATAAACTTTTCAACAGAAATCTGGCAATGTTATCCAAAGGGAGTAAATTCAGGTTGCAGGTTAAGTACGATCTTGTTACTTTTGTAGTCCAGCACTGGTCTCCTGGGGCCAGCACTGAGGTCTCAACTCAAAACAGGTAAGTAATTACGTTTCAGTATTTAGTATGATTTTTAAAGAATATTTCTAGTTTTCAAAAGTAGGCACTTAGAAGAAATTTCATAGAAAAGCAGACAATGGATTCCTATGGAGAAAATACAAGTTACTGGTAAACCCGCTAGGGATTACTTTTGCGTTTCAGCACTGGGCTACAAGGCACAGTACTGGCTTCTCTCCTGATCACAGGTGAGTATTTCGGAATTCGGATGATTTTATATGAATATTTCAAGTTTTCAAAAGTAGACAGAAGATTTTTCGAGTCAAACCAGTCAATGTTATTCAATGGTAGGTAAGTGAGTTACCGGTTTCCTTGTGAGTACTCGATTGGTGAAGTTGTGGTTCTGGGCATAGACTCAGGGGTCCCCCAGGGTCAGGTAGGTACAGTTGGTTCACCCTCAGCGGCGCAGGGGCGGCCGGGTGCAGAGGTAGTTGGGCCAATGTTATCCAATGAGGGACAGGGGGCCTCCGGTTGGTGGCTCCTGGCTAGCAGGCCACCCGGCTGTGGGAGCTGGGCTCCTGGTCACTTGCTCAGGGCAAAGGGGGAAGCAGGATAGGATGAAGGTGGCACAGCCAGCGGTACTCGGGCGGCTGGGTGCAGGGTGCTTTTGAGCCGTCAGGGACTCAATGTTATCCAATTGAAACGGTCAAAAGGGAACAAAGGCTGCAGGTTCGGGGGCGGAGACTCTCCAGGCGCGACCAACACGTTGAGAGGTAAATTGGGATCTTTGAGCACAGGTAGGTACCCCAAAGGGAGGCACAGAGGGCTGTAGGGTGCCACGTGCAGGGGTGTCGGAAAATCTTACCCTCGGCTGGTCGCGTTTGGGGGGGGGGGGGGCCTGGTTCTGAGTTTGCAGGCGTCGTCTGGTTCGTCGAGGAGGGTATTTGGGCACTGGACTCCGGGTCCCAGTCGCCGGGGGGGGGGGGGGGGGGGGGGTAAGTCCTCGTGGTCTTGGATCACTCGGGCACGGGCGGGGCTCGGCGGGTGCAGAGTGGGCTGGTCCGGAGCTTCCTGGCTGGCACCAGGGGGTTGTTGCAGCAGAGCCTCTGCTGATGGGAGTCCCAGTCAAGGCAGGCAGGTCATCTAGGTGTCCCAAGGTTGCTGTCCACAGGAGTCGCCGGGATTTAGGCAGGAGCAGGTTCCAGGATCGACAGGCCGGTAGGGCTGGGGCCAAGTCAGTTGTTGTCGTCCTGTGGTTAGCAGCTGCGGCGCGGGTCTTCTTCTTCTTGATCATCTTTCTTCTTTTGGTATCGGGATCTGAGGAAGGAAGGTTCAGGGAGCCCCTAAATACTGAATTTAGGGGTGTTACAGGTAGGGCAAGGGCAGGGACCAATATGTCCCTGTCCTGGGGTGGATACAGCCCCTAGCCTGCTCCTCTCCTGTGGGAGGGGGGCAGGAGCCTAGCTGGGATTGGGCAGGGCTCCCCATCTTCAAGATGGCCAGAGCCCGGGGTCGTGCTTCCCCTCGTCTCCCCCACCTGAGGGGTGGGGTTGGCACAGAAAGGCACCCCCCCCTTCCTGACGTAATTTTTCCCGCCAGTCTTCCCGCCAGAGTGGGGGTCAGAACTGGTGGGGGCCAGTTGCTGGGTACAGCAAATGGTCTGGAGAAGCTCGCAGAGGTGGCATGCCTTTGAAGCTTCCCCCTGCCCATCCTGGGGGAGGAGACCTAGCACCTCGCCCAGGATGTGCATTGTTGCAAGGCCCAGGAGAGCAGGGGGCTCTCCACCCAGGGGTCCAGCAACATGTCTGCGGTGTGGCAGCCTCTGCAGCCACTCAGCCCAAACGTGGATTGTAGGTTAGGTTTTCAGAGGGCATCTCTAAGATGCCCTCGGGTGCATTTTACATTAAATCCCACACTGGCATCAGTGCGGGTTTAAAGTGCTGAGAAGTTTGGTACAAAACTTGTCAGTCTTCAGTGTAGCCATTATGGTGCTGTGGAGGTCGTAATGACAACCTCCCAGCACCATATACTCTTAATGGTATCACTGCACTTACAGTGCCCAGGAATGGCCCCGGGTACTGTAGGGGCACAGGGCTCATGCATCTGTGCCCACACCTCTGGCATAGGGCACACAGCTAGATGGGTGACTGAAGTATGCCAGGGCAGTGGGTTCTGTGGGCATGGCACACAGAGTTGGGTGTCATGTCGACTCTTGGTTTAGCTCTGTGCCTAGACACTCAGCCTGCAAAGGCAGTGTGTGGATGTCAGGGTACTGGGCCCCTGAGGGGTCTTCTTTGGTCACCATGCCCTGGGTACCTAGGGTACCATTTACTAGGGGCTGACAGGTGGCCAGAGATGCCAATTGGGTTTGTTTCAACACAGCTTTTAGGGAAGGAACACAGGCCCTGGGCACCTGGTTGGCAGGGACCCAGGGCACACTCAGTCAAAGCACATCAGCAGTTCAGAAAAAAGTGGGGGCATACCAGTGCAAGAAAGATGGTACTTTCTCACAGGGGGTCTAAGGTTGGTGGCTGCTAGCAAGCAGGCCACACGGCTGTGGGAGCAAAGCTCTAAGGGTTTAGCTCCGGGCAGTTGGGGTTGCAGGTAAGCACAAAAGGTGCACCCTCAGGTGCACTGGGGTGGCTGGGTGCAGAGTGCTGTTTTGGCGCTGGGCACCCTGTTTGCTATGGAGAGACTGAGGTCGAAAGAAACACTGCAGGCGGGTGCAGAGTGGGCTGGATTTGCGGTATCCGGCCAGAGCCAGAGGTTGCAGTTTGAACAAATCCGCTGTTCACGGGAGAAACAGTCTTTGAAAGTGAAGGCAGGCAAGTCCTCCGAGGTTTTTGAGGTTGCTAGCTGCAGGACACACCGGGATTTTGCAGGAGCAGGTTCAAGGGGAGACAGGCCGGTAGGGCTGGGGCCAAGTCAATGGGTGTCGTCCTCTTGTAGCTCTGCACAGTTCTTCGGTCCTTCTTATCTTCTTCCTCTGAGTTTCTGGATCTAAGGAAGCAAGGTTCAGGGTGCCCCCTAAATACTAGATTTAGGGGCGTTACAGGTAGGTAGAGGGTAGGGACCAATGGGTCCCTTCCCTGGGGTGGGTACACCCCCTATTGTGCCACCCTCCAGTGGGAGGGGGGCAGGAGTTTGTCCCTGATTGGTTGGGTCCCCCCATTCTCAAGATGGCGGGGACTCGGAGTTGTGCTTCACCTCGCCTCTCCCACCTGAGGGGTGGAGTTGGCAGAGGTGGGCACACCTCTCTCCCCGGTTCTCCCGCCCAAAGTGCGCAGCAGATCCAGTGGGAACCAGTTGCTGAAAGCAGCAAAGTGGTCTGGGGAAGCTCACTACAGCTGCATGCCTTTGAAGGTTCCCCTTCGTGAACCCTGCCCATCCTGGGAAGGAGGCTTGGCACCTCGTCCCAGGATGTGCATTGTTTCAGGCCCCCGAGAGCAGCAGGCTCTCGACCCAGGGGTCCAGAAACATGTCTGTTGATAGCAGCCACTCAGTCCGTACACTAGAAGTTGGTCGAGTTTTATGGGCATCTCTAAGATGCCTTCTGTTGTGTATTTTATATTAAATCCCACAATGGCATCAGTGTGGGTTTAATGTGCTGAGAAGTATGATCCCAAACATCCCAGTTTTCAGTGTAGCTATTATGGTGTTGTGGAGTTCGTAATGACAAACTCCCAGCGCCATATACTCTTAATGGCAGCACTGCACTTAAAATGCCCAAGAATGGACTTGGGCATTGTAGGGGTACAGAGCCCATGCACCTGACCCACACCACTGGCAGAGTGCACCCAGCTGGAGAGGTGGCTGATCTAGGTCAGGGCAGTGGGTTGCAGGCATGGCACATAGGAATGTGTGCCATGTCGACTCTTCACTTTTATTCTGCACCAAAACATGCAGCCTGCAAGGGTAGTGTATGAGTGTAGTAGTACAGGACCTCTAAGGGTGGCACAATAAGTGCTGCAGCTCTGAGAGGCCTTCTCTGGTCACAGTGCCCTGGGTACCTGTGGTACTATTTACTAGGGGTTCACCTGTGGCCAGCCATGCCAATTGGGTTTAGGCGTCAATGCAATTTTAGGGAAGGAACATAGGTCCTGGGTACCTCTTTAGTAGGAGCCCAGGGCACACTCAGTCAAAGCACATCAGCAATTCAGCAAAAAGTGGGGGCATGCCATGCAGAAAGGGGGTTCTATCTCACAGCCCCCCCAAACGAAAGATGATGAGACAAACCTTTTTCTAGAGAGTCTTCATTGCCTAAGTGGAAGAACCTGGAAAGTCCATCTGCATTGGCATGGGCAGTCTCAGGTCTGTGTTCCACTTCAAAGTCCATTCCCTGTAGGGAGATAGACCACCTCAACAGTTTAGGATTTCCCCCTTTCATTTGCATTAGCCATCTGAGGGGGTCTGTGATTGGCATGACCTAGAAAGAGAGTCCCAAACAGGTATGGTCTCAGCTTCTTCAGGGACCAAACCACAGTAAAGGCCTCCCTCTCAATGGCACTCCAACGCTGCACCCTTGGGAGAAGCCTTCTGCTTATGAAAGCAACAGTCTGGTCCTGGCCTTCTTCATTGGTCTGGGATAGGACAGCTCCTATCCCTAGCTCAGAGGCATCAGTCGGCACAATGAACTGCTTGGTGTAGTCTTGAGCTTTGAGAATTGGTGCTGGGCACATTGCCTCTTTCAGTGTGTCGAAAGCCTTTGGCAGCTAACAGTCCAGTTTAACTTTTTGGGCATCTTTAAGGATGTGAGTTCTGTGAGGGGAGCTGCAATGTACCCATATCCCTTCACAAACCTCCTGTAGAACCCAGTCAATCCAAGGAATGCCCTGACTTGGGTTTCGGTTGTTGGAGCTGCCCAGTCAAGGATGGCCTGGATCTTGGGCTGTAAGGGTTGTACCTGGCCTTCACCAACAGGGTGTTGGCTCTGCCAAGTCCGTGGGGAGCGAATATGGAGCACCATCATGCTTTGAAATAGAGGGTTATATTAAATGGGCACGGTACTCTAGTGTGATGGACCGCGATGATGTACCAATAGCCATAAAAAAACAGGATGGCGAAGCGTGGGCAACATTTTTACATCCACTGTGTGTCCATTGTTATACCCATTGCGACATCCCACAATCATGGAAGGGAAGTATAATTGTTCCACTATATAAAAAGGGTCCAAACAATTCCCCTGCCAGTTTTAGACAGATGTCTCTCCTGGATGCGACTGGCAAATTATTTGCTAAGAGCATTCTTACCCATCTGCAAGATTGGGCATTCGGAAATTATCTAATTCCCGTAGAACAAAAAGGATTTTGCAAAAACAGTGATACCTTGGATAATAGCACCGCCTTGCAAACTTTAACCGAAAAATATCAAGTGAGCCGGGGAATGCCGTTATATGCGGCTTTTAGATATTTCTCTACAGCATTCGACCGGGTAGATCGGGGAACGTTGTGGAGAAAACTGGTGATGCCAGGGAATTTATTACGATTGGTTATTGCACTTCACTCCTCTACTTGGACTCAGGTTTTATTGGGGGGAGTTTTCCAAGAAAAATAGAAACTAATAATGGTGCTTTTGGCCCCTCTTCTTTTTTCTATTTACATTAATGATTTGCCAAGAAGAGTGGGGCTCAGCAAAGGGGATTCCCCTAAATTAGGAAATTTAAAGTTGAGCGGTCTGCTATATGCAGATGATGCCATAAAAATGGATTTAACTCCAATTGGACTTCAAAGACGCCTTGCTGAGTTGATTAGGTATACAGAAGAATATTATTTGAAAATAAATATTTTAAAGAGGAAAGTTATGATTTTTAGTTATCTGGGATGTAAAGTCAGAAAAAACTTGCATTGGTTCTTGGGAAATGAGAAACTGGAAGTAGTAAAGTTTTATCTATATTTAGGAAAAATCTTTACAAACAGGTGTTCCAATAGCAATCATATGGATCATTGTTAAGGCAAGGCAATTACACCGGCCTTTGTAATCAATCGATTGTATACACACTGCAGGAAAAGACACTTCACACACATTTTATCAGTCTATAAAATAAATATACCACCAGCATTGAGCTATGCCTGTGAAACAATAGATGCACAAGAGTGGGATAAATTTGAGAAACTGGAGGGACAGATCTGGCGCCAAATATGTAATTTGAATTGCGCTGCTCCTATCGCAGCGATTAGGCTAGAATTCAGCTTACTCTCCACATATGTGCTATCTATGGGTTTGTGCTTAAGATGGAGCAACATACTAGTAAACAGCTCCAAGAATATGTTACGGGTAGCACTATGTGAGGAAATCTTTGTCAGCATGAAAGAAAAGAGGGCTCTTTTTAGGAATCATTTAAAAGCCATGACAATGTTCGGCTTAGATATGGATAGTGTGACGGTACTTCGTAAACATGCTTTGAAAATCAGAATTAAAAAAACAATCTATGGGGTTTCTCGTGAAAGAGATATTAAACTGTATGCAGAGAATAGTAACAATGGTTGTATTGTTGGGAGTAGCATTTACAAAAAATCCCAACCATATGTTTTATGGAATCTTAAACATGGAGTACGTAGAGTTATTCTGTTGCTTAGACTGAATTTACTCCCTCTAAGAATCGTAACAGGAGCTTGGGAGGGCATGGTTAGGCAGGAAAGACTTTGTCCTGTATACCAGACTTTAATCATGTCCTATTTGTTTGCCCCACATTAAAACCAGTACGTCGCAGACACCAAAGAAATTGTTTTTTAATGTATAAGATCACCACAGCAGAAGAGGCCCGTAACTGTCTGCTAGCACCCCCATCTAAACTGGTTTGTTTTAAAATATTTAGCTTTTTTAAACAATTTTAAAATATATATTAGAACAGTATTGATTGATTTACTACGTATGTTTCTGAGCATTTGCACTTTTCCAGCCTTTTTTAGGTCTCGTAAGGGGCTTTTAAAAATGCTCCCAAAGTCTGCAGGCGGATCGGGTACAGTGCATGTGCGCTGGGCGCGCGCACCATTTGTCCGCCTGCAGCCTTTGGGAGCAATTTCGAGGCGGCCTTTATGTTCTCAGTTAGCCGCATGGCCACTGAACATCAAAGCGGCCGCGAAAGTGCTCACCATTTGCCACCCCCTCCCTTATCCCACTTCCTGCTTGTTTAAACAAGAAAGTTGACATAGTTAGTACTTGACTCACTTGCAACCAAATCTTGCAATAACCTCAACGCCAATAAAAACGGTACAAACTAAATAAGGCAAGGCCCACCATTTTCTTCCTTTATTGTGCTAAATCTGCATTTGTTTTCACATTAAATTCACGCCTAATGACTTATTTACAGTTTAACGTAGCGCCAACTCGACCCGCAGGTATTGGGGCGCGTTACATGAGCACCATCTACATATGTTTCGGCATTGGGAGACAGAGCGATGATTTGGACAACACCACATGATGTTGAACCCACGACGAACTCTGACCTGGTTCCTCAGACCCAAAGCCAGCAGCTCTAGCCGTGATGCCACACTGCCAATGCTTGTTAAGTTATGATTCCTCAAACCGTCTCAGAGCTCTCACGTTTCCCAGCCCGACGCATGGTGTTATATTGGGCTAAACAGTGGCACTACAAGCCCCAGAAAGTAAAAAGCCAAGCTAAATGAGTTACTCGCACGTTTACCTGGGAAACTGGACAGCTCGGATGTCCATTCTTATAGCCTTTCGCATTCTGCCACTGTACAAAGTTAACATGACACATAAATCTTTTATACGGCGCCATGTCACGTCACATTTGCAGGAGTTAGAAGCGCCATAGCAAAACCTCAAATACATGCAAAAAGCATATTGAGACAGTACTTTTAGCCTAAGTGACCCTTTCTATCTTTCTTGGTTTCTTCCCCATCGCCAGCACCCCTGCACCCGCGACCTTTTCTGGGAAACGGCGCTTCCAAGCAATTAGGGTCTGCGAACTACATGCGACTTCTGGCTTGCAAACCTCACAGTTCGATATATTAACAAACAGAAAGCACTTCCCTCCTGCTAGGAAGCCTGCTTTTATCCGCGGGCCTCTGTCCCTCCCCTGGCTCTGTTAGTTCTTGCATGTGCTGTCAACTGGCGACAATTACGTTGATGGAATGAGACAACAGAAGAGGTTTCATAGAAGTGACTGAAACTTTATAATGGAGCTTTTTAACTGCAGATTTATTTAGGTGGTTTTCTATTCTACAGTTTTCAGTGAAATGGTCCAAACATACACAAATAATTCTTGGCCCACCAATAAGAGAAACAGTTTATACTAATGCGCATATTAGTTTCTGTAAGTGCTGTCGTGCAGGGGCATGGGGTAGAAGAAATATCAGTGCTCTAGATCGGATATGGTATTGCCTCAAAGATTAAAATATATCTTTCCTGGTCTAATTTCAATACTTGTTGCTCATCAATAAGTTAACCTGCTCAGAGTTGCTCTGTTGCCATTCTAGATCTACATCTGATTGGAAATGCTGACATAGTAACTGTGGACCATATGCTGGTGGTTTTCCAGTATTCTAGTCAAAATGTGCATCTGGGTACTTCTGGAACATGTATGTGAAAGCAGTATTCTTGTGGAATGTCATTATTCCGTGCTGAACAGATGGAGGAAGACACCTATATGTTTTAACTCAATGCATATCGTCCTTTTTAGTATTAAATCGGTTTTATTAAGCAGCAAAAGAAAACATTGCAGCGTACACAGCCACCCGCACCTGCATGAGCACATGGCGGTCGAGAACAGTTCAAAAGCATGGACACGGCCAAGAGATGCTTCCATCATGAGCGTTAACACAGCAAGCCGCCTACAACTCATCCGGGCCGGCCGCGTCATAAAGTCTGAAAAGCAGGTGCAGGTGGTATTGCTTATGAGATATGAATAAAAAAGGAAGGAAGAAAGAAGGAAAAACCAACCCCGACCCCCCACCCCCCTCCCACAACCACCCCCCTCCTCGTCCACGGAGCAAAAGTATAAGCTAAAAGTGGTCTCCTCTCTAAGAGGTTCCTTGGGCTGCAGCACCATCTGGCGTCTTGCGTTTGTGTGGCTGTGTCTTAGGGTCTGTAAGTGGGGTGTCCGCTAGACGTAGCAGTCGCAGGTAGCGGGGGCAACTCAGTTCTTGGAATTCTCCTGTCAGAAGGGTCAAGAACGGCCGCCACAGCTCTGCAAATTCTTCCCCTTTCCCTGCCTTTGCCAATGATAGCTTCTCCATCCCCAGGATCGCCCATAGCCTATGTAGCCAGCCTATTTGTAAAGGAGGTTGGACGGCTCTCCAATGTGCTACTATGTTTTGCATAGCTGCCCCCAGCGCAATTGCAATAAGCCTCCCTCTTCTGGACTTTAGGGGGTACATCAGGGCGTTGGGAAGGCCCAGCAGGACATAAGCAGGAAACCTGGGTAGTTGAGTATCTAAGTGTGCGTCTATCAAGTCTAAGATGGAATTCCAATAAGGCTGGAGGCGGTCACAGTTCCAAAGTAAGTGCTCCAATGTGCCAAGCTCCCCACACCCTCTCCAACAGCGGTCGCTAACTCGGGGGTCCCATCGGTGTAACCGTTCAGGTGTGTGGTACCAATAGGTGGCTACCTTGGTCATGGTTTCAGTAAGACCCATGTGATATGCAGAGTGTCTGGCTCAGTGGTAAATCCCTTCCCATTCCTTGCGTGTGAGTTGTCTCCCCAAATCCCTCTCCCATCTAGCTCTCCCTGTGTTGTAAGTGTATATGTTGGTGAGGAGTAGATGTTGATACAGATCGGAGATTAGTTTTTTATCGGAGGTGCGCGTTATTAGCCATTTCTCGTATGGAGTAAGGAAGCGCTGTGCACCGGGTCTGACCGACGGCTGTAACGCCCAATGGTGGACTTGCAAGTAGGGCAAGCGGTCCGTTTCCGGTATGCCGTAGTCTTCTCTCACTTTTTGAAAGGGAAGGATGCCATTGAGATCAAACATATGTCCCAAATTCCTGCAGGGTGCAGTCCTCCACGTCACAAATGCCTGGGGATCAAGGCCAGGCGAGAAGTCAGGGTTGTCGAAGAGCGGCGTCATCGGGGAGGGAAAGGAGGTGAGCTCCCGTTTGACCGCCACCCTGTCCCACACATCCAGGACGGTGCTCGTGATGAGCGATGCGTAGAGTTTGGGGGGTCTATGGCGGCGCGGCAAGAACGGGACACCCTGGAGTGTACGACCTGCCACCGCCTGGTCCTGAAAGAGCCAGTGTTTACCCGATTCCAATTGGTGCCATTCCACCAGATTGCGCAGCTGGGTCGCCTGAAAGTATAGAGTGAGGTCAGGCACTCCCACCCCGCCGTGCTCGGGGGCGGGGGGAGTATAGCGATCGTATGTTTGAACCGCGGGCGGCGACCATTCCAGACAAAGGGTGCCAGGTCCGATTGCGTCTTCTGAAGCCATCCCGCCGGGGGGCGTAAAGGGAGGGTCTGAAACACATAGAGGATCTGGGGCAGTAACGTCATTTTGGCGGCCGCCACACGACCCAGCCAGGATAAGGTAAGGTGTTTCCATCGTCTGAGATCGTCGCGGAGGCGAGAGCCGAGTCTAGCATAGTTGGCGTCTGCGGTGGCACGCACCGTTGGAGCCAGCAAGACCCCAGGTAAGGAATAGTAGATGTCGACCACTGCAGATCAAACTCCGATTTGGCGTCCGCGAGCACCTCAGGCGACAGCGATATGTTCAGGGCCTCTGATTTCGCCACGTTAATCTTAAAGCCCGATGCCAGTGCAAAGGTGTGGAGCTCAACAAAGAGCGCTCGGAGAGATTGCATCGGGTTGGTTAGGGAGAGTAAGATGTCGTCTGCGTACAGACTGACCGTGTGCGTGTCCCCGCCGAACGGGATGCCTGTGATGAGGTTATGTTGCCTAATGCGCTGGGCCAGCGGCTCCATATAGAGCGTGAACAGGAGGGGGGAGAGCGGGCACCCCTGTCTGGTCCCTCTGCCGATCGGAAACCGTGGGGAGGTGTGTCCATTAACCCGGACTGCAGCGTTTGGGTGGCGGTAGCAATTAAATATACGGTTACGGAGGGTCTCTCCTACCCCGAACCGCTGCAACACCAGGTCTAGATAAGGCCAATGCACCCTATCGAATGCCTTCTCCGCATCGATGGTGAGAAGCATGCAGTCCGGCCTCGTCCGCGACCCAGCCTCGATAAGATGAAGTACTCGCCTGGTGTTGTCGCTGGTCTGCCGTTGCGGGATGAAGCCGGCTTGATCGGGCTCTACCAGCTGTTGCATGTATGGCGCCAGCCTATTCGCAAGAATGCCAGTGAATAGTTTCAGGTCGATATTTAACAGGGATATCGGCCGATAGGAGCTACATCGGGTGGGATCCCGCCCGGGCTTGGGAATTACCGATATTGCCGCCTCCAGTAGATCAGGGGTATGGCGCCAGCCTGATCAAAGGTATTGAAGAGGTCCCTCAGTAGGGGGGCCACTTGTGGGCAGAAGGTCTTATAAAAGGCTGCTGTGTATCCGTCCGGGCCTGGTGATTTCCCCAATTTGAGGCGGGAAATCGACAAAATGACTTCCTCAAGGCCGATGGGCCGGTCGAGGAACGTTGTCTGCGCTTCATTCAGGGAAGGGAGGGTGGCTCCCTGCAGGTAATCATGGCCCGCCTGAAGGTCGAGATGGTCCGCCGTGTAAAGTTTAGCGTAGTAGTCTCCAAAGGCTGCGGCGATGGCCGCGTCCTCCGTGATGGGGACGCCGTGGCTAGGCTGGAGGGTTCGGATATGCTGCTTTTGACGCTGCTCCCGTAACCTGCTCGCCAGCAATTTCCCGCAGCGGTCTCCGCCAGTATAATATGCGTGTCGGAGGCGCATGGCGGCGTATTCCGCCACGTCTTGGTCTAAGGCTGCCAACATTTTCCGCTCCGTACACAGCTGACGCCATGCCCGGGCCGCCCCAGTGCGTTGGTGCATTTGCTCCAGCTCCGCCACCCGTTGGGTAAGTTCGGCTCGTTTCTGTGCTCGCTCCCTATTATTCGCCGTAGCTATAGAGATAAACTCACCGCGGAGAACCGCTTTGAGAGCTGCCCATTGCGTGGCTTTGGAAATGTCGTTATTGGCGTTGTGAGTGAGGAACTGAGCTAGTGCCGTTTTAATCCGTCCTAGTGTGGTTGGATTTTGCAAGAGGCCGTCCCGCAGCCGCCAGTGTCGCTGTGGGCCGGGCGTATCTGGGATGAGAAAGGAGGCCACCACTGGAGAGTGATCGGACAGGGAGGCCGGGAGGATCTCTACGTCTCGTGCCTGAAGTACCAGCTGGGAAGAACACAGGAGATAATCAAGTCTTGCATACGTTTTGTGGGCCGCGGAGTAATAAGTGTACGCCGTGGGTGTGAGTGTCTCCACAGATCGGTGAGATCTAGGTCTGAAAGATGGGTGTGTCCTGTCGCCAATAGAGCCCCTACCTGACCAGACCGTTGGCTAGAGCGGTCCGCAGTGTTGTGAAGTACAAGGTTAAGGTCCCCCCCGAGCAGTAAGTGTCAATGCGTGGTGGCTGTGGCCGCTTCCAGGGCCGCGTGTAAAAAGTTCTCCTGTCCTTCGTTGGGTGCGTATATGGTACCTACTGACAGCGTCTGACCTGCTATCTGGAAGCGGTGGACTAGCAACATCCCCTTGGCCTCAGCCTCCTTCTGCAGGACCCGCCCCCTGAAGGTTTTAGCCACTAAGATCGCCACCCCGGCTACCTTTCTGGTCGCGGACGAGAAGAACTGCCAGGGAAAGGCTCGGGACTTGAGTCTGTGTTGGTCTTTAGGCAGCAGGTGTGTTTCTTGCAGGAGGCAGATGTCTGCCTTCGAGTCTTCCAGGAGGGATAGGACCGCCCTGCGCTTGATGGGGTTATTGAGTCCTCTCACATTAAGCGTGAGAACAGTTAAAGGGCGCGCCATTCTAAGCGGTCTGTCGGTCCAGCTGCGCGCTGCGCCTGATCAGTCCCAGAGAGGTGTGCCGCTGTGACCATAGCGTACCGCGGTCCGCGTGTATCGACCGAGGAAGCCAAAAAAGCAAACTCAAAATTCCGTGGACAAGGAGAACTCTCCCACCCCCCTCCCCTGCATACCCCCCACAACCCCCAAACAACTGTCTGAGTCCCAACCACCCCCCCACAAACCCCCCAAAAACAACCATTGCCCCCCCTCCACCCAGAACCTGCCCCTCCCTCCCCTACCCCCCGCTCCAACTCTCAACCAGGCATCCTCTACCTAAAGCCCCAACATGTAGGTCAGGATGGCTGTTCCCCCCCCACCCACTTACCCACCCTCCCCAACCCCCAGATCAGAAAAAGGTACAGTCCCAGTCCTGCTAGTTTCTGCAGGGACGTGGTGAAGTCTCCTATAGGGGTCATCTCCAATGGCGGTCAATCCGGCCCCCCGTCCGTCACCCCCCAACATTTGATCAAAGTGTGTGCTGTGGGCAATCTCTCCATTGAGTGCATCAGTTATTCAGGAGGTGATGTCTCTCGAGCTACCTCGGCCACCACTGTTGCCCTTTCTTGCGTGATGACTGAGGCGGCAGGTTTCAGCCGATGTATTGGTGATCTCCTGCGGCCCACCGTCTGCCACCCGCCTCTGGGAGGACCATGTGACGATTTTGGCACTGGATCATCGTTGTCCATCTCCAGACCCAGAAGAGCACGTGTCTTTGAGTGAGCGCATTTGGTGCAGGGTGCCGTTCCATTTAAAAATCAGTCTGAACGGGTGGCCCCAGGAGTATGGGATTTCCTGTTGCCGTAAGAAATCCGTCGCTAGTTTGAATTCCTTCCTTTTTTGCAAAGTGATGGGCGAAAGGTCTTGATATAAGGCAACAGGGTGACCTTTAAAGTGAACGGGCTGTGCGCGTCGAGCTTCTCTTAGAATCCTTTCCTTGAGTGGGAAGTCAGGGAGAAAGGCCAAGATATCCGGCGGCGGGGCAGAGGCTCTTCAAGGAAGACCAACCCTATGTGCCCGGTCGATGCGGATGTTGAAATAGGCGGGTTCGCCTAAGATGTCCCGAAAAAGATCCCGTAAGTAGCTGGTAACGTCCGACCCTTCCGTTTTCTGAGGGACTCCCCGGACCCATATGTTGTTGCGACGAGAACGGTTTTCGAGGTCTTCTGCGTGGGCCTGCAGGTCCACCTGTCGATCAGTGAGTCGCAAGATCTCCTGTTGGAGCTGTTTGATCTCATCACTTCTGGTTTGGTCAGCCTCTTCAATAGCGACTACTCTCTCCCCGAGGCCTTCCACATCTCGTCGGAGCTCCCGGACCTCTCCCGCCACCTCCTGTTTCAAAGATTTAAAGTCCTTCCTAAGGGAATTAAACAGCGATTCCAGGAATGATCTGGTAATGGGCACTTGATCGCTGGGCAAGTCCGGCGGGGTCCCCGTGACCTTCGGGGAAGGTGGGTCTTTGCTGGGTCGAGGTTGAGATTTGGCCATCATCTCCGAGAGCGTTTGGGTCCCCTTCTTCCCTCGTTGGCCCGCCATGCCCCGCACCACCTAAGTGGACGACCTGGCCTGCAGCTCTGGCAGGGGGGTCGGGGAAAGCGCGGTGTCTCTGTGTCCCCGGGGGAAAAGCAGACCGCGCCGCAGGAGGATCGGTGTGTTGCTCTGTCCCTTAGGACGTCACGGTTGGCAACTTCCCACTCTCCCGACCCGGGAGGGATGCTTAGAGCCCACGGGCGTCCAGACGCAGTGGCGTTGCTTAGGGCCTGGAAGCAACAGGAGATGTTCACGCCACGGGCTTGTCTTCAGGGGCGTGTTTGTGCGCCTCTGCCTCGTCGTGTGGATGAAAAGAGGGGGGTCCCTCAGTTCTCAAGTGGGGTATAGTGGCAAGGCAGGTGTCTCCCTACAAAGAACAGTCCTGGCTTTCAGATGGCTTTCAAGCGTCCACACAACCCCCTCACGCGCAGTATATGGTGCCCAACTGTATTGCGACCCCACTGGGAATCGCAGCGCTGTGCCCCTGACTCTCAGCAGAGCGCCGTCGTCTGGCCCAGCCTGACCGCACCCCGGGAGCTCGATTGTGCCCCCCGAGACTCTCCCGCAACACCCTCTCCTCTCCTCCTCACCTCCGGCTCTGATGCAGCACTATCGTGGTGCCGGGTTCTGCAACACTCTCCGCCGCCGTCTCTGCCTGTCTGCTCCCGCGTCGCTGTCCCAGGTAGTTGCGGGGCCCTGCGGGGGAGCGACGGCCCCCCGTGGTCTCTGTCCTGCAGGTCTCTGTGGGGGCCCCAGGTGCTTGCGGCTGTCGGCAGCCCCGTGCCACAAGTGTTCTGGGAGGTTACGCTGTTAGGCCTCAAAGCCGGGGCCCAGATTTTCGTGTCACCCGGCTGGGCCCTTCCACTCCACCAGCCGGGTCGAAGTGGCTCACCAAAGCCGCGGGCACTGGTCCTCAGGTCCCCGCAGGGGTCGTTGCGTGCTGGCAGCCACAGCGAAGGCTGCTCTCCGCCGGGGGCACTGGGCGTCCTCCGTTGTCAATGGGGGCCGCCCCCGTGCTATCTGCACCGCCGGTGTCTCTGCCCCAGGCCCCAGAGCCGGGGCCTCAAGTTTCCCGCCGCCCGGCCGGGTCGCACCACACCTCCGGCCGGGTCGCGGTGCCTGATACCAGCGTCAATCAGTGTTTCCGGCTTGGGCCAGGTATCGCGGGTCGCGCCCGCGGGTCTGGCAGGCAGCTGCCCCTCGATTCAGGTGGCCGATGCGGGAGACCCACAAGGCGGCCGTTAGTGTCCGGCAGCCGCCATCACATGGAAGCGCCATCGGATCTTCTCGGCCCCCGAAAGCCGCCTGAACGAAGTAAGTGCTGCGGCGGCGCTCCGGGTGCCACAGCCGCCGTCGGCCCGCAAGTTCAGGGGTGTTTAGGGGGATTGGAGAGATAAGGTGATGGATATGAGGGCTGTTGGCAGGGTGTAGGACGGGGAGCCGCAAATACCCACGTCAGACTAGGTCACCATCCTGGACACGCCCCCCATATCGTCCTTTTTAGTTCTCGCTGAGCCAACCCCCCCCACACAACTCCACACACAAACACAACCACAAAATTCCACAACCCCCCCACACACAAACAACCCCCCACACACAAACAACCCCCCACACACAAACAACCCCCCCACACACACACACAACCCCCCACACACACAACCACACACACAACCCCCCCGCACACACACAACCATCTTTCCATCTATCGCCCTCACTCTATCTTTCCATCTATCGCCCTCACTCTATCTTTCCATCTATCGCCCTCACTCTATCTTTCCATCTATCGCCCTCACTCTATCTTTCCATCTATCGCCCTCACTCTATCTTTCCATCTATCGCCCTCACTCTATCTTTCCATCTATCGCCCTCACTCTATCTTTCCATCTATCGCCCTCACTCTATCTTTCCATCTATCGCCCTCACTCTATCTTTCCATCTATCGCCCTCACTCTATCTTTCCATCTATCGCCCTCACTCTATCTTTCCATCTATCGCCCTCACTCCATCTATCGCCCTCACTCCATCTATCGCCCTCACTCCATCTATCGCCCTCACTCCATCTATCGCCCTCACTCCATCTATCGCCCTCACTCCATCTATCGCCCTCACTCCATCTACCCCCCTCACTCCATCTACCCCCCTCACTCCATCTACCGCCCTCACTCCAACTACCGCCCTCACTCCAACTACCGCCCTCACTCCAACTACCGCCCTCACTCCAACTACCGCCCTCACTCCAACTACCGCCCTCACTCCAACTACCGCCCTCACTCCAACTACCGCCCTCACTCCAACTACCGCCCTCACTCCAACTACCGCCCTCACTCCAACTACCGCCCTCACTCCAACTACCGCCCTCACTCCAACTACCGCCCTCACTCCAACTACCGCCCTCACTCCAACTACCGCCCTCACTCCAACTACCGCCCTCACTCCAACTACCGCCCTCACTCCAACTACCGCCCTCACTCCAACTACCGCCCTCACTCCAACTACCGCCCTCACTCCAACTACCGCCCTCACTCCAACTACCGCCCTCACTCCAACTACCGCCCTCACTCCAACTACCGCCCTCACTCCAACTACCGCCCTCACTCCAACTACCGCCCTCACTCCAACTACCGCCCTCACTCCAACTACCGCCCTCACTCCATCTTTCGCCCTCACTCCATCTTTCGCCCTCACTCTATCTATCGCCCTCACTCTATCCCTCTCTATCTATCGCCCTCCCTCTACCTATCTAAAGCATCACCACAGCATCACTCAGGGGCACCACAACATCACTATGCGCTACCACAGCATCACTAAATGCCACAGCATCACTCGTCGCCACCACAACATCACTCAGCGCCACCACAGCATCAATCTGTGCAACTATTCAACAACAACTGGTTCAAATATGTTCTCTCAATGTTTAAGCTTTTATTACAAATGTCACAAAAAGATGTTAATATTTCACTTCTGTTCTTGGATTTTCGTCACAATAAAATACACTGAACATAATCTTCACAAAAGTTATTTACAAAAGTTTAAGCTATTGCCATTATAAATTATAATAACTTTTACTTAAGTATTAATTATTAAAAAAAATTAAAAGCCATTGTTATTTGTAATATCAATAGTTCTAAGTCACGTAAATACAACACATATTGCATTACAAATGCTGTAGGTGTCACATTTGCGAACGTTAAAACTATTGGCATTGTAAATGACATAGCTATTAATTTCGCTATTTTCAAAACCAACACAAATAAAATATTTGTCATTTACAATACCAATAGCTCAAACGTTCCTAATGCGAGACC
The DNA here is from genome assembly GCF_964261635.1 of Lissotriton helveticus. Classification (NCBI taxonomy): domain Eukaryota; kingdom Metazoa; phylum Chordata; class Amphibia; order Caudata; family Salamandridae; genus Lissotriton; species Lissotriton helveticus. Next base: position 1,443,572,041 of record NC_136059.1, on the reverse strand, counting down.
TACTGCATTGCAAATGCTTGTTGCTGCTAGCTATCGAGTACTGTAAGTTGACATTTTTTTCTGTGAAGTTTTAAATATTCTTGCACAGTTATTATGCTGCTGGTTAACTTGAACTGTATTGTGAATTGACAAATTCCCGCTTTTCACTAAATGGTTATGCTGCTGGTTATCTTGTACTGTATTGCGAATTGACAAATCCCAACACTTTATTATACGGTTTTAAGTTTGAAAGTTTTTATGATAGCATTAGATTATTATCTTCGTAAAAGTTCCCTAAGTACCCTTCGATGGTAATCTGATTTATTATGGATGAATCCTCTTGGCACTTGAAAGTTTATTGAATGGTTCCCATACATACAATTTTTCCTTGTTTTTATATGATATATGATGATAAATTTAGTACTTCACTGTCTCTCTTTTTATGGAGTGTAATGTTGATATTTAGAAGTATCTTTTTCTTTTACGTGGAACTCTTCGGAGTCCCAAATCATAATAAAATAAAATAAAAATAAAAACTAGGTGGCCCACGTATAACACAGTTCCCTGCCCTATATAGCATTTGGAAGCCTTGATAGTTAGGTCTGCAGTTTGCAGGGCATTTAAAACCTATCCAAGGTGGATCAGGGATCCTGCCAGGTGGAGCTAAAGACAGCAGTATCATCTAGATAAGCTGCACTAAAGAACTCCAATCCAGCAAGGACTTGTTTCACCAACCTTTGGAAGGGGACAGGGGCATTCTTTAAAACAAAGGGCATAACCGTAAACTGATAATGCCCATCAGATGTGGAGAATGCGGTTTTCTCTTTTGCTCCTGGGGCCATGCCAATCTGCCAGTACCCTGCAGTTAAGTCAAAGGTACTTAGAAATGTGGCTTCACCCAATTTGTCTATCAACTCATCTGTTCTTGGGATAGGGTGAGCATCTGTCTTGGCGAAAGAGTTGAGTCCTCTATAGTCCAAACAGAACCTAATTTCTCTCTTTCCACCATGTGAATAAGGTTTGGGAACTAGAACCACTGGGCTGGCCAAGGGGCTCTGAGGGTTCAATAACCTCTAACTCTAGCATTTTGCTGACTTCAGCTTTGATGCTTTCCTTGAATTGATCATACTGTCAATCGATTTTGTTCTAGACAGGTGCACTGTCACCAGTGTCCACATCATGGGTACACCAGGGGGGCGTGGCTTGGCGCCGATGGAGGTGGTCGCCTGAGCGCCGAGCTCCGTGATCGAGCCATCATTAATCCTGCATTAATCCACATGCTGACCCCTATCTCCCCTTGAAAGGTGAGGGGAAGGGGCTCCCCTGCATCGGAGCGGTAAAGCGCCGCTTGAATGACCCTGGGGACCCGAGGAGGATCGCTGGCGTGACGACCGGGGGGCCTCCAGAGCCGCACTTAAAATGGCGCCCGTGAGAGAGAACTGAAACCCCGGGCGGCCAGGACTGCTGAGTGACCTGCGGGCCCGGGGCTCTCAAATTACACCACCGGAGCTTAATAACACTACCCATTGAATGACAGGGCATCAGAGGAGCCGCGCTGGTGGTTTGCGGAGCGGGGGCGATCGGCGCTCTTCCATCGCCGGCTGCGACTGAGGAGGCGGGGAGGACCCCCCCCTTTTGATGGGCCTTCGGGCGACTGGGAATGGCCCTTCTCTGAGACTGAACGACAACTGCTGAACCGGCCCCTGGAGCTGCCACTGAGCGGACTGAGATGCTCCGTGGAGGTCCCAGTTGCTTCAACTTGCCGCCCGCTGAGGCCTTCGTGCACGTGTGATCGGCGGAACCCTGGTTGGTGCTGCCCTAGATTGATGTGCCTGTTGTAATCTGCGGATTAACAGTGGATTGGCCCTCTCTGGCTGTTCTTAGGAGCTTGAGCGGCGCGCACACAGGGGAGATTCCTCCCGGCAGCCGGAGGCCTGTTGGCTGAGGCAGGCCTTGGTGAGCTTCAACTGTCGCTGGGCAGCTCGCCCTCCGCTCAAGACAGACGACGATGGACGTCATTACTATCATGGGGAAACCAAAAGGAACCAAGGGCACCATGCAATCCACGTCAGACACAGAGATGCCAGACAAAGGAGATCAGCTTGACCCGGAGACGACAAGGGATCCACGCCTGCAACAACAATTGGACAGGATCTTGACGGCGATAACGGATACGCGTGCGGCCCTCCAGCAGGACATAGGGCAGGTGGCAACGGGGCTCGGATTGCTCAGAGTAGATCACGGCAAGCTCTCTGATAGAGTCAAAGCGATGGAAGACACAGTTCGCACCCTGGAGCCGGCGCAAAAGGCCCTCTCAGCCACGATGACTGATGTGTGGGAGCGCATAGACGCGCTGGAGAAAAGGGCAGAGGACGCTGAAGGGCGTAATCGCCGGAACAATGTCCAAATTGTAGGCCTACCAGAAAAAATTGAAGGGGGAGATATGGTTCGTTTTCTTGAAGATTGGCTCAAGACAGTGGTGGCGCCGGAAGGGTTATTCCCCTTTTACACGCTGGAACGGGCGCATAAGGTCCCAACCCGACCGCTACAGCAGGGCCGCCCCCCGCGCCCGGTGGTTGCGCGGCTGCTGCACTACAGGGACAGAGACAAGCTGCTTCATAATGCCCGACTGAACGGCCCCTTCCAGTTGGAAAACAGTAAAGTCAACATCTTCCCGGATTACACATATGACACACAGCATAAACGGAACTCTTTCCTGGCGATCAAACGAGAACTGAGAAATGAGGGCATTCAATAGTCCTTATTATTCCCGGCCAAACTGCGAATAATAGTTGATGATACCACCAAATTCTTTGATACACCAGATCAAGCATGTAACTGGCTAGAAATGTACAGAGCTGGCAAAGACGGCCCTGGCCTACACCTCGCAACAGCACCTGAGGAACAACTGCGACGGAAGTCCAGGCGGATACGCAATAGGCGTAGAGGACTAAGGCGCCCTTCGTTGCTGGAAACGGTGGCGGAACGACGGAGTGTTCTGGAAGTGGTGTCCAGTATATCGGGATCGCAAGATGCTCCCATGACGGAGGGCACAGAGTCCGGCAAGGGCGATGACCGCTCTGAAACTGAGTATTCGGAGACTGACAGTGTGCCGCTGCCCACGTCACCCCGGAGACGGCTGAAGGAATATTAGATGAACAATGAGAACTCCCGGTGAGCTGTTGTGGCTGGGGAACGAACTATGGTGAACTGATTGCTATGCGCTGATGGGGGGAGGTTGATAGCTGGTTTATAGAAGGGTGGAGGGGGAAGCTTAGCGTTGTACGGACTTCTATAGGGCTCGGTCGCTCACAGGAAGCTCGAGCAGAGGGTGACTTCCCGTTGGTACTCGACCCCCCCAATTGCCCATAAGGCACACCTACGGTGACTACCGTTAGGTTTATCTGACTGTTTCTTTCGGGAGTGTTTGGATGGGAACTAGATTGCGATCTTTGGGTCCTGTTCTGGGGGGGGAGGAGGATTTGGGAAATGTTATATTGTTGGGGAGTGGACACGCCATCGGTGCTGGGGACTTTTTACATTTGAAACACGTGGAAAAGGGGGGGGGGGAGAGAGCATGGAACATTGTGGGACAATGGGTGAAATGTCTAACTTGAAATGCATTACCTGGAATGTTCTGGGACTACATACCATGACGAGACGACACAAAGTGCATGCCTATTTAACATGTAGAGGGGTCCAGATAGCGTTATTGCAGGAAACACATTTAACGAAGGCAGAGGGGATGGCATTGCAGCGCAGATGAAGAGGTCAAATATACAACACTACATACTCAGCTTATGCTAGGGGCGCGCTGATTTGGATCAGGGCTGGAGTCCCTTTTCAAGTTGCCAAACAGGTGGTGGACCCGGAGGGGCGGTTTGTGGCTATAGTGGGAAAACTGGGGGGCAGAGACGTTGCCATCTGCAGCGTATACGCGCCCAACGTGGACCAGTTGGCCTTTCTTGCGACGCTGTCAGGCTCCCTGGCCCACTTCTTGGTAGGACCCCTGCTGTTGGGAGGCGATTTCAACTCGGTGCTGGATGGAGAATGGGTGGAGAAGTGTGGCTCACTGGTTAGAGGAGGCAGACCCTGAAGCAGAGGTCAGACCCAGGACCAGGGTTCAATTCCCGACGCGGCAGGGTATTGAGCCCAATTATCCACGGACTTGATAATTCTTGTTTCGGTGCCTACTCGAATCATGGGCTCACACTCTGCAGCTCTGGGCATTAGCCTGCTTAATCTCCACTACGGCCCCCCGCGGCGGGATGCCTGGCTTTCACCTTGGGGATGCCCAGTATGGGTATCTCACAGGGAAAAGCCAGGACGGGTTCCCAAGCCAAGCGCCGAGATGCCTACGGGTAATCGAGCGCTATATAAGAACGCATAATAATAATAATAATAATAATAATGTTGACCTCGATAGATCACATTGTGGAAAAGTAAATTTTGTCATGTTCTGTGTCACTACGTGTCATCCATCATATGTTATGTGTGCATGACCAATATGCATATGTTATTCCCCATGTCCGATTAAAGACGCAATTATAGTTGTGTCCACCTCTGGTATGTCATTTTCCAGTCCTCGTGAATACTACGAATATCAGGCCTATGTAAAGTAATGTTGCCACGTTTCTCAGTGTGCACGTTATTTCATTATAAAGTCCCCGTTTCCAGGCCTCAACAGGGCCCGGACATCAGATTCAGCTCCTGTCTCCTGAGCCACGCTGAGGAGCGATACAGCCCCCACCTGTATCCTCGACCTTTCACTTACTTCCTGCCTCGCAGTGCCCGGTGCAGCTTGGCTCTGCCTCTGAGTCTGCCAAGACTATGTTATGATTCCAGCTATCAGTTCAGTCCTCCTTCTCTGCATTCCTAAGCTACTGAACTGCATCAATAGTTTCCGTCATTGTCTAGCCTATGCGGCTCCATGTTAAGAGAAATACTGTATTTAATGGTCATTTAATATTCTTCATCACGCACTATATGTAGAATAAATGCATGCTCCAGTCTTAGAGTCAGTTAGCTTTTCCCCTCATGACTTCTAGTTTATATCAACATGTTCCCTAAACATCAGATACTAGATAGGGTTTAGGTACATGTCGCTCCGACCCTCCAGACTTCAGTCTCTGCTCCTAGCACAGAGTTCATAGCCCCCAGCTTCTCCTCGTAACACGTCATTGCCAGTTTGCGCGCACCACCAGGTTAGAGGTCCCGGCTCCTTAGGTAGCCCCCTCCTATGTTTCCGCCCATTCATGACATATTCTGTTACGTTCGCATCACATGTCTGAGTTACGCCTTCTTTATCCCTTATCTTTCGCGACTGCTACGCATCACCGCTATTGCTCCACCCACTGCTACGCCTACTGCAATGTAATGCAATGTAATGCTATGTGTTTGCGATATGTATATATGCTCATGTATTGTTATTAAAAGTTAGCGCGCTCATCCCAGCCCCAGCAGCTGCTGGGCCCTGTCGCCCTGCTGGGCCCTGTCATTCTGTTCCTATGCAGGTTATCCTGTCCCTGTCCTTATGCTGTATTAAACCTGCAAAACTCCCACTACCTCGAATCTTGACTCTTATTTATTGAGCTATCTGTTATTCATTCATTCATTCAAAAATAGATCCGGTATTATTTATTTATATACCACATAATGGCGCCCGAACAGGGACTTGCCCTTTCCCCACGCGTCGGTGAAGCCACGCCGACCCCCTGACCCTCTGCAGTCGTGACGGAACTCTTCTGCGCAGTGGCAGATATTTCTGCTCAAGTATCCCTCAGGCCCACGGAGGAGACGGAGGAGGCGGTCCAGCATCCAGACGAGACGGTGGAGGAACGCGGCGAGTCCCGACCAGAGCCCAAGCCAAGAGTCCAAGGTCCGAGGTATCCGGAGGTCCGCCCGTAACTGAAGTCCGAAGTCCGAAGTTCGTCGTCGTAGCAGTCCAGTCCAGTCCGAGGCCTTCCGTTCTTGCTGCCCGGTGAGTACCGTTACTGGGGTGGTATCTAGACAGGGTCAATCTAATTGACTCTGGTCTGTGGGTTGGTGGTACACAGTCCCACAAACGAAGTGTCCACTTCGGTGGATGCGGGTCCTGACGTGTCTCTTTAAGAGACCGGTAAGTTTCGTACTGTTTCAGCAGTGCATCTAGTTTCTGTTCTAGTCAGTTTCTGTTCTCGAGAAAATTCATGTATTCTGTGTTCCGTATTCCAGGTAGTATTCTGTTCGAACTGTTATTTTAAATGTTTTTCATGTATTCTAATGTCGTGGTATGAATGGGAAATAAGTATCGTGTTTATTGTGTATTGTATTGTGTCTAGATTACAGTTCAGTCATGCCCATATTTTCCAAGTTACGTCAGTTAAAAACTAGAAAGGGTCTGCTGGAAGCAGCAGTTCCCGTCCCGCCCAGGGACAGTCCAGGTCATTTTATGTATCAGAAGCATGGCATAAGCGCCATATTGTATCTAGATTTATGGGTAGAGTATACCAAACAGTTAGAAGAAAAGTATAGATGGCCCGTATCGGGTACATGGGATGCCGAATGCATCATGCGAGTAGAAGAAGCATTATGGAAAAAGAAAGCCAGACAATCACAGAAAGACGCCATCGAGTTATGGCGCAAAGAAGCTCATAAAAGAACCGAAAAAGAAATCAGAAAATCAGAATTAAGTAGAGAATCCCAAGAACGAGCCCAAGAAAAAGAATTGATCGAGTTAGGTGAACAAGTCAAAGCTGAGCAATCAGACAGACGGAGGAATGCCCTCATTAAGGGTATGTATCCTCTTCTTGCCGAGGGCTTGCCAAAAGCGACCCCAGAGGCATCCAGTAATTTCCCGCCACCATTAGTTCCGACCAAGCTACGTCACAAACCGACCGCAGCTGATATTTTTATTTCATCCTATCTGGACGACACAGTCCCGGAATATGCAAATCCTGTCCGCACTCCGCCAGTCCCTGTAAATCAGGTAATTCCTGCTCCTCCAGACACCGGGGTGCCCTTAACAGCCCCCCCGGGTCAGCCCGCCATACAAGTCCAGCCCACGTTACAATTACCGACCCTGCCAGGACGAAAAGCATCAGTTGATGATTCTAGTTTAGGGGCCGCAGGAGGAGGTCCTCCTAAAACCCCGCCGCCATACAAACGTTTATCAGCACTCGAATTACATGCTCAAGCATCACAGCGTACTCCTAAAAGTAATAAGTCTATTGCAGAGATCAGGCAAACCCTTAGCGAATGTGTCTATGACCCAGTTCCAGGCGAGTTTAATATGGTTTTATATTCCGTACGCGTAAGGAAAGTGACGGAGTATCTAGTCACCCTGCCGAATATGAAAGAAGATCTAGACCGAATATATCGTTTCATCCGTACAGGGGATGACCCACAAAGTATTAGTGATGCCATGTCTCAAAGGAAAGCCGAGATTCAGCGCATGATATTAAAATTCTTAATTAACTGTCTAATAAGAGAACAAGATTACCCGTCTAAAGACCCGGAAGAAATGAAAACTCTGACAAAGTGGAGTGATAATATAGCCGAAGGAAAGCACAATACCATTAGTGCCATGGAAAGTATGTACAAGAAAATCCGTAGAGAAATAATAAAGATACACGAACAGCGTAAAGCAGCACAAGTAAGCGAGAAAGAAAGTATCTCTGATCCTGAAGAGGAAGATGAGGAGAATACTGCCAGAATAGCGTATGTAGGAAAACCTAGATTTCCAGATCGCCATTTACGTCTAGAACCCAAGTCTACTTTCCATCATTCAGCACCAGAACAAGGTTCCCTAGAACAAGTATTTCAAGCTACCGATCACATTCTGAAATCACGAATCGGTTATAGTGAGTTAAGTACCATGCATGAACAAGAAATAGTTCGGTCAGCAGTCAGATGGATTACTGATTCTACCACTTTTCCAGACGGAATAGTGGCACAAATGTTTCTGAAAATGCCCCCAGCCGAGCAGCGACTGGTGGGTATGTATATGATCCAGCACCTCATTACACTGTATGAGGGTCAACATTCTGATCCAGGCCCGTTACATGATATCCTGAACGAGTTACTCCAGTACAGATGGAGAGGTCTAGGTACCGATTTAATTAGTGTCATTCTAGAACAGCGCCACAAATATAGAACGTTTCTGAACCCGCATTTTGTTCATGTCTCACCCCCAGAAAGTAAATCATTCTACATAGACAGACAGAATCCGTTACGAGAAGTCCACCCAGTCAGAGGAGCGGGTGGCGAAATGCAACGAGTGTTTGTATACACTCCGATCACAAAGATGGAACTCCTCGAAATGAAGAAATTAATTCCCTGTCATGACAAAGATCCAGCAGGGTTCCATAGAGAATTAAAAGACATGCTCCGTATGGGAGAATACACTTACCCAGATATCATTAAAATGTTAAAGGTTCTGCTACCCGCAGGGGTGTATGAAAAGCTAAAGGAAAAAGAATGGGAGGTGGGAGAGAAAAAGATAGATTGGGCAGTTCTAGAAGCTGAAGACAAGTTACGTGTACCAGGTACCGGTCTCGGAGATAAATGTAAAGAATTACCAGAATTATTGATTCAAGTTTTACCCAGATTATTAACAACGAAAAAAGAAGACTGGGATGCAATCTCAGCCTGTAAACAGAAACAAGATGAGGATATTAGTGATTTTTATTCTAGGTTTGAAAAATGTTTCAGTATTAACAGTGGTCTCAAGACAAGTAGTGAGTCATACCCTCACCTCTTTGTTACTAAATTAGTCGAGAATTCAAGCCCACAAATTAAAAACCGAGTTTTGAAAGTCGAAAGCACCTGGCAAGCAAATACTCCGTCCCAGATGCTCCAGATGCTCCAGTACCACCAGAATAGAATCAGGGAAGAGCAAGAACACGAGAGAAAATGTATGAAAGACACGAAAATGAAAGTACTAGTTGCACAATCTGTTCCTCAAGACAGTCAGAAGAGGGGTCCGAATCAAGCCAGTCATCCTGCAGCTCCCGTTAAAGGGAACTGCAATTATTGTAAACAGCCAGGTCATTTTATAAACGAGTGTGCAGTTCTGAAACACAACATAGCTACTGGTAAGACTAAAGAAAGACCACGTCCGCCTAGACAAGAGCAAGTTTCACAGACTCCTCAGTCACAGAATGCACCACAGACAGTTACAGCACCGCAGCCTATTGCTGCAACACAGCATGTCACATCGCAGATGTACCAGTATGCACAGTCTGAGTATCCAGAGTACCAACAGTATTCATGAAACAGCCTAGAGAGGGAGGTAGGCTTGCCTCTCATCGAGATACCTGTAGATCAAGAAGGTCCCTATGTTCACAGTCAAGTATTAGGGAAAGACAGAAAGTTTTTGATTGATACAGGGGCAAGTAGGACTACAATTAGTCACGCCGAAGTTCCAGGGGCTCCGCTCTCAGGCTCAAGAAATGTTTCCCTTGGATTTTCAGGAAAGCCTATCGTTAATGAGATTTCAAAGCCAGTCACTCTAGAAGTAGGTCCATTGTCCCGCACTACTGATCTGTTACTTACTAAGTCATGTCCAGAAAATCTATTAGGCATTAAAACACTGAAAGAGTTAGGTGCAGTTATATGTTGTTCCCCGGAGGGAATACGATTGTTCCTACGTGACTTTAAGGGTCACTATGTATTACGAGATTTTGATTCAAGACTGTCTAAAGTTCCGCAGCATTTATGGGCGCAAGGTCCAACTGATGTAGGTTACATGCAAATCACACCCCACCGTGTGACTCTTAAACCAGGTGTAGTGTTACCACGAATCAGGCAGTATAGATTGCCACCTGAGGCTGTAGCAGCCTTATCCAAAATTATAGACGAGCTCATGGCTCAAGGAGTAGTTGTAGAAACTGACTCCAATGTGTGTAACTCTCCGATCATTCCAGTCATGAAACGTACTGATCCAAATGCACCCCCAGTATATCGATTAGTGATTGATTTACGAGAGCTTAACAAATGTATTATTCCGCAGTACCCAGTTGTCCCAGATATCTCTTCCCTGTTAACTGCTATTGATTCCGAAGCCACGTTCTTCACTGTCATAGACCTCAAGAATGCATTTTTTAGTGTTCCAATCCATCCAGACAGCCAGTTTCTTTTCGGATTCTGTTTAAATGGAAGGAGCTATATGTTCACACGCGCTCCTCAAGGTTTCACAGAAAGTCCTAGTATTTACAGTCAAGCACTTAAGAGACAACTAGATAACATTCACATGCCAACTGACACTGCCCTGCTCCAGTATGTCGATGATCTATTGATCACAGCCCGTTCTGAACGTGACTGCGAGCGAGCGTCACTGACGGTTTTGTATTTCCTAGCCGAGATGGGGCACAAGGTGTCCCCTTCGAAGCTTCAATTCTGTGTCCAGCAAGTGGTCTACTTAGGACACTTACTGTCCAAGAGGGGTAGGCAGTTGACACCAGACCGTATCCAGTTGATAGCGAGTCTTCCCCAGCCCAGAACCCAGAAGGAGGTACGTGCTTTTATCGGCCTTACTTCTTATTGCAGACAATGGATTCCTCAGTATGCATTTCTAGCCAAGCCACTGATACAGTTAACGACACAGGAGACAGCCGTATCGACTGTTCTCCCTTGGACATCTGAACATACACTTAGTTTCAACGAGTTAAAGAAAGCTTTATGCCAAGCTCCAGTTCTAGCCACACCGAACTACAGTAAGCCTTTTACACTTTTCGTTACTGAACGTGAAGGTACAGCATTATCTGTTCTCACACAAGATCAAGCAGGACAATACAAGCCGTGTGCTTATTTTTCTAGCACACTAGATCCAGTCGCCCAGGCTCTGCCTGCGTGCCTCAAGTCAGTTGCAGCCACAGCACTAGCTATCAGACAAAGTGATTCCATAGTTTTAGGACATACCTTGACAGTACAAGTCCCACACTCCGTGGAAGTTCTTTTAAATAGAACACAAACACAGCACTTGACAATTGCACGTTTAACAGGTTATGAATTGACACTGTTCCAGCCACACATAGAAATCAGACGCTGCAACATTTTGAACCCTGCTACACTGTTACCATCAGTTAATTCAAATTCTGCCACACACGATTGTGTGGAAGTAGTCAACATTACGACAAAGCCAAGACAAGATCTTACAGATATTCCGTTACCAGATCCTGACCTGACACTTTATGTGGATGGTTCATGTATGAGAACTAGTACAGGAGAACTAGTCGCCGCGTATGCAGTGACTACTGATACCGAAGTTATTGAAACACACCGCATTGACACTCTGTCCGCTCAAGCAGCAGAGCTAGTTGCTCTGACACAAGCCTGTATACACGCCAAGAACCTGAAAGTTAATATTTACACAGATTCACGCTACGCATTCGGAGTTGTACACGACTTTGGAGTGCTCTGGCAGGAGAGAGGTTTCATGACTTCTCATGGAACCAAGATTCAGCATGGTTTCCTTATTCAAGCTCTGTTAGATGCAATACATTTACCGACATCCATTGCTATTATGAAATGCAAAGCACATACGAAAGTTACTGACATTATTTCTCAAGGTAATGATCTAGCAGATCGCACAGCCAAGCTTACAGCACAGACTCTAGACAGTCCAGTTAACATGACACATACTCCAGATCCGACTACATGCATGACAGTTAAGGACCCTACTCAAGATGTCATAGATATCCAGTTACATGCTACTCCCGATGAAATCAAGAAATGGTCTGAACAAGGAGGGGTCCAGACAGATCAAGGATGGGGGACGAAGGGAAGAACCGCATGGTTTCTCCCCGACTCTATGGTTCAAGTCATCATTAATACCGCACATAGTCCAGCACATTTAGGAGAGAAAGCAATGTTAGACAGTATCCAGAACATTTGGTTCAACAAGCATTTACGAGCTGCAGCCAAGCAGAAAGTCCGTACCTGTATGATATGTTGTCAGTTTAATCTAGGTAAAAGTGTCCCGGTGGAACAAGGTGGATTCCAGCCTCCTGACCACCCTTTTGAGGTCCTCCAGATGGATTATATTCAGATGGAGCGATGTCGAGGTTTCAAGTATGTTCTTGTAGTTGTATGCGCTTTGTCCAGGTGGACAGAAGCATATCCAGTTCCAGATTACACAGCCGCGACCACTGCCAAGCAGTTGGTTCGTGAGTTTTTCCCTCGATATGGACTCCCTAGAGTCGTATATTCTGATAACGGTCAGCCATTCTCATCTGAGTTGATGAAGCACGTTTCCCTGTTGTTAGGGTACCAGTGGAAGTTTCATTGTGTACGCCATCCTGAAGCAGCCGGTCTAGTCGAGAGACATAATCAGACTCTGAAAATTCGAATCGCCAAAGTATGTAAAGATAAGGGTGTGGACTGGCTAGTAGCCCTGCCAGTTGCTTTGTTTTATATGCGCATGGTCGCACATTCCAGATCAGGTCTGTCCCCGTATGAGGTCGTATTCGGCCGCCCCCCTAACATGTGGGGTACTCCTAGACCCCGAAGTATTACCGATGTTTCATGTAATATGCTGACAGATTACCTAGCTTCCTTGATGTCTGCCCTCAACTCATGTCGTTCACAGGTTGCCGCCGCATTTCCAGACAATACCGAGGTGGCACCGCATGAGATCGTTCCAGGTTCGATGGTACTCGTCCGGAACTTTGACAGATCAAGTCCGCTGGAGCCACGTTGGAAGGAGCCACGTCAGGTCCTCCTCACCACCCGTACAGCCGTGAAATTGGAAGGACGCCGCGGCTGGGTGCATCTTTCGCACGTCAAGAAATTCTACGGATTAAAGCCGGTCTCTAAAAACATTTCCCAGGATATCAAGACTTGTCAAAACATTGTTCCTAAGGACTGTCCCGCAAATGACATTGATACAACCCCTCCCTTGGTAGAGAAAACTCCGCAGCAGGAGTATAAGCAAAAACTCCGGTCTAGTAAAATAAGTCAGTCAGTTTGATTGTCTAAGTCCTCCCCTAGGTGAAACGGTTAGACTGTTTCTGACATGTATAAAATAGACCCCCATAGTGAGAGAGTTAGTCAAAACTCAATCCAATGTATCGTTTTCCTAAGTTTCATATTATTCATCAGCCTTTTGATTTCCTGCACCAGTTACGCATTTTTCCTGTGTTTCCCAGTTCCTCATGTAAATAAGCATTCTAATGTTACAGTAGAGCACACGTTTAGTGATCTGCCTCCTCACGAATATTCATACCGCCTCGCTATGCGTAACAATACATTTATCCGCATGTTGCATTATTCACACCAGACCAGCAATGCCACTAATTGTTGGGTGTGTGGTCGACTCCCCCCTTTCCAGACGTCAAAGGGAGTTCTGCCACTCTTTCCTTATCCATTTTCACATAATGGTTCGTGTGGAGCATGGTCCACGTTAACGTCATCCTTAACAGATATGTCTTTTCTTAACAGCACATGTTTCCCAGACAAGCAAGGTTTCCCCCACAGAACAGGGTTAGATCTAGAAAATGAAGTGTACAATTTAGGTAACTATTCGTCGAATTTTATGGTCCTGAATGTTCAGTCTGATACTACTCCAGACTCACCTGCTATTTCAGTACTACCAGTCAAAGGCGAATTATGTGTCCGAAATTATGGTTCTGTACACGTAGGACATAGTGATTGTATTACTATTATCCAGTATAGTGACAGTGGGAAATCTATTTTCAAAGCTTCACGTCATTCTTATTTTGTTTGTGGTCAAACCGCATATGTTCGTCTGCCCCTCGATTGGGAGGGAACCTGTTACATTGCCTTCCTACTGCCACCTGTTTTTCTAGCCCCACCTGACTACCATAGGAATTCCTACCTAGTACACACTAGACACAAGAGAAACCTCCCGATTGTCGATTATACTGAGACTGCTGCAGAGCAATTCATTGATATTGATAAAGGTGTGTTCCCTTATTTAGGTACAGTTGTAAATAGTAAGCTAATTCGTAGGTTAACAAGAACCCTTGAAGCAGTAGTAGATGAGACTGCCTCCGCTCTAGGTAACTTAACCGAAGAGCAATCCTTTATGAGAATTGTTGTGCTCCAGAATCGTCTCGTCCTTGACGTCATACTGGCCGATAGGGGCGGGGCCTGTAGAGTCCTCGGATCCAGTTGCTGCATTTTCATTCCAAATAACGCGCCGTCTGTTTATTCAGCTATAACCAGACTTCACAAAATTGCCCATCTGTTACACCAAGATCCAGGCACCTGGACATGGTCCGGTTGGTTCTGGAATATAATTTCTGCATGGGGATGGAAAGTCCTGTCCTTTCTAGGTATCGCAGTAGCGATCATATTCAGCTGCTGCCTCTGTATACAATGTGGCCCTGCGATTTGCGGCATGTGTGCTACCTCTTGTATTCCTAGTCCCAAGCTCCGTTCTAAATCTCGTTCCAAGACAATTCGAGATGAACAAATGGTACTGTATGAAATGATAGATGGTATCATGAATATTGATGTTTCCTGATGGAAACGTAGTGACAAGGAGGGAATGTGGAAAAGTAAATTTTGTCATGTTCTGTGTCACTACGTGTCATCCATCATATGTTATGTGTGCATGACCAATATGCATATGTTATTCCCCATGTCCGATTAAAGACGCAATTATAGTTGTGTCCACCTCTGGTATGTCATTTTCCAGTCCTCGTGAATACTACGAATATCAGGCCTATGTAAAGTAATGTTGCCACGTTTCTCAGTGTGCACGTTATTTCATTATAAAGTCCCCGTTTCCAGGCCTCAACAGGGCCCGGACATCAGATTCAGCTCCTGTCTCCTGAGCCACGCTGAGGAGCGATACAGCCCCCACCTGTATCCTCGACCTTTCACTTACTTCCTGCCTCGCAGTGCCCGGTGCAGCTTGGCTCTGCCTCTGAGTCTGCCAAGACTATGTTATGATTCCAGCTATCAGTTCAGTCCTCCTTCTCTGCATTCCTAAGCTACTGAACTGCATCAATAGTTTCCGTCATTGTCTAGCCTATGCGGCTCCATGTTAAGAGAAATACTGTATTTAATGGTCATTTAATATTCTTCATCACGCACTATATGTAGAATAAATGCATGCTCCAGTCTTAGAGTCAGTTAGCTTTTCCCCTCATGACTTCTAGTTTATATCAACATGTTCCCTAAACATCAGATACTAGATAGGGTTTAGGTACATGTCGCTCCGACCCTCCAGACTTCAGTCTCTGCTCCTAGCACAGAGTTCATAGCCCCCAGCTTCTCCTCGTAACACGTCATTGCCAGTTTGCGCGCACCACCAGGTTAGAGGTCCCGGCTCCTTAGGTAGCCCCCTCCTATGTTTCCGCCCATTCATGACATATTCTGTTACGTTCGCATCACATGTCTGAGTTACGCCTTCTTTATCCCTTATCTTTCGCGACTGCTACGCATCACCGCTATTGCTCCACCCACTGCTACGCCTACTGCAATGTAATGCAATGTAATGCTATGTGTTTGCGATATGTATATATGCTCATGTATTGTTATTAAAAGTTAGCGCGCTCATCCCAGCCCCAGCAGCTGCTGGGCCCTGTCGCCCTGCTGGGCCCTGTCATTCTGTTCCTATGCAGGTTATCCTGTCCCTGTCCTTATGCTGTATTAAACCTGCAAAACTCCCACTACCTCGAATCTTGACTCTTATTTATTGAGCTATCTGTTATTCATTCATTCATTCAAAAATAGATCCGGTATTATTTATTTATATACCACAACATCTCCCACTGGCAGACTCCCCAACGCATCGCATAGCTAAAGGTAGACTGGAGTGGCAATCGAGGTGGGGGTCTAACTGACATTTGGCGCGCCCAGCATCCACACACCCGAGATTACTCCTTTTTCTCGGGAATGCACGAGCTACATGTGAGGCTGGATGCATTGTTGTGCTCCTCGACGCTGATACCAGCGATTGCGAAAACCGAGTATCTGACTAGGATGATCTCTGATCACAACCCTTTACTGATTGATGTGCGGTAGTTTCCGGGCACCTCCTGTGTTCCTACCTGGAGGTTGCGCCCCGAGATGCTAGAGGACCCGCCTTTCCAAAAGGATTTAGAGGAAAGGATAACACAATACTTCGCAGAGAATGGTGGCACGACTGGGGAGAGAGCGACGGAATGGGACGCCTTCAAGGTGGTTGTAAGAGGGTTTTGTATAGCTCAGAAGGTAGGAATACGTAAGGTGCTATTAAATGACCTTGATAAGGCAGACAAGAAACTCCGAGAATTGGAGCTCTTACGGCCTGGGCACCCTGAGCTACAGCAACAAAGTGCAGCAGCGAAAGAAGCAGTGGCAGTTGAGGTAGAAAGGTTGCGTAGCTTCGACCACAAGACATACATAACCAGATCCCATGCAGAGGGAGACAAGTCAGGAGCCTTGCTGGCCTGGCTTGCCAACCCCATGCGGCGTGGCTCCCCTATCGTGTCCATGCGCACGGCTGAAGGTGTAGAGGTGTATACCCAACCTGAAATCCTGCGCAGTTTCTCAAGATATTATGAGACGCTATATCAGAGTAAACCACCGGCTGGTTCTTCAGCCATAGATTAATTTTTGGAGGATCTCCCCTTTCCGGTGTTAGACCCTGAGCAGGCGAAGAACCTGGGCAAAGATATTGAACTAGGGGAAATCCGCTGCGCCATAAAACAGATGGCACGCAATAAAACTCCAGGGTTGGATGGTTTGCCTATTGAATTCTACGCTACGTACGCTGACCTTTTAGCTCCACGACTATTGACAGTCTACAGAGAGGCGAAAGAACTGGGTCGTCTACTGCATACTATGCGTGAAGCGTTAGTAATCCCTCTACGTAAACCCGATAAAGAGAGCAATGATACGGGGTCCTATAGACCGCTGTCGATGCTCACAACAGACTACAAAATCTTGAGTA
The DNA here is from genome assembly GCF_964261635.1 of Lissotriton helveticus. Classification (NCBI taxonomy): domain Eukaryota; kingdom Metazoa; phylum Chordata; class Amphibia; order Caudata; family Salamandridae; genus Lissotriton; species Lissotriton helveticus. Next base: position 1,443,555,177 of record NC_136059.1, on the reverse strand, counting down.
GCATTTTAGCATCCCGACTGTTAGAGCACATGACCACACTGGTTCATGAGGACCAAGCGGGTTTCATACCTAAACACAATACCACTATGAACATACGCCGCCTGATAGGTATACTGGAAGGGGACCATGCGGAAGCCCCCCACCCCATGATATTGTCGGTCGACCTGGAAAAGGCATTCGACAGCCTCAAATGGGAATACCTGTATAAGGTCCTCAGGCACTACGGGGTGGGTGAAGAGTATCTGCAATGGACCTCTGTTCTATATGCTTCGGCAAAGGCCAGAGTAAAATCGGGCGTGCTGATATCCCCACAATACTCGGTGGAAAGAGGTACGAGGCAGGGGTGTTCACTATGCCCGTTACTCTTTGCACTGGTGGTGGAGCCCCTCGCAATGTCGATCCGCAAGGTGGCTCATTACAAAGGTTTGCGGAGCTTGGCGGGGCAACAGTTCATTTCCCTATACGCTGACGATCGATTGCTCTTTCTTGAAGATGCAGACGGAGCTCTGAGGGGAGCCGACAATCTATTGACCACCTTTGGTGCAATCTCTGGCCTCAGAGTAACCTGGCCTAAGACATGCTTATTCCCTGTACGCAAGGGGGAAACCCAACCCACCACGACGAGGGCTGTCTGAAGTATCTGGGGGTCTATATATACCACACCCCTACAGATATATTGGAGGGCAACATCTCACGTTGTATCAGAGCATTGAAGGGTAGCATGTCATTCTGGGCCACCCTCCCATTGTCGGTGGCGGGCCGAATAGCATTGCTGAAAATGGTGGCACTCCCACGACTGCTGTATTATTTTAGGACGCTCCCCATTTGGATCCCTTCTGCTGTCTTCCGACTCTTGAAGTCATTGGTAGTGTCTTTTCTCTGGGCAGACGTAAAGTGGCTCTTGCAACATTGATGAGACCCAAATCGGAAGGGGGGCTGGCTGTTCCCGATTTTGAAGGATATTATTTAGCGGCTCAATTACAGATCTATACCCAGGAGATAGCACACGAGTTCCGAGGGCCGGAGGGTAAGCGGGGCCTGCAAATACCTAGACATGTACTCTCCTATATAGCTATGCAGCAGAGACTAGCCCTTAGTGATCTCACACAAGAAGATCGCACACTTAGGCTATGCTGGAACCGAACACAACGTAAAGCGGGAGTGAGACACCCATATGCCCCGGAAATTCCGCTGGGGATGCTGACAGCGTTGCCATATGGCGGGGATTGGTCGCAGTTGCAGTGCTGGGAGGACGCGGGGATACAAGTCTTGGGTGACCTGTATGAAGACGGGGTGCTACTGTAGTTTCCGGCGGTCTTGGACCGCTATGACCTGCCTAGAGGTGACTTCCTGTTACACTCGGCGATCACGAGGGCAATACAGATACACTGGAAGGGGGGGCTTACTGAACCAAAAACGACAATGGCCTGCCAGTATACATTGATGGCGGCTGGCACTGTTAAGGCAGTTACGTGCCTGTATACCAGAATGCTTAATGAGGGGTGGCCACCACTAGAGACGCTTAAGAGTAAATGGGAAACTGATATAGGGAAGGAAATTCCTGAGACAGTTTGGGCGCAGCTGCTGCGTCGGGCCTGGAAGAGCACGCGCAATGCGCGATTTCAACTAGTTCATTTTTATATCCTTCATCGGGCGTACTTGACCCCGTGAAAGATCAAGAAATACTTTGCTGTAGATTCCGCGACTTGCCCCAGATGTGAGACGGTGGGAGTGGAGATTGTCCACATGCTATGGTCTTGCCCTAGTTTAGGCCTTTATTGGAAAAAGGTAGGAGACACGCTTAACGCGGTGTCAGAGCGCGATCTACAGTTTGACATGGCTGTTGGGGTCCTCTATTGGTTTCCGCACACCCCTAAAAACAAGGTTACGAGCAAATTCATAGATATGGGACTTATCCTGACGAAGCGCGAAATCACACGACACTGGAAGGCACAGACAGGCCCAGAGGATACTAAATGGCGCACTGAGTTCCTTAAATGGGCTGGTGGTGAGAGCGCATTGAGGTTTCAATTGGCACGGCGACAGCAGAACGACAAGGCTTTAGAGACTGCGCAGGCATGGGAGGCCCTGGTGCAAACATTACGCGACTATGATACACGACATGACCAAGAAGACTAACACTATAACTGGACTGTACCCCTATAACACGACAGGTACATTGCATGACTTTCTAACTGACAATGCCTATGCTTCAGACCCACAACGACTGTCCTGTTACAATGCACCGATGGCGGGGACCGGGAGGGGGGGGGGGGTTTAAGTTTCACCTATGTATTCCCTTTGAGCATTACGACCATCTAGATAGGATCGCCCTTCATGGGCCCGTGTCCAGTTGGCCAAGCTTAATCTGGGGACCACTACCTAGAGCTCCATTGGACGGACCCAATTGTACACGATTGAGGGGAGGTGGGAACTGTTACAGCTGATGTATGCTTTATGACAAAACTAATAAATAAATCATGGGTACACCAGTTTGTCTGACATGGGGTCAAGGAAAATAGCTGCATACTGCTGCAAAGCTTGCTTGCAATCAGACTGCTGTTGGGCAGTGAGGGTATCTGAAAAGACCACTCCATCCAATGACCCATCTTTTGGGCTATATGAGAGGAGGTCAGGAGGGAGAGGTTCACTCTCTGTCTTCTGTTTCTCATCAGTTACCATCAGCATGGTGATGTCAGCCCTGTCCTGCTATTCAGGCGGTTCACATAGATAACCCTTTTGGGTGTCCTGCTTGTGCCCATGTTAACCAAGTATGTGACCTCACTTTCCTTTTCTAAGATGGGATGAGGGTCACTCCATCTGTCCTGGAGAGCCCTTGGTGCCACTTGCTCCAAAACCCACACCTTTTGCCCAGGTTGAAATTCAACCAGTGCCGCTTTTTGGTCATACCAGTGCTTCTGAAGCTCCTGACTGGCCTCAAGATTCTTGGATGCCTTTTCCATGTACTCAGCCATTCTGGACCTTAGGCTTAGTACATAGTCCACAATGTATTGTTTTGGCTTCTCCCAACACTCTTTTACAAGACTGAGTGGTCCCCTGACAGGATGGCCGAATAGAGGTTCAAAGGGAGGAAACCCTACTCCCATCTGAGGCAAAAAGCAAGCATGGTAAGAAGACATCCCATCTCCTTTTGAGTTTTTCAGGGAGTTCCATAATCATGCCTTTCAATGTCTTGTTAAACCTCCCAACAAGACATTGGTTTGTGGGTGATAGGGTATAGTAAACTTGTCCTGCACTCCACACTCTTTCCACCTATGTTTTAGGTAAGCAGACATGAAGTTGGAACCTCTGTCTGAAACCACCTCCTTAGGAAACCCTACCCTGGTGAAGACACCAATGAGGGCCTTGGCTACGGCAGGAGCTGTAGTAGTCCTAAAGGGAATTGCCTTAGGATACCTTGTGGCATGATCCACTACACTAGTATAAACGTGTTTCCTGATGCTGTGGGAGGTTCAAGTAAACCCACTATGTCCACACCTACCCTTCCAAAGGGAACCCCAACCACTGGTAGTAGAATCAACAGAGCCTTTGGTTGTCCACCTGTTTTGACTCTGGCTTGCAGGTGACACAGGAGTTGATAAACGTCTTTACTTTCTGAGACATCTGGGGCAAGTAAAAGTGGCTGACTAGCCTTTCCCAGGTTTTGGTTTGGCCCAGATGTCCAGCTAGGGGGATGTCATGCGCTAAAGTTAGTAGGAACCCCCTGTACTTCTGAGGCACTACCACTCTCCTAGTGGCTCCAGGTTTGGGGTCTTTGGCCGCAGTGTACATAGTCCCTCTTCCCAGTAAACTCTGTGGGTACCACTGACATCTCCATTATTCCTGGGTAGCAGCTTGCTGCCCCAGGCTTTTAAGAGTTGGACAGTACTGCTGTCCAAGGCACAGCTCTTCCATAAAGGGTCCCCTGGCCCTAAGAGTTCCACCTGGTACGGGTTAAGCTCCATGGGCTCAGTTCCTTCAGGGGTGTCCAAGTCCTCTCCCTGAGGAGAGGGGTCCTGGTCCTCTTGCTATACAGAAGCTGGTGTCCCAGTTTTCTTACCTTTTCTCTTGGAAGGTTGGCCATACTTGGCTCCATCACTTCTTTTTTACCCTGCCTTGGGCTCTGTGCTCTTGTTTTCACATACATAATGTCAGGGATGTCCAGCATTGCTGCATGGGTTTTTAATAATATCTCAGCCCATACTGAGGTTTCCAGGTCATTACCAAGCTGACATGCAGCTAGAAGCTTTGGAGAGACCACTACCTGTTTCAGGCCAGTAACACACCCCCAGTCTTATGTCACCATAGCCATTGCATGGTTAGGGGTAACACTGTCAGCATTGGGGACAGGGTAAGTTCTCCCAATCAAGTATTGCCCTGGAGAAACCAGTGCATCTCTCACCATAGTGAAACTGGAACCTGTATCCCTCAGGGCTTCTATTCGAGTCCCATTAATCCAAGGGTATTGCAAATATTTCTTTAAGTTGGGTGGCCACACAGCTCAAGTGGCAAGCTCAACTTTCCCTTCTGTGACTTAAAGTGCTTCAGTGTCCAACCCGATTTGCTCTTGTCACACTGCTGATCCCATCTGGTTAGGACAAGTAGCATCTCCAGTTAAGTGTCCCAACTTATTACAGTTGATACATCAGGCCTTTAAAGGATCAAAGTTCTTTTCCCTGTACCTATTATTGGGCTGGGAAGAGTTTTGGGACCCCACCCCCCTGTGCAGGTTTTGAAGACTCAGGATTTTTATATTGTGTATCCTCACCACCTTTCCCCTGGGGAGGTTTTGTAACCCCTTTCTTTTGGTCACCCCCAGTGTTTTTTTTGTCACCCTTGTCTTGACCCAGAGGTCTACCTTCTTACCCAATTCTTGGGGAGAAATTAGACCTAGGTTTACCAAATGCTAATGTAACTTTTCATTAGTGCAATTACTTAAAATATGTTCTTGCATAAACAGATTGTAAAGTCCATTGAAATCATGCACATTGTGTCCAGTCAACCAACTATCTAGTGTCTTAACTGAGTAGTCAACAAAGTCAATCCGGGATTGGGTTTTCGATTTTGTGAGCCCCCCCCCTCAGTTGTGAGTCCAAATCCCTCAGGAGTCTGTCCCTGCAGTTACCAGAGAACAGTTCCCAAAGGAGTACCCTCCAGTGTGACTTCTTCACTTTTCTTATTTCACAGGCCATATCATTTTGCGATATCATCACTCTCTTCATATACAGGGACAATCCCTTTGGGGATTTTAGGATCATTAGATTGCTCTTTATCCTAATTAAGTTATTTGTTGCCACCATTGATGGGTGCTAGGCCCATATCTATCTATCTCTCTCTCTCTCTCTCTCTCTCTCTCTATATACAGGAGTCTGCTCTCTAGATCTTATCTTTTGGTCAACTTTGCTAGCAGGTTGTACACCTTATTGAGACCGTCCTTAATCGTACCTGATCCACCTGTTTGGGCTCGAAGTATTAAGAGGTTTATTCTTGGAGTCAAGGTCCCTGGGACCTTCTATCCCCATGACGTGTGTGTGTGTGTGGGGGTGGTTGGAAGGTCTCCTCATCCCTCCATCTTCTTCCACATCTGAGAGGTCTTCACCATTCTCGAAGGGATGGTCCTTAGCATACCCAGCCAACAGCTCCTCTGGCTTTTGTTTGGTAGGATGGGACCCCATGGTTATGTTTTGCGTAGGGACCTTACCACCTTGAAAGATAAGTGGGGGTAAGGGGTGAGGTCGAGCTCCTCAACCTGGTCCTCTATGCCATTGTGGTTATCTTCACTAACAGCTGGGTTCTTGCGAAGAGACATTGTTGAAAAAAACCTCCTAACCCCTCTTATCCCTATCTAAAGTGACTGTCAATCTTTCTAAAAACCTAACGGGACTTAACCAAGGCCCTAACAAGACTTAGTAATTTGGAAATATTGTCAATTCAAAGATCAGAATTCTAAAGACAATTTAAGATTTCTGTCACGTGATCAGGTGGTAACCAAGTTAGTCCAACAAATGCAAAGTTGTATATCCCACCACTGCCACCCATGTAGGACGCTGGCTCTGTATATACTATACAAAAGTGAGGTATAGAGTGTACAGAGTCCTGTGGAACCCCAAAGGTAGGCAGAGGTAAATGTAGATAGCACCTTACTTTCTATTTAGGGTAGTGTGGGCTAGCAGTAAGTCTTTGTCAGAGGGTAGTGTTAAGCATTTCTTGTACACGCTCAATCAGCAAATTCCTTTAGTTTTTTTATTTCCTAGAACCAAGCAAGCCTGGCACAGATAAGTGATTTACACTTTGCAGTAATAATACAGTTTGAATTGTAATTGTATATACACGTTGGTTTGATTACAGTAGAATTACTGGTAATGCAATGCTTTGAAATATTGTACATATACTTTGTATTGGCTTTTCAATAGGATGGCAAGTAAATTACTCCACAGATTACTTTTCTTACAGAGTGTAGTAGACCTGGATACTGAACTAGGACAGTTCCTGTAAACAGGTAAGTAAAGGGGTTTCGGTTATTTGATTACAGTTTTAGATACTTTTGTAGATTTTCCCGCTCCACACACAGGAACTTTTTCACAGAAAACAGTAAATGTTATCCTATGGGAGGAAATTGGGTTATCGGTTAACAGGTAAGTACTTTGTAGGGGGAGTTGGGTTTCTGGGGTTAGACTCCGAGGTCCCGCAGGTTCAAGGATGCACTCTTGTTACACCCTTAGAGGCACTAGGGTGGCCGGGTGCTGAGGCCCAATGTTATCCAAAGGGGGATAGAGGGCCTCCAGTTGGTGGCTGCTCCCGAGCAGGCCACAAGGTTGTGGGAGCAAAGCTCCTGGACTTAAGCTCAGGGCAAATAGGGATAAAATGTAGCCCCAAAGGTGCACCCTTAGTGGCACTAGGGCGGCCGGGTGCAGGGTGCTGGTTTGTCATTGGGTGTCCTGTTACTTTCAATGGGGATTCACCAGTTTGAAAACAGTGCAGGCTCGGGGACGAACGTCTTCTGCGTGTGACTACCACTTAGAGAGGTAAGTTGGGAAACTGGTAATTGGCTAGACACAGTCGGTTGGGCCACCCAAGGCCCTGGGACGTTGGGTGCAGGGTTGTCTTTTAGGGTCAGATGTTCTTACCAGCTCCTGGTCGCGGTTGGGGGGACCTTCTGGGTTGAGACTGCGGGTGTCCGCTGGAGTCTTGAGGCATGTCCGGGATCACTGGATCTAAAGTCTGGATCACTGGGGAGACCTCCTCTTGGTGTTGGGCCACTCAAACTCGGGACATAGGCAACGGGTGCAGAGTGGGGCAGACTCGCGGAATTCGTGGGAGTTGGAGTCTGTTGGTGAATAAATCTGGTGTTCACAGGAGACAAAGTCTTTTCTTTGGAAGGCAGGGCAGGTCCTCTGGGTTCTTGAGGTTTTTTTTTTTTAAACAAATTTTATTTGTGCACAGTGCCCTTCCCTATGATCCCCAAAATTCACTTCAGGTAGTCCAAATAGTAGCTGTTCAATATTAATCCACAAACCATTAACCCCCCCTTTCCCTCCCCCCCAGGCATGTCACATGCCATCTATCTCATGTCCCTTTGCACCAGAACTGTCCCACTCTTTGACTCTTCGCTCCGATGTCCACCAATGTGGTGCTGTGTCCCTAGGCTACCAGTGGAAGGGCTGTGGCGCCGGTTTGCTCTGGCTAAGGTCCAGCAGATGACTTGATTTAGGGTGTGGGATTCAACCTTTCGTTTTCAGGGCTTTCTTCCACTAGGCTTTTATCTCTTTCCTCATGTGGATTTTTTAGCAGCTCCACCCACGCCACCCATGCCCTCCTGTTTCAATGCTTTCTCGCTCCCAGTTCTTTTCACTATTTGCAATCTTACTGCACCCTCGCAGTCTGCCTATTTAACCGGGGTCCTTGAGGTTGATGGCTGCAGGACACACTGTAGTTTCGCTTCCGCAGGTTCGAAGTAGGGACAGGCAGGGAGGGCTGGGACCAAGTCAGTGGGTGTCCTCCTCTTCTTAGCTTCGGCACGGCTGTTCGGATCTTCCTCTTTTCTTCTTGTGGTTTCTTGTCTGTCTTTTTGTAGGGTTAACGTGTGTCCTGCCTTTCCTGAATGAGTCAGCACTAGGTTGACTAGGCCTGATCTGCATTTGGAGTGGTGGGAGGAGTAGCACCCGTACCTGAATAGGGCTGTGCCGGCCTTCTACCATGCTGGCTCCGCCCCCTTTGGTGTGTCTGGAGCCAAGGCTCACACTGACAATGGATTTTGTTGTGCACTTGCAGAGTGCCCCCAGAACTGGTTTGAACTGGGCTCAGAGCCCCCTGCACACACAGAACAAAGACATTTTGGGGTATAAGTATCAGACCCAAAACCCCTGAACTTTAGACTACTTCTGGAATCAAGAGGAACCTCTGCCAAGGAGAAGAGCTGGAGAAACTGAGAAGTACTTCCCTTGCTGTGTGTCTGGGGTTAGCCTGCAGTTGCTGTTTCTGCCAAGGAAAGGAGAATGACTTTGCTGTGTGCTGTGTCCTTTGCTTGAGGAAAGTCTCCAAGGGCTTGAGTAGAGCTTGCCTCCGGTTTTGAAGTCTCAGTAACACAAAGACTTCACCCCCAGCTCCCCTGAAGTTCCTTGCTGGGAGTTCTGACCTGCCAGGAGTGCCTGTGGCTGTATATGGCCTCTGGAGGTTGTTTCTGCTACTGGGAGCTGGAAAGCAACGCAACAACAAGAAAATTGATGCATCGCTCTTCTTGCGACAGTTTTTCTGATGCAATTCTTTGGTGCGAGAAGAATCCCTCTGCACCGCCACGCCGCCGCTGAAACCGACGCAGCACCTGTCACCGCTGCAAGAATCGACGCACCACGGCTACAGAAATCGACAATGACGCTGCATCGTTCGGCGATGCATCCCGGATTTCCACACATCGTCCCTGTGCAGCAAGTTTTCCGTGATGCATTACTCGCGGATCGGAGTCGTCTCAGAATCGACACATCGCTTCTCCATACAGACCAGACCCAACGCACCGCTCCCCTGTGTCCAGCGTAACTGTCTCATCGCATCCACCAAGGTCTCAGGAATGAATGCATCTTTTTGTTTTTCGGCGCTTCCCAGTGGCTTGGTGAACTTTGTCGCAACAACAGGTACTTTGCAAGAAATCACGCATCCATAATTTTCTATGGACTCACTCGCTAAAACCTTTTGAAAGTCATTTTTCTTAATACTGTTATGTTGGATTTTTGTCGTTTTGGTCTTGTTAAATTTTAGATAAAGATACTTTATTTTTGTGAACCGGTGTGGTGTCCATTTGTGGTGCTATCACTTGTTTACTGTGAGTGTTGGTACAAATACTATGCACATTGCCTTAGGGATAAGCCTGTCTGCTCGTGCCAAGCTACCAAGGGGGTGAGCAGGGGTTATCTAAAGTGCATACCCCTTGCCCTGACTAGAAGCAAGGGTCCCTATTTGGACAAAGGTACTTATTTCTGCAACCTAGAGACCCCCATTTCTAACAACACCCATGAAAGGTAACAATAGAGGCCTGCCTCTGGATAATGTGATAACTCTTCCTGGCAGGAAGCCACAAAAGGTGTTAGTTCAAAAGGCGAGCCTCAAAGGGAAAGCACCTTTGAAGGGTAAGTGGTGCGCACACACACACATACAACAGGGTATGCTCTATAGTTTAGGTAGACAGGCTATTAGTGATAACAGAGGGAGAAAATAGCTGCTAAACCAGGTTTCCCATGGACTTGCAGCCCAGATGAAGCCATACCTTTATGACAGGCTACCAAGCTTCACACACCGAGAGGGTTTCAGCCATCTTGGGAGTGGGCAGAATAGAGTACTCTGAGATAGCTAGATGTCACACTTAACAAAAGTTGTCATCAGGCTGAAGGAATCCAAGTAGCCCATTGGCTGGTGACAGCAACCTACCTCAAGTGCACTTTCTGAGCATAAAAGAGGCAGCCTTGGCACTGAGAAGTCAGATCTCATTTGGACTGGAGAAGGGGACGAATAATTCCTACCCTGTTGACATTGAACCAGGCTAAGAGAGGCTGCATCAGCTGCTCCTTGGGTTAGCAAAGAAGGAACTCTGCCTGTGGTGTTCTGCTTGCGGAGAAGTCGTTCCCAAGAGCAGCTAGCAGCATAGACTCCAAGTTTGCAGCACAGGGCCATAAACGCTGAGTAAGCCTCCCTGGGTGAGTCGGTAGCCCAGATCACAGGATCATCGCTCCTCATTGCTGTACCGCATGGGAGACTAACAAAATGAGTTCTGCCCATATAATTTGCCCGTATTTTTCACTTTTTGAGGTCTTGGTTTCTGGACGGTTTTACTGTGGGTGTGGAATGCACATTTACCGCAAGTGTCTGCCTTTCAAGATAAGCAGCTGCGAAGCAGAGGTGATATGGGGCCCTTGGCTGGTCACACATGAAGGTGTGTGCGCACAGAGGAGACTCTGCAGGGTTAGATTATGAACTGTGGTAGGCCTCATAATAGTGAGTCAGTGTGATTAACTCTTTTGTCTACAGTGACTTTTTATGATATACATAGGGGAAATCTGCCTTAGAGTGCAGTTTTGATTCTCTTTGGCCTACAAAGCCCAGTGGGATAAGGAACTGGGAAGAAAGGTATGCCAGATCAAATTTACAAGAAGATTTCTGTACACCTCATGGGTCATCCAGGACTGTCATATTTCTCTGGCTTAGTTCATGATCAGCGCCCAGGCCTTTTACCACCATGGTGTGCCAAGTTAATTAAATTGCTCTTGAGCAGTTGGAACAAAGGACCCCCACACAAAGGGTGCAATTACTATTGCTTCACTCAGCTCCTGAGGAGGAAGGGGCGAGAAATAAAATCTGCATCCATTAGATAGCTGTTACACTGCATCAGGATCTGGGCAGCCTAGGCCTACTGAACAAAGGAGGGAGTCCAAACCTTTGTACCCATCAAAGAATGTGGCCTTTCATTGACATTTTGGAGGGAAAGGCCCTGGCACTGATGTCAGCGAAGAGAGTTGAGGACTTCAGAGGTGTGTGACCAGTGACTCTTGGATGGCCACATTTTGAAATGTCATCTCAACGTGCTCTGTAGGAGGGCTGGGACAGGAGTGGAAAGGTGATATGACACTCTCTGATTGGGCAGGGGTGCCTGGCTCTAGAACTTTCGACCCTCATTTGGAAACTCTGGGATAAGGGAAAGAGTGCTTTTTGTCGGAACTGGACGCTGGTACTAGAGGGCGGCAGCCATGGGCAACTGGAAGGAGAAGGCCCCTCATGTCCTCTTTGATTAATGACTCGGAGTACAGTTAACCCCAGATGCTGCTTCCCTACACTCATTAAGGACCACTTGGAAGGGGAAGAACTGGACATTTACACCAAGGAGGAAAGAAGCACCAGAGAAGAAAAAAGGAAAAAGGCTGACGCAGGGAGCAAGTGGAACCAGCTGCCTGCAAAGGGTTCCACCTCAGAGGCCAGGAGGCCTAGGGAAAAGGCTCTGGGTGGCTAGAGCTCGCCAGCAGGAGCAAAATGAGATTAACATCTTGTAAAACGGCCCTACGGGGCCCAAGATATCCAAGGAAAAGGATTAGACCTTTAACCCCGAGTGAGGACACAGAGCACATGGAGCTTCGCTGATGGAAGGTTCTAAATCCCTGGAGTCCACGCAAGGAGCCTTTTTAAATTGATAACCCTGTGAGGGGGTGTGCGCAAGGTCCCCATACAAGGTTATCAACTCCAGTGCAGCCTCTGCTTTACCGTTTCCAGGGTTAGCAAGGCAGTACTTCTCAGGTCCTCTTTTCCAGTCCAAGCAGGCATTTCCTTACATGATCCACATTGTCACTGTGTGTTACCTACAATTAATGTCTCTGGTGGGTGACATCTCTTCAATCCTATTTGTCGGGATCTGGGGCTTTGTGTTTTTGCCCTTTTGAACCAAATTTCTCTTCCGCAAATGTCAGTGAGACTTTGCAATCCATGACATTTGCGATTTCTCCTCCATCATCACTTCCAAACTTGCTGGTTGTATTATTCAGTATTTCACATTTTAGCTCTGTGGAGGTTTTTTTTCAGTGGGCAGGAAAGCACAGTGTGCCTTTTGAACCATAGGCGTGAAGTCTTGTTGGAGGAAATCAGCATTCCTTGGTATCCGGAATAGCTCTTGGGAAAAACAAACCATGTGCTCTTTCAACTGTGAAGACATTGCAGCTTACCAGGAGTTTAGTTAAGACAAACTCCACAAATATTTATAGCCTGCCCACAGATGTGGACTTGGCAAGTCCTACAATCCTATTATTGTTGCATCTGCATTTTGCTTCTAACTCCTTATTCTTTGTGCAGGTCTCTTCCAGGATTCTCTCCATACAAAGCATTTTTTTCATTATAACTAGTGATACAGTTCTCTAAATCTGAAACCTGGTACTCAGCTATGTCAATCCTTGTTGAGGGTGTATCCACTTGTTCCTTGAGATGGTTCATTCTCAGAAGGACAAGTTACTTATCTTTGGTAACTTGTCCATCTTTTAGAGACATCTAGCCGCAGATTCCTTAGCTTTAAATAGATACCCAAGCAATGCCATTCCCGGGAGAAGGGACTGTGGACAAATTTACACTAGGAAGTGCTACAGGACTGAGCAACCAAAAAGGCCATCCCAGCACACTGGACTATCCAGTGCAGTAATGTTTGGTAAACGTGTTAAGGCATGCCTATGTTGCTGCCTGACAGATGTGCATGACTGGGACTCCACATTGCAAAGTAGTGGTAGCAGCCTCAGCTCTGGAGGAATGAGATCTTAAGCCATCAGGAGGTTGCTTCTTGGCAAGAGCATAGCAACTTTTGATGCAGAGGTTGACCTACCATGAGATGGTCCTCTTCTGCATCGTACGACCTTTCTGCGTTCCAACATATCCCACAAAGAGATGGTTGTCTACTTGGAATTCTTTAGTGTATTCAATGTAGAACAACAAGACGTTTGTTTGGGCCCAACAATGGAGTCGCTCCACTTCTTTGGAAGGATGAGGAAAAGCATAGAAAGTGAGCTAGGTGACAGATTACCCCACATGGAATGGAGTCACTATGTTCAGAAGGGAAGAGGCCCCAGTGCGAAACACCATATTTTTCAGGGGATATTGAGAGAAAGGGATGTTTGGACAATAGAGCCTGGAAAAAGTAATTGCCACTAAGAAGGATGTTTTGATGGTGAGTTGCCAGAGGGGGCAAATATGCAGAGGCTAGAAAGGAGCACACATTAAGACAGCAAGAACCAATTTAAGGTCCCACTAATGCATAATGAAAGGGGCAGGAGAGAACATATGTAACAAGGCATTTTAGAAATCTATGTACAATAGGAGATTTAAATAGGGAAGGTTGGTTTGGCAGCCTTAGGAAGGCAAACAAAGCCGAAAGATACCCTTCCAAGGTGCCCAGAATAGAGCCATGCTGGGAAAGGGACAACATAAAAGCAGAATATCAGAAAGGGAAGCAGAGAGAGAAAGTCAATAGACTTTTATATACATAATTTTTAACATTTGCTTCACTAGCAGGCGTATACAGTCTTAGTGGGGGGGGATGCCTATCTGCCAGAAAATCATTGCGGACTTAAGGAAGAAGGTCAGAAGCTATTATTAGCCGCCGCTCAATCTCCATGCGACAAGGCGCAGCGTTGACAGATTTGGTGGAGGGCCCTCTCCTTCTGCTGCGACATAAGATCCTCCCGAAGGAGCAGCCTGATCGGAGGATTGAGGTCAGTGTAGAAGCTCGGGATACCAGAATCTCCATACCCAGTTCAGAGCTAAAAGAATTACTTGGGCCTGGTCATTCCTGATCTTCTGGAGAGATCTGGGCAGGAGTGGTATGGGGGAAAGGGGTACAAGAGGCCTGAGCTCCACTCAAGACGAAAAGCATCTCCGAACAAGAGCCGCATTGGAAACTCCAGCACGCAAAACTGCTAAAACTGCCCCTTCTCTGCAGAGGTGAACAAATCTAATCAAGGATATCACCACTGTTGTAAGAACTTCTGCCACCTTTGGATGGAGATGCCATTCATGATCCACTAGGCAACAACGGTTGAGTTTGTCCGCCCTGATGTTGAGGGAACCTGCCAGGTGTTGAACTAGCAGGGATATGCCCTACTGTTCCAGGCATGTCCAGAGACGCAAGGCCTCTTCACAAAGAGTCCACAACCCCACTCCACACTTTATGTTGCAGTACCACACGGCGGGGCTATTGTCTGTGAACACTTGAACTATGAGAAAAGAAGAGGGTGGGACCAGGAGCCAATCTTTAAGCAGGTCCTGCACTCATGGCTCCAAGGAGAACGTATCAGACAAGGGGAGTGCAGTTCCTAAGGGGTGGAAGGAAGGGGAAAAGACAAAACTTTTGTCATGTTGCCCTCAAACACCCAGAGAGGTGTTATGCTTCATCATTGGGCCTTGCTCCTCATCGGGCCGGCGCTGCAATGCTCGACGGGCTCACCGTTTCCGGGGCTCTTTGTCGGAGATCTTTTTAGGAGAAGCCGTCGGGTGCGTGTGGGTAAGGGGCAATGTGAGATGTGGTGCACGTGTGAAGTGGTCTAAAATAGGTCAGGGTCAGTCCTAGGCTCAATAAATGTAATGGTAAGGTAGATCCTGCCTAATTAAAAAGATTTTGGACGCCCTGTCGGACTACAATGATCCTACCAGGTTATCACTAATGTGGGGTCGACATGTTTCGTGCATTAATGTTCCAGAGGAATCTGTTGGCACTTCTTCAGGACCTATGTGTGAAATTAAAGTGCACGACTAGTAGACAGGCTCTAAGACTTTTTTGGGGGTAGCCTGAAGTGGGGCCCTAGTAGTCCTGTACAGGGCAATGTTGAACCTGTGGGAGAAATAAAAACATAAAAACACAGTATTTTAGCGTGGGGCGTAGGGAAAAGGGAGTTTTTTTTTGGCAGGGTTAAAAACTCCAATGTAAGAAGGGTATGTGTGGGCCGTATCTTAAGTGCCTATGGTAACCTGTGGGACCTGAGGTACAAGCGGTGATTAGGGGGTGCTTGTCCCACAGGCAACATAGCAACTAGTGGGCATAGAGCCCAAGCACTCATTGGTTAGCCACCCTACTGATGTAGCCATCCAAACATACAAACAAACAGCCACAGAGTCAA
Source organism: Lissotriton helveticus (assembly GCF_964261635.1). Taxonomy (NCBI): domain Eukaryota; kingdom Metazoa; phylum Chordata; class Amphibia; order Caudata; family Salamandridae; genus Lissotriton; species Lissotriton helveticus. Next base: position 1,443,540,052 of record NC_136059.1, on the reverse strand, counting down.
AGTGCTCAGTTGTGATTCACGTCAGTTTTATGGTCTGCAGATGCTAGTGACCCTGCACGCTTCAGGTAGGGTGGCTCCGGTTGAATTATGTGAAGCAGACAACAGTAAATATAACTCAAGAACTAAGGATCGCCTCAAACCCACGGGGGAATTGAAGGCGGTAGGGAGGCGAGTAATTTATAATTGAAAGCACAATTTTATCCGCCCATGCTAGATATGCATAAAGTGCTCAATAGTACACCCATGTAATCGTAACCACACTGTGGAATTGAATTGCATCAAGCCAGGCGGCGGGGAGGCGAGTAATTAGTAATTGAATGCGCAATTGTATCCGCCCATGCTAGTTATGCATAAAGTGCTCAATAGTACAACCATGTTATCGTAACCACATTGCGGAAGTATCAGTGCCCCCCGTTTGTATAGTAGCAGACCATGTGGGCATGCTGCTACAAACACACACACATATGGTATGTAAAAGGCACTCAGTGCAGCAGTAGGGTAGTGAAACCAAGTATTGCAAATTAGAAAATGTCAAATAACACTGACAGGTAGTTGCATAACACATGTTTGTCATATTGAGTTCGAAATAAGCTAAGCAAGTTGGAATCACCACGGGTTATTTCAGTGGTATATATGAAACAAAATTTGTAAATTACAGTAAACGGAAACAATTAAAAGGAGAAGTTCAACCTTCCGTTTTCTAACTCACATGTAGTACCAGGAGCTACTGCCCGACGTGGGTGATAGGGAGCAGAAAGTTGCTCCACTCCTTTAGGGAAAAGGAGATGAAAGTTAGTGCGGTATTTTTAGAAAATAGGGGTGGTGCTCTTCAGGCTTACCGTAAAGGTGTATGTCAGTGATACTCAAAAGTAGGTGGCGGCAACTCTCCGGTATGCCTACCCTTGCTCCGGATCCCCGTAACTTTGCTTGCAGGATGCGGATGTATTTCTATGGAAGGTCTCAAGGGAACTAGAATATCAACAAGTGCTGCCATCTTGGGGTGGTGTTCGTCCAAAAAACTGTATTGAGACCTGTGTCGATGTACAGTAAGGTGCGCTTTGATAGATTAAAGAAGTGATATAGTGAGGAGCCACCTGCAGCCTGTGTCTCTTGCCCACAGACTATGGTGGCACTATTTCTTGTAATATGTAAGCGCAGTACTTGGAGGCTAATTAAAGATTCCATGCGGAATAAAGTGTGTTGCTATGCACAGCCTGTGTGTGCTGTATGTAGGTATTAGTTGCACCATATCTAATGGTATATATAAAGGCAATGTGAGTTCATGGATGAATGCAAGTACCCAACATAATCAGGGTTGCTCGGGTGATTCCATTCTTATAGGGCGGGTGTGCTGGGTTAACACTTGTGCAGTATTGCATTGCCAACCATAGCCTGCATGTGTGCAGGGATGAAACTCAGATAATACCTCGAGGTGTCTTTAGCAGGTTATTGTGTAAAGGGGTGTAGTGGCTGATTGGTTTTACGCGAGTGTCCACCAACAATCCTTTGCACAGATTTCCATCTCATTAGGGGCTGTATGCAGGGCGTATTTGTTAAGGGCAGGTTGGAGTAGTAATGTCCAGGCCTAAGCGGCCATCAAGTAGGTTGAAGGGTTGGGCATAGATGGTAACAACCAGAGCTATTGTAGGGGATAGCCAGGTAGTTAACCCGAAATTATCTTACATTGAAAGCGGGGCTGGATGAGATTGAACTGAGGGCAGATGTATGCACAGGGAGATGATGATAATCAAGGGGTGCAAAGTACTGGGTAAGCAAAACTCTTATGATACTTCCCTTTCCCCAGGGGTCAGTTGTTAAGCATTGCCCACGGGATATCATCATTAAGACCTCGTGTATGAGCAGAAAGTTTGAAGACCCAGCGTTGTTATTTCCTGAACAGGGACTCTTTGGAGATGTTTTTGTTGTGTTCTAGGATGGTCCATTGGAAATCGTTGGATGAATGTCGTGCTTCTGCAAAGTGTGTGTACAGTTTTGTCGTAGTTTTTCCGCACCGGATGTTGCTCCTGTGTTCTGCGATTCTAGTTTTGATGGTGCGCGTGGTCATACCAACGTACTGACGATTACAGGGGCATGTGAGCAGGTATACACAGTTGTTGGTGTTACAATTAGTGTGTGTTTTTTTGTGTCCAAACCCAGGTGTCTGTTAATGCAATAGTTTTGGTGGCTTTTGTCAGTGGGCACACTACACATTGCCCACAAGGAAAATGACCTGTAACAGGGGTCAGCCCCCACAGGGTGTTCACGTGTGTGGTAGAAGTTTTGGGTCTTGTGTTCACGACCATGCCTTTAATGTTAGACGTTCTTTTGTAGAAAAATCTGGGTTTTTCAAACATTTTCTCTCCCACTTGTAGGATCCTCCAGTTTTTTGTATTACCTTTTTCAGTAAATTGGACTCTGGGGTAAAGGTAGTCACACAGGTAAGGATATCAGCAGTGTGTTTTTCCTGTTTCTCTAGGAGCGCCAGTCTATGGGTGTTCTGGGTTCTTTTCTGGGCATGGTTTATCTGTTTCGATGGATATTGGTGTTTGGTTAGGTTGTCACTGAGTTCAGAAACACTTGAACTAGCCTTCCTTTGATGGAGGGTAGAAAGGCTTTCAATTCCAATCTGATTGCTCAGAGCTCCAACATATTGATGTGGAGTCTGGTTTCACCCGCAGACCAGAGTCATCTGATCGCCAACTCTCCCAGAAGGCCACCCCATCCCAGAAGTGACGCATCTATCCCTACTGTGAAATCTAGTTGGGGAAGAGAAAGGGATCTGTCTCTGACTCAATTGCGGATGTCTCGCGCAGTTCCCTCCGAAATCTGGACCAGGTTAGAAAGATTCCCCCAATACTGCACCCACTGGAACTTCAGGTCCCACTGCATAGCCTGCATATGCCATCTGGCATGTGTCTCTAGCAGGATGCAGGAAGCCATGAGGGCCAGCAGTCTCAGTCATTCTCACCGAAATCCAGGAAAAAGGATGAAACATGGGTATCATAGCCTAAATATCCTGGACTCGCCGTTATGGAGGATAAGCCCAACGCTGCGCTGAATCCAGTACGGCTCTGATGAAAGGGAGCACCCGAGAGGGAGTCAGGTGTTACTTTGGTATGTTAATAGTGAACCCACATGAATGCAGAAGGTTCACCATAGTCTGGAGATGGCCGCGACAGCCTGGAACAAGCCCGTCGTCAGCAGCCAGTCATCGAGATAGGGGAAGACTGGTACCCCTGATCTGCACAGATGAGCTGCGACCAACGCCATCAACTTGGTTAACACCTGAGGAGCGCTGGTAAGGCCAAAAGGGAGCACTGTCATCTGAAAGTGCTTGTGGCCTACCATAAACTGCAGGTAGCGCCAATGAACAGGCAGGACGGAGATGTGGAAATAGGCATCCAGGCGTCCTGCAAGTCCAATGCTACCATTTACTCTACTGGGTGCAGGGCAGATAGGACCTGAAGTAGTGAGCATTGTGAATTTTTTCCTTTCGAGGAAGTAGTTAGGGCTCGTTGGCTAGAATAGGATGACGACCCTTGTCCTTTTTAGGGACCAGAAAGTAGCTGGAATACCAACCACAGCCTACATCTGGCTCCAGAACACTCTCAATGGCTCTGTAGGCCGGGAGATTCAGGACCTCCTCCTGAAGCAAAATGAGATGAACCTCCGTCACCCAGTGCAAGATGGAGGCATGGAGGAATGTGTAGACTCAAAGGGGAGGGAGTAGCCCCTTCAGACTATCTGGGGGACCCACATGTCTGATGTGATGGTCTGTCAGTGGTGGAGGTGATTGGCGAACCTGCCACCAACTGGCTGCCCATGATCTAGAAGGGCAAGTCTAAAAAGGTATGAAGGCTGAGTCTGCATAGGGGGTGGTGGACTGACCTGACCCCTGGCTGCCCGACCCAAGGGGTCAGAACAAGCCCTCGGCCCTGTGAAGTGGTAGAACTGAACTTGCGTGGTCTTGTAGCTGGCGCAGCTGGAAGCCTCTTATGTAGTCACAAAAGGCAGACTGGGGACGTGTGGCCACTGAGAGGCCCAAGGACTTGGCTGCAGCCCTTGAGTCATTAAAGCACTATAGCGCCAATCCTGCCTTGCCTCCAAAGAGACAGGTTCCATCAAAGGGCATGTCCATGAGAGAGGCCAGGACATCCCCCGAAAAGCCAGAAGTTCTCAACCAGGTGTGGCGTCAAACAGCCACCATCGATGAAAGCGCCTTGCCCAGCGAGTCGGCTGTGTCAAGACCACACAGATGGCGAGCTCTGCTGCATCTCTCCCATCTGATACTGCTTAGGAGAGGACGGCCCAGGCCTCCTCCGGGACCTGTGGTAGCATTTGTGTAACTGCTTCAGGCAGTGGGAATAACAGACCAATAAGTATGCAGTGTTTACCAACCGCAATGCAAGGCCGGCAAAGTAAAAACATTCTTACCCCACCAATCCAGTCGCTTGGATCCCCTGTTTGGGGAAGTGGAAGGGAACACGCCATGGAAGGTAGAGCCTGGATCACCAAGTTTTCTGGGTAGGGTGAGTAGTAAGGATCTTGGGTCACCCGAAGCAGGGCGGTGGGGGTAGTCAATTGTCCTATTCACAGGCGCCCCTGAACTGGGCTGGAACCAATAGGACATCTGTAACTGCCTCGTTAAACGACAGCAAGAGTTCTGAAGAAGAGACATCAGGCTGCAGGAGCTCCGTCAAGATATCAGTCTTGAACGTCACGGAAGGGAGATGAAGGTCCTGGATCACAGCTGCCCTTCGCATCCCAAAGCAAATGACGCTCGATCCTCCGTAGCTAAGGTGGGGGGGGAGGAGGGGGGAGGATGTCAGAATCTGGAGAGGTGTCCAGTAAATTGGCCTCTTCCTGATAAGGCTGGTCTTCTAAAGGGTGCAGCATCCCCTCCCAATTTTCTCCCATTTCCAGCCCCTCAGAATAGGGCTCAGGTATTGACCTAGGGCCTAGAGGCACTGGTGGTGCCAGAATCTACAGATGGTTGACGCAATACCGGCTCAGAGTCATCAGGGCTCAGAATGGAGCTGGCGTGGCCGGGGGCACCAGTGGCCCACGGAGCATCGGTGTCAGGGAAGGTTGCAATAGCTCAACTAGCACCGAACCGGATCAACAGCAGGACATTGGCATAGGAGCCTCTGATGCGGAACCTAGTGGAGCACCCTCTGACCCCACAGGGCCTGAAGACATGCCGGGAGCGTCAGGACGCCCAAAAGTGAGGCACATGACCTTATAAGATTGCCTAAGTTAGGTGGGGGGTGCGTGGGCTGCGTAAAATCAGGGAGGCGCGGAGCTGACCCAGCCACAGGTTTCAAAGAATGAGGCCTAGAACGCAGAGGCTCCTCTGTCGCGCCAGCCACAAGACGGGGAGAAGTTGAAGCATGCTTCGACTTCTTGTGCCTCTTACCCGAGTGTCCTGATGCTTTGGAAGAAGAGGACCCCGAGTGTCCTGATGCTTTGGAAGAAGAGGACTTTGTGACTCCTGGAGCGGCACCCCAAACTTCCTTTTGACCGAGACTTTGAACAAGATCCCCAAGGAGTCGCTCGATGCAGTGCCGGGCCTGAAGTAGCTTTAGGGACCGCTCCCTCAAAGCCTTTGGAGCCATAGCCTGGCAGTCGGAGCACACCTTTCAGTTATTGTTGCGCTCCAGGCACCACAAGCAAACGAGTTGCGGGTCCGTCACCAACATGGCGCAGTGAAAGGTGCCACACGGTTTGAACCCAGAAGTCTTCCTAGACATGAGGAAAAACCCTACACACCAAATAGGGGTCAACAAAAGTTGGAAAAGCCTGTCAAAAAGTGACAGAGGCTAGTTCTCTTCACAGATCATTATTTGACTTGCGCAGAAAAAAACAAGCATTGGCATAACCAATAGGTCTCGCTTTTGGGAACTTTTACATTTTAAAAGTAAAGTGTTAGAATGCGCAATTGGTGATGTTTATCTCTTTCACAAACCAGATTGTCGGTACATAGTTTTACAGATTCCTTCCTCGCACTCACCTCCCAAGCATCTCTGAACACACACACACACACACACATTATGAACGCACACTTCAGCATATCCTCACATGCCAGCGCTTGTTTCCTAGGAGATGGCACCTTCTGTAATGACTTTTCGGCCTGTTTAAATATCCTTAGTTAACACGCTCAAATCATTGTTCATTGAAGGTTTTCGACCTGTGACTAGAAAACTAAATATAAGGAAAGCACAAAATGTAATACACATATATACTCATGTCTATTCCTTTTAGTAGCCAACGTTTGTAGTATGTTGGGTTTCTTTTTTTATTGAGGTTGGGTTTCCTATCGACTCAATTAAATGTTCTCACCTTTGCATCTCTCTTCAGACCCGGTTTGTGCACTGACCTGCCACAGCCGCAGAACAAGCATGTTCTAAGCGCTCCAATACACTCACCTCCCTACGATTTTTTTATTTATGTTTTTTTCTTTGATTCTCAGGATGAAGTCACAACACAGTAGACAGAGCATCGACGCAGCCAGGGTGCATGGATATGGTCATAATTCTTAAAGTAGTTCCCTCAAGTCTGACGGGCTACTGTTGCGTTTTTTTTATTGAGTGGGGTGTCGGTTGGGGGGTTGACTGTTGCTATGGACTGTGATGTACGTTTCACACACACTCGGAGTAAGAAGCTCAAATCAGAATGGATATGACTGGAGAGTGGGGTCCCCGTGGCTTGAGAGCAAATGCCAGATGACTGTTCTTGGAAGCACTTATCGGGCTGGTGTCAGGGAGTCAGTGTTTAAGGAAACGTCCCCATCAAACTGTTTGTTAGCTTAACGTGCCTGTCGGTCAACTGGACTGCCCTAATCCTGGGACCAAAGAGAAAAATGTAGTCAACCAAGCGTCAGATATTCACAATGTACTCAGCTGTTTTGTCAAAGGGGGAAAAAACGCAACAATAAACGTCGCCCCTTCCTCTTCTGAAAAAAACAAACATACATTTGTTTTCGGAGGAGTGTTGCCACCGCTCAAACTGCAGCTCCCCCAAGTTTGAAAGCAAGTCAGTCGCTGGAGCTCTACAAGCAGTTATAGCGTCACATGGTGATTTGTGCTTATCTCACTCGGGCTGTGTGTGTTTATTGCACGAAGCAGTGAAGTGACATGTTGTCTACAACTTGACTATTGTGTGCCACGGATGCTGAAGTTTGCTCTACTATTAGACCGTGAATTTTTGGCCAGGAGGATAAATGGCTGCTCCGGTGATGCAGATGTGAATACGACAATTCCCACAACAGCCCTACAGCAAGCCCGGCGGCATTAAAATGTACTTCTCCTGAACGGTATCTCAGTAGTGTCTGCTGTTTAGAAATGCCTTTATTTGCATTGTTTCATCTAAAAAAATTAAGGGAATAAACAACATTAAAAACACTAGTTTTTGTTACACCTTCCATATGACTTCTCGTTTAATACCTCTAAACATACCCTGCTTTGCAGTGACTGCCGCAGGGATTTCTCCTCTGCTCAAAGCAGCCTTTATGCTAGCATTATGTTTGCTGGAAGTCGTCTCTGGGAGATCTTAGCTGTGTTTCCCCCCCAAAAAAAGACCCACAAAGCGTTTCCCTTGCGGGAGGGAGCAGGGGCACCATCTGTTTGCAAGTTAATTACACACAGATGTCACCAAAGCTCGCTCCCGCAAGGGAAACGCCAAACGTGCACGTGTTGTCATTGAAAGCAATGCAAAGTGTGCACGTTTTTGGCCGAAAAAGCAAATCTATTCCAAGAGGTCTACTCCTATTCAGCGCATGTGCACTGAGTAGGCGAGACCTAACGAAGTGATATCAAAGCAAAACCAAAGGGGATGATGGACGGAGTGTTGAACAATGCAAGCACTCACCCCCAGCCAACTGATCTGGGTTTAATCCATCATCATTCTTTAGCTCACTCCGCCACCCCAGTTCAGACATGGCCATATGCAAATAAGTCTGACCCTGTGCATCATGGGAACAGTCCAGCCCGAACTGCCAAGCCATGTCTTTCCTGGACCGGAAACAAGCATCCTGGGACCGGCTTCTGGCTAATCAGCCGTCATCAGCCAGGCTAGCTTGAATCCAGTGGCAAAGTGAGCAAGGGACCAACGTCTGGGCATAACCTGCCAACTTAGGGCGAACAAAGCAAAACCAAAAGGGGTGATGGATGGAGTGTTGAACAATGCAAGCACTCCCCCAGTCAACTGATCTGGGTTCAATCCATCATCATTCTTTAGCTCACTCCGCCACCCCAGTTCAGACATGGTCATATGCAAATCAGTCTGACCCTGTGCCTCATGGGAACATTCCAGCCTGAACTGCCAAGCCATGTCTTCTCTGGACCAGAAACAAGCATCCTGGGACCGGCTTCTGGCTAATCAGCCATCATCAGCCAGGCTAGCTTGAATCCAGTGGCAAAGTGAGCAAGGGACCCACGTCTGGGCATAACCTGCCAACTTAGGGCGAACAAAGCAAAACCAAAGGGGATGATGGACGGAGTGTTGAACAATGCAAGCACTTACCCCCAATCAACTGATCTGGGTTTAATCCATCATCATTCTTTAGCTCACTCCGCCACCCCAGTTCAGAAATGACCCTATGCAAATCAGTCTGACCCTGTGCTTCATGGGAACAGTCCAGCCCGAACTGCCAAGCCATGTCTTCCCTGGACAAGAAACAAGCATCCTGGGACCGGTTTCTGGCTAATCAATAGGTTGAATCCAGTGGCAAAGTGAGTAAGGGACCCACGTCTGGGCATACCCTGCCAACATAGGGCGAACAAAGCAAAACCAAAGGGGATGATGGACGGAGTGTTGAACAATGCAAGCACTCACCGCCAGTTAACTGATCTGGATTTAATCCATCATCATTTTTTAGCTCACTCCGCCACCCCAGTTCAGGCATTGCCATAACATATGATATTGTTCTGCATTCTGTCCATCAACTGTTGTTTTTGCATTTGTCACCCCGAGCAGGACGGGTATGCTCAGACATGAGTCCTGTGCTCTCCATGCCACTGGAATCAAGCTATCCTGACTGATGAAGGCTGAAAGCCCGAAACTGGCCCTAGGATGCTGGTTTCCAGTCCGGGGAGGACCTTGCTTGGCAGTTCGGGCTGGACTGTTCCCATGAGGCACAGGGTCAAGTCTGATTTGCATATGGCTGGTTTCAAACTGGAATGGCATGGTGAGCAAAAAAACGATGGATTTAGGCCCAGATCTCTGTACTGGGGTGAATGTATGACATTGTTCTGCATTCTGTCCATCAACTGTTGTTTTTGCAAAAAGAAGTGATGTCTGCATGCCATAGTGGCACCTATATACAGCCCTACCGGATGCAGGGGTATTGCTCAAAGAAAAATCTTCTGGATTCAGTCTGATGCCTGGGAAATTCAACGGTTGGGAATCTGTGGCTAGATGTCCCTATCTGATATAGTATGGCAATTTTACTGCTGGCAGACAGAAGTCTGTTGTTCATTTCCAGAAGTAATATTTTTGAGTCATTATCTTCTGATGAGCGTTAGATTTGCTTAAAGACATGCTTCTTAAGTTCTGTCTTACATGTTGCATTTATCAGTCGGTTTTGAGTCCAAGTTTTGAATGAACCTACTTCTGCTTCCTGGCTTGATACTTTGTCTTTTCAGAGGTTCTGGCTTTGATTATACCATTCTTTTCTTGAGAGAACTTGTGAAAAGTGCTTGTCAGCTCACTTTCTTTACAGGATCTACATGATTTGAACATGATCTTTCCGTCAACACAGATGGCACATTTACCACACAGCAGGTAAACACATTCATTAGGGGGCTCAAAGCCACATGGCGCTACTTAGGAGGTGATTTCTGTATTGGGTCACTTAATGCAAAAGCAGACCAGCACTCCATCAAAGTTCCTAGTTTTCTGTATGCGTTTGCGATTAAAAAAAAGACCAACAGCGGGGCGTGGCTAAGGAACCAACACGGATGGCAGCGTGAGCTGAGAGCTCCGCGCCAACCACGTCCCTTATAATGTTGGGGGGCCACTTTCGCGGCTGAAATTGCGCCTGGTGGTGTGGTACCTTGCTGAGGGTGTCGAGGCCGCCGCCGGGCATTGTAAGCTGGAAAGCGGCGAGACCCCACTTGCACAAAATGGCGCTGGATTAGAATGCGGAGAGAAGATCTGCCGCTGATCGCGGCGGTCGGCTGCCGAGATGGCAGAGTGGGAGAGCGGGCAGCTGCTGCCCATTGCCGAGCACAGTGAGGTATCGGTGTGCGCTGGGGACGGGGCAGCTGAGTAGAAATCGGAGCGGCGGCGGCCGCGTAATGGTACAGGGCTTCTCCACCCCTCCCCCTCCTCCTGCCTCTTTCCTCCTGGTAACGCGCAGGGCGCCCGGGATTGTAATAGCTGCGGCAGGAACAGTGGCGCGGGACTTCGATGGGCAGTAACGGACTTTGGGGATGTCCAGTGAATTATCTTTTCTGGGCAACAGGCTGGGCAAATAATGAACTGCACGAAATACCAGCATAGCCACCATTCTGTTTCGTGGCGGTACAGCTAGGTGGCAGGAGATCTTGGGACACTTGTCCACTGGCCTGGGAGCTGTTTTTTTGATGGCGAGTCCCTTGTGGCTGTGGAGCTGGTGAGCCGGGCCGGGCGCTGGATGCTGCGCAGTGGGCCTCGGGACAGTTCAGGAGGGACTTGGAGGAATATCTGCAACGCCGCCACTGCGCAATGAGGAGGCACTACAGAGTTGGAAGCGGAGGCCCTGGGGTGAGAAGGGAGTTACCTAGCACGGATTAATGTGCTGACCATTGGCCACTAGGGTACGTGGGAGCTTGGCCCCCGGCGGGCTAGGGACAACATGTTTCACCTGCCAGCTGATGCCACGTGCACTAGGGGTGGTGCAGGAGCACCAAGCGGAGACTGCGAACCATAGGATTGGGCTGGAGCATTGGGACTGGAGACCCTGGAGACAGCATATAGCAGGAGAGTGATGTGGGTGTCCTAAACACTCTTTGCTCGGGCCATTGCTATTGGAACAGGGCTCGTTGCACCCATTGCCGCAAGATCCTGTCTGGAAGAGTGGCCCTGAGAGCTGACCTGCCAGTTGGACCGAGGGCCTGGCTGAGTGCGTACACAGACAGCGCCGCGACTGGTAAGGGAACTGGAGGAGTGCCCTGGGAGCATGGAGGACCACAGGGCCGTCGGCCCCCATTGAGATGTGAGAGGGGTACGTTTCGCAGCAAGGAGCAACGGGCGACGTCACTGGCTGGAGCTGGGGATTAGAGAAGAAGCGTCTGGAATTCATTGTGGACATTGGCCCGGGGAAGAGGTCGATTATGGGAAAGCCGCGAGGGTAAGCAAGGGGGTGCACCCCCGGAACAGGAAGAGGAGACTATCGAAGGTCGTAAGACAGAAGCATTGGTGACCCACCCTGAGGGGATGGTGCAGCAGCAGGTGGAAGTGATACTTAAAGCCATCACGGATACTAGAGACGCCCTTAAGCAGGACATAGCGCAGGTATCAGTGGGTCTGGGCCTTCTCCGAGCGGATCACGCAAAACTAGCAGACCGGGTAAAACAAACCGAAGCCACTTTGGAAGTCTTGGATCCAGCAAACAAGGCGCTTGAGACACAGATGGGTGAGGTACACTGTGGCTTGCAACTCTTGGAAAAGAGAGCGGAGGATGCTGAAGGGCGGAACAGAAGGAATAACGTACAGGTGGTTGGCCTGCCGGAAGGAGTGGAAAGAACCAGTGTGGTGGACTATCTGGAGACCTGGTTTCGGTCAGCAGTAGTCCCAGAGGGATTGCCCCCTTTCTTTACCTTGGAGAGGACACAGAGTGCTGGCACGCCCGTTGAATCCAGGGAGGCCACCCAGACCTGTGGTGGCAAGCTTGCTCCACTACAAAGATAGGGATCTGCTTTTGAACAGGGCGCGTACTGTGGGTCCTTTCAAAGTGGATAATAGCAGTGTGACGTTGTTTCCCGACTACACTTTTGATGTGCAGCGACAGCGATCCTCCTTCTTGGAAGTCAAGAAAGCACTTCAAACGGAGGGTTTACAATACTCATTGATGTTTCCGGCACGCTTAAGAGTGGCAATGGACTGTAAAACCTTCTTCTTCAACACCCCGGAGGAAGCATGGGACTGGCTGGAAGCCTACAGGGCGGGACAAGGAGAGGCTGGTCGAGGATTGGGAGCTGCCGAGGGGGTGTCGCGCCCGCCGCGGCCACGGCGTTCTGAGAGGCGGCGGCTCCGTTCCCAGAGGTCGATGGAAAAAGAAAGGTTGGAGGCGCTCAAAGCGGTGATGGAGATATCTCAAGAACAGGAACGAAAATTGAAAGGGGCGTCCGATTCGGAAAAGGGGTCTGCCGAGACCGCATCGGAGGAATCGGACTCAGCAAGCACCAATTTGCCCCATGTCACGCCAGGGACTGCAGATGAGTTGGTTGATGAGTAGTACAGTAAGACTTTATTCAGGACTGGGTGGTGATTTAGTGTATTGATATTGCCCTCTGAGTGTTCAGACAATGTGAAGTGCATGGTGATGGTGGTGGGGGGTGGGTGGCGGTATGGGGGGGCTTGTGGTGGTGCTCCCTCAATTTGAGGTGCTGCAACAGGAGCTGTGGCATTATTGGACATGGGGTAAGGCGCGAGATGATTGAACAAGTTTGATTAGGAAGCGTCTGGCCCTTGGGCGACTCCCCTGTTGGTACAGTTAGAGATCTCCGGTAGCTACCTAGGACGTGACTCAGTTGAGAATTTGGATGGGTGCTCTTTTGTTAGGAATGACAAATGGGAAAAAAATTCCTAGGCAGCAAGATTCAAACAGTATTACATTGGTTTATCTAACATTATGTGGGGGATAACCCAAGCTTAGTGCAAATAACAAACTGCTGTTTAAAACATATAAAGTATTCTTTTATTAATACATTTTTTAAAGTTTCTTTTCCAAACATCAAAAAGAACAAAAACCAAACATAAATATATGTACCAGTGCCTATACATCAATGAGGATGTATTTACCAAAAGTAACGGGCGGTGAGCACTATGTGAAAAACAACACAATGAAGACAAGCAATACAGTAACAACAATTATACAATAAATGTAATATATGCAAAAGCAAAAGGTTTTGGTAAAAATTTGAAGAAAATGGAGCTGTTGATATATTGTGGCCGATGGTATCTGTAGTACCAGTGCTCTTTTGTTAGGACCTGTTCTGGGGAGGGGTAGTTGGGATAAGTTGTGTATGTTGTTTGGGGTACTAGGGGCTGCCGGTGTGTCCATGGTGAAGGTGTTGAGGTGCCAGGGATTAGCAGACTACTATGGGGACCCTGCTCGATTTTAAGTGCCTAACGTGGAGTGTAAGAGGGATGCATTCAATGCGTAAACGCCACAAGATGCATGCTTATTTGGTGAGGAGGGGGGCACAAATAGCTTTCCTGCAGGAGACCCACATAGATCGAGCGGAGAGCAGCGTGTTACAACGTAGATGGCGAGGGCAGGTCTATTGTACAACATATTCGGCTTTTGCCAGGGGAACGCTGATATGGGTTCGAGCGGGGTGCCCTTCCAGATGACCCGCCAGTTTGCTGACCCGGAGGGGAGGTTCGTAAGGGTGGGGGGTAGACTGAATGGCTTAGACATAACATTATGTAGCATATATGCACCTTCTGTTGACCAGATGGCCTTTTTTAACCACCTTTCAGGGAAGCTAGCACCTTAATTAACTGGCCCAGTGATATTAGGGGGAGATTTTAATGCCATACCGGACGTTGTTATGGATAGATCACATCCACCGTTGCTGGAGGCCCCTGTACATAGAATAGCTAAGGCCAGAAGGGAATGGCAAGACAGGTGGGAGCTGGTGGATTCCTGGCGAATGCAGCATCTTGAGGAACGGGACTACTCTTTCTTTTCTGCCTTGCATGACCTACATGTACGCCTGGATGCTATGTTGTGCACGCCCGACATACATGCAAAAGTACTCCACAGTGAGTATTTGACCAGAAGAATATCAGATCATAACCCTTTAATGCTAACGATTAGGTGGGCGCAGGAGACCTGCAATACCGGTGTGGCGCTTAAGACCGGAGATGCTGGAGGACACTGCTTTCCGTGGGGACATAGAAACAGGCATTGAGCAATACTTCACTGAGAATGAAGGGACGGCGTCAGAAAGAGCGATAGAGTGGGATACATTTAAGGTGGTGGTGCGGGGACTGTGTATTGCCAAACAGGCAGGCGTAAGGAAGACATTGGTGCGAGAAGTGGAGATATCGAAAGAATGGAGATTGAATAAGACGTCCCTTCATGTGCTATCGCAGTGATGGCCAAGGTGACACTGAACAACACAGAGCTCCACACCGGCTGGTGTGGAAGACAGAATAATCAGAACAGAGGACATCACGCCTCACAGGAGTGTGTCTGACGACACCCTCCCCCTGCGCAACCACACCTTGTTGATTAAATCAATGATAACAAGGCTGTCCAATCCTTTTACAGTCCTGAGGAAGACCCGCTTTTAGATGCACCAAGCCAGCGCATCCATTCAAGGGTCGAAACGTCGACGTTCTATGTATAGGTCCACACGGAGTTTCAAACGAATTAGAGAAATAATATATGTTTGAAAACAACTGTAACTTATATGTGGACACCTATGATGAAATAGAGTGTATATATGTTTTATGTATAAGTCTTTTTGATTTCTTTGTAGCACTAAGTCACCAGTCACGACCTTACCTTTTCATTTATACACTGTGTTGATGTATTGTTTTTGTTTGGACAGTTTCCTTAACAAACTTAAGAATCAAATCATTTGCAAGGCAAAATACTAAAGATTTGTCTAAAAAAGTCAATTGTGGTCAGGTGTTGTTTTTTCCTGTGAAAGTTTTTTCCTTTGAAATTAGTTTTTTCTTTTGAAATTCATTTTCCAAACATATCACTCAGAGGATAGGTCTGTTTCAGGATCCATTCATATGGTTTCAATGTAAATGTAATTCCCAACAGAACCACTGTGCTTGTCTAAATTTAACTACCCAGGTTCTGAGGGTCACTGTGTTACCCCTTTAATTCTAATGGCGAGAAGTGGAGGCAGCGGAAAATCGGCTGCGAGGGGCAGAGAAAAAGATACCTGGGTGTTCGTAAGTACAGGATGAATTTTTGGAGGCAAGAGAGGAAGTGGTGAGTCAGATATGATCACAGGGCGTATCTGGCACGAGCACATGCTGAGCAGGATAAAGCTAGTACACTGTTGGCTCGACTTGCTAACCCAGCACCACGGGGCACGCCTGTCCTGGCGCTGCATTCTTCAGTGGGTATGCCGGTCTACACCCAGAGGGGATTAATGATCTGGTCCTAGAATATTATGAAGGGCTGTACACGAGCCGCTTGATGGACTCCGATGACGCAGGGGAGGAGTTTTTGGCGGATATTGCATTGGCCCGACTGGAGGAAGAACAGGCGGAGCTTCTAGGACAGGACATTACGCTGGGGGAAGTACGAGGTGCCATTAAACATATGGCACGTAACAAGATACCGGGCTCAGATGGCCTACCTAATGGTTTTATTTAACTTATATTGACATACGTGCCCCAAAATTGTTGATGGTTTATAAAGAGGCACGGACAGTGGGAAGGCTTCCGATTTCTATGAGGGAGGCTGTTGTTGTCCCTCTTCCGAAGCCAGGAAGAGACGCCTTAGACAGGTCGGCGTATCGCCCATTGTCTATGCTGACGTCTGACTATAAGATATTAAGCAGAATATCGGCGGCGCGGCTTCTACCTTACATGGTGCAATTGGTCCACCGTGACCAAGCGGTCTTTATCCCGTCTCCGAACACGGCTGTTAATGTGCCGCGCCTCCTTCGTCTATTGGATGCAGACCACGTGGACACTCCCAGTGCTGCGGTGCTCTCAGTGGACATAGAGAAGGCATTTGACAGCCTGGAGTGGCCGTATTTATATAGCACAATGCGTGCCTTGGGGAGGCATTTGTGGGCTGGATGGGACTACTGTATAGAAATGTGACAGCCAGGGTGCGGACGGGAACGACAGTATCCTCTCCCTGTTCAGTAAATCGGGGAACGCGGCAAGGATGGCAGCTGTTGCCACTGCTATTTGCATTGGCCATCGAGCCACTGGCTGTGCAAGCTAGAATGGGGTGCCACTACCGGGGCCTGGCCTTGCGGGGCACTGCACAATATATATATATCCCTATATGCGGACGATTTGTTAATTTTGCTTGCCAATACGGGGGAGGCTCTGGAAGGAGCGAAGACACTGCTGAGGGTGTTCGGAGAGATTTCGGGGCTGGGGGTTAATTGGGGGAAGAACTGTCTCTTTCCGGTGCTTTCGGGAAGGGCAGGACCTGTTCAGGTGGCGGGAATTCGGTTGGAACCATCGTGTTTGCCCTATCTTGGGACTATTATTTATCATGCCCCAGCGGATTTGCTGGAGGGGAATGTAGGAAGGGCCCTGCGCGGACTATGAGAGAGCCTGTCCTTTTGCAGTACTCTTCGGTTGGAACCATCGTGTTTGCCCTATCTTGGGACTATTATTCATCATGCTCCAGCGGATTTGCTGGAGGGGAATGTGGGAAGGGCCCTGCGCGGAGCCTGTCCTTTTGCAGTACTCTGCCACTATTGGTGGCCGGGAGGCTTGTCCTGGAAAACTATATTCCACCAACAATATATGCAGTTATACACAATAAAGCAATTTTTTGTGAATCAATTAATCACTGTGTTTCCTTTCATGAATTCTTTATCTTAACAACCACCTTTAGTTGTAAGTTAAACAATTACATCATTGTTGCAATATTCATGATATTAGTACCTAAACATGCGTATTTTCTCACATTATACAATTGCTAATGAATTTACACCTTTCTATAACTGCTTGTGTTTAGTAGCTTACTCATACATAATAGAAAATCATCGAAATGCAAATTGTACATAGGTTATATGCTCGTGAATTTCATCGAGTCCGGAGCCCAATGCATTTCGGGAATTCAATTTCCCTTCATCAGGTGTAGATCTTTTTAGCAAGTCACTATTGTGCTCGTTAAAAAATTCAGCATGCCAGCGCATTGGTTTTCAATATCGGCTTGGGATTTATTTCAATATAAAGCACGATCAGGTAACGATGTGTTTGATTTGGATTTAACAGCACATATTCGGAGTTGCATGTGTAAACTGGCGGAGCACTGTGGATGCACATACATGTCCATCTTAAATTCCGCACTTAACAGAAACAACTATGGTGAACTAATTAGGTCTTTCGCACGAATTTAAACTCAATTCAATATTTTTCTTTTTTGGCATGCTGAATTTTTTAACGAGCACAATAGTGACTTGCTAAAAAGATCTACATTTAACAATGAGACCCCCGTGCAATGTAATTTAATTAGAAAAGAAATGACTGTTTTCACATACGAGTATTATACATCATTTGTGTTTTCAACACCTTTCTGTTTTAGGAGATCGCCCCTGATGAAGGGAAATTGAATTCCCGAAATGCATTGGGCTCCGGACTCTATGAAATTCATGAGCAAATAACCTATGTACAATTTGCATTTTGATGATTTTCTATTATGTATGAGCAAGCTACTAAACACAAGCAGTTATAGAAAGGTTTAAATTCATTAGCAATTGTATAATGTGAGAAAATACGCATGTTTAGGTACCAATATCATGAATATTGCAACAATGATGTAATTGTTTAACTTACAACTAAAGGTGGTTGTTAAGATAAAGAATTCATGAAAGGAAACACAGTGATTAATTGATTCACAAAAAATTGCTTTATTGTGTATAACTGCATATATTGTTGGTGGAATATAGTTTTCCAGGGTACTGTGCGCACTGCTTGCAGACCTAGTTCTGCATCATCATATTCATTGTAGACAGTGGTGGCCAACAGCAGACGTAGTGCGGCACCCCACACATAAAATGTAGACATTTAGATAACGAGTACATCACGTTTAACAGTGTGTGTGCACCTCTATTCTCATAACACACGGGAGGGTTGTACGCCGGAAGATGGTGGCGCTCCCCCGCCGGTTACATTATTTTAGGAGGTTGCCGCTTTGGATACCGGGGTCAATCTTTAAGCAGATTCGGTCTATGGTTAGCGGCTTCTTATGGGGCAATGGTAGAACGTGAGTGGCACTGCCCACCATGTTGAGGCCCAGAGCAAAGGGGGGTCTGGCGGTCCCCGGCTTTGAACTATATTACTTGGCAGCTCAGCTGCAGTGGCTCACGCGGGCAGTGGCTCGAGAATTTTGGGCCCCAGAGGGTCAGTGGATTCTTCGTCATGTGCTCTCATTTATTATATTGCAACAACCCTTGCATCTTGGGTCGCTCACTGCTGAAGAGCAGACGTTGCGGCAATGTTGGACCCGGAACCACCGCAGAGCTAGCATTAGTCGCCCATATGTACCGGAGATCCATCTCGGCATGTACACTGCACTCCCACACGGGGAAGACTGGTCAGCGCTAGCACACTGGGAGATGATGGGAGTCCAGGTCATGGGGGATTTGTATGAGGATGGGGTACTACTGCAAGAAAGGTATGACTTGCCGCAAGGGGATTATTTGCTGCATGCAGCCCTGGTTTCAGCTATAGGGCGCCACTGGAGGGAAGGGCTTTTCGAACCCTAGGCTTCTATAGCGTGTCAAAATGTAGTGATGGCGGCAGGGACATTTAAGGCAATCACATGTATCTACAGGAGGTTAGTTACGGAGGGCCTGCACCCACTGACGGAGTTACAGGGAAAGTGAGAGGCAGACTTTGGGAAAGAAATACTGGAACGAAGTGGGCTCAACTGATCCGAAGGGCCTGGAAGAGTACACAGAATGCCAGGTCTCAATTGATACATTTGTCTATCTTGCATAGGGCCTATTTAACCCCGGCCACGATTAATCGATACTTTTGGATGGAAACTGCCCAGTGCCCGTGCTGTAACTTGGGGGGGAGGAGTTATCTCATATGCTGTGGTCTTGCGGACAGTTGGGAACATACTGAAAGGAGGTAGTAGAACTGCTTTGTGGACTCATGGAGCGCCACATAGATACCAACATGGGAACCTGTATATTGCATTGGTTTCCTCATACTTCTAGACAAAAATCACAAGTAAGTTTTTAGACCTAGGCCTACTACTGGCTAAGAGAAAGATCACGACCCAGTGGAAGTCATGCAGAGGGCCTACTATAGGGAAATGGAAATCGGAGCTGCTCAAGTGGGCCACGAGTGAGAAATCAGTTAGGTTGCAACAGGCTAGACGCGCTAACAATGAGAAGGCGATGGAAGCAGCAAGAGCATGGGAAGCCCTAGTGATAGCACTACAAATACCTGAAGATGACTCGGAGGCGGAACCTGCTGGAGAAGATGTGGTGGGCTCCCCCTGATCATTCTGGGAGAAGATATGGTAGTGCAGGCCCTGCCCTGTGGGGAATGACAGGAGTTGTGTGGGAGGTATGAGGCATAGCAGGTATTGTCCCCTTAAGGATCCTG
The DNA here is from genome assembly GCF_964261635.1 of Lissotriton helveticus. Classification (NCBI taxonomy): domain Eukaryota; kingdom Metazoa; phylum Chordata; class Amphibia; order Caudata; family Salamandridae; genus Lissotriton; species Lissotriton helveticus. Next base: position 1,443,520,564 of record NC_136059.1, on the reverse strand, counting down.
AAACGAGATAAAAAGGACCAGATACACATATTGAATTACGTGATTAGAGATTTCGACACACCAGTGGCAGAGGGAGGGGGGAGGGACCGGAGCAAGATGATGTGCTGTGAAATGTATGGCTTACAATGTGCATAAGTTAGCGTAAGGCAACTGATAACGAGATCCTATTGTAACGGATAGGTGTGTGTTCCGTTGACCGCTGTACTAGAGTCTATCTGCACTTGAGGTGTAAAAGAGGAAAAGATCATCGTGGGAAGTTATAGGAGCCTGTGAGGTACATTGTTTATTGTTAAAGTATGATTATTTTGTGTGGTTTTGTAAAATAATAAAAACAGATTTAAAAATAAACAATAAAAAGACCAACAGCTTGCAATTCATTAAGATCGAAGCATATCTTTGCTGTAGCATTTGTAATATTCACAGCCCTCTGTGTGGGCTTTTTAGGCACCTGAGAAATGTGACCGAGACAGTGCATGGTCAGCCTGGCAATGATGCATGTGTTAACAGTTTCTGAATGTATTGTTATCGCTGGCCAATAGAAAGAGACAGGTGAAAAAGATGTTTTATAAATTGGCTTAAGACAATACCAGAGAATGTGTGATACATGGCTTTAATCTGTTCTATTGACATGTTGACCGATGCCATCAGATTCCATGTCACTGCACTTCCTGTTATCTATTAATAATCTGAATAACTGCATGGTAAGCAAGAAGCATTGGTAATGTATTTGTTTCGCCTGTGCAATAAATAAAGAACTGTTTTCATTAATCAGAGTCCGGGAGAAGGAAAGAGCTCCCTGACAGATAACACAGGAGTGGAGAGGATGTGGTGCAGCGGCCAGAGCTGCTGACTCGAGAGCTAGGGGTCCCAGTTCGAATCTCAGCAGTGCAGCGCAACATCCTGTGATTCTATGCAAATCACTTAATCTCTCAGAGTGATAAATTGTTTTTTAAATATGCTGCAAGAGTACAAGGCAAAACTTTGTGAAAATATAGTTCCACCAAAGCGGATGTTAACAGTACTTTTGGAGCGGGAAACTGATAAGAGAAGTAGTCGAGGAACAAGCATTGGTAAATGCAGGAAAATATGCTACAGCCAATATAAATGGAAGAAATGTGAGTGGCACGCACAGGAACCAATGAGAAGCCAGAGTAAGTCCCCTTTAAGATTATATTAAAAACAGATTTCTCAAGCACAGTACAAGAGCTGTACAGGTGAAACCTAAAAACAAGGAGAGTACGTTCTGAGGCACACCCAGTTTTCTTTTACCTTGAAGGTCTAGGTGTAGTCCGTAAACCTTACTAAACATGCAGAGGACATGTAGTGAATGATCCAGTGAACTCTGAACAATGTTAATAGTTAGATAGATATCAGCTGTTCTAAATTTCAATGTGAGAAAACCAAGTGAAAATGAGAATGTTCCTTTTATCACTAAGGACACTGCTGGTGAGCGCAATATCAAATAAATAATAGAAGTAAGCAGGTCCAAGTTAACGTCCAGAGAGAGGACAAAACAGATAACTAACAGGAGGGTCTGGGGTTTACATTTGGGTGACAATATTAAGAGACAGCAATAGACAGCGCTGTGCGAGCATATTTCTAAAATCTTGTATGTGAACTTCACGCATCCACAGTCAGCAGATGGATCTCAACACTTTTATATTGCTTTAATAAAGCAACAAAAGACAAATGTATATCAAGATGAAAACACAAAACTATTTTACTGCTGCCAATGGCGATTCAGACTGCTTGCAACTGTAGAAACCATTTTAACGTGTTCAAGCCCTCTTTTAGGATTCAGTAAATGATCACAAACTCTTAAACAGGTTCTTTTTTTATTTTTATAATGCATGCCATTTCCTTTAAGGAAAACAATGTACTTTAAAAAATAAAGACTTTTGAAAAAGTTAACTTTATTTAAATGCATTTACGGACTTAATTATCAGCTGACCCCTCCAGAAGGCTCCTATCCTTGTGATGGCATCCAATCAGAATAAGTCGCAATTTGAAGCTTACATAATTACTCTTCATGAGGTAGGTTGGATTACGACCCTCTAAGAATGGGAATTGTGTGAATCAAACTACTGCAACATAGGTTGATTCATAAAATTCCACCCTGGTTGCAAAAATACTGGTTGCCAGTGTTACTTCAGGCCCACAGTGTTTGACAAATAGGGGAACTGTTTTTGAAATCCTGTTAAAGCTAATTGCAACCATTATAGCAGACCTCTAAAAAGCATGCATACCTTTTTAATGTAATCATCTATAACCTTTCAGCTAAAGGAAGGTCTCTTTAGTAAGGGTAACAAAGTAATTAAATAGTTTTAACTTAGGCTTATTAATCGGGAGTTTCATGCCTTACCTCTTCTGTTTTACCCGACTTGAATTCAATTTTCTTGGAGCTGGGTATATAATCAATTCCGGGAGTGGCAGAGGGTGGATCTGAAAGACGCGTGCCACACCACACCGAGGTGGGAGTGGAAAGGTCAGTGCCATGCCGGAATACTGGAATATCGATAGTCCCTGCGAAAAAGGCAGACATTAAGTAGGCCTCAGAAGAACACTCGTATATGCTACTTAGAGGTGAACTACAGACTAGTCAACATTTCATTGAGACAAAAAAATTAGCTGTTGAACAAAGCCTAAACAAATGTTACACATGACAGTTCATTTGTGGGACAAAATTTCCTATCACTAACCTGCATCCTCACTGACAGTAAATGTAGCGTTCCCCAGGTATACTGTTGAGACATCATTAGGCCCTTCAATTACAACTTTTGCAGATGCAATGCTGCCAAGCCTGGCATTGTCAGAAGGATCAATGAGAGCAATTTCAAATTCCTCCTCCTCTTCATATTCACGGTCATCAATTAGGGTAACGTCACAGGTTGTCATCACCACACCAGGTCCAAAAACAATGCGGTTCTCATTAGACATTCCTCGAGATTTATAATCAGACCCTGATTCGAGTGCAAAGAGGCTGCTACCTTTGGCAGATTTTGGTACAGTGTAGCAAACAGCGGACACAACGATACTGGAATCCCCTAGAACAAAATAAAATAAAAGCAACAATTTTGCATTTTTCACACTCCAGTATTTTATTTGTTACTGATAGGACATTAATATATTCCCTCCATGTTAATATGACTACATAGATTAAAAAAGGCATTCCTAATTTCTATATAATTTTCAAATAAGAAATTACATTGTTTTTTAAGCAAAGCCCTAATTATAGCTGGTATTTTACTTTATGTTATATGGAATATAGCTTAACAACTGCAAACCGCTGGCTAAGCCTAGTGCACATTTTGTAAGTACTACAAGAAAACATGAGAGCACTCTTTCCATCACAAAAGGTCAAGCTGGTATGTTTGCACATATATAAATGATGCTCTAATAGTGAGTGTGTGTCTGCACGTGTGTGTCCGTGTGTGTTTGTCCGTGTGTGTTTGTCCGCGTGTGTGTGTCTGTGTGTGTCCGTGTGTCCCCGCGTGTGTGTGTCCGCGTGCGTGTGTGTCCGCGTGCGTGTGTGTCCGCGTGCGTGTGTGTGTCCGCGTGCGTGTGTGTGTGTGTCCGCGTGCGTGTGTGTGTGTCCGCGTGCGTGCGTGTGTCCGCGTGCGTGCGTGTGTCCGCGTGTGTGTGTGTCCGCGTGTGTGTGTGTGTCTGTGTGTGTGTGTGTGTGTGTCTGTGTGTGTGTCTGTGTGTGTGTGTGTCCGTGTGTGTGTGTGTGTCCGTGTGTGTGTGTGTGTGTCCGTGTGTGTGTGTGTGTCCGCGTGTGTGTGTGTGTGTCCGCGTGTGTGTGTGTGTGTCCGCGTGTGTGTGTGTGTCCGCGTGTGTGTGTGTGTGTGTCCGCGTGTGTGTGTGTGTGTCCGCGCGTGTGTGTGTGTCCGCGTGTGTGTGTGTGTGTGCGCGTGTGTGTGTGTCCGCGTGTGTGTGTCCGCGCGTGTGTGTGTGTCCGCGTGTGTGTGTGTCCGCGTGTGTGTGTGTCCGCGTGTGTGTGTGTGTGCGTGTGCGTGTGTGTGTGTGTGTGTGTGTGTCCGCGCGCGTGTCCGTCCATCCATCCATCTATCCGTGTCTGTCCATGTGTGTGTCCGTCCGTCCATGTGTGTGTCCGTCCGTCCAAGTGTGTGTCCGTCCGTCCAAGTGTGTGTCCGTCCGTCCAAGTGTGTGTCCGTCCGTCCAAGTGTGTGTCCGTCCGTCCAAGTGTGTGTCCGTCCGTCCAAGTGTGTGTCCGTCCGTGTGTGTGTGTGTGTGTGTGTGTGTGTGTGTGTGTGTGTGTGTGTGTGTGTGTGTGTGTGTGTGTGTGTGTGTGTGTGTGTGTGTGTGTGTGTGTGTGTGTGTGTGTGTGTGTGTGTGTGTGTGTGTGTGTGTGTGTGTGTGTGTGTGTGTGTGTGTGTGTGTGTGTGTGTGTGTGTGTGTGTGTGTGTGTGTGTGTGTGTGTGTGTGTGTGTGTCTGCGCCCGTGTGTGTGTGTGTGTGTGTGTCTGCGCCCATGTGTGTGTGTCCACGCGTGTATCCACGCCCGTGTGTGTGTGTGTGTCCGCACACGCGTTTTCGCGTGTGTCCACCTGAAACCTTGGGGACAGGTTTCTCCCAATAAATAGTAACCACAATGTAAATATTACACATATAGCTCATATACTGGTGCAAAACCTCCAAAGCCTTTGCGTGCATTAGAAGTGTGAGCACAGAACATAAAGATTTTGAATATAAATGAATATCACAATTAGTCTGCTTGAAAGTATATGTAAAACTATTTTAACAGCATACAGATCAAATCAATGCTGTCAAGTACTTCTTGCATCTCTATACAAAGCAATCATTTATACACATTTACAATTTTTACCACTACATCTGTAAATGAGATCTATGAACCTTTTCTTTCAACTGGTGCAAACAGAAACGCAGAACTCTCGCTGGCACGATAAATCTTCTTGTCAAATTGAAGAGTCGGTACATCCTCTGTGTCATTGATGTTGACTTTGACTTTCGTAATCTCTCCTAACAAGGCATAGGCCGGCATGCTGAGCTCCACAGTGAAACTCTCAATGTTTTCAAATACATTGTCGTCATTGATGACAATAGTGCAGGCGCTGGTATCCTCCCTTTCATCAAACTGGACCTGTCCAGAGAAATTGTGAATAATATCAGTTCTTAATTTCCAGCACATTAAACCAGATTATATAGAGCTTGATTAGTCGGTTTAAGACCTGAAAGTACGCACAACAGTTACACCTGTGCTTGTCAAATATGAAAGGAAGCCTTAACCGACTAGTCCCATTGTTAATTGAATTTGGAGCTATACCAAATGGTAATACAGTGTATGACTGGGTAGGCTTGTGAACATATTTTACACTATCTATATACACCTGCAAACATACAATCATCAAAACTAGGCATGATCTCAGGGTGGACTAAACTACCATTATTTTAGAGGCAAATACCAAAAACAAAAGAATGTTTTGTTAGATGTTCTGATGTGTAAGGAAAGGTCTTTTTTTGTATGGTCTCCCGCAGGTTTTTGGATTGATGCTGCTGGTTTTTCGACTCTAACAGTGCACTAAGACCTGATAACCAGACCTCAGTGCATGTATCCTTACCCTCAATCTGGTATGTCGAATTGGCTCTTATCCAATTGGCTAAGCTAACTTACCTGCGAGTCACTATGAAATGGTACTCAGCGTTTCCAGGCCATATAAGTTGAAGCCCCCCATCCCACCACTCCGAAGGATTGCAGCACTGGTTGTGGGGGGGTGGGGAGGGGGCAGGAGAAACTAGCAAAATGAGATTAGGCCATTTGCAAGCTGAAAGAGTAGTTTAAACTGTTACTTTGTCATTTAACCTAATGGCAACGCTAGATATGCCCCTTGGTATATGTATTAGAAAACCCTAGGGCAGGCCTAGCAAGTTACACGCTGGACCCTCAGCTGCACTCACTCAAACGGTGCAACCAAAGTGTGTCATCCAAGGTATCAACAACTAGTTACATTCAGCCCGACTTTATTCTCAGGTCGAAATTAATGTAACAAGTTTCAGTGGGCAATTTTAGCAAACTTGCCACTTTGTTGCCCAAACTGGCTGTACACGGCGTCCTGTAGCAGAGACAGCTTTCAAGTCTTCCTAGGGAGATGTGCTGACGACTCACATGAAAGGATACAATGGAGGCCATCTCCAGCAGGAGTTATCACCTTCCTCATGCAGTAAGTTACACAGGTGTTGGCTAAAAGGCGATTTTCAAAAGAGACGCCACTTTTGAAGGGCAAATGTGTGACACTTAGGAGAGGGGCTACACTGTTCAGACAGACAGGTTAGCTCTAGGGACAGGAGAGGAGAAACGAGTTGCCAATCTGGATCGTGCAGTCCCCTTGGTAGCCACACCTATGGGTTAAGCCAGGGAGCTCCACATGCTGAGAGAAGGGTCCTGCCATACTTCAAGTGGGCAGAATGGTACATACTGGGATGCCCATATGCCTACCTTCACAGAAAATGGTCATCAGAAGGGAGGGAACCGGTTAGCTCATTGCCACCCAACTGCATCCTGCCCTGAGGGCATTTTTTTCTAAGCGCAAATAGGGCACCCAGAACTCAGATCTTGACTGGACTAGAAGGACAGAAGAAGGACTGCCCTGCTGCACCATGAAACCGGCATAGAGAGAAGCTGCACTGGTGTGGACTTACCTGGTGAACCTAGTAGACAGCAAAGGAGAGGGACTTTCCCTGCTGTGTCCTGCTGGAGAAGAAGTCCTCTGCAGAGCTCAGCCAAAGCCAAGAGTCAGTGAGCTGACCTCCTGTTCATTGCAAAAAGATCAATTGATGGACAGAATGCAGAACAATGTCATACATTCACCCTAGTACAGAAAGCCGGGCGTAAATCCATTGTTTTTTTGCTCATCATGCCACTCCAGTTTGAACCCAGACATATGCAAATGAGTCTTGACCCTGTGCCTCTTGGGAACAGTCCAGTAAGAACTGCCAGGCAAGGACCTCCCCGGACTGGAAACAAGCGTCCTAGAAATGGTTTCGGGGTTTGACCCCTCATCAGTCAGGGTAGCTTGACTCCAGTGGCATGGATAGCACATGACCCACGACTGGGCATACCGGTCCCACACTGGGTGAAAAATGCGAAAATAACAATTGATGACAGAATGCCGAACAAAGTCATACATTGACCCAGGTACAGAGATCCGGGCCCAAATCCATTGTTTCTTTGCTCACCATGCCATTCCAGTTTGAACCCAGCCATATGCAAAGCAGTCTTGACTATGCTCCCTCTGGCAACAGTCCAGCCTGAACTGCCAGGCCAGGTCCTTCCTTGAATGGAAACAAACATCCTAGGACCGGTTTCAGGGTTTCACCCCTCATCAGCTAGGATAGCTTGACTCCAGTGGCATGGAGAGCACGGATCCCACATCTAAGCATACCCATCCCACTCGGGTGACAAATGCAAAAAGAACAATTGATGGACAGAATGCAGAACAATGTCATACATTGAACCCAGTACAGAGATTTGGGCCTAAATCTATCGCTTTTCTGCTCACCATGTCATTCCAGTTTGGATCCAGCCATATGCAAATCAGTCTTGATCCTGTGCCTCATGGGAATAGTCCACCAAGAACTGCAAGGCCAGGTCTTCCCTGGACTGGAAACATATAGCTGTGTCTAAACTGGGGTGACTAAGAGAGTTAAAGAATGATGATGGATTCACCCTAGATCTGTGACTGGGAGTGAGTGTCTGAAATGATTCAGCGCTCTGTCCATCATCTCCTTGTGTTTGCTTGGTTCGCCCTAAGTTGTGAGGGTATGCCCAGTCGTGGGTCCCTTGCTCAATTTGGCACTGGATTCAAGCTAGCCTGGCTGATGAGGTGTGTTACCCTGAAATTGGTCCCATGATGTTTGTTTCCGGCCCAGGGAAGACATGGCTTGGCAGTTCGGGCTGGACTGTTCCCATGAGGCACAGGGTCCAGACTGCTATGCATATAGCTGTGTCTGAACTGGGGTGGCAAAGTGAGATAAAGAATGATGATGGATTCAACCCAGATCCGTGACTGGGAGTGAGTGTCTGAAAAGTTTCAGTGCCCTGTCCATCATCTTCTTGTGTTACCCTCCTGTTCACAGCACAGTGACACAATAGCTTCGGAACCTGCTGGGGCAAATTGATATCCTAGAATCTTGCACTCGCCGAATATTGCCACCGAGTAGCACCAGGGACAAAGAACCAACACAAAGTTGCACCTGAGTTGACTAAGTTCAAGAGTGTTGTCAGACTGCAACTGGGACCTCCAGAGGACAATTTATGACCCAGGAAGGACAGGTCCGGGACCACGATACTGGACGGTTGCAGTCCAGTGGGAACTGGACTTTTATCAGCATCGACAGGACTTCGAGGGACGTCGACCCTGTGACAAGGACAGCCTCACTCCCTTCCTGGATCGAGGAGTAGTCGCACAAAGACCACCAATCGACCGCTAATCAGACACAGCATCCTTTGACAATCTTCAGTCTCCTTCATCCCTAGTATCAGGACCACTTCCACAGGAAAGCCCTGAAAGGATAAAGGTGTGTGGTATCAATTTGAGACTGTGGCATCTGCTGAGGTAACTGTTTGAGAGACTCCAAGTGGCTGCATTAAACCCAGCCCAAACGTTTTAGTGAATAGGTTTCAAATTTGTTGAATTTGTCAATGCTTGTTCGTGGTTGAGGGAAATACCTTGTTTTACTACACCATGTAGATTCTATTTCTCCGGAACTGATCCAGTGGTAAACCAGCCTCAGATACTCTTAATCCTCATATTCACTTTGGGCCCATATACACACACAGCCACTTACACAGGCCAGTTTAATCCACTGGGGTCAATTTTATGATTGTCCGACTGAGATTTAGTTATCTAATACTTCAAACCAAATCTTTCACAGATCAAAAAAATATTTCCTCTGGTCAATGGACCAGAGCTAAACTAGTTGATGGTGAAATGACATGAAATAAACTCTACTTTCTTTGCAAATGGAAATGACCACAGACTCAAGAAACGTTTTAACACCTTCGGTGCTCCTGACAAGACCAGCTCTTCATGAGTCACAGTGGAGCTGTGTTCATGACGAGCTGGTCTCGTCATAACGGCTCTGTGCCGCCCAAGCGCGATTGATTCCCCGCCTTTTCGGGCGAATGAATCAGTGGGCGAGGTCGTGGCGAGACCAGCTCGTCATGAGCACAGCTCCACCATGACTCATGACGAGTTGGTCTCGTCATGAGCACCGCGGTGCGGCGCTCAACTCACGCCCGCCTGCACCGTGGGGAAATTACCCCCGCAGCGAAGGGGTTAAATGTTTATATAATGAAATTCATGTAAGCCAAAATCAAAGTGCAAAAAGATTCTCCATCACCCATGGGAGGAAAAAGATTCAAATTAAGAAGGCTTTTAATGAAGGTAACTGGAAATGAGAGGATAGTGAGAGCAGCGCAAAATAAATCTATAGCACATTATAGTTACCTAGAATGGTGTGAGAACTGACCCCTTAGCCAAGGAGTTGGGAAATTTCCTCCAAGCAAAAAACACGTCATCACTACGTAGATGTAGTTGACGCATGCGCAATGCAATTTCCCACGTTAGCAGCCATTTTAGATTTCACTCCAGTTACTTGTTAGTAAAACACGTAGGCACGCTTCTTTTATTCTTGATATTTGAAATCTGGTGCAAATTATTTACACAGTACATTAATTAGTATGACGTTATGAGTTATTATGAGAGGATTGCCTTCGAGCAAGTCTCTTTTCTATGAGTCCTTGCTCCATCAGAACCCTCAGGTGGATTTGTTTCAATGTTGTGTCTAAAAAACATTAAGAACAGTCTATTTTTTAAAAGTAGTGTCGATTTCTTTGGTGTGTTTTTGATTTAATTGTTTTGGTGCTGTTTAAATGCTTTAGACTTGTTCCTTGTGTAAGCCTTGTTAATCAGAAACACAGCTACCCGAGGTTGAGCTGAAGGCTTCACAAACGAAAACTATGGGTCCTAAAGGGGATGGTAAGTGTATTACATGGTAAAGTCACACAACCACACCATATGATACACCCCATTTCCTCATATGATGTATTTATGAAAAGAATAAGTTATTTACCTTCAGGAACACTTTTTCTAGTAGAGACTAACTGCAGATGCCTTACCTTTTGAATATTCTTCAGAAGTCAGACTAGATCTGGAAACCTTTTTAGCAGTACCTCTGTGCACTAATAGGTGATGCCTTGCAGCTCCACACCGACGGCCCTCTGCTCCAGGAATGACATGCAAAGCCTATATAGGCTCCACTCCAGCATGTTGACATTGGTCCCTTTCGACACGGTCCACATTCACGTACGCAGAGGACCAACAGCAAATTAGCTTTGACAAGTGTGCAGAGTCCTAGACTTGGGATCTTATTAATGGAGAGAGACCAATTCACAGAACGAGGATAGGCGGGTAAGTGAGGAATCTACGGTTAGATAGAGTCTCTACCAAAAAGAGCATTACTGATGGAGACTTCCAACTGCTGATTCCTCACCCTCTGAATGAACAACAGAGCAATACCTAATAGGAAGTGGGACTGTGAACTAGCTCAAACCAATAACATCCTGTAGGACAGAGATGGCAAAATGCTCCTGTTGGCGTACCTGGCTGTCCAGACAGTGGTGCTTCGTGAACATATAGAGTGACGCCCACATAGCTGCCTGGCAGATGTCCAGGACAGGAGGTCTACATGCCAACACATTGGTAACAGCTTTGACCATAGAGTAATGAGCCCACAGTCATTCTGAAGGCTGCTTTTGGCTAATGTGCAGCAGATCATGATGCCGAGGACAATGCAGCGGGAGATGTTCTGCTTCTGCACAGTCTTGCCTTTTTTTCTCGCTCCAGCGAACCCCACAAAGAGATGATCGCCCACCCGGTGTTCTCTGGTACGACTGATGTAAAATCTCAATTGTCCTTTGGGGTCCAAGGGATGGAGTCGCACCTCCTCATTAGAGGGGTATGGCAGGGCATATGAAACTGCCAGGGTGATGGTTTGACTGAAGTGGAACAGCATTAAAACATTCAGCAAGAATGATGCTCTCAGCAGCAGAACCAGTTTGTCTGTGAAGATGGTGGTGAATAGCGGGAAAACACAGACAGCCTGAATGTGATGGTGACAAGGAACACCATCTTGAAGGTGAGAAGCTACAAAGGACAGCTGTGGAGCAGCTCAAAAGGAGTGCTCAACAAATATGTGAGGACCAAGTTAAGGTCCTACTGTGGCGTGACAAAAGGAAAGGAGGAAACACATTTTGTAGGCCTTTCAAATAATGCATAACAAACAGCAATTTAAATAATGAGGGCTGGTCCAGCACCCCTAAAAAGGCAGAAAGAACCTAAGGTGCCCTTCACCTGTGCCCAAATTAAGCCTTTCTGGCTGAAAGACAAGACCATCAGAATGTCTGATAAGTTGGCCTGGAGGGGGTCAATGCAGCAAGTGCCTCAATAAACCACAAATTTGTCCCAACAACAGGCATGTACAGTTTTTGTTGAAGGATGCCTGGCTACCAAGATGACATCAATCACCTCCATAAGAAAGTCAAATGTGCTTAGCTTTCACAGCTCAAACCCCATGCATGAAGGTGGAGATTGCAAAGGCGACAGCAGGTCTCATGGCAGGCAGCCTAATCGAGGGACAGATGCTGAAGCCCAGGAGCTCTAGATTTCATACACTTTGTGCCCAATCCAAGCCACTGTGCGCACAACAAATACCGATAACATAACATAACATAACATAACTAGGATGATATGGGCCCAGTTGGTCCTGATCTTCTTCAGAACTCGAAGCAGAAAATGCATTGGTGGGTAGGCATGCAAAAGGCCAGAGTTCCACTGCTAGGCAGAATGAGTTTCTTATCTACAGACGCCTTGGAAAGAGCAATGTGCAGAAATGCTGTCAAAGCACATTCTCAGCAGTGCAGATCGAGCAAAGGTTCTCCCCATTTGTAATAGCCACCTTGCACCACCACTGGGTGTAATTGTCACCCCTGATCTGCAAGGCACAGACAGCTGAACTTGTCAGCCCTTGCATTTAAATATCCAGCTAGATGGATCATGTAAGGAAATGCTCTCTCTGTACGGTCATCCATATAGTTTAAGACTGATGATGCTGCGGTTTCTTTTGAGTCTGAGTGCGCACTGAGGCCTGCTAACCAGACCTCAGTGCCTGTGCCCTGACCTTAACTGTATTTTTAATTGGCGTATACCCAATTAGCATACATTAACTCCCCTGTAAGTCCCTAGTATATGGTTCTCAGGGCTGAAACTTGGAAGAACTTGGAAGGTTACCAAAAGGGACTGCAGCACTGATTGGGCCACCTTGGGTGTGAGAGAGCTAAAATATGGCTCATATGCCGGCCACTGCAGACAAAGGGCTTTTTAATGTAAAGAACTCATCACTAAAGCAGACCTAGCAAGCCCTAAGGCAGAGTGCTGTACATTAAAAAAATGAAACATGTTCCAACAGTAAAATCCCACAATTGTCGTTTTTAATGTGGGGAAGGCTAGTAGCATCATTAGAGAGTGCAGAGTGGCACTGCTAACTATTGACTGGAACTACTAAAGTTGAAACCCATCTTGATGCCCGGGTCAAAATAAATGTAACTAGGTATGGAATGCCACATTTACAAAGTCATCACTTTGTTGCACTAAATCCACAGTGTCCTTCCATGGTTGCACACAGGATCTGAACCTGAGACAGCTATCTGCCCTCCTGGGGAGACATGCAAACGACTTCCAGGGAAGAAGACAATAGGAGCCTGCATGGAAGAAAAGAGCTAACTCTCCACGGCAGAAAGCAACTCGGCTGTTAGCCCAAAAGGCAAAGCCACCTTTGAAAAGCAAATGGGGAACATATGAGAGATGGGCTGCCCTATTGTTTAGGCAGAAAGGCTGACACTCGGGAAGGACAGGGGAAACACGTTGCCAAACGTGTTTTCCGGGGCAGTTAGCTTCCTTGGTAGCCACATCTCTCGGTTGGGCTACGGAACTCAACACCCGGAGAGAGGGGTTATGCCATGTTGGAAGTTTGCAGAATGATGTATCCTGGGCTAGCCAGACGCCGCACTTTGCAGGAAGTGGTCATTAGGTAGGAAGGGAACCTGGTAGCTTGTCACCTAAAGTAATTCAAAGTTTTTCTTGAAAACGATTGTGTGAATTTAGTTGAATTTGCCAATGCTTGTTTGCAGTTAAGTTTCAAACGAGTGAATTTACTATATCTTGTAATTGCTGTATCTCCAGAACTTTAGAACCCTCTGGTGGAACGAGTGCCTTGTGAACTTCTTCTAAAATGGTTATGGTGCTGTTTAAATGCTTCACACTTGTTCCTTTGTGTAAGCCTGACTGTACACAGCCACAGCTACCCATGGTTGAGCCTACGGTTTAATAAACAAAACCTACTAGTCTTGAAGGAGTTGGTAAGCGCATCAACAAAAGGTAGCAGAGGGTCAAAAAGGAAAAAGCAACTAACTATGTATCTGTGTACGAGAAGACAGATTAATCTCAACTAATAATGTGTGCCAGTAAAATCACGCTTAGGGTATTCCTTCTCTGTGAAAAAATTCCCATCAGTCATCGACCGAGACCGCCCTTCATCAACTGGGATCCTTCACACCATGAAGGTAAAGTTGTATACCCACAGCAGATTGGCAGGTGTGACTACTAATAAGTGTGTTAGGTCAACATGTTTCTGCAGACTAAACGGAGCCAAAAAGTATCCTGCTGCTTCATCAGGACCATTAGCGCTACTGCTATGTAAAGTGTGTAAAAAGGTATTTTATCACCTGAGTATTAATATATTCATCCTTCTCCTGACTACGTGGCAGGAGAGAAAAGCTCCACCTCACCTGGCCACAGCGCAGGTAATCGGAGCACCGCTCTATCCGTCGGTACTCCAGACGTCCTTCTGGGCTGTCTTTGGGAGGTCCTGATGAAGCAGCAAGATACCTTTTGGCTCCGTTTAGTCTGCAGAAACATGTTGACCTAACACACTTACTAGTAGTCATTTGTTTATACTACTACTTCGCACTCTTTTATTGATTTGGGAGTGAAGAGGTGCACATTAAAGTTTTTTACCCCTTCACTATCCAATTTTATTTGTTGAAACACACTTTCTCACTTATTATTTTCTCCACGTTCTTTGCACTGCTTTACAGTCGACATCAGACACCCTCACATAGCATTAAGATCACTGGGACTCACAGGTTAGATTAGGCGTACACACCTGCCAATCTGCTGTGGGTATACAACTTTACCTTCATGGTGTGAAGGATGCCAGATGATGAAGGGCGGTCTCGGTCGATGACTGATGGGAATTTTTTCACAGAGAAGGAATACCCTAAGCGTGATTTTACTGGCACACATTATTAGTTGAGATTAATCTGTCTTCTCCTACACAGATACATAGTTAGTTGCTTTTTCCTTTTTGACCCTTTGCTACCTTTTGTTGGTGTAACTGTTGTTTTAGGGGCGGTAGCATTGCTAGGTCATTAAACATTCCCTAGGACCCTCTTTCCCCCTGTTGTGTATATGTTGGTAAGCGCATTACATGGCGAGGTCTCCCAATCACACTGTATAATACCACTCCTCACAGTTCACCATCAGGAAAATTCCTTGATGGTCCAGCCATTTCCATAGACACGGCCTCCAGGCACAGGGTCTGTGTGAGAAAATGGGGTTCTGTTGCAATAAGCCTCCACCTCTACAACCCCGCAAGGCCTCCAAGCAGCCCCGAAGACATATCAACCTTTACCAAAGTGCCAAGAACCTCTCTTCGGACTAGAGGCTCTAGGACCCGGCATCTGCCGGAACAAGAATCACATAGGTGAGGACTGACCCTGGTGTTGAAGTGATGAACTGCTTTCCAAAGAACTCCACGACTGCAGCGGGAGAAGACCGACACTTCACTTATGTCGACACAAATCTACTCTGCCAGAAGAGCACCTTCCAGCAGGTTGGCCTCCACGACCTCGAGGGATCATCTGGACCCCACAAACTGAGCTGTACCCAGCTCCATGCCGGAGAGCCATACCCTCCTGCAAGTGGCCCTGTCAGCCTCCTCATGCACCTCTTGCACTGCCAGCCCAACCGCAACACCTCCATGATGATCTGATGACGGAGTAATTTCTTCATCCAATTGACAGTATTGGACTTGGCCCTTTTTGCAGGGTCATCCCTGAACTTTTTGCCTTCCTCCTGTATTTTGTCTGACCTGTTTACATACATACATACATTTTTGTTGGTTTTATGACTCTGGGCACTTTACCACTGCTGTTCAGTGCTAAAGTGCATATGCTCTCCCTATTGTAAATTGATGTATGGATTAAGGTCTCCATGATTGGCTAATTTGGTTTACTTATCAGACCCTAGTACGGTGCACTGAGTGTGCCCAGGGCTTGTAAATCAAATGATGCTAGTGGGCTTGCAGCACTGGTTGTGCCACCCACAGAAGCAGCTTGTAAAGTGTGTCTCAGGTCTACCATTGCAGAGCCTGTGCGCAGTCTGCTACTGTCATGTTGACTGGGCAAGTGCACCCACCTGCCAGCCCCTAAACCTTCCCTTTTCTGCATATTAGTCACCCCTATGGTAGGCCCAAGGGCAGGGTGCATTGTAGGTAAAAGGTAGGACAAGCCCTGATGTGTGTGGCATGCCCCAATAGTGAATTACAGCCATTTTTGGTTTTCACTATTGCAAGGCTACCTGTTCCCCTTAGGCCAGAATGGGGAGTTTAATTATGACATCTCATAATTCTAACTGACTCAGGGAACCAGGTAGAAATTAGAGTTTAGTATGCCTGAACTCAGAACGATAAAATACATCTATTAGTGAAGTTGGTTTTAACATTCTGTGTTTGAAAATACCACTTTTAGAAAGTAGGTATTTTCTTATCTAACCATCCAAGCCTGCCTCTGATAGGTTGTCTATTTCTTGTCTGGAGTTTGAGTGACAGGGGCTGGGGGATTCCAGAAGACCTGGTGAGTCAGCACAGGGCTGAATAGAGAGATATACATGTAGATGGGTGGGAGGAGTTGCACCTGGAACCTGAATAGGGCTGTGCCTTCCTTCCACAATGCTGGCTCCACCTCCTGTGGTGCGTCTCTGCCCTGCACTGTGAAAGAAAAGAAGGAGTCATGTAAACAGAGGGCTCCAGGACTGACCCGAACTGGTTTGGACTAGGCAAAGGCCTCTTTGCCTTCAGAGAACAAAGAGAAAATGAGTATAAAAGCCGGGACACAAACCCCAGAACTTGAAATCACTTTTGGGAAACAAGAAGAAACCTTTGCTGAGGAGAGGAATCAGAGAGACTGAGGAGAGACTATCCCTAAGCTGAAGTGCTGTTTGGGGGATTGGCCTGCAATGGTTGCCTGACTGCCAAAGAGAGGAGAGAGGAACTTTGTGTGTACTTTCATCAACTTGTGAAGGATCTCCAAGGGCTTGAGAAAGAGCTTGCCTCCTGCTGAAGTCTCAGGGACAACAGACTTCAACCCCCAGCTCCCCAAGACTTATTTGGAAGTGCCTGCAGTTGTGTTGGGCTTTCTGAGGGACTGCATGTCGCAAGGAGCTGGAAGCGCGATTCACGAAGAAGAAGCATGTCGCATCACTGAAGAAGGGTGTCGCCGCTGTAGCTGTCGCATCGCAGAAGTGTATCGCAACACCGGAGAAGCGTGTCGCCACCGCAGCCGCTGTCGTCGCATCACTGAAGAAGGGTGTCGCCTCTGTAGCTGTCGCATCGCATTGCAGAAGCGTCTAGCATCACCAGAGAAGAGTGTCGCCGCCGCAGGATCACTGAACGAGGGTGTCACCGCTGCAGTGGTCACATCGCCTCGCCGAAGCGTCTCGCATCACCGGAGAAGTGTGTTGCAGGGCCTGTCGCGGCTCAAAAGAATCGTTGACTCGCCGCACGGCCATCGGGTGTGCACACATCGTGTCGCATCAAAGAGAAGACGCCATCTTTATTTTCATCGCACCGGATCTTCATCGCATCACGGCGCTGCGAGCCACACCGCCACGGAAGCACAGTAAGAAACCGACGCATCACTATTCCTGTGTGTAAGGAACCGACGCATCACCTTCCCTGCAACACTTTCGTTGTATAGCGTTACGCATCCAAAGGTACATTGAACTCAGTGTCGCATTTACCATCTTAAGAGAACTAAGCTATTTCTACCATTTTTTAAGTATAGTATTGAGGATTTTTGTCGTTTATGGTCTTGTGTGCAATCTATATAAAGAATACTTATTTTTAATATACAACTGGTGTGATGTCCATCTGTAGTGTTGTCACTGGGTTACTGTATGTGTTCACAAAATGCTTTACACACTGCCTCTGAGATAAGTCTGTCTGCTCGTGCCAAGCTACCAAGGGGGTGAGATGGGGTTATTTTAGGAGTGTACCCCCTTACCCTGACTAGACGCAAGGGTCCCTATTTGTCATAGGTACCTACCTATGCCAACTAGAGAACCCCAAATCTAACAGACAGTATCAGTCCACCAGTGACCGCAACGGTAACTGTGTTGGCGGTCTGCTGAAAAGAGACTTGCTTCATTGCTCTCCGCGGACCGCAAGGGTCAATATAATTGCTGGTATTTACCACCTTGGCATAGATCCTGAATCCCGCCCCTCTTGGGTGCCCCCCCAGTCCCCCTCGACCACCATTGTCCGCAGTATTGTCCTGAGAGACCCGAAAACTGGACCAGTAAGTGGCATACTTAACTGTTACACCACACACTTGTTTTCCTCCACAGGATAATATTGAACTGCCTGAACTTTGCAATGACTTCTGAAGCTTGAAATTTACACTGACTTCTGAAGCTTAAAATGTTTTTTTAATAAAAACTGTACTTACCATAATGCAAAGACCTTGGTCTTAAAATAAAATATAAACAAGGTAAAATTTTCTTAAATTGGTCTGGATCTCTCCTTCTTGAGTCATGTGTTCATTATTGATCACTGTTGTGTAATAAATGTCTTACACTCCTCTGTGTGAGGCCTAAGGCTGCTCACCCACACTACCACTAATAGAGCGCTTTGGGTTTTACACCAAGCACTGTACACTTTTGGGGAACCTTTGCACTCTGCACAGTATTACCACTTAACGGTAATATCATTTACAGAGCCAGCATCTGACAGTCCGTGACACCACCCCACCTTGTTTGTTGCTGTAACACTTGACTGTGGTGCTGTCTGTAAGTAACTGTAAAAGCATCCTCTTGATGGATGGAAGGAAGGCTATCAATGCCAAGCAGATTGCCCTGAGCTCTAGAAGGTTGATATGGAGCCAGGAATCCGTCAGAGAACTGAGACCTCTGATAGCCACCTCTCACAGGTGGCCATCCCAACCCAAAATTGACGAATCGGTCACTACAGCCAGTTCTGGTAGGGGAGGGGAGAGGGTTATGTGTCTAACCAAACTCGCGGTCCCACAACCACCACTGCACATCTCATGCTGACCCTTCGAAACCTGGAAATGGTCTGGAAGGTCCCTTTAATGTTGGCCCTGAGAATTCAGATTCCATTGCATAGAAATTTGCAGGAGGCCATTAATCTCAGCAGCTTCAAAACCAACCTCACTTGAGATTCAGGACAGAGACTGAAAAATCAGGATCATAGCCAGAATGTCCTGGACTCTCCTTTCCGAGGGAAAGGCACAAAAACAGACATTGCCCAGAATTTCTCAGATGGAGGGGAACATCTGAGGAGTCAGGTGAGGCTTCAACACATTGATATTGAACCTCAAAGATAACAAGGGGTTCGCCGTAGTCTAGAGTCAGCTGGTGCTTGCCTGGAGCTAGCCCACTTTGAACACCTAGTTGCTCAGTTAGGGGGAAGACTGAGACCCTCGACCTCCAAAGACATGCTGCTACCACCACCATGACTTCCCTGGACAACCGAGGGGTGCTGGTGAGACCAAAGCGGAACATAGCAAACTGAAAATGCTCATGTCCAAATACGAACAACAGGTAGCGCCGATGGGCTTGCATGACAGGTACAGAGAAATGTGTCCTGCAGGTACAACACCACAACAACAATAAAGTATGAACCCACCTCCAAAAAACAACCCTCTACATTAAGAGTCACAAATCAAATGTAAACAGCCAGAATCCTAATGCACTGAAAATATCGCAGTAATTATTGTTTCTTTATATTCTTCGCATATTTAAGCAAGTTTTGAGAAATAATGATGCATTCATACATTATTATAAGTCTTTGTCTCAAACTCATAGACACAAATATTTAACATGCTGCACACTCATACCTCACTCTTAACATTCATCTCTTAATATCACATTCAGACATCAAACGAGTTAAAAGCTTACATGTGACCACCCATTGCAAAACACCTACTGAATGATAACTTTAAGATATGACAATAACAGCCTTCTTTTGACAAATATGTATGCTACTTATATACATTTAGTGGTCAGAAAAGTCTTATTTCCTATACTTTGATATGATTTTTCATACATCCAGACAGGTCATAATCCAGATAAGTCATGGTGTCAGAATGGCTGACATGTTGGTGCTGATCAGAGTTTCGGTGGAAGGTGAGCAGCCGACCACTCACCTTCAGGACACAAACCGAAGAATCAGTAGACAATAAAATGAAAACCAGAGGGATGAGAGACCCAAAGAAAACAAATAAACACAGAATGAGCACTTATCAATGTAATGCATCTACCTCAAATCCAAAACACCAACCACATGCACCCCACACTACCACCATTATTGTGACTGCCACAGTTGCTCATATACTGAAAGGACAAAACCTAGGTCCCGACCTGAAGTGCTCCAACCTTTTAGCCCAACACAATCATGTGTGTATGACCCGAAATTATGTTAGGTAACTCCAGATCACCAATGATAGAAGTGCCATCACCAATGCAAGAAGTGCCATCACCCAACAGTAGAATGATTAATGTACCTGGTAAATGGGTACCATCAATAGAACTGCTTTGTTACTATAGGGTCAGACCGGTCACAGATTAGACACAAACCAAAGGTCCACTTGTATTCTCCAAACAAACTAAAACGAGATCAATGATGAGGGATTAGCTCAGCTAACACATTTGGAGAGAACAACCTGTTACTACCAAGCTACATGAATGTTACCTGAAGGGGCTTCTCCTTCTAGATATCAGGCAGAGAGGGAGAGACAAATGGTGGAATATCACGATGTAGTTTGTTGGATGTAAGGATCCCAGGCCTCGAAAGAGTAAGTATTCTAAGCTAAAAAGAAAAGAAAGAGGGATACTGGTGTGAGTCCTTAAATAAATTTAAAAAAACATCACATCCAGAGAGGCCATGCAGCTTCTCAGCGCGCCCGTCCCAGCCAAGCCTCAACGGTGAAAGGAGCTGGTAAATTAAAGTCCAGTGCTCCCGTGCATAACCTTACCTAGCGACAAAGGGTCTACTTCATAGAACCCACGATGACATTGGGATCAGCTTGACAAAAGTTCCCACCGTATGGGAGTCACAGTGTAAGTGGTATCGTAATATTCACACGCTTTAAAAGGCTCCCCCTGTGGCGTTCTCCAATAAGGTAGGATTCAACAGAAGAACGCTGAAGCAGCTGCATCGTGGTTCCCATTTTTGTTTCCGACAATGTTGGTGGCCATCTTGGGAGAATTCCTATTAGCCTCAAAATGCCAGAGGAGGAAGTGAAGGAAAATGTATATGTGCCCGTATCTGAGGGAATACACAGGTCGAGATATTCTCCGCCCTCCCCCAATTCTAAGCATCTACCAGGGTCCTTACGCTATATAAAGATCCAACAGGTGAAAACCCTGCATCACTACTGTAGCAGGCTGGCTTAGTATATGGTGCACACTTATTTAAGTGAAGCGCCTTGCGCTAATCAAGAAAACCCTTATGGTGATTTCAGTGGTCTTAGACAACAATAGAAACCTCTATAAATAGTAGCTGTGGAGAGCAGGCTTCAGGCTTAGTCCAGAAAGAGTGTTAAGCATCTTGTTTCAGCAGAACTAGACATATAGTGTAGGTAAAACGAAAAAGAACTGCACAGTGTAGTTATGAAAATAAGTATGTTTATTATACACACTCATTAACACATTGGTGATGCTCCTACCTGGAGATCTCAACACAATACACAAAATATTTTAAATGTAAGACAGGTAAGTAAGCACAAATTTACAGTGGTCTCCAGGGGAAGACCAAACCATGTACTAAAGAAGTGGAATGCGAACTGCAACCAAGTCGGGACTTGGACCAGAAGACTCAAAAGAGAGGGGACCCAAGAAACCACCCAAGTGTAAGTATCCAGGAACCCCATAGAGGCTGTGTGCAGAGTGGAAACACAACCACGTACTCAATGCAAGTCAATGGGAAAGTCACAGTTGCAGTTTTTAAGAAGGACCATGAAGAAACCCTGTGGAAGACAGAAGGTTGGATTCCTAACCAACCCGTGGATACCCTAGGAACCAGGATATCTACACCAGAGAAGCCGGGTGCATAGGTGCAAAGTGACGTTGAGAACTGCGGTAGAGCACAATGGAGGACTTCAGAAAAGATGCGGCTGGCGAAGGTGAAAGAGTCCGGTGGAATCCAAGGATGGATTCTAAAAGAAAAGGACTTGCAAGCAGAAGAGACAGAGTCTATGTCTTTCAGGAGTGGCCAGGAGGCATGGAACCAATGACCACTGATGACGGAAGATGCAGGAGTGAGGACAGTGACCTTGTTGCTGCAGCTTTGAGGACCAGACAACGCTGTTGAAGATCAGGAGCCGTTCAGCAGCTGTCCCATGTCGGAAGTCAAGAACCAGGAGGTCAGTGTCCAGCGGGAGAACCAACAAGCCTTGGGAGCAGGAACAGATGTGGTAAACAAAAAAAGTGCAGAGTTGGTATCAGCAAAGTCCAGGGGACTCACCACAAGCAGGGGAGTCAGAGCAGGCCCCAAGCAAGCAGGGAGACCTCTAAAGTAGGAGAAAACCCTCAAGCAGACCCAAAGGCCGAAGGCACAGGAGTCGCAAGAGGACCTCGAGCAGCTCACCAAGAAGGAAGGCCCACGGTGCCCGGGATGCAGTGAAGACGCTGTACTTGGCAGGAAGAGAGGCTGGAGCTTCTTCAATCCTGAACATCTCTGGAGTGCAGAGCCAACAAGCCTTGGCAATGGCAAGTGAACGCAGTGCACAGGTATTTGGTCCCAGAGGTTCTGAAGAGGGATACTGGCCTCAAAATTGCAGAGAAGACAGGTCTGGCCTCGAGGGAGTTGCAGAACCACCACATGTGTTGCTGAGCCTTTCAGAGTCCATGGGACGTCAACAGCAGCAGTCCGATCAGCTTCATTGCAATGCCTGCAGATGCAGGGGAGTGATTCCTTCACTCTAAGGGAGATTACTTTGTGTGTCGCTCATGCCCACAGGCCTGGAGAGAGACCTGGATGAAGCGCAGGCAAAGAAGACAGATGACAAAGACGACTTGCAGAAAAGCGAGACCAGGAGCAGCAGGAGTCTTTCTTGGTGCAGTCCTGGTTCCAAGCGAAGTCCAAGGTGTCCAGACAGTTGAAGTGGTTTCGAGTTTGAATCTTGTCCCACGCCGAATCTGAAGAGCCACCCACAGGTAAGCCATTAAGTACCCTAGAGAAAGGGTTGTGGCGATTCAAGGGTTTCTCCTAGAAGAGCGGCTGGACAGAGGGGAGGATACTCCCATGTCATTTGTCCAGTTTCGCGCCATAGCAGGAGCCAAGGGCTCCCTAAACTGGTGCAATCTAGAGTATGCAAGGAGGGCATCAAATGTGCGCTTCTAAGCAGTCTTGTGGCACTGGCGAGTGCCCCTACCACAGCCCGATTCACTAAGTCTTGTCTGGGAGGTAGTTACACCTCCCTGTGACTGGATACGTATTGCCCTACCTTCCCCTGCTCGAGCTCAGCTTAGCAGTAGGAGGGCAGAATTGTGTCTGGAGTCGGCAGCAGCACTAGCTTGCTGGCAGACCCTGGAAGGCTGTTACCAGGAGCACTGAGGGCTTCCCGGAGGAGCCGCCTGGTTAATGGAATCATACCCCCAACACCAATAACGATGTTGGGGTAAGATTCCAACATGTTTGATACCAAACGTGCCCAGGTTAACCGCATGCGTGCGGGCGGAATTCCGCCCGTACGCTGGGTTATTTAAAATCGCACTTTACATGACGAGCTGGGCTCGTCATGAGCGTGCGAGGAGGCTACGCCATGACGAGCCCAGCTCGTCATGAGCGTCGAAGGGGTTAAGCACAGCCACTATATAGTAAGCCATCGCGTAATGATGAATGGCCACTATATGTATCAAAATGGCTGACTGCATTTACAAAGCATGGAAAATCGACTCCAGAGTTTGTAGGGGGCGTCCTGCTAGTACAGGGCACCCTCACACTTATAACCTTGCACACTGCCTTCACTATTGAAAGGCCTGCTTTAGGGGTGACTTATAGGTTTTAAGGGTAGTGAACTCAGATATAAGGAAACTTCACAAAACTATCACGAAATAAGGGAAATAAAATTAAATGTGTCACGGAAGAACAAGGGTCCTATCCCTAATATTTTAATAGATAGTGACCGGATAGACAGACTAAATCTCATGGGAACTTCCATGGGCATTATTGTGTACAATGGTAGCATCATATATCTCACTAGAAAAGTGACCCGAGGAAGGACTTGAACGAAGTCTGGAAATAGGACGCTTGTCTCACCAACCAGTTACCTCTGTACTGCAGATAGGATCAAATACTATGATAGGGCATTCTCCCATCGCATTCTATCATTAAGACAATTTTTATAGAACCTAGGTAAAACATCCAAAAACCTTCCCTCTTTTTCCTGTATGTGGTGCTATCTATATTCGTGTTTTCTCCTACTTTTTCCAAAAGTATCCACTGGAGTTCACTTTCAGTGTGGTCATGTTCCAAGCAGTTGTCTACCACAGGTGCCTGGAGTTTTTTTATATCAAATTGCTGCCTTATGTCCTCTGTACCTAATCCCAAATTCTTTGCTGGATTTGCCGACATATCCCAATTTACAGGAACAGATAATAAGATACACAATATTACTTTTTCTACAGTTGCTCATTCTTTCAAGCTTAATCTTCTTATTACCGTACTCAAGCTGGTGGGTGACGATGGCAGCGTCACACGATTGGCTTTGCCACAGAGATGATTCCCCATCAGAGGATTAGATCATGTAATGGAGTTTTGGATAAATTGGCAATTGCTAATAGGCCTGGCTTTGACCACCCTGTCCCTTTAGGTTTCTACTGCAGTGAAATTCGAAAAGTGGCTTAGGCAAAATCAATCTCTTAAGTGTTCAAGATATGCCACTGAGAATTAATCAACTGCTTAATCTTGTTATTGATACTAGAGTGTCTGACTACACAGACCGTGTTGTCATTCTTTTCCGGTTGCCTATTCTCAAACATTCTTTCTCTGTTGCAATATTTAGCTCTTTTATAGGTTTCCTGTATTAATTTCCTGGTATTTGCCCTAATGAGGAACTTGTCCTTCAAAGGTTAGGCATTGTGATCGTAACCCTTCAAGATGCTGCAGTTCCTATGAATAGGAAAGAACTTGCCAAAAGGAATGCCCGGCAGGTGGCATCTTGGATGGAAGCTATGAAAATGTAACAGGGTATTCCTAGCAGTGGGCTTCGCATATAATGATACCTGTAGATGTCCCTTCTCATGACAGATCCAAATGTCAAGAAACTCAATCTGGATACTGCTGATATTAGGGGTAAATTTCAAACTGTCATCACACACATTTTTTCAGCTAATAAATTCATTAAGGGGCTCCTCTTCTCCTTCCCAGATGATTTTTAAAAATCTATAAACCTAGCCCATGCTCTAATGTTTTCAATAAATGGAGCTCTCTCGTTATTGGTGAATCTCCGTCCAAACGCACCGATATATATATTCGCCAGATTGAGGGCACAACTGGCCCCATGCTAATGCTTTAATATTTTATACAGGTCACCGTCAAATTCACAGTAGTTTTCAATCAAGACTATTTCCAGGCATTCAAGTATAAATTTGTGAGGTCCATTCTCAGCCTAATGAAGTAGAACTGATCTAACTGCTTCCAGGGCTTTGAGCTGGAGAATGTTAGTATAAAGGGCCTTTTTGTCCATGGTAACTAGAAACACTCTGTTGAAATTGATTCCAAGGCCCTCTATTCTAGAGTTCATATGGCCTCTATCTTTGATAAAGGAGATAAACCTTACAAATCAGGGGTTTAAGTGAAGTGTCAATATAATATATTTAGACAAGGGCTCAGTCACAGATCTGATGGTCGAGACTATAGGTCTGAGAAGAGGGTCTTTAATGTCTGTGTGCATTTTGAGAACCCCATAGATAACCGGGATTTGAGGATTTTTCAATTGTAGGTACTCAAACTTGGGTTTACTTATAGAATTCCTCTGAAGACCTCTAGTACAGATCATTTCAATCTTTAAGCTAATCTTTTTTTTTGGGGGGGGGGGGGTCTCTTCTGAAATGAACATAATGTTCCAGATTGGAAAACCTGGATCTCATCTTGTTTTTGTGTTGAGCAGAGTCAGAGAAGAATGCCTCCACCTTTATCACACTGATGGTGACTGCATCATTCTGCTGTAGAGACGCAAGAGCTTCAGATTGTGCTCTCGAAAGATTATGGTCGGGTTACGGAACAAAAATAAAAAAATTGTGTTGATTTTATTTAAGACTTTTTTCACAGATCACCTCAGGAACCAGTTTGTTCAAACTGGGTAAAAATTCTGAAGGAGTTTTCAAGTTCGAGAGATTCAAGTCAGGGGAGTGGTCAATATTAGAAAATCATTTTTTTGCCTAATTCTACAAACGAAGGCATGAAGGTCTTTAACCAATTCAAATTTGTTAATCCTAGTGCTAGATATACAAGTTCAAGTTTTGGTGAGAACATCCAGTGTCTGGTCCATAGGTGAACCTGGTCAAATTGAATATAGGAAGACTATCTACGGCCACAAATTTTGTCGTGCAATTTCAACAAATCTATATAGGTTCTGCGCGTTAAGGCAACATAATGTAAGGGATTAGTGTTCAGACTGATTACAGACACCCCCAAAGGATATGTTAGTCTGTAGACCAGCTAGCTCACACTGTCACTATAAGCCCCACAACCTTAGCAAGGAGCGGCAACAATCGAACATGACAACCCTGAGCCCTCAGGGAGCATGGAAACAGTACAGTACTTTTCGCTCAGACACTAGTGCTCCCTTGTTCTCAGAGAGATATACAGAATAAACGGAGGGGACGTTTTCAATAAACATTTACTGAACCAGCATCATTCAAGAATAAAATACGTGTGCTGCAACAACCATTAGACAGAAACAGATATATACGATTATAAGCACCAACTGAATAAATAAAAGGTAGCATTCTACCATGGTGCTAAAACAGTGAATATATGCAGGTATATAAATACATGGCAGTTATCATGAGAACTCCTAAGATGAAAACCCTAACTAAATGAGAAACCGCGGTGCTGAACATCATAGACGACATTCACGGTTCTCTTGACGCTGACAAGTGCTGCCTTCTCATACACCTTGATCTATCCGCAGCTTTCGACACGGTAGACCATAAGCTCCTCATCAAAATTCTGCAAGCAAGAGCTGGCCTCGGCGAGGTAGTTCTTGATTGGTTTTCTTCCTTTCTCCACAACCGCTCGCAAATAATAAAACTGAAGAACTTCACCTCAGAAAAACAGCAAGTCAACAAGGGTGTCCCCCAAGGATCAGTACTTTCTCCTCAGCTCTTCAACATCTATATGGAACCGCTCGCCAAACTACTCAGGAATGCCAATATCCTCTTCCACCTCTACGCGGATGACACGCAGATTTAGCTGGAAACCTCTTCACTTAACGACATCCACAGACTAAATGCTGTCTTAAAAGATGTTCAAGATTGGCTGACAAAAAACCATCTGAAACTCAATCCCGACAAGACCGAAACTCTTCTCATCTCAAACAAAGAAGACAATCCTCAAATCACTGAGTGGCTGAAGGCGATCGATGCTCTTAAAGGTTCTCTCACGCCAACTGATTCCGTCAAATCTCTGGGTTTCACCCTAGACCCCAAACTAACCTTGACAAACCACATTAAGAACTCGGCAAAAAGTGCTTTCTTCAACCTCAGACTGCTGAACAAAATCAAACCTTTCATTCCAAACAAAGACCTTAAACTAGCCACACAATCTCTAGTTCTATCTAGACTGGACTATGGGAATTCAATCCTTACAGGTATCCCCAAATCGCACTTGGCTCCATTAAAAACAACATTACATGCGGCAGCAAGAATGATCACAGGATGCCAAAAATTTGACCACATCTCCCCAGCACTCAAAGAACTTGAATGGCTCCCGGTGGAAATGCGTAGCACCTTCAGAACGGCCTGCCTAACCCACAAGGCCCTCCACACCGGTAAACCAGAATACTTGGCAAACAAGCTCACAAAAGCAGGCCAAAGCAGATATTTGAGAAGCTCCAACTCCCTGTTGCTCATCCTACCAAAAACCAGAAAGAAGAAAACTGCGGACTGCTCCTTCACTGGAAATGCCCCCAAAATATGGAACTCTATTCCCCCGCATATCAGAACTCTACCGTCCTATGCGGACTTCAAGAACCAACTCAAATCCTTGTTCCTCATCTGTTCCCTAGGTCCTAGATAACTAGGATCTCCCTCTGAACTATGTGTTATCTCTGTATCCTTCTACCAAAAGTCCTACTGTTACGAACTTCTCCTCCTCCAATATTGTCTTTGAGAACTGCCTTTATTTGTTACGTATCTTTTTGTTCACCCTGTCATTCCTTTTACTGTAAAGCGCTCTGCTAACTTCGGGTCTTGTTAGCGCAATAGAAAACTTCTAAATAAATAAAATAAATGTATGTAGGTGTATAACCAAGAATCCCCTAGGAAAAAGTCAACCCCATTACCCGATGGAAGAGAATGAATGACCCCGTCTTGGTCTCGAGTTGGACACCCCACGAGGGATGTCAGACCACTACGAGCTAGAGTGTCTGCGTGCAGGGACCTCAGCGTCTCTCGTATCAGCATGGAAGCTTCTCCTCTGTCTTGCCCAGCCGAGATGTGGTACTTATATACCCGAAAGGTACCTTCAGGAGTTCTACCTTAATGTGCCATGGTACTGTGGGCCGGTAATCCAAAGGAGTTAGATTGTGGTGACTTTTGTACAGAGTTATTATACAGAAGACGGTGATCCTGCTGTGATACTAAGAATCCTCATGTATAATAAATTAGGCTAGTCTTCGAAGAAAACCACATAACATTTATTTGGCACATAACTAGGTAAAAGGTCAGCACCAGAACCGTTATGTAGAGCAAGGTAAGAGAAATGTAGGTAAAATGTTGTGTATATACCTAGGTCTATGTTGGGATACAAAGGGGCTCATAACAATATGTGTGCCAACGCGGCTATATATATTAAAGGGATTGATCTGGATGATGGTATTTTCATCTCAAATTCTGGTATCGTCCCCGGAATACTGTACAAATTATATAGCTCTACAAATTAGCCTGAAGAACAATGTTACTTACCTGTAAACAGGTGGTTCTCCAGTATTGGTGTCTTTCATAGACTCACATGCTTGAATATTCCCCGTCGTCGGAGTGGGAGTCCCACGGTAAATAAAATAGCAATAACATACTATAATATGTATATGTAAAAACATAACACATGAAATATACATTAGAAAAAAGGCAGTAAATGCCCAGACATAATTCCACATAGGAATACATGGAGAGAGAAAAAACACTTGTAGCCTATTCCTGTCATTATGCTGGTCCACACTGTAGGCAATCAGGTGCCAGCAGCCCTCCAGAACCTTCTCCTCAGAGCTCAGTACCTCAGATTTTGGTAGCACAAGAGTGACCATAGAGTCTATGCGGAGGAGAGAGCCTCTGAGGGGAGGAGGGTGGGCCGCATGTGAATCTATGAAAGACACCAATACTGGAGAACCACCTGTTTACAGGTAAGTAACATTGTTCTTCTCCAGTATTAGGGGGTCTTTCATAGATTCACATGCTTGAATATAGAATAGAGAGCAGTAACAGCCGAGAAGGCTTCAATAGTGATGCAACAACATGGAAAGACTTAATAAGACCAATAATATAGTCATGCAAGTCATAACAGTAGGAATGTTAAACCATAATGGAGGAGGGAAGCCAGAGGCTCACCTTATTTGTATTGTATTGTATTGATGATTTGTAAAGCGCGTTGGCTACCCAGGGGCGTCCCAGCGCTATAGAAAAGAGTGAGTTGGGCTGGAGAGGCTGGAGTAAGAGAAGCTGAGTGAAAAGTTAGATTGGAATTTTGCTGAAGAGCCAAGTTTTTAATAGTTTACGGAAGGTGAGAAGGTTAGGTTCTGATCTGATAGGGAGGGGAAGGGAGTTCCAGATCCTAGCCAGGTTGTAAGAAAGCGAGCGGCCTCCACATCTGGCCTTCCTAATGCGTGGTACTGAGGCGAGGTGGGAGGTTGTAGACCTGAGTGGGCGGGAGGGTAGATAGGCTTTCATCAGGGGGGAGTTAATAGAGGGGCCTGTACCCCAGTAGGATCGGTGTGCGATGCACATGCTCTTAAATTCAATTCTGGATCTCACCGGGAGCCAGTGAAGATCCTTCAGTCTGGCTCTGACTGAAGTTCGGCGGGGGATATCCAGGAGGATTCTTGCCGCACAGTTTTGAATGACCTGGAGTCTGTTAAGTGTAGATTGTGGGGCCCCCAGATATAGGGCGTTTCCTCAATCGAGACGGGAGAGGATCAGGCCTTGAACCATAATCCGTCTTGAATGGAACGGAAGGAGGGGGAGGATTTTGCGGAGAAGTCTCATCAGCCCGAAGCAGGTGTCAGCAAGCTTGGTGGCTTGGTAGTTGAAGGTTAGAGTGTGGTCGAGCCAGATGCCTAAGCTCTTGATTTGCTCCTTGGGTTGCGGGGGGCTTCCTAAGCAGAGAGGCCAGATGGGATTGAGGGATTTCGAGATGTTATTTCCAAGGAGCATTATCTCTGTTTTGTCCCCGTTAAGTTTGAGACAAGAGCTAGACATCCAAGCAGCGACGGCTTCAAGGCAGATATGTAATCTGTGATGAGAGTTCAGGGGGGGGTCCAGTGCTACCACTAGCTGCGTGTCGTCCGCGTAGGTGACAATTTTCACCCCGAATGGGCGGACGACATCAGCTAGGGGGCGTAGGTAGACATTAAAAAGGGTAGGGCTCAGGGAGGAGCCCTGAGGCACGCCACAAGTGAGGGGTTTACTGGCTGAGGTGAAGTCCCTTTCAAAGACCTGGAAGGATCTATCCGTAAGGAAAGACCTCAGCCAAATGAGTGCTGTGCCTGACACTCCTATTTTGTTAAGCTGGTGAAGTAGGATGTTATGATTGACAGTGTCGAAGGCGGCACTTAGGTCGAGTAGGACGATGGCTGTGGACCCGCCATCGTCCAAGATCCTCCGTGCCTCCTCCGTCACTGCAATAAGTGCAGTCTCCATACCATGACGGGGCCTGAAGCCGGTCTGAGAGAGGTCTAGTATGTTGTTGGCTTCCAGGAAGTCAGTGAGAATGATGTTTACATGCTTCTCGAGAAGTTTGCTAAGCCATGGCAGAAGGGATATAGGTCTATAGTTAGCGGGTTGGATTGATCCAGATTGGGCTTTTTTAATAGAGCTCTAACCATTGCCCTTTTCCATGGAGGTGGAACAGTACCAGTCTGGAGGGATGAGTTGAGCAGGTCTTGTATGGTGGGCGAGATCAGATGGGTTATCTGGGTGAGAGCGCTGGGAGGAGCTGGGTCGATGGGTGATCCAGATTTAATCTGGCTCATGAGTTTTTCCAGTTTGGTAAGTTCTAGTGGGGGAAAGCTATTGAGAACGCAGGAGGGAGCCGTCATGTGGTCTATGTTGACGGAGTCTGAGATCAGGGTAACGGTGGGGGGAAAGAGGAGTTGATGGTTTCTATCTTTTGGTGGAAATACTCAGCTATTTCCTCGCAGTGGGTCTGAGTGTTATTGTGATGTTTTGGGGCCTCAGGAAGTTGCAAAAGGGATTTTGCTATCTGATAAATCTCCCTAGGTTTGGAGGCTGCCTTCTCGATCTTGAGTTCAAAGTATTTAGCCTGAGCTAGATGGATATTTGCTTTGTAGTTTTTGATTGCCGTTCGATAGCTTGCTTTGTCTGCTGGAAGGTAACTGAGGCGCCACTTCCTCTCGAGTCGTTTACAGACACGTTTGGCCTCACGTAGATCACTCGTATACCACGGGGCTGTAGGATTGCCCCTTTTAGGATGGGAGTTTTTTAGTGGTAGTACTGTGTCTAGGGCACTGCTGATCCAGTTGTTGTAGTTCTCATTGTCTAGAGTGGGAGCGGAGGTGTTAATGGGTTTAGTGCCTTGAAGGAGATCCTGCCACTCAGTTAAAGGGAGTTTGGACCAGTTGCGGGAGCGTTGAGTTGTCGGGGGTTTGGGGAGGAGGTGAAGGGGCAGGGTCCAGGTGAGTGGGATGAGGAAGTGGTCAGACCAAGGAAGGGGGGAGGGAATTCCAACATGGAGGTTTTTGCAGTTGCTAAAGACCGGGTCTAAAAGGTGTCCTTTTTGGTGGGTGGGCCCAATAACGCGTTGGTGTAATTTGAGGGCGATTAGGCTAGAGGAAAGTTCTCTGGCTATAGAGTCATTTGGGTCGTCTAGGTGGATGTTGAGATCGCCTAAGATAGTAAAGTTGGCAGAGCTGACTGCAAGATTTGCCGCTATTGAGGCGAGATCCGAAAGAAACTGTCCATGTGGTCCTGGCGGACGATATACAAGTATACCCGAGAAGGTATGTGTGGCGCTGAATTTTATAAAAAACGGAAGGCATTCACAGTCCGGAAAGTTTATAGGGGTGCTAGTAACAACGTAATCTGATTTATGGATTACTGCCAGGCCACCGCCAATACCCTTTTTACGGTCTAGGCGAAGTAGTTGATAACCGGGTGGGAGCGCTTGAACCAGATCAGGTTCAGAGTGTTCCTGAAGCCACGTTTCTGTGGCGAAAAGAACATCTGGGCTCTTCTCCTCCAACAATAAAGCGATTTTCGTGGAGTGTTTGGGGAGTGAGCGGCAGTTGAGCAGTAACATCAGAATTGATGTGGGTTTCTTTGTACTGTGGGTAAAATGAAATCCACACTGATTACGAGCGGGGTGCTGGATAGCCGGGTCCCACGTGTGTAGGCAGGGTGAACTAACTGTCTGGTTTAATTGGTGTAGGAGCTGTGGGTGGTAGGTGATGGGCTGGCATGTTGGATGAGCAGGGGGGTGGCCCCTGGCCCCGGTCGGTCGCGGACGGGCGCAGACGGGCTTGCCTTAGGCGCGCCTTCGGCGCGCAAACGTCGCGCCCGCTGCGCTCGTACGCTGCGCGATCGAAATATGCACATGATTTATACTGCTCCGGGGTTGTGGGTCGAGGGGGCGTGGCCTAGAAAGGGGCGTGGCCTCTGCTCGTGGTGAGAGGGCGCGAAGGGGTATTGGCGACCAGCGTGCTGCGTCAACGCTGGCTCCGCTGCGTCTGACAACTAGTTTCCCCAAGTAAGTGAATTTAAAAACACAAGTATTCTGTGACAGTCAAATTCTTAAAAACACAAGTAATCTGTGATAACAATTTTAAAAAATAGTGCCTCGCTCCCGGCTTCCGCCTCAGGAGCACAACTCTCAGCTTTTGCCGGTAGGGCTGTAGTAGTTGTCAACAATAAGTGTTTCAGGATTTCGAGTGAGGAAGTTGTGTTTGAGTTTTTTTTCTAGCGTGTTTAGAAAGATTGGGGGGTACGGAATGCACCAGGAGTTGGGACCATGTTTAGATAGATTTTAAAAGGATTGCGAAGTACAGCCTGTCCCCCTGCAGTATCCGCTTCGTTGATGGCACCCAGGCAGTAGTGTTTCGTGAACGTGCGCCTGCTGGACCACGTGGCTGCTCTGCAGATCTGATGCAGCGGTACACCTGCGAACAGGGCAGTAGAAGACGACATCGCCCTGGTAGAATGGGCCCTCACTGGAAATTGCAGAGGCTTGCCGGCTTTTTGATGGCAGAAAGCAATGGCCGAAGAAACCCAACGAGCAATAGTTGGTTTGGTAACTGGACGCCCTTTGTGGAAGCGTCCATAAGCTATGAACAATTGATCGGTTTTGCGAAAAGGAGCCGTTCTGCTGATATAGAACTTCAGGCACATGTCCAAGGAGTGTAAACGCTGCTCCGCCGGAGACTGTGGATCGGCAAAGAAGGTTTTTAAGAAAACAGGTTCGTTAATGTGGAAATCCGAGGGCACCTTAGGCAAGAATGTGGGATTGGTGCGAAGCACTACACATTCAGGTTGGAATTGAAGAAAAGGAGGTTTTATAGTGAAGGCATGAATATCACTTACGCGACGTGATGAGGCCAGCGCAAGTAGAAGAGCTACCTTCCAGGTTATAAACTTTAAGTACGCCTTGTGTATAGGTTCGAATGGTGCCTTCATTAGTTGTGCCAACAGCGATGTTGAGGTGCCAAGTAGGAGGAGGGCGCCGAATAGGTGGGAACTTTCGGAACAATCCCTTGAAAATTGACGAATGATCCTTGAAGAACAGAGCGAGGTGGACCCATTCTGGCGGAAGCGGAAAATTGCCGCCAGAAAAACTTTCAGAGTCGAATGGGAAAGCCCCGACTGAGCCAGTTGTAAAAAGAACGGGAGCAGCTGCGCAGGCGTGGAGCGAAATGGATGGACACCAGCAGCTGCGCACCAATGGCAATTTGATTTGTAGGTTTTAACTGTCGACGGAGCTCTGGACTGAGCGAGAATGTTTCTACAGTGATGATGTTTAGATGAGCAAATTCAAGGTGTTCAGGTTCCAGGCTGACAAATTTAGAGAGGAGGGGTCCGGATGGCAAATCTGACCCTTGTCCATCGTGAGGAGGTCCGCCCGAGGATGAAGGAGGATGGGCTCGCACTGGGATAGAAGAAGCAGCTCCGAAAACCATGCCTGCCGAGGCCATCTGGGAGCGATCAGGAGAATGTGGCAAGGCTGTCTCCGCATCTTCCACAATACTCGAGGCACCAGCGGAATTAGTGGAAAAGCGTAAGCAAACAGATTGCACCAGTTCATCAAAAGGGCATTGCCACGTGACCCACGTAAGATGGGCATTTCCGGTTCTCTGGAGTGGCAAAGAGATCCAGCGACGGACTACCCCATCGTCGAAAAACTAGATCTAGTGTTGGTTGATGTAACTCCCACTCGTGGGTCGATGACGTGGCTCTGCTTAAGGAATCCGCTAGGATGTTGGAGATGCCTGGGAGATGAACTGCGGTCAGAGTGATCTGGTGACTCAGAACCCAGTCCCAGATCGACTGCGCCAGTCGAGACAAAAGTGGAGATTTGGTTCCACCCTGCTTGTTGACCTAGTGCATGCTGGTTGTATTGTCCGTCTGAAAAAGGACTGATTCTCCTCGGATCAACGGATGGAAAGACTTGAGTGCCAGAAAAATGGCCATCAACTCCAGCCTGTTGATGTGCCAGGCTCGTTGAGGCAAAGTCCACTTGCCCTTTATGGACAGGCCTTGAAGGTGTGCACCTCATCCTTCTAATGAGGCGTCCGTTGTAAGAGTAAGTTCTGGAGTGGAGGAAAGGAACGAAGTCCCTGCCGCAAGGTTGGATGGCTGCGCCCACCATTTGAGAGCTGCCCTCATGCGAGCGGTTACACTGACTATGTCGTTGAAGGAACGGGTGACTTGGCGCCACTGTCTGTCCAATTCTTCCCGAATGGGGCGTGTCCGTAATCTGTAATTTGGGATCAGTTAAATGCACGATGACGCCATTCCCAGAAATGACTTCAAGAGTCGGACTGAAACGGACTGTTTTGCCCAAATTAGAGACACTAAGCGAAGAATCTTTTGTTGACGCTCCTGAGCCACAAATGCTTTTGCAAGAGTTGTGTCCAACGTTGCTCCTAGAAAATTCCTGCAGGGAGCTGGATCTAATTGGGACTTGCCGGCGTTTATGGAAAGGCAGAGGGAGCGAAATACCTCCTGACAAAGGCACGTGTCCTGAAGTAGCTGTGTGCGAGACTGTGATTTTAGGAGACAGTTGTCCAGGTATGGAAAAATTTGGACGCCCTGGAGACGCAGGTAAGCTACCACTGGAGCTAACACCTTCGTGAAGACGCGAGGGGCGGAGCGTAGGCCGAAAGGCAGCACTCTGAACTGGAAGTCTCTTCGTCCCACACGGAAATGCAAGTACTTCCGATGCTGCGGAAGAATAGGGACATGGAAGTAGGCGTCTTGGAGGTCAATGGTAGCCATGAAGTCTCCCGTGGAGAGAAGGCATAAGATCTCCACCAGTGTCAGCATGCAGAAGGATTGGCTCTTGAGATACTTGTTGAGTGCCCGCAAATCCAAAATCGTCCGCCAATCCCCTGTCTTCTTGATTATAAGGAAAAAACGGGAATAGAATCCCCTCCCCCTTTGAGATTTGGGAACCACTTTGACGGCACCTTTCTTGATCATAAGATGAACTTGATGGAAAAGTTCCTTGGTGTGGGCTGGTGGTGGGCCTGATGGTGGAGTAGGAGGAGGAAGTTTGATGAACTCTAGAGCATGGCCCTTCTCTACAATGTCCAAAACCCAACTGTCCGAAGTGATGGAGGACCATTGGGAAAAGAACAGGGAGATTCAACCTCCAACTCTTGGGGGGAAAGGCAAGTCATTGTCTTTTGGGAGCAGATCCCCTGTAAGAAGATTTCCCCCTGTAGGATTTCAAAGACTGCTGACGGGAGGACTGCTGTTGGCTGTTTGAGTAGCGTTGGTTGCTTTGGTTGTAGGAGCCATATTGATTGTTTCCTCCTCGAAAAGTAGAAGAGGTGCCGCATCCGCGTGCACCACGAAAAGGCTGTTTTCGAAATTGTAAGGTCCCTAAAGAACGAGCAGTGTCAGTGTCTTTTTTGATGGATTGTAATGCCTCATCAACATGTGCTCCAAAAAGCGTCTCGCCGTCATACGGCATTTCCAGGATCTTCGCCTGCACCTCCTGGTGAAAGGATGTGGAACGCAACCAACCCTGCCTGCGTAGAACAGCCGCTCCAGCGAGCTGCCGGAAACCAGTACAGGCAATATCAACTGCACAGTCTATAATCTCCTCTGATGCTCTCTCTCCTTCTTGGAGAAATTTTAAGGCTTTTGCCTTGGCAGAGTCCGGAACCAGGGCCACAAAAGCAGACATGTCTGACCGCATCTGGCGGTCGTAGCACCCCAAAATGGCCAAAGCATTAGCCGCTCTTACTGTTGAGGCCATTGTAGAAAACTTGCGGCCTATAGCGTCAAGGCGACGACCTTCTCGATCCGGTGGAGCAGTAACGGGAGACGCAGGGTTTCGAAAACGACGCTGAGCAGCCTGGGTAACCACCGAATCTGGCTTCGGCTGCGCAATCAGGCATAATGGAGATCCAACGGGCGCCTTATATTTCTTTTCCAGACGGGGCATCTGCGCCGGTAGGGAATTTGGCGTCTGCATTAACTTCACCCCTTCACTCCAAATAAAATCTATAATGGGAACCGTATGGACTTGCTTGAATGGTTGAGCTTTGAAATCACAGACGAAGCAATCCTCTTCCCTCTGGACTCGTGGTAACTTGAAGCGTTGAGCCGCCCTAGCCATCAGTTGATGGAAACTAGCAATGTCCACCGGAGGAGAATCTCCTGGAGTAACCGGAGGGAGGGACGGTGTCTGAATTTGGTATTCATCCCAATCCGCCATATCATAGTCATCATCACGAACCTCACCATCTTCGCGGTCTGGAGGAATCTCGTCTTCGTCATCGGCATACACTGTAGTGTGTATCCTGACTGACGTCTGCACTTGAGGAGCAGGAGTTGGCAGAGTTGACAGTGAAATCGAAGCAGGAACTTCAACAGGCGCAAGAGTAGAAGGTACTGTCGACACCTGTGGAGATGGCGGAAAACGCCTATTATAGTCGTCCAACATATGCTGGAGATGAGCGACAGAGGCAAAGTCGCAGTAGAAACCTGAACAGGAGTTTCCTGTTGGAAATATTGGTCCTCATCATCCTCACCATAATCCTGGCACTTGATGACTAAGTCCGATGGACTGCGTGCCGCCCTAAAGGACTCGTGCATATCTTCTTCAGAGTCCTGCTCCGAACCCGTGGCAAACAAGGGCGAGGGAGGCTGAGGATCACTGGTGAAGGAAAGCTGGTCAACAGGCACCCTGCAACGCTGGTGAAGTGGGTCGATGGTGGCAGACCCAGTGGACGATAGTGGCAGCAAAGGCATAGAGGCAAAAGCAGAAAATGTCGTTGACGGAGCAGACGTTGACAGGCGTTGACGGAACCAAACTTGAGGAATCCGTACCACCGTCGACGGTAAAGCCGCCGTCGACGGAGCTTTCGCCGACGAGGTCGACGACGAAGACGACTTCTTCGTCGACGTCGATGATAATTCTCAGCGACGAAGATTTGGTCGTCGACGGTAGAGTTTTCTTCGTCGACGAATAAGCAATGGGTATGGTAGATGACACAGTCTTTAAACTGAGGGATACCTTCGTCGACGATGATGACGTCAATGAGACTGCCGTAGACGATCCTGCAGCAGACGTCGTCACAGTCACCGTCGATGAGCCGGAGACGGCAGATTTCGTCATCGGGACGAACGTCGACGCTCCTCTCGACGAAGAAATATATTTTTTCACAGAAACATGAAGTGAAGATGCAGCAGACGCCTGAGAGCCAGTTCTCGTGGGCGTGGAAGTAGTAGGAGGAGGTGAAGACACCACAGGAGCCATAGAAAGAGACATTTTCTTCTTTTTAATGAATGGAGAGGGCAAATCCTGCACACTACTACATTTAGATGCTGCTTGGGAAGTACCAGACATCAGACTTTCAGCATCAGAAAGTACATTATCCTTGTCCTTAAGTCTCTGAAGCCACAGAAGGAGACGGCCTTCCCTGTCCTTAAGGGTTTTTGTAGAAAAAGTTCTACAGAATTAACATTTACCCACATCATGGTCAGGGTAAAGACAGTAAATACACTTACTGTGTGGATCTTCAGAATAAAGGCGTAGCTTTCCACAAGAAGAGCAAGGTCTAAATAAAGACTTCTTACTTGAAGACTTGCTGAAATCGCAGGAAAAACCTGAAGAAAAGTTGAAAACTGAGCAGAGCTCAGGGAGACTCCCTTCACACGACGTGCGGTAGAAAATCTGAGGTACTGAGCTCTGAGGAGAAGGTTCTGGAGGGTTGCTGGCGCCTGATTGGCTACAGTTTGGACCAGCATAATGACAGGAATAGGCTACAAGTGTTTTTTCTCTCTCCATGTATTCCTATGTGGAATTATGTCTGGGCATTTACTGCCTTTTTTCTAATGTATATTTCATGTGTTATGTTTTTACATATACATATTATAGTATGTTATTGCCATTTTATTTACCGTGGGACTCCCACTCCGACGACGGGGAATATTCAAGCATGTGAATCTATGAAAGACACCCTAATACTGGAGAAATCTTTCTAACCTTTAGCCCCATGGGGATAATTTTAGCTATAATGTATTTTAACATGAAGTTAGCATGGGATTCCGTTCACTTAGCTGTTGTCTGTAGATTTAACAGTTTAACTCCAATCTTCACCTTAAACTTTTGAGACTACAATGGCTTTTTCTACCCCTGCTCCCATTATTATCAGTTTTGAAAAATTGATATTCCCAAAAACCAAATGTTTACAGAGTATACATACTTAAGAGAAACAAAAAGAATTTCTGACTCTGGAAAGAAAACAAAACCTAAATCATATGACATATAGATCCTATGCAGTGTACCTCTTCTTACCTCACCATGCCATCATCACCCAACCATGCAACAACCAATGAGGTAAATGCAAAGAGACAGAGAGACTGTACCCCATCCGCTAGAGAGAGTGGGTTCCCAAGAAAACCGATATTGGAGGTGGATAGGAAAGAGAAAACCACAACAAGAAAGTTAAAACCCACCTGCAAAAAACAACGCTCTACATAAAGAGTCACAAATCAATCAATCAAAAAAAAATATATATATATTTTTTCTTTATCGAATTTTAAAAATAAAATCATAAACGACAAATCAATTTCAAACAGAACACAAAAATCAACAGCATAATATTCTGCTTGCTTTAAAACCCCAGAAAGAGAACGTAAAAGAAAAAAGCCACACTGAAGGTGTATTTAAAAACTGCAAGTGCAATAATGCAGGTCTACCTTGGGGAAAATTAATGGGCTTTAAGAGTGGTCATATAAACATAAATTGCAGGTGATTACATTTCCCACAAATCATGGCAATACGTAATGTGTCATTTGACTGAGACATTAGGGCATCTTCCAGTCCTTAAAACAGCCGTGATTAAAAGGTACTAGTCGGGTGAAAAGATTTAACCTAACATATATCAGTAGGCGTTGCCGATGGCGGGACAAGTTCCAGGTCAGATAAGGTTACAGGTCACTCACGGTTTTCACTAATATCACATGTTGCACAGTGTTTCAATAGTGTAATATCCTCATGATCCGCTGCCATCTTGTCCCTGAGCGCTTCAGTGACCCACCTAAGGTCAGATCTAACTATGCTGTATTTAGTTCAGGCCTCCCTAAAGAGGTCATATTATGGGAAATTTAAACCCACTAAGGAATCAAGGTAGGCTTATCCATATTCAGACAGTCTTGTATAATTAATCTATTAAGACCAAGTTCCTCACTTGTACAATTTGAAAGCCAAAGTTTTAGAGGACAGAGTCGAAGCTGGTCGATGACATAACGGAATCCCAATTCTTTGTGGACAATTTCATAAGGAACACTTTGTGGAACTCCCAAAATGTCCCTTAGGAATTTGTTTTCTGTTATTTGAATTGGAGCAACGGGGCCATAACCCTATATTCCACAGCCATAACTGGCTATTGGGATGGGGGCGTGGTTACGCACGCGACCGGCATGGACGCCTCCGGGTAGAGCTCCGTGCTGAGCTCCCCTCCCCGGTGCAATTATCCTGCTAAACACTGACCGCAGCCGACCGAAAACTGCTGGCGCCGCGGTGGGGGACCATCATCCAACGCCCCACCTACTTTGGAGACGATCGGTGCACCCGACCCGCACCGGGTGATTTGTTGAACCGCAGCCGCGCACGCCGCCTCCACACCCGGCGCGCGCCCATGAGAGCCCGAGGCTTTGCCGCTTCCGACAGGCCCGGAGGTGCGGCCTGCTTGAGACGCCCACGACACTTGCCATATTGACCGGCCACAACATCCTAAGCCTCTCACTGGCCACCGCAGACACCAGGCCCACACACACTGCCGTTCCCGACGCCTGCACATCTGAGCGGCGCTGGGAAACTGCGAGGCACTGGCAGGGGAGCTGAGATCCAGAGACCAGGACCACGGAGACGACCCCCTCTGTGCCCGGAGATAGGCGGCTGGCCCACGCGACGACCCGAGGCAGACCCCAACCCGCGGGGGCGCGGACAGGCCGTGCGGCCGGAAGAGGTGAGCGGCGGAGACCCGGGTAATGGCGGTGGCTGAGGCCGGGAACACGGCCGGGGCGTGGTGACTGGTGAATGCCCCTGGAGACAATACACACGCCCGCCGCCGGAACACGACGAGGAGGCACCGCCGCCCGAGGCAGGGGGAAGTCCTGACAAATCGGGAGAGCGGCCAGGATACCCACAGCGCCTCCCCATCACCAGTTGACCACTCGTGGTGCGCTAGGCCCTGGGGAGCCAGCCGGTGCTTCTGAGATACTCCTGAGGGGTAGACACTGAATCTGCGCTGCACACTCACGAGGCAGCGGTATCCCACCGGACGCT
The DNA here is from genome assembly GCF_964261635.1 of Lissotriton helveticus. Taxonomy (NCBI): domain Eukaryota; kingdom Metazoa; phylum Chordata; class Amphibia; order Caudata; family Salamandridae; genus Lissotriton; species Lissotriton helveticus. The sequence goes on along the minus strand of NC_136059.1, from coordinate 1,443,479,693 downwards.
GGACACTACAGAATATATACGCCGCGGCCCAGGGTCGAGAGGCTGCCCTCCTCCTAGACGCACACTCCACGAGACATTCCTGGACATCCACGACCCTGAGCTCTACCTTGCCCACCGGAGACGGGCCCCACTGCTGTTGGCGCCCGCGCCCTGGCACAGATGTCTAACGGGCCCAGAACCCGAACCGGAACCGATGGTGCCAACTCCAAAGGCAAGATGGATAAACCTGGGAAGAGCACTGACCCGAACCAAACAATGGCAAAACTGGACACCATGTTAGCAGCCATGGAACGACTGGAGGAGTCCATCCAACTCACCCGCACCTCACTAGCCACCAAAATAGATGGCGTAGTCATAGACCTGACGCACTTGAGGGCGGACCACAAGAAACTGACGGACCGCACCGTGTCCCTGGAAAATGATATGAAGGAACTCCGGCCCCAGACCAGCCAATCGACCAAACACGTCCAAGACCTGCTGAACAGGGTGGAATTTTTGGAAGATAGGGCGGAGGATGCGGAAGGCAGGGCACGAAGAAACAACGTGCGACTCGTAGGGATCCCGGAGAAATGGGAGGGAAGGAACCCGGAGGAACACATGGAACGATGGCTGCGGGCCTGCTACCGGAGGGGACACTCTCACCATACTTTGTGGTAGAACGCGCACACCATGTCCCCACTAAGCCACTAGCGACAGGCTCCAACCCGAGGCCCATGCTGCTACGAATACTGAATTATAGGGACAGAGACTCCATCCTGCGGGAAACACGCAAGCTCCAGGAGATCCGGATTGAGAACGCGTCAGTGATGTTCTTCCCGGACTACACTATACAAGTGCAGAGGCAGAGACACGATTTCCTGATGGTGAAAAAGCGCCTAAGGCAACAGGGCCTACAATACTCTCTGATGTTTCCCGCAAAATTGAGAGTAGTGGCTGGAGAGCAAACCCACTTCTTCACTGACCCTACCGAGGTGGAGGCCTGGCTGGACAGCGGCACAGACGCGGACCCCAGGACTACGGCGGGTCCCATGCCTGGGCGACAGACTGGAAGCGCCCGGAGGAGACGCAGACCACACCAAAAATCTCAGTCTGGTGCACGAGAAGCAGTGAGGACACCCCCCCCCCGGAAGACGCCATGCAACAGGAGAAACAGGACGCCCTTCGCCTGGTGATGGAATTGAGCCGTTCCCCTGCGCAGAGCGAGACAGCGGGTGGTAGTCACCAGGACCCTCCGAGTGACGATGAGGCCATCTATGGAGTGCCAGATTCACAAGACTCGGAAGAATGACCGGATGTCACGCCCCAGACAGCGGAATACATTAGTTGAAAGCACCACAAGGACCGATCTCTCGGGGACATATGCCGTGGGGCACCTCAACAGGTGTGGAGGAATGGACTGACAAGAACTCACCCCGTGAGTGTGGGGGACACTCTCGACGACAAATGGCAGCGTCGGCCCTACGCACGGCATGCAGCGCGGGTGCACGTCTGTGGCCTCCCCCAGTGACCATGGCCCTCGGACGCGGCCCAGACGCCTGCATTCCGCTGACGCGCTCACCCGGAGATGACATTCCTGACGGCTGCCACCCTGGGACACGTAAAGTATAGAGAATTGATGCATGTGTGTATGGGGGCCCCTGTATGCAAAGATGGTCTGGACTGCCACATACCTCCCGGGAGGGTGGAGGACCTCCATGAAAAGACTTTGTTGGTTTGATACCACGGTTACGGTGCGCTTTGCTCACCTGCCCCCTCTTGACTTAGACATTGTTGCTCTCCTTGAGAGTATGGACGGGAGCACGTTCCGCACCCGACCTTTTGGTATTCTATATGTTCACCATGTTCAATGGTTCATTGTTCCATTAGTCGTATTTTTACCCTTCCCCCCCCCTTCTATTGCTGTCGAGTGTGGCCACGGCCACGCTACGGATATGTGGTGCTGGGAACAACTGCTCGACGGGGACGTGGGGCCCGGGGGGCGGCACCGGGGAGGCGGGAGGCGGGACACTGTTGAGAAACTGTATTTTTTTTTTTTTTTTTTTTTTAAATATGTTTTTATTGCAGATTTACAGACAAACATCAGGATAGCACAGCCAACATCATCACCTCAGTACAAGGTACCATACAATCTCAAGGTTGTACACAGCCCATCAGCCCACATCCCGGAGGCCGGGCGGCGTCAGTACAAAGTCCATTAACAGGTCTCTTATCATGGTACAGAGGGGTTTCCAGTCAACAACCTAATTATGCATCTGCTTTTTTGCGTCCCCTCAACTATTCCCCCCCTCCCCCCCAGGTCCCCCCTGGAAGAGCCGTGCCAACTATGCTAGCAACACCAGCACCCACTAATGCCGCTGGCCAGGATACCGCTAACACCCTACAATGTCGATGTGCAATGTACCCTACCCATCGCTACCTGTGTCCCCAGCCCTACCAGGGTGGTCAACTAATTCCCCCAGTCCCGCCCTCCCCCTAACTGCTGCCGATGCGGGTCGTGATTATCGGTGTCATACATAACGGAATGCCCTCGATAGCGTTCGGATGTACGCGCCTTCAGCCTCATGGAACCGCAGTCTCAGAAAGTCTCTCCTCCTCATCCCCCGTCAAATAATCACACAAAGCCTGCACAATCATCTCCCAAGCCCTAGCTGTCTCTAGGCTCCTGTCATTCCCCATTTTGGCGGCCTGCCGCATCCTCAGTACACTTTCGCATCTCGACCATTTCAACAACTCATTCTTCCACCTCTTAATCGCCGGGCCTTCCTTGTTTTTCCAGCGCCATGTAACCTCCCTCTGCGCTAGCATGAGCCCCAAATCAATAAATTTGCTTGTGACTTTCGTCTTCGCTGTGTGAGGAAACCAAAGCAACAGACATGCAGCCATATCAAACTCCACCTCCCTATCCGTGATCTCGTTCAGAAGAGCACCCACTTCAGACCAGTACGTACCTAATTGTGGGCAGTCCCACATCATATGGTCCAGTTCAACCCCCGGCGCCGAGCACCTCGGGCACTCCGCGTCCTGCACTTGAAAGTGCCGGCGTAGCTTCCCCGGGGTCAGGTAAGCTCTATGCAAAAGGAAAAAATGGACCTGCTGGAACCTAGCATTCCTACTACCTTTCCATGTGCGCGCCAGGATGTGGCCCCACTCCGCATCTGGAATAGGCTTGCCTATACTATCCTCCAATTTGGTCTTCAGTGCCGTGAGCGGTGCTAGCCCTTCGCTCAACATCCGCGATTGAAGGCAGGTTACCGCCTTGACCGTCCCCGCAGCCATCACCACATACTGGCAGGCCAGGGTCGTAGTCGGCTCCGTCAGTCCCACCCTCCAGTGTTTTTGCATCGCTGCAGAGATCGCCGCATGTAGGAGATAACTCCCATCCGGGAGGCCAAACTGCTCCCGCAACACCGCAAAAGGGGCCATCACACCCTCCACAAACAGATCACCTACGACGTGTAGGCCCAACTCCTCCCAGGCCAACAGCGGCGCACTGTTGAGAAACTGTAATGTCTGTTATTAAGATATGTACGTGGAATGTCAGGGGCATGCACACACCATCCCGACGCTACCAGATTTACTCATACCTCAAGTGCCATCACATACAAATTGCCCTCCTGCAGGAGACGCACCTCAGCGACTCGGAAACCTGCACTTTACGCCGACGATGGCGGGGGCAACTTTATGCCACGCGCTACTCATCTTACGCTAAGGGGACACTAGTGTGGGTCAGACCAGGCACCCCATGGACGACACTGGACACACACGTAGATCCCGGGGGGAGATTTGTGGTGGTCCATGGCAGGTTAGACGGGAACCCGCTGGTGCTGGCCTCGGTGTACGCGCCCAACACGGGCCTGGCGGCTTTCCTGGCACAGTTGTCTACCACATTAGCTCCCTGGCACGGTATCCCGTGGGTGCTGGGCGGGGACTACAACAGTACATTGGATTTGGCCCTAGACCGATCACACCCCCCACCGCCCAACTCACATGCGCAAACTGCTGCGGGCACCCTTCAGGCATGGTCCACACAATGGGACTTACAGGACGCGTTGCGCAGTCGCAATCCACACACCAGAGCCTACTCGTTCTATTCTGGGGCACATGCTCTACACGTGTGTCTAGATAGATACATGGTCACCAGTGAGATCTTGCCACATGTTACGGACACCTGCTATATGGGCCGCATTCTGACCACAACCCCCACACCCTGAGTATGGCATGGGACTGCCCCCGACCCCCGACACCTACTTGGCGGCTCCAACCCGACCTACTATTAGATGGCCAATTTCGAAGCTCCATAAGCACACAAACAGCGCAATATTTTGAGGATAACGTTGGCACGGCGTCGACCCCGCAGATTGAATGGGACGCATTTAAAGTGGTCCTCAGGGGGCAGTGTCTGGGCACACAGGCTCTCTCACGCCGTCGAATAGAAACTGATCTGAAGCGCCTAGAGACAGACCTGTTGCAGGCGGAACAGGAAGCGGCTGAGGGCGAAGACGCCAATTATTGGAAGCGCGCGCGGAACATGACAGACTGATAGACAGCCTGAAACATATTAATTACGCGGCACATTCGGCCCGCACACATCACACCGGCGATAAACCCGGCAACCTGCTGGCTTGGTTGATACAACGTGAAGAGCGAACGTCACCCGTCACGTCGATACACCCGCCTGTTGGCCCTGTGGTAGACACCCAAGCGAAGATCCACGAAGCCTTTATAGCGCACTATCAAGCGCTGTATAGGTCACGCCTACCGAACCCGCATCCGAACATCGCCGATTACCTAGACGAGATCACGCTGCCTACACTCACGGCGGACCACCGTGACGACCTTGGGTCACCAATGGTAGCGGACGAGCTACGCGATGCCCCCGGACCGGATGGCCTACCGGCTGAATATTATAAAGCATGTTCCGATATATTGATACCGGAGCTCCTCAGAGTGTACTCGGCGGCACTAGATGATTTAGCCTTGCCCGCATCCATGAATGAGGCTACCAAACCAGGTCGAGATGCCGCACTCCTCGGATCGTACCGACCCCTAGCGCTCCTGAATACGGATTACAAGATCCTAGCGTCGACCCTGGCCAGGCGACTAGCGCCACTAGTGCCCTCCCTGGTACATAGCGACCAGAACGGCTTCGTGCCCACTAGGTGCACTTCCCACAACATCAGAAGGCTGTTTCGGATACAGGAATACGCGGTGCGGGGATGGCCGAGATCAGGGTGCTTAATTCTTGATCTCGAAAAAGCATTTGACTCGGTTGAGTGGCCCTATCTACTGGAGGTACTGCGTAAATTCGACCTAGGCGATGAATACATCGAATTGGTCGGACTGCTATACAGGGAGCCCTGAGGTACGCGTCCGCACGGGTAAGCTACTATCAGACGCCATAAAGGTCAGACGTGGCACCAGACAGGGATGCCCACTGTCCCCACTACTCTTCTCGCTGGCAATCGAACCTCTCGCTGAGATATTGCGCAGCAGTGGGGGGAACTGGGGCATACCGCTAGCAGACGGTACACACGTTGTATCGCTATATGCTGACGATTTGCTCCTGTATTTCAGGGACCTCGCAGACTTGCCACCGGAACTCTCAGACGTCTTCCGAACCTTCGAGACCATGTCGGGTCTCAGGGTGAACTGGGCCAAATCGGGAGCATATTCATTTGCACCCGACATCCCGGACCCCGGAATTAGAATCAATGGCGAACAGCTGCCGTGGCATGATACCACGTTCAAATATCTGGGGATCTATATATACAGGACGCACCCGGACATCCTGGATGGCAACCTGACACGCCCCGTCACGTCCATCAGGTCGCAGATAGCCTTTTGGAGGACTCTCCCACTCAATGTTCCGAGCAGAGTGACATTGACAAAAATGATAGTGCTGCCCAGACTCCTATAAATTACTACGCCAACGTCCCAGTGTACGTCCCGGCCCGTACGTTTAAGGAATTAGAAACAATGATCAGGGAGCTGATTTGGAACACCGGAAGGCCCAGAGTGGCACTGAGCAAATTATACGCGCCAGTCAAAGCGGGCGGCCTAGCAGTACCCAACCTAGAGCTCTACTACCTGGCAGCGCAGCTACAATGGGTGACGGCCTGGCTCTCGGGCAGGAACCTGGAAGACACGGCCACATCCGCGGACTCGCTTTCCCTCCTGCAGATACACTCACTATTCCACCCACTAGCGCGCACAAAGCACCGGCCACAATTACATGTAGACGTGGCTGTGAAGTGTTTCACCAGAAGCCTACGACTCACTAAACATGTCACACCGTATGCCCCAGCGCTTCCGCTCCTAGGTACGCCTAAGGCAACAACCGTTGTCACGGAAGCCGCACTGGAGCACTGGACACGCTCGGGAATAGACACCATGGCGGACCTGTATACCGACGGAACCCTAATCCCCTTTGCGACGTTAGTCAGCGACACGGGCATCCCGGCGGGACAGTTCTTACAACACGCCTCCATAGTAGCGGCATACACACGACGATGGGGAAACATCACTAATGAGCCCCCCACACATCACCTGATACAACACCTGCACGTCATGGGGGATGGTACACACGTGGTGCATTGGTTAACTCAAGCGTTACTGACACACACACAACATACTCTGCAACCCCTGCGGGCCAAATGGGCGACCGACAGGGGGAGGGACTGGACGGACAAGGAGTGGGCGATGGTACTAGCGAGCCCCAAAAACGTCCCTCGCAACGCACGCTTTAAGGTGATTCAATTCTACATATTACACAGAGCATACCTCTCGCCAGATAGAATCAACCAATATTTCCCGGGTGCCACGGCTAGCTGTCCAAGATGCGCGCTTAATGGAGCGGACCTGCTACACATGCTGTGGCAATGCCCACAGATACAAACATACTGGCGGTCAGTGCTGCTGATTCTTGAACGATGCACGGCTATGCCGCTACCGCATACATGGGAGGCATGCTTGCTAGGCCTCTACAGGAGGACCGCCATCAAGAAAGTCCCCTCCCGTTTTTGGGACTTTGGCCTCCTTATGGCCAAAAGACGGCTCACCAAGCATTGGAAACGCACGACTCCACCCCTAGCGCAACACTGGCACGCCTCCCTAGACAACTGGGCAAGGGCAGAAAGCATCGTCCTCCACAACGAGGAGACAGCGGGTTTGCGACAGTTCCCAATAGCAACTTTATGGGACGGCATGCTCAGCTCCTTCCACAGGGAAAGCCAATCATTGGGAGACCACACACCTGACAATTCCCCCAGAGGGGATGGAGATGCGATAGAGGAGACGGCCGATGTGGGCAACGGCCTTGACACCTCTAGCCAAGACACCCATGCATCACCAGAAGGGGAGACTGCCGCACCCTCAGTTGACACCACACTCTAACAGACGGGATGACGCCCTCCGCGCCCTCCCCACATCTCGCACCTCCTGCACACCTCCCCGCCCCCTCCTCGCACTAGATGAGCAACGACAAGCGCACCTAATGACCTCCCTGAGACCAGCTCATGTCGCGACATTCCCACTGCAACACACACAACACGCCATCGAGCTTGATGACCACACCCCACCCTTCCCCCCCTTCCCTGTTTCCATGTTCCCCCTACGGAGCGCACGAGGTTGGAATGGCGACGATGAGACCCCACTATGACTCACTGAGTGACAGACAGCTACATTGCGTGCTACGCCCCGCGACCATTACCTGCATCTTTGTGAATTTGAAACACGTATGATATGCTTTCACTTTCCTTCTCCCCCGGCGTAATTAGTGCGGGATATCTGTACACAGAATGGCCTGTGCCGCGCCCACTACGGCCTCCAGCGGCACCTTTCCCCTATACCATCCCACTAGCCATACACTCGCCACTCGTGATGAACCACATTCAGATTCACAAGCAAAGTCCCACTGCCTTGATCTCTCAAAGCCATGATTATACGGATACAGACAACACACCCCGGTGGGGGACACAGAGTAGAACTGTTGTACGTTTCCAGTAATGTTTTCCTTTATTTTTTCAGCAATGACGGATAAGAATTGAGAAGATTGTGTTGTATAATGCTGTCACTGTATTTGTTCCTTGCTGCTAATCGCATTGATAATCGTTGCCTCACCCTCCACCACCTAAGGCCATATGTTGAAATACCAATCAAAAATATTCACACAAAAAAAACTGGCTATTGGGATTCACTTGTCCTTGAACATTTCCAGGACAGATTTTATGTGGGTGCGCCCAGCCACTGTGAAAAATCACCTGTGCTAAACATAGCTTTATTAAAAGCCATCACATTATGAGTTATAAGTGAATGCCAATTAAGGCCACAGACTAACAAATCAAATGTAAACAGCCAGAAACCTAATCCACCATCCAGTCTCCAGGGTTGAGAGCAGAAAAGACCTGTGCGAGTGTTCGCATTTTGTATTTGTCCTTCTGGAGAAAGGCTTTGAGGGGGTGCAGGTCAAAAATAGGACAAGGGCCCCATCCTTCTTTGGAAAAGAAAATAGCGGGGATAAAAACCCACTTTAGCAACAGGCACCTTCCCAATAGCCCCTTTGGACAAAAGGGCTTGCACTTCCTGCCATTAGCTAGATACATGGTTCTCCGTCAGTCATTTCTGGGACAGTTGGAGGTTCAGTGGACTGGAAATTACAGCAAATCCCTTCTGGACTATCTGCAGTACCCACCCATCTGATGGTATGGTTTGCCAACAAGAAAAGGAAAGTTGGATCCTTCATCCAACCAAGTGGCTGTACTTCACTAAAAACATGATAAAGAGGTTTAGAAGGTGAGGCTTCAGGGGTGCAGTGGGCTGAGTGGCATGCTTACTTTGATACGGGATTGGGGAGAGCCATGGCATCAGTCCGGGGCAGAGCAATGGTCTCTCGCACTCTGTTGATTTACTTGGGGCCCAGAGCAAGGTTTGAGAGAGGCCCCTAAGAAAGTATATGTGACTGCCTCATTAAAGAGCAGCATAGGCTCAGTAGATGTTTGTCCCATCAAGACAATGGTTTTGACCTCTAAAGTTGGGAGTTGTGAGTTAAGAACTTCAGCTGCCCTATGCATGACCATTGCAAAAGATGCATTACCCTCAGTGGCAGGGCCAGGAGGCAACAGAAATCCCAACTCAAAGGAATTGTCAAGGCCTCTGGAGTCTTGAAGGTCATCATACCAATTTTCTTTGTGGTATGGTTTACCTGTCTCATCACCCGCGTCACAGTCATTGACAGAAGCCATATCAAATTAGGGAATGTAATGTATGGGTTTTTCATTGTGGAGGTGGTATATCCAGCAAGGTAGGATGTGGTTCGATGGGTATCGAGCGTGACCTCAGTTGAGGTCAGAGTGGCGACAACTCTGAGTAAGAGCTCAAGAGGCACCTCGTTCTCCAGCATCTAGGCTCCAGGGACCAGTGTCGACAACGGCATACTTTGCACTGTAGTCGGGGGAAGCCAGTGGTGGATTTAAATGGTCCAACTGCAGCCAAGGACAAACCAGCAGGTGGTATCCCAGATGAAGGGCCTCTTATCTCCTTGGCACCCTAAGGCATGCCAGAGGGAGTCCATAAGGATACGGAGCATGGCCTAGCGGAACTCCATGCCACAGAAGGCCACAAACTCTGGCTGTGTTGAGGCAAGATGCTGGAAAGGCTTTGACGTCGATCAACTTCAGGAGCTGGATCGAAAGGCATGGTGATGTTGTGTATTTATTTTATTTTTTACGAATTGCCAGAAGACTAGAAGCACGATGACAACTGATCTTGGGGATGACTCCTGCGACTTCTGCCCTGAAATGGCATAGGTACTGATCCTACGACTTGGACCAGTTTCACAGCAGAGTCTTACATTTCTTAGCGACAGATGTTTGTCTTGAGTTTCGGCTTATTGTCTCGTATGGCCTTTGGTTTCACAGACACGCAGTCACTGCAGATCTTAACGAGTCGTGGCTTGACCCTTGCATCACGAGCAAACCAGAGGAGGTTCTGTCACAGACATTGGTTTGCGAGAATTCTTACAGGGTTCAATCCTGTTGTCTTGGGAGGTGCCATTTCCCTTGCACATTGTAAAATTTGTGGATGAAAAACAGTCTCAAAGTGACAAGATAGCGCTCTGGATCAGAGTCCGGTGATGTGGAAAGAAAGGTTCAGACGTCCGCACGCAGGAGCAGTGCTTATATGTGCCACACATATAATTTCTGGAGCAGTAACGCGTAACCGTCTGCACAGCTGAATATGTTTCCAGATACAGTCAGAGGCCTGGGGAATATTCAAAAGGTGAGGAGTCACACGTTAAAAGTCTCTATTCAGAAAGCAAGTACATTAGAGTCAATAAGCATTTGTTTAACAAATTAAGATAGAAAACCCTCATCACGGGGGGGGGCTAGAAAGCCCGCGGCAAGATGGCTGCACCCTAGTGTTGCTTTGCCGACCGGAATCACCATCCCGGGGTAATATCGGCGGAGCCGGCAGTCATTAACTCGGGAAACAATATGTACCGAGTTACGGTGACAAACCTGAAACGAATGCTTTTACTCTGAGCGGATTACATGGGGTGCAGCAGTGGGTACTGGCAGACGTGGACCCCATGAAGGAGCTGGCTCTGCATTAAAACGGAGGCAGTGAAGGAAGCCCGGGCCTTGCCGGCAGACAAGTGAGCGGCGTGGAGCTACAACCCGCTACGAGGCATCTGATTCTGAAGGGCTGAACCATGTCTGCCTCCGATAAAACGCACCCGGACAGCAAGGCTCCCAAAAGAAAAACAACCATTGCAATGCAATAGGTCTCTCATTTACACAAGGTTAAGCTATTGGCATTTTAAATGACAATGCCTTTTAGTTAAGTTTTAAAAACTAAAACAACAGGCATTAAAAATGCAATAGGTCTCGCCTTTTATTAACTTAAAGCCATTTGCTTTGTTATACAATACCATTAGCAAAGCAAATGGCTTTAACTTAATTAAAGGCAAGACCTATTGCATTTTCAATGCTTGTTTTCAACCCCCCCACCCCACCCCGCTTCATGACCCCAGTTGGTAGCAGTAGCCATTGTCTCTATCACAATAATGTTAACCAGAAGGTAAAACCTAGAAATTAGCCTATAGTTAGTTGAATACTCCAGTTCTATAGAGCATTTGTTCATAGAGGCGTGATAACTACAGGCTGCCGAAATCCTGGCAAAACCAACCGCGGTAGGCTCTGCAAAGAGGTTTTCAGACTTCTACAGACAAAAATAATGTACAACTTACAGAGATAACCAACAAAAGCCTGTGAAAACAGTGGTGAAAAAAAGAATCAATGTTTCTTAATTTAATGCCAAAACGTAGGAAATTGCATCAAAATGGACTCAAAGGAAAATGCTGCTTACCAGTATGCATCTGTACTTGGCATGTAGAGCTGCAGATTCTTATACTGTGCATTAGATCGCCACCTGGTGTTGAGCTCGGATGATTGCATGTTGTTGTCGTCTTGGAAGAAGTCTTTATAGTCACGAGATAGGAGACTCCTCCCTTGGACAATAGTTCAAGTTCAAGATCAAGTTCGGAAATTTGTATAGCGCACTACTCACCCAGAGGGTCTCAAGGCGCTGGGGGGGGGGGGGGGGGAGGAGGAGGCGGGGGTACTTTACTTATCGAATAGTGCGCATGGGCATCGGCTCCATCCTTAGATTGTTTTTCGCCATGATGGGAAATGATGGAGTTTGTAGAAAGAAGAAAGGATGTCCATGCGTGTATATCTAAGTAAGATAGAACTGGAACAGATACAGGCCCCAGGGAGGCGGAAGGGCGTGTAAGAATCTGCAGCTCTACATGCCAAAAACAGATGCATACTGGTAAGTAGCATTTTCCGTTCGAGGCATAGGAGCTGCAGATCTTACACTATGCGTAGATTGTACAGCAGTGTCTCCCCTTAGCGGTGGTCATCTGTATCTGTTGCAGTAGTTTGAAAGAGTGTTTTGAGGACAGCTTGGCCTACCGCAGCTTGTTGCTTAGCTTGCACATCAACACAATAGTGTTTAGTTAAGATTTGTGTTGTAGACCATGTTGCTGCCTTGCAGATGTCTTCTAGGGGAATGTTCCCTAAGAAAGCCATGGAGGCTCCTAGTTTGCGTGTGGAGTGCGCTCTAGGAGGAACTGTTAGTGTACGTTTTGCTTTTTTCTCGTGGAGAAAGACTCACCGCCTGATATTGCTTAGACTCCCTTTCCTGCTGCTGATCCCTGCTACAGGAGTAGCATAGCTGTTTCCTCAAGTGCGCCGCTGAGTGACTGTGAGCGCGAGGCCGCAGAGGAGGACGAGGCGCCGGCCCCAGGACTGCGAGGACCAGCATTCACCACCTTCAGCTGGTCCTCTTCCTGTGAGAGCCGCGCCCCCTTCCAGTGCCCCGCCCCCAGCGAAGCGCTACAACACCTCGCGGCACCCGCTGCGCGGGTGCCACTCGTGGAGAAAGACTCACCGCCTGATATTGCTTAGACTCCCTTTCCTGCTGCTGATCCCTGCTACAGGAGTAGCATAGCTGTTTCCTCAAGAGCGCCGCTGAGTGACTGTGAGCGCGAGGCCGCAGAGGAGGACGAGGCGCCGGCCCCAGGACTGCGAGGACCAGCATTCACCACCTTCAGCTGGTCCTCTTCCTGTGAGAGCCGCGCCCCCTTCCAGTGCCCCGCCCCCAGCGAAGCGCTACAACACCTCGCGGCATCCGCTGCGCGGGACGCAGCCCGGGGCGAAGCCCGGGCCAAGGGCGGGCCCGTTGTTGCCCGTTAGTGCCCGATAGAGTCCGGACCGGGCCACTCCTCGTTCATCAACGACCCAGTAACAAACAAACATGCCACCCAAAACAAGAAGTACCTCCAAACCAAAATCCAAACATGCGCAGGAGGTAGCACAGGTAACAGGCCCTATTGACTTATTTATATCGCGGGTCCATGAGACGATAAACCAAAGCATAGCTTTGATGGAGAGGAGAGTATCATTAGATCTCATGAGTGCAAACGCGAAGCGCTCTTCACTAGGCGCTATAGCCAATGCCACCTCTCCAATTAATCTTAACACTCAAAACAGCTCTCTTCCAGTGACTTTGTCAGTACCAGACTTAAATACTGTCCCGTCGGTAGTAGACCTGTCAGTCACGCACTCTGAACTGGATCTTTCCATAACATCTGATGACCTGGAAGCAACTCCCGATCTAGCTGGTTGTCAAACCCAGGGAGACGCTCAACCCTCTGAAATCGCGTTTCAGCAAGGCGAGAGAGAATGAGCAATTTCGAAAACTCGTCCTGCAAACAGTGAAGAAATACTTAGACCATCGTGTCAGGAACATACAACAACTCATTCAAACTCCTCAACGACCCACAGTATACTACAGTTCCCCGAAACCACCCTTCCACACAAGGCAATCCCCAATGACACTATCACTAACCAATGCAAGACTTGCAGAATCACCTCGCAAGTTCTTACTACAACCAAAGACCTATTATACCAATATCTAAAGCCTATTCAGTTGAGCATCAGAAATCTTGAAGCTCAACTAACTATAATTTCGGCCACCCTCCTAGATTCAAACACTCGTATAGACATAAAGGGGCAGCGCAACATCTCGCACCCATCCAAAAAAGAATATCAAGCACACACGCAGAAAACAGCAAATCATACAAACTCAACATCTTCAGTACAGAAAAACTTAAAACAAAACATTACATTACCCAAATCCACAGCAAACACGCTTCATCCCCAGAAAGAGAAACCACCTCCCAAAATAGTACAGCAAACTGTAACCACAGATAAAGATACGGTAGATACCCCAGGTCCAGCAACAAACATAGACTCCAGCAGAATCTGTTCAGAAAATAAGTCTGAATCTCTTTCATCGAAACCTCCGCCCCCTCAAAAAACACCTAAAAATACACCTAAAAAACCTCCTTCAGTTAGACGTCCTGCCCATTTGCCCCCGGAAGCTACTCCCTATACAATAGTCCTTACAGGAGTACCCGAGTTAACAGATGAAACATCAGAAACTGCATGGTCACTTAAAAACAAAGCCATGCAGTGGCTAAGCATTAATAGACCCCTTGAATCCCATCTCTCGGGTGGGATCACTACAGCCCGCAGGGTAGCCTGGATAGGCAAAACGAAAAAATCAATACGCGGTGATTGTATCATCGTAACATGCAGAGATCCCTCAACCGTAGATCACATTTGTGCTTGGCCTCAACTCGACAAAAAAGGGGGGATTGACGCCCGACACCTCTCCTTCTTCTACCCCCCAGTGAACCAATATCGTAACCCACCACCCTGGGCATGGCACCATCACCCCAAAGATTCGCGTAATCAGGAGCCATGGTATCAAGCGCCATGGAATCAGATGGAATACCCACACGAATACATAGCCAGGGGCGGATCGAGAGAAGGGTACTTAGAACGTCAAATGCCCTACCGGCAGGACAGATCCTATCAAGCACATGAAGGTTGGCAGGGCTTCCCAACCCATAATCGCTTTGATTGCCTCGAAATGGTCGACTGACCATCCCTGGATAAATCTAGCTACCATAAATCTGACATTATACAACACTCTGCATCCGATAAACAGTACACAGCATCTCTAGAGTCTTCCTACATCTTTGAGATATCATCGACATACCCAAATAATCTCTTGATTAGTACTTCTCCAGCAGCAGCGGATACCAACTTGGGACCAAGCATCCAGCAAGATGCAATCAATACAGTTAATATTAACAACTGGATAACATCTGCCAACGTGAAAGAAACACAGTCCATGGGTATAGGTATTGCCTATTGGAACGTAGCAGGCCTAACCGCAAAAATAACATGCCCCTTATGGCTGAACACAGCAAGGAGCAAACAAATCTTGTGTCTGCAAGAGACCTGGCGTATAACCCCTCTCCATCTAGTGGGTTACAAAACAATCTTTACCAAAGCAACACCTAGTACAATGGGAAGGCCAAAAGGTGGACTCACGATCTACTTCTCCAACACCGTTCCACTTACTGTAAAACTACTAAAGGAAACATGCATCTACCAAATTATTCAAGTTACGCACGAGATGGCAACAAAGAGAAATTTACTCATACTCATAAACTATTACAATAACACTGGTACCCTGGAACGCTGCTCACACTTAGATGAAATGGTAGCATATATATCTTCACTACAAACAATAACCCAAAACGCAACACTTAATTATATCTGGGGAGGTGACTTCAACCAGACACTATGTCCAAATCACAAAAATGGGATCTGTGGACTACAGAATGAACTTGGAAACCCCATCCCTCACTTTGCACATACCCCGGGTGGCAATAAGCTAAACGAAATCCTCTTTACCCTGGATCTCGATTTCGCTAACGAACTAGTCAATCCTGTGCAGGAATTTCACCCCACCTTCCATGGGCGAGGTTGTCTGACAACCATTGACTACATCCTAGCCTCAAACACCTGCAAAGGACTATTAAAAAATTACAAAGTAGGGTCTAGTCCAATTAGTGATCATTATCCCCTTAGCGTGGAATTCCTCATGGATAAAACAGGTCCACCTTCAATAAAAGCCAGCTCCCTCGATCAACACTCGCTGGCCATAAAGAAGAAAAATGGCTATGCGATTAAATGGTCAAAAATTGACCCTGAAGAGACAACACAAAGAGTATTTGAAAAAACAAGCCTATGGCTAGCGGACTGTCTGTCTGCAGAGGCATCCCCTGAATCAATCATTATCTCCTTTAATAACATCCAAGGAGCAATAAGGGAAGAGCTATTTAAAAACACAGCAAACAAACCCAGACTCCCTATGACGAGATGGTTCGACACTGATTGTCGAAAGGCCCTTACATGTCTCAAAGAAGCTCTTCGACAGAAACCAAGAGACGTCCAAATAATTTCACAACGGAGGAAAACATACAACAACGCCCGGAAAAATCGCAAGCAGCAGATAAAGCAAGATCTATGGCATCAATTACATGACAGCGCATTAAGGAAAGACAGTACTGCATTTTGGCAGACTATAAGATCACCCTTCCTGGATAACATCGCTGACCCATATCATCTAGACGTGGCAATAACTGAGAATGACTGGGTTCACCACTTCACAAAAATCTTTGGTATACCAACGGACCTTCCCCAAACAAAAGACCAGGAACAAGCAAAGAATAACATATACCCCATTAACTTGCGTTTCACCCTTAATGAGGTCAGAAAGGCTATCAAAGCCTCAAAAACTGGCAAGGCCCCCGGCCCAGATGGGGTACCTATGGACTTGTTCTTATATAACATTGATTATTGGTCACTAATAATTACCCGGGTAATGGCTGCAGTCACTGAAACTGGACTCCTCCCATCATGGTCAACATCTACCCTATTGCCAATATTCAAGAAAGGGGACCGCAACGACCCTGCGTGCTACCGACCGATCTCCCTTCTGGACTCCACGGGCAAGATTGCAGGTCGACTACTCTTGGACCGACTACAATCTTGGGCCCGAGAGAATAATACCATCACAGACCTGCAATATGGTTTCCAGAAGGGGCTTGGAACGGTGGAACAGGCCCTAAACCTGACCCTCCTGGCTGGGAAGTATACATGTGCGAAAGGAGGTAACATCTATTTGGTCTACGTAGACCTGAGCGCGGCATTCGACTGCGTACAGCATGCAAAGCTGTGGCAGATTATGACAAACCTTGGAGTGGATCCACCCATATTAGCTTTCCTGAGGGAGCTATATACCAACGCGGAAGGCCGAGTTCGCTACGGCATTGGCGGCGAACTATCACGTCCCTTCAAAATATCACGGGGAGTAAGGCAAGGGTGTGTACTGGCTCCCTTCCTGTTTAATCTATATACCAACGGCCTTGAACAGGCTATGCTGGAAGGGAGCCAGGATCTCCCACAGATAGCACACCGTCCGATACCCATCCTCCTGTATGCCGACGACTCGGTCATCCTGGCCCGGACACCTAACCAACTTCAGCGGCAGTTGAACAAATACGTGTCATTCATGGACTCCCTGGGGCTAAAAGTAAATATTAAAAAAACCTTCACAATGACTATTGGACCAAAACGTGGAGTTTCAAAGCCCATATTCATTAGTAACAGCAGATTGGAGAAAACATCGGTATATCCATACCTGGGCATATTAGTGGAAGACAAAATGACCTGGCACAAGGCAATTGAAGCCAGAAATCTCAACTTTCGCCGAGCAGTGTCAGCACTAAGTGCTTTCTCTAGGAAACTAGGTAAACCGGCCCCAGCGGAACTGCTAACTATATACTATGCAAAATGCCACAGTGTGGCTACATATGGAGCAGGTATCTGGGGTTATGGATGTATCGACCAACTCCAGATCACGGAGAATGCTTTCATCAAATACATCTTAGCCCTCCCTCAAAGCTCCCCGATCTTGGCCTCACATCGGGAGCTGGGTATGGAATACGTGACCGATACCATACGATGCCAGCCTCTGATACTCTGGCACCGTATATGGTGTAACCCCGAAAGCCACATAACACGTTCCCTCATTACCGAATGTCTTGGCCTGGCGTACTGGAGGAAAATACCGTGGCTCAATTACATCCATAAATTTTTCCAAGACCTTGACCGTGAGCAATACTTTCTAGAACCACCTTCAATAGAAGACATTTCAAAGAAACAGTTGAAGGAATTATGCATGGGCCATTTAAGAGAGCTCCGCAATCAAGTCGAGATTGTCAAAACACATAATGAAAAAATCTGCACATTGCAAACGGAGAAACTCATACAGCCCTACCTGACGTACTTCCTTTCGAATTATAAAAAATTTCTATTGACAAGACTACGGTTCGATCTATTCTATCGCATAGTCTCATTTCCTGAAATGAAGAACTGGTCTCGAAACCTGATGCGATGCCCCTGCGACGGAGTTTCCAAACAATCAACGATACACGCCATCCTGTTTTGTAAATACTACAGATTAGCAAGGAAAAAATGGATTTTGCCTCTCCTCCGTTTAAGCGGACTCAGACAATCATACCCAGCACTTGCTTACCTTCAATTGCCGAAATCCCCGCATGAAGCAAAATTGATAGCGACCTTTTTAAAAATAGTAACATCAACTCGTCGTAAAATCGTCTTTTAATATTGTATGTGTTCAAATATCATTGACCTCTTTTTGATTTCGTATTATTCTTGTGTTTTTTAAAACTGTACTTTTTATGATTATACAAATTTTATAATCGAATAAAAGTTGATGAAACTGAAACTGATAGCATATTTGTATACATTTTACAATCCACCTTGCAATTCCAGCTTTAGAGATGGGGTTGCCTTTATGTGGTGGAGAGAAAGCTACAAACAATTGCTTTGTTTTGCGAAAGGATTTGGTCCTATCTATATAATAGAGGAGAGCACTTTTAACTTCTAGTGTGTATAGAGCTCTTTCTGCTACAGAGTCTGGGTTTTGGAAAAACACTGGTAACTCTACAGATTGGTTTAAATGAAACGGAGTAATGACTTTTGGAAAGAATTTGGGATTTGTCCTGAGAACCACTTTATTACGGTGTAATTGTAAAAATGGTTCTTGTATAGTGAAAGCTTGAATCTCACTCACTCTCCTAAGAGAGGTAATAGCTACTAGAAAAGCTGTTTTCCATGTGAGGAATTGCAGTTCACACTTGTGTAGAGGTTCAAAAGGTGGTCCCATGAGCCTTGTAAAAACAATGTTTAGGTTCCACACTGGAGAGGGTGGTAACCTGGGAGGAATGATTCTTTTTAATCCTTCCATAAATGCTTTAATAGCAGGCACTCTAAATAGAGACAGATGTTGTCTATTTTGTAAATATGCTGCAATTGCTGCCAGATGTAGGTTTATAGATGAATATGCCAAGTTACATCTTTGTAAATGTAGAAGGTAACAAATGATATTTTGGATGGAAGCATCTAGGGGATCAATTTGGTTATTGTTGCAGTAAATGGCAAATCTTTTCCATTTAGCAGCATAGCAAGTTATAGTAGTAGGTCCCCTGGCTTCCTTAATGATATTCATACAGTCTGGTGGTAGGTTAAGATAACCAAACTCTAAGACCTCAGGAGCCAGATCACCAGATTCAGTTGACTTGGGTCTGGATGTCTTATGTCTCCATGGTTCTGCGTTAGCAGGGATGGTGTCAGACGTAGCTTTTGGTGTGGAACTAGGGATAGTTCTAGCAGAGTTGTATACCACGGTTGGCGTGCCCATGTGGGAGCTACTAAAATCAGTTTGAGCGACTGTTGTCGTAGCTTGCGCATTATTAGTGGTATTAGTGGTAGTGGCGGAAAAGCGTACGCAAATCTGCCTGACCAGTTCATCCATGTCGCATTGCCCTTGGACAGCGGGTGTGGAAACCTGGCGACGAAGGTTGGGCATATTGAGTTTTCGTGTGTGGCGAACAGATCTAGACAGATCTAGACAGATCGTTTAAAAAGGCGCTCAAAACCTGGTATTTCGTCAAAGCCTACCCGCAATAGTCATATAGTTGTATAGTGGTATTTTTAACAGCTGTTACTGTTTGTTATGCGCCTTGACGCCCATTGGGCTTAGTTGCGCCATAGAAATTGCTTTTAATAATTAATAATAATAATAATCTATGTCTGGATGACCCCACTTGTGAAAGAATGGTTGAAGAACTTGCGGATGTAGTTCCCATTCGTGAATTTGTTGTGTCTGTCGACGTAACAGATCAGCTATCTGATTGTGAACTACTGGAAGGTGTTCTGCTAACAGATATATGTTTTGTGGAATGTCCCATCTCCAAATGTTCTGTGCAAGCTGGGACACCTGTAGAGATTGTGTCCCCCCCTGTTTTTATATATAGTACATAGCTGTCATGTTGTCCGTCCGGATTAAGACAGCTTTGTTTTGTACTTGTACTTGGAATGTTTTGAGTGCTAAGAATATTGCTAGTAGCTCTAGGTGATTGATCTGGAACGATTTTTGTTGATTGTTCCATTGCCCTTGAGTTGTATGATATAGGAGATGGGCTCCCCATCCTGGGAGAGATGCGTCTGCTGTAATTACCATTTGTGGAATAGGTTCGAGGAACGGCCGCCCTTTTGTCAAGTTTTTGGTGTTCCACCACTGCAGAGAGCGATGTGTGTGGCTGTCTACCAACACCAGGTCTGTTAGTTGTCCTTGAGCCTGATTCCACTGTTATGCTAGGCATTCCTGTAACGGACGCATTTGCAGTCTTGCATATGGTACAATGAAGATGCAAGATGCCATCATGCCGATTAGTCTCATGAACACTCTGGCTGGGAGAGAGTGCTGATGTTGGAACTTTGTGACTAAGGCTTGAATGCTCTGTATCCTTGCTGGACTGGGATATGCTAGAGCTGTAGACCTGTCTATTGTTGCCCCTAAATATTGATGTATATGAGAGGGCTGTAGGTGCGACTTGGTGTAGTTGATTGTGAACCCTAAGTCGTGCAATGTTTGAATTGTCTAATTTGTGTGTTGGACATACTGATTAAATGACTTGGCCTTTATGAGACAATCGTCTAGATAAGGGAATGACATGTATGGGTTGTCTTCTGAGATATGATGCTACTACTGCTTGGCACTTTGTGAACACTCTTGGTGCAGTTGTTACCCCGAATGGAAGGACTTTAAATTGATAATGCTGTCCTTCCAGTGCAAACCTCAGATACTTCCACTTGGAATCATAGTGGCTGAAAGGGCATACCTGACTAAACAGACTGTGGTGCGGTGATGGGACACACGTATGCAAGTAGGACAAAACATATTGGTGTGCTGGCACAACACACCTGGACATCTATGAGCAATGTATGCATGTGGTCCCTGCATTGTCCAGGACAGAATAGAGAGAACTGTGAATTTATCACAGCTTGATCAACAACAAGCGGAGCTGCTGGTGGAAGCGGAGGTATATTCTTAATAAGGTGCATTATAGAAGTAAGGTCTCAGTGTTGGAAAAAGGGCTTATGAAGTAGCTATTTATTGTTTTAATGTTAATATTCCTCATATGCCGAGAAGAGGGTATAGTATAGTAGCCCCTCTACAATGTGATGATGGGTGTGTACAACAAAACCAAGCAGATGTAAGCAGCCTACTTTGCGGGCAGTGATATATTCCGGTCACAACCGGTAAGCGGGTTGCAAAACGGGCATCTGGCGACCCCCCTGAGGTTGCTCCCCAACACAGTTATGCTGTTGAATGTCTATGTAATGTGGGAATGTCTTTGGCATGATTGGGATGCTAAAGCGGGTGGGAGGTTAGTTGGCGGTTACAGGCATGCATCGTCTCAGGTACAAAGCTACATAGGTAGAGAGAAGCCAGTTGATACATCATAGTGAAAAGAACAACATACAATAAGAAAACACAGCGCCAAAATGATACGTGAAATAAGCTAGTCACAAGAAATGTAAGGGGGTTAAATAATCCCAAAATAATTAAAATAGGTGTTGGCATATTTAGACAGGCATGGGATACAACTAGCCTTATTACAGGAAACTCACCTCTCTGGGGTGGGATAGGGTAGGAACACGTTGGGCGATGATTAAAGCTTCATCCTCTTACTCCTCTTATGCCAGGGGGGTTATCATATTATTGAAAAATTGTATTATCTTTAAACTTACACATACACTCAGACGACTTGGGAAGATGTACATTGGTACAGGGATGCCTTGGAGGCACGAAGCTTACAATCATCACAACCTATGGCCCCAATGTCGACAATGCAACTTTTTTTTTTTTTACCAAAGATTGAATGGTAAATTGTTTGATCTACAACCTGAAGTGTTATTATGGGGAGGAATACATACTTGGAACCTGACATGGACTGCAGCGCTACTACCACACAGCAGGGAAAGAGGTTGGCACAGGTCATACATGACATCATGCATAATCATAAACTCATTGATATTTGGAGGGCAAGGAACCCTGGGTTACGTGAGGGCACGCATATCTCCTGCGTACATGAAACATGGTCCAGGCAGGATTTTTGGTTGATCTCGTGAGTGGTGGCTCCCTGGGTTAGTGGAGTAAAACATTTACCGCACACTCTTTCAGACCACTCTCCAGTGGTCCTGGAGATGTATGTTCCTACGCACCATGCACAACCCTTTCAGTGGTGGCGGCAGCCCTCTGCGTTGCTTGACCCAGTCTTCAATGAGGGGGTGCGTCAAGCTATCGAACTCTTCTTCAGTGAGAATACGGGTACAGTGGAAAATACTGGCCTATTGTGGGAGGCTTTTAAAGCCATGATACGGGGCACTTGCATTGGGTTGCAGACAGGGGTATTGAAAGACCTTAGATGTGTAAGTTAGAAAAGTGCTTAATTGGATTGGAACAAGAATACGCAACCTCACACAAAACTGAAACGCTAGCAAAAATCAAGGAGGAGATCACTGGGTACAATGAAACAGCAGACCAGGAAAACAACCATATGGCCAGAAGATGGGTGGCTGGGGAGGGTGGACGCCCAGGTCGCACTCTGGCGGCGAAGATCTGTGCCCCTCGGACGCTGGTCTTCATCACCAAACTTGTGGGTCAGGATGGTGACGTGTGACTTGGCACAACAGAAATTCTTAATTAATTTGGGTCATATTACTCATCATTGTATGGTGGGGTGGAGAAGGCAGACACTGATGAGATATTACATTTTTTTTGAAGAAATTTCACTTGCTTGGCTGTCCCCTGGGCAAAGAGATTATTTGATGCAAGAATTCACAGCTGATGATATTAAGAAGGCAATACAGTCTTTGCCCTCTGCCCCTGCGAATTGTACTAAGCGTATGCAGACCTGCTGGCCCCCCATCTCCATGACAGTGAGGCATACGAACATAAGATCTTGCCCCCCCCCACACTTTGTGAGGCCCTAATAATAAGGCTGCTGAAGCTGGGTAAGGACCCAAAACTCCTACCGCCCCTTTAAATATTGACCCGAAAATATTGGCAAAAAGGGTGGCGACTAGGTTGCGCCCACTACTTCCTGAGCTGGTGCTGCCGGATCAATCAGATTTTGTTCCGACTCAGTCCACCGCACACAATATATGTACATTGTTGATGTTTATGCATCAAATTGATCCTGAGCTCAAAGCGGTGGTCTGTGCTGTTTGAGGCAGCAAAAGCGTTCGATTTGATCAAACGGGGGTTCATGTTTAGTGTGCTGAGGCGATTGGGACTGCCATTCAGATTCATGAAATGGCTGGAGCTTCTGCATTGTTCTCCTGTCGCTAGAGTTCATGTGAATAACTGCCATTCCAAACCAGTTTCGATTCACAGGGGTACGCGACAAGGCTGTCCCGTATCCCCATTGCTGTTTGCGATAGTTATGGAGCTGCTGGCTTGTATCATAAGGCAAAAAGACGTGAGGGCAGTGTTGGTTTTTTGAAAGCAGCCACTTGTTATCTCCATGTAGGCTGATGACATGTTATTATATGTCCGTAATCTGGAAGAGGAGTTACATGGGCTAATTATGGCATGCATAAAATACGAACAACTCTCCGGTCTCAGAATATACTCGGAGAAATCTTAAATTTTTCAATTGACGCCATGCACCCTACAGTTCAACTTAGAGTTCCCACTAGAATGGACGTCGGATTCTGCTAAATACCTTGGTGTATGGATCCACAGGGAGCCAGAAACCGTGGTGGGGGCGTGGCTTGACCGGCGATGTGAGCAGACACGCTTTAGTGGAGCTCCCGCCGCCTCCGGCCTTACATTAGCTATTATAGCGGAATTCGGGGCGCCCGAACCCTCCCAGCATCACCCCGGTGCACTGACAAGCTGTGGGAGTGCCCATATAGACAGCGACTCCCGGGAAACACCTTGGGAGGTTTGGAGCCGACCGATGCAGACGGGGCCTGCCTGCCCGCCATCTTGAGACTCCAGTAAGGCGGCCTGCTATCGCCTGCTGCCGGACACTGTGCGCGCCGGCGGCTGCCTGCTGTTGCCCTACCTGCCTGTCCGCTGCGGTGAGGCTGCAGATCCACTGCCGGCAGCTCTACCGGAGAGGAGAAGCACGTCGGCTGGCCCCTTCGCATGTCCTCTGCGCCTGGTGCGATCGGTGCCATCGGCCCCGGAGAGGAGAGGCGGAGGACCGGGCCTGGAGCTGCTAGAGGGTACTCCGGGTCGCACTCCACGACACGCTGAGGTGAGGAGCCGGAGCTGCGACAGAGGGCCGTTGGGATGGCCCAAGAGACGATCCGGCGTGGACGGTGCCCCCGGGGTGCTTCCTGAGGCCGCCACGTTTCGGGCCTGCACGGGACGCGAGGGCGGTGTAGTGGTGAGACGGCCCCTTTACACGGGGGAGCGGAGGCGGAGATCTGCAGCAGCTCTGCTGGGGACGAGGAGAACGTCGGCTGCCCCCTCTGTGTGCCCTCTGCGTCTGGAGCGATCGGCACCCCCCTTCCCTGGGAGGAGAGGCGGAGACCTGGGCCTGGGGCTGCCCGGGGGTGCTCCGGGTCTTGATTTGCTGCAAGCTGAGGTGGGGAGCCGGAATTACGGCGGAGGGCTGCTGAGAGGGCCCGAGAGGCGACCCGGCGTGGGCGGTGCCCCCGGGGTGCCTTCTGAGGCCGCCAAATTTCAGGCCTGATGACGGTGTAGCGGTGAGGCGACCCCTTCCGCTGGAGAGCGGAGGCAGAGGACTGCAGACGACACCACCCGGTGCCGATCCACTCAGTCGGAGACACCCGGCAGACTCCCCTGGGCATTGTCGGCGGGGATCACATGAGACAGGGCGCGAGGCCCTGAACGTGCGCAGTGCCTGCTCCCCTGCTGGACCAACTTTTAACTTTCAAGGTTCACTTCTGTGGCGCTGACCCTGGGCTGGAGGAATACGGCGGAGAGATTGCTCAAGGTGGGTGTGCTCGGCTGTGGGGTGCTGCTGCCTGGTGGACCCTGCTGGTAGAACCACTGCGGGCTTGCCTGAATGGGAAGGGTCTGAAGCACTTGACGACATAAGGTGGGATTTGTTCCTCACGTCCCCGCTGGTGCCCTTCCCCCTCGCTCCGGGCCTGCTTCCATGAACTAGCTTGGGGCAGTCTACTCCTGGTCTAAGAGAACGATGACACGCACGAACAGGAGCAACAGGGCGGACCCGGCGACGACCCCCAAGGATAATCCGGTGACGGCTATGTGGGGCAAGGCGGGAGCACCGGCGGCCGGTGAGGGCCCATCCAAGGGACCGGCGGACTCCCCGCCGGTCACGCAGGCGTTTATGGCTGCCTTTATGACAGACCTTAAGGCTGAGATCGGCTCCCTACGAATGGAGGTACATTCTTGCGTTACGGAGCTCAAGAGGGAGGTCACGGAGCTTGGGGATCGCGTGGATAGCCTGGAGAGAACCGTAGACACGCGCACTGAGGACCAGGAACAACTATGGCAGCGCCTGACGGCCCTTGAAGAACAAAATATCGAGCTTCAAGTCAAACAGGAGGACTTGGAGAACCGGGGTCGGCGCAATAACCTCCGCATTCGCGGCGTGCCACTCGGTGAGGAAGGGGAGGACATGATGGGCTTTGTGGCGCAACTCCTCCATGAGGTGCGAGGTGACGCAGACGTGTCGCCCCCCACTCTGGACCGGGCGCACCGGGTGGCAGCCCCGGCGGGAAGGTCGGGCCTCCTGCCGGACATTCTCACGCGGGTGCATTTCTTTGTGGAGAAGGAGGAGATCTGGAAGCGAGCACGAGATAAACCGGACCTACAATACAAGGGCCACAAGATCCAAATCTTTCATGACCTGGCACCCAACACTCTAAAGCGGAAACGTGCTTTTCGCCCAATAACTGAGAAGTTACGGAGCATGGACATCCCGTACCAATGGGGTCACCCTTTTGCGCTCATCTTTCAATGGGAAGGAAGGCGCAAAAACTTACGGTCTTACAACGAGGCGGCGCGGCTCCTCAACATCGCGGGCTCTCCCCCGGAGAGTCCCTCTAGGCGCCCTCCCCACAAGAGAACCCCGACTGGACCGGATTGGACCACGGTGCCGAGAAGACGGCGCGCGCCTCCTGCCGACGCACCCACGACCAGCCAAGCTCGTCAAGACGTCATAGCCCACATCAGAGCTCTGGAGGAAGCGGAGACCGACTGTACAGAGCGCTCCCCTAAGGGGCGACCCTCTACACCATGAGGAGGGCGCCACACTTGCTGCACATCTACTGAGGTACTGTTTCCTTGCACTTCCCCAGCGGGTGGGGGGCTGGCGTGGGGGAGAGGGGTTGACCGGGCTCCTAATTCCCCTGTGGTGGGCCTGGAGGGGTGGGGACTCCCTACTTCCTAGTGCTTCCTGCCAACCATGACCCACTGGAACTGTCCCCTGGGGAGTGACATCCCACTGGACATTCGAACCCGAGGGTGTAGGATGCCCTATTCTGGGGACAGTGTACTTTGGCCCTGTTGGCCACGACATTTCGATTCACGCCTTCAGCCTTACAGGCTGTTGAATGTTTGGATGTTTATATTTGACTCTCTTTCTCCTCTTCTTTCTCTCTTTTCTTCTTTCCACTGTATCCTGTGGGGGGCCGGGGAGGGTGGGTGTGGGGTGGACGGAGTGGGACATATGGCTGGTGTGCGCTCTGATGTGCATGGATTTGCTTGTGTATCCCAGGACCTCTTGCAATGGCGAGTAACGTGACCAGACCCCTTAAGATTTTATCCCTCAACGTTAAGGGCCTCAATTCACCCAATAAGCGACAGCAAATATCGCATTATTTCCTGCGTCACGACCCGGACATTATTTTCATGCAAGAAACCCACCTTCTGCAGGCTGATATTGGGCGCATGGCACATCCTAGATACCCCCTCCAATATTGGGCAGCAGCAGACACAAAAACAGCAGGGGTGGCAATACTGTGCAAAGCTGGCATCAGGCGGGGTGATGACAGGCCCTTCCGAAGTGGTGATGGCCGCTTCCTCAAGGTGGCGGTTGAGGTGGGTTTTCGCCGTCTTACACTGTGCAATGTGTATGCCCCTAATTTGGCACAGGATCGCTTCCTTCGGGACATTCTGCGCGACCAAGTCACTCGGGGTGGGCCCTCTATTGTCCTCGGGGGCGACTTTAATTTGGTGTGGAGTCCTACAATGGACCGGAGTGCGGGCTCCTTTCATGGGGCGGGGGCGATGTCCCTGGCCCTTCGCAAACAGATTGATGATTCAGGCCTCTTTGACGCTTGGCGCTATTTTTCCCCGGATAAAAAGGAGTATTCCTTTTATTCAAGTGTTCACCGCTCTTACTCTCGCATTGATCATATCTTTGTCTCTCACGACTTGCTTCGCGACATAGTGGAGGCTACGATGTCGGATATTTCCATCTCAGATCATGCACATGTGGAGTTGCTTCTCAGGGACCCGCGGGACGGGCCTCCCAGGGAACGGAAATGGCACTTACCTCCACACCTCCTCAGGGATGCGACGTCAGTTGAAGACATTCGCGCGGCCATTACCTCCTACTTTGAGTTCAACGATCTACCGGAGACGCCGTTCCCGGTAGTGTGGGACGCTTTTAAGGCAACAATACGGGGCCATATAACGTCCCTTGAGATTGCGAGGACACGGGAGAGGAGGGCGGTGGAGGAAGGCTTGGTAAAGGACCTGCGGGTGGCGGAGGCACAGAATCAAGGGGAGTCCACCCTCAAGACGCGACGACACCTAGCCAATCTACGTGGTCAGCTACGCATGCTGCGGGCGAACAGAGCGGAGCACTCCCTTTTAGCCCTGAAGCGTTTGCATTTTGATGGAGGGGATAAAGTGGGGAAACTCTTGGCGAGACGGCTGCGGGTCAAGGCGGCCAGATCCCACATAGCAAGCGTAGCACTTCCCGACGGGTCCCGGGTGACGGCGGCGGGAGATAAACAGAGGGCGTTCCGGGACTACTACGCCACGTTGTACAAGGCGGCCCCATCGACCCTCGCCCAATCGGAAGAGGTTCTGGAGCACTACAGCGGGACGCAGCTGCACCCCGTTGCGGCGGAGCAATTGGAGGAGCCGCTCACGCTAGATGAGGTGACCGCGGCCATCAAAGACCTAAATTTGGGGAAGACGCCAGGACCGGATGGCTTACCGCTCTCTTTTTATCGCCTCTTTCAGGGTCAGCTGAGCCCATATCTCCTCCGGCTTTTTGCCTCTTTCGATAGCGGTCAGGGCCCTTCCCCGGACATAAGGATGGCGGAAATAGCATTAATCCCAAAGCCTGGGAAAGACCCGACGCTTTGCTCTTCGTACCGTCCGATAGCGCTGCTCAACACTGATTTTAAAATATACACCAAGATATTAGCTAAGCGGCTGGACCCCCACATGCCGGACCTCGTTGATCCGGATCAGGTGGGCTTCATTCGGGGCCGTCAAGGGGCCGATAATGTACGGAAAATCGCACACTTGGTGGGGAAGGCGCACCACTGGAGTATCCCAGCGTGCCTCCTGTCGTTGGACGCTGAGAAAGCGTTTGACCGCGTAGACTGGGTGTTCCTCCGAGCGGTCCTTTGTAAGATAGGGCTTGGCCCAAAGATGATTGCCCGGATCATGGCGCCTTACGCTGCGCCACGAGCGCAGTTCCGGGTGAATGGGAGATTGACGGACCCGATTACCATTGGGAGGGGGACTAGGCAGGGCTGTCCTCTCTCGCCTTTATTGTTCGCCTTAGCGGTCGAGCCCCTGGCAGATTTGATTAGGCGAAACCCGGACGTCCAAGGTATTAAGATGGGCGGGCAGGTCCATAAAGTGGCGTTGTACGCGGATGATCTCATCCTCATCCTCACGGAGCCCCGACAATCTTTGCCGGCGCTCCACGCGGTGCTTTGCTCCTTTGAGAGCGCCTCCGGTCTGAGAATTAATCACGATAAATCGTGGGTGCTCAACCTTACGATTCCCCCGACCGAAGTCCCCTCACTAGAGCAGTTGTGCCCTTACAGCTGGACGAACCGTCATATCCGATACCTCGGCCTCTCCCTGACTCCCTCCTTGGAGGGTTGGTCGGCACTCAACTGGGCAGAGTGTCGCAAAACCATCCGCGATGACCTGCAGCGCTGGAAACCTCTTATCCCTTCCTGGCTGGGTAGACTGAACGCCATCAAGATGTCTATCCTGCCTAAAATACTCTACCTATTTCAATGCCTTCCGACGCCTATCCCTCTGCCGCACATCAGAGCGTTGCAGGCGGACTGTACCAACTTCATCTGGGGGGACAAGAGACCCCGCTTCTCTCAGGCACTCCTTATGACTCCGCGGGACCGTGGGGGGCTTGGATGTCCTAATTTGGTGGACTATTACTGGGCCGCCCACTTACGTTTTGTGATTGAATGGGGCATCAGGCGGAGTGAGAAGGGATGGCTCCATCTCGATCGAGCGGTCACGGGCCGCACTATATGGAATTTGGCCTGGGTTCATAAGGCGGGACGATCCCCTAGTGCATATATGGCGATACCCACGAAAACCGTCCTGAATGTGTGGGACAACATAGCGGTACGGAAGGGTCTCACGACTTTCCCTTCACCACACACCCCCATTGAAGACAACCCGTGGTTCCCACCGGCTACCCACACTACTGCCTTTCGCAAATGGACGCAGGGTGACTGTAAGGTCCTCACAGATCTTTTTGATGGAGGCATCCTTAAATCCTTTGCTCATTGTCGGGATGAATTCCGTCTCCCCCCAGAGGCCGAACTGCAATTTCTCCAATTACGCCACTGGGCCTTGTCGGATGCGGTGTACCCTGGGGCCACCCGGGCCTTCACCCCGTTTGAGCGGCTGGCCCGCTCCGGCACGGGCACGACGGGCTTAATCTCTCAGATTTATCGCATTTTACAACACCCCCAAACTCTCCCCGCTCATTCATACCAGCAAAAGTGGCACGGGATGCTGGGCGCAGATATTGCTCAGACACAATGGGCTCGCCTCTGGAGGGATGTCCCTAAAGTATACCGCAGCATACCGCAACAAGAGAATGCGTACAATGTCATGACGCAGTGGTACTACACGCCACAGCGTTTGCATAGGATGTTCCTGTAGTGTAGTTCCTATCTTCCCAATAGGCTCTGCGCATTGGAATAATACCTACAGCAGTAAAGGCCTAGGCCAGACGTTAACTAGGTCTACTACTGTCGATACTAGACTTAAAGTTTTGGGTTTGCCAGCTTAGCTCAGAGTTCACTAGAAACTTTCTCGAATGTTCAAGGAGGACTTAACTTCCCTGATTAGACAAGAAGGGATTTAGTTTCTGACAACCATAGAACATGACAACTTTGCTCTCCCCTAATCAAGAGTCAATCTCGAGAGTCGTGTGAACAAAAGGCAAATTATTTTACTCAGTCAGTACGTGCATTCTTAGTCTCATCAGAATGTAGAGAAAAGGAAGAGACGGGCGTGTTCAATAAAAAGGTGTTATTTATTGATCAGTCTCTTTTCTCATACAAGAGAAATGGATCGATATTATTGCAATACTTATAGTTAAGTAAAGTGCATACATTAAAATCAATAGTATAAAATAATACTGTAAAAACATTGATATGGTTTCTAAGCCATATGATGTTTTAAAATGAATAAAATATATTACATACACATATACATTTGACTAAACGTACTCAACTGGTGTTTCTAGATACGCCTACCCCGTGTACCTGACCTAAGTCTAATACGAGGGCGGGAATAGAAAGTTACAGTTTAAGTTAAGTTTGTTTTTGCCAAGTGAATAACTAAAGAATTCTCTGTGAGGGGTTATTCAGTTCTGTACCTGGAAGTTAGGATGAATGAGGAATGGTATCTCTCTCTCTGGTCTCGATATTCCAGGCTGCCTGCGAGGGCTACCCGGAAACGCCGGCGCTGGATTCTCGGCAGGAGAAAGCAGCTTCTCTCAGCGCGTCAGAAAGGCGGGGCTGCTGCCAGCGGGGTCTGCTCTGCTCTTCGCTTCGGCAAGTATGGCTGCTCCGTCTCGTCACCACGCGTGTGTTTGCATATGGCAAGATCGGTAATATTTATACCTTTAAGGTGCCGAGATTGACGTAAGGATGGACATAGATACGTCAATAAAGATGTCATACGACTTGCTCGTTAGCACATTCTTTTACTAAAGTTCTCGGTGAAATCAAAACAATGGCCGCAGGGTTTTGCCCAGGTTGTCATAGGTTTGATTTGTTATGAGAACTCCGTATGCCTTATCAGGGGCTGGAGGAATATCGCTTGTCTAATTAGATCGCAAGCGTTATGACCTAATCAGATAACACGTTCCTGTGCCGTAGTGTGACTGCGTCAGATAACGGTATCTGCATCATGGGGGTTTTCTGCCTCATGGGCTGACTGCTAGTTAACTTGTTGGTTTGTTTAACTGTGGAGAAGTGTGGCTCACTGGTTAGAGGCGGCAGACCCGTAAGCAGAGGACGGCCCGGGACCAGGGTTCAATTCCTGACGCGGCAGGGTCGTGGACCAGGGTCAGCGGACTCGATAATTCTCGCCTCGGTGCCTACTCTAGTCAGAGACCACACTCGGCAACTCTGGGCATCAGCTTGCCTCATCTTCACAACGGCCCCCCCAGACCGCCGGGGATGCTTGGTCGCACCTTAGAGATACCCATCAGGGACCATCTCTCAGGGTGAGCCAGGACGGGTTCCCCAGCGGTCGAAGCGTGGAGATACTCCTCCGGGAGTTGATTCCTAGCGCTATATAAACCCGCAATAATAGAATAGGGTCAGGAATAGGGGGATCGATTCAGGACCTATAGGAATACATGACACCCACTCCACGCTAACTATGGACATATTTACTAATCTAGGCATAGTATAACATAGTACAACATACTATAGAGTAGTGTGTATACCTTACCACCCCAAAATACATAAATGCATTTTGAAACTTTCAAATATACTGAAAAATTGCAGACATATATATTGTATGCACTCAAGCTGTAGAATAATGCCAAAGCAATCGCATTTGTATACATTATTGCTTGTATGGTATATGTGAATTACACATGAAATGGTTTCTTAAATACAGAAAAAAGATTCGAGACCATTCCATCACAGAATAAAATATTTATGAACATACCAGCGGGCAGCTAAAGTCTATAAAGTATCTAAAAAATAGAAATCTTAGTTCTTTAGGAATAGTTTCTTACTTTAAGCAGAAGATAAGTGTCCCGAAAAACCGAAAAAATGAATTGGGGCATCTGAAAGAGTTGCTGTCCGTGAACTGGAGTGAAAAATAGTTCATGTGACTTTATTATTTAAAGTTGAAGGCCGAATTCAGGGAACGCCGTGTGCGGGCTTGTTCAAAAGTCTCTATTTCTGTTCGGGTGAGAACATCATATCATTTAGGCTTTCGAAAAAACTGTCAACAGCTTCCTGGGAAAGTTCCACTAACTCGGAAATAGGTGTAATCATGCATTCTTGCGCATGATTGTCTCCATTGACATTCTGATTCGCATTGCTGACAGAAGGTCGTACCTGTTCGATGCTGCTTTCATCTTGAACTTCACTACCCATCAATCGCAGTGGTGAAGCTTCCACGAATGCCGTCATCAGGATTGGTAGCCTTTGAGGGCAGCACAAAGCATGAACCTTGATCGGGCTCGACAATGTTTCTGCATCCATCGGCGCATCCGATTGTAGCGTCAGACAGGTGTCTAACACGCATTCTTCTCCGCATAGCAGACACCTCAATACAGGTAAAACACATCTTTGCCACATTGGTCGAAATGATAGAAACCAAGTCATGTTCAGGTCTCTAAGCCGGGAGAGTCCCAGGATTTTTGATATCCGGTCCCGGTATCCAATGGCTAGGATTGTTTCTTCCCTTGTCGCAAGAGTTTTGTCTGTGACATGGGTTGCCATAACGAAAAATAAGGACTAAGAATAGGATTCCTGCAATTAGTCCCAAGATCAGGGGAAGTCCGCCAAAAATCGAATGGACGAAATCTGGAAAAATACCCAGTATGGCTTTGAATGGTGTTAATGCCATCGAAAATACTGTCTTAAATACCTTTGAGAACCCATTGGTATCAGAAATATTTAAGATTTCATTCAGGATTTCCGCGAAATGTACGGGGGAATTAGTTGATAATAATGTATGTATCTCTGCAGTCGTCCTTGCGACTTGTAGATCATACGTTTCTTTTGATGACGAGAGCCTGGTAGGCGTCTGAAGAAGGACTGTTTTCATTCTGCTTAAAGTATCTATTCGAATAGAAGTAATTTTCAAATCGGGCCATGCCCTTGCCTCCCTGTCTGGGAAGGAGCTGGGGAACAACGAGCGTCCACAGCACTTGACCTTCGCAGTAGTAGTTACTAGATAAGGAGTCCCGGGCATTAAACTACAACATCTGCGGTCTACAATAAGAATGTAACTCCCATTATAGAGTCTTTGAAAGAATGGTTCTATTTCTGTTGCAGGTGCGCCTTGCTGGTGACATGAAAGGTTGTATGAATTCCCTTCACAGGCTCCATGCAAACTAATTCCGTTACACAGAAGTGTGCCACCTAGTGACATCGCACAATTGTTGCCACTAAGAAACACTTTCTGTCCTTTATTACTGACACATGCATGTGAATAGGGCAGGTTCCATGTTGTTTTTATGTACCCCTTTCCCAATTTCTCGTACATGCCAGCCTGTATATATTTTTGGCAGTATTGAAACCTGAAGGTTGAGATTGGAATATTTATTATCCCATGTATTATCCATTCACTGACAGGTCGTTCTGACATTGTCATTGGTAATCTTTCTAGTTTTTCAATGCTCAAGATTGTATAATCAGCACCCTTTTGTGCCATACTGATTTGTCTATCAGTAAGGTTAAAGATTTGGAATAGTGACGTTGTGTTGATTAAACGCCAAGGCACATAGCCTGAACGCAGATTTTGTAACGTCCAGCCAAGCTGTACAATAGAACGCAATTGAGACTGACCGTGTTGTAATAACAGTAAGTCTTGCGATAATATATCGATTGCTGACGACACAATGCTGTCCAAAGAAAAAATTCTGGAGGACAGAGTCATTAACCCATTGTCCACTACAGAAAGTGATTTTTCCAAATTAATACGGTCAATTTCCCGTATTCTCTCTGCTGTTTCAATTTGAGTAACCTTCCAGGCCTCATTGTATGCTGCATATACAGAGGCTGCTATGAAACGCTTTTGACGCTGTTTGCGTGGTCCCAAAGTGAAATCACGCAAGTCAGCACCATCAGTAAGTAAAGTTAGGTGTTGCTTAATTTCTGCCAGTGTGGAAGTTTGTAGCCACTGAAGGCATAATTTGCCCACACTGTAGGTGATTATTATCCCTGGGTGATGTCTTTGAGGATATCTAGGGTCTGGCCTGGTCATTTTGAACCCCTGTGTTTTGTTCAGGAATCTGTCTTGACAGTTATTAGTATCTGTGGGCCAGATCAACCACTGTTTCCAATCAGGATGTGTTCTGTTTTGGTTTAATATATGGTTTACGTCTATCTCTTCATCTGTATCAGAGTTATTGCTAAACATTGTTGGCTTTGGAATAGACGGTTTATTTAAATCTTTGATTTTGGCTAGGCCAAGACAGGTGGTTTGTTGAACAGTGTCATTTAAAAATATCATTTGTTCTGGGATCATGCAGGCTCTAAACAAAGCTTCTATACCCTGTACTTGCCATTCTTTTGTACCCCAAACACTTTTCAATTCAACATTTTTTCCCAATATTCAAAACCAAAAGTATTCATTTTTTCAAAGAATGAGTCTGAATATAACAATTTTGTGTTGGTTATCATGGTCTTGGTCCCTGTTTTGTTTGACAATTTAAAATAAAATGTTTCAGCATTACTTGTGTTAAAACCTGAAAAATATGAATATTTGTCGTAAACGGTTCTTGAGCTCCCTTTTGGAGGTGTTGCACAATGTTCCCATTGATTATAATTTAAAACATTTCTAGGTTGTGCAAATCTATGTAAAAAATGGTTACCATAGTGGTTATAACAGTACATACTATCATAATTTGTAGAACCCTGCAAATAATCATGTTTGGTAAATTTAGCAGACATTACTAAGTCAGACATCATATTATTAATGCTTTCGAAGTCCCAATCATCAGCAAATGAGTTTGGTTTTGCAAAGTCACTCAATGAGATCTTAATTTGGTGTGGATATTTCAGGATCTCGACCGGACCATAAATTTCATAGTCAGTGTTGTCCCAGGCTACCCCACCCGGTATCGGATTGGCTGTGAAGTTGGCTGAAGAAAGTTCTCTTTTCTCGACGTGTGAAGATGTGTGTGGTTTGAGGATCAAGTTGATTTTCTGACTTGCTGTGTCCATTTTTGCATATTTTCCCTCAATAAAGCGTCCCAATGTTAGTATCATGATGAGCCAAAGTATGAGGATAAATGCACCAAAACCCACCCAAAATTCAATCCATGGGGAAATCAGATATGTTTCTTTCAGTTGTTTCAAAAGTTCCTTAGCTTTGTCTTTAAAGGATTTTGATGATGGCTGTGCCTTTGATTCACTGAAACCTTCAGAGGAATCATCGAAGTTTATGAAGTAGCCGGATGCAGTTCTGTCAATTGTTCCAATTGGTTCAGGATTTCTGTTTCTTGCATTTTCACTGGGTACCTCATTATAGGTTGGTGTGTCTCTGCTAAATGTTTTTATTTGGGTTTTCAGAGGTCTGAGTTCTATTGCATTGCTGCATAGTCCTTGTTGTTCTTCTGTAGGCGTTTCGAATGTGATGAGCCTCTTCGTTAGGACCTCTGTACTGGTAGCAAACCTTGGTGTTCTGCTACTTATTGGGAGTCCACTTGGCCTACTGTTTGTTATCGGCCACATGTTGTGGTTTTACCAGGTCGCTGGATACAACTCGGTTCTCCTTTTTTCCAGCAAGTGGCGGTAGTACAACTGATCTTGTCCCGTTGACAGACAAGACAGGAACTGCTTTTCTGTAAGAAGGCCCAAATTCCTTCTTTACCGCGATCTTCTCCCTGACTAGATCCCCGACTTTAGGAATCCAGACAGGTCTTGCTGGGACAGGTGGTGGTTCTTCAGTGGTTGTTGGCTGTTGTTTCAACTTTATGTTGCTCAGGTCTTTTCTTGTTTTGTTTAAGTCCTGTAAAATAGCCAAACGGTCTTTGATATCAAAGGTTTTTTCTTTCACCACTGAAGTCTGACTATCAATGTCAGAGATCATCATCCTAGTTCCAAATAATAATTCGTACGCACTGAATCCCTTCAGAGAATTTCTTGGCAAGTTATTGAGACTACGTTGGACACTTATTAGATGTTTGACCCACCCAGCTCCCGAACCTAATATCCTTTCCGTTATAGATTGCTTTATGCCTTGGTTTTTTCTTTACACCGTCCCGTACCCTCAGGAAGGAAGTGAGAAGATTCCCGCTGGACTATGCTCATTTGGCCATGTTTCCCCCCAGGCTGGAGGGCTTGAGTGAAAACAATAGTCAAACGTAGCATGCGCTTATCGTATATGCCATTTAGACCCGCAAATCTTTGTATAACAGTCCGGACGTCAGCCGAGTGCTGGTGATCTACATTATAAGTGGA
Organism: Lissotriton helveticus; assembly: GCF_964261635.1. Lineage (NCBI taxonomy): Eukaryota > Metazoa > Chordata > Amphibia > Caudata > Salamandridae > Lissotriton > Lissotriton helveticus. Next base: position 1,443,443,214 of record NC_136059.1, on the reverse strand, counting down.
AACTAGCCTGTATATGTTAATCGCAACCCTTCCTTTTTACTCCTGATTTTTCCTGGAGTAGAACGACGAGGTATTAAACTGTTTCTCTCCCCACTGCGATCTCTGTTGCAGTTTGGGCAGTTTTTTACAAACATGGTGTGACGCAGGCTCATGCCTGGCCACCAGTACCGTGATTGTAATTCTTCCAGAGAATTTTTCAGTTTAAGGTGTCTGAGACCCTCGCCCATGTGTGCGTCTGCGATTAACAAGTTTCTCCTGTCCATGTTTGGAATCACTCTATCCCCCACTCCAGGGATTCGAGCAAAAGGGACGGAGTTTGCATCGATTATGTATGTATAATTGAGTGGATAGTTGATCGGTAACGCTGAGCAGTCGCCTTTTGATGACGTTTTCACTGCCAGCACTGTTTCACCGTCAATGTATTTTAATGTACGCTTTTTTCGAACTACGGGAGCCGATTTAGTGGCTGCCGCTGCGGCTGTTTCAGCCAATGAATTCCTTACAACGTGAACGCCATCAGGCTGATGACTCAGTGAGTGAGTCACGTGAGTCTTTGGTAGTTCTTTTTGTAAAAGAGCTATTTGTTCCCAGAGCAGTTTCTGCTTTATTGGTGCATCTGTGTCATCTTTGTAACCGTTTTGAATCCATGTCTGCAAATCGCTGTTATATGATTTGACGCAGTAATATGAATCTGACACTATAAGTGTCGGGAATTCGCGATCCGCATTATCTAGCGCCATTTTCAAAGCTAATATTTCAGTTTGTTGTTCTGAATTAGTTTCTACTGAGTGTGTCTTTGTTAATAGAGGTTTTAGTTTACCTCCGCGCCACACTTCTTTTGTAATCTCACATGTGGGGTTGTATGCTTGTTCTCCCCAAACGGACGGTTGAGCATGTCCGTCTGTATAGATTACACAGGCGTAATGTCGTAAAGGCAGAATGTCGATTGGCAGAGGATATGTTTCTTCATATGCTAGATTTTTCAATTCTTCTAGTTCTGGATCAAAGTAGTAGTATACTTTGTCCGTTGTGATTGAATTCACCCATTGTAACCATTCTGGGTCCAATGTTGTTGTTGGTAAATTACACGGTGTTGTTAATGCCTCAAAGGCTGATTCAGCTGTTCTGACTGTGATATGTCTACCGTCTGCTTGATCTTTTTCTCTAGCTATTGCGGTTTGAACTGCATGAACAATTTTTTCTTTGTTGCTGAATTTCTGTTCAGCTTTTGTGTACAAGTGTGATTTGAATGCAATTGGTACCTTTTCTCCCTCATTAGAGGTCAGGTATGTGAATCCGCATCTCCCTGGGATGACTCGAATCACAAGATTGCGTGTGTTATCACGTGTTTCTAATTTTGTTTTAATTAGCATGTCTGTTTGTAAGGATCTCAAAATTTCTGTGTGTATTTGAGTCCAATTGGATCTTTTAAAATCTGGTTTAATTAGATCATAAAGGGGTTTGACCCTTTCTGCGTAATTTGCAACGTATGTTCTTCCGAAATTTAGGAAGCCTAGAATCGACTAAGTTTTTTAGTGTTCTAGGTGCTTGGAGTACGGCACATTTCTCTAGGAAATTGTCAGCCAGGCTTTTGCCTTCACTTGATAACTCCTATCCTAAGAATAGGACTGTCAGATGGGCAATTCTGGATTTTTTAAAATTGAATTTGTAACCCTCAGCAGCGAACCCAAGTATTATGGTGTTCACTCTTTTCAAGTGAGTCTCCAAGTCATCATCTGTTAAGTAAATGTCATCGACATAAGATAATGCTTCATCATCATATAGATGAAGTAATTCTGTTACTCTCGCTGAGAATACCCCCGGGCTGTTCTTGTACCCCTGGGCTAACCGACAGAATTGTTTTTGAGTGCCATTTACTGAGAATGCAGTTAAATATCTGCTCTCTGGTGCTATGTTTTGACAAAAGAATCCATTAGAGATGTCTAATGTTGTTTTGTATTTTTTGCGCACTATGTTATTCATTAGTGCAGCACTGTGTGAGTTTTGCACTGCAAAAGTTTTGCAACATGTGTTAAGGTGTCGGTAATCCAAAACTAGACGATATGAATTGTCTGGTTTGGAGACCGGAAACAAAGGGTTGTTCATTTGTGAGGTGCAAGTTTCAATCACCCCCTGGTATTCTAGTTGATCTAGTATTTCATTTACCTGTTTTTTAGCTTCTTGCTTAATTGGGTACTGCCTTTGTGCAGTAGGTTGTGATTTTAACTGGATTTTGTGAGGAGGGGAGTCCTCATCCCATCCTACATGATTTTTATATAAAGCAGGTGCTAGAGCCACTGCCCACTTTCTGGCAAGTGTGTATTTTTTATGAATTGGAATTTGATTTGAGAAGGCAGGCATAATTACTTCTTCGCCATGAGGGCACTCCCTGACAAACTCTGGTGGCCAGTCTTTTTCAGCTAGAAGGATGTCATAACCCTTGGAGAGGTTATCCCAAAATAGTCCCCTTATTTTCCTAGTCTTATCTCCCTCTATACGTAATGTTATCTCGTATATCTTGTGAGGTTTGTTAACCCTGGTGTCTGCAGTTTCCACTTGAAGATATTCATTCGTGTCCACTGTCTCCAGATGATTCATAAGGACTTTGCGAGCTATGCTCACTTCTGCTGCGCTGTCTAGCATTGTCTGAGCCCATTCCCCGTTTTTCAGTTGTGTCCTCAGTATTCTCGGCATTGTTAACTACCTTGATACTGGCTACCTTCTTTTTTGGAAATTGTAATTTTTTTTTTTAGCTGAGCAGGTTCCTTGTCTTTGGACTTGGCGTGCTCTTCTCTCTGTTCTGATCGTCCTCTTCTTTCCGATTTCTGCGAGGAATTCTGAAAAGATTGAGAGGGACGTGTATCAATGTCTTGATATCTATCAGGTTTTTTTATATTATCCCTATTTCTAAGGTTATATCTTTTCCCAGAGGGGTCTCTCTGAGGTGACCTGTGTCTTTGGTTCGGAGATTTTTCTCTTCGCCTAGGAGACCTTCCTCGGGACTGGAATTTCTTTTCTTTAGGATTGGATAGTTTGTTTCCGTCCCAGTTCTTTTTTGGTGAATTATTATTAAAAAATATTTTTTCTGGACTTTCCGTCAGTTGCGGTTTTACTGGTATTCCACCTAAACTATCTCTGCCTTGTTCCTCATAGGATTTTTCTATGATTCTGGCAATTTCAGCTGGTTGGTCTGCTATATCTGTCTCTTTTAACCTCTGGCGGATCGCCACGTTTGCTGCTTCTCCTTTTATGTTGGATAATAGTATAGCCGAGACCTGCTTGAAGTCTTTCAGTAATTTCATACCAAGAGTTAAAGCGGGTTCAGGACCATATTCGTCTTGAATTTGTTTTAGCACATCTGGTATCACCGAAATGGATGGAACACCGTGCGTTTTTGTGTAGATGGAAGCAAAGACTGTACCCCAAGTGTCACAGTCCTCAATGTGTGGTGCGATTCCCATAGGAAGACAGATAGTCAGAATCCTGTGTTTTTCTAATGGGGTGGTGTCAGGAAACACCGCCTCTATTTGGGTGATTTTCTGTGCCAACCAGAATGGTATTTGTTCCCGTTTAGCCGGTACTTTACCTAGGCAAGACTGGATGTTCTGTGGTGTAATTTTATTTGTGTTCCCCTGGTGAGGGGTCAGCTGTGGAAGTTTAATCGCTGGCTGAATTGTTGAAGTCCGCATCACATATTGGACTAATTGTCTATGTATTTTTATTAATTGTTTTAGCTGTGTTAACAGCTCTGCTGCAGACATCCCATTGATGTCTGGGTGTGGTGTGTATCCGGCTAGGACCGGCCACGTTGCTCCTGGTCTACCTAAAGGACCGAGCCTGGTGATGTGATTATTATGTTTTAGGGCGCCATCAAATAAGAGCAAATGCTCTTGGAATTTGAGTGGTACTTCCACCTCCTCGAAAGGAGTGTACTCATTAGGAGGTTCCTCTATTTTGTAATAGTGGAAGTACTTTGTTACAGCATTTGCTGCTGGAAAATGTATCCATGAATAATATACCTCTGTCTGCCGATATTCGTGTGCCTCAATTACGAATATGACTGTGCCACCTCTAGGTGTCAGTCCATTTTCTATAAGTTTCAGGGTTATAGATCTCCTTTTGATGACCGGGATGAGTATTATATCCTGGTCTGCTGCCTGCATGGTAGCATCAGCTGCTGCGAGTTCAGTTGCTAATCTAACTGCCTCTCTTTCTTCTTCATTGTCTGACATTTTACTGTCCTGAAGGTTATTTTGTTTGTTTGCAGATCAGGTTTCTTATGGAAACAAAGATTAGATGCACAATATTTTGGAACTGTTTATCCTTCAACGTTGACTATACCAAGAACCATACATAGGAGTTCCCTCCTGCGAGGTCTGGCGGATATAACCTTTCACCCACTCCAGACGTATTTGGAGTATTATGGGAAAAGGGGTCTGAGTGAGAAAGCACGACTGAGTTACTCTAAATGTCTTACGTTAGATTTATCGCCCTTTCCAAACGCGTTGGGCGCCATGTAGTGTAGTTCCTATCTTCCCAATAGGCTCTGCGCATTGGAATAATACCTACAGCAGTCAAGGCCTAGGCCAGACGTTAACTAGGTCTACTACTGTCGATACTAGACTTAAAGTTTTGGGTTTGCCAGCTTAGCTCAGAGTTCACTAGAAACTTTCTCGAATGTTCAAGGAGGACTTAACTTCCCTGATTAGACAAGAAGGGATTTAGTTTCTGACAACCATAGAACATGACAACTTTGCTCTCCCCTAATCAAGAGTCAATCTCGAGAGTCGTGTGAACAAAAGGCAAATTATTTTACTCAGTCAGTACGTGCATTCTTAGTCTCATCAGAATGTAGAGAAAAGGAAGAGACGGGCGTGTTCAATAAAAAGGTGTTATTTATTGATCAGTCTCTTTTCTCATACAAGAGAAATGGATCGATATTATTGCAATACTTATAGTTAAGTAAAGTGCATACATTAAAAGCAATAGTATAAAATAATACTGTAAAAACATTGATATGGTTTCTAAGCCATATGATGTTTTAAAATGAATAAAATATATTACATACACATATACATTTGACTAAACGTACTCAACTGGTGTTTCTAGATACGCCTACCCCGTGTACCTGACCTAAGTCTAATACGAGGGCGGGAATAGAAAGTTACAGTTTAAGTTAAGTTTGTTTTTGCCAAGTGAATAACTAAAGAATTCTCTGTGAGGGGTTATTCAGTTCTGTACCTGGAAGTTAGGATGAATGAGGAATGGTATCTCTCTCTCTGGTCTCGATATTCCAGGCTGCCTGCGAGGGCTACCCGGAAACGCCGGTGCTGGATTCTCGGCAGGAGAAAGCAGCTTCTCTCAGCGCATCAGAAAGGCGGGGCTGCTGCCAGCGGGGTCTGCTCTGCTCTTCGCTTCGGCAAGTATGGCTGCTCCGTCTCGTCACCACGCGTGTGTTTGCATATGGCAAGATCGGTAATATTTATACCTTTAAGGTGCCGAGATTGACGTAAGGATGGACATAGATACGTCAATAAAGATGTCATACGACTTGCTCGTTAGCACATTCTTTTACTAAAGTTCTCGGTGAAATCAAAACAATGGCCGCAGGGTTTTGCCCAGGTTGTCATAGGTTTGATTTGTTATGAGAACTCCGTATGCCTTATCAGGGGCTGGAGGAATATCGCTTGTCTAATTAGATCGCAAGCGTTATGACCTAATCAGATAACACGTTCCTGTGCCGTAGTGTGACTGCGTCAGATAACGGTATCTGCATCATGGGGGTTTTCTGCCTCATGGGCTGACTGCTAGTTAACTTGTTGGTTTGTTTAACTAGAATAGGGTCAGGAATAGGGGGATCGATTCAGGACCTATAGGAATACATGACATTCCCCTCTGCGTCCCCCGGTTGCTGGAGATGTCATCATGTGCCTGGGGACTTTCTGCATATCTGGTGGACTTGCCCAGTGATCGCTATCTTTTGGAAGGAGGTGTTGAGCCATATAAGGGGGGTTCTTGGATTTCCTCTACCTGATGCCGCCAGTACAGTATTGCTGGGAATCAAACCTGCCGACTTGCTTGCCCTGACTAGTAATGACTGGACTATCACGCTGCAAATGCTGGGGGCTGCCAGACAACTTGTTGCCTTGTATTGGAAGAAGGTGGAAGCTCCCCCCATGGCTATCTGGTTTAGCAGGCTCTGGCAGGTTATCACTATGGAAATGCTTTCAGCTAGGTTACAGTCCCGCTTGACCCGATTTGAGAAGGTTTGGCGACCACTAGTAACTTATCTGTGTAAAAGCGAGTACGCTAGGAATATGCCCCCCAAGCTGAGAGCACTGCATCTGGTGGAAGATGCGGTGATGCCCTTTAACCCCCGCAGCGTACTGGAATAACGACCTATGACACCAGACACGACCTCTAAATAGTGCCCTAATGGCTGCCTCTCTCCCCCTGAGCCCTCTCGGCCCTACTGCCCTGGCTGTCCTCTTTCCCCCTCCTCTTTTCCTCTCGACTTCCTTCCTCTCTGCCCCCTCTAGATTCTGTCTCTACTCTTTTTTGTTGCCTTCTTTCAAGTTGCTAGTTCTACATTGGGCCACTAGGGTTCGATGTTTGTTTACGTTAAACCCATTGGTCGCTGCTCGCCTTTCAGGGATGAGCCTAAGGCGGGGCATCATCCGAGCATGGTGGAATACGATTGTTGTTCTCTCAAATAACCGACCTGATTGAATGGTGGACTGCTCAGATGTGCGAAATGGCGAGAATAACGGATCATACCACCACATAAGGACACTATGCAACGAGTTTTATAACACGGCCGGCCCCTTGTGGGTTGTAGGCTTATCGCTGTGTACATGCCACCCCTCTTACTGAGTATCCCTAAATGGGGATTTAATAATAAAAAGATGTTGAAACAGAAACCGTGGTGAAGGAAAATTATGGGCGGGCTCTGGTACAGACAGAAGAGTAAGTGAGCAGATGATCAAACTGCCGCCATCGCTAGCTGGCAGGGTAGCGGTTATAAAGAGGACTATTCTCCCAAAGTTTCTATATCGGTTTACTAATCGTGCAAACCGATTGACAAAATCTTGCTTTGACAAATTGTGCTCGGTACTCCTCAGGACGGTCTAGGCTGAGTAACAGGCATGTTGCAGTTGGAGCACACTTACCAGGTCATACTCTCAGGGTGCTCCTGAACTACATCTTTGTTATCTATGTGCGCAGGTGCAGTTTGCACATTATTGGTATTTCCCTTCACCATTTCTCCCGCATGATGCGGTGGAAGCGGATGAGATATTCCCAGACCCGCTTACAGCTCTTATACGCAGGGAGAAGCCAGTGTTTCCCAGATACAAAATGAGCACAATAGATTGCACTGAACAGGCGTGGCGCACCCTGGCGGCGCGGAAGCTTCCAGAAAATGCACCAAACATGCCGCTAGCACAGCACCTGGGTATATCTGTGTCACAGGAGCCCCGAGCGCTAGCTATTCTTAAGAATGCTGGAGTGGTCACAATGGGTGACGCTTACCCCGAGGGTATCTTTATTACACTTGGGGAGATGCAGGCAAGTCAACACAGCTCTTCATTAGCTATATATACCCATTACAGATTAAGGGAAGCCCTCAAAGTCTTTAATCCACGGCACCCCGATAAAGCGAGCATTTTGAAACCGCTACAGAATATGCTAGCTGGCTCCTCCCATCAGAAACTAGTTACAAGGCTATACAATGCAATGCAAGATGACACAGCTCCAACAAAGTGTGGGGCCAGAGAGAAATGGAATATGGTGCTAGATGCACCACTCAGGGATAAAGACTGGGGCTACTGCTGCTCTATCACAAAACTGTTGACTGCAAATTGTAATCTGCGCATCATCCACTTTATGTTTTTACAGCAGCTATACTATACTCCAAAACCATTGAAGAGGTATTGGTTGAAACAATCAGACAATTGTACAAGATGTCAAATGCAGGATGCTGATTTTATGCACTTAGCTTGGGGTTGTGGGAGGGTATATGAATTCTGGGAGCAAGTCACAAAGTCTCCTCTCTGACATGGTTTTGGAGGCAGTGAAATGTACACCACAAATGTGCCACCTAGGGTTAGCTGGGCGCTTGCAACCACAGAACAGGTGTTTGGTCCTAATTGCTTTGTTACTAGCTAAGAGAAATGTGTCTAAATGTTAGGATAGTAAAAAGATGCCACGGCAGGAAAAATGGATTAAGGATCTTGTACATTGTAGAGACCATTTGGCAAGCTACGCTGAAAAGCTCCTCACATAATCTAGGCAGAAGGACTTCTGGGCTCCTCTTGCGAATTACTTGCTCTGAATGAGAGAAACTCCCTAGATAACAACTCGGACTACTGAGGAAATTGGACTGAAATATGTAACATACAACTGTGTTGTAATATGTGCAACATGGATGGACAACTGGTATATTATGTAATTTGGAATTATATTGTACTAAGTTTTGATGGAAATGCCTTGTACATTTTACTACGTTAATCTGTTGTACTGTATTTGTGCAACAACAATAAAGAAAAGAAAATCATTTTTTAATTTTTAAACCTCATCACAGTTAATAGGTCAAACACACTTTGCTTCCCCAGTGCAGATAAATTAAAGAAATGTATGCAAAGAAGTTCATCAGAAACCCAATAACACTCATTGTCTCAAAGCTAAGGGGAAGTGTATGCTATGCTAGCTATTACTATGTTGTGTCAACTCACCTGCCCTGCATATTCCACATAGTCTTGTTGGCCTGGCTTTGAACCCACACTGGAGCTGGAAGTAGCAGAACCATGTTCTGTGCGGCAGAGGACGATGGCATACTGGTTGAGGTTACCAATTCTTTTCACTGTCACGCTGACAGAACCGGCTTTCTCACTGACATTATAGCTGTGGACAAAGACATGAGTAGAGTTGTCATATGCAGAAGGGAAATGCAGAACAAACTAAGGCTTCTTTATTGCTGCACCGGTGGACACACCATAGCTTTAGGTAAATACCTGAACTCTCATTATTCTCTTCTGATATAAATGAAATAGTGAGTGAATTTGGGTGCTGCTAGATCCCTTCTTTGATTTTTATAGATTTATATTTTGGGTGGTACTACCAGAAATGCAAAGAAAATGTGAAAGGAGCGTAAACAGGCTGTATATATGAATAGTTCTTATGTCAGTTACGCAAGCACTGCTAATACTAAAGACAAACATTAAAGAATGGACGCATCTGTCTGTACTTTTCTCTGGGTTGGAACGTATAGTTTCTTACCTGTCGGTGTAGTATTGCAGATTGAAGACTTTCTGGCCTAGGTGGGCACCATTTGGTGTCCTTCAAGACGTTGACACACTTCTTCCGGAAGCATTCACCTTTGGCTGCCATCTTCGGATTCTTTTTTCTTGTCTTGTGTTACTTTTGTTTCTCCTTTAATCTTTTAAAGTCTTTCTCCAGTTTTAATCCCTTTCCTCCTGTCTCATCTTTCTGGCGGAGGAGGGTGGGTTCGCTAGTGAATCCAGAAAGTCTTCAAGCTGCAAAACTACACCGACAGTTAAGAAACTATACGTTTTGCAGCGTGAATCTTTCAGGATTCACTATGCTGTGCATAGACTTTGTAGCGGTTTGTCCTTATTGTGGTGGCTGGGTGGAAGATGAGCTCTGGTTACTGAATATGTGTTTTAAGACCTTCTGTCCCTCTTGCGCTTCCTTGTTCATTTGTAGATCTACACAGACAACAATGTGTGTGTAGCGCCCTTTCTGTGATTGTGGCTGGTTTTTGGAAAAGACTAGGTATTTGGATTGCTTGATTGATGTGGAACCGTGACACCACCTTTGGCATGAAGTGTGGGTATCATTGGGTATTTGCAGATTGGCCTCTTGAAGTGTTAGCGCTTGCAATTCACTTACTCTTCGTAGTGACGCGATAGCCACTAAGAAGGCTGTCTTTAGCATGAGCATGTGCAGTGTAGCCTTGTGAATAGGCTCAAATGGTGCCTTCATCAATTGAGTTAGCACTACGTTGAGGTTCCATGCTGGTGCTGGCATTCTGTTTGGAGGTGTGATTCTCTTTGCTCCTTCTAGAAATCTTTTTACTACTTGGGAGGTGAAGAAACTTTCCCCCGTTTCTCCTCTCGTGTAAGCCACTATCGCCGCTAAGTGCACTCTTAGGGATGTGTAGCTTAGTTGACTTTGTAGTAGATGCGTTAAGTATCTTAGTACTGTTGATTCCTTTGTGATTCTCCTTTGCAGTTTCTCCCTAATGCGCCATTCGGAGAATCTTTTCCACTTTGCTACGTAGCACTTTCTTGTGGTAGGTCTTCTCACTTCCCTGAGCACTGCCGTTGTGCTTGCTGGTAGTTTGAGGTGTGAAAATTCTAGGTCTTCAAGAGCCATGCAGCTAGGCTGAGGTGCTCTGGCTTTGGGTGTAGCACCCCTCCGTTCTGCATTGTCAACAGGTCCCTTCTTCTTGGGAACCTGTGTGCTGGTGCTTGCGCCTTTTCCAATATTTGTGAGAACCATGTATGTCTTGCCCACTGAGGTGCTATTAGTATTAGTGACATGTTGCTGATCCTGCTTTTGCTGAGTACCCTGTGTATCAGTGGTATCGGGGGGAAAGCGTGTAAAATGTCTTTGACCAATTTATCCATAGTGCATTCCCTTGTGACGATGGTCTGGTTGTCTGGATGCGAAGTGTTGGCATTTTGCATTTTGGTGTGTTGCAAATAGGTCTATTTGCAGTGTCCCCCACTTTTGGAATACTCTTTGTATTTCTTGTTGGTTGATCTCCTATTCGTGGGATGCTGACGTCTGCCTGCTGAGTCTATCAGTTTCCACATTGTCCTTCCCTTGGAGATGTATTGCAAGTAGAGCTACTTTCAGTGGAATGGCCCATGTCCATATTTCCTGTGCTAGCCCTGATAGTGCTACTGATTGTGTTCCACCTTGTTTGTTGATGTAGAACATGGTGGTTGGTTGTCCGTTTGGAATAACACCCTATTTCCGTACAGCTCCTTCTGAAAGGTTTTAAGGCTAGGAACACAGTTATTACCTCTAGGTAGTTGATGTGCCTGATCGTATCCTGCTGCGACCATAACCCCCTCTCCTTGAGTTTGTTCATGTGCGTGGCCCACCCCATCTGGGAGGCGTCTGTTGTGATGGTCACTGTTGGATTGGTTGTGTGAATGGTTTCCCCTGTGATATTTTTTCTGTATTCCACCACGCTATTTCCTGATGCACTGCGTGTTTGACAACCACTAGATCTTCCCAACTCCCTGTTGCCTGTGACCATTGCTGCTGTATCCATTCCTGGAATGGTCTCATGTGGAGTTGAATATTTGTAACCAGGTGTATGCAAGACAGCATCATTCCCATTAGTTTGCTCATCGTCCTCACTATCAGAACTTGACCCTTGCAGTATAGACATGTTTCCTTCTGTATTGCCAAAATCCTCCGAGTGCTGGGGAACACCTTGCCTTGTATGGTGTTGATCTCTGCCCCTAAAAATATCTTCACCTGTTCCGGTTCTATTGAGGACTTTCCCCAATGGATTGAAAAACCCAGTTGGATTAGTGTTTGTATCACCTGCTGGATGTGTTGTTTGCACTGGCTGTAGGAGCTTGCTTTCATGAGCCATTCGTCGTGGTAGGGGTATACACGTATTCCTTGGCTCCTTAGGTGCGCTGCTACTGCTGCTAGGCATTTTGTAAACACCCTTGGTGCCAAATTGAACACGAATGCGAGCACTGTGAACTGGTAGTGAGTGTTGCTGATCACAAATCTTATTGGGCGTTTGTGTCCTCTGTTGATGGGGACGTGTAAGTACGCATCCTTTAAATCTATAGTAACCATGTAATCCCCTTCCTGTACCTGGGGTATTACTTCTTGCAGAGACGTCATTTTTAAACTTTGTGCCCTTATGAACTTGTTTAAGAGCCTTAGGTCCAAGATAGGCCTTAGTGTTTCCTCCACCTTTGGTACGAGGAAGTAGTTGGAATAAACACCCTTGTTTCTCTCTCCCTGTACGGTATTATCTCTATTGCCTCCTTGTTGAGCAGTTCTTGTGCCTCTAGTAGCAAGAGTGAAAGTTATTTTGACGAGTGTGACTTGTTGCTTGGCTTCTTGTTAGGAGGTTCTTTTATTAGTTCTATACAGTATCGGTATTGTATGATGTTTTTAGTATCCATTTGTCCGTTGTGACCATCTTCCATTCTTGGAGGAAGTCCCTTATTCTGCCTCCTACTGGTGTTATATGTTTGGGGAACGGTTTGTCTTGTGAAACCTGTTCTTGGACTTTTTTTTCTCTTAGGAGGCCCCCTTTGAGGTGTTATTTGGGTGGGCATCTGCCTGTTGGCGAAGTCACTTGTAGGCGGGTAGTTGCCTCCCTCTCCGTGCCTGTTCTCGTCTGTTTGAGCGACCTCGAAAGGACTGGCCCCATGGCTGGTACTGCTGCTGCTGTCCCTGGCCGTTTCCTTGATAATCTTGTTGGAAGGTTTGGTGCGTGGTACTTGGTTGGTTGCCTCCCCTACCATTTGGCCTTCTTGAGGGGGTACCTCTTCTCATTCCTCTGAACTGCAGTGCTCCCATGGACCTTGCAGTTTCAAGTCTTTCTTGAGTTGAGTTAACTTTTCGTCAACCGGTGTCCCAAAAAGTTGTTCTCTGTTGAAGGGCGTGTTCAATATGTTATTCTGTACCTCAGGCTTGAAGCCAGAGATCCTAAGCCATGCGCGTGCTTTATCTCTTTCACCCCGATCATCATCTGCCTGCTGGACGTCTCCGCTGCATCCAAGGCAGACTTTAAACATGTGTTCACCATGTTTTCCCCTCCTCTACCAGGTGGGTTGCCCTTTGCTGGTACTGTTCCAGTAGGTGCTTCAGGAGTTGCCCTACTTCTTCCCAGTGCTGGTATGCATGTCTGATGATTAGGGCGTTGGAGTTGGCAATGCGCCGTTGGATTGCCGCACTCCGTTCTACTTTCCTTCCAGTGAGGTCCATTCTCCTACTCTCCTTGTCAGGAGGTCGTACTGCATTTGTGAGCACATTGGCCCTTTTCCTAGCCATTGCAGTAATTATTGAATCGGCTGGCCCCTATCCTTGAATGTATGCATGGTCCTTTGAGGAGTGCTTGTACATCTTCTCTGTTCTTGGGGTCACAGATTTACATATAGTTGGCTCCCTGAAAGCCTCTCTGCCCTAGTCCAGCACACTAGGGAGCATGTGCAGGAATTGAGTTCTTGTTTGTGTGGGTAAGAGTCTTCAGGAGAAAGCAAGCCTTGGGTTTCTCCTCCTCCAATTTTACCCCATAAGTCTGTGCAGCATACTTGACCACCATATTGTAGATCCCTATGTTGTCTGGTGGTAAAGGCCTCGATGGGTATGTGTCTACCCCTTCTTCTGGCATTTTGGCATCAAGGTCATACCACTCTAAGTTTTGCGCCTCCGAGGACGTCAAGTCCTGGTAGGTTAGCTTTTCTTCCTCGCCTTCTCCTGCGAAGTAATACAGGGCCTATTCCTCCTGTTCTTCGACCGGTTCAGGCGTTTTCGGTGGTTCATGGTCTTCGAAGCCCCTTTCAACCTCGGCCGCGGGCTTCGGCGGGACGGGGTACTGACTCGTTTTGTCGAAGTCCTTCTTCAGCTGCAGGATGCTCACCATTTCGGCATCAAGCCTCCTTTTCTACCTTTCCATCTCCGCAGCCTGTTCAGTGTCGAGGGCTTGAGCGCTTCGTGGTTGTCGATGTTGTCGTCGAAGCAGTTGTCGACCCTTCCTTTCTCGGCGTCGAGGAGACCTTTTTGGGGGCTTACTTCGACTACCTTGATTTTTCGTGGGTCTTTGCCGTCCGGGAGTCCTTTTCAAAGGATCCGCTGGGCTTTTTGTCCTTGGGTGCAGTTGCTTTCGTCGAGTGTTCCGGCAGCACTGTTCCCTTCGAGGGCTTTGTTTCACTCTTTCGAGTGTCGGTCGAGTGTTTGGGGGTCGTGAACTCTCTTACCTCCTTTGACATTTTCTTATGGACTTAGACGACCGTGAAATCCTCTGGTCCTTCTGCAATGTTGTCCTCCTCTCCACTGGAGAGGCCCAAGTCTCAGAGCGATGGAGGTGGCCCCTGCATTGCGTGGTTCGCCCTTCTCTGCCTCTCTCGTACCCTGACTGTCTTGGGTGTGAACGCCGAGCACGAATTGCAGTCCTCGCTGTTGTGGTCGAGAGGCAGGCAGAGGTTGCAGACTGGATGATGGTCCTTCTGGGCATATTTGTGGTGGCAATTGGTACAAAACTTGAAGGGGGTTTGGTCCATTCCTGCGCTCAGGGAGCCCCTTGTGAACGCATTCTCGTGTGAACGTAGAGTTCTCTTGAAATTTTCTTCTCCTTAGTAGACCCAGCTACCTGGCCTGTAGTCGGGTGCGATGATAATCTTCGATTTTTATTGATTTTTCCCGTTTTCAGGCTATCCCTTGTACCAAAACTCTGGAACTCCTTGACAACGATCCAGACCCAACGGCGGAAACAAGAATCTGAAGATGGTGGCCAAAGGTGGGAGAAGTATACCAAATCGTGGTATATCGACATCCACCTGGGCCACGATAAAAAAAAAAAGAAGAGAGAAAATAGACTACAATTCCAGACCCAACTACTAGATGGCAGAATAATGCACAGGATAGCAAATCCAGAAAGATTCACGCTGCAAAAGTTCCTTAAGAATTGCCATTGACTCCCTGACTCACAACGTCTGAAATGGAGGCATTGTGTTGCCTGACCTACTAAAGTACTATTGGGCGGGACACCTCAAAGTGGTCAATGAATAGGGCTTTGCAAGCTCCTCTCCGAGGGAGAGGCATACAATGGTCGAGTTTAAACCCCCTATTTTGCTATATGATTGCACCACTAAACATAGTTATTAACACTGTCAATCTGAGACTATCAAATACCATAATAACGACAACCCTACACTTAAAAATAAAATCACAATAATATTGAATCCAAATTATCGTCATTCATAGATATCTGGAGTTAAAAATATCTAAACCAGAATTTTTGATAATAATATACTTTGAAAATGAAGATTAATAATAACTAAAATACTGAAAAATAAAATAGACAAAAAAAACTACATGTTTAAAATATTAATGTGCCTAATTAGCCCCCTGGAGTACTGGGTCTTAGGAGGGTAGATCACAGATAAGGTGGTGTCCCAGCTATATCAAGTTATCCTGAACAACACCCTGGATATGCTCAGGAAGCTCTGGAAACTATAGGAGACCAACGTTGGGCCTCTAGTAGACATTGCTTGGGAGGCAGCACTGATGCACCCTAAGCAAGAAGGCATACCTGTTAGACTGAGGTCAATTCAATTCAATATCCTTCACATGACCTACTATAAAGCTCCTGCCTCTGTAAAATGGGGAGAGTTGAAAGCCTGATGTGCCAGCGGTGCACCATTGTGGGGGCACCTTTATGCATATGGTGTGGGGCTGCCCGGTGGCAAGTTCCTATTGGGATAAGGTCATTAGGGAATTGATGCTTTCAGTTGAATTCCCGAAGAAGCCCCATTTTGTGCTCCTGGGTATGTCCAATGATGTGGACCTTCTCTGGAGGCAGTTGCTGTTTTGTGTGTTGGGGTTTGGGGTGGCAAAATTTGAGAAGCTGGCTTAGTATATGGTGCTCATGTAAGTAAGTGTAGCACCCTGCACTAATCCAGACAACCCTTATAGTGATTTTAGTGGTATTAGACAACCTTAGAAAGCTCTTTAAATGGTAGCTGTGGAGAGCAGCCTGTTAACTTAGTCCAGGAATGTAAAGCAGTTTGTTTTACCAGAACGTAATCTTATTGGTATAGAATAAGTGAGAAAGAACCACACAGTGTGTTTATAAAAATATGTATTTATTCTAAGACACTCACTAACAAGTACAAATATCTCCTATGTGGAGATAAACAATGCACACAATACTCTGCGAAGAAAACAGGTAAGAAGCACATATTAAACAGTGTTCACCATGGGGGACCAAACTGTACACTAAAATAGATGGATGCAAACCACGACTTAAGTGAAGACTGTGCCCAAAAGGATGTAGAAATGCCGGGGACCCAAGGAACCACCCGAGGTAAGTAACCAGGAACCTCATGGAGGCTGTGTGGGAACACGACCGCTGGATCAACTCAAGTCAATGGGTAAGTCGTGGTTGCAATTTTAAAGAAAAAGGACTCTTCCCCTAAAGAAACCCTGTGAAAGACAGAAGGTTAGAGAGCCACCGCACCCGCAGACACCCTAGGAACCTCGCACCTATGCACCAGTAAAGGCGGGTGCAAGGGTGCAAAGTGGCTTTGGAAACTGCCATCAAACTCAATGGAGGACTTCAGGAAGATGCAGCTGGCGAAGAAATGGAAAGTGCCTGGTGGAACCCAAAGGTGGATTCAGGGTAAGAAGTACATGCAAGCAGGGGGGGCAGAGTTTATGGCACTCAGGAGTGACCAGGGGGCATGGAAGATGAATGCCCACTGATGTCAGGTGTTGCAGAAGAGTTGACGGTGACCTTGGAGCTGAAGCTGTGCAGACCAGACAACGCTGTGTAAGAACAGGAGCCTATCACGAGCTGTCCTACGTCAGATGTCGAGAGTTGAGTGGTCGGTGTCCATCGGGAGCAACAACAAGCCTTGGCAACCGCAAACAATGTGGAACGCGAAAAGGGTGCAGTGGCGGGACCAGCAAGGTCCAGGTGACTCGCCACAAGCAAGGGAGTCAGAGCAGGCCCGATCCATCAGGAGAGCCATCTGAAATAACAGTAGACCCTCAAATGGACCAACAGGCCGGAGGCACTGAAGTCGCAAGAGGACCTCAAGCAGCTCACCAAAGATGCAGGCCCACGGGGCAAGTGATGCCATGGGGACGAAGATCTTGGTTACAGGAGATCCTTGAAGTGGAGGCTACTTGGAAGCCCGACAATCTCTGGGGAAGAGAGCCAACAAGCCTTTGCAACGGCAAGTCGACGCGGTGCACAGGGGTTTGGTTCCTGAGGTTCCAACGAGGGATAGTGGCCTCAAACACAGTGAGATGAAGAACTGGGTTTTCAAGTACCCAGCGGCGCCAGGGACACGACCAAAGTCCTCTGGGTTCCCTTGCCTTGGTATACAGAGACACGGAATACTTCTAGGTGGAGTCAGAGATCAAATTTATTAACTGCAGCCAGTAGCAGAAATCCCAGTAATACAACACGGTGTACAACTCAAGAAACTGCTCAATTTTACTAAGGCGAGACATCCCTATTTATACACAAAAAGGTACATTTAAAATGCACGCCCCTGCACCAAAATTCAACCAATAGAAAATACATGACATCACACAGCATCATACAGTAAAGCTCATTTTACAGTGTCCCAACCCACAAGTTAATATTTAGGCATATCTAAATAATAATCTGGAAGGCCCGCACAAACCCTTAATTGAAAGCGTAACCCATGAAATGAAGAAATAGTCAAGAAAAGTAGTTTCAGATAATGTGCAGGATAACAGAGACATAAAGAAACTTAAAAGTTAACAAATGTCTTGAATAGTGATTGGAAAAGCAAATAACGATCTTGCAGGGAAATTGGCTTGGCAGGGTCAATTCCAGGTTAAAGGCCAGCTTCTGAAAATTAACTCCAGTGCACGAAGAAATCCTTGGTTAATATGTATGATTCACAATAGGTCAGACTGCTTTGCTCACAGACTAACTTCTAAGGCCTACATAAAAAGTAACACCAGATGGCAGTCACGACACATGGCAAAAACCCATGTTTCAGGAAAGAAAGTCTTAAGAAAAGAAACCATTTAGATATTGTTTAAGATAAGATATGTGCAAGGAAAACTAAAAGTTAACGAGGTCCTGAACAGTGATTGAAAAACTCAGACAACGATCAGCTAGTGAAACAGGTTTTGCAAAAGGTCAGTTTCAGGTGAAAAGGGTTACTCTCTCTCTGCAGTTCATTCAGAGTCAGAGAAACCCAAATTAATATATGCACGAACTCAGAAGGCAAAGCCACTTGTTTTGGGCCTACTTTACTGGCCTACGTGAGGGCAAAACTAAAATGCAGTCAGGTTTGAGAATTACAGAACCACAGACCCTCCTTTTGCCATTACGTAGGCAATAACCTAAACTCATGTCAATCTGAATCTAGGTCTATATCTATTCTCATCAGGTCATCAAGGTGTTGCTGTAACATCATCTTATTATCCTTCACTTCTCTCGGGGCTGGTCTTCTCACACAGATCATAACACAAAGACTACAAATGGTGGGACCACACTGGATGCATAAACAACATGAGAAAAGGATAGCTAACACCATACCAAGGAACGTCAGAATCTTCCATCCCCATTTGGACAACGACTCCCATAACCATCCCATCAACGACCAGTCTACTTCGTCCACATGAATAGACTCAGAGATCTTATGTAGTCTAGAGATGGCTTGGTACACTGTCGGGGCATTATCTGGTATGAAAACGCAGCAACTAGATCTAATCAATTTGCATACCCCACCTCTATCTGCAAGTATAATATCTAAAACAAAACGGTTCTGTAATGTCATAAGGCGATCCGCTTGAAGCTCAGCTGTAATATTGCTAAGGGCACCTGCAGTCTCATTTATAGTGGCCTCAACCACTCTCGTAAGCTGACGAATATTCCTATTAGCCATAGGACCCCAAAAGGGTAGGAAACCCTTAAAGAAGTCTCCAGCTTCTTGTGCTACAGTATCTTTCACATCGATTACACCTCTACCATATCTTGTCTTATGGTAATCGAAAACAGCAGTGTATGTAGGGGGAAGCAAAAATGCCACATAACATGTGCCAGAAAAATCAGATGGCAACCATATATATGCTCTATCGTGACAAACAAAATACGCGCCTTTAGCTGGCACGAACGGAGGAGATTTCTGGGACGTATAAACGTATGTGTGAACACACACACTCTTACCAAGCTGAGCCCTCGGATTCTGACCATTACCTTGCAGACAAAGATGACCTCGGTGGGGTACAATCCAAATAGGAGGAGACCTTCGCTGCCTTTCTTTCTCCGTCAAGCTAGCACTATATGTCGTCTTATTCCAACCGACATATGCTCGTACCTCATCTCTAGGGATAGCGTTATACTCATCGATATCTCTAATCATATCAACTAGTCCCTGTATCAAGGCATTATTACTTGCATTGTCTTTGACGGAACGTACAGGAGAGGCTTCATTCGCATTGATAAACATTGATTGGAGTGCCCAAACTGACCCGTTAGGCGAAAAAGGCAAAACCAAATATGGCATTCCCTTATCTGTAGTATGTGGCATAAGACCACACACCCAACAATTCGTGGTATTTATGACTAGCTGATGCTGATGCAACATCTGTATACACGAATTGTTCACAAATTCTGATCTTCGTGTCTGTTCATGTTCAGGTAACGTATGAAACTCATGTGGAGAAACAGTAGAAAAAGAAAGAGTAGGTTGAGAAGTTGATGCTGATGTCAATTGTGTAGAAGAAACAAACCAGAATATAATAGCTAATAGAATACATAAAAGTATTAAAATAGATAAAGCTATACCACACTTAGAGAACAACATTCTATAATATCGGTTTTTCATCTCTTGCTTTTTATCGTCATTCCTCAATACAATCTCCATTTTCTAATGTCGCTCACGCAATCTTGACAGAGTACTTCAGCTGTGATTGTTAGCAGGTCATAGGGACACTGCAAGTCCTGCAGATCTACTGCCACTACTCAGGTCACAAACTGAACCGTTGGTACTCCTACCTGACCCTGCAACTGGCAAATGGTAACCAATCAAAAATTTAACAGAAAACCATAATACAATTTCAGAAAAAGCAAGAGAAAAAGAAAAACAAAAGTCAAATGCAAAATACTTGAAGAAATTGTCTCTTTTTGGTCTCGGAGTGGGAAAAAAAAATAATGTTCAAAGTCTCTTTATTTATTCCGAGATCGGAGGTTGTAACGTGATTTAGTCGGCACTGTTTGGTCCGTAAACAAAAGTTCAGGTTCGGTAGTGTCCAATCTCAAACGTGGAGGAACAGCTTCTTGCAGCACATTGTCATCCTCGCGTTCTGACCGTGTCCATGTCAAATGAGCATCACTAAAAGGCACGAATGTGGGGACTCGCTCGCAATCTGTATCAGCTATACCATCCCTCACCCACTGATCATACGGTAAAGGCAAAGGGACTTTTTTCGTATGGGTGGCATGCACCCATTTCTTTTTACCAGGTACTCTAACAGCAGTTCTAGTGACTAACAAAACTAAATGCGGTCCAGTCCACCTCAGCTCCAAATTCTTTGTTCGTTAAAAATTCTTCGTCAGAATATAGTCGCCGGGTTGGATCTTGTGACCTGGATCTGTAGTAGCTGTCGGCAAACTGTCATAGACCTGTTGGTGGAGAACACGTAATTTAGCAGTCAAGTCATGTAAGTAATCCACCAACATAGGGTACTCAATACTGCTGTATTCTTTAGGACGAGGCACACCCCAAACATTCGCAGGACGACCAAACACGATTTCATATGGACTAAGTCCCCCTCGAGAATGCACAGTCGTCCTTGTTGACAAAAGAGCCAACGGCAAGGCATCCGGCCATGTAAGACCAGTGCTCGCTTGTACCTTAGCTAATTTCAGCTTCAATGTACCATTGTAACATTCAACAAGTCCAGCAGACTGGGGGTGATTCGCTGCATGGAACTTCTGATTTATTCCCAATCCAGCACACACTTTCTTCATGATTTGACCCACAAATTCACTCCCATTGTCCGACCATACAATTCTCGGCAAACCATACCTAGGGAAGTACTCTCTCAGCAAAACCTTGGCTGTAGACAAGGCAGTATTATCCTTTAGGGGGTAGGCCTCTATCCACCTGGAAAAGGCACAAACAACCACAAGGACATACTTCAAATTGTTGCATCTCTCCATATGTATATAATCTAGGTGTATCACCTCAAACGGATACGTCGGAGGAGCAAAATGACCAGCTGGAGTTGGAGTTCCCTTACCAGGATTATACTTCAAACAAATCATACAATGTCTCACCACATTCTCTGCACATTTCGGAATTCCAGCATTCCGCCAAACTGGAGCCAACAACTTGCATATTCCCTTTGAACTTATGTGAGCCATTCCATGAGCCATTGTAACCACTGAGAGCACATACCCATCTGGCAACAGCCATCGCTGGTGTTCTGACAACTCAACCCAACAACCTGTCGAATCCAACATACCCGTAGTTTCTCTCCAAACACTCACTTCTTTCTCAGTCGCTTCAGCCTGAATCATTTTCACACTTTCTATTGTGTCTTCACACATTCCACCAGCCATAACCCAATTAGCTGGGCCTGCAACATACATACGGCTCATCATGTCTTTCGCCGTTTCCTTCGCAACTTCATCCGCAAACGCATTCCCTCGACCAACATCGTCCACAACTTTCTTATGCGCACTACACTTCATAATTGCAATCTACTTTGGGAGAGTGAGAGATTCCAAAAGTTCATTTACCAACTGCCCATGCTGTATTTTGGTTCCGTGCGAAGTAAGGAACCCACGCTCTCTCCACAAACGCCCAAAACTATGGGCAACTCCAAACGCGTACTGGCTGTCGGTGTAAACATTCACTCGCTTTATTTCTGACAACACGCACGCTCTAGTCAATGCAATCAATTCTGCTGCTTGCGCAGAATTCTGTGGTATGCGTGCTGTCTCAACAACTGTATGTAAAGTTGTAATAGCATACGCTGCAGTCGTTTCACCATTCGGAAGCTTAAAACACGAACCATCTACCCATAGAGTACCGTCAACATTCGCAAGGGGAGTATCCCCGAGGTCAACTCTAGCTTTCGTTTCTTCCTCTGTACGAAGAAAACAATCATGCTGTTCTTGAGGATCCGTCTCTGTAGAGATCGGTAACAAAGTAGCTGGATTCAGCACATTACATCTTTTAATGTGCACATGACTAGCCAACAATGTCAACTCGTAACCTGACAGACGTGCACTAGTAAGGTGCTGTGTCTTAGTCCTGTTTAATAAGGTATCCACTGCATGTGGGACCATCACAATCAACGTGTTGCCCAATACCAAACCAGCAGACTGTCGGATAGAAACAGCCGCTGCAGCTGTAGCTCTCAAACAACTCGGCAACGCCTTAGCAACTGGGTCTAACGTAGAGGAGAAATACGCACATGGACGCTGCTTGTCCCCAAATGGTTGTGCCAAGACTGACAAAGCACAACCTTCTCTCTCGTGCACGTACAACGTGAAAGGCTTACTATAGGCTGGAGTACCCAACACAGAAGCCGAACACAATGCATTGCGTAGTTCAGAAAAACTTTTCTGACATTCGTCAGACCAAGGGAGAGGATGCGGAGTATCTTTCAGAGTCAATGCTAACAGAGGTTTCGCCAACAGTGAAAAATTGGGGATCCACTGTCTACAATACGATGTAATACCTAAAAAGGCACGCACATCTCTCTGTGTGGATGGTACATTCATTTGCACAATTGCTTGAATTCGTTCTGGGGTCAATCTCCTTCCCTCCTTCGACAAGAGATGACCTAAGTATGTCACTTCTTGGCGACAATTTTGCAACTTTGAAGGTGACACCTTATGATGAAGGCCAGACAAATACCGCAACAAAGAAAGAGTAGCCTCCTTACAAATCTTTTCATCATCAGCAGTAATCAACAAATCATCGACGTACTGAATAAGAGTAGCACCAACAGGTAACACAAAACCGTCAAGCTGAGTTTTCAACGCCTGACTATAGATGGAGGGACTTTCACAATAACCTTGGGGAGCTCTCTTAAACCGGAAGCTTCGGCCTCCTAATGAGAAGCCAAAAATATCTCTACTCTCCTCAGCAATAGGAATACTGAAGAAAGCATTCTTCAAATCGATGACAGAAAACCAAGCTGCCGAAGCAGGAATCAAAGTCAACAAAGCAGTGATATCAGGTACCACAGGAAACTGTGGCACGAGTCTCTTATTTACCTCTCGAAGGTCGATCACAAACCGGTACACAGGTGGCTGAGAAGCATCAGTACGTTTAAGGATAGGCAAAACAGGACTGTTACAAACATTACCTCTCGTTTCCTCAACTACACCCTTCTCAACCAGATCATAAACAATCGCTAAAAGAGCTCTCTCACCATCACTCGAGATCTTGTATTGGGGAATACGAGGTAGCCTAGCATTTGACTTAAGCGTGACAACATAAGGTGGAATCGGCAAAAGACCAACATCATTTGGACCTGTAGCCCAAAGTGTATCAGGAAGCGAACGCAATTCCAGTGGCAAACAATCCTTGGACAAATATATTGGAGAAATCACTTTCTTACCAAGGGTAAGTTGTAATCCTGAAGGAGAACAATGTAATGTCGCATATAATCTTTTCAGCAAGGCCAAACCCAACAGATTCTCACCACAACCAGTCGTTAAAATAAGTGGAGCTTCCAATTCACAAGGGCCAATCGAAAGGGACAAAGGACTAGAAACCGGATTACGAACTGGGGCGCCTGAAAATACTACTGAAACATTGGTCAAGCCAGACAAAGGTGCGCCAGGAAGTTTAGAGTGCATAATAGAACTCTTCATCGCACCAGTATCCAAAAGAAAAGGTTCTACCACACCTGATGTAACCACTTCAACATAAGGTCCACTCTGGTCTACTGGAACTGACACTACTCCCTCACTTTGTCCTTGGCTGTCCTAGTTAATATTATAACCAGAACTCTCACCTTCGACATAGTAATCCTCAACATAATACTGGGCAGACTGTCCACTCAGAACATTCTGTCTGTCAAAATAATTTGCAGAATTCTGTAGGGAAGAGGAATGCTCATTCTGGGGAAACACACCACGTCCCCTACCCCTAGGAGCTTGCTGAAAACTACCACGACCTCTCTGACCAGATACACCATTTGCACGCTGTAACAAAGCCGGGCAACTATTCTTGTAATGACCTTCCTCTCTGCAATAAGCACACTGATTAGGGCCAGGAAAGAATCGCTGAACATAAGGCTCAGGCTTCTGTAACAATCTCTGAAATTGTGGAGGTTGCTGAAACTGAGGCTGATTCTGACGAGGCGGATAAGCTTGCTGCAAAAGAACTTTCGTTTTTAACTCTTTAGTTTTCTTCTCCACTTTATCCTTCTCATCTTTATCCCTATTCTCATAATATTGTGCAGCAGCCAATATCTGGGCTGACGAAGAGACAGCCCATGAACTCTCAGAGTCCTTTAACTTATTAGAAAGTTCGGGAAGCAAATTAAAGACAAATTTATCCACAAACAACCTTTGACCACCCTCCGTACTCATATCCTGACCACTATGATCAATAAACGTCTCTTCAAACCCAGTGAAGAAATCAGATACACTCTCGTCTTTCTTCTGCTTACATGCTGCTAACTTATCCCAATTCACTCGTAAAGCGGGCATCATCGTTTTCATCAGATTAATAATTCTACCTGGTAATTCTGAAACTAGAGGTTCAGGTTTAGCACCTCCCTCCTGTCTACCATCTGCAGCAACAATATTCGCCCAGGTATCACCTAATTCAGCAGCATGATTCTCATGACGAATCTTCGCCCACAAGGGTTGAGGGACTACATTACCCATCAACATATCGATGTCAGCTAATTTCATAATACACGCTTCATCTGTCTGGGACAACTCCTTGTAATACCCAGCAGGATTCTTACGAGGGTCAGGTAAGGTCTGCTTAAGAGCCAAGACCTCTGCTCTCTTCCAAGGGACATGTACCCATACTCGCTGAAAATGAGCTGGAGCGGCCTGAATACCCAAATTTACATTAGCCTGAACTGCTTCTTTCCATACCGGTGGAACTTCTCTCATAGGGTACTGTTTCACTTTCCTCCTAACAGAGGAATCAGGTTCATACAATGTCTGAGGCGGAAGTCTAGATCTGAAAGCAAGTATTGTCTCTATGGCATCTGTAACATCCGATTCCACTATCATCCCTTTGGCAAAATCTGACTGAACATTGAGCACATCCTGGGGAATCGGACCCAACTCATTATCTTCCCATTCCTGACGCAGAAAAGTACACATTACATCAAAAACATACCTTTGCTTAGGCGGTTCCCACTGAAAGAAAACATCCATAACTGCTGGCAAATTATACCTCGGAGCATTTAAAATCCACCTACGAGCCAACAAATCCAACACTGTCCGTTCTTCAGAACTAGGAAGCTGACTACGACTATGCTTACGTTCCGAAACAGGGGTAATATTCAGTGACACAAACAATGGTGACAATAAATTAGAAACAGTTTCTGTCATTCGTTTTCGAACGGAAGGAGAAGAAGTAGACATAAGAACAGGAGAATAAGTATTCTGAGGCAAGGAAGGTGTAGGGACAAGAACAGTAGAAATCGAAGATGCAGAAGCGGAAGGCAAAGGAGTTTGAGGCAAAGCTGATAGCAAGGCTGGCGACCCTAGAATGGGTTGCGCAGGAGAAGGCAAAACCATCTGTGGAGCACCGGGTGACTGAACAACAGCAGGAGGTTGAACTGCAACGGGTGGAACAACCGGGGGTAATAGAGGCGCAGTAGCACCCTGCACATAAGGAGGAGGCAATCTCAGTAAATGAGAGATCAAAGGATCTTTTTCAGGGTCTTCCATCACTTTTGGAGGAGAAGACGGCAAGGCCGGATAACATTTATCTATGGCCATACAACGCTGTCTATCTAAAACTTCACTCGCACGCTCTTCTCCATCTTCCTTAAACTGTCTAGCAGCTTGTAATACTGACATATTCTTATCTTTCCTATCTCTCTTTGCTTGTTTCATTTCTCTCTGTTTGGCTTCCTTACCCCAAAGGCGGAAAGAGTCAAACATTGCCGGCCGGGCTTTCTTCTTAAATAGCTTAACTTCTAGATTGTCTAAAATCTCTGTTTCAAAACTACCATGTGAGGGCCATTGCAAAACACCATCCTTTTTAGTGTAGCGGACCCATACTTCATTATAAGTAATAGGGCCCACTCCGTGTTTTGAGTACAGTTCATAAGTCGGAGTTCCAACCGGAGGTATCGGACATGAATCCTCCAATCGGGAATCCCTGTTACTACCACAAACAAACCAATTACCAAATTTACCAAGACCAGGCATCTTGCTCACTAGTCTGGTTTCAAACTTCAAAGGGAATCAAAAAATGATACACTCGTAAATATACAAGCCCTTCGGCTTTGGGTACTGCAGCAACCATATAAAAACCAACCAAATCAAAACCAAGGAACCAGACAAAGTCGTGGGAGCGACCCACTTATACTTAACTAAATATCTGTCACGCCACCAGAAGACCGTCTATCGTCTCGCTTTACAAACATCAATCGGAGGGTCCAAGACAAGGCGACAGTCAGGGCAGCAGTCCTTCGCAGCCGTTGGAAAGCGGGAAGCCTCGCAGATAAGTCCTTTGGTCCACGTCGACATGCAGGGGTCGATGAAGTGGGGGCCCTCCTCCAGAATTTCCTCACGTGGCTCCTTGCAATCTTCAGGCTTGGACCGGTACCACTGAAGTCGGCCCGCGTTGGCCGCGTCAACTGAAGAACTGGGTTTTCAAGTACCCAGCGGCGCCAGGGACACGCCCAAAGTCCTCTGGGTTCCCTTGCCTTGGTATACAGAGACACGGAATACTTCTAGGTGGCGTCAGAGATCAAATTTATTAGCTGCAGCCAGTAGCAGAACTCCCAGTAATACAACACGGTGTACAACTCAAGAAACTGCTCAATTTTACTAAGGCGAGACATCCCTATTTATACACAAAAAGGTACATTTAAAATGCACACCCCTGCACCAAAATTCAACCAATAGAAAATACATGACATCACACAGCATCATACAGTAAAGCTCATTTTACAGTGTCCCAACCCACAAGTTAATATTTAGGCATATCTAAATAATATTCTGGAAGGCCCGCACAAACCCTTAATTGAAAGCGTAACCCATGAAATGAAGAAATAGTCAAGAAAAGTAGTTTCAGATAATGTGCAGGATAACAGAGACATAAAGAAACTTAAAAGTTAACAAATGTCTTGAATAGTGATTGGAAAAGCAAATAACGATCTTGCAGGGAAATTGGCTTGGCAGGGTCAATTCCAGGTTAAAGGCCAGCTTCTGAAATTAACTCCAGTGCACGAAGAAATCCTTGGTTAATGTGTATGATTCACAATAGGTCAGACTGCTTTGCTCACAGACTAACTTCTAAGGCCTACATAAAAAGTAACACCAGATGGCAGTCACGACACATGGCAAAAACCCATGTTTCAGGAAAGAAAGTCTTAAGAAAAGAAACCATTTAGATATTGTTTAAGATAAGATATGTGCAAGGAAAACTAAAAGTTAACGAGGTCCTGAACAGTGATTGAAAAACTCAGACAACGATCAGCTAGTGAAACAGGTTTTGCAAAAGGTCAGTTTCAGGTGAAAAGGGTTACTCTCTCTCTGCAGTTCATTCAGAGTCAGAGAAACCCAAATTAATATATGCACGAACTCAGAAGGCAAAGCCACTTGTTTTGGGCCTACTTTACTGGCCTACGTGAGGGCAAAACTAAAATGCAGTCAGGTTTGAGAATTACAGAACCACAGAGAGAATAGGGCAGGCCTCGAGGGATAAGACGAACAACCACCTGTGTTGCTGAGCTTTTCGGAGTCCATGAGAGCCCAGGATCAGCAGACCAGTAAGCTTTGTTGCGGTGCCTGCAGATGCATGTAAGTGACTCCTTCACTCCAAGGGAGATTCCTTCAGGTGTCTTGGATGCCCACAGGTCTTGGAAGGTTCCTGTATGGCGCACAGGCACAGACATTGCAGCAGACAAGCAGGGCGACAAACCAGGAGCAGCAGGAGTCGCTGCAGTCTCGATACTCAGAGTGAAGTCCAGAGAGTCCAGAAGGTCGAAGATGAAGTGGTGTCTTGATATGAATCTTGTCCCAGAACGTATCTAGGGACCCACCCACAGGTAAGCCCTTAGGAACCCTAAGGAAAGTGTTGAGACTGTTCAGGGTTCCCTCCCAGAGGATGGGTTTGGACAGTGAGGAGGATACTCCCATGTCCTCTGTCCAGTTTTGCGCCAGAGCGGGAACCAATGGCTCCCTGATCTGGTTTGAACTGGACTATGCAAGGAGGGCACCAAATGTGCCCCTCACATAGACAGAGTGGAGCTGGCAAGTGCCCCCCCCCCCTGTCCTAATACAATAAGAACTGTCTGGGAGGTGGTCACACCTCCCTGTGACAGAATACCTGCAGTCCTACCTTCCTCGGCTTGAGCTTGGCTCAGCAGCAGGATGGCAGAATTGTGTCTCTGGTTGGCAGCATTCATGTTGTGCTGTCTGGGTCTAGAAGACTGGTACCGGGAGCACCGAGGGCCTCCCTGAGGAGCTTCACAGTCATGAAATCATACCTCCCATACCGTTTACAGTGTGGGAGGACAATTACAACATGTTTGATACCAAACATGACATGGTTGTTTTAGCCAGTTTAGAGATGGTTATCACATAATAAACCATGGCCTATCTATGTATCATAATGGCTGATGCACTTACAACCCGGGAGAATGGACTGCAAAGGCTATAGGGGTGTTCTGCTCATGCAGAGGCACCCACACGCTTAGAACTGAGCACCCTGCCTTCAGCATTGGAAGGCCTGCTTAGGGGTGACATATGTTTTAAGTGCAGTGACCTCAGATATAGGGAAACCTATATCTGTCGCAAGAAAGTGCTAGGGCCAGCCTACACAGGCTGCAATGGCAGGCCCGTTGTCACAATTTGAGTGGTCTTTCATGGGTGGCATTATGCTGCAGCCCATGGGAGACCTTTAAGGTACCTATGCCCTGGGTACCTCAGTACCATATACTAGGGACTTATAAGGGTACACCATTAGCCAATCTGGGATGTACCCAAGTACTCATCATAGTCAATTTCAGGGAGAAAGCACAGAGACTGGTGTACTGATTAGCAGGATCTCAGTCACATTAGTCAGAAAGCATCAGGCACAAATCAGGGGTAATCATGCAGATTAATCCTGCCTTCCTACATACCCAATAATGTGGACTTTCCCTGGAAGCAGTTGCTATTTTTTGTGTTGGGGTTTGTGGTGGCCAAGAGAGACATAGCCAGAGTGTGGGGTCAGGATAGGTTTCCTGTGAGAGAGGTGTAGAGTGGGGATGACCAGATGTATGGAAGCAGAATAGGTGGTGTAAGAAAGCAGAGGCTGCCCTTGAACATTTAACAAGGTCCTACCATGGTTTGCTGGAGGATGATATAGAGGAATTGATGGGGGAACCCACACCATCAGAAGACAATGGTGAGGATTTGACTGAGCAGGAAGGGATGTGTGGGGGCTTAGGGTTTGGGGGCGCGTGTAAGTCTATTATTTTATTGTTTTGATGATAGAAAATCAAATATATTTTACAAGAAAATGAATGTGCCAAATTAAAATTAACTGTAACCATCAAAAATGTCCAACCGTTTCTATAATATAAAATAAAAATAAATTAATAACTAAATATTCTATAAAATTCTATTTACATCAAAAAATAAATATTTTTGAATACATACACTTGTATTCCTTGTACAAAACCTGTGAAAATCAGCAGTTTTAGTTAGTATAAATGTAACTGATGCCCCACAATGCACTCCTTATGACCTCACATATTACATCACCCTATATATGTATATGTATATATATATATATATATATATATATATATATATATATATATATATATTTTTCAATTTCAGTGATTACATCCCCACAGCCATCCCTGAACATTAACACTATTCACATCCCTTTGCCCTAAAAACTCCTTGCTACCTCTATTCTCTACACATCCTTGAGCCCTAAAAGCTCTCTACTATATTTTCTTTTCTCCATCAGACCTAACAACTAGCACTATTTAATACCCTTCGCCCTAAAAAACATGAAAACACATTTAACAGTCAAATAAACATTAGAAAAAATGAATACAACTAAAACATTAAAGACTTCTGAAAACTAAATAAAGCCCGCACACAAACAGTAGGCAGGACTAGGTGTATTAATAAGGACAGCAACCTTTCTAACGGTAAAAACATACTAGAAGACACCCGATGCTAGGTGACAACCACCGCAAATGGCATACAATATCCATGCACAAGCAAAGGTGCACACAAATGAAAGGGTCTTAACTAGCATAATCCTAGATCATAGGTTCAGATCAACATATGGGCAAAGTCATTTAGGATTTGCCTCCAATTCTGAAATCATCTGCCATACGGAGAGCAACTAAGAACCCTGTGTAGGCTCACTGTGCCTAGAATTGCGTAAAAACCCAAGGACATAGGATGAATAAGCCCTAGTCTTTCATGTACAAAAAACATCCAATTCAGAATGGAAACAATAACCCCCTAGAGATTAATTCTTTTATCACTCAATCCCTCAACTTAAAAGTTAGTCTAGACAATGATCTTAGATCAAAGGAAAATGTGTGTGAAGGTTTCTGCTTGAAAGTGGATTTGTAAATCAACAGAAAGTCAACTGAATGGGTACAAAGAGCAGCTGAAAAAATAATTGAGAAATTATCATCAGAACTACCAACAATATTAATTCTTTCGCCTTACAGTATTCTCCTTTTGACTCCTATATTGTGATTTCCACTTTTAAATCTTACAAAACAATTAATGCCCAACTCATGTCTTATTTTTGATTTTCCGCTGTGTTCTTTCATGATCGCTCTTGATCCTCTTACTCAAGGTAGTTATGCCACTCATCACTCTAACAGACGTAAACTGTATCATGGATCTAGCCCTTCTGCGTGGGATTTCTCTGGAATCAATGTAAAAAGTAAAAATGTTGCTTACCCAGTAAACATCTGTTTGTGGCATGTAGAGCTGTAGATTAACATGATGTACATAATCCAGCCATCTAGGACTGGGCTCAGATGTGTGCAAGTTGTTTCTCTTTGAAGAAAGTCTTTTGAGTGACAAGGTATTGCGACTCCTCTTGCTGTTAATGCACATGGTCATCGACTCAATTGTTAGATTCTTTTCCCGCATGACGGGGAGGATGAATTGTGAAGCGTAGTATAGAGAGATATTCTTGCAAAGGGAAAAATAATAAATAATAAATGTACTGCTACTAACACAGGCGTCCTGGTACGAGGGTGGAAGCATGTGAATTGACAGCACTATATGCCATGAAAAGATGCTCACTGGGTAAGTAACATTTTCCATTCGAGGCATGCGTGGCGATAGATAAATATGCTGTGCGTAGACTGTAAAGCAGTCCTTCCAAAATAGCAATGCTGGCCTGTGGGAGTTGCAAAACTCCCAGACCAACAATGGCTTGTTGGCAATCCAATACATCTATGCAATAATGTTATGTAAAAGTATGTGGTGTGGACCATGTAGCTGCTTTACAAATATCAGCAATAAGAATACTCCCAAGAAAGGCAATAGAGGCTCATTTTCTCCTGGTGGAATAGGCTCTATGACGGATAGTTAAAAGTCCTTTTAGTTTTAGCATAGCATGTTTGGATGCATTTAATAATCCATCTAGCAATGACCGATTAAGAAATGGCTTTCCCGGTATGGGGTTTGGAGAAAGCTATAAAAAGCAATTTTGTTTTTCTAAAAGATTTAATTATGTCAATCGAATACATGAGGGATGTTTAACATCTAATGTATGGCGAGCCCGTTGCGCATCCATGTTAGGTTGAGAGAAAAATACAGGAGGTTAATAGTTTGATTGAGGTGAAACTGTGAAACCTGGGAGAAACTGACGGATGGTGCGGAGTACAATCCTATTTCTATTTTAAGTTACAATATACTTTATTTCGGCAAAGCCATAAAAGAATTTCCATTAACAGTTAATCAAACGACATTTCTAATCCATATATTACAGCCTAAACCTGCTCCACTTCTTTTATTTATACAAGTTAACTCATAAAGTTCCAAAACATCTCTAAAAAGTAACAAATTATAAAATTGATAAAATCAGCACTTGACAGTCACAGTTTTAACTAATAAGGAACATCATTTAATAGCTACTCTTCTTTTTGCCCACATCTGCTCCGAAGACGTTGCTGCAGCACTAACATACAATGGATAAGGATCCGTTCTTAGTATCCTCAAGGCAGTGTGGTGAAACGAGGTCCCAATTAATCTACACACAGGTGCCAGCCAAACTAAGTAAATCTGGGCATAGGCCAGGCATGCAAACAGCGCATGTGGCACAGTCTCCTCCAATTCAATGCAGATGGGGCAATTACCAGTGTCAGAGCCCGACCACTTTACAGTGAAAGACTTTAAAGGGACCATACCTATTCTAAATTGATGGTATAATTTCCTATCTAACGGGACTGTGATTTGGTCCAAGTACATCTCTAACCCATGTAGTACTTCAAAATTCAAAAATCCCCGTCAGTGAACTACCTGCCACTTTTAACTCCCTCCTCTTTATTACCAATGCCCAGTACCTTTGTTTCAGTTCCCCCTTGGATGGAAACAGACCCAAGGCTGGATGGTACCAAAGATTACCATTGCCTAGGGAGATCAGCAGTTTCTTGATCGAACATAGCCAAGATATGTTGTGGCATCTGTCGGCATTGATGACATCTTGTAGGGCAGCGATATAATGGCCTAGCTCTGAAGTAATCCATAGTCTTCACCAAAACAATAGGGAACGTAGGGGCCTTGAGGGCAACCTTTTTTAACACCCATGTCCAGAAAAAAGCGGGTATGGGGAGTACTAGATAGAAGGGGGACCAAAGCTCTTAAATAAACATTCTCTGACTGCTCCAATGCGGAAGCATCGCCAAACCATCAGAGCTCGGCACCATATAGCACGGCACCAACAGCCTTGGCCATAAACACATGAAGGGCAGGTTTCACTGGCTTCGTAAAGGATACACAATGTTCTTTTAAGATAGCTCCAGTAATCAGTCTATGCTTCAAACAAGTCTTTCAATGTGCTTTAAACAAGTCTTTCAACGTGCTGGAACCAGAACATGTTGGTCGAGAGTTTGATTCATAGCTAGTCAAAAGGGTCGACCCTCTCTAGGAACCAATCCCCTAGCCTAAGGATATCCTTGACCTTTTTTGAGGTGCTAAGCATCGTGAATTTTGTTGTAGCTACGTTTATTACCAGGGCACCATCCTGGCAAAGAACGACATCTATTCAGAAGAGTTTAGAGCCCACTCCGGGTTTTAAAGATTAAAAAGCTGTCCTTGGCAAACAACAATGTGGCGCACTTATTTGCTATGGTTGGGACGTCCGCTGAGCACTCAGAAAGGTAATACCATAAAGTTCAAATATAAGGGAAAAGCCTTTTCCCTTATATTTGAACTTTATGGTAGGTAGGGGCCAATACACACCCTTGCCTTACGCTGTTTGTCACTGGGATCTTGTCCATTAGTTGGCCCTGGGACCCTGTTGGGGTGATCTGTGGAAACAGAAGCGAGGATGCTGTATGGGGGTAATAGTGAAGTTTTATTAATAAAGAGAACATATGTTGTATACAGGTTGTTGAGTCCCAGAAGTGTTTCCACAGATTGCTTTATATGTGCTTAAACAAGGAAAAGAGTATTTCTTCACGTTTTCCTCTCCTATGTTTCTTCTAAGGTGCGCTGTTTCTGGAAGACAGAATCCCGGGAGGCTTTCAGGGGCAGAACAACACAAACAAAAAGAGGCGGTAAGTATTCTCCTACTGGTGTTCTTAACCTTCCACCACACCCTGGTGAGGGTAAACGTGGCCAATGTGGCAAGGAGAACGAAGAAGGTGCTGTACAGTACACGCTCCTCTATGGGGATCTTTTACTTCAATTCCCCACTGTTGGCAGACTTTATTCTATAAGGGCACACTGAGGCTCTGCCACATATAGGGAGGGGTGTGTTCGGCACAGCAACTGAAGACAAATGACTGCAAAAAAACAATTCACATGATTTAAGTGCAGTTAGGACTCTTGTGCAAGTATTTGTTATGATAGGGTGCTGGCATAGTGTGTTTTGCTTTGTAACCCACCACCTACTCACAACTCTGGTGCCCGCAGCACGCACCACCTTATGCCGCAACTCTCCTGAGTTGCGGCGGCTCCTGCACTTCCTCTGGGGACCACCACTCTTCCCACCACAAGTCATGGGGCTTCTATTTCCTTGTCGTCCCGGCAGAGGCGTCATCCTGGGCAGCACCCTGACTGACAGTCTCCTCGGGTACTGCTCCGACTCTTACCCACTCCTAGTCACCGGTCTTCGTTCTTTTGGCGTCTTCCTAGTCACCCACTGCAACCTTTCTCGAGTCTTCCTTCTTTCCTGAAGCCTCTAGCTGGTTGTAGTCAGTCTCCGCTGTGTCTGACTCCTCCTCCTTTTCTCCTCCTCTTCTGGTCAGGGATTGGCTCTTGCGGCTCACATGGTTGTCCAGGGTTTAGTCTAGCCATAGGCTTGTTGATTCTCAGCCCTGTGTAGGAGAACAAAAGTCCTTTGTTAATGTTGCTTTTCCTTTCCAGGGTTCATCATCGGCGTCGGAATCCAGGACATACAGAACCCATGGCTGAAGAGCAGGAGGTAAGTTGGGGTTTCCGAGAGACGTCTGCAGTGTTTCCTCACAGACCCCATCTCAGCTTGGCAAAGCTGGAACCTGATCAGTAAGGCTAAAATTTCATGGGGCATACCCAGCTCCTGTGGAATCTGCCACAACATCAGCCTTGAGAACAGGTCGAAAGCTAATTTAACACCTTGGCTGCTTGGAAGATTCTTCCGCTGTACTGGACCTTAATGTAAATGGGTGTGGTCATGACGAACTCAGCTCGTCATGAGCACCGTGCCTCATGACGAGCTGAGCTCGTCATGAGCACGGAAGGGGTTAAGATTCACAAAGGCAACAAACAGGTTGCCCATTTCGATCACAACAATCTTCCAGTAGATTAAAACAAGCCGGAAGACCTGGTCCACTGTGGATGTTTCAGCTCTGAATCCCACTTGGAGTAGGCTTATAATATCCCTTTCGGATAGCCATGCTTGAAATTTAGGCAAGATCATGCGAAAGATAACATTTTGTAAACAATCAATAAGGTTGTTGGGCCTATAGATAGACGTTAAAGACTGGTCTCCTTTTCTTCATACACTGTGATCACTTCAGCTCCTGGTCATGATTCTGGGATAGGGGCCCCCACTGCAATAGCATTAGATAAAATTACTATATAAGCTGCCCAGGCATCACTGTTATAGGCAAAAATATCTATGGGTAAGCCATCTGGTCCAGGAGGCCTTCCTCTACCAAAGGAAGCTAGAGAATCAATTACGTCCTGCTTTGTGAATGGCGGGCTATTAAAGATCTGGAGACTACTATATAACAGAGGACCCTCACTGTTATCCATGCCTTCCTCATGGTACAGAACCGAAAAATGTGAAAAACATTCAGCGCTAGGACATGGTTTGCTGGATTGAAGCCTAGTTCGGCCCCCCCACTTGCAATCAACTTCCACAAACATGCGTGGTCTCTGATCAAACATGCCTCTGATATAACCCTCAGAAAGATAGGCGTTTATTCCTTCCTAGCATTAGCAATCACACTTGTTTTTTTAGCTTAATCTCCCTTGCCAGAAAACATCTTGCTTCACTACACTCCCTATTAAACCACAGATTCCCCTTTTGATGAAAATGCCTTTTCGCAGCAGTAGGAGGAATTACAAGGTGAGTTGCTATCGCACGAAAAAGCTCCTTGTGTACCTCAGCAAACTTTGTGGGGAAGCTCTCCATGCCAATGCTAGTTGCAACAGGGTGTAATGTTCACTGCATCTCTATACCAATATTTGTAAGGACTCTGGTTGCATGCTGACCTGAAACCATTTTAGTTGCCGCCTATCCAATGTATATATAACGCTATTAGTGCTAGTTAATGTGGCAGGTTCTATTGTATATTCTTCCATGAGTGATGCCCTTGTAAGGCACAGGGGGTTGTGGTCACTCTCCAATCTTTCCCACACTTCAATGTCATCAACTTGGTACCACAATCTTAGGTCAACCAGAATATAGTCAATAGCACTTTGGAGTCAGATTTAATGCGCTTATTAGTGGCTCCATACTCAATAGAGTTTGTTAATGTTAATTTTAATAAAAAAATACACTTTCAGGTGCAGGGCGCGTGGGCTCGCCTTTTTATTGTGGCAAGTTCCAACTGATAAATAGTCCACGCTGTCCTATTCTACTGTAATCCCCATTTCGTCAATATCAAGGAGCTCAAATGTCATATTAAAAATCCCAGCAATGACTGAGTGGGGGCGCAACGGGAGGCTATTCAAGTATGCTTCTAGTGCATACATGGTCTCTGAAGGACGACCACCCTTACTTAGCCCTGTACATAAAAGTAAAAAAATAAATAAGACCTTTTCCTCTTCTCACTTCTATGTCTAGTATGTCGATGGCTAGTAGGCGGATCTGGTACTTTAAGAATGACCTCGCCCATATTATTAAGCCCCTGCATAGGCCTTCCAAATTTACTTGGGTTAGCTGGAACCGGCTACGCTAGGTATCCCACTCTGAATAATGGTTTGGAAGACCAAGTTTCTTGGAACAGGCATATGTCATATTTATCAATAAAATCACACTAATGAGTCTGCATCAGCTTAGCCCTAAGACCAGCCACGTTCCAGAAAACTATAGCGATTGTGGAATCATGTTGTGTTCTGGCTGTGCCCTCGTATATGGTGATAATGCCTTCCTTCATCGCAACAGTGATACTGCAAAGGTCGGCATGGAGAATTGCAGCCGTTTAACCTTCAGTGCCTAGGTTATTATTTTGCCCTTGTGAAATTGGAACCATTGAAGACACCCTCACCTAATTAGCATGAGTATTACCGTTAAGGCCATAAGAGAAAACACTACCAGAAAGATGACATTCAGAAAGAACATCAAAACATGGCTTTTTAACCTATAGGGATTAACATCGTATGGAGAAAGTATATCATTTCAGCGCCAGGACACCTGCCCGGTAACAGTGCGCTTAATAAATGATAAAATAAATAAATAAATACCAGAGACTGACCATATCCTGGCGCTGCTTATCAGAGCACAATGTGGCTGGTTTGTACTAGATGGGATATTAGTAATAGCTGGTGTGTCTCCTGGTGCACAGATCTAAGACAGCATTACGCTTCCCTGCTAGTTGTCAATTGTTATCTTCTAATTCAGACAGGACCCGGTACCTGTTCTCCTGTAATACATGATCCTTGCATTGTGGGCAACTAGAAAAGTAAGCGTAGTTACAAATCATGGATTTAGGGGCTTAGTGTTTGTAAAAGTAGCCCAGTGGCACTGCAGTTATTTGCCCTGTCTGGACAGTATGAGTATGTGCCTGGCGAAGAACCTTGCCTTCTACTACTGGCATGTGAAAATTAATAATAATGTAGTTCCTTTGAGCTTGCCTGGGTAGGGGCCCTAAACCAGCTACTCTTCGCACAAAGATAATTTCTTTGTGCAGGTTTTGTCTTCTCCCCACATTGCTATGTATCCAGTGCAGTACTATAGATTGTTTTAGTTGAAAGATGGACTCAGTTTTGCCAGGAGCTAAACAGGGGACATTAACTAGAACGGCCTCATATAGGCAAGCAGCAAGAGGTAAATTAATAACAGGACGGGGTTCTTCCCAGATTTGATTTACAGGTGCTCTCGCAGATGCACTGGCTACTGCTGGCTGCTTGAAGTTAGGAAGGACAATAGGGTCTACCATAAGGGAGTCAACAGTAGTGGCACAACCTCTCCCTGCCTTATCTGATTTCCCCACATACGTTTCCCCAGAACTACACCTTGTTGCTAATGGCCTGGCATGGCTGGAGGTGATAGAAGGGCCTGCCTCCCTAACCTTTCTGATGTTATTCAAGGCACTCTCGATGGACATGAGGCAGTCATAAATGAGGCAAAGTTTACTATTCAACAGCTCAGACAGCGGCCACTTGATGACATCCCAGATAGAATCATCATGTCTCAAGGTGTTTGCAGCCTTACTTTGGAAATTAGTGGTAGTGGTCAAGGGTTTAAATAGTCTCACCTTTGTTTTTATAGGGGCCCATTTCCTACGTTTGGCCGCAGGACCAAAATTAGGGGACAGTGTGCCCTCATTACATATGGCTTGATTTTTCTCTCTTGCCCTAGTCTTCCCGCCCCAAGGCCCTCAGTACCTGCAAAGGGAACACTGGATTGTGTGGTATGAATGTCCACCCTACAGGTCCTTTGGCAGTCCACCCAAGTTGGCAATGGGGATGCTGTTGGGAGTGGGACTGAGGGTTGTATAGTTGCAGGAGGCATGTCATCAGAAGTAAGGGAAGGACTTATTTCTGCTAATTCTATTTCCTTTGTGATGTCATCGCCCACACAATAGTGGTACAAGGCATAGTCTACATGGTGTCTGAGACCGTTGCTGACATTTTACACTTGCCAATTATCCCCACGTACACTAGACGACACACCTCTTAAGAACAGCTTCCACGGGGAAAACCTCTCCTCTTTTTGCGATGCACGCTTACCCCAAGTTGTAGGGATGAAAAATGGCTGCAGCGAAAACCAAGAGGGATGGCCCAGCCTACCCTATTTCTGGCGATGATGGGCCAGCCTTTGGCCGCGGCACGTGGCCCGTGCCATGGGACTGCAGCGTGCCTTAAATCCCCTGTGATGTCACGCACAGACATGCAGGCAGAGGGGTTTGTGGATCTTGTGTTCCCAGGCGGCGGTGGGTGATTCCACAGCGACTCCTCCCCAGTGCAGGTGGTGACCCTGTGAATGACAGTAATTCGGAATAGGGAAACGTTTTGCCGGTTCGAAAGATAAGTGGCTACAGCCGCTAGGTGTAGTCTTATGGATGTGTAAGCTAAAATCAAAGTTTGTAAGTGAAAAAGGTAGCAGACAATGTTTAGTAGTTTCGCTGCTAAGGGATCAATATGTTTGAAGCGGCAATAATTAACAAAGCTCTTCCATTAACAGCGTAACAGGTACGAGTAGTAGGCCTGCATCCCTCTCTGAAAACGTCGATGCATTCTCGTGGGAGATTAAAGTATCCAAATTCTAGGCCATCGAAAGCCAGATCACAAGGTTGAGAGACCTGGGGTCTGGGTGCCTGATTTCTCCATGGTTGTGCGTGAGGAGGTCCTGACTGTTGGGGGAGTGTTTTGTGTGGGACCACTTAGTTCGAGGAGGGTGGTTAACCATAGCTGTCGTGACCATGTGGGAGCCACCAGGATGAGGGTTAGAGATGTCTTTCTTAGTTTCCAAACCTCAAACGGAAGCAGAGAAAGAAGAGTACAAAGCTTAAGCAAATATCCCTGACCAACTCCAGTGCATGGCCCCTTGGACTGTGGATGTTGAAAGCTGGAGGCAAAGTTTGAGCATTTGGCAATATCTGCTGTGGTGAAGAAGTCTATCTCTGGCAGCCCCCAATACTGAAAGTAGTGGTGGAGGAATTGCGGATGGAGTTACCACTCAGGAACATGTTGCTGCATCATGCTGAGAGATCAGCAAAGTCGGTGTCCACTCCTGGCAAGCATTCCGCCAAGAGGTGAATGTTGTGACA
Organism: Lissotriton helveticus; assembly: GCF_964261635.1. Taxonomy (NCBI): domain Eukaryota; kingdom Metazoa; phylum Chordata; class Amphibia; order Caudata; family Salamandridae; genus Lissotriton; species Lissotriton helveticus. The sequence goes on along the minus strand of NC_136059.1, from coordinate 1,443,403,644 downwards.
GAGAGCCCATTTCTAAATATCCTGGGCTGTCATGTTGTCTGTCTTGATGACGGCTACCTTGCCAATTAGATTATAAAGGGAAGCTTTCAGTTTCAGCTACAGAGTATGTAGGAAGTACAATCTCCACATAGAATAAATGATGAATCCAGAAAATTCAATTGTAGTAAAGACACTCTACAAAGTGATGATGAAGAGAGAGATTTATTAGCTATAAATCTTCAGGTGCACCCAGCTGGGCGGCATAACAATGACAACGTTCCAAGGCTGCCTCCAGGCTGACAGCTAGGGTGAAACCATGATGGAGGAAGGGAGGGGGGGGAAACAACAGGGGGGAAGAGTCCATTCTGAAGTTACAACACATCTTTTTCCCTAAGGGAACAAGGGGAAGGGAAGGGTAGTGGGCTAAAGAGAACAGATAGAAATTAAGAACATAGGTCCAAGGAGCTGGACTCTTCTGGAAGTACAGTGCCTAGGTAAGGGGACCAGGGATAACATTTAATCCCTGGAAAATCACCTCATACTATACTGTCGGTGCCAGGACGGGATGGTCCTTTTTCTATGACTTTCCCTGCGGTGCCCCAGCTCCCTTGCTCTGTCGCCTGATTCTGCCCTATCTTCCCTTGACAAATTTCCCTCGGTAGTAACTGGAACCACCCTATCCTGACTCCACACTCTTCCATCCTGCATAACTACTACATTGCTCTTTACCTCCCTTATCCTCCCTGGGGGGTAGAACCTGTCCTCACTTTTCCCCATTCTGTCTGGCTTCCTGATGTATACCATCTGTCCACTACTGAGGTTCTTTTCCCTTACTCCCCACTTCTTGTCATACCACTCTTTATACTGGTCTTGCTTGTCCTCAATTCTCCTCATCACCTCTCCCGAATCTATTTCTAGGCGACTTCCTCTCCCCATCCACTGTGGGGACAGTTTTGATCCCGCTTTTCTTCCTCTCATTAGTTCGAAAGGTGAATGCCCCGTTGTTGAGTTGGGGGTGGTATGGTATGCCCACAAAGTTTCCAATATAGCTTCTTCCATATTTTTGCCTGATTTTCCTGCCAACTTGATACACTCCTTAAGTAATCGATTCGCCCTTTCCACTTTGCCGTTAGCCTTTGGGCAGTACAGCGGCGTGCAGATGTGGGAAATAGAACAGTCTTTTAAGAATTCAGTCATTTCCTCTGAAATCAGCTGGACCCCGTTGTCTGTTATTATCGTCACGGGGATACCCTCTCTCGAGAACACCTCTTTCAAGAAACCTATCAAAGACTTGGTGTTGATGTTTACCACGATTTTGTGAGTGATCCAGTTGGTAAAGTAGTCTATCAGCACTAATAGATACATATCCTGTGAACCTCTTCCATGAATGGGTCCCGTGATATCAAATCCCAGTTTTTTCCACGGAGCCTCAGGTACCTTTACTGGTATTAACGGAGAGTGCTTGGTGATTTTTGACTTGTCACTGATGCTGCAAGCATAACAGTCACGAACTTTCTCCTCCATTTCTCGGTCCATCTCCGGGAACCAATAGTCTGCTCTTAATCTATTTTTGCACAAGCTTCTGCCCAGATGGCCTTCATGGGCTAAGTTGATGACTTGCTGCCTCACTCCCTCAGGCGGCACTAGTTTTCCCGACTTCATGACGAAGTTGGCATCAATTGAGAGATCCTCTCTTACATTCCAAAACGGTTGGATTTCTCTTTCCAACTCCTTGCACTTCTTTGGCCACCCCTTGACAATGTACTCCTTTACCTTCCTCAAAATCTCATCTTTTTCCATGTGCTCTTCCCACTCTTCCTTCATCACAGCAGTTACCCTTATCTCCAAGATGGTATCCTGCACTTTTTCCTCAACTGTTTCATCTGAAACCGGAGCTCTAGAGAGGAAGTCCGCCACTCTGTTTAGTTGCCCAGGAATGTACACTGCTCGAAAATTATACCCCTGTAGGCCCAAGACCCACTTGGCTATGCGTGGGGTCATTTCCTCCAAATTCTTCTTACTGAATAGTGGAACCAATGGCTTGTGGACCGTGTGCACCTCAAATGGTACTCCCCACACATAAAATTTGAAGTGTTTGATGGCCCAGTATACTGCCAGTGCCTCCTTCTCCACTGTAGAATAGTTTGCTTCTGGGGAAGTAAGGGTTCTTGACGCGAAAGCAATCACCTTAAGTTGTTTTTCCACTCTCTGTGATAGTGTTGCTCCTATTCCCTTGTTGCTCGCATCGGTGGTTATTACTATTTCTTTTCCTTGATCAAATTTGCCAATAAAGGGTGCCTGAATTATGGCATTCTTTATGTCTCTGAACGCCTCTTCCTGCCTTTCACCCCATTCAAACTTGCTGTCTTTCTTCACCAATTCTCTCATGGCATGTGTTCTGATAGCAAAGTCTTTGATGAACTTAGCCATGTATTCAGCCAGACCAAGGAATGACAACAATTCCTCTTTGTTGGACGGCGTAGGTGCATCTCTGACTGCATTTACCAAGTCGCATTTTGGTTTAATACCTTCTTCGGAGATGGTATGGCCCAAGTAATCCACGGAGCTCACACCTAACTTGCATTTGCTCAGTCTGGTGGTGAATCCTACCTCCTTCAGCTTCCTTAAAACCCCTTTTAAGTTTTCTCTGTGTTCCTCCTCACTAGAGCCATAGGTGAGGATGTCATCTTGGAAGCACATGGTTTTCCTGCATTCCCTTAGGATGTGCTGCATCACCCGTTGGAAAGCCGCTGCCGCTGACGCCAAACCAAAAGGCATCCTTAAAAACTTGAAATTGCCGAACGGAGTCGTGAACGCTGTCAGAGACTGTGAATCTGGATGTAGCTCCATCTGATAGTAGGCCGAGGACAAATCCAGCACACTAAAATACCTCGCCCTCTGTATGGTAGTCAACATCTCTCCTATTCTCGGGAGGGGGTACCGGTCTACCAGGATGTTTGCATTCAAGTCTCTCAGGTCTACACACAACCTAATGTTCTTTCCTCCATCCTTGGTCGTGATCACGACTGGAGCCAACCATGAAGATGTCTCTATTTCTTTGATCACTCCTTGGCTAATCAGTTTGTCCAACTCGATTTTCAGGGGTTCTTTCATGCGTAGAGGTATGGAACGTGTTTTGTGTATCACTGGCCTTGCCCCCTCCTTGAGCGTAATCCTGTGCATATAGTTCTTTAGCACCCCCAGCGTTTCACTAAACACCTCCTTGAAATCCTGGATGACATCTTCTGCTACACTGGAGGGCTCTACCAAGAGCACCTGTTCCTTGTTGTTGGGATCCAATTTGATGCATAGTTCCTTCTGATGTTTCCAACCCAACAGATTAGAACCCCTCTTGGCAACATACACTGTCCCTACCGTGTGCCTATCCTTAAAAGTTATTCTCATTTTTGTCATTCCCTCTAGCGGTATGCGCTCCTTGTAGTATCCTACTGGGTTTATGTCAGCTCTCTCCAAAACTACTCCCCGTCCGCAAACTTTTCCTCAAACTCCCTCTTGTCTATGAGAGTGTATCGAGAGCAGGTATCAGCAAAAACATCAAATCTTTTACCATCCAAGGTAATCTCACATTTTGGATATTCATTACATTCACTTTCCTCCTCATCCCCCACCTGGAAAATATACGTCTTCTCTTTTACATCCTCAATTTCTACATTTTCCACCATATGTATTTTCTGGTTAAAATTTTTACACACCTTAGAAAAATGCCCTCTTTTGTTGCATTTCCTACACAGAGTATCCCTGGCAGGACACTTCCAGTTGTTTGCCAGGTGATTTGGGCTACCACATTTGTAACATAACAAACCCTGTGGGTTATTGCGCTGACTGACTTTAGCTTTCTCTCCTACTTTGCAAATGGTCTCCCCCTCTTGTGCCCCTTTACTCTCATTCTTTTCTCTTATTGCTCCTTCATGTATTTTCATCTCTTTCATACACATGGCTGTATGTTCTAACCCTTTAGCTATACTCAAAGCCTCTTCCAGGTCAGGATTTCTCGTAAGGAGCTCCTCCTGAATCCTTGAGTCATTCGTGCACCTCACAATTTGGTCCCTTATCATAGAGTCAGTTAAAGCCCCAAATTCACACGTAGCAGCTAAACCCTTAAGAACTGCTACATAATTTGTGACTTTCTCATCTTTCTTCTGGCCCCTTTTATAGAACTTATGCCTCTCCAGCACGACATTGAGCTTCATTTTAAAGTGTTCTTCCAATTTTATCAAGGTATAATCATATACATTCACCCCTTCAACCTCTTCTTGTTCATCATCTACTAGTCTTCCAGTTATGTCTTCGAACACTTTTCTTCCATGTATGCCCAAATTATGTAACAAAATATGTTGTTTCCTAACATTGTTATAATTTGCTCCCCCTATCGCTATGAGATAGGACTTGAAAATTCCAACCCATCTCTTCCAAGGTATCTCCGGCTCCCCCAGCTCATTTAGGAAAGGTGGGGGCTGGCTCATACCTGCACCTGCCATGGCCATACAGTAGGGGCCTTAAAACACTTTCTTTTAATAAATTATCACTAGACTCACAGCTGGAGATAAAGGAAATATGCCTCACTAAAAAGATTAATAGGTACACACTTGTATGGGCATCAAACATAGAGGAAACTGATAGCGTTTCCTATTTCAATTCCCTTGAAATCTTAAATAACCCAGCACTTCACATTGGTTCCCCTGACACCTAGCTCCGTAAACCCCCCCAAGTCCCCTTTCTGTTTCCTCGTTTCTCACAGTTACTGGATATGGGCGGGAACTTCCTGTGGTGAGCGCCGTCGCCTTTCCCAAGCCTCGCCGTGAAGTACACAGTTCTGTCGCAGTTCAATGCCCTGAGCGCTGCTTTCCCTCGCCAAGCCGCGGAGAAAAACAGAACAGATGCGAATTGTTTCCGCAGTTCAATGCCCTGAGCGCTGCTTTCCCTCGCCAAGCCGCTGAGAAAAACAGAACAGAGGCGAATAGATTCCGCCCCTTCAGGCAACTGAAACAGAGACTGCAGAACGTGGGCTCTTCACACTTCTCGCCGCTCTTCTCACCCCCGGCGTTTCCTCACAAAGGCGATGTCGCATAAACCACCTCAACGTGAACCACTGTTCACACCGTGATGGTAGTGCCCAACTCGGCAGGAGCCCGTTGATGTCACAGACACCCCGCTGGCCGCTTACTTCAACGCTTGACTTAGGCGCCCCTCCGCATACCGCTTCTCACCTCATAAAAATCCCTTTTCACACGAAGACGAACCTTCTTTTCCCTGGGATCGGTATTTCTCAGCAAACTCCACCGCCAACACCAGCCCTAACTTAGATTACAGCACCGTTCTTGATCTTGTATGGATGACGCTTTCTTCCGATCAAGTCTGTCTAACTGCGTGCTGTTACACGATGAAGAGAAGCTGGAGAGAATCAAGGCGGTGATGCCAGGCAGGGGTTTCTCGAATCGGGTAGGTTGAAATTTCTTACAATGTTCCGTCTCCAGCAAAATATACTCCAGGGGGGTGCACCACGCTGAACCTGGCTCAGCTCCTTGACCCTCGTCGCCAAAAAGTGTAGTAAAGACACTCTACAAAGTGATGATGAAGAGAGAGATTTATTAGCTATAAATCTTCAGGTGCACCCAGCTGGGCAGCATAACAATGACAACGTTCCAAGGCTGCCTCCAGGCTGACAGCTAGGGTGAAACCATGATGGAGGAAGGGAGGGGGGGGGGGGAAACAACAGGGGGGAAGAGTCCATTCTGAAGTTACAACATCAATCCTTATGAAGAAGAGTTTATTCCATACAATGAACCCACGACTGATCACATCAAGTGCAGGCAGTAATCTGAAAGATGCTTATTTAACATTCCAGAACATAGAATACAAAGACACATACCTTCCGTAAAGGTCTACATACATTAGAATAAATGCACTCTCTACACACCCCCCATCCTATAATACAAAACAAAACAACAAAAAAAGAAAAAAAAGAAATAAAGATAATCCATACATCTGAGTAAGTAAAAGGAATCAATAATAAACAAAATCATCGGAACGGACAGGATTCCTAATACGAGAACTGTATCTGATTGGTGCATGATCCCCAGAATCCCCAGCAGTATTTTGAACATTTTCAACACTACGATGAAAAACATTATTAGAATCGCCATCCCCTACATTCACACCAGAATGAGAAGAAAAGCTATGCCCAATGTCGTCGTTCTGAGCGAGAACCCCTAACTCAAACCAATTAGAATCAGCTTGATTGATGGATCTATCGCAAATAATTCTTGCTTGTTCCTCCGTAACTTTAACCACAGCATTTCGATTCCACCAACCACGATCTTGTAACATTACAGCCATTCTTGAAACTCTAAGAACTTTTGCAGGGACTGAAAATTTGGATTCTCCTTTAGTAACTCTAATAGTTTTTTTTTTATAATCACCCAGTCCCCTGGAGACAAAAAAGTTAGTTTAACATGTCTCCTTAAATCAAAATTTCTTTTATATGTTGCTTGTTTATGTTCAACCTGTCTTCTGATTTTGTGTATCCAAACTAGAGCTTCAATCACCTAATTTATCTTTCAACCAGGAAGGCTTAAGCAATGAAATAGGTTTCCTACCTCTGAGTAAAAGATAAGGAGAGACATCAGTGGTTGAGTGTGGTATTGTGTTGTAACTCCATACCTTCTGGCAAAGATACTTGCTCACATCCAAATTATTAGAAACTGCGGTTTGTACACCTTCTTTCAGCAAACGGTTAGCTCTTTCAAACAGACCATTTGAAGACGGACTGTACATAGGTACCAACACATGTTTAACAGAAACATCACATAAGAAACTCTCAAACTCACTTGAAACAAAGTGAGTCCCATTGTCTGTCAAAATTTCAACAGGAAGACCCTCTTTCATCAATAACCACTGCAGAAATCTAACAACAGAACTAGAATCAGGCCTCCTCACGAACGAAAAATAAAGCCACTTAGAAAAATAATCAATTACTACAACCAAATATCTATTTTCAATACTGAGCAGATTAAAAGGACCAGAAAAAGCCAGCCCTAACTTTTGCCAAGGACCAGAGGGCCATTCAACAGGGCATAATGGTGAAGTAGATAAGCGCCAATGCTTATCGGAACACAAACACTCCGGGCCCTTATTCACAAAATCTTTAACCTGACCGTCAATGCCAGGCCACCAATACATATCCTTAATCTTCCGGACAGTGCTTGATGTTCCTTAATGCCCTTCATGAGCAAGAGAAATGATCTTTGACCTAATCCCCTCAGGAGGAACCACTTTGTCTTCCCTCACTAAAACTTTATCCACAATAGATCGATCCGCAGCAACCTGAGCAAAAATTTGTCTTGCATGGATAAACTCCTAACACAGGGCCAACCCTGCACCAAAAACTTTTTGACCCTGTGAAGACAAAGATCATTTTTATCAGCAGACACCCAGTCATCTTCTGAAAGTTTGCTACACTCAGTCAAATCACCAATGGTAAAAACCACATCAAAACCATTGCCCTTAACCTCAGACACTGAATCAGCAACATCTAAAGGAATCAGAGACAAACAGTCCGCCCAGACATTCTTACCACCAGGTATATATTTAATATCGAAATTATATTCCTGCAACCTAGCCAACAATCAGACTAATCTAGAAGAGGCTCTGTTTGAGAAGCTATCCCCCAGCATATATATCAAAGGCTTATGATCAGTGAACAGTTGGAACCTTGAACCCCAAATGTACATGCAAAACTTTTCAACTGCCCAACAACATGCTAAAGCTTCCCTTTCTATTGTACTATAATTAGACTCAGCACCAGTTAAAAATCTAGAAGCAAAAGCTATCTTGTACTCTTGACCATCTATCATTTGGCTCAGCACATCCCCTAAGCCTTTTGAGCTGGCGTCTACTGTCACAATAGTAGGTTGTCCATGAGAAAATGCGCTAATCGCTGGCGCATCTAAAATTAATTTCTTCACCCTAAGAAATGCTTCTTGAGTATCCGCTGACCAAATGTATTTAGCATTTTTCTTTAGCAAATCCCAAAGGGGTTGTACAATTAACGCATAACTTTGCACAAAACGAGCGTAGTATTCACTAAGGCCCAAAAATGCTCTCAAAGCATCTTTATCTTTGTTCTTGTATTTTTCAAGATTGGGTTAGACAGTCCCTGATCCTTTGCCAAATTTGATGCTGGGTGCCAATGGTCTCTGCTACAAACTCAATGGTTTCGGCTTAGTCTGTGGTTTCTGTTTCGGCACCAAGTTGACGACTCGACTACGAGGCAGGAGAGGCCTGTGTCGAAGCGGTTGACCTTGATGGTCGCAGAGCCAGGGCTGGGCGTTACATCTGGAGCTGTCAGTCGATGGCAACCATCAAACAATCAATCAATCAGGGAATCGTAACCTCGCTACTCACCCGTGAGGGTCTCAAGGCGCTGAGGGGAATGGTATGCAGATCAGTTCAGCCGAAAAGCCAGGTCTTGAGAGCCTTCCTGAAGATGTCCAGGGAGGGAATACGTCTGCCAGGGAGGGAATACGTCTGCCAGGGAGGGAGTACGTCTGATGTCGGCCCGTAGTTTGTTCCAGGTCTTGGCTGCAATGTGGGAGAACGATCTTCTGCCTGCTCTGGTTCTGTGGATGCGAGGGGTTTCAGCAAGTGCAAGGTTGGCAGATCGGAGATTTCCAATGGGTACATGGACGTTTATTCTGTTGAGGTATTTGGGTCCATTGCTATGTAGGCATTTGTAGGCGTGAGTGAGGATCTTGAAAGTGAGGGAGCCAGTGGAGTCTCCGTAGGTGCTGGCTGATGCGTTCGTGCCGGGGATGCCAAGGATGGGTCTGGCAGCGGTGTTCTGTATTGTCTGGATTTTGTGGAGTAGGTACTTGTTAATGCCGGCGTAGAGAGCACTTCCATTGTCCAGTCTGCTGGTGATGAGTGTGTGGGTGACAGTCTTCCTTGACTCCAGGGGGATCCATTTGAAGGTCTTTCGAAGGATGCGGAGGGTGTTGAAGCAGCTGGAGATGACAACGTTGACCTTTCGGTACATGGCGAGAGATGAATAGAGTACGATGCGGAGGTTTTTGCCGTGGTCTGAAGGGGTAGGCGGGTTTTTGAGGGCGGTGGGCCACCAGATGTTGTCCCAAGCCGAGGGGGTTGTTCCAAGGACGAAGACTTCTGTCTTTTCGGCGTTGAGCTTTAGGCAGCTGTTGGTCATCCAGACTGCGACGTCCTGCATCCCTCTCTGGAAGTTGAGTTTTGCGGTGGTGGGTTCTCGGTTGAGGCCGTGTTGTAGGACGATGGCTGCGATGTTGAAGAGGGTTGAGCTCAGTGAATACCCCTGCGGGACTCCGCAGGTGATTTCCGTGGGGGCGGAGAGGAAGGGTGGGTAGTCTGATCCTTTGGCTATTTCCGGTGAGGAACGATCAGATCCAGTCCAGGGCAGTCCCTTGTATGCTGGCGTTATGTAGTCTGTCGACTAGTGTGCGGTGAGAGACGGTATTGAAGGCTGCAGACAGGTCGAGGAGGATGAGGGATGCGTAGTGGCCTTGGTCCAGGAGAGTGCGGATGTAGTCTGTGGCGGAGAGTAGGATGCTCCTGAACCCGGATTGGGACGAGTCGAGGATGGCGTTCTCTTCGATGAATCGTGTCAGTTCCTTGTTGACTGCTTTCTCATCCACTTTGGCTGCGCAGGGGAGGAGCGAGATGGGCCGGTAGTTCTCGAGGTCAGTGGGGTCAGCCGTGGGCTTCTTGAGCAGGTGCCTTACTTCTGCGCGCTTCCAGTCATCTGGGAAGGTGCCTGTTGAGAAGATGGTGTTGATGGTCGGTTGCAGTTCAGGTGCAATGGTGTTCGCGTTCCTGTGGTAGACATGCGTGGGGCAGGGGTTGGTGGGGGCCCCCGAGTGGATGCCTTTCATGGTTGTCGCGGTGTCCTCTGTCGTGATAGGTGTCCAGTTGGAGATGGTGGGCTGGTTGGTGTCTCTGGGGGGCAGCCGGCCGGCAGTTGCGTCTTGTGGGCAGTCAAAGAAGTTGTTGTAGAGTGTTCTCTATGGCCCGAAGAAGTGGTGGCCTGGCAGTCTTTTCGACTGTTTAAGAAGGGCTGCGCTGCATGAGGCTTGTGACTAGGTGTGGCCTTACTGTACTCACAGCTGGATGGCCAGGTGAAAGATCTTGCATTTCCAGGTCGGAGCCAGAAATGTTGTCGGAAGAGACGGTCCCTTCATCTGCAGCAGATGCCAGTGCATGTTCCCCCTCAATGTCTTCAGTGCCAAAAAGGTCCGGTGTGTCATCTCTCCTCCTTCGTGACATATCGATTCATCGTGCCAGACAGTCATGAAGAGTTTTCTTTGAACGAAAGGAGCGGCAAGCGGCACAATCAGCCTTGTTGTGCTCGGGGAAGGGTCAAAGATTGCAGACCTGATGAAGATTGATCCAAAGGTATTTTGCATGACATCAAAGACAATAGCAGAAAGGCGTTCACTCCATCACTGTGTGAACATGGTGGAGGAGATACGCCTAAGGATTGAAGAGGGCCTGATCAGCGAAGGCCCCTGTGGATTCAGGAATCATCAAACTGAACAGTAGAGAAATAGGAAAGTGATCGACAACAATACGACGGAGGTAGGAACTGTGTAAACAGAGAAGAGTGCGCCATGACGGGGTCAAAACGGAGCACACTTCTGAACCATACGGTGGAAGTAAACAATTTAACAATGGAGTTGGTGCCCATGCGCATTATTAGCAAGCGAAGGAGTCACAATACCTTGGACTCTAAAACTTTCTTAGAATAAAAACAGCTTGCACACATTGAAGCCTAACACTAGATGGCAAGATTGCAGACACATGTGTATCTACAAGCACACATCCCTCAAACATACTTACTGTGCCTAACAATTCCCAAATTTAAAGGTGGTAGAAATTAATTTGCCAGGAAACAACTGTGAGACTACAACTCCTTTCTGCCATTGCCATCCCATTTTTACAACTTCCTATGGGTGGCAGTATGAACTTCTTTGTATTTAGTGAGAAGAAACTGCACTTCTGTCAGAAATACTGTGTACATAAAACACATTGTCCCAAGAAATTATCTGTTTGAGAAGTTTTAAAAGTAGAGTTAAAACAATGACTCACACCTATTCATAGGTTGCTATAACCACCATGTGTCTCTGAACTGAGTACAATGTTTAGTTATGAGGCACTGTAAGGAGTTAAGAAGGGGATAGATTTCAGGATTGCAGTTCTATTTACTTGATCCCAATAGTCTTAAACACCTCAACCCAAAGGTATGCACTGGGTTGTAATGAGGGGTTTTTGAGCAGGGAAAAATGGGTTATGGTTTGCATGCTGTATACTTGAGCACTGCTGTGGACCAAGATTAGTTGTAGTATCAATTGACCCCCATGTCTCATGGATGCTTAATAGGGCTAGCATCAGTTGATGGATGTAGATGAGTCTAAGGAGGTTCCAGAGGTTTCGGTTAGTGAGGATTGTGACTTCATACAAATTTATCGTAAGAACTGTCCTAGATCAACCAGAAGGGTAAATATTCCATTGCAATCATGACTGGAATGCTAATTAACACCCACACCTCAATTCGTCAATTTAACTGGGGCAGCAAAAGTGCAATCACATTCCATTCAGGCTAAGTAAAATAAGCTACTATTTTACTTTAGCTGACAAAAAACTGTACTTGTATTACCACCTATACATTTATTTAGATTCATAACTTCCACACAGACTCCAACACCATGCTCCTGGAGGGGAGGTGAGAGGTGCAGGGAGCATGGCAACAACATATGGTGCTGGGGAAAAAATGTCTTTCTTTACAGCCAGTGGTGCATGTTTGCATTTCTCTTTTCTGCACTCTAGGATGTGTCAGAGGGTGGAACAGCTTGAGTCCTTATCTCCTCTACTAACCCCACATCATCAAATAGTAGGCTGCAGAGAGACAAGTAAAGGACTAAGGTATGTGTATTCTGTAGGAAGCTGGCCGTGCAGGAGCTCGGCTGCAGAAGTGTTTTGCCCAGCAAGTCAGTGAGTTAGAGGCTGTCTCTTTTCTTTGTGTACCTGCAGAGCGATGAAGTGCTAGGCAGACCTCCAAGGATTTGGAGAGATTGCTCTGCTTCCAGACGAGTCAGGCTTTGTGATTGTCGGGACAGCAGCTGGCAGGCAGGAATTTGTGCCAAGTTTGGTGCTGGTCCACAGTCCTCACATCTTCGGCTCTTCTTTGGCCTCCTTGTCCTTCAGGAAGATAAATCTGAGTTCCTGGTGTCAGGGGGCCACCTAAATACTAAAGTTAGGGAGTGGGCATAACCCTGCCCCAGAGTTTCAATTTCCATAAAAACAAGACGGTGGAACCCTTCTTAGGGGTGTGACTAGCCTGGAGGTGCAACATGTCTACTGCATAGCTGATTTTCCATCTATCCTGGTGCCAAATGGACCACAGGGCAGAAGGTGGCATTCTCCAGCTCTTAAGGAAGCCAGGGTCATATCAAAGGCGAGAGAGGCTTTGAAGCCAGAGGCCTTGCTATGCAGATTCACTAGTCACCCTGCTGGAGGGTTTGATAACACCTTCTACAGAGCAGACATGGTTTCCTGACCCCAGAGTGTGCTGGCTCTCACCTGCAGGGGGGCAGAAACTCGCCTATGGTGGCAGGCTGGAAGATACCAGTCAGCCAGCACACTAGAAGGCTAGTAGGTTTCAGGGGGCAACTCTAGGTGTCTGTCATAATAAATCCAATACTGAAATCAGTATGGATTTATTAAGACAAGGTGTTTGATACTAAACACCATAGATTTAGGGAAGCCATTATGTAGTTCAGTAACTCGTAATGACTAGTGGCCAGTATATACCTTAAGGTGGCTTACCTGTTCACATGCTATCTACTAATATAACTAGACATCACAGGGGTATATGTGTCCATAGAGATCTTTCCTCTTTTAAAATATAATGCACCCTGCCTTAGGGCTCGAAGGCCTGCACAGTAGGGGTGACTTACATATATTATATGCAGGGAATTTGGCATGTCACACAGCCAGTGTGCCATGTTGTGTTTTCACACGAGGTTTACACCATGTCACGCAGCCTGCAATGAGAGTCTGCATGCCGTTTTTACGGCGGTCCTTTACAGTGGCCTAATACACGCTGCAGCCCTTCGCTCTTTAATACTCATGACCTAAGCACAAGGGAACCATTTACTTAGGATTTACAGGGGTGCTAAAGTGTGTGCTAATTGTAACACAAGTAGACCATTTTACCTTGTTTTTAAGGAAAGAGCACTAGCGCCTAGTTAGAAGGGACCCAATGCACATCAGTCAAAAAAACATCAGTACCAGTGGCAATACGTGGGAGAGACCATGACAAAAAAGGGATAATATTCTACATGTTCACCCCTCAAAATCATCCTATGCACTCCTAGTGGGCAGGGGTGGAAACTACAGAGAACTATGGTTGCAAGTGCTTCTTCTTCCCTCTGAACTCTAGGACAGTTGTTGTAAGGAAGCATCAAGAAGTAGCAGCTACAACTGGTGACCTGCAAATGATGTACCTGTTACTGAGGCATGCATTCTAATTAAAAGGAATGCACAATGGTTAAAGTAAACATTTGTACATCTGTTGCACAACAATGATCTAAGCAAAATCTCGTTTAAAGCATTCTTCATTTTATCGTAGTTGCTTGTGGCACATTTTACACAAAAACTAAAGCTAATTCCTTACCTTGCGTGACTGAAGCTGATGACAGACCACTGAATATGGAAAACATTATCAGTAACTATGTTGGGTTTGCTATCTTTTACAAGAAATTTGAAAGTATCCTTTGTCTCCTGAATCCTCTCCCCATGCAGCACATATCTGATTAGACCAAGATTCACATCCTCTGAGGGAAGAGTGGAACAGAATATGTCAATTTTGTCATTCTGAACAATATCACAATTAGTTTCAGAGTTCTGTTTCCCTTTTAATTGCACAATTGTTCGTTTTGAAACGAAATAAAACACATTCAAGAACCATTTATGTACATGTTACTTCTATAGCTCAAACATAGCCAAAAGGCATCCGAATGGAATCACATATGCAAACAGCAGTGAATAAAACACTAAGCCAAGTAATGGTTGAACTTTTCAAATAATTCTGTTTCTACCAAGCTCGATGGAAGAAAGCATTCAAGGACAAGTTACTTACCTTTGGTAACGCACTTTCTGGTAGAGACTATCTAGCCACCGACACCTCACCTTTTGAATATTACCCAGTTGCCAAACTGGATCTGGAAACATTGCAGCAGTACCTTTGCATGCCGGTAGGTGGTACCGCACAGCACTGCATGATGCAGCATATAAAGGCACCACTCCTGCGTGCGGACAGCTGCTTTCAAGACTGTCCGAGCCCCCAGATGCAGAGTTTCCAAGCAAATGTCCTAGCTAACAGAACAGAGCTTCAATTCTATTAAGGACTAGGTGGCTCAGATTACGCTTTAATTTCTTCACTTTAATTTCACAGAAGCCATTTTAATAGTAGTAAACCAAACCACATTTCCCAGAAACCACAGGGAAATTGGTAACAACAAAGAACAGACAACATGGTTTCTTAAGTCCCATGATCCCATCTGGAGCCACCATATAGTCTAAAAGGTTCTTTCTTAACTTGCTCTGCATTGTTTTAGTTTATTTGTAGGACGCATTGTGTGAATATGAATGGACTGCTTTTAATATTGTTGGCTGCTATTTTTAACTACAATCATCCTCTGAGTGTGTTTAACTCAGCTTACTTTGTCTTTTTGCACTTTTTACGAGGCTTTTTCGTCCCCGGGTGGCCATCTGTTTGTGCCACGCGCTCCTGACGGTTAGCGCTACAGTGGCTGACGCCGTATTGCCTCCAATCCTACCTAATAGCCCCAGAACAGACCCTCTGCGCCCAACCGGTACCAGGGGCCATGACCCCTACTACAATTAAGATGAATATCTTGAGTTATTCTTCGAAGCAGCTACTGGAGCATCGCAGCAGGCCTCTACCGGACTGCATTTTACTTAATCCTGGGGAAGTTTGCACCAGTTGTACATGCTGCAAGTTTGCTTTTAAAACGGTGACACACAAGGAAAATGTTGGTAGACTATGTTCTAAGCAAAGTATCTTAAATGCTTCTACCTATACTAAATCAAGGGAAAACTCCTCACAAAAATGTAGCCCTTTACACTATAAGGAATTTAACTTTAACATTAACTGTCGATCGCTTCCCAAGCATAGGGCGGACATCTTTGATATTTTGATCAACGAGCAACCCGATGCTATTTTTCTTACTGAAAAATGGCTGCAGAAGAGTTCAGGCCCTGATGTAGCCACAGCTTTGCCGGCTAACTATGCTATTTGCAGGAAAGACAGGGAATACAAGACAGGGGTGGCATTGTTGTAATTTACAAGTCTTTTGAGTGCAAATTTGTAGATTTGCCCGCTACGGGTTGCAAAGCCTCCTTATTTAAACTCACTTTGACTCCCCAGTTCACATTTTCGGGCATACTGGCTTATCTCCCCCCTGGGCCCTCTGGCTTTGTCGTTTCCTATCTTAGTCACCCCCCACCTTCTTAATTATGCCAATTTTACCATACTAGGCAATCTAAATCTTAATTCGGATGACTCGACTTGCGGAAAAAGCGCTGCCCTTATTTCTGATTTGGCAGCAATGAACATTCAGCTCTGTAACTCGGGTTCTACTCATGTAGCTGGCAATTTATTGGATCCTATTTCCTATTTTCTCTAACTTACACAATATCTACTGCCCCCCTGCCCTCCCACTGTGCTGGTCTGATCACTTTGCAGTTGGTTTTCGGATCGAAGTTGTTTCTAGTTTATTGGTACCCGCACAGGGAACGTAGTCTAAAATTAGAAACTGGAGAAAACTTGATATTGGAGCCTTAAATACGCTTCTATCTACTAATGCACCTGTTATCAAACAAATGGCTATTTCTAATCGTGGGGCCATCCAAAACTGGATTAAAAAATCTATTAATGTTTGTCTCCCGCTTTCTATTAAGAGGGTGAACAACCACCACTCCATGCCCCTTGGTATACTGAGAGGCTATACATTGAAAAAACTAAATGTAAATCCTCAGAAAGATTATGCATCTGACACCGAACTCGCCTACAAAAAGGCCAAAAGAGATTATCATTCTCTTTGAAAAACAGCTTGTGCTGAATAGGTTTCCTCCACTATCAACAGCTCGGAACTGCTCTAGGATTTTGTTTAAGGTGGTCAAAGAACTATTGGGGTCAGAAAGTCAGACTACCCCTCTTTTCCTTAATGGATCGCAATGTGAGGACCTTGCCAACTTTTTTCTAAGTAAAGTTGAAAAAATACATTCTGTACTGGATAGGGAGAAGTGGGTTAACTCCACACAGCAAGCAAATACCCTTTCCCAAGCAGTCAGTAATACGAGGCTTGTGAACTGCAAGAATACCGAATCCATCAATAAATTGGAAACTTGGTCTCCCTTGAGCATGAACTTATTTAAGCTGCTCTTAAGTAGTCAAGAGCAGGCTCACTCTGTGATCTACTTCCCATCTCCGTGCTGACGCAGCTTGAGCTGCCTTCACTTAGGTTAATTATGGAGCTCCTTAATGCCTCAATACAGGAAGTAACAGTCCAGCTGAAGTGGAAGCATGCTATGGTTCTTCCACTTTTAAAGAAGGCTAATGCGGATCCCTCCCAGCTATCCAATTTTGGCCAATTTCACGACTCCAAAATTTTGGGAAAACACATTAACTTGCAGTTGTCTCATTTTGTTGAAACTCACAACTTCTTGCACCCCTCACAATCTGGTTTTAGAGCAAGTTTCTCTACAGAAACAACTCTTCTAGGGGTTACTGAAATGTTGCGGCACCGTTTGGACATTGGGGACATGGTGGCCCTCTTTTTCCTTGATTTGAGTGCCGCTTTAGACACGGTGTCTCATACTATATTACTAAAAGCTTGGCAATCTCTGGACATTGATGGCCCGGCACTCAAATGACTCGATTCCTTTCTGGCAAACCGTACTTTTCAGGTTTTCTCTTCTACAGCCAGCTCCAAAACCCACTCATCTCCATACGGAGTGCCCTAGGGCTCTGTCCTGAGCCCTCTATTGTTCAATGTCTACGTTAGACCTCTGGCGGCGATTGCCGAAGAGGCAGGGCTGTCCCTATTTTCCTATGCAGATGATACCCAGATTCTTTTCTCTCCTTCGGCAGAGAAGGAATCTCAGTCATCTGCTCTCCAGTCTGGCTGAGGAAAATTGCATCCTGGATGCAAGTAAACTTACTCAAACTTAACAGTGAAAAAACAGAAGTCCTTATTTTGGGGGAAAAAGAAAGATCTCTGGGGTCCCAAGCACTGGCCTTCGGAAATGAGCGCTCTAACCCAGCCCACCCACCAAGTCTGCATCCTTGGTTTCAAAATTGATGATCAGCTTTCAACGAAACAACAAGCAGTAAAGGTGGCCTCAACTTGCTTTATCATGTTGAAATGGCTTAAGAAGATTCTTTGGATGCACCCCTGCTCCACCCAGAGAACCGTAGTCCAGGCTCTTGTCACTTCTAGGCTGGACTACGGTAACATCCTGTACCAGGGTGTAAATAAAGATGAGATAAGAAAATTGCAAGTGGTGCAGAATACAGCCGCCAGACTGCCTTGCCATGTTCCCAGGGCTGCTTCGATCGCAGGCTTTCTTAGTGATTTTCATTGGCTCAAGTTTGAGAATTGTATTAAATTCAAGGCCTTGAGCTATATGTTGATCCTACATACCATCTTGCCCTCTCCGCTCCACTACTCAGGCGAAATTTTTGGTTCCTAGAATCAGACTGTCGCAGATGGGCGGCCGATCCTTTGCTAATCCAGGTCCCTCCCTGTGGAATTCTCTTCCCATGTCACTCCGCAACTAAACAGTCTATGGGAACTTTCACAAATGTCTGAAAACTTGGGTTGTTTAATCAATAATCCTATGTTTTGTCTCCTGTTCGTTTCAGGCTGGCGCCGGGAAACCCTTTGGGTTAGCTGTGCGCCGTCTAAAATTAATTAACATAACATAACATATTCCCCTGTCTCTGTCCTTGTCATTTCTTTCATCGCACGAGTCATGACCTTAGTCTTTTTCTACGCAACTTGCTTTCCAGTGTCCCCTCCTGGAACAAAAGTTAAATTAGCACTAGATTGCGACTCTACCGAATTGAATAAACAGTCAAGGATGTTAAAACATCTATGAATGGGGGAGGAGCTACGCGCCGTGTAAGATGGCCACGTGAGCTCTAGGCTCCACCGAGGCCGTTCCCCTGGCCTCATCATCCTGACAATACTGTCCCCGATCCTCTTCGCTTTAGCCTTGGAACATCTGGCAGCATGGGTTCGATCGGATCGATCAATACGAGGTCTGCGATGGACACTGGAGTGGGAGGATAAAATCTCATTGTATGCGGATGATATCCTCCTTTACCTCACTAACCCCAGGGACTCTGATCAATTTTCTAGATGTACTTGCCATATTTGGAATATATTCCGGATTTGCAATTAATTGGTCGAAATCGGTGCTCTTCGTCCTAAGGGGCGAGCCGCCAGTGCTCCCGCAGTCATGCCCTATACAGATTGAGCCGGTAGGGTTTAAGTATCTTGGAATATACGTTACACTTGACCTGAAGAGAAGATATCTCAATAATCTGGGACCCCCCTTGGACAGGCTCAAGAGAGACGTGGAGCGCTGGAAGGCTCTTCCACTTTCCCTGTTGGGTAGAGCAGTTCTGCTTAAGATGATGGCCCTTCCCCGATTTCTGTATGTATTACAGAATACAATGGACCCGGTACCAGCATCTTATTTCAAAGAGATTGAGGCTCTCCAGAGGAAGCTTCTCTGGGATGGAAGATCCCGCATAGCATTTTCTAAGCTCACTCTCCAGTGGTACGGCGGTGGGATTGGGCTGCCAGATATGCGGAAATACTATTGGGCTTCTCAGCTCGCTGCGGTGAATCATGTCATTTACGGACCTCCAGGGGATCCAGTAAAAGCCATGGACCGTGGGCTGGCGCCAGGAGGTGACTTCACCAGAGCACTGTATGCCAGACCAAAGCGGTTTTCCCTAGTGGGTCCAACGGCGCATGCTGTCCACGTGTTGCATGCGGCCAATAGATATCTTGCCTGGGAAGGGAAACTCACTTTGGCCACCCCTCTATGGAACTCAGAGAGACTGGGGAGTTTGTGGAGGACCAAGGGATTTGACAAATGGGATCTTATCGAGATTATTTGCAAACAGGAAAATGTTTGACAGAGTGCACACCAGGTTTTTCTTTTCATGAACTCTTATTCCTCCTTTAAATCTGATTGCGTGCAGGCCCAATGTCGTGGTCTGTCCTGAACCACGTGGATAAACAAATCTGTTGAGATTGTAGACTGTGTTTCGATCCATGTTTGGTTCGATAATAAGCACATTAGCAGGCGCAAGATCAATTACAATTAACATTGTTTTGTTTAATATTGTGCTTTAAACATGAAATGTAGCATTAGTATAATTAACGTTGTAATTGTCATCTTAGGGTGGGCGGGAAGTTAAGTTTGATGCGTAGGGAGACTGTAGGAATAGTGTTCGAGGAAGCGCAAATCAAGTGGTTTTGACAGATAAGACACTGATATATTTTATGTTGACATATACGCAGTGGATTTTGGGATATGTAGTAGATCTAGTTCTGGTAACACTGCAGATGACAAATTCAGAGGAGTGGGGCCGTTTTGATTGTGATCTGGTTAATGAATGAAGGGGAGGTTACCGATGAGAAACGAGGTTGGCACTTTAAATGCACAACCAACTATCGCCATCACAAAAAGAAAGTAAAGGGACTGCGTCATGCAGGATGTATTAGGTAAGCATAGGGTTAATAGAGGTGGTTACTGAAAGTGGAGGGAGAAGATAGAGCACAGGTGTTTAAAGCGCAGGTCTAGGAGAGTGCGTAGTACGTGGATGCTTGTAATTCAGCTGGGAAGTGTTCATGAAAGCAGATTCTGAAGATAAAGGCCCGGGGAGAGTCTGGCGTTGGGTAATAATTGGTTCATAAAGGGGTTTTATGCAGGTTTATCGGAATGAAGGTTTAAAGGTTTGCAACGATGGTTTGTCACAGGAGAGAAATGTTGGAGGATGAGAGAAGTGATTCTGGGCATCAACTTAGTGGTAGCTTGTTGGTTACATTTAGCGGGAAAACGTTGATTTTAGCTAATGCATACAAGGCAAGCATGGCACAATTTAGCACAGATATAAAAATGTTGCATGGACTTAACTACACTGTTTCACAATAATGTTTTTAAATTGTAGAGTACCCCTGACGAAGGGTCAGGAAAAGGCCCGAAATGCATTGGGTTATCAGGACTAATGAATGAGGATTGCTTATGTAGAACTCCGCGCTACAGTATAAGGCCAGGATTGGCATGTCTGCAGCTTTTAAGGATATAGTAAAATACATAAGATGTCCCTCATGTGACAAGAGGATAACGGATGAAAAAATGAAATATGGATTAAACTGGAATAAAAATGATGAAACTGGATTAAACTTTTGGCATCAAAGTTATGCTTGTTTAACGCTGTGCGTCCAAAATTGGGTTGATGTGTCGCCCCATCTCAACAGATCTTATCGCGATTACACAGATTAAATATATGTGGAGAGGGGGTGAAATACATACCTTCGCCTCTCTCAAACAACAATACAGCCTACATGATAGTGAGTTCTTTCGATACCTCCAGGTTAGACACGCACTCTTCACTCACATACCTAGAGACGCCGCACTTCCTGAGGCCTCTCCTCTGGAAGAT
The DNA here is from genome assembly GCF_964261635.1 of Lissotriton helveticus. Lineage (NCBI taxonomy): Eukaryota > Metazoa > Chordata > Amphibia > Caudata > Salamandridae > Lissotriton > Lissotriton helveticus. The sequence goes on along the minus strand of NC_136059.1, from coordinate 1,443,382,847 downwards.
CGTGTGCTAGATGGATACCTCCCTGAGAAGGCAATTTCTTTAATATATAAAAAACTAATAAATCATATGGAGGACCCATTGAGGCATATCAGAACACAGTGGAGTGCTGACGGGGTGGAGTTAGATGATGAAGATTGGACAGAGGCGATATCCTCTCCGAGAGTGGTTGTGATCCAGATGCGACTTCATCTGGTACAATTAAAGATATTGCATAGGTCATATATCACAGGGCCTCACCTGGTGCGAATGGGCCTAATAGAAAGTGGTGCGTGCCGAAGGGGGTGTGGAGAGCTCGGCACCTTCATGCATATTCTCTGGCATTGCGCGGAAGTACAGGAGTACTGAACCAAAGATTCATGACAAGATGAGAGGTGCTTTGGGGGTGCAGATAAGGCCAGAGGCCCGAAGAGGTCTGCTGAATGTGTGGCAACCTACCAACCTGAATGCATATGGGAAGCAATGGGTAACACTGGCATGTATGGTCGTGAAACGAAATATCGCTCAGTTATGGGGAGCCAGCCAGCCGCCCCAGGTTTCCAAGTGGACGGAGGACATGGATTGGTGTATGTTTCGGGAGAGGTCGGTATATGTAGCCAGGGGTTATCCAGAGAAATGGGGGAAGTTGTGGGGGACCTGGAATAGTTACCAAGGAGATATTTGTGCGCCCCCGGCGCGGCAGGTAGTGGTGGATGCGCTTGAATCCCCGTGACCTGATACTTATATACTGTTTTTATTATTTGGTATAAACAGGACTGTGTCTTTGTCAGCTGCTGAAATTGTATCTCACCTGATGCTTTTGTTTTGTTTTGTTTATTATTATTTTTTTTTGTTAATAAAAAGATTTATTTTTTTAAAACCTCTATGAACAGAGAAAAAACTTCAGATCAGCAAACATCAGGGAATTAAGAGCATATTGCGTAAAATCTCAAACAGAAGCGCATTACTTACTAGTTACAGGAAGGGAATTATGGGAACATGAATCCGTGGGTGGTATAATCTTTGCCTCCGTCCTTAATAGAATTTAAACTTTCCGTTCTGTTAGCTAGGACATTTTTTCATCCTAGGTCAGGACCGGAGTCTCGGATTATGCCAGTTTAAAGCTTATTTACCATCAAATGAGCCATATCTAGGATGGGCTTAAAACAGAACCTCTTGAAGGTAGAATCTGAAAACCATCAGCCTCATTCTTAATGTCTTCTAGACTTGTGTCTAGACTGAAGGCCTTGGAAGCCATTGCCCCACTGGCGGAATAGGCTCAAATAATCTTAAAATGAATACACACCTCCTGCATGACCCACCGCATCTAACGTACAATAGTGGGAGACGAAACTGCCTTATGTAGTTTCCAGCGAGCAATCAGGAGCTGTCTCTCTCCCGTAGGCCTAAAATTTACCAACATCTCCTCATATACTTTTAAACACTGCATCACGCATAGCTGAGGCAACTCAGGAAATGCTGTGTATTCGATAACTCTGGTGTGACAGTCTGTCGACTAATAGTAAAAGATACAGCCACAGGAGAAAAGGCTCTTCCTATGAGATATAGAGCTCTAACATATGAAACCCTTCTACACGATATCAAACAGAGAAGCATAGCCAGCTTCGCTGAAAGCTCCTCACCGTACAAGAACAGTCAGTCAGTAACATTATTTAGATTTAAAAAATCACAAAAGTTAATACATAATACATAGAGGTGAGAATATAACCACATTACAACATAAAAATGGATTATATAAATTTGAATCAAACCTTCCTTTAAAATTCTTAGTACAAGACCTTATTCGGTTGCCTGGATAAGAAAAGTTTGAGTACTATATTAACATCCCATAGCTCTGAATAGCGCAGTTCTGCAGAAAAGATACAATAATACCTTGCAACTGTCGGTAAACAAAAGGATGCACCTCACCGGGGAACCCTCTGCAGGTACATATTCCACCAATATTGCAGAACGGAAGGTATTTATGGAATGATAGGCCACACCTTGCTTGGCCAGACTAACCAAAAAATGTAAGTTCTGAAATACGTCAGCGCCCACAGGATCACAACTCCGTCGCACACACCAACGACACTATCGAGTTCAAGCTGATCAGTATCACTTGACCATTCTGTCAGACCAGGCCTTGGACAAGAGGTCACCCGGGTATGCCGAAAGACCTGGGATCGACCATCTACTTCTGTAATCCTCCACACCATCAGGCATAGGGACCGGTTCGACACCATCTAATGCGGACACCAATCCGGGTTGAACAGAAGCTCTGGAATCTGGGGGAGACAGATTAAAAAATCCCCAACGAGTTTGAGAAGAACCAGAAACCTAACTTGCAACTGTAATATTGGGATGATGATAACCACCTTTGTGTGTTGCAGGCTGGTTTGAGCTGAGGCTCTTGTGATCATTACAAATGGCAGGAATGCTTATGCACACTTCTGTCCCGAATCCTGCAGGAATGCATCCGTGGCAGCTGTCAGAGGGTCCATCCTCCAACTGAAGAACCGGGCTAACTGATGATCTAGTCTGGAGGCAAAAAGATCCACTGAAAACAGGCCCCACTGCGCTTGAGCATGTCAAAACCCTCCAGGTGTAACCTCCATAGACTGGAATATCGAAAATGGTGTAAGTTTCAGAATGCCTCCTGGTTCTCCCGACCGGGGAAGTACTCCACCGTTACCGAGATCTGGTGGTCGAGGCAGAATTGCCAAAAATGTGTTGCGAGATCTGAAAGAAATGGGTTCCATCCAGGTGATTTATGTACCAGACAGTCAAAATATTGTAAAATGTTTTTTAAGACACGTCTGAATTCTGTCTCTGGTCCAGCACCAGACCACAAAGTATCCCGCCAGAAGCTCTAGGCAGCTGATGTGCAACGCCTGCTCCTACGGAGGCCATGACCCACCTGTGGAAAAATCTCCACACAGAGCGCCCTAACCTGACCTTTTGGCATTGGATTCTATAACCAGGTTGGGAGCCGAACCTAACCTAGCTCATTCATTCCACACCCCCATGTGGGAGAGCCACCAGCGAATGTCTTCCCGAGCTTCGTCAGACAGGACAAGAGAATGAAAATAAGAGAGGCCTCTACCCAAAGTGCACGGTCATCAATCTCTGCAATGCTCGTTAATGCAATGGGCCCGGGTAGATGGCTTAAATGGAGGCTAAGAAAAGCCCTACCAGATGGGCTATCAGAAAGGAGGGGCACCCTCTGTTTGGCTAACATTTTGCCCAGCTTGCGTTGGGTCTTGGACATCATCTGAAAAGTAAGGCTGACAGTGGACTCGTTAGAACACAGGAAGGTTGTCTTCCGAGAAGGTACAAGAAGAGTCTTATTGACTTTGATGACAAAGCTTAAGCTCGCCAAGAGGTCAACCGCTCGTCCCATTTCAACTATTGAGGATCTTGTGCCAAAACAAGCATATCGCCAGGAATACAATAAGGCAAATTCCGTGCACTCGAAGGTACTCCACGACCAGTTTGATCACCTTCGTGTAGCACCAAGGAGCAGAGGAAAAACCGAAAGGCAGAGTGGTGAATTGGAAGATTGTTGACACCAGACAAACTGCAGGAGCTTACTGTGTGGAGAAAAGATTGGGATCACGACATACGCATCCTTCAAATCCAAACACACGCATCCTTCAAATCCAAACACACCATCTAATCTGTTGGATGCAAGACATCCCTCAGGAGATAAATTGCCTCCATTTTGAAATGGCTGTAAACCAGCCATTCATTATACTCGCGTAGGATAAACACCGAACACTGACCCCAGTTTGCTTTCCCTACTAAGAACATATTGCTGACGAAACCCTGCAGGTGAGGAGATGTAAGAAAACTACTTTCTCTAGGATCGGGGTAACCTCTGCGTCCACAAAGTCTGCTTCTTGCCTTGACAACTGGATTGGTCTGGGCCTTGTCTCTTGCCATGGAGGTCCACAGACTTCTATATGAAAACCATGAACAGTCTGCAAAACCCGAGCATGGTTTTTGATTGTCACCCATACATGTATAAAATTGGCCAGCCGACCACCCACTTTTAGAGGGGAAGAGGTAGATACACTTAGCAGAATTTGAGGTAGTGTTATCACCTTTGAAACCACTGCCTCTTGAACACCTGCCGCAGGTTGGGCAGAAATTACCATAGTGGGTTTGATCTTGGACCTGCCATGCCTGGAGCCTTGCCTTCTAGAGTCTAGAGTTTTGGAAGAACTGGCCGGTTGAGCCGCCCCTATCACGACAAGCCCCATGGAAAACCTGTGAGGAAAACACCCACTTAATAGAAGAAAGACTGGGCTTTACCTAATGATGTGAAAGTGTTCACAAAATTCAAAAGTTCTTTCATAAAAGGCTGTCATGCAAACTAGGGGCAGATTTAGATATCCAAATTCTATAACCTCAGGAGCCAAATCGCTAGGTTGAGCTCCTTGGGGTTTGGATGTCTGATTTAGCCATGGTTCTGAGCTAGAAGGCTGGAGGTGAAGTTTCTCGTGTGGAACTACTGAAATGGCTAGAATAAAGGTGAGATATGTCTGCCTGAGTTTACAAACCAGAAATGGAAGGAGAGCGAGAGGCAGAAAGGCGTAGGCAAATATCCCTGACCAATTCATCCAGAGGGCATTGCCTTTGGATAGAGAGTGTGGGAACCTGGATGTGAAGTTTTGCCATTTCATGTTCTCCACTGTTGCAAAAGAGATCTATTTTGAAAAGCCCAACCTGTGAAAGTAAGGGAAGAGGACTTGAGGGTGGAGTTCCCACTTGTGGACTTGTTGCCGCATCCTGCTGAGGAGGTCTGCAAAGTCATCATCTTTCCATGGAAGGTTTTCTGCTAGCAGCTGTATTTTGTGATGTACTGCCCAATGCCAAATGGTCTGAGAGAGGCGTGATAACTGTAAAGAGTATAGTACTTGGCTGTCATATTGTCAGTCCGAACTAGGACAACCTTGCCTATAAGGTGAGATAAAAATGCTTTCAGCGCTAGGTAACAGCTTGAAGCTCTAGGTAGTTGTTGTGGAGATTCTGGCATCTGCTGTCCCAGAGTCCTTGAACTATTAAATGTTGTAAGTGAACACCCCACAATGTAAGGAATGCGTCTGCTGTTTGCACAATCTGTGGGACAGGGTCGACAAAGGGCCGCCATTTTGATAAGTTCCAGCACAGAAGAGAGAGATGGGTGTGGCTGTCTACCAACACTAGAACTTGTGACCCTGTGATTGATTCCATTGTCCTGCTAAGCATTCCTGTGGAGCACGGGTACTCATAGTACGGCCCGCTGGCTGCCAGCGGCCCGGCAAGCCTTCCTGGGCGGCCCGCGGACCTTGCAGACAATTTACCCGTGTTTAAAAAAAACAAAAAAAGTGTCTGCAAACACTGCGCCGAGATTCTGCTGCTCTGTGGGGGCCCAGGCATTCCAGTGATAGTCAGAGTGGAGCTGCAGCGGCGCTAAGAGGTGAAATACAAAAGCCTCAAAATACAAATGGTCTTTTAAAGACCTGTGAAGTGCTCGGGTGCGGCTGTGTGTGTGTGTGTACCCGGAAGCTGTCTCAGCCCGGGAACACACAGGCAAGGTGAGATGAAGAGGGTGACAGAGGGACGTAGAGGGAGGGAGACCGAAGGGAGGGAGGGAAAGGGAGGGAGGGAGGGAAGGGAGACAGAGGGAGGGCGAGGGAGAACGAGGGAGGGAGGGAGAGGGAGGGAGAGCGAGGGAGAGCGAGGGAGGGGGGGAAGGGAGGGAAGGAGAGGGAGGGAGGGAAAAGGAGGCAGACAGACAGAAGGAGGGAAAGGGAGGGAGGGAAAGGAAGGCAGAGAGGGAGAGCGAGGGAGGGAAAGGGAGAGAGAGGGAGGGAAAGGGATAGAGGGAGGGAGGGAGACGGAGGGAGAGCAAGGGAGGGAGGGAAAAAGAGAGGGAGAGACAGGGAGAGTGAGGGAGGGAGGCAGAGGGAGAGCAAGGGAGGGAGGTGGAGGGAGAGCGAGGGAGGGAGGGAAAGGGAGGGAGAGGGAGGGAGGGAAAGGGAGGCAGACCGATAAAGAGGGAGGGAGGGAGAGCGAGCGAGGGAAAAGTAGGGAGAGCGAGGGAGGGAAATGGAGGGAGAGAGGGAAAGGGAGGCAGAAAGAGGGAGAGAGAGGGAGGTTAAGGAAAGGAGGGAGGGTAAGGGAGGCAGACAGGAGAGCGAGGGAGGGAAGGAAAGGAGGGAGGGAAAGGGAGGGAGACAGAGGGTGAGGGAGGGAGAGAGAGGGAGGGAAACAGAGAAAGGGAGACAGAAAGGGAGAGGGAGGGAGACAGACGGAGAGAGAGGGAGACAGACAGACAGAGGGAGACAGACAGACAGAGGGAGACAGACAGACAGAGGGTGGGAGACAGACAGAGGGTGGGAGACAGACAGAGGGCGGGAGACAGACAGAGGGCGGGAGACAGACAGAGGGCGGGAGACAGACAGAGGGCGGGAGACAGACAGAGGGCGGGAGACAGACAGAGGGCGGGAGACAGACAGAGGGCGGGAGACAGACAGAGGGCGGGAGACAGACAGAGGGCGGGAGACAGACAGAGGGCGGGAGACAGACAGAGGGAGGGAGACAGACAGGGGGAGGGAGACAGACAGAGGGAGGGAGACAGACAGAGGGAGGGAGACAGACAGAGGGAGGGAGACAGACAGAGGGAGGGAGACAGACAGAGGGAGGGAGACAGACAGAGGGAGGGAGACAGACAGAGGGAGGGAGACAGACAGAGGGAGGGAGACAGACAGAGGGAGGGAGAGGGAGGGAGACAGACAGAGGGAGGGAGGGAGACAGGGAGAGGGTGACAGAGGGAGACAGGGAGGGTGAGAGGGAGGGAGACAGACAGAGGGAGACAGACAGAGGGAGAAAAACAGAGGCAGACAGAGAGGGAGACAGAGAGGGAGACAGAGAGGGAGACAGAGAGAGAGGGAGGTAGGGAGAAAGGGAGAGGGAGGGAGACAAAGAGAGGGAGACGGAGGCAGACAGAGAAAGGGAGAAGGAGGGAAACAGAGAAAGGGAGAGGGAGGGAGACAGAGGATGACAGACAGAGGGAGGGAGGAGGGAGACAGAGGGAGAGGGAAGGAGGGAGGAGGGACACAGAGGGAGAGGGAAGGAGAGAGAGGGAGACAGAGGGAAGAAGAGAGTGAGACAGAGGGAGAGGGAAGGAGAGAGAGTGAGACAGAGAGAGAGAGGGAGACAGAGAGAGAGAGAGAGAGGGAGACAGAGAGAGAGAGAGGGCGACAGAGAGAGAGAGAGAGAGAGAGAGAGAGACAGAGAGAGGGAGACAGAGAGAGAGGGAGTGAGACAGTCAAGAGTGAGTGAGACAGAGGGAGTCAGGGAGAGAGAGAGGGCGAGAGAGGGAGTGAGAGGGAGTGAGACAGTGAGTGAGAGGGAGAAATAGGGAGAGATGGAGGGAGAGAGGGACGGAGAGGTTGAGAGAGAGAGAGAGAGCGAGAGATAGAGCGAGAGAGAGAGAGAGAGCGAGAGAGCGAGATGTGTGTATGCCGGGTCTGGTGGCTCAGTGGACGAAGGCGTCCGCTGCAGGGACCTGTGTTCAACCTCATGGTCACAGTTATTTTTGTTGCACTAGCCCCGTCCCCTCCCCCACTGACCCCGCCCCACCAGTGCGGCCCTCAGACACAAACCACACTGTAAATTTGGCCCCCGAGAGAAAGTTTGTGAGTACCCATGCTGTGTAGAGTATGCTGTTTAATCTTGCATGAGGTACTATGGCAGTGCATGATGCTATCATCCCATGATGCTACATGAAAGTTCTGCCTGGTAGAGACGGATTGGTTTGGAATTGTGGTAGAAGCATTTGGAAATTATGAATCCTGGCTGCATTGGGATAGGCTAGACACAGTTGAGTATCGCTGCAAAATAAGATTGCAGCTGTGAAGGTTGACGATGGGATTTTTGTGCATGGACTGTGACTCCACGCTGATGCAAAAAATGTATGGTAGTTTGAGTGTTTTGCAGACACTTGTGTTGTGTGTTGGTTTTGATAAGCCAATCGTCGAGATATGGAAAGACTTGAATCGGTTGTATACTTGGGTAAGCTGCTACCGCTGCTAAGCATTTGATGAATACTATGGGTGCTGCAGTGACTCAATGGCAGCACTTCGAATTGATAATGCTTTCCTACTATTACAAATCCGAGATATTTGAAATGCGTTGGTTGAATAGGGATGTGAAAATATGCATCCACTAAGTCTAGCATTGACAAAGTCGCCGTGTTGCAGTAGTGGAAGCACTTGAAGTGTGTCCATAAGGAAGTGTTCTGATGGTATATAAAGGTTTAAAGGCCTGAGATCTAAAATTGGCTTTAGAGAACCGTCCTTTTTGGGTATTAGGAGGTAAAGTAGTAAACCCCTAACCCTTGAGGTAGAATTGGGACTGGTTCAATAGCCCCTTTTGTTAAAAAGAGCTTGTACTTCTTGTTTGAGCAATTGTTGGTGCTCCAGAGAGCCTTTGATTGCGAGGTTGGATACTGGTATGATTGCTGGTGAGCTCCAGACAATAAACATGTTGGATAATGTCCAACATCCACTTATGTGATTGTATTGATTGCCAAGTGGGAAGAAACTGCTGCAGACGTCCACCTACAGGTGTAAGAAGGTTGGGGGAAATTGTTATTGAGTCACTACTATGGAAGGGACTGGTAGCCATGTCATTTTTCTCTTAAAGGAATTTTATATCCAGTGTCCTTTCCCAAGAAGCTATCTGCCAGTGCCTCATTAAATTACAGAAGTGGCTCAGAAGATGTTTGCCCTGGCTGGAAGTCTTTCATTACCACAATGGTTTAAACCGCCAAGGTGGGTAGCTGGAGATCATGGACTGCAACCGCACTTCACATTACCATGGAGTGGAAGGAAAATTCTTTGGTTGCTGGTCCAGAGGGTGAGAGAAGACCTGATTCAGGGGAGGTATCATCATGATAGGGCTGACTGAACTCATCAACTGCTTCATAATTGTTGTCCGAATCTATGCTAGGAGTGTAAGGAGTGAGTTCTCCCTTGTGGAGGCAGCAAATCAAGTGGGGGAAGCAGTACCACAACAGCAGGCGGGCAACGTTTCTGTCACAATCAGACCAGTGCCAAGTTGGAAAGTACAACAGATGTCTTCTCATCTGGAGTTGATGGACACTAGTGTCAAATTCCCAGGAACCGATGTGGCCCGCTGCACCAGAAGTCGGTTGGGAATTGGAGTCAGACGTGTTGTGATGGGCTACGAGGGTTCCACTGGTGCTTAGAGCGAACCCACTGGCTGTACTGCAGAGTAAGAGCCTCTCAGCTTCGTAGGGCTCAAAGGCACCCCAGAGGTAGTCTACAAAGGTCCAAAGAGTCGGAGCATGGCCTTGAGAACTCTTTGATCTGTATGGGAATGGTGAACAGCCTGGAAACTTGTGGTCTGCCAGAACTAGTTGAAGGATCTTCTCTGAAGTCAACAGGTTCTAGAAGCAAGACAAAGAACCATGGTGCGCCCCGCACTTTCGCAGGTGAATGAGAGTGGCGAGAGGGGCCGAGTCCTGCTATGATTTCTTCTGCTTCCTTATGGACTTACCAGACTATTTAAATATCAATGAAGACCAGCCTCTGGAATGGATCAATCGACTTCTAGAGCAAGTACAGGACTGAGACTGCCTCTTCGACTTGGAACAAGCCTTTGACAAGTCCCATCACGGGGACTTCCTAGGTTTGGCAATGTAGAGTTTAGGATCACGCTCCCAGATTGCTTTCGGATTCATGGGCGCACTGTCACTGCAGGCCTTGGAGTCGTGGCTCGACCCGAGTCACCACAGACACACCTGATAGAATCTGCCACAGACATCTCTTTGTGACAGTCATTACAGGGCTTAAAACTGCTTTTGGGGGTGTTGTCTTGCAAATTGTTGAATTTTGTGAGGTAAATGTCTCTGAGAGACAAGGAAGAGAGCTCCTGATGCATATCTGATTGAACAGAAAGGACATCAGACTGCGGGAGTGGCACCTTTATAGGCCTTGCTCATCATTTACGGTACAGAAAGGCATCAGAGTGCAGCCACGTGACACCACCTGTCACACGCAGAGGTACCGCTGAAAAGTTTCCAGATCCAGTCTGAAGGTGAGGAACCTAGGGCTAGAAGTCTCCATCAGAAGGCACCTTATAAAAGCGGACCCACGTTTGAAGCGCCCTTGCTCGCTCTCATGACCACTATTAGTGGCTGAACGTTAATACATGTGTGTAAGTGTAAAACAAACTGCCGTAGCAGCATGTTGAAGGAAGCAAATTGGAAAGTGTTACCTCTGAGATCACAGTAAAGTTAAAACAGTAGCATTGCAAAGGTCAAAATGAGTAATTGGATAATTTAGTTGAAAAACAAGTTGAGGAACAATAAATAAAGAATGGATTCTATGTAAGATGCCAGTCCTAGTGGCAGAGTGATTTGTGCATTAAGTAAAAAAAGAGGCTGGTGCCACTTTTGGGACAGAGAGGTACGAATAATCATGTTGCTTTTCTTTTTTGTAGGCGTGGATGATAACTTAAAAGGATTTCTATTCGTGCCTGAAATCATGCCATTATCAATCTTCAACATAACTATTTGAAATCATGTTTGATTCTAATCATATACTGCTTAGCACAATCAACACAACTTTAAAAAAAAGATGCCACACAAAGGACAGTTGACAAATCCAAAAACATACCGCTTGTATGCCTTCTACTGTACAGTACCTTGAGTAAATGTTGCAATGGGTGAGCCTGGTTTCAGCTTGCTTTCTACATAGCCATGTGTGGGGTTTGCTGTGATTTCATAGACTAGCTGCTTGTCCTCAGTATCAGGGTCGACAGCTTGTAGCTCTTTTTTCGTAATTAGATTTGTAACCTGAAACAGACACATATAACTGCAAGTGAAGATAAGCTACGATATGATGGCGAAAACGAAACTTGTAGAATTATGGATGGAGGACCGTGAACAACTGGGATATATTTAACTGAAGGGCTATGAGGAACATCAAAGAGAGTGGTCTTTGATACCACTCACTCAAAGCCGGATGTAAAATAACAACCCTTTTATTCACTGTTACTCCATCTACAAATGTATCTTATGTATTTACCAGTATAAGCTCTACCCTGTTGAGCAGAGCACTGCAGAGATGCAGGGATAAAGAGGAAGTCATACACATCTTCTACATTAGCCTGATCTCCCTCAAATATAAACAAGCATTCACAATGCAATAGGTCTCGGATTAATTAAGTTTGAGCTATTGGCATTGCTAAATACTGCAACACCATCTGCAACAAAAGCCTATAAATTGTAGGCCAAAAAAATGTGTATTTATTTTTGTAGCAATTGTGTCATGCTGCGCTTTAGATGAATATGTTTATAAAGTGTGCCATACTGCGATTGCTACAATAGTTAATTGTGGATGCGTTAACAATTGATGTGTGCACTGATGGCTGGTGGTGTGTGTGCCTGTAGAAATTGTGCACTGATGGCTGGTGGTGTGTGTGACTGGTGGAAATGTGCACTGACGGCTGGTGGTGTGTGTGCCTGGTGGAAGCGTGCACTGACGACTGGTGGTGTGTGTGTGTGTGTGTGTGTGTCTGGTGAAAGCGTGCACTGACGGCTGGTGGTGTGTGTGTACCTGGTGAAAGCATGCACAGACGGCTGGTGGTATGTGTGTGCCTTGTGAAAACGTGCACTGATGTCTGGTGGAAGCGTGCACTGATGGCTGTTGGTGTTTGTGCCCGGTGAAAGCGTACACTGACGACTGATGGTGTCTGTGCCTGGTGAAAGTGTGCACTGACGGTGTGGTTGTATGTGTGGCTGTGTGTGTGGTTGGTTGTGTGTGGTTGTGTGTGTGTGTGGTTGTGTGTGTGTGTGGTTGTGTGTGTGTGGTTGAGTGTGTGTGGCTGGTGAAAGCATGCACAGACGGCTGGTGGTATGTGGGTGCCTTGTGAAAGCGTGCACTGACTTCTGGTGTTGTGTGCCTGGTGGAAGCGTGCACTGACGGCGGGTGGTGTTTGTGCCCGGTGAAAGCGTACACTGACGACTGATGGGGTCTGTGCCTGGTGAAAGTGTGCACTGACGGTGTGTTTGTGTGTGTGTGTGTGTGTGTGTGTGTGTGTGTGTGTGTGTGGCTGTGTGTGTGGCTGTGTGTGTGGCTGTGGCTGTGTGTGTGGCTGTGTGTGTGGCTGTGTGTGTGGCTGTGTGTGTGGCTGTGTGTGTGGCTGTGTGTGTGTGTGTGTGGATGTGTGTGTGTCTGGATGTGTGTGTGTCTGGATGTGTGTGTGTCTGGATGTGTGTGTGTGTGTCTGGATGTGTGTGTGTGTGTGTGGATGTGTGTGTGTGGATGTGTGTGTGGTTGTGCGCCTCGAGCTGGGAATCCTTTTAAATAAAAGGAGTGAGTGATAGAGAGAGAGAGTGAGAGAGACTCAACGCAGACGTGAGGTCCCACCACCCCTATGCCAGACCCAGCGAATGAAGTGTATTCCCACCTACACACATAGAAATAGCCCCCACTGGGTAACGGCAGAGCTCACCTCCTGCTTCCTCTGAAACATCTGCTGGCTGTTTGATAGTCCTGCTCTAGATGGCGCCTACCTTCTATTCCCTATGGGATGGGTTCCTGCCATCGATCGCTGGCACAGTTCTGTTTTGTTATTTTCAATTTCCTACAGTAAGTTAGGATAAGTATTGCTCCACACATTTCTCCGGAGTGGGGAAGGCTCTACATATCGTATAGTTATCATGCGCCCAACAATGAAACTAATGAGTGGATCATATGGGCACCCAAGTAGATTACTGATATATTTATAACACATACAATTACGGGGGACCCTAGGGCTAGTTTAGTGACCGTGCTCTGGATACACGCCCTTCCAAACATTTACAACAACAAGAGTACCAGAGGGTCAAGATAGTAACAAGGGATATTTGGATAACGGCTGAGAATTAGTACCACTAGCTATATCCCAACTCTTCTTTATAAGATAAAAATAAGCCAATCAAGTGTATGGTCTTGAACACCCATCAGTCACCACTCGAAACCGCCCTTCATCATTTGGGGTTCTAGGGACCCACACAATAACCTGCCTGATAACAATCAGAAAAGGGCCTAATAGATGATAAACGGTTCCTCCTGTGGGCAGTGTGGGGTCACCTTTTGTCAGGAGTAGTTGGTTGTATATATATATATATATATGAGTGGAGTGGCTAATGGGGTAACAAACAAATGTGCAGTGCAGAGAAAATGTGATACCAAAAAATGAGAAAAACATAGATAAAATTGGTTTAGGAAGCAGAAAACTAATTTTAATCGGATATAGCTTCCAATGCCAACATTAAAAATAGCCAAGACAGAGAAAATTTATAAACTGTCTAGTAGTGGAACGTGGTCAACATGTTTCAGCAAATAACGGCCATGTGGCCTTGCTTTCTTCAGGACCTTATCAAAACGACTACTGCTACTGCAAACAAAACCAAAGTGTGAACCAAATAAAAAGAAATAGTGTTCTAAAAAAGTGAAACAACTCAGATACTGGTATACAAGTCACCTGGACCTCCTAAGTGTACTCTTCCGTATCTTCTTACAGATTTGGTTGTTCACTAAAAGAGTCAAAAGAATAGCATGAGTACATCACACACAACCTGTCTCCAAACATCCTTGTCCACATTATCATGAGTAAACTTCATCATCAATAAGGCCTATGATTGGAGGAGCTTGGCGGGCATCCGAGATGGCCGCGTGAGCACAGCGCTCCCCGGACCCCCGCCACTCCCGGCATGATATCCTGAATTAATCCTGACTTTCTACGAGGATTTGTGTAGAGGACACTGGGCTGATTGCCCTGGACTTTTTGAAATTTGATTTGGACCCGGGGTGCCGGAGTTACATCGATTCGAACCTTCGGGCTCCGCCCTCGAGGTACGCCCGGGACTGGGTGAAGCTCAGTGGCCGTCTTGCAGTTGAACAACAACGGCAGGGGGATTCGACTTGTGGGCCCCCCTCTTAGGTTTCGGTTTCGTTTCTGCCTCAGACTGAGACATCTGGCAGAGGAGCCTGGTCTGGGCTGAAGTCAGGGCACGGCACGGCTGTCGGGCCTTTGGCGGGTTTCTTCTCCTGTCTGTTGGCCCTCCTAATAGTGGTACCCTGGCTGCAGTTCGTTGGTCCAGAGGCCCTGCTTTCCGGTGGCCATTCCATCGTGCCTGGTTGACCTGCCGGTGACGCAGTTCTAATATGGCTGGCAGAGGGGACCGAGAGACTCGGAAGACCAAGACGCCCCTGCGTGGGGGCCCGGTCCAGTCCAACTTTATGGACCGCTACACCCATTCCAAAGGGTCTCCCGGAACCGCCCTGCCCGGATCGAGTACCGGTGATCACACTGTGGATGCGTCAACGGAGCCATCCTTACAGGACGTCATGGGCGCCATTTCTGCCATGAAGGAGACAATAGGCCAACAATATGAAGCTTTGGCCCACAAAATTGACACCGTGGCCATTGACGTGAACTTGATTCGCGCTGACCTGTCGAAAACCAATGAAAAGGTGAAGTCATTGGATCTCAAGTCATCCACTCTCATGGAAGACGTTTCGGAGATGCAGACGGAGATCGGCAACCTTCGTAAGGTGAATGACTTCGTAACCCGGCGCTTGGAGGAGTTTGAGAACAGGGCCCGTCGCTGTAACGTGCGCGTGGTCGGAGTTCCGGAACATCCAGAACCTCACTCTGTTGATCTCCTAGTTGAAGACTTGATCCAGAACCACCTCTCCCCGTCTGGTTTGACTACGTTTTTCGCAGTGGAACGTGCCCATCGTGTTCCGGGGGGCAAGGGTAAGCCGGGTGCCCCGCCGAGGCCTATTGTTGCGAAACTCTTCCATTATAGGGATCGAGACGCTATCCTGCAAGCATCGCGTGTGAAGGGCCCGGTGGCCTTTGAGAACGCCACGGTGAACTTCTATCCGGACTTTTCTCAACAGGTCCAGAGACAGCGTATGGGCTTCCGTGATGTCAAGAAACGTCTCCGAGACATGGGGCTTCGCTACGCCATGCTTTTTCCGACCAGGCTGCGAGTCGAGTACAACGACCGAACCTTCTTCTTTGATCGGCCTGATTCTGTAAATGACTGGATGGACTCTCTGCCTGACCGACCTCCTGGGGCTGAGTCCGCCGCCCACCCGGGTGGTGCTGAGGGTGGCGTGGAGAGCTGAACAATCCGTTTACTCCTGTACCCTCGAATAGAGTAAACTTTTCGGGGATCTAATGCCTCAGTGCCTCTACTGTTTGTATATTTTCCTCATTGTCTGTCCTACTCGGGGTGGCGGGTGGGCCGGAGCCTTTCCTCCTCCGGGGTTCTTTTTGTAGAATAGGGGTTCTTGGGCGACAGGCACACTGCATGTTGGGGTGGCTATTTAGCTTTTTGCAGGGGTGCAGGGTGGGGGGTGTTTTCTTCATTGTTGGGGGGTGGGTGATTGGGTTGTTTGATGTTTTAGTGTTATGTTCTCAAGGCGAATCACTCTTGTTTCTGCTATTTTTTACGTCGTGCTCATTGCGGGGGGGTTTCGGCGTTGCTGTGTGGGATGGGGGGTAGCGGGTTGAGGCTGGTTTCGTGGAATGTTAATGGTCTGGGAGACCGCATTAAGCGGAGCGTGGTGTTAAATGTCTACGTCGTTTATCTCCAGATATTGTTTTTTTGCAGGAAACTCATTTGGTGGGCAATTCTTGTCGTGCGATGAATAGGTGGGGTTATCGCCTTGTAGCACATTCGGGGTTTACCACTGGTTCCAGGTGGGTGGGTATCCTTATTCGGGCTTCCCTCCCCCTGGCCATTGATGATGTGATCCTTGATGATCGGGGTCGTTATGCTGTCCTCGTGGGTCGCTATGAGGGTCGTACCCTCTCCTTGTTTACTGTTTATGTGCCCCCCGGCCTACAGACTTCCACCTTTTCCGATTTGGGCCGTGTGTTGCTGAACCTTCCTGACAGTACTCTTTTTCTTGCAGGCGATTTTAATTCTGTTATATCCGGTCTGCAAGATCGTTACCCCCCTAGGGATACTCCTTCGGCCCAACAATGGCTAGGTGGGTTTTTGGACACATTTGGTCTGGTGGATTGCTGGAGGCTCATGCATCCTGCCCAGCTCCAATACACCTTCCATTCGGGGGCCCATGGGAGTCTGTCTAGACTGGATTATTTCCTGATGCCCGCGGCGCAGACGCCGGCGGTGCGTGAGGTCAAACACCTCCCCCGGGGCATCTCCGATCATTCTCCGCTCTGGCTTTGTTTTGAATTTGGGGTTGAGGCGGCGGGCCGAGTGGCTCCTATTAACCCCTGGTATATTGCTTCCCTGAGACCCGAAACCTTTTGACTAAGTCTTTAGATGCCTATTTTTTGGACAACGAGGGGTCGGTTTCCTCGGCTGTGTCCCTGTGGGAGGCCTTTAAAACAGTGATACGTGGGCAGGCCCTTTCCCTTATTGCTAAATCCAAGAAGGCTAGGAATCGGGAGGTGGTGGACCTTGAGACAGAGATTGCGGATAGGGAGGCCGACTTAGAGTCTGAAGTCACCTCTGATAAACTCCATGCCCTGGGTCTGAAACAATTTGCTTATAAATCCTTGGTCACGGATGCGGCTAGACTGATGTTTCGTGAACAGCAGGGTCATCTGTATGATGTGGGGGACAAAGCGGGTAAATTGCTGGCGTGGTTGGATAAGAAAGAGAGAGCGAATCGTGTGGTGCCTGTGATTCAGTCGTCGAATGGTGTCGAAGTGACAGACCCGGTTGGAATAGTGGAATGTTTTGCAGAATATTTTCGTGTGGTTTATACCCCTCTGTCTGGACGGGATGTGGCTGACTCTCGCCTTTTGTTGCGCGATATAGCTTTGCCCAGTGTTTCCGATTTAGACCGTGTCTCGTTAGAGTCTCCTTTTACTACGGATGAAATAGCGACTGCCATTCGTTCGCTCCGTTCGGGCAAGGCCTTGGGCCCGAACGGGTTACCAATTGAGCTGTACAAGCTACGCCCTGACAAGGTAGCGCCCCATCTTCGCGCTATGTTTTTGGAGTCCCGGGAACGGGGTATTCTCCCGTATGACCAGCGTCTTGCTACGATAGTTGTAATTCCCAAGGACGGGAAACCGCGAGACCTTTGTTCGTCTTATAGGCCCAATTCCCTGTTAAATGTTGAGCCTAAGGTCCTGGCTAAGCTCCTTGCGACCCGACTACTGACAGTCATTAGCGACTTGGTTCATCCGGATCAGTCCGGATTTATCCCGCATCGTAACACGGCTCTTAACCTACGTCGTCTCCACGGTGCTGTTGCGAGGGCGGGGCGTCTGACGGAGCCAGCCATTTTGGCCTCGTTGGATGCCTCGATGGCTTCTGACACGGTCGAGTGGCCCTATATTTGGGCAGCTCTCGAAAAATTCGGTTTTGGACCTGAATTTATCGGATGGGTGAAGTTGTTGTATGTGGAACCCTTAGCGCAAGTTGTGGTGAACGGTAGAGTTTCTGTCCCCTTCGGCCTTGGTAGAGGGACCCGTCAGGGTTGTCCCTTATCTCCATTGCTTTTCGCGCTGGCCCTGGAACCGTTGGCTGCGTGGCTTCGATGGGAGCCTTCACTCAAGGGGATCCGTTGGTCACCGGACTTTGAAGACCGTGTCTCTCTTTACGCGGACGACATTCTTCTGTATCTTACATCCCCGCGCAAATCCTTGAACGTCTTATTTGATGTTCTTACTTCGTTCGGTGCTAACTCTGGCCTTGTTATTAATTGGGCTAAGTCCTGCGTGTATGTTCTCTCGGGTGTTTTGCCCTCTTTGCCGGCCAGGTTCCCTATCCAGGTGGTCCAGTCTGGCTTCAAGTATTTGGGGATTTTTATTACCCTGGATCCCTCCCTCCGGTTTGAGCGTAATCTCCTCCCCCCGCTTCTTCGATTGCGACTGGATGTGGCCCGTTGGCGTAAGCTACCCCTGTCTCCTCTGGGTCGGGCGGCTCTATTTAAAATGATGTCCTTGCCGCGGTTCCTCTACGCCCTTCAGAACTCCTTCGACGACATTCCCGCTACTTATTTCAGAGAAATCGAGAGTCTGCAAAGACAATTGATTTGGGACGGGCGCCCGCGTATTGCCCTTGCGAAACTTACTATCCCTTGGTACGAAGGGGGCATGGCGCTCCCCGACATCAAGAGATACTACTGGGCTGCCCAGCTATCGGCCATTAATCACGCGATGTACTCGCCGGGTCGTGATCCGGCTTTTGAGATGGATAAGCTCCAGTTGCCGGGTGTGGACTTTAATAGAGCGCTATACTCTAGATCAGCCGGGAGCCATCTTGTGGGCCCGTCCAGGGCTGCGGTCAAAGTGTGGCGTGCTGCGAATGTGAGTTTGGGGTGGGAGAACCGACTGACGCTGGCGACTCCGCTTTATGCTTCTGAACGTTTGGGAAGTCTCTGGTCTACTAAGGGTTTTGACCGCTGGGATGTGATTGGGATTTGTAAGGTGGGTGACGTTTGTGTGAATGGTCGCGTGAAGTCATTCCAGGCCCTTAAGGGGGAATACGACTTGAGTGATAGAGAGTTTTTTCGGTATCTGCAAGTCCGGCATGCCTTGGCCTCGGTTTTGACTCCTGATGTGGCCCTACCCGAGTCTTCCCCTCTTGAAGATCGTATACTAGATGGACACTTGCCCGACAGCACTATCTCGCTCATCTATAAGAAACTGATTCATAATCGTGCGGATTTGTTGGTCCGACTCCGGGAGATGTGGGTCGGTGATGGATTGGAACTGGATGACGAGGACTGGCAGTCGGCACTCTCCTCCCCAAAGGAGGTCGCCATTCCCGCCCGTCTTCGTTTGGTGCAACTTAAGATCCTCCACCGGGTGTATGTGACTGGTCCGCGTCTAGTAGTGATGGGTTTTTCCCCAGATGGTTTGTGTAAGCGTGGCTGTGGGATGAGCGCTACTTTTTTGCACATACTTTGGGAGTGTCCTGTGGTGGCGGCCTATTGGGTGGATGTGCTTGCGATAATGACTGTAGTTACGGGTGTTGCCTTGCGGCCTGAGGCCCGACGATGCCTGTTGAATGTGTGGGAACCCTCCGATTACTCTGTGGCCCAGACTAGGTGGGAGACCCTGGGGTACATGGTCGCGAAGCGCGACATTGCGCAACTCTGGGGCGCATCCCGACCTCCTGACGTTTCTGTGTGGGAGGACAACATGGACTGGTCCATGTTCCGAGAGAAGACAGTCTACGTGGCTAGGGGCAGGCCAGGGGCGTGGACGAAAATCTGGGGTCAATGGAATGCATACCGTGGAGAAATTTGTACCCCTCCCTTGGTTGCCACATCCGAAGTTACCCTGTCTCCTTAGGCCGACATTCCCGGAATTTTTCACTCTGTTCTAGGATCTTCCTGTCCTCCCTGCTTCCCCACCCCCTCACGGCCTTACCGAATCTCATTGATTTACGTCTGTTCTCCTGTTTAGTGACCTTCCCCGCTGCTTTTTGGGCTGACTCGATTATTGCAATCGCCTTGTTTTTGTGTTCGTTAATTTCATGTTTTATATAGAAAATTGTAGTATCCTGTTCTCTGTCTGGAGCAATTTCATTCTATGATTTGGCCTGGCCTCGGAAATGTTGATTAATTCATGTGTAATGCTATGTGCCTTAGCGGCCGGCCCGTGTGGTTGTGGGCCCATCCTTGTATTTCATATGATTGCTCAATAAAAAAATTTTAACACAAAAAAAAATAAAAATAAAATAAGGCCTATGATTGGGAGGAGCCAAGCTCGCGTCCGAGATGGCCGCGTTTTAGCTCGGCTCCGTCTACGTTCCTGTTCGAAACATAAATCCTGCTTTTATCCTGCCCCGGGAAGACACTTTCTGCTACGCTGTGGATCTACGGCGATTTATAGGCACTTACCGTCTGTTCCGGTTGTCTCTGGGTGCCGTGGTTCCGGAACTGTGCCTTCGCTCGCTTCGGGGCCTCCGGAGCGGACTGGCCTGAGTCTCCTCGGCGGCGCCCGGACGGGGCGCTACGCTGTGGCCGGCCCTTGATGGCGCAGTGGGCTCGACCGACGAGGCGGTTGTGCGGAGAGGCCGATTGCGGCTTTCTGGCCTGATCAGGCGGTCCCGCGGCCTGGAGTGGAGGCGCTGCCTTCTGCTGACGGGGCTGACCGTAAATGTGGCTTGTCCCCCCTTTGTTCTCCGGTCCGGCCATTTTGAGTGCCTCTGCCCGGACTCGGAGAACGGGGCCGGTGGCATTGGGGGGCCGGCGATCCTCCTTCTTCTGGTGGCCCCTCTTCCTGCTCTGGACGTGCCTCTGCTGGTGGTTGACTGAATTCCGTTTGCCTTGCTGCGGCCCGGTCGGGGGTCGTGGATCGCTGTGACCCCGCCGGGCTTCCAAGATGGCGGCCGACACTGTATATCTCAGCCGGGCCGAGATGGGCGGCGGTGGTCCACGATGTGGCACAGAAGCCGGATACTGTAAAGGTGTTCCTACACTTGCCGACATCCTCGCCGCCCTGCGCTCCTGGGGTACTCCTGTGGCCGCACCCGCTGTTAACCTGGAGGAGGCTCGTTTCGCTGGGCCGTTTGAGCCCCCCCTGGCGTGTGCGGCTACGTCGCTGCTGGGTGCGGCTGGACCTATCCTGGAAATTGTGGACCCGGAGGCTGCCGTTTCTGCGGATATGCGGAGTTCCACTGCCCTCCATCGTGATGTGTCCTCTCCTGTGCTGTGGGTCGGTGGGCCGGGTCCTGTCCGGGCCGGTCTTGGTGGTTCTTCCTGTTCTCCATCTCCTCGAATGGCCGAACGTAGATCCGGTGCTGACTCCGCTGGGTCGGCTCTCCTCAGATCCTCTTCGGAACTGTGCCTGCATTGTGTACAATGGTTTCTGACTGTTCCGGATCATCCGAGTTGTACACGAAACATCTTCTGCGGATTGAAGTTTGACCTCCCTGTTCTCTGCCTCCTGTTCCTCGTGGTCTGGTTCTTCGTGAGGCGGACTGCTACAGATTTGGAAAAACAAGGACAGGGATGAGAAGATCTTGCCTTTGTGGACTGTTGTCTTGTAATGGCTTGATGATCGGTTGGTACGGTATGACCATGTCGTATTTTTGTCGTATTCCTGGACTGTATCCTTGAAATCTTTGCCTTCCCGTGGACACTGATGTTTCGGACGGGAGGGTGGGAGCCTATGATTCTGTTTTATGGCCCTCTCCCGTGTTCTTTTCTCCCTTGTTCCTTCTTTTCCCCCCCTTCTTTTTTGTCTTTATGGTTCCATCTTGCTTTAGCTCTTCTATATTTCGGGTTCTGATTAGGGCGACAGGCACGCTGCTGGGGGGTAGGCCATAGCCTTCTGCAGGGGTGCAGGGTGGGCTTGCGGGGTGGGGGGGGGTCTGTCATTTCTTTGGGGTTTTTTTTCTCCCCTCATTTTTCTTACTTTTTGGTTCTATGGCTCTTGTGTGTCCTCTTTTTCGGGACGCGGTCTCAGCATGTGTCCCTCTGGGTGGGTTATTTTTGTAACACTAGCCGTTTGGTCTTACTGTGACTTTGGCTCACTACGTAATTTTGCTCCGGTTACTACTGGTTCTGTGTACCGATTTGTGGTTTCCGGCCTCGTTTGCCGTGGGGCGCGTGCTTGAGGTGGCGTTCTTCCTTTCGCCTTTTGTCCCCTTTTCCCTCTTTTTCCTCCCTTCCTCCCCCCTCTTGTGGGGGGGTTTTTCCTTATTCCCTGGGTTGTGTGACGGAGGGCTTTATTTGATAAGCTTTTTTCGACTCTGTTTGATATGATATGTTCTTGTTGTGGTGGGTGGGCGCTGAACGGCGGTTGCCACTGTTTTTCTGGCGAGACTCCTATTCTGCTTTTACCGATATGTGTTTGTCATTATTGAGTTATCCTGTATCTTCTGCCGCGGCTTGTTCGCGGCCCACCACGGCCCTCCGAGACTTCCTACCTGTTATTATCCTGTCATACCCGTTACTATATTAGAAAATCAACCTTCTCGTATCCTGCCCCTGTGGGTTGCTGTGTGGCTTTTAGCCCTTATTTCCTGTATGATTTGTTGTGATATTCTGTATGCGTTTCTGTACTGTTGAATATGTTCCTTCTTTGTGGTGGCCGGCCCGCTGGGTTGTAGGCCCGTATTTGTGAGCCTTCTCTGTACAATAAAGGTTTAAAAAAAAATAAATAAATAAATAAGGCCTATGAAAAAAATGAGGCCGATTGCACTGTATGTACTAGTGTCTCCTAGTTTACACAGAACTTGAAGATTTTCAAATTTCATATAGTCCATCTTACCCGATGTGTAAGATGTGCAGACCTCACCCCACCTGGCTGCGGCTCAGGACATAAGTGAAGCACCGCTCTGTTGAGGTGAATAAATACAGAAAGGATCACTCACCACAAACGTATTATAACACAGCATGGAATTCGCTCAATCTCATAATCTCCGTTAAAAGATGGTGAATATCACTACCTTCTGTTCATCATGTAAAAAACATCTATTGCAAGGTACTGCTCCCAAGAGGGTTCTACTAGTGCATTTCATAAAATGAAACTGCAAAGATGAAATCAGCATGTTTTTCTACAGCTGAGGTCCGTTATCAAGATCACATGACCCTCCTCGTTTGTATGAACTTGACCCACTAGGAAGAGCGATATTGTTCTACCTTTATCGGTTCTTCAAGGAAATTCCAATAATCGTATAGTGGGCCTGAAAAGCACCCGACACCATAACACCACTAAGAAGAGCGATGTCGTCATAGCTCAACCGGTCTTACATCGACACCATAAGTGGACCTTTGGCACATTATCCAATAACATCAAAAGAGCTGTGAAGAGACGTTGGCCTATTTTAAATTCGGGACCTCAATCTATTCAACAGCCGCTGTTTGCCTTTAAAAGAGGACCTAATCTAAGGGACAGGATGGTCCACACCAGACCGCGAGAAGAAGCACCCAGGTTGGTAGGCACTCTGTGGGACTTGCCTCCAGTGTCTGGCCACCATCCATGTGGTACCTGTAATCGTGTGCACAGACTTCTAAAACCACTGAAATTGACATCGGCACTTCCAGGCCCTGGAGACAAACAAAATTCACCAACTGTAACAGTGATAAACTGATCTATCTGATCACCTGCCCCTGCGGACTCAGATACGTGGGGATGACAACCCGTAAAATCAAGGTGAGGCTGTCTGAACACAGGAGTACCATCAACTGCAAACGGCAGGCGACAAAACTCACTACCCATTTCATTAACTTAAATCACTCACCCACTTCTTTCCAATGGACGGTTCTAGAGAAACCGTTTATTCCATCACATGTGACCAATGGGAGTAATTTTCTGTTGGTGAAGGAAAAAAAATGGGTGCTGAAACTTGGCACCGACCGTACAGGGCTCAATGATGACATACCTTGGTCCTCTCTGTGAGGTTAGAACTCTGCCAGCTGACGCTATGTCATCCCCATAGCTAATGTTCTGTTTGTATGACCCAACGGGTCGTCCTCTAGTCACTGCAATATTTTGGTTTTTCATCAGGAATATTACATTTTACATTTTACATACTTAATATAGCGTCACGGACCAGGGGGCAATATTTGCTCCGGTCTGGTGAACTAAGGCTGTACAGTGTTAATATTTACAGTAGGAAAGGGGCACACAACACTCCATAGTCTAGTCAGGTCCGTCCTGGTACCTTGCCGATATGTGTTTACCAAATTTCACCATGACTACTAGGCACCGGGATAGGACTGGTCAGTGTATCGAGTGCCTAACCAATCACAGCACTCGGTACTTTGCCGGCGTAGATACGACCTATGGCGGGGCTTGGTTGTCCATCACGTGGGATACTCGGCCTATCCGGGGCAGACTAACTTAAACCCATTCCCAGCAAGCCGGCGTTACCTCCCCAGACGGCACAGATGCCGCGTTGGAGTACCGACGGAGAGGTAGGGTTATGTTTGATATTCTAGCGCATTAGTTAAAGCGTGTAGGTGCCTTAGACACACTAGTGAATCATCGGAGGGAGGCAAGAGGGGCCTGGTCCACTTATGGTGTCGATGTAAGACCGGTTGAGCTATGACGACATCGCTCTTCTTAGTGGTGTTATGGTGTTGGGTGCTTTTCAGGCCCACTATACGATTATTGGAATTTCCTTGAAGAACCGATAAAGGTAGAACAATATCGCTCTTCCTAGTGGGTTAAGTTCATACAAACGAGGAGGGTCATGTGATCTTGATAACGGACCTCAGCTGTAGAAAAACATGCTGATTTCATCTTTGCAGTTTCATTTTATGAAATGCACTAGTAGAACCCTCTTGGGAGCAGTACCTTGCAATAGATGTTTTTTACATGATGAACAGAAGGTAGTGATATTCACCATCTTTTAACGGAGATTATGAGATTGAGCGAATTCCATGCTGTGTTATAATACGTTTGTGGTGAGTGATCCTTTCTGTATTTATTCACCTCAACAGAGCGGTGCTTCACTTATGTCCTGAGCCGCAGCCAGGTGGGGTGAGGTCTGCACATCTTACACATCGGGTAAGATGGACTATATGAAATTTGAAAATCTTCAAGTTCTGTGTAAACTAGGAGACACTAGTACATACAGTGCAATCGGCCTCATTTTTTTCATAGGCCTTATTGATGATGAAGTTTACTCATGATAATGTGGACAAGGATGTTTGGAGACAGGTTGTGTGTGATGTACTCATGCTATTCTTTTGACTCTTTTAGTGAACAACCGAATCTGTAAGAAGATACGGAAGAGTACACCTAGGAGGTCCAGGTGACTTGTATACCAGTATCTGAGTTGTTTCACTTTTTTAGAACACTATTTCTTTTTATTTGGTTCACACTTTGGTTTTGTTTGCAGTAGCAGTAGTCGTTTTGATAAGGTCCTGAAGAAAGCAAGCCCACATGGCCGTTATTTGCTGGAACATGTTGACCACGTTCCACTACTAGACAGTTTATAAATGTTCTCTGTCTTGGCTATTTTTAATGTTGGCATTGGAAGCTATATCCGATTAAAATTAGTTTTCTGCTTCCTAAACCAATTTTATCTACGTTTTTCTCATTTTTTGGTATCACATTTTCTCTGCACTGCACATTTGTTTGTTACCCCATTAGCCACTCCACTCATATATATATACAACCAACTACTCCTGACAAAAGGTGACCCCACACTGCCCACAGGAGGGACCGTTTATCATCTATTAGGCCCTTTTCTGATTGTTATCAGGCAGGTTGTTGTGTGGGTCCCTAGAACCCCAAATGATGAAGGGCGGTTTCGAGTGGTGACTGATGGGTGTTCAAGACCATACACTTGATTGGCTTATTTTTATCTTATAAAGAAGAGTTGGGATATAGCTAGTGGTACTAATTCTCAGCCGTTATCCAAATATCCCTTGTTACTATCTTGACCCTCTGGTACTCTTGTTGTTGTAAAAGATTACTGATATATAACAATGCTAAGAACTGGTCTACCGCTGGTGCATACAAAAATGTAAAATTGACGTATAATGCAATATTTGTGCAGTGTCGCAATAAAAATAAGTTAAACAAAACTAAAACTTCTCCCCTATTCTGAGAACTACATTGGCAACCATGAAAAGCGAAGACCATTTTCAAGAAATCCTGCACTGCCAACAAAAGACTACATCTGAAAATCTCTCCTCATTTTGTTGCCATTTTGCCTGTATCCAGTGTCAAGGAAACCAAAAAAAAGAAGGAAATGTCTGAGAATTGAGGGATAAAGGCTCATAATATATCCGCCATGAAAAGCTAATCCACGGGCCCTGCATTGTCAGCCTGGAACTGTCTTTCACTCGCCACACTCGCCATCAAAACTCATCCCTTGATTATCTCCTTCAAGGAACAGCAGGAGACAAATTGCTTCTGCGTCATCCTAGATTAATTAGTAGCCTACTTGCTCAGCTTCTAGTCGTGCTCCTTAGTCTCCTGTACACAATACAAGAATGCCGTGAGTGCTGCCTCCTTAACGTAAAGAGAAGATTCCAATTCTGCCTTGAGTAATGGATGGTGGACAACTGGCCACTCCCACGAACAAAAAAAGAGTGCCGGCACAGGGAGATGACAGTAAATACCAGAGTACTGGAAACTGGACTATGAATGCCACCCCAAAGTAGCGAAGGAATTGCCTCTGACCACACCTGGTGCTTTGTCAAGCAGGCCTCAGTGAGTGCCTGCTTTCTACCCAACCCACAAACTGAGGTATTTGACAATATTGTCCGGACTGCATACTCTATTTCAAGCACTGCACCCACAAATAGCATCCCAAATTGAAAAAAGATCATGTGAGGGTGCAGCACAGTCAGCACCCTCTCTAAAAGAGCTGCCATGAGGCCTAATACACCCCCAATAACCAGAACTCAACAGTTTAGAAATGGAGGCTAAAGGAGAGAACCCATATCTTTGAGTTTACCTCTTACTAGAGGAAGCACATGCAAGACAAACATCGTTTTTGCCTGTGGATCCAACAACCGTGGAAGATAACAACCAGCCTCAAGAAGAATAAAGAAAAACACAGCTAAAGGTGGCCGGGATCGATCCTAAAAATAAGAACAACTTTCTGTGAGCTCCACTTAAAAAGCAAAAATTGCAACAAGAAAGACAAGAGTAATGATTATTTGTTCATTTGACATTGCCTATTCATCAACACAGCTCACTGCATAATAACAGATAAACTGAGATGACCATATGAACATATCCTTTCGTTTACTTCCGATTCTACATTAGGTTTTTGTTGTTTTTTTTTAAATAGTGTTTTTCATCAGTAACTCTCTCATTCCAAAAGTCATTCCTCAACTAATTACATTAGGCTTGAAGTTCTTTGACTGCACTATGGCAGGAATGCATTCTTCGCTGGAATGCATGCAAATGTGTGTTCAGAATTAAGGGGGAATAGGTTTGATTTAAAGAAAGTATAAACAAACATCAAAAAAAGAGTGAAAAATGTTTATTCCCGAAAAGAATGATATAATTGTACAAAATATACATCTCCCCCTGTGCCAAGACTGGACCTGTGTAACATACAAAAAGTCAGCAGCTGATCAATTTAGAGACATTCTGGCTTGGTGAGCGTAATATACGTTACCATTCCATCCATGTGCTCCAGCCACTGCAGACCAAGGTTGGTTATGATTCTTGGGGTTCCATCATCAACAGGTAGTATATCCACATTGAACCACTGAGGCACTGCGGTCACAATCTACGAACAAAGAACCAAGGTTCAGTGAGTTGTGCTCAAAATGTAAAATATATTTGGCTGAACAGCAGTCTAGAGTATGTGAGCACTTGGCTTTTCATTTAGCGGTTTTGATATTTCCACCACGTGAATATTATCTCACGATCATCATTATGAAAAAGACTAAAAGGACACTGTTTTTTTTTACCATGGGTCTCATATTGCTGCACCTCAGATACAAAAGACGTAGGCCAATTTGATAATGTATTCTGAATTTCCAATCATGACCAGCAAAGGCCTTGGCATAAGCCCTACCCTCACAACTGTATTTTGAATGTGTAAAAAAGCAGCAACGCTTGGTTATTAGGAATTATGACGCTCCTGTATCAAATAGCTTTTTAAGGATCAAATTACATCCTTGAGGACACCATCGTCATATACAGCACAGAGGTAGTGTGTACAGGTTCAAATAGCTTTATGCGACAGATTTGTCATAAAAGCACAATATAGATAATACAACATACAATTTAAAATCTATAAATATTCAAGCTCTTAAAAACAATTTAAGAAAGTATTAAACATTGGAAATCTGCCGCGTAATGTACATCTAAAAAGTAATTATTGTTGGACCCGGCCTCGTGGCGTGGCCCGTCTCTGTCCCTCAGAACCCTGCGAGCGTAGGCCTGCACCCTGAGCCCCTGCGCAGCGTCCCTGCAAGAATAGCCTGCCCCCAGCAGCCTGGACGTCTCACCCCTGATGAGGCCGAACCCCCGTAAACCCACATGTCCCCGTCCCGCTCCCGGCTCCGAGCGCCTAACATTGCATGCCCCACAAGGCCCGGACGCCATCTTCCCGTCCCGACATCCCTGTCTCCCTGGGCCTAGCGTGACCCCGGCCCCAGTGGAACCCCGCCTCCCAAGGCGCGCCAGTCCCGGCTGGGGGGTAAAGGGCTCCCGAGTGAGATAAGCCAGGGAGTTTCGATGACACCTCCGGCCTCCCCTGAGGGGCTGGTATCTGTCCCACCTTTGGCCCTCCCCTATGGGCCAGTTTCGATCACCCCTCTGGCCTCCCCGAGGGCTGGCTCCAGACCCGCTGGGCGTCTGGGAATTCCCGGACCCATCTTTCAAAGGGATCAAAGAGCCAACCGCCGGACCTCGCCAACGACCCGCCCCCAGGGCTTGAGACCTCTGCCTGCGAGGGTCCGGAGATCAAAGCGCAGAAGGACTATAACTGGGCCCGCCCGACAACTAGCGGGCAGTTGTATCTTGGACCCGAAGCCCTGCTGATCTGATCGCGGCTGACCCTAAGAAGACTCATCCTGAACCTCTGAGCCCTGCTGACGCTGTCGCGGCTCAAGCTGAACTGAACCATCGGAGCCCTGCTGACGCTGTCGCGGCTCAAGCTGAACTGAACCATCGGAGCCCTGCTGACGCTGTCGCGGCTCGACCTCTAAGACCATCGGAGCCCTGCGGACGCTGTCGCGGCTCCTCACGAACTTCTCCAGATCGAGCCCTGCTGACCTCGTCGCGGCTCGAGGAGTACTCTGGTCCGGCTGGACCATCGAGAGCACCATCACGACCGAGCCGACTCGACGGAGGTGAAGCAGCCAGTACGACCATCATCCCGTACCCCCCGGCTCGAGGATTGAGAGCTGTGCGTAGGGTACGCCTCGTACTGTCCCAGAGACTCAAAGACTGTCCCGCTTCTCCCTTCTCGAATCCTCCAAGACTTTGTGGTCCCTTGACCCCTGTGTATATAAGAGTGCTACCTCCCTATTTTGCTATATAAAGATCTTGTTACTAAAACCCACCGGTGTGGTGTCTGTTCGTAGTGTGGTGTGAGCTCAGTGTGTACGATCCTAGACCCGAAGTCCTCCCCCGTGAGGACCTCCCAGTCAAGACTCGGCAAGTTCTGGGGGAGAGGTGGGTCCGGGTGTGGTCGGGTGAGCACAACCCGACCCTCGGGGATCGCCCCTTCCTACATTGGTGGCAGCGGTGGGATAAGAACCTACGTCGATCGTACAGTACTGACACACTACCCGAACGAAGAAGCAGCCATGAGCGTCACAGCCGACAACACCACCTTCCAGATGGAGCTTCTGGGAGACTATTCGCACCGTGAGCTCAAGCAATTCTGCAAGGATCTCCGTATCCCGTCAACGGGATTAAACACCAAAGAGGACCTTCAGCAAGCTCTAACAGCCTGGGTGGAGACCGGAGCCCAACCTCCAGCACGGACAGAAGCCGATGGAGGGGGAGCCCCCCTGATCGAAACCCACGCCACAGAGCGAGAAAGAGCAGAGTCCTCGACGCGGACTCACAGCACGGAGAGAGGTCTATCTCAAGAAGAGATGACCGACCGAGAACGCAACCGAAACCACGAGCTAGAACTAGCCCGTTTGAAGATGGAGGGAGAACTCAAGCTGGCCGAGAAAAAGCTAGCCATCGAGCAGTTGCGGCTGCAAGGAGAACTGGAAGAGAAGAAGCTCCAACGAGAACACGACGGAAAGAGGCTCCAGCTGGAGCACGAGCGCAGCATATTGGAAATAGAACTAAAAGCCCGGAACGAAGGCAGCAAAACAGCAGCGACCCGAGAGGCCATTCCCCCGGTGGAACCCAAGGTCCACATCCCCAAGGATGTGGTCAAAGAATATTATAAAAACGATGACATCCAGCAATGGTTCAAGGCCTACGAGGTCGCCATGACCTCCCACCGAGTTCCGCAGAAAGATTGGGGAGCCGGGCTGTGGGGTCGATTCCTGAGTGAGGGGAGAGACACCCTACTCGACCTTCCGTCTGCCGAACAGACCTCCTACAGCCACATGAAAGAGGCCCTCCTCACAAGGTACGGGCTCACCCCAGAAATGTACCGCCAACGCTTCAGAGACTGTAAGAAGATCCCTGGCACCACCTGGGTGGAATATGTCAATTTCTACAGCCGGGCCCTGGAAGGGTGGATCAAAGGCAGCAAAGTATCCACCTTCGAGGGGCTCATCGACCTCATTGCCTACGAACATTTGTCTCTGAATTGCTTTGTGGAACTCCGGCAGCACCTCCTGGACAGCAAGTTGGCTGACCCCCGGAAACTGGCCGTCGAGGCCGATCGCTGGGTGAGCACCAGAGTACCCCGGGGGCCCGGGGGAGACTCTGGCCAAAATGAACAGGGGTCCTCCCGCCAGAGGGGAGGAGGGAACCAGAATAGACAGAGGGGTTCCCAGGTAGGGTCCCCGCGTAGTCCCCCCAGAAACCAGCCCGGCACCTCGCCTCCCACAGCGCGCGCAGGGTTTCCCCCAGCTAGGCCAGGGCCCGAGCCAGCAAAGCCTGCTACCATTGCCAGCAACCAGGGCATTATGCCAATGACCCCCGCTGCCCGTTGTTCAAAAAGCCTGCCGCGGCAGACCCCCCAGCGCGCCACATCACCTCAGTAGCCCTAGACGAAGAGGAGGGAGAAGAGGAGTTCGGGGGAGCTCACCCCGCAGCCATGATGTTAGTATCCCTGGGTGATAGAGAGATGGTCCCAGGAGCCCCCCTACCCGACAATACCGAGAAGTATCGACAGCAGGTGACTGTCAATGGCCATCACATAGGGGCGCTCCGAGACACGGGGGCCAGTATCACTGCGGTGAAACGGCATCTAGTAACCGAAGCCCAGATTGTCCCTCACATCTCCTGCAGGGTGATCGCAGCCGATAATTCCGTCCGCACCTGCCGGATAGCCCAAGTCCCGTTCGAGTGGAGGGGCGTCTCTGGGGAGTTACGAGTGGCAGTCCGCTCTGACATGCCCGTGGACTGCCTGCTCGGCAACGACCTGGAGAGCTCCCCATGGCAGCGGGTTGAGAAGAGGACCCACCTGGAGATGGTGGGCCTGCCCGAATGGGCCTGTGTGAGTACCCGGTCGATGACCGCCCGAAGAATCACCCCCGCCGGGGCGACCTTAGAGGCGGCCCCAACGACCCCTGAGGACCCCGAGGTTCCGGAACCCTCCGAAGCCCCTGAACTGTTCCCCGGGGAGAGCTTCCCCTCCGACGCAGGTCCCCTCGGCCCTAGCGTCGAGTCGACCCCGAGTCTGGACGACCTCCCTGAGCTGGGCCAGGTGCGCCAGGAGGGGGGACCGTCCCGGGAAGAATTCTGCCTAGAGCAGACCTCCTGTCCATCCTTGGTTGGGCCGCGGCAGCAGGCCGCCGCCCAGGCCGCCGGTGACCAGTCCGGCTCCCACTTGGTCTATTGGGAAAACGGCCTATTGTATAGCGAACAAAAGTCCGCCGAACTAGGGTCCGGCCGAGTGCTGGTGGTCCCACTACGCTTCCGAGGCTTTCTCCTGAACCTGGCCCATGACGTACCCCTGGCGGGACACTTGGGACAGGACAAGACGTACCATCGCCTGGTCACCCACTTCTACTGGCCGGGCATGCGCTCCGATGTGGAGGCCCACTGTAAGTCCTGCCCCACTTGTCAGTCCAGCGGAAAGAGCGGGGGGAAGCGCAAGGCTCCTCTCCAACCCTTCCCCGTGGTCAGTACCCCCTTTGAGAGGGTGGGAATCGACATCGTGGGCCCCCTCGACCCCCAGACCTCCTTGGGGCACCGCTTTATCCTAGTACTGGTGGACCATGCCACCCGCTACCCCGAAGCCATTCCCCTCCGGACGGTGACAGCCCCCGTGGTGGGGCGGGCCCTCATGGCTATCTTCTCCCGGGTGGGATTCCCCCGGGAAGTCGTCAGCGACCGAGGGACAAACTTCATCTCAAAGTACATGAAGTCCCTCTGGCAGCAATGACTAGATCTCCGCTTCCCAGCAGAGTGGTCGCTCCCCTGAGGCCGTGGTATCGTTATTGCAGCGCTTTGCCCATAACTACTGCCAGCTCTGTGTTCTGACCGCCGCTTTGCATTTCTTTCACGTTTATTTGCCAGCGTTATCTGCATAGTCTATTATTTGTGTGTTCTGACCGCCGCTTTGCATTTCTTTCACGTTTACTTGCCAGCGTTATCTGCATAGTCTATTATTTGTGTGTTCTGACCGCCGCTTTGCATTTCTTTCACGTTTATTTGCCAGCGTTATCTGCATAGTTTATTATTTGCCTAATTCATCCCAGCATTTGCGTTCTCCCCAAGCGCTATCGGCGCTCAGACCCCTCCGCCTCCATTTTGGTGATTGTTGTCCTCCGTAGCTAGCCCGCCCCGCCTCCCAGCTGAGACGCCCTCGCCCCTCCCCCTCCACTATCCATATATGACAGTTCTTCCCGCGCGCAGCGTTCACGCGCAGCGACCGCGCCCAACCCGCGCCGAAGGTGCGCCAAAGTTAAGCCCGTCTACGCCCGTCCGCGCCTGGACCGCGCCCAGCGCCAGACCCCCTGCCCCTCGCGCTGCCCAGCCCTCCCGCATTACCTACGATGCCGCCACCCTCCTAGCCCTTAACCCCGGTCGCGCCCCCAACTGCGTCCAAGCCGCACCTGGACGCACCCATGGACCGTTCTCCTGCTTCTCCTGCAAATTTAGCGGCACCGACAACATCTCCGCTACGACCACACCACAGATTCCCGACCCCAACCACCTACAATGCATCCTTCTCAACACCCGCTCGGTCCACAGGCACGCCATTGACCTTTGGAACCTACTAGACACCATCTCTCCTGACGTCGCCTTCCTAACGGAAACATGGATGAACGCTTCCTCCGCCCCTGACATCGCCATCGCTATCCCTGATGACTATAAGATCACAAGCAAGGACCGCACCGACCATACAGGAGGAGGTATCGCCATCGTCCATAAGAAATCCATCCGCATCTCTACCAGCTCCGACGCCAACCTCGCTAACTCCGAACACCTTCACTTCCAGATCCACATCGACCCCAAGACAACTCTTAGAGGCACCCTCCTCTACAGACCACCAGGACCCCGCGCAAAATTCAGTGAAGACATCACGGACTTCATCACCCCACACGCGCTCCCCTCCAAAGACTACATCCTGCTGGGAGACCTCAACTTCCACCTTGAAAAGATCAACGACCGCAACGCCGCCACCCTCTTAGACAACCTCGCCAACCTCGGACTTAAACAACTGGTCACTTCCCCCACCCACATCGCAGGTCACACACTCGACCCCATCTTCACCTCCAGCAACCATGTCTCCTTCAGCCACACTACGGATCTCCTCTGGACTGACCACAGCTGCGTTCACTTCACCTACAACAAGCCGAAACCCATCATCCACTTCCAACCAACTCTACAAAGAAACTGGAACAAAATCACCACGGATCAGATCTCCACATCGCTCCTTCGAACCTCCCCAGCCCTCTCTTCTAACGCCAACGAAGCCGCCTCCAACCTCACCCTTTGGTTATCCAACACCGCCGACACCTTAGCACCACTGAAAAAACGTCAAAACAAACCTGGCAGCAAGAAGGCCTCATGGTTCAACGATGATCTTAAGAAATCCAAGAAACTCTGCCGCTCCCTTGAAAAGGCCTGGAAAAAAGACCCAACCACCAGCACCAAGGACGCCTTCAAAAGCGCCACCCGCACTCACCACCAACTGATCCGAAAAGCCAAGAAAACAGCATTCAAGGATCGACTTGACAACAACGCCCACAACAGCAAGGAACTTTTCAACATCGTCAAGGAATTTTCCAACCCCTCGGCCAACTCCAACGACATCACCCCCTCTCAAACCCTCTGCGACTCCCTAGCCTCTTTTTTCCACAACAAGATTGCTGACATCCACAACAGCTTTGACAACCAACCCGGAAGCCAACCCACCCTACCATCTGCTGACCATCTTCCCCCCGTAAACACCCTCAACGCCTGGAACCCAATCTCCACTGAGGACACCATCCGCCTGATGAATTCCATCCACTCTGGATCCCCCACAGACCCATGCCCTCACCACATCTTCAACAAAGCAGACTCCGTCATAGCTCCGCACCTCCGAGACGTCATCAACTGCTCCTTCAACTCCGCTACCTTCCCAGAAGACTGGAAACACGCTGAACTCACCGCCCTTCTGAAAAAACCAACAGCAGACCCCACCGAACTCAAAAACTACCGCCCCATCTCGCTTCTTCCATTCCCGGCCAAAGTCATCGAGAAAGCTGTCAACAACCAGCTCGCCGCCTTCCTCGAAGCCAACAAATCACTCGACCCCTCACAATCTGGCTTCCGAGCCAAACACAGCACTGAGACCGCCCTCATCGCAGCAACAGACGACATTCGAACTCTACTGGACAATGGAGACACAGTCGCCCTCATCCTCCTCGACCTCTCTGCAGCCTTCGACACAGTCTGCCACAACACCCTTTTACAACGCCTCAGAAACATCGGAATCCAAGGAAAAGCACTGGAATGGATCACCTCGTTCCTCACCGGAAGAACCCAGAGAGTCCGCCTCCCACCATTCAAGTCCGAGGCCTCTGAAATCATCTGCGGAGTACCTCAAGGATCCTCACTCAGTCCCACCCTCTTCAACGTATACATGAGCCCCCTCGCGGCCATCGCCCGCCAACACAACCTCAACATCATCTCTTACGCGGATGACACTCAACTGATCCTTTCTCTCACCAAGGACCCCAGCACCTCCAAAACTAACCTACACGAAGGAATGAAAGAAGTCGCCGAATGGATGAAACAAAGCCGTCTGAAACTGAACTCAGACAAAACAGAAGTCCTCATCTTAGGTACTTCCCCCTCTGCATGGGACGACTCCTGGTGGCCGGAAGCCCTCGGAAAAGCACCCATCCCGACAGACCACGCACGGAACCTTGGCGTCATCCTAGATTCCTCACTCTCAATGAACAGACAAGTCAACTCCGTATCCTCTTCCTGCTTTAACATCCTTCGCATGCTCAGAAAAACATTTCGCTGGATCCCCTCCGAAACAAGGAAAACAGTCACCCACGCTCTAGTCACGAGCCGACTGGACTACGGAAACACCCTCTACGCAGGTACCACCGCTAAACTCCAGAAGAAACTACAACGAATCCAAAACGCCTCAGCCAGGCTCATATTAGACATCCCACGCAACGAACACATCTCTGGTCACCTTAAAGACCTCCACTGGCTACCCGTCAATAAGAGGATCACTTTCCGACTGCTTACCCACGCTCACAAATCACTCTACGACATCGGACCAGATTGCCTCAACTCTCGACTGTCCTTCTACACCCCCTCCCGCCAACTTCGCTCTTCCAGCCAAGCCTTCGCCACTGTACCTCGCATCAACAAAACCACCATGGGAGGCAGATCCTTTTCATACCTGGCTGCCAAAACATGGAACTCACTCCCCGCTTACCTTCGCCTCACCCAGAATCACCTAGCGTTCAGAAAGCAGCTTAAAACGTGGATATTTGACAAATAATCCTCCTCCCCTTCCTAAGCGCCTTGAAACCCTCTGGGTATGTAGTGCGCTATACAAATTTTATGACTTGACTTGACTTGAATGTGGGGTGACCTACAAGTTCACCACCCCATATCACCCCCAGGGGAACGGTCTGGTGGAACGCTTCAACCAGACCCTCAAAGGGATGATCATGGGTCTCGAAGAGCCCCTGAGACGTAAGTGGGACGTCCTCCTCCCCTGTCTCCTCTTCGTGTACCGCGAAGTCCCCCAGAAGTCCCTGGGGTTCAGCCCCTTCGAGCTGCTCTACGGGCACCCCGTCCGAGGACCCCTCACCCTGGTCAAGGAGGGGTGGGAGGCGGCGGCCCCAGAGCCCCCTCCCGATGTGTTTCGATACATCTTGGCCCTCCGGAACCAAACGAGGAAGTTCCGAGAGCTGGCCGAGGCCAACCTCGAGGCCAGTCAAGAAGAAATGAAACGGTGGTATGACCAGAATGCCACTCTGGTCGAGTTCCAGCCCGGACAACGGGTCTGGGTGATGGCCCCCGTAGAGCCCTGTGCCCTGCAAGACAAGTGGACAGGGCCCTTCAAGGTGATCGAACGCAAGAGCCAAGTGACCTACCTCATCGATGTAGAGTCCCCCAGGAACCCCTTGCGGGTCCTTCACGTGAACCGCCTCAAGCCCCACTTCGCCCGGTCCGAGTTGAGTTTGCTCCTCGCCACGGACGATGGGGAAGAAGAAGAAACGGAGCCTCTCCCCGATCTCCTGTCCACGAAAGCGAAAGATGGCTCCGTAGAGGGGGTGAGTCTCTCCTCCTCCCTCTCTCCCGAGCAGCGTGAGGACTGTCGCCAGTTGTTGGGAAAGTTCTCAGACCTCTTCTCCCTCACCCCCGGCGTCACCAACTGGTGTGTCCACGACGTGGACACCGGGGACAGCCCCCCGGTACGGCACAGAGCCTACCGCGTCCCTGACCGAGTCCGGGCCTGTATCAAGGCCGAGGTATCGAAGATGTTGACCCTCGGGGTGGTCGAAGCCTCTGACAGCCCATGGGCTAGCCCCGTGGTCCTGGTCCCAAAGGCAGCCGCCCCCGGTGCTGTTCCTGAGCTGAGGTTCTGCGTTGACTACCGCGGGCTCAACGCAGTCACCAGAACTGATGCTCATCCCATCCCCCGAGCCGACGAGCTTATCGATCGCCTCGGGGCTGCTCGCTTCCTTAGCACATTCGACCTGACCAGTGGATACTGGCAGATCGCCCTCACCGAGGGAGCTAAGGAAAGGTCCGCTTTTTCCACCCCGGATGGTCACTACCATTTCCGGGTGATGCCCTTCGGGATGAAGAACGCCCCCGCCACCTTCCAGAGGCTGGTGAACCAGGTCCTGGCGGGGTTGGAAGAGTTCAGCGCTGCGTATCTGGACGATATCGCGGTGTACAGTTCCCGCTGGCCCGAGCACCTCCAGCACCTCCGGGCGGTGCTGACCGCCCTGAGGGGGGCAGGTCTCACCATTAAGGCAAGCAAGTGCCAGATCGGACAAGGGTCCGTAATCTACCTTGGGCACCAGGTCGGAAGCGGCCTCGTAGCCCCCCTCCAGCCCAAGATCGATGCCATCGTGGCCTGGGAGGCCCCCACGACCCAGACGGAAGTGCGGGCGTTTCTAGGGCTCACGGGGTACTACCGCTGGTTCATTAAGAGTTACGGCAGCATCGTAGCCCCCCTCACGGAACTAACCTCCAAGACCCAGCCGAAGAAAGTCAGCTGGACCTCCGCCTGCCAGGAGGCGTTCGAAACGCTGAAGGATGCCATGTGCACCGCCCCCATCCTACAGGCCCCCGACTACTCCCGAGAGTTTGTAGTCCAGACGGACGCGTCCGAGCATGGCATCGGAGCGGTCCTGTCCCAGGTGAACGAGAGCGGCCTAGACCAACCCGTAGCATTCCTTAGCCGGAGGCTACTCCCTCGAGAACAAAGGTGGAGCACCATCGAGCGGGAGGCGTTCGCGGTGGTTTGGGCCCTAAAGAAGCTGAGGCCCTACCTGTTCGGTACTCACTTCCGGGTCCAGACCGACCACCGACCCCTCCGGTGGCTAATGCAGATGAGAGGGGAGAATCCCAAATTGCTGCGCTGGTCCATCTCCCTCCAGGGGATGGACTTCACTGTTGAGCACCGGCCTGGTGCTGACCACGCCAACGCAGACGGCCTGTCCCGATTCTTCCGCCTCAGCGAAGAGAACCCCCAAGAGGATGGGTAGTTCTCCCCGCCTTCAGCTGGGGGGGACGCGTGTTGGACCCGGCCTCGTGGCGTGGCCCGTCTCTGTCCCTCAGAACCCTGCGAGCGTAGGCCTGCACCCTGAGCCCCTGCGCAGCGTCCCTGCAAGAATAGCCTGCCCCCAGCAGCCTGGACGTCTCACCCCTGATGAGGCCGAACCCCCGTAAACCCACGACCAGGCCGCATGTCCCCGTCCCGCTCCCGGCTCCGAGCGCCTAACATTGCATGCCCCACAAGGCCCGGACGCCATCTTCCCGGCCCGACATCCCTGTCTCCCTGGGCCTAGCGTGACCCCGGCCCCAGTGGAACCCCGCCTCCCAAGGCGCGCCAGTCCCGGCTGGGGGGTAAAGGGCTCCCGAGTGAGATAAGCCAGGGAGTTTCGATGACACCTCCGGCCTCCCCTGAGGGGCTGGTATCTGTCCCACCTTTGGCCCTCCCCTATGGGCCAGTTTCGATCACCCCTCTGGCCTCCCCGAGGGCTGGCTCCAGACCCGCTGGGCGTCTGGGAATTCCCAGACCCATCTTTCAAAGGGATCAAAGAGCCAACCGCCGGACCTCGCCAACGACCCGCCCCCAGGGCTTGAGACGTCTGCCTGCGAGGGTCCGGAGATCAAAGCGCAGAAGGACTATAACTGGGCCCGCCCGACAACTAGCGGGCAGTTGTATCTTGGACCCGAAGCCCTGCTGATCTGATCGCGGCTCACCCTAAGAAGACTCATCCTGAACCTCTGAGCCCTGCTGACGCTGTCGCGGCTCAAGCTGAACTGAACCATCGGAGCCCTGCTGACGCTGTCGCGGCTCAAGCTGAACTGAACCATCGGAGCCCTGCTGACGCTGTCGCGGCTCGACCTCTAAGACCATCGGAGCCCTGAGGACGCTGTCGCGGCTCCTCACGAACTTCTCCAGATCGAGCCCTGCTGACCTCGTCGCGGCTCGAGGAGTACTCTGGTCCGGCTGGACCATCGAGAGCACCATCACGACCGAGCCGACTCGACGGAGGTGAAGCAGCCAGTACGACCATCATCCCGTACCCCCCGGCTCGAGGATTGAGAGCTGTGCGTAGGGTACGCCTCGTACTGTCCCAGAGACTCAAAGACTGTCCCGCTTCTCCCTTCCCGAATCCTCCAAGACTTTGTGGTCCCTTGACCCCTGTGTATATAAGAGTGCTACCTCCCTATTTTGCTATATAAAGATCTTGTTACTAAAACCCACCGGTGTGGTGTCTGTTCGTAGTGTGGTGTGAGCTCAGTGTGTACGATCCTAGACCCGAAGTCCTCCCCGGTGAGGACCAGACAGTCAAGACTCGGCAAGTTCTGGGGGAGAGGTGGGTCCGGGTGTGGTTGGGTGAGCACAACCCGACCCTCGGGGATCGCCCCTTCCTACAATTATTAAAATATACAATTCCATAAAATTCAACATTAGCCCCAAGCATTTCATAACTCCAGTTCATTACAAGGAATGCAGGGTGACATTAAGGGGATAGATCATTTGGGTAGTCCTAGGAAAGCACCCTAGCACGGAGAGACCAGGCCCAACCCAAGAACTTGGCCACTGTTATGTTATGTTAAAATTTATTTATTAAGCGCGCGTACGCCCGTAGGCTTCATGGCGCTATCGGAAGAGAACATAACACAAAAATAATACTCTAGAAGTAAGCCTGTTTAAAAAGCCAGGTCTTAAGAGAGTGTCTGAAGGTAAGGAGATCTGGGCTCTGCCTAACAGGCAGTGGTAGTGAATTCCAAAGGGTGGCTGCAAGATGGTCGAAGCAATTGCAATTGGTAGCGCTGGGTCCGTGGTAAGGACTATCAGCGCCTCTTTATGCCTACTAAAGCCTAATAGCTTGCAAATTGGTATTACCCACATGGCACAAGGTTTCTTGTATAGTGGGCAAAAAAACAACAGGTGACTGACCGTTTCTTGTCTATCATGGCACTTTGGACATGCGTTCACAGTGACCCCTGCCCATTTGCTGGTAAATGTCCTGACAGGTAGGGTACCAGCCCTCAGCTGGAAGTACAACTTCCTGTCAAATGGTTTCTCAATGACATCCCAGTACTGTTCTAATGCAGGCCTTGTCTTAAATTCTATGAACCGGCCTGTCAAATGCTTTACTGAGCCATTAGAGCATACTGTTACTATTATCATATCCCAGTACATCTCCTTCAAAATCTTCTTTGACGGAAAAGGAGCGTTAAGGGGATCGGCCCATAATTCACTCAGACCTAGGTTCACCAACAACGACCTGATCTCTCTCAACCATTTAACCTTATGAAAACGATCAGTAGCCATTACATCTTTAAGACCCTTGGCATAAAAGTTCAGCTGTACACCACAGTCTTCGCCAATATAAAAGGGGGCGGAGTTTCGCCACATCCATTACTGCTTTCCTACCCAGGTCTAGCAGCAATGGGCGTATATGTGTACTTTTCGGGACACTGGTGACCTTTCGAAGAAAGGAATTTTCAGCTGCAGATAGGGTAGATAAATTCGTAAACCCCCAGAGCTCAGCTCCGTAAAGAGCGGAGCTTAGCATTTTCATGCCATAGATCTCCATCAATGGGCTGATCGGCTTAGAGAAAGAAGATATAAATTTAGCTGCAAGGACCTGCTGTTTATGCTTTAACGTGGCCACATCAATTTGTTTAGACCACCCCATATCTGCCTATAGCGTGACTCCTAGGACCTAGGCGTTCAAGGGACCTAGCCAAGTAACTGTATAAAAATATGTTAGCGGGAATGGTTTAATAAGGGAGTCCATACCATGATAATCCTAGCTACAAATGTGCTCAACAACTCTGGTATCCCTGAAATTAATGATAATACTATCCCCCTTTATAGTTTTACATCTTGACCCAACCCAATCCACCCTTCTTGCAAATAGGATTTCGCCGATACCCTAGGGGGTAGAGACCGATTCATGTTGAGCCAATGAATACACTTATTTTTCAGGTCTGGATAATCCTCTCGTTGGCCTGGTCTTAGTGAGGGAACCCCCGTCAAAATACACACATATGGAGCGGAGGCCAAGGGGAGGTCTAAACATGGAAGACAGTCTAGCGATGGGTCATTGGACACCCTTTTACTACAACCTGGGTGTTGGATCCCCAAGTTAGAACCACCCAGGTTGAGTCACTAACAGTCATGGCGGCATTACTTCTCGGTACCGCTACCTGCGTTGACTGCATGGAGGGTTAGAATTTGGGATAGCCTCAGAAACTTCCACGGTCCCATGCCCACACCTTGTATTAACCACAGACCCACCAATGTCTTTGGCCATGGCCCCTGCAGCTTCAAGGGTTGTAAGTCTCTTTTCTATGGAGTCCAGTCTATTATAGATTGGAATACAAGACGTATAGAAAAGCTGC
This sequence comes from Lissotriton helveticus, assembly GCF_964261635.1. NCBI lineage: Eukaryota > Metazoa > Chordata > Amphibia > Caudata > Salamandridae > Lissotriton > Lissotriton helveticus. The sequence goes on along the minus strand of NC_136059.1, from coordinate 1,443,341,720 downwards.
TCAAGTTTGTCCCACGTTTCCTGTGGCCAATCCAATGGAGTTTCCATCCCGGGTGGCGTCACTGGGTCCGTCACAGCTGCCATCGGGGACAGGACCTCAGCACTCTTATTTAAAGATGTAGATATAACCCCAGGAGTTTCAACTAGAGCATTTGTCTTCTTAATTTTAGCTTTTCTTCCCTTATGGGCTGCACCCCCACGCTTCCTTTTGGTCACCGGTATTGGTTGTACAGATTTTACACCTCGCGTGGGGCGGGCCCTTACAGTACTTTCCATGGGGTCAAGCAAAATGCTGCGTTCTATGGAACCAGTTCGTACATCCTGCATATTACCTTGGGTGGGACATGAATGGACAGACTCCCCATGGGCTGAATGTATGAGAACAGAATGGGTACCGTGGTTCACCCCAGCACCTTCACTAAAGGGAGGATCAGAGCGTGCAATAGTAATAGGAGACACCACCCTTGCCAGTGGTCCTATTGAGGACCTTTTAATAACTGCAGGATCCAGTGACAGCCTTTTCTCTGTACGATCGATTTCACGGGCTACAATTGATGAAGCCTGTACATTGAATTGGTCCAACGTTCCCATAACAGTAGTACCAGTCGGGACCATTTTCCATCCCTTCACAGCCTTTGAAGACATTTTATGACAATAGATATAATCTTACTACAGTTAATAATCCAATGAAGAAACCCTCAAACGGCAGACAGCCTACGTACAGGTAGCAAAACCGTAGAGGGCCCCCAGTAACGGCTATAAACTAACCTTGGCAATCGTTGTAAGGGAGTGGCACCGTCCTGTCCTCGAGCCGGTCTCAAACGGGCCCGCACTTGGCCCGGGCTTCGCCCGGAGCGCGTCCCGCGGGACTGGAGTGATACGTCAATTAAATACTCCTGCGGGGGCGGCTGTTAGCCCCGCTGTCCTCTGGGGAGTGTGGTTCTCCCGAAGTGTTTGCCCCTCTGTAGCTCCTCTAGCAGGAAAGTCCAAGCCTCTGTGACTGCGAGCGTTTCCCGCGGAGCGGGAAACGCGAGAGGTATTTGTGCACCTTCGCCTCGGTCAGGGGCGTGGCGGTAGGGCGGCTGTTAGCCCCGCTGTCCTCTGGGGAGCGTGGTTCTCCCAAAACGTGTGCCCCTCTGTAGCTCCTCTAGCAGGAAAGTCCAAGCCTCTGTGACTGCGAGCGTTTCCCGTGGAGGAAACGCGAGAGGTATTTGTGCACCTTCGCCTGGGTCAGGGGCGTGGCGGTAGGGCGGCTGTTAGCCCCGCTGTCCTCTGGGGAGCGTGGTTCTCCTGAAGCGTGTGCCCCTCTGTAGCTCCTCTAGCACGAAAGTCCTGGCCTCTGTGACTGCGAGCGTTTCCCCAACCAGAGTGTACATGATTGGGTCCGTACCATGAAAATAGCCTAAACCCTGGAGGAAAGCATAATTGTTAATGTTGAACGTTATGTTGGGCGCCTTTTTACAAATCACTAAAGGTTGTGAGAACTACTCCTGGCTAAACAAGATAAAGGTTGATTGCATCTAATGTGGGTTGCAGTGGTATGTTTCATACTATTGAGCCTTGAAGCCATAGTCTGCTCTCAAAAAATCTGGGAGAAAGGCCAAGCCTGTTCACAAATATAATCCACAAGTGGATACGTGAGCACATGCCCTCATTAAATAGATGCAGGCAGTACTACAGACAAATTCTCTGCAGTGAGGGCATTTACAACGAGTGTATGTTGATTTCTCAAACTTTGCTCAAGATTTTAGGGCTTTGAATTTTATTGAATAATAGGGAAATTATGGGTGCCCTACTTAGAACTGGTTAATCTCCACCGGTGTTGTGAGCAAGGCTGTAAAGTTGAATGCAAGTATGCCCGTCTTAGCAACGTGTCACTAAACACAGTGCGTTGTCCAAAGGGCCTGGAAGAAAGAGTCTTTACAGTTGCAACTGTATACCAGATGATGTGAAGTCTTTTAGACGTTAATCCGATAAATGTGAATAGAAAATTAGCCAAATCTGAAGTGTATTGAATTACTTCACGGACACAAACCCTAAAAGATGGTGTCACAATGATGTCATTTAACATGTCATGAAGGATACAACATGCAAAGTCATAAGTAGTGCATGGCGGGGGCGACAGTTATAATAGTTAGCTCAGTAAAGTACAACTGGTGAATTTTTATGTTTTTGAACTATGGGTTGGGTGACAAGAAAAAAGTACAATCGATCAAACAGATTGCTCCATTTTTTAGTTTTTTTTCCAATTTGCTCACCCTTTGAAGAGCAAATGGGTAGCACTTGGAAGATAGGCTGCTCCATTTTTCAGGCAGACAGGCCGGCACTAGGGACAGGAGAGAAACCAGTAGCCAAACCGAGTTTCATGGGGAGTTTAGCCGCTTGGTCGCCACACCTCTGGGTTAGGCTAGGGAGCTCCACGAGCCGGGCGAGGGGTCCTGCCATTTTGGAAGAGGGAAGAATGGTGCATATTGGGATGCCTAGATAAAACCTTCGCAAAAAGTGGTCATCACGTGTGAGGGAAACTGGTAGACTATTGGCTACCAATCGCATCCTGCCATGACGGTATTTTCTGAGCATAATTAGGGCACCCCTGGAACCATGAACTCAGATCTTGACTAAAGTGGAGAAAGACCGAAGGAGGACTGCCATCCGAATTTGCAGAACCTGGGCATGTCCTTGGAGTGCAGCTGGGACCTCCAGAGGACGAGTTATCGACCCAAGAAAGATTTACCTAAAACCATGATACTGCATGACTAGCAGTCCAATGGAGACTTGACCTCTGCCAGCACCGAGAGAACGTCACGGTGCTTTGACCCTGTGAACAAGACTGCCACACCCCCTTCGTAGAATGAGGTGTAGTCGCCGCAACACCCCCATCTACCACATCGCAACCACAGCATCCTTTGCGCATCTTTAGCATCCTTCGACCCTTGCATTCGGACCACTTCCATAAGTAAGCCCTGCAAAGGATAAAAGTGCCTTGACCTGCCTGAAGACTACTTCAGCTGCTGAGGGAACCTTTCCTGAGGACCTTGCTGATCTCCGAATTGATAGTAAAATACAATTTAAAAAATGTGGAATCCTGCCCTTTTAAATAAAAAGATTTTTATTAGGAGGGGGCATCTAGTACCCTTCCCCAACCCTTCTCTGGGCTCCAGGGACCCCATTCCCCTAGGCCAATTCACATATATACACAGAGGAGGGGACAGTGCAGCCCTCAATCACTGCCCCTTTTCTTGGCCCCGGGAAATCCCATCACCAGGACATTTGATTCCCCGCCCAGTAGAACGCAGGAAGGGAAGAATTCTGAACTCCTACCAGGCAGTAGCACACATCGTTCTCCCTGCCCCATGAGAGCATGGGCCAGGAAAGATAGAATTACTCCGTCAGGCAGGAACAGAGAGAAAAGCTACTTCTGTTGGGTGAGAGCAATGCCAACTCCTGCCACACCGCAATACTGAGACCACCTCAGTGGTAGTGGTCACAGTATCAGCATATTTATATGCAGCATGGGCTATTAGAGGGAAAGAATTACTGTAACTTCAATAACTCTTAGCAAATATCCATTTAAAATTTGCTAATTTTTACACCATTTTTTTAAACATTGTTACAATGTTTTATTGAATGTATTTTTATATAACAATTTAAGTGTCATGTCTGATTATGTATTATGTAAATGCATCCACATATATTAAAATGAACAATTTTTCTCTTTTAAGTGATGTAGGGCAAAGGTAAATTATTTATTTCGATCTGTCAAACTATAGACAAATTAGGTTTTGTATATCTTATCTCAGAAGTGCACAAGGCACAGGGTGCACTTCATTCAAAAGACATAATGCAAAGCTAGATAATGTTCAATACATTCAGTACAAAAATCAGAAAACCTGAAAACCACGTTCGTAGAGTTTGTCAAAGAATGTGAAGAAAAATCAGAACTTTGCAAGTACTGGGTAAATGTTATTTGTCTTAATTAGGTTCCTAGCATCATGAGCTGAGCCTGCGGTTGGGGAAACGAGGAGGAGAACTCCGATTGAGTTCATTGCGGATTGGCAATTACTACCCTAGAAGTTCAGAAGGCTCATGTTGCTAGGAACCTAATTAAGACAAATAATACAAATGGCATTTTTTCTGAGACATACTGCTATAGGTACATTGTAACCTATACTGCAGGTATATATATATATATATATATATATATATATATATATATATATTCTTTCCACCAAGTTGCCCTTGTGGAATGGTCGCACAGGTAAGGGTTACCGCTCAGCACGCCACAGGCAGCAGGAAGTCAGCAAACATTAATCCCTTTTGAAGCCATACGCGTTTCGAGCTTGAGAGCTCTTGTTCACTGGCAATGACGGGGGAAGCAAGCGTGTGTTTGAACATCTAATTTATTTCAATAGAAGTCCCGCCCCCGTGGGCGTTACCACACAGGCATTCTGGTCATGTTAGTTCCTGGGTGGAAAGACTCCATAGTTCGTGTACGCAAGTGCCTTGCTGCCTCCATCATTAAAATGTTCATCCCGGTTGGGAAAAGGTGATGTCAGCTTTGCCAGCCGCCTGCCAGTATCTCCTTGTGGCTCAGGCCCCCCGCCTTCCTATAAATGTCCAAATGCCGAACATACAGGATCCGCACTTCCGCGGTGGGACCATTCCGCGACCGGACCGGCCGCAATTTATTCTTTCCACCAAGTTGCCCTTGTGGAATGGTCGCACAGGTAAGGGTTACCGCTCAGCACGCCACAGGCAGCAGGAAGTCAGCAAACATTAATCCCTTTTGAAGCCATACGCGTTTCGAGCTTGAGAGCTCTTGTTCACTGGCAATGACGGGGGAAGCAAGCGTGTGTTTGAACATCTAATTTATTTCAATAGAAGTCCCGCCCCCGTGGGCGTTACCACACAGGCATTCTGGTCATGTTAGTTCCTGGGTGGAAAGACTCCATAGTTCGTGTACGCAAGTGCCTTGCTGCCTCCATCATTAAAATGTTCATCCCGGTTGGGAAAAGGTGATGTCAGCTTTGCCAGCCGCCTGCCAGTATCTCCTTGTGGCTCAGGCCCCCCGCCTTCCTATAAATGTCCAAATGCCGAACATACAGGATCCGCACTTCCGCGGTGGGACCATTCCGCGACCGGACCGGCCGCAATTTATTCTTTCCACCAAGTTGCCCTTGTGGAATGGTCGCACAGGTAAGGGTTACCGCTCAGCACGCCACAGGCAGCAGGAAGTCAGCAAACATTAATCCCTTTTGAAGCCATACGCGTTTCGAGCTTGAGAGCTCTTGTTCACTGGCAATGACGGGGGAAGCAAGCGTGTGTTTGAACATCTAATTTATTTCAATAGAAGTCCCGCCCCCGTGGGCGTTACCACACAGGCATTCTGGTCATGTTAGTTCCTGGGTGGAAAGACTCCATAGTTCGTGTACGCAAGTGCCTTGCTGCCTCCATCATTAAAATGTTCATCCCGGTTGGGAAAAGGTGATGTCAGCTTTGCCAGCCGCCTGCCAGTATCTCCTTGTGGCTCAGGCCCCCCGCCTTCCTATAAATGTCCAAATGCCGAACATACAGGATCCGCACTTCCGCGGTGGGACCATTCCGCGACCGGACCGGCCGCAATTTATTCTTTCCACCAAGTTGCCCTTGTGGAATGGTCGCACAGGTAAGGGTTACCGCTCAGCACGCCACAGGCAGCAGGAAGTCAGCAAACATTAATCCCTTTTGAAGCCATACGCGTTTCGAGCTTGAGAGCTCTTGTTCACTGGCAATGACGGGGGAAGCAAGCGTGTGTTTGAACATCTAATTTATTTCAATAGAAGTCCCGCCCCCGTGGGCGTTACCACACAGGCATTCTGGTCATGTTAGTTCCTGGGTGGAAAGACTCCATAGTTCGTGTACGCAAGTGCCTTGCTGCCTCCATCATTAAAATGTTCATCCCGGTTGGGAAAAGGTGATGTCAGCTTTGCCAGCCGCCTGCCAGTATCTCCTTGTGGCTCAGGCCCCCCGCCTTCCTATAAATGTCCAAATGCCGAACATACAGGATCCGCACTTCCGCGGTGGGACCATTCCGCGACCGGCAAAGCTGACATCACCTTTTCCCAACCGGGATGAACATTTTAATGATGGAGGCAGCAAGGCACTTGCGTACACGAACTATGGAGTCTTTCCACCCAGGAACTAACATGACCAGAATGCCTGTGTGGTAACGCCCACGGGGGCGGGACTTCTATTGAAATAAATTAGATGTTCAAACACACGCTTGCTTCCCCCGTCATTGCCAGTGAACAAGAGCTCTCAAGCTCGAAACGCGTATGGCTTCAAAAGGGATTAATGTTTGCTGACTTCCTGCTGCCTGTGGCGTGCTGAGCGGTAACCCTTACCTGTGCGACCATTCCACAAGGGCAACTTGGTGGAAAGAATAAATTGCGGCCGGTCCGGTCGCGGAATGGTCCCACCGCGGAAGTGCGGATCCTGTATGTTCGGCATTTGGACATTTATAGGAAGGCGGGGGGCCTGAGCCACAAGGAGATACTGGCAGGCGGCTGGCAAAGCTGACATCACCTTTTCCCAACCGGGATGAACATTTTAATGATGGAGGCAGCAAGGCACTTGCGTACACGAACTATGGAGTCTTTCCACCCAGGAACTAACATGACCAGAATGCCTGTGTGGTAACGCCCACGGGGGCGGGACTTCTATTGAAATAAATTAGATGTTCAAACACACGCTTGCTTCCCCCGTCATTGCCAGTGAACAAGAGCTCTCAAGCTCGAAACGCGTATGGCTTCAAAAGGGATTAATGTTTGCTGACTTCCTGCTGCCTGTGGCGTGCTGAGCGGTAACCCTTACCTGTGCGACCATTCCACAAGGGCAACTTGGTGGAAAGAATAAATTGCGGCCGGTCCGGTCGCGGAATGGTCCCACCGCGGAAGTGCGGATCCTGTATGTTCGGCATTTGGACATTTATAGGAAGGCGGGGGGCCTGAGCCACAAGGAGATACTGGCAGGCGGCTGGCAAAGCTGACATCACCTTTTCCCAACCGGGATGAACATTTTAATGATGGAGGCAGCAAGGCACTTGCGTACACGAACTATGGAGTCTTTCCACCCAGGAACTAACATGACCAGAATGCCTGTGTGGTAACGCCCACGGGGGCGGGACTTCTATTGAAATAAATTAGATGTTCAAACACACGCTTGCTTCCCCCGTCATTGCCAGTGAACAAGAGCTCTCAAGCTCGAAACGCGTATGGCTTCAAAAGGGATTAATGTTTGCTGACTTCCTGCTGCCTGTGGCGTGCTGAGCGGTAACCCTTACCTGTGCGACCATTCCACAAGGGCAACTTGGTGGAAAGAATATATATATATATATATATATATATATATATATATATATATATATATATATATATATATATATATATATATATATATATATATATTTCACTTTTGTAAATACATACCACTGTTTTTACATTGAAATACGTGAGTACGGTGGGGAAGTTGTGCACCCTGTCCTGAAGAAGGAGCTCAGTCTCCGAAACATGTCGACGCACACATGAGGTTCTGTCCATAATTAAGACAATATACCTCGCACTTCACTTCTTTTATTAGTACCAGCCCGGGGACCGAATTAAAGTTTTTTCCAGAGTTCCACAAGCCAGGCACTTTTTAATCTCACCCATCCCACCACTCACCCACTGCACTGTAAACATACCCTCACATGCACCATACACAGTCTACCACTATAAGTGCTCCCGCGTAGTCGTAGGACGCCGCATCCCGTAGAGGGGTGCGAAGACCCCAATGATGAAGCATGACACCAAGGGTCCTTTTGGTGTGTGAGGGGTATTTTAAAGAACACTAAGTGCTCCACACCACTGTGTGAACACTTCCCCTTTTGGGTGGATTCTTGTTGTTTATGTAATCAGACTAGGGAGTACGAATCCATCAGTGAAACTCTCTTTCCCTCCCACTGTTTTTTCACTTCTCAAATGTTCAACATTCTGCAAATATATCACAAGTGATTGGCGAAAAAAATAAAGTGAACTATAAAAATGTGTCTAAAAGAGGAGCGATAAACATTTTTTTTTTCATATTCAGATCAAAAACCTTGTTTGGTGTACACATAAAAGGGTTAAAAACCATTATTATTTGTTTCATTTCTATGTATGCTCGTAACAACAAGAGAGGAAGGGAACAGAATTGGCGCTCCTATCCCCCTCAAGGTAATTCAAAGAAAACAACAAAGGAGCGTCAAAAGATTTTGAGAAAAGAGCAAGCATGTAACAACACTCACATCTCAATCGGCTGTGAGGGAGACCTCTTAAGGTTATTCGGAAGGCCCTCACTCACCAACCTGGTTGGTGACATGCTTCATCATCGGGCCCCACCAGGAGTGGCCGAATGCCACCCTAGTGTGCTACAACGCCAGGTTACTGCGGAGCTGTTTTTTTTGTGAAGTGTGATTTTTAGAGTGATTTAAAAATGTACCAATTGTGTCAAAAAGAGTAATTTTAATAGTTTTGCCAATTGGACATAAATAAAGTAAAAACAATGGTGTGGGATAAAGGACCAAAATTAAAAATCCAGATTTATCCTGTGTTGTTGGTCAACAAGTTTCTGCCTCAATGATAGTGGTATATCGGGCATTCGTCAGGACCAGTGAAGTGAACAAGTGTATGATAATAAACCCCGGTGGTATGGGCGCGCTAAGGCCCACCTTAGCCTGGGGTACAAGTGTTAAAAAAAATATATCAAAAAACACGGTCTCTAGATTCCGATTTATTGGAGTGGAACCAAGTTTATTCTGTCAAACATAGACAAAGACAGACAGACAAGACATAGAAAAACAAATATAATTAGATATATCAATATCTGTTGTCATAAAGGTAAAAACAAGAACATGCTACAGTGCTCTAGGGATGTGCTAGTAGCCATAACAAATCCAAAGGTGAACTGAGTGACCATGCGCACATACAGGATAATATTGACCCTGTGAAGCTGTCGGGACATCTGTCCCTGACAGACTTAGTTTGATGGTCATAAGGAAGTGGCAGTAAATGGTGACTATTATGCCCAGTATATCGCTACAAAATAAACGGTGTCTAAACTAGAGGTAGATTAGCTGTATTGCCACAGTGTTCATGGGAAAAAGCGTAAAGTACAGGTAAGTATAAAAACGTCCTTACAAAAAGTGCTAATCGTTCAAGCACCATGGGTCTCAGGGGGGGTGGTAGCAATTAGGCACACCCTGCAACAAAAGAAACACATGCCAGAGTTGGCTACTGCATCAAAAAGAAGAAGAAAAGTGGTACTTATCTTCCGAGCTTCATACTCACGCCCTCTATGCTAGGCAGCCGTTCGGTACCTAGATGAACCCTTGAATGTCTGGACCCCGAGGATTGGCGTCTCCACAGCGTTCAGGGTTAATATAGGAAGAAGGACTGGATTTGCGCGCCCGCCAGCTCAAGTGAAAGGTGGGCGTGGAAGGCGTTGAAGATGCATCATGTCCGCCGATAGGCTGTGATCGCGGTCATGTGATCGGACAATGAGCCAATCATATGCTTCCATAGAAAACCGGCGTGTTACCCGGCTTATGTGTTTAGCGTTGGCATAGCAACCCTAAATAGGGAGCCAACGGATAATAAACACACGGAACGAGCAAATGTGAAGAATAGATTATGGAACGTATCCAAAACGAGGGTTCATCTAGGTACCGAATGGGTGCCTAGCATAGAGGTACTTGAACGATTAGCACTTTTTGTAAGGACGTTTTTATACTTACCTGTACTTTACCCTTTTGCCCATGAACACTGAGGCAATACAGCTAATCTACCTCTAGTTTAGACACCGTTTATTGTGTAGCGATATACTGGGCATAATAGTCACCATTTACTGCCCCTTCTTTATGACCACCAAACTAAGTCTGTCAGGGACAGATGTCCCGACAGCTCCAAAGGGTCAATATTATCCTGTATGTGCACATGGTCACTCAGTTCAGCTTTGGGTTTGTTATGGCTACTAGCACATCCCTAGAGCACTGTAGCATGTTCTTGTTTTTACCTTTATGACAACAGATATCGATATATCTAATTATATTTGTTTTTCTATGTCTTGTCTGTCTGTCTTTGTCTATGTTTGACAGAATAAACTCAGTTCCACTCCAATAAATCAGTGTTGTTGATATTTTTCTTTTAAACACTAGAACCCCAGGCTAGGGTGGGCCTTAGCACGCCCATACCACCGGGGTTTATTATCATACACTTGTTCACTTCATTGGTCCTGACGAATGCCTGATATACCACTATCATTGAGGCAGAAACATGCTGACCAACAACACAGGATAAATCTGGACTTTTAATTTTGGTCCTTTATCCCACACCATTGTTTTTACTTATGTCCAATTGGCAAAACTATTAAAATTACTCTTTTTGACACAATTGGTACATTTTTAAACCACTCTAAAAATCACACTTCACAAAAAAACAGCTCTGCAGTAACCTGGCGTTGTTGCACACTAGGGTGGCATTCGGCCACTCCTGGTGAGGCCTGATGATGAAGCATGTCACCAACCAGGTTGGTGAGTGAGGGCCTTCCGAATAACCTTAAGAGGTCTCCCTCACAGCCGATTGAGACTGAGTGTTGTTACATGCTTGCTCTTTTCTCAAAGTCTTTTGACGCTCCTTTGTTGTTTTCTTTTCATTTCTATGTATGCCTCTTCTTCCTCTATTATAGCCCACATTTTATAAAATGGCAGAGAGGTTGCCCTGAGGAGGTATTTTCTGTATCTATAAGACTACTTGACCCCCAAAACATACATTTTGACACCAAAATGAAGTATATAGGTCTCATGGTTCCTGAAATATTACACTATCACTGAACCACATCCGCCATTTTTTAAAATGCCGTTCAGAAATATTCAGCCTGGATCAACAATGTCTACCCAAACTAAATTACTTCTCTAATAATCGAAAAACACAAATACAAAATGAAAATCTCTGGACTTGTTTTACGGAGGTATAGCAGAGGGCCGGGATGATCTTTCGTCTGAAAATTTCATAGCTAGAAATTCATCACTACGCAAGGCACTGCACTGTCCCCTGAAAAGCTTGGGATCTTTACGGCTACCTTTACGCTTAGAGTGGATTGTGCCATATGCAACAGTTTCTACGGTTAGGGCTGCCATGCTTTGGAATACTCTGCCGAACGCCATGCAACAAATCACCTCCGAAACCATTTTTAGGAAATCAATTAAAACTTGGCTTTTTAATCTGGAGTAACCTGCTGGACTTTCTGCTGCTCACAGGTCATCCTGCAAGCCACCTGTTGCTATAGCGCCGGGACACCTCCTAGGAGGTAGCTGTTTGCGCTCTATAAATCACAGTATTATTAATATTTCTACTTTGAACAATTGCACATCAGTGTAGAAGTTAACTACATATAAATATAAAAAGTCATCTACCAAGTTCCCACACAATTATTTCACTGACTCAAAAAGTGGATGGACAACCAAAGGGGTCAACAGAAGAATCCCTACCAATGTACACCCTGAAAGTAAGGCCATATCCACTATTACTCTCGGACAGCATTTGTGTCTCAATTCCATAGAGTACCCTCTTGTTAGGAATATACACCTAATAACCAAACGCCCCTTGAACAGCACCAAAGACTCATCCACATCTATTATCTTTCCTGGAAAATTGATCTCTGAAAAGCAATCTACAAAACGATCACAGATAGGCTGAATCTTGGGAGATCAGAGTGATTTTATTTATTTGTTTAGCAGAGTTTTACATAGAGCAAACTTGACCCGAATTAGGTATCACTGCTGTCTTTTCGTAAGAATCTGAAGACCTGGCTATTCTCAGCATAGTTCGGTCGGGCTCCGCACGGTTCTTCCGACCGCGGCAACACAGTCAATTAGCGCCAAGACGCCTCCGGGCATTCGAGCGCTCTATAAATCCAGAAATCAAATCGTATCAGAGCGCTTTATACAGCACCAGTTGTATTACATGAGGACACATTAATTCTTGCTAGGCACGGGGAGAATAAGTGATTTGCCCAGAATCACAGGATGTTCAGCGTCATTGCCGAGACTCGAACCCAGTTCCCCAGAATCAAGGTTGACCGCCCAAGCCGTTAGGCCAACTCCTCAGCCCAATCCTGATCCTGTGGCAATGTTGAAACATTATCAATGAAATGCAGCATCCGAAGCAGAAGCAAATACCGACCACGACTCATGGTTGCAGGAAATATAGCAGTTGCCATCAAGGGACTAGTAGTCCAATATGGAGACAGTGATGGTTTCCTTATCAATCCCATCAAAACAGTTAAACACCAGAATAGCTCTGCAGTGTGGCTTAAGTCTGGCACTGCTGTCACTCAAAACGGCTTAGCATACTAATTAGACTGGTCAATAATTTCATCAAAAAATACATTGGCCATAAGCCAATGAAAGAAATTTATATGCAAAACGTTTGCAGTATTGACTACACCCTGCAACACCACTAAAGTCAGGAAACCCAGGCTGCATTGTGTTTGGGGCAACCCAGAGTTCAGCACTTCCAATGGGAACCCTTTCACCCCAGGCTGCAATACAGATTCTGCTTGCTGCACTATCCGAATATCGGTGTCCTCCTCTAAAAAGAGGCACTTCCTCTGCAGTGATAATTACTTCATCATCAGAGGACTCCTCTCGGCCAGAACATTTCCAGCCAGAATCTTGTACTTCGTCCTCTGCCTTAGATTCAGTCAGTCACAGAAAGATGCTAAGAGTAAAGGGGGCAAGGGGAGGCATATGCAGCATAAGGGCTGGCTCGCACACCAGAGTTACATGCAGTGTAGGAATGTTTTGAGGTTCATTCAGCCTTTAGGTCAACCGGATCTGCCAGGGCAAAGTCTTGAGAAGCTAAAGACGATGCAGAAGTCACTGAAGTCTAGATAGTGTTAACTTTTGGGACTTGCGGGAATTGTTCAAGTAGGTACCTTTTGTTCAGAAAGTGTGGAATATTCTGCTCATCAGTAGCCCTCTGTTCCTTGGCATTAGCTCCTTTATTACATCATGTAGAGGGAGATCATAAACCATGGAAGACCTATACTGTGTGCAAAACCCTTTCTCATTCAGGGTTTTAGGCTCAAAATCGATGACCTCTCTTATCTTTATCAACATGTCTGAAAAAGGTTTCCCCTGGACATATCCTGATCATTATCCATGTCCCCCTTCAGCTTCTTGTTATGAGGATCATATAACACATCCTCAACCACCTAAAAAATAATAGACTGGAGGTCAAATTTAGAAATCTGGAGCAAACCCCCCCCCCTCCTTATCCACCTCCAAGGACTGCATATGCTTTATTTTCTGTGACGCTTTTTCCCCAGCACAGGCAGGTGACCCGTCCCAAGATTACATTATAGTGCTATGAGAAGCAGAAAGTCAGAAGTGCTAAGGCCATTTCCTATTTATATCTGGTCTAAACAACCAAATCTGAGGCCCCACAAGATTTGGCAGCTTAAAAAATTGCCTTCCGCGTGGTTGTGTATACATTCAAAGATACTGCCGCAGGTTCAGAGTGTTGCCAGAACTCCAAGCACCTGAACAGCCCACTCACAGTCCACCTGACATGCTCCCTGTCCCAGCCTTGCACATGAACGAGGACAGTTGCGGGCGGTGCACATTAATCCCACTGAAACGGGGACAGCGGTAAGATAAAAAAATAACTTTAATATACAAATAAAATTGAAGTAATAAGGGAAACAAATGAAAGCGCGTCGTACCTGTCTCAGACAAGACAAAAACAGGAATGGGGGAGGGAGGAGCCTTAAAATGCTATTAAAATAGAAACAGGACTGGAGGGGCGGAGCTTGCCGCATCGCAAGATGGCCACGTAACTGAAAAGCTCCATGAGCGATCAGCACCACACGCCACTTATCCTAACAATCGGCATCGCTGCTCGAACGTTTTCTACAGTTTCGGATAGTGCTGCACAAGACCTCTATGCCGACATCTTTCTTGAGGTGGAGACTGCCCCAGAACGGACTCTACACGCTGCGGGCCTTTGTTGCGGGGGAGAGGGGCTGCCACGTCCTCTGATCTCCCTGGTCTGGGCTCATTGTATCGGCTGCCGTTGTCCATTGGTGCCCATTGATTTCCCCCCTCTGCGAAGCTGTGTCCCTACCACTGCCGACAAATGCCGCAAACGCTAAGACTCAGCTTACTGTCTGCCGCACCTGGCGCCGAGGTAGACCCCTGCAGGGGCTCACGGCCTGAGTAGATCCTGCTCTGCGGGGCAGAGGAGTACAGAGACAGCCCGGTGAGATGACCTGGTGCGCGTCCAGGCGGCGGAAGACGATTGAGGCCCGTGCCGGGTTAGCCCGCTAGACCCGGGACTTCACCCGCACAATAGTCACAGTGAGCTGATGCAGTTGTGCCTGCGGGGATTGGCTGACTCCCGCGCTGGGCCCCCCAGAGAACTGCGCTCTTTGGCACTCTACCAATTACGCCTCCCTGCCTGCCCGTCTCGCACACTGCAGCGGAAGCACCTCGCTCCCTTCACCTGAGAGAGCCTCCCCTGCCTACCAGTTGCGGCGGCCTGTGGGTTCCTGGGGTTCCCTCGTAGCCTGAAATCGGACCGGCGCCCTTGCTGCAGCAAACTGTGGAGGCACCGCTGTCTCCCGAGGCGTACTGCCCCATTGGGATGAGACTGCTCTGGCCGGGGCCTACCGCCCTGTTAGGGGGTGCCCACTCAGGAGGAAGCGGACCTGACAAGGACTGAAGTGCCAGGGCAGCGCACGCCCGGCCGCTGAAAGAAAGCTTGAGAGTCCAGGTTTGGGACGCTGTTTTGAATGTGGCTGCTCATCATCAAGCCAAACCCAAACCCCAACACTCCCTTAAGACAGAGGTAAACTCAACACTCTCTTAAGGTGAGGTACCTTTCACCACTGCACCTTTAAAACACGCACACTTTGCACAGCACTCCCCCTTTGGAGGCAAAAGACAAGTTCAGGTGCTTTGAAATAACACACACGTTTATTAATGAACGGTAGGCCAAATATATATTAGTAAATGCAGATTCATTAGTATCTAACACTTTTAAATGAACAAGTAAAATGAAATGTAGGGACTCTCTCTCTTCTAGAATAAGGCTTGGGGTTTATTACACAATGCTCTCTAAACAAAGGCTATCTCAGATACCAAATGTATTAGATTAAAAAATATGTAGCAAACTTATAATCTAAAGGCATGAATCAATAACTGAGCAAACTATAATACTGATTAATAAACAAGCATTAACTGATATAAGATAAGACACACTGGACATCCTGCAAGAGATCAGAAAGATATGTATAGATGTATATACATACATACACACACACACAATAGAGGATTACTCTGGATGTGCACCTCCCACGCCACAAAGAAAACACCTCACAATGGCAACAGCCAAAAAACTCAGTACAGCATCTGATGCATACACTGCCCACTTCCGGCCGGGGGAAGTCTTCACACAGCCGGGGATCAGAGCTCAGCAATCAGGGTTCAATCTGAGATAGACACGTCTGCCCTAGCTCGGATTCCAAACTCCCAATCTCTCAGCCTGCAACCCTCAGCTTTAAACACACTAGAAGATTCGCGAAAGACCTCCTCACACCGCCGGAGGAATTTTACCAGAACTGGCCAAGGTCCAAGGCAAGCATCCCCTGGCATTAAGGTTCTCTCAAGTCTCTTTCTCCAATCTCACTCTTCCAGCCTCTATCTTGACGAAGCTCTCACAAGGCCTTCCAGAGTACACTAAACAATCACTAGAAAAATAGAAAGACCTTGAATGTGAATAACCCAAACAACTTACAAGCACCTCTGTGAACGCAGTAGCAAGGCAGAGTCAGACAGCAAAAAGATATGAAGCCATTTCAAAGCCAATCGTAAGAATCTACAATTCTCACCAATGCACAATACAATACATATTCCCACACGCTCTACTCTTGGCAAGACTGTTCCACTCTGTAACAGCTCCCACTGAATGACAGCAAGATTACAGGACGGAAGAGAAGCTGCCCATCCTACATTAAGGCTAGGATAAAATAACACACTAAAGTCAGTTAAAATGGTGTTGGTTGAGGGTCATCACAGGGTGCCAAAATCACAAGAGTGGCTCTTTTATTACAGACGCGACTGAGTCTGCTGACCTGGCGCCCTGTGTTACTGGGCCTTCTGCATCGTGTGTCTGAAGTTGAGGCCTAAGTGAGGAAATAGACCTTTTCAGGGTCCAGTGGCTGAGGACGCTGCGCCTTAACGAACCCTGCCCTACCAATCGCTCTCCTGCGGCGGGGTTTTCACCTTCCTCATCTGTATACTGTCACAGAGGAGACCTCGGCATGCTTCCTCGGGCTCCTGAGTTGGGGGGGAGAGTCTGCAGTCCCTGATGACACAGATACTGTCGAGGGGATCGGAGGTGTTCATGTGAAGGCCGGCTTCTCTGTTGGGCTTCCATCGGAGGGGTTGCCCGCCGACTTTGGGCTGTACATTGGAGATCCATTGACTGAGGTGTGCCGGGACTCCCTGTTGGGGTCTGCGGGCGGCACCCGCCACAACAGATGCTTCACCGTTATTGGAGTATAGGGTGGGGGGTTTGTTGGGTTGTTTTAGATTATGTTTTTGTCAGCAAGTCACCCTTCATTGCTACACTACTAGACCACTGGGCTCGTACCACACATCCTTTTCTGCACCTTTCCTCTCCATCAGGCTTATCAATGGCTGGTTCACCTGAGGGGGCCCGGGATTACCTTGAGACTCTCAAAGTGGTAAGCTGAAATGTCAGGGGTGCCCTGGACAAAATCAAGCAAGGGCAATTCTCCAATACACTAAGAGGGCCCATAGTGACATACTTATGCTACAGGAAACTCATCTTATGGGCTCAAGGGTGCTCTGCTTCCAGAGATATGGTTACACACAGGTGTTCCATCCCGGCTTTATACGAGGGTCACGGGGGTGGCGATTTTAATTCCCCGCTGTGTCCTATACACACACATTAATACGTGGGTTGACACATAGGGGCGTTATCTGTTTCTGCAGGGCACAATCAGGGAGGAACCAGTGGTGTTGGGATGTGTTTATGCCCCTCTTCCACTATCCTGGGTACTGGTTGAGCGGCTCATGGCCCTATGGGTGGATATGCCGGATGGCCCATCAGTGATAGGGGGGGACTGGAAAGATGTTTTGGACGTGGCCTTGGATCGCTGGAGATCCGGGGAGGGCGCGGTGGCTAACCAGGTCACGAAACTCTCCACATTGGTATCTGGGATTGACTGGGTAGATCCCTGGTGCCGGATGCATAGCCAGGCCCAGGGCTACACCTATCTTTCTGCGGTACACAATTCCTTCTCTCGTCTTGATTATCTTTTTGTTTCACGTGCGGTTTCAGCTCAGGTGGTAGAGGCAGATATTCTTCTAAGGGGTCTGTCCGATCACTCTCCGATTACTCTTGCGCTGTGGATGGGTTGGGCAGGGACGCCCTTCCGATGGCGTCTCTCGACGTGGAACCTGCAGAAGACAGATAATAGGGAGTGCCTTGAGAGCGCGCTGGATCAGTACTTGTCGCTTAATGTGGGGTCGGTCTCGGAGGCTGAACCTATATGGGAGGCGATGAAGCCTACCCTGCAGGGTTTGGACATTTCCTTCCGTGCGGCAGCTCTTAAGGTTTGGAGGGAGGCCCTGCTACAGACTGAGACAAATATTGGTGAACTTGAGCATCGTAGTCGAAGTGGGGGGGGACACCATATACGGCGGCAGTTGCTACTGGCGCAACAGAATTATGTTGCCCTTCTCATGGATGAGGCCTGCCATGCCTGATTGGCCACAGGCTCCCGAATCAATCAATGGGGGGATAAATCTAGTAAGATGCTCCACAGACTTTGCCAGTGGTTGTTTCATTCTCAAACTCTTCCTGGGATAGTGGGTCCAAATGGAAGGCCTCTTACAGACTCCATAGAGATAGACAAAAGCTTCTCTACATATTTTACAGAGCTGCACGCCCCCAAAGAATGTTTCTATGAGGACGAGATTGGCCGGTTCCTGGATGACCTCTGCCCTCGGGCTTTGTCTGACGAAGTGAGCATGGAGCTAGATCTCCCGCTCACGGAGGAGGAATTGGGCGCAGCTCTGGGAGACCTTAATTCGGGCAAGCCGCCGGGGCCTAATGGGTTCCCCTGCGAGTTCTTGAAGACATTTTTTTTGCATTTAGGACCCCACTATCTTAGGTGGTGGAGGAGTCTTGTGAGCGGGGTTGTCTTCCACAGGATTGGAGACCCGCTGAAGTGGTGGTATTACATCAACCAGGCAGACCCCAGATCGACATGCTTCCTACTGCCCCACCACGCTCCTCGATGTCGAAGCCAAAATATTGGCCAAGACGCTGGCTAACCGCCTGCAGGCCCACATCACCACTCTTGTCCATCCGGATCAATCCGGGTTCATGCCCCAGAGGGCGGCTCGGCACAATATACGCCGCGCACAAGTGGCTATTGCGGCCGTTAGGGAGCGGTGTGACCAGGTGGTGTTATTACTGGCAGATATGGACCAGGCATTTGACTCCCTTAGCTAGGTGCACCTCTTCGCTCTGCTACGTAGATTGAACTTCGGCCCGCGCTTCATGTCCTACTTGTCTCTGCTCTACACTGATCTTACTGCATCAGAACAGGTCACAGGCGCGGTTTCCTCCACCTTTTCCCTTGGGCGCTGCACCCGGCAGGGTTGTCCGTTTTCCGTGGTCTCCCTATCTATTTGCATTGGGGGTTGAACCATTGGTTGCCTGGGTAGGTATGGATGCGCCAGTGACAGGCTTCGAGTGTGATCACGGTTTGTCAGACCGCATTACATTGTATGCCGACAATGTGTTATACTTTCTTACAAATGTGGATACGACCAGTCCATGACTGCTTCGCATTATGCAGCTCTTTCGGGAATCATCTGGCCTTTATCTGATTTAAAGCAAATCTACGCTATGGCTTCTCGGATGTGGGCGCTTGGGCTGAGTCGGTCCGGGTGGTTACTGATGGACTGAAGTACCTTGGGGTATTCCAGTCGGACTCTTCCGCGGTGGCTTGGGAGAGGAACATGGCTCCGGTCTGGGAACATGTTCGGGAGGATTTGAAGGTCTAGTCGCGCATGCCGTTGTCTATCTATGGTCGGTGGGCCATATTTAAGATGTTCGCGCTTCCTCGCTTACTGTACCAATTGCAGAATTATCCATACCCGATCCCCCCTTGATGGTTTAGGCAGGTGAATTCGGCATAGGGGCAATTTCTATGGGCAGGAGGAGTGGTAAGAGTCACTCTGCAGACAGGTTTCCTATCTACGTATAGCGCTGGCTTGGCGACATCAGATATCTTGTCCTACAATATGGCCTCACATTTACTCAACCTAAACGAGTGGTGGAATGGGGGTCGGGATGACCCAGCCTACGCTGTTGAGCGGCGCCTCGTGGGGGGATCTCTCTCTTCACACGATCCTATATTCTGCACCAGTACGTAGGGCTCTGCCATCGGTGACTCAGGTGGTCTTCCAGGTTTGGCGACCGGCATTGCGTCGGATAGGGTGGTTGAATACACTGACCCGGGAGACCCCCTTATGGAACAATGGTCGTCTGCCACAGCTAGCTGCATTATCGGGGTTTCGGATCTGGGACAATATTGGCATTTCTACCCTCTGGGATGTCATGAGGGGGCTAATCCTGAAGTCCTTCCAAGACCTACAAAACGAATTTCAGATGCCTAAGTCCCAATTTTATAAATACCTCCAATTTCGCCAGGCCCTCATCCCTAGTCTGGAGGGCCTAGAGTCACTGGTGGTATTCAGTCCGGTGGAAGCCAAATTATTTATGGGGGGATCTTCAAGACCACAAAATATCTAAGATCTATCAGTCTCTAGTAACACACAGCTCCCACACATTGCAAAAACTTAGAGAGACTTGGGGTGGCGTGGCCTGGCGCTGGCGAAGATGGCCGCCTAAAGAAAGAGCTCCGCTGGGGACGAGCCCCAAAACCGTGCAATCCGACATAACTCTTACATTGGTGTGCCCAGAATACCCGCAGCGCTGTCGGAACGCCATCAGACAAGGTCGCTGCAAAATCCGATCAAAAAAGCACCTGTTTCGCCCTGTTTCCGGACTCCGAGCTGGGGCGAGGATTGCTGGCGAAGGCCCCGTGCGAGGATCGGGAGTGGGCTGTAGGCCCGCCCTTTGTGGACCAAACACAATTGTGTGCCCTCCCAGGTACGGACCGGCGGCATCTCCCTCCTCCCCCCCTCAGCAACGACCTGCGGCCCGCCACTGTCTGCAACAAGGTCTGCCCGGGCCTCGGCGATTACTGTGGGGGCAGGGAATCCACTACCTCGAAGTCCCCGGATATCAGCCTACACGCCGCAACAACCCAGGAAGGACAGGCATATTGCGGCCTACGCCATTCTCCTCATTTTGCATCTCACGGCCTTGCTCTGGGTGCGGGACTGGGGCAGCGGACCCAAGCTCCTTCTGCCCTCCCCCCAACGGCCGTATCAGCAATGGCAAAAAACACAGTTGATGGACAGAATGTAGAACAATGTCATACATTCACCCCAGTACAAGGTTCTGGGCCTAAATCCATCATTTTTTTGCACTCCACACCACCCTGGGTTAGACACTGGCTATATGCAAATCAGCTCTGACCCTGTGCCTCATGGGAACAGTCCAGTCCGAACTACCAAGCCATGTCTTTCCCAGACCGGAATCAAGCATCCAAGGACCGGTTTCTGGCTATCAGCCTTCATCAGCCTGGATAGCTTGACTCCAGTGGTGTGGAGAGCCTGGGACTCCCGTCTGAGCATACCCAGCCCACTCGGGGTGAAAAATGCAAAAAACACAGTTGATGGACAGAATGTAGAACAATGTCATACATTCACCCCAGTACACGGATCTGGGCCTAAATCCATCGTTTTTTTGCACTCCACACCACCCTGGGTTAGTGTCAAGAAGGCCGGATGGATCCACAGGAGTCGCTGCTGAATCCCAACGCCCCACCACCTCAGGAGCCACCCGACAATAGATGTCAGGGTAACCACTGAAGTAGGGGGGAAAGGGGTAGTGGAGAAAATAATAAAAGACAAGAGAGACTGCCTCCATGTGAACAACGACACACTTCTAGTTGGTCCTCTGGGTCTTGGTGCGATACCTGTAGGGAAACACTATCATATAACACGAGCATACAACCTTACATGAGATTTACTTTTTTCCTCTATGCTTTAATATGGCTTACCCATGAACCTTAGGCAATGGCTGCTCTCTTCCTGGATTATCAACTGTGAACTTGACTTTCTTTTGACCTACACAAGTACAGTACCGTTAGTATTCTTTAATACTTGACGTGACTCTGAATACCTTATTAATTCTGAAAATAAATACCTGTCACAATTGAAGAATCCTTTGTAACTTGTCATCTGTGGTAGCACGTATTAACAGTTCTGATATGTATCAATATTGAAGAACCCTAACTATGTGTAAACTATAAATCAATATCTGTCAGACGCGTTGGTTCACTCTGGAACTTTCAAATGATAAGTCTCTGAACTATGAAGGAGAAAACTGGGTTAACAGTCTGGAATTTGAAACTTGAACTTAGCTTTGTGTGTCCCACGTAGCGCATGCGATAACTGGATACTAGACGATAACGAAGGAAAACGCCACTCTGACTCACGGAGCTCTTTGAACTCTGACTCACGGAACTCTTCGAAATTCACTCAGGATCCGTGAACGGCTTCAGTTGAAGTGCGCAGTTTGTTAACAGAACGCGCGCCTCATCTGCAGCGCTCCTCGCGCGCTGCGGAACACTAGACCGGCCACTTGGCCATGTCTCGACGCTCCAGCCATGTTGGTACAACTATTCTGAAGCGCTGTTAAACACTGTTTAAGGAATGTTACTGACACCACATGTCTTCTGTGCAAACGCGAGCCTTTATATCGCGCTTGTTTTACCAACGTCTTTTTAGATTTCTTTTTATTATGTTGAATGGCAGCCAGACAGGTCTTGACAGTACCTCCCTCCAAAACAGCTCCCCCCAACTTTGGTTTCTTAGGAAACGTTTTGTGGAAGATTCGAATTAATCTTGGGGCATGCACATTCGACGAAGGTTCCCAAGATCTTTCCTCAGGACCGTAACCTTTCCATTCAACCAAGTAATACAGTTTCTTTCTAGAAATCTTGGAGTCTAATATTCTGCTCACTTCAAACTCTTCACCAGAATCTACCTCAATGGGGGGGGAAGTCGCCTTTAATCTAACATTTTTTGGATTCTTTTTTAGAAGTGAAATATGAAAGGCTGGGTGAATCTTCAGCGATTTGGGAAGTTGTAATTTAACTACCACCGGATTTATGATCTTTAAAACTTTGAATGGACCAATAAATCGTGGTTGAAACTTCCTATTTCCTTTTATTCGTAAATGCTTGGTGGATAACCATACTTCCTCACCCACCTCAAAACTTGATCCTACTCTTCTTTTTTTATCTGCTTGTCTTTTGTATGACTCCTTAGCCTTGATTAAATTCTTCTGAGCCTTGTCATAAGCTACTCTTAAGTCTGTCATGACTGTGGTGATTGCAGGCATTGTGTCCTCCTTTTGACCCAACACCAATCTCGGATGCCTACCTGAATTAAGATAGAATGGGGTATAACCAGTGGAATCGTGCACAGCGTTATTATAGGCAAATTCTGCCGACCACAGCAACTCGGACCAGTTACCCTCCTGTTCCAACAGATTGAGTCGTAAGTATTGTTCTAATTCTTGATTAACTCTCTCCGTTTGACCATCCGTCTCGGGATGATAACTGGTCGAGAAGCGCGTGTCAACCCCTAGGTTGTGCATGAATTTTTTCCAGAATTTTGATATGAATTGGGTACCCCTATCTGATATGAGGATTTGAGGAATTCCATGAGCTCGCACTATATGTTGATTGAATAACTGCACTAACTGAGGTGCGGTGGGAACAGCTTTTAAGGGAATGAAGTGTCCCATCTTAGAGAATGAATCAACTAACACCAAAATAACTGTGTGAACCAAGCTCGGAGGAAGATCTACAATTAAATCCAAGGACACTGTATGCCATGGACCTGGAGCATTAGGTAGTGGCTGCAACAATCCCTGTGGAGCACTTCGACTAGGTTTCCCTTTAATACACAATTCGCAGGTTGACACATACTGTCCCACTTGAGCCGCCATGCCAGGCCACCAGAAATGTCGTTTTAATAACTCCAAAGTCTTTTTAACTCCCTTATGACCAGCCAGACGATCATCGTGACAACTCCTCAAAGCCTTTTCTTGCATTTCTTTAGACGGAAGATACAATTTACCCTCATAAAAAGGAAGACCACTGACCAGTGTTTTTTTGTTGTCTGACGTGGCCCAATCAGTAAGTTCTGTGGAGTAATTCTTCAAAATTTCCTCTGTGAGTTCTTCTAACTGAATGATTCCAATTATCTTCTCTAGCGGAATGATTAACTCTGGAAGTGGTGATTTAGTTTCTTCTGAAGAATTCAACCTGGACAATGCATCGGCCTTGCCATTTTGTGCCCCAGGTTTGTAAGTAATCACAAAATCAAACTCTGAGAAATACAATGACCATCTCAGTTGTCGTGGCGTGAGGGTTTTTGCCGATTTTAAAAACTGCAAGTTGCGATGATCAGTAAATACAGTCACACAATGCCTGGCTCCCAAAAGATAATGACGCCAATCTTGAAAGGCCTCCTTCACCGCTAACAGTTCCTTGTCGGCAATGGAATAATTGCATTCTGGTTCAGATAATTTTCTTGATCGGTAGGCTACGGGGTGAAGCTGTCCTGTGTTTTTATCTCTCTGAGACAATATTCCCCAGTAGCAAAATCTGACGCATCAGTTTCCACGTAAAAGGGTTGTTCAGCATCTGGATGTTTCAAAATGGGAGCTGTAACAAACGCCTTCTTTAGAGTCTGAAATGATGTTTCCGCTTCTTCCGACCATTCAAACTTCTTCCCTTTTTTCAAGAGTCGTGTGATAGGTGAAACCTTATCCGAAAAATTGGGTATAAACCTTCGATAAAAGTTTGCAAACCTAATAAAACTCTGAATCTCCTTCACACATTTAGGCGATGACCATTCTTGAATGGCTTGAACCTTGGAATCATCCATTTCGACCCCCTCGGCTGACAACACGAACCCCAAAAATTCCACTCGATCAGCATGGAAAGAGCATTTTTCCAGTTTAACATATAGATGATTCTCGAGTAACTTCTGCAACACTGACCTTACATGCTGCACATGCTCTTGGACATTGTTCGAAAAAATCAAAATGTCATCGATGTAAACTACAGCCACTTGATCCAAAAATTCTCGCAAAACATCGTTAACGAAGTGCTGAAAAGCAGCAGGAGCGTTGCTCAGACCATAAGGCATCACTTGGTACTCAAACAAGCCGTATTTGGTCCGAAAGGCTGTCTTCCACTCGTCGCCCTCAGCTACTCTTACCAAATGGTACGCCCCACGTAGGTCAAGTTTGGTATAAATTTTGGCTCCTTTGACTTGATCCAGAAGCTGGGAGATCAATGGAAGTGGGTATCTATTCTTAATGGTGACTTGATTCAGGGCCCTATAGTCGATGCAGGTCCGAAGAGTGCCATCCTTCTTAGGTCGAAAAAACAGAGGAGATGACACTGGTGACTGCGATGGTCGAATGAATCCAATCTTCAAATACTCATCCAAATATTGTTTCAGGTATACATTCTCCGCTTCAGTCAACGCGTAAATGCGACTGCAGGGTAATACCGCTCCTGGTTCAAGTTCGATCTTACAATCGTATTCCCGGTGAGGTGGAAGTCTTTCAGCATTTTTTTTGTCGAACACACTAGCAAGATCATGATACTCCTTGGGTATTTCTTGAGTCACAACCGAACAAATGCTGAGGGTAAGTTGAGCGAGCTGAGATGCCGGGGATTCCTCTGTTTTCTGATTAGTTCTGGAGAAACAATTCTTTATACAATGTTCAGAATCCATCTTCACAGTTCTTCGTTCCCAATCAATGGTAGGATTGTGTTCAGACAACCATGGCAACCCCAATATTAATTGAAATTGCGGGGCGTCTATTAAATTGAATCTTATAAATTCTCTATGTCCCTGCAATCCGACCAATTCCAAGGTTTCCGTCTCATTCACTATGGGCCCTGAAGTAAGGTTAGTACCATCAACAGCTTTTACCACTTCTGGATGTTTCTTCTTAACGAGCCTTAACCCAATTTCCTGTGCATACTGCAGATCACAAAAATTGCCTGTGGCACCAGAGTCAATCATGACGGATACTTCCTTGATTTCTTGCAACCCAAATCTCACTGAGAATGAGATTGTGAGATGTGGTGCAGACGACTAAGGTGTTAATCAATTGTTGAGGTTCCTGAGTTGACTCATTACAACATCCCACCAGGGCAACTCCCTCTACTGATGGGATCTGTCTTTTACCACTTGACTGATCTTTGGCTTTTTTGGACATTCTTTCACAAAATGCCCCGATGCTCCACAATACAAACACAGATGGTTGGTACGCCGTTTCTCCTTTTCTTCTTTGGACAATGGGCCTCTAATAGAACCGATCTGCATAGGTTCCTCACTCGAACTGATTTCTGCTTTGTGGCCTTCTGACTTGATCCGATCTAAACGAGGAACTAGATATTTAAAATCTTTCTTTTTCTCAGATCTTCTTTCGAATTGACGGTGGTCAAGTTGAAGAACTAAGTCTATGAGTTCAGAAATGTCCTGTGGACGCTTAGGTATTTGCGCCAAAGCATCCTTTAACTCATCCTTGAGTCCCCGATAGAATATTGCAGAACGTTTTTCCTCCGGCCAATCCGTTTCCACAATCAGTTTATTGAACTGAGTGATATAGGCTATCAAATCACGATTCCCTTGTTTAATATCCAGAAGCTCATTATCAATAGCTTGATTTGCAGTTCTTCTGTCGAAGATTCTCAAGAACTCTTTCTTGAAAAGGTTAAAGTCGTACAGAGCTGGGTCTTCTCGGGAGATCAATGGCATGGACCAGGCAGCGGCATCGCCACTCAAGTACGACAGCATGAATGCAACCTTAACTTGGTCTTCTTTAAACACTACAGCTCGACATAAAAAATGTAAAGAGCATTGGGTCAGAAAAATTTGGGCCTTATGGGGGTCCCCACTAAATCTCTCTGGGTTAGCCAATGGGACTATAGGAGCTACTGAATGAATTACTTGAGTAGCTGCTTCCGAAGCTGAACTTGTACTAGGATTTACCCCAGGAAGTGGCGTAGTACCTGCCATTAATTGCTCCATTTTTAATCTAATCTGATGTGTTTCTTGTTGAGAACGCTTGACTTCCTCTCTTAAGGCTCTATTTTCCTCAGCTGAATGAGTTAACTGATTCTGCAACCCCTCTAAGATTCCTGCCAAAGCCTTTAAATCTAATCCCTCAGCCATAACGACTCAGGTGGATGACTGGCACTTCAATCTGTCAAGAAGGCCGGATGGATCCACAGGAGTCGCTGCTGAATCCCAACGCCCCACCACCTCAGGAGCCACCCGACAATAGATGTCAGGGTAACCACTGAAGTAGGGGGGAAAGGGGTAGTGGAGAAAATAATAAAAGACAAGAGAGACTGCCTCCGTGTGAACAACGACACACTTCTAGTTGGTCCTCTGGGTCTTGGTGCGATACCTGTAGGGAAACACTATCATATAACACGAGCATACAACCTTACATGAGATTTACTTTTTTCCTCTATGCTTTAATATGGCTTACCCATGAACCTTAGGCAATGGCTGCTCTCTTCCTGGATTATCAACTGTGAACTTGACTTTCTTTTGACCTACACAAGTACAGTACCGTTAGTATTCTTTAATACTTGACGTGACTCTGAATACCTTATTAATTCTGAAAATAAATACCTGTCACAATTGAAGAATCCTTTGTAACTTGTCATCTGTGGTAGCACGTATTAACAGTTCTGATATGTATCAATATTGAAGAACCCTAACTATGTGTAAACTATAAATCAATATCTGTCAGACGCGTTGGTTCACTCTGGAACTTTCAAATGATAAGTCTCTGAACTATGAAGGAGAAAACTGGGTTAACAGTCTGGAATTTGAAACTTGAACTTAGCTTTGTGTGTCCCACGTAGCGCATGCGATAACTGGATACTAGACGATAACGAAGGAAAACGCCACTCTGACTCAAGGAGCTCTTTGAACTCTGACTCACGGAACTCTTCGAAATTCACTCAGGATCCGTGAACGGCTTCAGTTGAAGTGCGCAGTTTGTTAACAGAACGCGCGCCTCATCTGCAGCGCTCCTCGCCCGCTGCGGAACACTAGACCGGCAACTTGACACTTGGCCATGTCTCGACGCTCCAGCCATGTTGGTACAACTATTCTGAAGCGCTGTTAAACACTGTTTAAGGAATGTTACTGACACCACATGTCTTCTGTGCAAACGCGAGCCTTTATATCGCGCTTGTTTTACCAACGTCTTTTTAGATTTCTTTTTATTATGTTGAATGGCAGCCAGACAGGTCTTGACAGTTAGACACTGGCTATATGCAAATCAGCTCTGACCCTGTGCCTCATGGGAACAGTCCAGTCCGAACTACCAAGCCATGTCTTTCCCAGCCCGGATTCAAGCATCCAAGGACCGGTTTCTGGCTATCAGCCTTCATCAGCCTGGATAGCTTGACTCCAGTGGTGTGGAGAGCCTGGGACTCACGTCTGAGCATACCCAGCCCACTCGTGTGGGGTATGCTCAGACGTGAGTCCCAGGATGGGTATGCTCAGACGTGAGTCCCAGGATGGGTATGCTCAGACGTGAGTCCCGGATGGGTATGCACGTATCCGAAATGGCCCATCAGAGCACGGGCGCGATCAAAGGACGAAACTCCGCCTCAATGCTAGGATGCGAGGCGGTTGGGGGCGCCGGAAGCCGGACCTCAGACACATCTTATTGGGCATTACCAGCGGTACGTGGAATCCACCACAGCAGCGTTTCCCAAACTGTGGTCCGCGGACCCCCAGGGGTCCGCGACACATTCCCAGGGGGTCCGCAGGACTTGATTGCCTACTGTCCTTGTAAAAAAACGAAACGCCCATGCGCACTCACAGCACTTAAGAGGTGTGAATGTTGCTGGCGCCAGGGCGTTAAGACTACAATACAATGCAGCAACACCACACTGGCCAATCACCATTCCGCTTTTGGTGCAAGCTGAAGGGTGATTGCCCTTATTTTACTATTCACTTCACCCCGTCACCCAAAGTCGCAGTCGCACAGCAGTGCGTGCGTTTCCTCCTCTGTTTGTGGCCAGGGCATTTTGCATATGTCCCCAATTGTGCTGAAAGTGAGGCACCGCTGTGCCTCGTCTAACGAGACTGAAGAGCATTAGAGGCTGAAGAACCTCGAACGGGCAGGAGGACGTTTTTCTGTTTGGAACTTCATGTAAGTGTTTCATTTGTGTGTACGTATTTACAGTAAAAGCGCACGCTCGCTTTTGGGACCTTATAAGTCAGGGTTAGTCCTGCAGCACATTATCAAGTTACGCTACGTTAGACGAGATTAATGCACTTTTGATAACGTACGGATGTATTCAGTGTTTACTAATGGCAGCTGCAGCGTGGCCTAGCAGGTCACGTTATCATTCAATCACCCAGCTCTCAGTACCGAGGTATTCCAGCCTCCTAATCGGCCTGATGGGAATCTGGTTATTTTAAATACCAGCGACAGAATGAAGATGAGCAGAGCTGTAGTCACTACAAATAGCATCATGGGACATTATGTTTTTATATGTATGCAAGGGAGTTAGGCTAAGTGACAGTAATAACTAAAGGAAATAATAGCTGTTTAAGTCTAAGAGGAGCACTTGCAAAAGGCAGCAAGATGTTTTATGCTTCAACTGTATGAAGGTTCACTGGTCTGAACCTGGAGGAACCAGTCGCTAGGGTCTTCAGGGAGCTATGTGTAAAACACCTATTTGTGTATACCAGAATGGTTGTGGAATATGCTCCCTTATCAGAACCACTTAATAGACACTGACTTCGAAGAAAAGGCGCCGTAAAACATTTAAAGTGGGCCCCCAGCATTCATCAAGAGGAAGCTAGAAGAACCAAGCATTGTCATAGTAAGTAGGCCCGGCACTGTCTGCGAGTCTTGTTTGTCATTGCTTATTTTGTCCTCTGCAAAACTTTGTTAGGGGGCTACCGGGGGACAAGTCAATATTAAAATTTTTTTGGTTGGAGGCTTTTGTGTCAAGAAATACACATGTATTACATACAGTCCCTGGAAATAAGTACTAAGTGCAAATAACAGCGCGAGATTAGCTAAGGTGGGCTGGCACACTGACTTGTGAATGGTGCAACTGTCCAACAAAGTATTACTACAACCAAAACCTTTGCAAACGCGAGACCTAGAAGGCATTAAAGACTGCAAGAAAGAGGGGGGGGGGGGGGGGAAGTGAGAGGTAAGTAAGTATTATGAAAGAAGGTCGACTTTGTCAATAGACGGAAAGGCAAGTAGTGTCTGGGAAGAAGGGAAACGAGGGCAGAAAGGGACAAAGGGTGAACAGATAAAAGATAATGACGCACAAGCACGGCCGAATTTCAGTGTAATTTTGAGTGACATTCAAATACTATGAGTGACACTTCAAGCATTCATAGGTTATCACAAGCATTTACCTACTTTAAACTGCATCAGTGTGAGTTCCTGGCGCTAGGCTCCAGTCTCGGGCCATTCCTTCTGCAGTGCACACCAGGCGCGCAACGGCCATTGGGCTCAAAGTGCTTCAGTTCCCCCCCCTCCCCTGTTGTGTGTGGCAGCCTGGGCAGAGACAGCTTCCCGGGCTTACACACAGCCGCACCCAAGTACTTCACAGGCCTTTAAAAGACAATTTGCTTGTTAATGAGGCCGAGATGCAGCACCATCCTTCCCATTAAAAAGTTTTGATTTTTGCATAATTTTCAATATAAAATAATAAAAGCTTTAGTAATGCAAACATTTATTTGGTGTGTACTTGTTTGTGTATTTTTTGCGAATTACTGTTTTAATTTTTTGAAATTTAAATTGTACAAATTGCTTGGGGGTCCCCGGCTTCCAGTAGTGACTCAGTGGGGGTCCTCAGGAGTCAAAAGTTTGGGAACCACTGCACCACAGGACTCGCACGCCACACCCACAACGGTGAAAGAACACATGCACACGGGCACCTGGAGCTTGCTGGACCCGCGCTAGAGGCCAGGAATCGGTGGGTGCTGGGTGGAGGCCCAACACGTGGCCGGCCAGCGGCGGTGGCAGCCGCCAACAAAGGAACTAACGGTGGTGCCCTAGGGATCTAGAGGGGAACCGACCCAGTGCACAGACATTGCGCCCACGGACAAAAACACTAAGGTGGTACTACACCAGATAAGGGTGGAGACTGCCGCCCGCCTGGCAAGGCTGAAGATATGGTAGTGACTACACCACTGACGATCAGTCGGACAGACCACATTCGAGACCTGTTTTGGATCGAACTTCGGCACGCGTGCCCCTACCATGAAGCCCTTGGGTAGCGCAGTGGTACAGACCAATAAACTTGATAAATACGTGGTTCCGAAGCAGGCTCCTTCGGATGACGGAACCCAGAGTGGGAAGGCTGGAGACAGCGCACAATCCCTCAGCTCAATAATGGCGGCCATTCAGGTGCTGGGAGCTACACTTGAGACCAAAATCGACAAGGTATCCATCGAAATGAACCTGTTGAGAGCCGACATGAACAAAACCGCAGACAGAGTCAAGGTGAATGAGACAAACGTCATAGAGCTCCAAACCTTCACCAAGAAACTTGAAGAGCAGGTCCAGCAGGTGGTACCCCAACACCGCCAGATGGCCCTTAAACTCGAATACCAGGAGGGACAGGCTCGCTGCAAAACCATCAGAGTGGTGTGGGTCCGGAGGGCTCAGAAGGACCGAGTATAGATCTCTTCCTCGAAGACTTAATCCTCAACCACCTCAAACCGAAACGGCTCTCCTACCTCTTCATGATCGAGAGGGCACATTGGGCACCGATCCCGCGACCAAAGTCTGGGGTGGCTCCCATGACTATCATCGCAAAAATCCTCAACTACAATATGATTGAATATGATTACATGCTAAACACTTCATAAGGTCCCAAAGGCGAGATCTATTGGCTATGTGAATGCATCCTCCCATCACTTTTTGTATGTTTGACCCAAGAGTGCTTCACTTTTAATGTTAAAAGTAAAGTGTGGGTGCCGCGATTTTAGCAAAAGTAAAGAAATAGAAGTTTTTTTTCTATTTCTTTACTTTTGCTATAATCGCGGCCCCGCGCTTTACTTTTAACGTTAAAAGTAAAGCGCCGGTGCCGCGATTATAGCAAAAGTAAAGAAATAGAAATAAACATCTATTTCTTTACTTTTACTATAACCGCGGCACCCGCGCTTCACTTTTAATGTTAAAAGTAAAGCGCGGGTGCCGCGATTATAGCAAAAGTAAAGAAATAGAAGCATTTTTCGATTTCTTTACTTTTGCTATAATCGCGGCACCCACGCTTTAATAGAAAAAAATCTATTTCTTTACTTTTGCTATAATCGCGGCACCCGCGTTTCACTATGTCTTTAGTTTTGCAGATGATGAAAGTGAAACTGCTAAAAGTGATCGCACGGCATGCAGAGGCATGAAGCTGACGAGGAGAGAGTGGGAGAAGGGAGGGGGAGGGGAGGGGATCCTAGTGATCGCGGGCATGCAGAGACATGAAGCTGACGAGGAGTGAGTAAAAGTAATGTGCGCGCTGAAAGACAGATGGCAGCTGTGCACGTCGTGCGTGTGTAATAGCAAGCTGGTGGCGGCAAGGTAGCACTTTTAAAAGCAGATACTAAATGGCTCGCAAGACCAACGCATGCGCCTGCTCAGGCGAGACCTAAAAATCAAAGGTTGTGAATACAGTGATTTGACTTGTACAAAGCAATTGCCACCTTCCCGACAGAACCACTTCTTTATATATCATAATACTTGACAGAGGCAACTGTAGGAAAGTGCCCTTTTTTGACATGGTCACCCCCCACTTTTTGCCATAGTAGTGATGCTTTTTGACTGAAAGTGCACAGGGTCCCTGCTAACTAGGCCCATATTGCCATTGCTCTTTCCCTTCAAACAAAATGTCCAATTGCAACCCAATTAGCAAGGACTTTAGCTCCACTGCAAGTCCCTAGTAAATGGTACCCCTGGTACCTAGGTCTTGGGTACTAAAGGGCTGCAACATGTATTATGCCATCATAAGGGACACACACAAAAACTGCATGAAGTTTGCCCTCGCAGGTTGAGTGAAATGCTGCAAACCATTTTGAAAACACAACAAGGCCCACTCCCTGGGCGCCATTCCAAGGTACACTGCATATACTCTAAGTAAGTCACACCTTTAGCAGGATTTAGAGCCGTAAGGCAGGGTGCATTGTATTATATGTGAGGGCCCATCTGCATGAGCAGATAGCCCTGTGATGTCTAGTTTCATTCCAAGATATTACAAGTGATCAGACAGCCATCTTAAGAACATGTATAGGGCACTGGTCATTACGAGTTACCCAGCTACATGATGGCTGCACTGAAACCAATGGTGTCGAGAATCAAACAACTAGTCTTAAATCCACAATGATGCCAGTGTTGGATTTATTATAACATACAATCAGAGGGTACCTTATAAGTACCCCCTGAAAAGTACCAGTCATTTAGTGTGCTGGCTGACTGAACTTTTCCTGCCAGCCACCACAGATGAGTTTTGATCCCCTGCTTGGGAGAGCCAATGCTCTAAAAGGTCAAGAGCAATGCCTTCTCCGCAGGTCATAGATCACAGCTCATCCAGCAGGATGGCTAGTGAATTAGCATCCCAATGCCAGAGGCTTCTGTGAAAGTGAGAAAGGATATACAGAGCTGAACCATTGTTCATACATATAGCAATAGAAACACCAGTTTGAATTGTGCTTCTAGAATGGTTCTTGCAATACGGTCATGTGTTTGTAGAATGCTTATTTGAGATAAATCGGAAACTTACCTTTCTTGCTAATTAATTATTAAATGCAGGTGTGGAAGCACAGGCACGTAAAAGCTGCCTCATCTCTGCCATGCAACATCTGAGACCTTGTACCAACCCATGTATGTAGAAGAAGAAATTGGTTGTTTACCATGAATGTCCTGCCAGGACGCTTAAGTGCAAAAAACAGTTCTTTTAAGGTTGATGAAGGTGGAATATGTTTATAACCAACTCTTATAAATATGTAACTCTATAGCCAAAAGATCTCGAAGCAGAGAGTAAGGATGACCATGGGCCGATACAGGCCCCCGAATATTTTTACAAACAATTCACTATACTGACAGACTTACCTCTTCGCTTGAAGTATAAACATGGTAGCTTTTCATAGTCCAATGAGTTGGCGTTTTCAATGTAATCCAATGGGTGTGTAAGAGTTGAATATGCTACTTACCAGTATGCATCTGTTCTTGGCATGTAGGGCTGCTAACATTCATATCTATTGCATAGATCGCCGCCTAGTGTTGGGTCCGGATGATTGCACATTGTTGTCCTGGAAGAGTCTTCGAAGCATCACGAGATAGGTGGCTCCTTCCCTGGACTACAGTGCGCATGGGCATCGGCTCCATCCCCAGATTGTTTTTAGCCATTGTGGCAGAGATGGAGTGAAATAGTGTAAATGATGTCCATGCTAATGATGAATGCAAGAGAGTGTCTGCAGCCGCTACGGGCACCGGGGAGGAGGGCGGGCGATATGAATGTTAGCAGCCCTACATGCCAAGAACAGATGCATACTGGTAAGTAGCATATTCAGTTCGAGGCATGTGGGCTGCTAAATTCATATCTATTGCATAGAATACACAGCAGTCCCTCCATTAAGAGCGGTTGCCCGTGCCAGCTGCAGAAGCTTGAAAAAGTGTTTTGAGAACAGCCTGTCCTACAGCTGCTTGCTGTTTGGAATGCACATCTACACAGTAATGTTTGGTAAACGTGTGTGGTGTAGCCCAAGTGGCTGCTCTACAAATGTCTTCCAAGGGAATGTTCCCCAGGAAAGCCATGGAGGCCCCCAATTTGCGTGTGGAGTGCACCCTTGGGGGTATTGTTAAAGTGCGTTTAGCTTTTTGATAACAGATTTGAATGCACTTAACGATCCATCTGGCTATTCCTGCTTTGGAAATGGGGTTGCCTTTGTGCTGTGGTGAGAAGGCAACAAAAAGTTGTTGTGTCTTTCTAAAGTGTTGAGTTCTGTCAATGTAGTACATTAGCGCCCTCCTAACGTCTAATGTATGAAGCATTCTTTCTGCTACCGTTTGTGGGTTTTGGAAGAATGCAGGCAGGTCAATAGTTTGGTTGATATGAAACTGTGACACCACTTTTGGAAGGAATTTGGGGTTAGTGCGGAGCACTACCCTGTTAGAATGTATTTGGATGAATGGCTCTTGGATTGTGAGCGCTTGCAGCTCGCTAACACGTCTGAGCGATGTGATAGCAATGAGAAAAGCCACTTTCCACGTTAGAAATTGAATTTCGCAGGAGTGCAGTGGCTCGAAAGGTGGGCCCATCAGCCTAGTGAGGACTACATTGAGGTTCCAGACTGGAGCTGGTGGTGTTCTTGGAGGAATGACTCGCTTTAGTCCCTCCAGGAAGGCTTTAATGGCAGGCACCCTGAAAACAGAGAGGTGCTGCCTATTCTGGAGATAAGCCGCTATGGCGGATAAATGTATCCGAATGGAAGCGTACGCTAGATTGCATTTGTAAAGATGTAACAAATAGCAGATGATGTTAGGAATGGATGCATCTAGCGGGTTGATATTGTTGTCAGTACAGTAAATGACAAACCGCTTCCATTTCGCTGCATAGCAAGCTCTGGTTGTGGGCTTTCTTGCCTCTCGGATGATGTCCATGCATTCAGGAGGCAGGTTGAGGTAGCCAAATTCTAAGACCTCAGGAGCCAGATCGCCAGATTGAGCTGTTGCGGATCTGGATGCTGAATGTCGCCATGGTTCTGCGTCAAGAGCCTGGATGTGAGATGCAGCCTTTGATGCGGTACCACGGAAAGTTCCAGAAACGTGGTGTACCATGGTTGGCGTGCCCATGTTGGAGCAACCAGGATGAGAGTCATCGAGTGTTGCTTTAGCTTTCTTGCCACCAGCGGAATGAGAGGCGCTGGGGGAAAAGCGTACGCAAATTTGCCTGACCAGTTCATCCATATCGCATTCCCTTGCGATTCCGGGTGAGGGAACCTGGCGGCAAAGCTTTGGCATTTTGCGTTTTCCCTTGTGGCAAACAGGTCTATCTCTGGATGACCTTACTGCTGGAAGTACGGGTGGAGTACTGATGGATGTATCTCCCACTCGTGCATTTGATGGCTGTATCTGCTGAGCAGATCCGCCATCTGATTGTCCTTGCCCGGGAGGTGTTCTGCCATGAGGAAGATGTTCCTCTGAATGACCCACTTCCACATGCTCTGAGCCAGATGAGACAGCTGTGGTGAGTGAGTACCGCCCTGCTTTTGGATGTAGTACATGGCTGTCATGTTGTCCGTCCGGATCAACACGACCTTGTTGCACAGATGTACTTTGAAGGACTTGAGCGCCATGAAGATTGCCATCAATTCCAGGTAGTTGATGTGCAATCGTTGTTGCTGGGTTGACCACAGTCCCTGCACCGTGTAGTGGAGCACATGCGCTCCCCACCCTTGGAGAGATGCGTCCGTTGTTAGGACAATCTGTGGCACAGGCTCTTGGAACGGTCGTCCCTTGCAAAGGTTGTGTGGGTTCCACCAATGCAGAGAGTTGTATGCCCGACCGGTCACCAACACTAGGTCTGTCAGTTGTCCCTGAGCCTGTGTCCATTGATTTGCCAAGCATTCTTGGAGGGGACGCATGTGCAACCTTGCGTGCGGGACTATGAAGATGCAGGAGGCCATCATGCCTATCAACTGCATGAACACTCTCGCTGGCAGGGAGTGTTGCGGTCTGAACCTTTGGATCAGCGTCTGAATGCTGTTGATTCGGACTGTGTTTGGCTGAGCCATAGCAGTCAGGGTGTTTATTGTCGCGCCCAGATACTGCCGCACATGGGCTGGTTGAAGGTGCGACTTTGGGTAGTTTAGGGAGAACCCCAGGCTGTGAAGGAGTTGAATAGTGTGGGACATGTGTGAGGCGCACTGTTTATCCGACTTTGCTTGAACGAGCCAGTCGTCGAGGTACGGGTAGACATGTATGTTTTGTCTCCTGAGGTGCGCCGCCACTGTCGCCAGACACTTTGTAAACACTCTGGGGGCAGTAGTCACCCCGAAGGGTAGGACTTTGAACTGATAGTGCTTGTTGAGAATGGTGAACCTGAGGTATTTTCTGTGGGACGGGTGGAGTGGGATGTGGAAGTAAGCATCCTTGAGGTCTAATGTTGCCAGGAAATCCCCTTGGTTTAGAAGGGGAAGGATCTGTTGCAGTGTCAGCATGTGAAAGTGTTCTGACAGTATATACATGTTGAGAGGGCGTAGATCCAGAATGGGTCTGAGGGATCCGTCCTTCTTTGGGATGAGGAAGTACAGAGAATAGACCCCTGTTCCTTCCTCCTCCACTGGCACGAGTTAGATTGCTCCTTTTTGCAGCATTACTAGCACTTCCTGCTGCAATAAGTGCAAGTGCTCTGCCGACATAGGACGTTGTCTTGGGGGAATGTTGGGAGGAGTGGATGTTAACTCCAAACAATAACCGTACTGGATTAGTTTTCTCACCCACCTGTCTGTGGTGATGGACGTCCTGACCGGCAGGAACTGCTGGAGCCTCCCCCCGACAGGTGTTGGATGGTCGGGGGGCAGTGACAGGGAGTCACTGTTTGTTTGCGGCAGAGGAACGGGAGTTGTTGTTCCCCCTGCCCCTGCCTTTGGCACTGTTACCTCGGTAACCCCCTCTACCTTGCTTGGGGTACGAGGATTGTGCACCACCTTTTGTGAATTGTGTTTGTTGACCCAATTGTCCTCTGGTAACACCACGCGCTCCTGAGCGACGAAAAGTGTTTCCCCTGAATTGTTGAGACTGAAGTGCCCCCATCGATTTAGCAGTCTCATTGTCCTTTTTAATTTTTTCTAGGGTGGTGTCAACATCTGGCCCAAACAGTCCGTCAGGATTGACAGGCTGATTGAGTATTGTTGTCTGAATATCGGGCTTAAATCCAGATATGCGAAGCCAAGCCGGTCTTCTCAGCATGACACTGGTGTTAATACCCCTAGCCGCTGTATCAGCCACATCAAGCGCACACTTTATTGCAGCGTTTGAGATGAGTTTTCCCTCTTGTATGAGCATCTCGGCCCCTTCCTTAAACTGATCAGGTAGGTGTTGAAGGAGCTGTTCTAGGGTGTCGTAATGCGCCCTACCGTAACGTGCCAATAGTGCCTGTGTGTTTGCTATACGCCAGACATTGGCAGCCTGCGCAGCCACCCTCTTGCCGGATGCCTCAAGCACTTTCGACTCCTTGTCGGGGGGAGGAGCTTCACCCGTCGTTTGGGAGTTGGCCCTCTTGCGGGCATTTGCGACCACCAAGGAGTCTAGAGGCAACTGTCCCCGAATATAGGCAGGGTCCCCAGGTGCTGGCCTGTATTTTTTCTCAATACGTGGGTTCACCACTCTTGCCCTTGTAGGTTCTTTAAAGATCTCTGGTGCATGTTTAAGGACCCCTTTTAACATAGGAAGTGTTTTGACTGTTCTTTCGGAGACAGAGAAAGTGTCAAACAGGAAATCTTCCTCCACCGGGTCAGCCTGCATGTCTACATTATGATTTGCAGCTGCTCGCTCTATCAAAGCATTGAATGCTGCCGAATCCTCAGTAGGTGATGTACGTGTCCCAAAACCCTGTGGGTCCTGTATCACTTGATGACTTCCCTGGTCCCCAGCGTCGTCATATGGGTCCTGTTGTACATCAGGGTCATTGCCAGCAGGGAAGTTGTATTGGTCATCTTGGTCATCATCGTCACCCCCTGATTGGTTGGGGGAAGGTGATGGACTCCTCCTCGGAGGTGGCTGAAGAGGTACAACAGAGGCAGGTATGTCCTGTGGTGCCTTTTTCTTCTTTAGTGGAATAACATATGACTCCAATGGCTGGGAAGTGATCTTTCTTTTGTAAAGTGTCAATTTCCCTGTGTGGGCATCGATGTACTGCTCTGATTGGTCCTCTGACGCTGGTTGTCGAGCCAAATGCCCACTGGCCGTTGAATATTCCGACATTTCCGTGTTTTTCGGCACTGGTCTGGGTGCAAACGCCTTCGGCGCCACCTTCGGTGGTAGAGTGTAGAGTAGCTTGGAGGACGTCTTTGCAGATGTGTCCACCGGTCTCGGATCCGAAGGCGCGGTAGACGCCGACGGCAGAGATTTCTCCCGAATGCGTTGGAGTGAGTCGGTGACCTGTTTTGTAAATGAAGCCGAGGGTTTGGCAGCCGATGCTTCATGGTCGTCCGCTTCGGAGGACTTTGGCGTGGTTGAAGGGGCCACCGATGAATCCTCGAATCCTACGGTTCGCGGCCCTGTGGTAGACTGAGGCGCCGACGCCGTTGATACAGATCCCGCATCTTTGTGCCGATGCGCAGTGCCTCCGGCCTTTGGGTCGTGGGCCTTAGTGGACTTTGCTTCGACCGAGCGTTTGGTGGTCGACGCTGCCGCCGTCGAGACGTGATGGACTACCTTCTTGGAGGACGTGTCCTTGGCCACCGTTTGTGGCGCTGGTGACTCAACAGCCTTCTTCGACTTCGGAGGGCCTGAGGGCGACGGAGCCGAAGATGGAGCAGGCTTTGTCAATTTGGCTGGGACATCGGCCATTTTAGATGTAGTCGAAGCCGTAGGTTTCGGTTTCGATTTCGCCGGGATGTCGGCCATTTTAGGTGTTGCCGAGACCGTTGGTTTCGGTTTCGTTTTCGGTGGGACGTCG
The DNA here is from genome assembly GCF_964261635.1 of Lissotriton helveticus. NCBI lineage: Eukaryota > Metazoa > Chordata > Amphibia > Caudata > Salamandridae > Lissotriton > Lissotriton helveticus. Next base: position 1,443,302,718 of record NC_136059.1, on the reverse strand, counting down.
GCCATGTTTGACGATGTCGCCTGTAACGGTTGCGGTTTCGTTTTCGATACGCGCAATGGCGGCTCCACCGGTGTACCCGTGGCCGGGCCAGAAGACGGGGCTGGGGATAGCGGTGCAGGGTCGTGGGTAAGGCCGAGTGGCGATTCCGTGACCTGAGCCTGAGGCATGTAATGTTCGGGGCATAGCTCTTCCTCTGAGCTATCTTCCGCGGCCCCATAGACTTCTTCGTCGTCCCCTACCTCCTCGATGTATTGAAGGTTTTGGCCCTGTTCTTCGATGTATTCGTCTGGATCGGGCTCGACCTCCGTCGACGGCGGTGAGATTTCAAGATGATGGCTTCTGCCTTCCTCTGCGGGGTCGAAGAAGATGTCATCGGGTGCCGGAGCCTCTCGCTGGGCCTCGAGGCGCGCCGCGCGCCGATGCTTGAGTGTTTTCTTGGACCTGAATTTCGAACAGGCCATGCAGTTGTCCTCGTCGTGGTCCGGCGAGAGGCATTTATTACAGACTGGGTGCACGTCGATGTGTGGATATTTGGATCCACAGACGGGCAGCACTTGAACGGACTCCGTTCCATGATCAGGTCTTTGGGGTCTTGCTGCGAGTACAGGGCCTCGATGTCCGAAGAGTAAAGTACTCCGCAGAATTCCGACACGAAGAGTCGGACGATGCTCGGGACCGATCGCATACAATACCGACGCCAATAGAGAAGGCCTTTTGGCCTTAAAGAAGTAAGTTTTTCGATTCCGACAAGGAGACGTCAAAATCACATCCGAACCCAATGGCGGAAAAAAACAATCTGGGGATGGAGCCGATGCCCATGCGCACTGTAGTCCAGGGGAGGAGCCACCTATCTCGTGATACTTCGAAGACTCTCCCAGGACAACAATGTGCAATCATCCGGACCCAACACTAGGCGGCGATCTATGCAATAGATATGAATTTAGCAGCCCACATGCCTCGAACATAAAAGACACGGCACAATTCAAGCAAGCTGAAACATTTTGCCGAATGCACTCTGTTTCTGTCCCGGGGCTTGAGCAAATACATTTTGCTGCTTTGAATCGCCATTACTGCAAACTGACGGTTTGTTTCCTTTCAGATAAATTCAGCTTTAACACTTCAAAGCCTCTGCAGCCTTTAATATGCGACACAAGCATCCTCAAGACTTGGAGAATGCCACACCCAGGAGCCCGTTGGCACCATAGTAGGCAAGAAAATTAGCTGGAGGCATAGCATAATCAGGTTAGGCACACACCTAAAGTGGACCACCTGAAATGGACACTCGAGGAAGGGTGTCACCATCTTGTGTTTGGTTAAACCAGCAGCTCTGGGTCAGGTTTATGCTCATTGCCCCCCAGAAATGGTTATATAGGGGGTGTAGTTACCACAGGGGCTGGTAGCCCATTGGCTACTACCTTATACTCCCCTCAATGCCCCTATATTCAGAATTTAGGCGGCTCCCTGACACATGGAGTTGAGATTAGTCTACCTGGGAAAAAGAGGAGGACAAAAAAGCCAACGCAAAAACGGTGGACCAGCACCAAACCCTGCCTGGATACTACTCTCCCGATAATTGCAATAAACGGAGGACGGTCCAGTTCTTTGCCAATCAAGCAGCATTTCCCTTAAGATGAAGGAGCCATCTCCATGTATTTGAAGGTCGCATCCGCCTGCTCCACTGTTTTGCTGGCCATCAGATCCACCTAGGGAGCAACTCGCCAGGAGGAGATCAAGAGTCCAGGAGGTCAGCCCCATTGCTTCGCCAAGTCTGGAGACGCTGAGCCCTCCCTGAGCCTCCTTGCACACATACCCAGGATAAAGGAGCCCTTGCAAGCAACAAAGCTTATTGTGTGTTCAGCCCAGACACCACCAACGCCAACACGGACGAGGGAAGTCAATTTCTCCAAAGTCATAGCCGAGAGTGGCCCTACAGATTTTTTTTCTCTCCCTCTCCATAACAAAGTGGGAGCCTCTGACTCGAGCCAACCACTGGACAGAACATCTCTGCACCAGAGTCTGACAGCCCGGGTCCACGTAAACAGGCGGTCTTCATGCTCCAGCGACCCTCAAGAGCAAAGCCCCCCTTTCGGGTTCTGCCGTACTGGTCGTCTAGTGCCAACTTGCAGCCCTTCTTTTTGCAGGTACTTCTCCACTGACTTTTCCACGTTGCGCTAGAGGCTACCAATGCTACCAGCACCACTGCATCCGGACTCACCAGGGCAGGTAAAATCAAACTGCTAGTGATTTCTTGGAACTTGACCCCTAAGCACCTTAAGTCCAGGAGAAGAACCCTGTAAACCGTTTGCAAGCATTTCTATGCAGTAAGTGTTTCTCCCAGAGGATAACACTACCACGTTCGAGACTCATACCTCAACACCATTATTTGAATGAATTTTTCTAATACTACAAAAATGTACAACTACGAAAGTACTTACTTGATTCTAATTATCTTGGTGTCTAAAATTTTTAAAAAATCTGTATTTTTATAAATTGGTCTAGAGCTTTTCTTGAGTGTGAATCTCATTTATTGACTCTGCATGTACAATATATGATTAACACTACCCTGTGATAAGCCGAAAGCTGCTCGACCAAACTACCACAAATACAGCACTTGGGATTATTCATTTAAGCCTTGTAAACCAATAAGAATCGTCTAATTTTTGCATGATGTGCCCTTACATTGGCACTACCACATAAAAAGTCAGCTTCCTACAGTAATTAATAACGACACAGAACAGACATAAAAACATAGAACAAAAAGTGGAAAGTTACAGCTCCTTTAAACCCCTACACCCCCTGGCTCCATCAAGTCTAGCTCTTCATTACCTGCAACAGCCAAGTCTGGTCCAGATCAATATTTATAATACTAGAGTGGAAAGATGCAGAGGGAAATGTTCCACTAGAAAAATAGACAACGCACTGCAATCTTCATTGACCTACCTCCTTTCCCTCATCATCCACAATGAAAAACGGGTTGGTTCCATCAGAAACTGTGAAAGTGAAGCGATCTTTCAAGGAGTTGCTTCCATCATGGCTGTAGCTGATCCGGTTTAGGTAGATGTCATCCATTGTGAAAGTGGTGGTCTGAAGATAGCGCTGCCCATTGCTCGTGCGCTCTATCGTACCATAGCGAGGTGGTTGCACAATGGTGAAAGTTACTGATTCAGCCTGTTCAGAAAAGAAAGGATTGTGAAGCATGGAACTACATTCTCGTCCGCATTGTTCAGACAACCATACAAAGATTTCTGTAGAACATTTTCCTTTTAGAGACCCACGGACCAAATGTGCAACGTATTTTGCAGTCGCAAACCTTGCAATTCACACTATCACGCGTCTGCAAGTACAAAATAGTCATTTCAAATATACTAAACCCTTTTCAGATTTAGAAAATCCTTTCCTAATTGCAAAAGAGGTTTTGCCACTGTTAAATATAATCCAGAATACAATGGGTAACCCAATCAACCCTTGATGGCTAGGGTACAATAAAATGAACAGGTAAATGTGCCTACACGGGATTTATTTGATTATACAATTAGTTTGAATTATTTTTTACTTTTTACTTAAAGCAAGCTCTTATAGTATGCTACCAAATGAGTTTCTTTTGAAATAATTGTCTGTGAATAAACAACTCTTATAGTTTAGTTCTCTAAAAGTATGAAAACACAGGGGGGGCGTGGCCAAGGCGTCAAGATGGCGGTCGCACTTCAAGAGTGCTCCGGACCCCCCATCCGTCATCCGCCTTAATCCTACCTGATGCAGTGCCCATCCTTCCCTCTAACCGGGCCACCTGTGTCCGCCATTCCCAGCGCGGTCTGCTGCTTTGTCGCTGGGTGCTGCTGACCATCCTCGAGGCTTGCAGGGCTCCCACCGGCCCGGAGGATCGGCGCGGGGGCAAGATGGCGGCCCCCTGTGCGGCCCACGAGTAGACGGTGCCCCCTTCACGGGAGCCCTGTGACGACTTCCCCGACTTCACGCCATAGAGGAGGTGCCGGATGGAGACCGAGAGGGTGGAGGCGGAGATGAGTGCCGGGCCGGCGCTGCCCTTGATGCCCCCGCCGCGGGAGTGTCCTGCCTGAGTACTGCACCAAGATGGCGGCCCCCTGGTGTACCCCGGCCTGACAGGCGCGCTGCCCTGCCGCCTGCCTCCCTCAGCGCACACCTGAAGCTTCGACACCGACGGAGTCCCGCTCTGCTCCTGAACTGGCAGTGAGGCGGTGGAGGTCGGATCTGCGCTGATCCCGGGAGACCTTGAGACCCTGCCTGCTCTGCTGCCAGGAGCGGTGCTGTAGTGGTGGCCCCCCCGACCCGGCTCTGGGTTGGGACCGGCCGTCGCCTGACTTGATGCCCACAGGAGTGATCTAGCCTGGAGAGGGTGAGAGGCGCTGCCGTGCTGAGGCCGACATCCGAAGAGGACTAAGTCCGCTCTGTGGCTGGCTGGCCCTGAACCGCGGGAGGTCCCGGGAAGGAGAGATAACTGCCCTGGAGGCCGCGTCTTGCCTGCTCTGCTGACCGTGGGCCTCCCCCTGGTAAGTGACGCTGCCCTGCTCCCCCCGTGACTGCGATCCTGAGTGGGCCCCGATAGACGCAGCACCTGGACCCCGTCCGGCCGCTGCACCGGCCTGCTGCCAGTTTGACGGTGGGTGCTGAGGCGCCCGGCCGCTCTCCGCTCCCCCTTTGCCACGCCGTCTTGGAGGGGTGACCCTCCGACCGGCTCCCATCCACGAGGGGTCCTGCCTGCATCTGCTGCTTCCTGGGGGCGCGGGAGTTGCGCCGCGTGGTGCCCCTGCCGCGAGATCTGCTCGGCCCGACTCCTGGCTGAGGACACCACCCTTGAGACTTCCCCATTGAAGAGGGCCTGGTGTGTCGCATTTGGGGCCGGGAGGGCTGTGTTCCGGCGGGGAGCCCGGGCACCTAGTCGAGTGGTGGTGTAGTGCGATAGGAGCGGTGCCCTCCCCCCCCCCCCCCCCCGTTTGCCAGGATCTGAGGAGCACTGCCTGCCTTGCTACCTACCAGTGCGGAAGACCTCTAGGAACTGGACGGACCTGGGGGACGCCACTGTGCCTGACTTCACCCAACGGAGACTGTGGCTGCCTTCTGATCTATTATCCTGCGTTTGCGGCATGGCGGACTGTGTGTGGCGGTGAGCTGCGGATTTCCCACCTACAATACCGGGTGACCGAGGCGTTTGTCTCCGTATCAGCTCCCTGGCCCTGAGATCGGCGACTCGCCGCACCATGGGGAAACCTCGGGCACCCGCGGTCTCCGTACCCACAGCTCAGACGACCCTGGACAAATTTGCCAAGGTGGACCACGGGACGGGCGTGGACAAATTGCCTGGCCCTGGCCCAGCTGGAGGAGACTTAGACACCATCCTTCATGCGCTCTCGACCTCACAGACGTCGGTTGAGGCCAAAATAGAAAAGCTGAAAATAGATGTATCTCTCATCCGCCAGGACCTCCGTAAGGCCACGGAGCGCCTTACGGAGGCTGAATCCCGGATCTCCACGGTGGAGGACGATGTCTCCACCATCAAGACCCAAATGGCTCGCCTCCAGTTGCAGACCGCTGAGCTTCACCGCCGGGCTGAGGATGCTGAAAACAGAGCGCGCCGAAACAACCTACGCCTCCTATGGTTCCCGGAGGGAGTCGAACGGGCAGACGCGGCTACCTTCCTAGAAGAATGGATCCGCACCTGGATGCCAAAGGAGAAGCTCTCCCCATGGTTCGCAATTGAACGCGCCCATCGCTCTTTGGCCCCCAAACCACCACCGGGAGCCCCTGCTCGACCTTTCATCCTCCGTGTTCTCAACTTCTGAGACCGTGATGCCATCCTGAGAGCTGCTCGGGAGTTGGGGCAGATACACCACCGGGACTCCAAGATAAGGATTTTTCCAGACTACTCAAGAGAGGTCCAGTCCCAACGCCGTTCCTACGAGGAGGTGAAGCGGAAGCTTAGAGCGATGAACCTCCGATATGGGCTCCTCTTCCCAGCCCAAGGTATTCTTCCAGGGTCGAACTTTCTTCTTTGACTCCCCACAGGCGGCGTGGACCTGGGTCACGGAGGGGAGACCCCTCCAACTGCAGGTGACCCGTTCCCCGCCTCGAGTAGCTCCAGACCGCCAGGGCAGTACTGCACCCAAGCCCAGGCGACGCAGGACCGGGTCCCGCAGGAGGGGGGCGCGCGGGGTGAAGAGTTCCAGCCTGCCGGGCTCTGGAGCCCAGCGGGCCTCCCCTGAAGCGCGACAGCGCGACCCCAACCCGACTTCACTGACCCCATCCCTGGTTGACCTGCACAAGGCCCCTGGACCCGCTGACACCCTGCGACGCACATTCTCTGACACTGACCTCTCCAGAAGCCAGATGCTTCGTGGCTCCGAAGGTGACTGACTCCTGATTGAAAGTAACTCGGTCTTGAACTGTTTTGGCCCGAAGCCCGAAACCCATGCCCGAATCTGAGGGGCCTGGGTTGGATGCGACTGAGTCTGTGGCTCAGATCTACTGGGGCTCCCCGAGCCTGGCATCCGGGGGCATGGGGTCCTTCCTGCACCGCCATGGAGGCGGTGGCCTGTTCACAGAATGTCATACATTTTACTACCGGACCTGAATTGTGATGTTTTTCGTTTGGCACTGCTGGTTTATATCCTACATCATGGAGGGGGGTCCTCCCTATTGGTATCCTAGCCATAATCCCTACCCCTAGCTAACCATTTCAGATTAGCACTTGTCCTACGAGGTTGTAGCTAGTTAAGGGCGACAGATGCTTCCAGTTTCGAAGTATAGGGTGGGGGGAGTTGGGGGGGAGGGGAGAGCGATCATTGTCCCTCAAGAGTTTGTTGTTTTTGGCCGCCTACTGGCCGCCTTTGGTGTTTCTCAATGCTAGTCACATACCCTTTTGTCTTCCCTGACAACCACATGCACCCCTGTCTCCACATGGCACACCCTGGTGCCCCAAGCTGGGCCTCGACCCGCCCCCTGCTCACGGGGGGAGCCTGTCTCTCACGGTTTGGTTCTTGCTGGCCGACTCCAGACTGCCTTGTTCTGCCTATGTGTGTGGTCATGAGTGCCAATGTCCCCAGCTTTGGTTACGTATGCCCCTACCTGGGCCCCAGAATCCCGGACATCTCTGGACCTCTCCCCCGGCTGAAGGAAGACCCCTGAATCCCATCTGTTTCACGCCAGATCACGCCCCTCCACATGCCCTACATCTCTGACACGCCACTCCACATCCTCTCCTGGAATGTGAACGGCCTCCTTGACCGTATCAAACGAACGGCGGTGCTGCGCGCATCCCGCCGCCACATGCCTGATGCCCTGCTCCTCTAGGAGACCCATCTCCTGGGCTCCCAGTGCCAATTCCTGGTGCGTTACGGGTTCGACCGAGTCTGGCATTCCGGCTTCGCCAGGGGCTCAAGGGGGGTGGCCGTTCTTCTAAGGCGAGGGCTTCCATTTACCGTAACCCATGTCGTCACCGGTACTCAAGGTACATATGTGGCAGTATCGGGCTTGGTTGAGGGCAGCCCCCTGAACCTCCTCTCCGTCTACGTGCCCCCGGCACTCCTGTCCTCCACCCTTCAACACCTCACACGAGTGGTCTCTTCCCTCCCCCAGGACCTCACAGTTGTCGGAGGAGACTTTAATGTGGTCCTCCAGCCCTCCAGAGATGTGTCGGGCCCTCCCTCGGCACAACGGCGCGCCTCTGCGAAGTGTCTTGTGGGTTGGCCCTCGGCGCTGGGACTTTGTGATGTAAGGAGGGTGTGGAACCCCCGTAAAGAACGCTTTACCCATACGTCTGCTGCCCATCATAACCACTCGCAGATAGACCGGATTCTGATGCCCGCTACTGACTGTCAACTGGTGTCCGGAGCGGAGATCCTCGCTCACGGGATTTCTGATCACTCCCCTGTCGCCATTCGCATTGGGTCCCCGTCTACCGGCCCTAGGACCACTTGGCGCCTCAATGCGTGGTACCTGCAGGACCCCGACCTAGTAGACTTCCTCGGCCAAGAACTCAGACACTACTTCTCCGCCAATGTAGGGTCGGTCCCTTCACAGGGGACGCTCTGGGAGGCGGGTAAGGCAGTGCTCCGAGGAGTCGCTAGGGGACTCGTACATGCCAACGCGCGGCTCAGTCCGCCCACCTGGAGTCCAAGGCCGTCCGCCTGGAGCGAGACCAGCTGGAGGCTGACGCCACAGATTCTTCCAGACAACTGGACCTGGTCCGAGAAGAGATTCAGCGGGTCTCGTTGGAGTCTGCCCAAATGCTCTAGCGATCCTCGGTTGCCCGCATACATGGATGGGGTGACAAAAACGGGAAACTGCTCCTTAATTTGATGTCCTATCCCAGCGCCCACCGTATTATCCCTGAGATCCGTGCGGCCGACGGGACTTGCCATGTGGCGTCTCATGCCATTGCACAAACCTTTGCGCATTACTATGAGGCCCTTTATGCCGCGCGCCCCCCCCAGTGCCTCCCTCACAGACCTGATGGCAGAATCCGGAATGTCTTTGCCCTGTCTTCCTAAGGAGGTGGCGGACACCCTAGACGGCCAGCTTACCTCGGAAGAAATCCACGGGGCCATCACCCTGCTACACGCCGGAAAAACGCCTGGGCCGGATGGATTCCCCCAAGAATACTATTCTACGTTCCGGGATGATCTGGTGCCCCACCTGATGGAGCTCTTTCGACAGGTGGTGGAGGACGGATCCTTTCCAGCCGAATCGGACATGGCGACTATTGTGGTCATCCGAAAGACTCAACCACCCTCCCTGGACTGCTCCGCCTTTAGGCCCATTTCCCTGATTAATACCGAAATTAAGATATTCGCCACCGCCATCGCCCAGAGGCTCCGCCCTCTACTGCCTGACCTGGTCCACCCTGATCAGTGCGGCTTTATGCCGGCCAGGGGTACCCGACACTGCATCCACCGTCTCCACCTTGCCCTGGCCCATCGCCGTCGGCTCTCCCCTTACCTGGCCCTTCTTCTTCTTGATTTCGAGAAGGCATTCGACACTGTGGACTGGGGGTACCTGGGAGACGTTTTGGAGAGGCTGGGCTTCGGCCTTCCCTTCCGCCGCCTGATCCAGGTCCTCTACAGTGGCCCCAGAGCCCGGGTGCTTGTTAACGGCAGGCTCTCCGACCCGTTCCCAATCCGAAGGGGCACCCGCCAGGGATGTCCTCTTTCCCCACTCCTATTCGCGTTAGCGATGGAGCCCCTGGCGGCGCTCATACGACAAGACCCCCTGATTCGGGGATGGCAATGGGACCAGAGCCAGGTGGACAAAATCGATTTATATGCGGACGACGTGCTGCTCTACTTGGCTGACCCGGAACGCTCCAGCCCCAGGTCCCTGAGAGCCCTTACAGCCTTTGAGCGAGTCTCTGGACTCCGCCTCAATCCGACAAAGTCCACCTTGGTCCCCCTCCACTCCTCACGGGACTGCTTTGACTGGCAGGCGGTGATCCCCCTTCGGAAACTGTCATCCAAGTACCTGGGTGTGTGGATTACCCTCCTGCCTGAGCTGGAGTGGACCCTCAACATCGCCCCCCTAGTCACCCGGATGAAAACTGACCTCCGAAATTGGAAGTCCCTTCCCCTTAACCCGCTGGGACGAAGCGCCCTTTTTAAAATGATGATCCTCCCACGCTTCCTCTATATCCTACAAAACACCTCGATCCCCCTCACAAGCAGCTGGTTCCGGGAATTGGATAGCGTGCTGATTCGATTCTTATGGGGAAGGGGACGTTCCCGCTTGTCCCTCTCCCACTCCCGCATTCCCCCCTTTGATGGTGGTATGGGAGTCACCAACCTCTACGCCTACTACCTGGCCACCAAACTCATCGTGATCCATGACTGGTTTGCAAGTGGGTGGTCTGACCCCGCCTACCGGGTAGAACTCACTGTTCTTGAGTTCACACACTTGCAAGGTTTCCTATACGGCTCCCCGGTGCCCCGGGACATACCCTCCATCACCAGGTCGCTCCTTATGGCTTGGCGTGCCGCACTTCGCCTGGTGCGCTGGGACCGGAAACTGACAAGGCAAACGCCCCTTTGGAGCGGCACCTGGTTGGGCGATACCGCGGCCCTGGAAGGGTTCCGTCGGTGGGATCTGGTGGGGATATCCCTGCTTGGGGACGTGTGGGTTGGGGACCACATACTCTCCTTTCTGACCTACAGCAGCGACACTCACTCCTACACTTCCAGTTTTACAAATACCTACAACTCCGCCTCGCCCTCCACATTCACCTCCCCATATCCACTTCCCTTCCAGAGTTTAGTCCCCCGGAGGCCCAGGTCATGATGGGGGATCTGGGGAGGGGAGGGGTTTTCCGGATATACCATGCCCTAATTAATAATTCCCCTGCATCCTTGGACCGCCTTAGGGAGCAATGGGTGGAATGGGTGGGCCCCTTGGACTAGGTTGACTGGTGTAACGCCCTTATGGCACCCAGAACCCTAACCACATCCTCAAAATTACGCCTAGTCCAGCTCTATTTCCTCCACACAGCCTATTTGACACCGGTCCGTCTCTTCCCAGCAGGTGCGCGACCCTCCCCGGCCTGTGCCCGATGAGCTGGTACTCCGGCTGACTTCTTCCATATGGTGTGGTTGTGCCCGGCCTTGGAGTCATTCTGGAGGGGGGTGGAGAGAGAGCTGACGGATGTGTTGGGTTGGGTGGTTCCTCATGACCCGAGACATTTGCTTCTTGGAGTGTTTGATGGTCTAGATGGCTCTCGGGCCGATAAGCGCCTCTTGGGAACGGCGTTGGCAGTGGTGAAACGAGACATTGCAGCCAAATGGTCTCAGAGGGCGGCACCAACCTTTTCGAAATGGAGGAGGGGGTAGATTGGTGTGGGACACAAGAAGAATCCGTTTGAGGCCCGGGGCTGCCCGGAGCTGTTTAATAAAATATGGGGCAAAAGGTTTGGTGTGCTACCGCCGTGATGAATTTGCTACTTCCATGTGCTCGATGGGTACCAACGACTCATTCTATCTATGCAAATATGCTTTGTGATGTCATGGGACGGACTCAGGGGTGTTTTAATGGAATATGTGACTTGTTACGAATGTATTTCTTTGTGTTCAAAACTTTAATAAAAATTGATTATCAAAAAAAAAGTATGAAAACACAAGCATATATCAAAGGGATATATAAAAAAAAATGTATCAAAGAATAACATATCAGAACACGGGTGTATAATGAAAAATAGATTTGATCGTATTTAAAAAGTAATACTCTGGGGTACTAGATCATTGAACACACAATGTAACAGGAAGTTGCATATATAAACAGTTGTTCTTTGTACTTCTCAATGACAATTGTGTAGACTTTTTTCAAAATAGAAATGAGACAGACCCACAAATAAAGCAGACAGGTATTGCCTATATTAACATTGGTGTGGTCGATGGGCTGTCGTCTATTCAACCATCTTCAGGACTGTGGGAGTTTGCAATGGTTGACCCTCAAAAATCAATTTGAATAGAAAATATCTTTTTTATCTGGAAAGTCAGGTGTTTGATGAATCAAAAATAGCCTGTTTGAAGGATCGCTCGCAAAAGTCGGAGTGAGCCTAGAATTATGCGAACAAGCGTAAATTTTGAAGCTAACTGCCACGATACAATTCAGATTCATATCCACAGTGCATCTATTGCTATGATCAGTGCCTGTCCATAAGAATACTAAAAGGAACTGACTACGTGGGCGACTGCAGATTTTGTTGCAAACCACTACAATATTATTCAGATATGGATCCGATCCTTCAAACAGGCTATTTTTGATTCATCAAACACCTGACTTTCCAGATAAAAAAAAATATTTTCTATTCAAATTGATTTTGAATAGAATTATCATCGGCAATAAGATTTCACAATGGTTTGCTACCGCAAAATGTGTTTGTAGCCAATCACAATGAGTTGCAAATAGGTGGGCCGTTCACAGATTGGACACTTTGTAAAATGACATCGCAAAAATACACACAGATTGGAAAAGATCAGTGCACAATTTGCACCCACTATTTGCGACATGGGTGTTAGTACATCAGATACTATAATTCTGAAGTCTCCTCTATTGGGTTTCTCGGCTCTCAGTTATTTACTTGTTTCAGCAAACAATTGATGGAAGGAATGCTGACAATGCAAACATTCTCCCCCAGTCAAAAGATCTGGGTTAAATCCATCATTCTTTTGCCCACTCCGCCACCCCAGTTTGGACCCAGTCATATGCAAATCAGTCTTGACCCTGTGCCTCATGGGAACAGTCCAGACCGAACTGCCTGGCCATGTCCTCCCTGGACCAGAAACAAGCATCCTGGGACTGGTTTCAGGATATGTCACCCTTCTTCGGCCAGGCTAGCTTGAATCCAGTGCCACAGTGAGCAAGGGACCCACGTCTGGGCATACCCATCCCAGAGGAAACAGGGTCAAGACTGATTTGCATATGACTGGATTCAAACTGGAATGGCATGGTGAGAAAAAAAACGATGGATTTAGGCCCAGATCTCTGTACTGGGGTGAATGCATGACATTGTTCTGCATTCTGTCCATCAACTGTTGTTTCTGCATTTGTCACCCTGAGTGGGCTGGGTATGCTCAGACGTGAGTCCCGTGCTCTCTATGCTACTGGAATCAAGCTATCCTGGCTGATGAGGGCTGAAAGCCCGAAACTGGTCCTAGGATGCTTGTTTCCAGTGCAGGGAGGACCTGACTTGGCAGTTACGGCTGGACTGTTCCCATGGGGCACAGGGTCAAGACTGATTTGCATATGGCTGGGTTTAAACTGGAATGGCATGGTGAGTAAAAAAACGATGGATTTAGGCCCAGATCTCTGCACTGGGGTGAATTTATGACATTGTTGTGCATTCTGTCCATCAACTGTTGTTTTTGCCTCAGTTATTTACTGTCCGCCATCAGCTGTCTAAGCTCGAATCTTTGTTACATTTCAATGTGCCATCGTTTAAAAGCCAAATCATATCTATCTCAAACTAGGCTAATAATAAAACTCTACTTTTCACCTGCATTGCCACGGTCATTCTGAAAGTAAATGGGGAATAAAACATTTAACACAGGAATGTGAAGCAGTTAGGATTTTCAGTGGACAAGCTGTGACCCCGTTCTGCCAGTGAAACGGAAAAGATGGATGGGATGGTTGCAAATGTCTCAAACACTGGCAAGCAACCAGGGCCACATATCAGTTCTTTGTACACCGAGAGCACTTTATGGTACTTGCTGTGAAACACAGATACTATGGGCAAGTGAAGAACATTCAGACATTGTTGTAGATCTATTTACTTCTTGCTGAGGTAGGAGACTCCAATTCGACTCAGTTGCTATTTACGCACTACAACCATATTTAGGTATCTGTAGGTAGACCATTTTGAATAAATGTACTGATTTTGTAGCAACTATTCTGCTGGTATGCTCATTTGTGCATTGATCTCTTTTTCTCATGCTGCATGGATAAGATTTGTACAGGCTGATTCGTTCATGTCTGCAGATCTGAACAGCAACACCTCATTGACTTGAATTATCCCACATCTTCGGAAACTGGATCAGTCACTGTTGTAAACCACGAAACTGAATGAAAAGTCACGCCCGGTTATTGAATAGTGCTTCAATACAATATCATATGTCAGCTTGTGCTCAAAACAAATGCCAAATAACACCAATTAGAACTGCTGGCGAGCTACTTGCTGTATTCAAGAACCAACTGTAAACAAGAAAGCACTCAGGAATAAGGGTGATTGAAAGACAGTGGCTAGGGAAGATAGTGTCCAGCCAATTTCATACTTCTGGAGTAGAGTGCATGTGCAGCAAATAATGGACTGTTTTTTTTTACATTTGTAAGGCGCAAATTATCTCTTGCTAGAGAAAAAGGCTTCTTCATTTGTCTAGTGCAGTACCACATGGCATATAAGACTTCAGATCATCCTGACAGCACTGGTGAAATGGCTGCACAAACAAGGTAGGTCAATTCTATTTCAGAACCAGAAGGCTCGAATTGTGCTTAGCGCTTATTAACAGCAGCCACTTCAACAGTACCAACGAAAACCACATTTCCCATGAACCTCAGGGAAATTGGTAAAAATAAACGATAGGCAACAAAGTCCAACAGGTTCCATATCCAATCAGGTGCCAGGATCCTTCACTTAGTCCTTCCTTTCTGTCCCCAAATCATCTTTCTTCATCGCTAGCTGCCCAGATAGGTCCCGTTTTTGTCTTTTTTCTTACGGTTTGTCATTTTGATTTGATTCAGTGTAGTGCGATTGTTGACTTGTCGCAGGATCGCTTTTGCTCCTTTCCAGATTCGATGGCTTGTGCAGAGTACGGTGCTGGCTTCCAGCACGAGGTGGCGCTGTGGGAGCGTAAGTTATTTATGGTGTGCGATGTACGATTTTGGAATTCCTGTCGGAATCCAGAATCCCATACCTCTGCCTGCCCTTGGAGAGTGAAGCCCTCGCTGTAGAGCAGAGGTATTCGACCCGTGGGGCGCGCCCCTCTGGGGGTCCGTGGCTGCATTCCCAGGGTGGGCGCAAATGTCTCAGTAAACAATTGTAAATGAAGATGGCCTGGAAGTGCGTTTTCGCGTTTCCAGGCTGCCTTCATTTACATAAAGTACTGCCATAGTTTAGCCCATCAATTTCATTCTCATGCAGAGGCACAAGGTCCTCATTAACAATTCAGGGAGTGTTGCTTTCCAACAAAAAAAAACCAAAAAGTAAGACAAGTGTGATCCTGAATACATCATGGAAGGGGAAAGATGTGGCTATAACAATGAAAGATTCTGTAAGTATTTAGTTGTTTTTTTCCCCCTTCAGGCAATTGCCTATACAATAATGCACATTTTAAATGAAGAGTAAATTAACTAATTAGTTGGAAGTTCTCTTTTTTAGGTTATGACACCTCAATTGGTTAGCACAATCACTGCCATGTCTTGTCTGTTTGTGAGATCAGAGAGCTACAGATTTGAATCCTGGTTGGCGCAGTGCAGAATAGGGACTACTGCTTTTATAGTGCTATGATGTCCCAGCCTGTAACAAAAAGTATCCTGGATAGGTTTGTCATTATTTTAAAATTGTGTTCGGCACAGTACAACAGACTGGCACAAATTTGTTTCAAGTAAAACAGGCACTTAAAAAGTACTGTTAGTAATAAGCAGCCAGACAGTACCTGGTCCGAGCGTTTTTATAAGTCCATATAAAAGACTTTACAAAACCCGGCACCTTTGTATGATCTCTCAAAAATAATAAAACTGTCACCATGAATCTTCAAGTGACTGCAAAAATGTAATCCTAGGAATTTTTTAATAAAAACCTACAGCCACCACTGGAGCGCCTTAGGCGAGATGTGCAGCACTGGGGAGCTTTACCACTGACATTATTAAGGAAGGCAGCACTTTTTTAAATGATGGCATTACCTCGGTTTTTATACGTGTTGGAGAATACGCCCTACCAAGTGCCGCCATCTTATTTCAAAGCTATTTCAGCGCACGTTTCTGCCCTCTTATGGGGTAACAGGCCAGCACGGATCGCACAGGCCAAATTGGTGCGCGGATGGTATGACGGGGGGATAGCGCCCCCTGATATACAACTTTACTATTGGGCTGCGCAGCTGAAGGTGATTAACCAATGGCTACAGCTCCACAGTCAGATCCCGCATTCAAGGCAGATAGGGCGCAGCTGGGCACGAGAGGTATGCTTTCACCCCTATACGACAAGAAATTGGCATTAACAATGTTTGACCCACTACGTCATACTTTGGTGTTGTGGCATGCTGCTCAGGCCAAACTAGGCTGGCGAGGGGTGGTGACTCGGCTTACACCGCTGTGGGATACAAAAAAACTAGGCAGACTTCGAAACAGCAAAGGCTTCGATAAATGGGATGATATAGGAATATCAACAGTGGGTGATTTATGGCAGGATGGTGAGATAGTACCATTTGAACGTCTCCAACACCTCTACGAGTTGACTGCCTCTGAGTTATTCAGATACACGCAAATTAGACATGCCCTGACGGCGGCGCTGCCACCCGGATCAGAAGTCCCGGAGGCATCCCCCATGGAGGATAGGTTACTAACTGACTACATGCAGAAGAGGGCCATCTCCTTTACCTATCGCAAATTAGTAAACAACCTGCCTGACCCTATGGGACCCCCTAAGAGCTAAATAAGCGCTAGATGTAGATGAAATGGATGTCTCAGAATGGCAAGAAGCGTTAGCATTCCCTAGGGAGGCAGGCATACCCTCACGCCTTTGATTGGTGCAGCTCCGAATCCTGCATCGCTCGTTTTACACTAGACTTGTTCTGCACAAAATGGGAAGAATAGAACACCCCTACTGTCTCCGAGGTTGCGGAGGGGAGGGGACCTTTTTCCACACTATATGGGGATGTCCTAAACTAACACCGTACTGGACAAAAGTGATGCGCACCATGTCACAATCAGAGGGGGTGTCGCTCATACCAGAACCACGGCGATGCCTATTAAACATCTGGGAGCCAAATGATCTCACACGATATGGGCAACGTTGGGCCACACAAGAACTTATAATAGCCAAGAGGAATATAGCACAAAAATGGGGTGGAGCGGAGGTGCCATCTCTCGCAGCGTGGAGTAGGGACATGGATGCGGCAATGATAGCTGAACAGGCTGTATTTACTAGTAGAGGGTGTCCTCGAAAATGGACCAAAGTCTGGGGGGCATGGAACAAATATAGAGGGAGTATTTGTGATCCTCCATCGGATGGGGAGGAAGATGACTCAGAGGAGGACGAGGATTGAGATGAGATGGGTGGTGGGGCTTGGCTTGAATAAGGCCATTTGCGACTGGCGAAACTGTGCATTTGTAATAATGATTGACTTGCGTAATTCCTCAATGTGGTGCTGCGATGATTTTTTATGCAAAAGACTGTCGTATATTGTAATAACTATGAAAATGAATAAAAAGTTTATATAAAAAAAATGTATAATCCTATATTTGCTCCCAGCTAGCCTTTACATTTGGTGGGTAAGCAACTGCACACATTCACATTCATTTTAGGTAAGTGATGGCTCAATGAATGGGGTGTTGTGGGGACTAATTTTTAGGTCGAGCCTGTAACAGCGCGCATGCGCTGTTCTGGCGACGACTTTATGTAGGGGCTTTTGAAATCTGCCCTCACACTCACACACACTTGTGCGTGTGCTTTTTCTTTTGTCCTACGCTATTGGCCTTTGCGTGCGTCTTTTTAACAAAAACAGCACGCAATTAGCCAAAGGCGGGCCCATTTCTCCGCCCATGGCCTATTGGTGTTGGTTACCTGCACGGCCGCCATGTGGTTTCAATTATCGTGCCCAGACACGGGCGCGATAATTGAAACCACATGTCTCGCTGTGGCGTGCGCACCACTCGCGGGCTTGTTTGTTTTACAATAGCGATCGCTTTCACAATAGCTTTCACTGCCGATTGTTTCTCGGGTAAGTAAGACAAATGAGTCTTTTGTTAAGTATCTGAAGCGCTGTCACTTATTTTAGTTCACACTTTCCGTTTGCAGGTATTTTTTGATTGTATATAAGATTAGTTGTGACGACTGTCTGTGCCATTGAGCAACGTCAGTTTTCGTAAGTCGATACATATGAACTCTTGGCATATTTAAAGTAGTGGGTTGAGTATGATGGCTTATATTTGTGGTGACCTGCAGGTCGGGAGTTCAGTTCCCGAGAGGGCCACCTGGGTCTTCCATCTTCTGAAGAGTTTATAATAGAGTAGCATTAAAAAGTAATTTTAAGCCGTATCTCTCATATATTTCTCTCGCCGTACTACGTGTTGCTGTCTTTTTCACTGGTCTAATCCCTTCTGCGTGATTGCATGTGTGGTTCTTCCCAAAGCTTCCCCTCCTGCTCTCCCGTTTAGCTTCAGCTTCACCTCACGCTCTCCCTCTTGTTCCTCTTGTACCCTTTCCTCTTTGCAGCTTCCAGCCCCACACCTGCTCTGAAAAAAACCTCTTTGCTTGGTTTTCTTTTCTTTGTGGTTAACGATCCAGCAAGGATAGGTATCTAAAAAGAAAACAAACTTGCATCATTTGTAGATGTGCGCGCACCTAAAAACTGACAGCTGAACTTGTTAAATGCTTTAGCCACTCAGTACACAAACACAGACACATTGAACAGGCGGCTGTGCGCAGACCTCCAAAACCAGCGTCCTTCTTTCCTTGGCAGATTATTCCTTAGACGCAGAAGACGCACTTCTGCGATAAAATGACCACCTGTGGCAAGTAATATGGCAGTACTTATTGCAATTTGTAAAACACTAGATCATTCTTGACATTGACCATTTTGATAATAGTAAGACACATGATGCCTATATTCGGGTAATATTTACTGGGGTGGAAAGAGCACTACTCGAACTCTTCAGCACACAATTTAGTTTGGATCCTTTGAAACAATGTTTACCAATACCCAGCAAGTGCTCCTTGATAATCAACGTCTTACTCTCTCTCTCGGGATAGCTTAAAGGTACCTGCCTGGATTAACAAGGGGAGTTTTAAAAAAAAAATTAAATAAATGCTTGTTTGGCTTAGAGATCGCTTGGCTGCTTTGTAAAGGTTTAACATATTCACACATGTATACATAGAGGGTCCATTGGGTATCGTATCGCATTACTAAATGTTTTAGCTATTGGCATCGCATTATTATTAGCAACGCCAATAGCTCAAACCTTCAGTAATGCGAGACCTATTGCATTGCAAATGCTTGTTTTCATTTACAAATGAACAGAGATCGCTTCCTTAGGGAGATGTCCTGAGGAAGATGGCAGGATATTCAGGCTTATTTTTTTAATTTACCAGCACTACCATTAGTACAGGAGTTTCAGTGGCGATGGTATAGTGGTGTGAAGGTGCATTACACCCCAAATATGGTTTGGATACCAGCAAAAAGGAGGCTGGGGAGCCATATTCCTTGCTGGGATTGGGGGGCAGTTCATTCTAGCTGTGCTGGTAACAGTCCCCGAGCCATAGGGGACAAAATGTGGGGCATTCTCCTGTTTTCCAACACAAAGGGGCAGACCCGCCTTTGTCGGGCCTCAGGCCTAAGAGTGCTGGCCTAGTGGAGTGCAAAACAACAGTTGATGGACAGAATGCAGAACAATGTCATACATTCACCCCAGTACAGAGATATGGGACTAAATCCATCGTTTTTTTGCACTCCACACCACACCAGGTCAGACATGGCCATATGCAAATCAGCCTTGACCCTGTGCCTCATGGGAACAGTCCAGCCCGAACTGCCAAGCCATGTCATTCCTGGACCGGAATCAAGCATCCTAGGACCGGTTTCTGGCTATCAGCCGTCTTCAGCCAGGATAGCTTGACTCCAGTGGTGTGGCCAAAAAAACGATGGATTTAGGCCCAGATCTCTGTACTGGGGTGAATGTAGGACATTGTTCTGCATTCGGGATGTACTGCGTCCTGCAGACTGGATAGTACGTCTGGACCTAAGGACACATCCTTGGCCATTCAGATTTTCTTTCCTCACAAAAGGTTCCAATAGTTCTTTTGGTGTCAGCAAACATTCCAGTTCACAACTCTACCTTTCGGCCTCTCCTATGCCCCTTGATGCTTCACGAAGGTGCTCAAACCAGTCGTTGAGTATTTGCGAGCTCAGGGGATTCACATGATTGTGTATCTGGATAATATGCTCCTCCTGGCACAGGACTTCGGGCAGTTGTCTGTGCAATTGCAGTTGGCAGCTGATCTGCTGGAAAATATTGGGGTTTGTCATAAACAAGAAGAAATCCCTTTTAGTGCCTTCACAGAGCAACCTTCTTGGGATTTGTCATACACTCCATTGAGGCAACCTTGAGCCTTCCTTCTTGGAAGATAGCCAAGATTCGTCATAAGCTCCGGAAAACGTTAGCTAGGCAGAAGGTGTCCTTAATACAGATCACTCGCCTAGTGGGGCTCTTGTTGTCTTCTACATAAGGCCATATTTCCGGGACCATTACATTATCGTGCCCTGCAGAGATTGAAAGCAGTACATTTGTGCAAAAGTCTTGCTTCCTCTTTCTGACCAGGCAACAAATTTTGGACAGTTCTGCCTGGATCATCAGATTTCAATGATGGCTGAGTACCCTCCCTGTCGGAAGAAGAACAAGGTGGCAGATTCTCCCCCCCCCTCCCAGTTTTAGATCTTCGTCACAATCAGCATCAGCATCAGATGGTACTAGACAGAGTCCCCCACCTGATGGAGTGGAAGATTGCAGGGGAAGTTGTGGTCCCAGGCCTTTTGTCTCAACTGAAGACCTCTTGTCCAAGGCCTGGTCTGACAGCACAAATAAGAGATACAGATCGGCTTGGGTGTGAATGTGTCGTCTGTGTGTGTGCGCGATGGGGTTGTGATCCCTTTGGCACCGATGTTGTTCAGATCCTGAATTGTTTGGGCCAGTCTGGCCCAGCAAGGCTCGGCCTATTGCTCTGTTAATACCTTCCTTTCTGCCACTTTGGCGGGGCATGTACCCATTCAGGACTCCCCGGTTGGGGAGCATCATTTTGTATGGCGCTTGCTGCATGGTATCAGATTATCTCCTCCACCTGACCCAAGTTATTCGACAATTTGGGATGTTGAGCTATCCTGGCAATTTAATAGCTTTCTCTCAAGGAAGGCGATCTCGGCAAAGCTGGCAATGCTTCTATGCTTGATATCGTGCAGAACGGTTTCTGATGTTATGGGCCTGAATGTTACGGGAAGGACATTTTCACCCACTGGGGTATCTTTTACGATTAGTAGGCATACAAAATGTAACACTATGGTTATTGAGTACCCAGTCTTCCCAGACTCTGGTAAGTCATGCGTGGTGTAGTGCCTTAAGGCCTATGAGAGATATTGGTGGATTTCAGGCCTCCAGGAGAGAGACAACACCGAATCACTATCAAGAAGCCTCACATTGTGGTTTAGACCTCCCACTATACCACGCTGGGTGTGGTGGGGTTCATGCAGGAAACCAGCATAGATCTCATGATTTTTGGGGCCCATTCCACTGTTGAGGGAAGGGGGTGGGGTGGGGTGGGGTGGGGTGGGGAGTGGGGGTGGGGTGGGGAGTGGGGGGGGGGGAGGGGCATGGCCTTTAAGGCCTTCAGTCTAAGCGCCAGACGAGAGGACTTTATGAACGTGGCTGACTGGTCCTCAGACTATCTTTAAAAGGTTCTATTTTGGATATGGCTCATTTGCTATTAAGTAACCTTTAAACAAGCATTATCCAAGCCTCCGGGTCCTGACAAAAAATAAAAAATCCCTAGCTATCGTAACGGAAAGTTTCAATTATATTAAAGACAAGGAAGTGAGGATTATCCCACCTGCGGTTAGCTGATCGGGGAGGCCCTCCCAGTGACTAGTAAGTAATGAGGTTTTTTGTCTCTCTTGCTCTTGACTGTTATAATCGTATGATGCCAATAGGTATGTCCTTATGCAAACTTGGTTTTGGTTAATTACCCTGGTTGGTCAAAGTTCTCGTGATAATTTCATCTCTTTTGTTCAAAGCATGGATACTTGAAAGCAAGATGTGTAGGAAAAGGACAATGGTGTGACTCACGCAACAAAAGAGGATTTGGGGACAGAGACCAAGGACTATTTTGAGGACCCTGGTACCTGATTGGACAATGGAACCTGGTGGATTATGTTGCCTTTTGTTTACCAATTTCCCTGGGGTTCATGGGAAATGTGGTTTTCTTTGGTACTGTTGAAGTGGCTGCAGTTAATAAAGTGAAAAATGTGTTAAGCATAATCCTCGCCTCTGTGTCCTTAGATGAATTGGAACTTTATGTTATGATAGCTACAGCCCCCTCCCCCCTTCAGAGTGGGCTGCTTTAACCTGTTGGGTGATAAAAAGTAAAGTGTTCACCTACCAAATGAAAGTACTCCACATTTGGCTTTTTAAGGACGGAAATCAAAGGGATTTTTTCTCAAAACCAATGGGCTAAAATGGGTGATTTCTTTGAATGCGAAAAAATGTGTATAGCTCCATTTCGATCAGACAGTAATGCAAGTTGAGATAGGTGATTTTAGATCAAGAGGGGTTTGATCATCATGGAGTAGAAAGCATTTACCCTTCTCCTTACTACTTCCCGCCCGACGAGACATGCAGCCACATCGATTCTCCAGGAGATAACGCGTCAGTCGTACCCGACTGTGCGAGCAAGTTATCCGTCACTCCTTTGACTCTTGCCCTCCCCTTCCAACATCGTGATTTGACCCTAATCACCGGATCCACCACCCAGAACACAAGCGCCGCTCTCAGCCCTGATGATTCACAGGCACTGCCCTGTTGATGAAACACGTGTCGGCTGGTGTTCTGTAAATATTCAAAAGAAAGAAGACGCATATAAAGTTCAATATATTGTCTTCACTACACAAACCGGTGTCCATTGTTTTTGTCTCAACCGACCTAATTACTTATAAGTTGTATATACCTTACGTGTGCCCAGTACCTGCTGTATATTTTGTGTGGCGTTCGGGTTTCTTTTGCCAGACCGCCTCCGAGAGGATTCAGGGTTTCCCTCTTTACTGGTAGCACCGTCCTACGCCTGTTCTTCGTGTCCATCCCCACACACTCTAACTGCACTGTGTGAGCGCCCTTACTGTACAATCCAAACCCTTAGTAGAATTTCCTACCCTGCATGTTAATGATCCTGATCAGCAAACTAGCAACTACTTCAGAATCACTCCGGGTCTCGGATGTGAGAGAATGTAAAGGCTTGTATGTCCGGTTGTCAGCAAGACTCTGGCCGAATAAAAGAATGGACCTGTGTCACCATCGGGAAGCCCAAAATGGCATCACAGTGCCTGGGGAAGATTAAAGAACAAGTTACTTACCTTCAGTAACGCTTTTTCAGGTGGCTAGTGTATCCACCTTGAAATTCCTCACCTTTAGAATATTCCAGGTGTCAGGCAGGATACGGAAACTTTTCAATAGCTTCCTTCGATAGCGTAAGGAGATGCCGTTTCCAGTTCAGCGCCACACACAGCACCTTGTGACTTCACTGGAACTATTAAGCACTCCCATAGGCGTACTGAAGTCAGTTACCATCTATTTATTAGCACGCCTTCGAGGCAAACGGATGATACCATCATCAATAAGATAGGTGTCGTTTTCTGTTACATGAAAAGAACATAACAGTATAAACAGCCAAGCAATGGGGAGGAGGGTGAGTCAGTGATTGTCCAATAGAAAAAGTGTTATTGAAGGTAAGTAACGTGTTTAACTGATGGCTACTTCTACCTGCAGATTCCTCACCTTCCCTTCTCACTTTGGAATACAAACAGTAGGCTTTGCAAAGGTATGAAGGGACAACCAAGCTGCTGCTTTCCAGTTATCTGCCACAGGCATTCCTCAATCAATCAGGGATTTTAAAGCGCGCTACTCCCCTGTGAGGATCTCAAGGCGCTGTCCTCAAGGGATTGCTGAAGTAAAAGACTTGGCTTTGATAGAATGAGCACATATTCCTTCTCTGGAGGATCCTTATGTGCCATGGGGCTACAGATCTTGATGCACAGGACTATCCATCTTCACAACATTCTACTGTTGACTGTCTTGCATTTGATCTTTCCCACATATCCCACAAAGAGTTGATCCCCAATCCACTCCCCAGCGCTGCAGGTCTCCTGGATTCTGCTACACATTCTGCTGCTTCCAGTAACTTGCCTTGTGCTTCATGCTGCTTGTTCATATCTGTCGCCAGTGAGTTAGATAGTTATCTGTTCTGTGCCCGCTTGTCTAACCTTTGCTGTGCGGTATCCAGTGAGTTAGACTGTTTTGTGTTTGTATTAGCCAGTAAGTTGGCCTGTTTGTACTACTGCTTCCCGGAAGCCAACCAGTATAAATCAATCGCATCGGTTCATTTGTTTTATTTCCATCTCCTGCACCGTACCATTTTCAGAGCAGGCTTGCAGCACCGTTCCCTCCTTTACCACCCATTCGCTGCTCCCACCAGCCAGTGCCCCCTCACAAGACCTAACTTAATTAAGGCTGCAGAGCGTGCCAAAGGCAAGCACGTCTGTGCCTTGACCACACCCACCGCCCGGAGCCCTGGTCCTTCTGGCACCTACAAAAACTCCGCCGATGAGCTCCAAGCCCTGGACGCCAGATGATGCAACAACTGCTGCTGTAGGACTTTTACCCTGTTTCTATTATCTCTTTGCCTGCAACTCAGAACCTCCTGCCCCCATGGAATCCTTAACCACACCCACCTCACTGACCGCGCCTGCCACAGAACTACTTCACTGCCTGCTGCTGCAGCTCAACACCCAATCACTCTGCAGACACGCCACCTAGATCTGACACACCATCACCATAGTCACCCCCAACGTTGCCTTTATTAAAAATGCCAGGCCCAACACCTCCACCGCAAGAAAGTCAAAGGGCTATCCCTGGAAAGGTTAATGGACGGGAATATACACACTCAAATTACAATATTCCTATCTCATTCACTCAAGGCATGTACTCAATCAGTTTCTCAAATCACTGGTCACAAACTAAATTATAACGTTAACAGTCTTTTTATTCGTTAAAATTTCAGTATAAAGTCAATTCGAATCCACTGAAAACATATAACATAAAAACATCCCATAATATAAAATTATTTTTTTTAAAACATAAGACTGTCATAGACAGATCTTTTGTTTCCTTCCCCTGTTTCTTCGACAGGCAACTGGTTAAAGTGCTTGAGTTGGATTACTTCCCTTCTTCCAATTAAGGGCTCCTCATGTAGTTCGAGGCGCCTGCTTCCCCGTGGTTCCTCTGTATGTTCGGACTGGCAATCGCGTCCTAGTACCCGCTAGATGAACTCGATATGTTCTCTCGGTTTGTAGGTAACGTCGCAGCCACGGGTATGTCTCTCCTAGAAAATTCGAGGAAACAGGGGAAGGAAACAAAAGATCTGTCTATAACAGTCTTACATAAAGAAATACGACTGAATATCGAGTTGGCAGAATAACCTGATCTGCTGACCATGAAACTCGATTGAACATGAACGTATACAGAGACTGGAAAACCTAGAATTCTTAATCGTGAGAAAGAATACCAGTCTATTGATCTTGACGACCCCAAGTGAATATATACTGTCCTGATGAAGGTGTGACCACATCTGCGGGCCATAACACCGAAACGCGTCGACGCACTTCTTTAATACAGAATTCAATAAGAGCCTAAGTGACTCCAAACAAGCCAGCTGATACATACCAGAACTCAGGACTACGATATGCAACTTCAAACATCTAGAGACAACGGCGCACCAGTAAAGAGCCCACGAACCGAGCCACCTTCAAATAAGCCCTTAACAAATGCCATCAACTTCTGAAAGACATGAAAAAAGCGCACCCTGGCAGGCCACATCGAAGCCAGCTTCAACCAAAACAAGAAGTCTTCAACATAGTCTGAGTTCTCAAGCCAGTCAGCCACTGAAAATACAATCCCCACCATCCTACCACTCTGCAACACCCTGGCGGACTACTTCCACAGCAAGATATCCATCACCTACAGTAACTCTAAACCCAATCCATTGACCTCTACAGCCTCCTCACGCAAACTGATGTCACCGATAAACCTCCGTTCACCACATGGGAACAGCTCCCAACACATGGAACCATGTTCATCATGAACTCCATCCACTCTAAAGCACCAACAAACCCCTGCACCCACCATTTTTTCAACCTCAGAGCAAGGAAATCAGCAATTAATTCTACTCCATCCGTAATACAGAAATCACCACAGCTGCATTCCCTGATCAGCTGAAACATGTTGAAGTCAGACCCCTTCCTCAAGAAAACCTCCACTGACCCCAGCGAACTCTAGAAATACCGACCCATCTGTCTGCTCCCCTTTCCCGTCTAAGTAGTCAAGAAGAGCATCATATAGCAATTCACTGAACACCAGGAGAACAACAACCTGCAGGACACTTCCCAGACCGGCTTCCACGCCAACCACAGCACAGAGATATCAGAACCCGATTCGACTGGGGTGGAGCAGCATTCAACACAGTATCCCACCACACCCTTATCAAGAGGCTCTGCCAAATCGAGATCCAGGGAGACAACCTCAGGTGGATCGCATACTTCCTCACAGGACGTATCGAGAGGATCCACCTACCTCCCTTCACATCAGAACCCAAGAGCACCATCTGCGGCGTCCCGCAAGTTCTCCCTCAGCCCGCCCTGTTGAACACCTACAGGACGCCTCTGGCCAACATCGTCAGATCCCATGGCATCAACATAGTTTCCTACGCAGACAACACTCAGCTCTCACTCTCAGAAGACACCTCCACCACCAGAACAAACCTCCAAAACAGCATGACAAGAGTAGCTGACCGGATAAAGATCAACTGCCTGAAGCTCAACACAGACAAGACCAAAGTGCTGATCTTCGGATACAACATCTCCCCGTGGAACGACACTTGGTGGCCTGTCTAACTCAGCCCCACACCCTCCCTGACAGACCACGCCCGCAACCTTGGCATCATCTTGGGCAGCACACTCACCATGAAACGCCAGATCACGCAGCAACCTCTGGCTGCTTCCACACCCTTCGCATGCTTCGAAAGATCTTTCGATTGTTTCCTGTTGACACCAGGAAAACCGTCACCCAAGCTCTAGTCACTTAGCAGACTCAATTATGGCAACGCACTCAATGCAGGAATCTCCATTCAACTCCTGAAGAGACTCCAGACCATTCATAACTCAGCAGCCAAACTCATCCTGAACCTCGCCAAAAGGACCCACATTACCCCCATCTCAGGAACCTCCACTGGCTCAGTCTAGAAAAGAAGGCAATTCAAGATGCTGATACACGTCTATAAGGCCCTCCTAAACCAAGGACCACCATACATCAACCACCGCCTAAATTAACACCAACCCTGCAGACACCCTTGCCCACACTCCCCACAGTGGATGCTGCTCCTTCTCCTACCTCACCTCAGAGTCTTGTAACGACCTTCCCCTCCACCTCCAAACAGTATCCTCTCTCATAGAACTAGAAAGGGACTCAAGACATGGCTCTTAGACTGACCGCAGCAGGATCTCAACACCAGGATACCCTCACAGATGATTAGCCGTGCTCTACAAATTTTGATCGACTGATTGATCATATAGTCTAAACCAGCATGTTTTATCCACGTATAATCTGACAGATCTCTTGAGATCAAGACTGCGAAGTCTTTCCTCGTCTTTAGTTGAATGAGGGGGGAGGATAGAATGTGGCAAGGATAATGGATTGACTCAAGTTGAAAGGGGTAACCACTTTAGACTGGAAGGCAGCCATGGTATGTAATACCAGCTTTTCATGGAGTAAAGAGGTGAAGAGAGTTTTTAAGCTAAATGTTTAAAGTTTGCTTACCCACTTTCCTGACGCGTTACAGATTACAAACATGGTCTTAAACATTAGTAAAGGTGCGGGACAACTATGCAACAGTTCAAATGGGGAACCTATAAGGAAATGAAGAATCTAACAAATTCCATGGTAGCATAGTAAAAGGAGCAGGAGGGTACTTATTTGTAAGCCCTTTTAGGAATTGCATAACAATGAGAGATTTAAAATGGAGATTGATCAGGCAAACATAGAAAACCCTAAAAAGGTTAAAAATAACCTTTAGCAATAGAAACAGTGTGATCCCGCTGAGCCTGAGCATAGGCAAAACAAGGAATGTCAGACATGTGAGCCTAAAGAGGATCTATGAATTAATCTGCACACCATTTAACAAATATGGCCCATCCTCCAGAATAAACCGTTTTGGAGCCCTATCTTGTACAATATCAAATAATGCCCACCACAGCAGCAGGGAAAAAAACCCAGGTCGCCCTCTCAATCTCCAGATATGTAGTTGGAGGCTCTGTAGGCCGAGGTCAGGAACCTGCCCTTACACTCTGAGAGGTGGTCTAACCTGGGAGAGAGTCTTAGCCAAAAGCACAGTGAGTGGTGAATGAAGACTTTATATCACACCATTCATGGCTAGTCCGGTGCAATTAGAATCATTTGGGCCCACTCGAGAAGTATCTTCATTAAAATGCAAGGAATCAAGTGTATGGGAGGAAACACATAATGAAACACATAGTTAGATTGTATGCAAAAATCCCCTGATACTCCCTGCACTGGATAAAGGAAGGCACAGAATTTTGGACAGCGAGCTTTCTCGTGAGTGGGGAAGAGTTCTTTCCGAGGCGCCCCCAACAGCTGAAAAATGTTGTGGACTACATCAGGATGAAGTCGCCAGTTGTGATCGGCAAGTTAATGCCAGCTGAGACTGTCTGCTCGCATGTTGAGCACTCTGGTGGTGATCTGCTACTAAGCAGATTTGTTTGTCCTGAGCCCAGGAAAAGAGTTGCATACCATCTGTTGTCTGACAGACTGATTGCTAAAGGAGGGGAGGAAGTGTAGGATGGTGGCTTTTTAGGTCTCGCCGAGCGATGCAGCACCATGCGCTGCTTGCAAAGCGAGACTTATTGTTACTGGGTAGCTAGCGAAGTGGGACAGGAGAGGTGCACGAGCTTACAAACACATTGGAGTCAATGGCTGTGACTGCGCGAATTTGGAGACATGGGCTGTGAACGCGCGCGTCTCCTCACGCTCCCCCATGCTTTCACACGCTTTCACTTTCGTGAGCTGTTACTAGGATACATTGTTCAGCCCGGAGCGAGGGCAGGAAAACGGGAGAGCTGGGCACTTACAGTGTTTCCATTTGCCTTCCTCTCGCTCTGTGTAGTTCAGCACACGCAATATTTGCTCCAGATCCTATGATATCTGGGGGTGCACAGAACTTACCAGCTCTTGCTGGAGCCACTCCAGCGCCTGGCCCAGGGTGGCAAAGCCCTGTGTGTTCCTCAGTGGTACGTCCTCAGCCTCTGTGGGTGATCGGCGGGTGCGTCGTGGGGGTGCTCCCTCCCCCTCAGGCTCTTTTTCCACCAGCTCATGCACCGGTGCCCTCTTGGGGCCTCTGGGAGGCTGATGGGGCACCACCTTCCTCATGCACCGCCATCTTCCTTGTGTCGCTCCAGGGCGGGCTCGTGGCCGCCTCGCCACGCCCTCGGGCGTCGTCTGCAAGCGAAGGCAGCGGGTGCGTGCAAAGGATGGCAGTTTGTTGTACATCATATGGGCATGTAAGGCTTCTGGAATCTGGTGAGAAGGTATATTCACATATTTGCCTTAATAATTGCAATCACACTGCTTCCATTTGGGTTGCTCCAGGGCGGGCTTGAGGCCGCCTCGCCACGCCCTCGGGCTCGGCCATGAATGCCGGCGTCCTCTCTGTGGCCCTCCAGGGCTAGCACTGCACTTGGGCCTTCCACTCCATGTAAGAGGGCCCGCATGTCTGCAGCTTCAGCTTCGCCGTCAGGGCCTTCACCGAGTCCAAGTCGTCATCACAGGTAGAGACCTTCTCGCCCAGCTCCTTGAACTTTGTCAAAGGACTTCTTCAGTGAGCGTTCACAAAGGTCGCACGTGCGAGTGTTCACAATGAGTGTGAATGAGGGTCTACCACAAGGATGTGTGCACTACGAGTGAGAGTGCAAGAGGGTCAATGTGCACCCGGAACTCTACAATATTGGCTGAAAAATATCTGTGCACGAATAAACAGGCAAGAGAAACCCGTAAAGAATTCATGCGCAAATATAATCGCAAATGGGTCAGTACATAAGTGACCGTGCCAGAAGGTCAGCGCAAAGTGAATGCAGCGGGCTTGTGTTAGACGGGTTTTGAGTGTGTGGGTGCAACAATTACCATGCAAAAGTAACAATGTACAGGGTCAACACCAGTGGACGTGCGAGAAGGTTCCTTCAAGAGTGAAATTGCAGAAGCATTTGTACAGGCGTGAGCAGTAAGGCGATAGGCACGCGTTAAAGTGATAAAATGTTTGTGCAAGAGCTAGCATGGACAAGGTCCTTTGCTAATGCGAGCTAGACCAGTCCCCGCAGACTGGGTGGGGAGGTCACCGGAACGAGTCAGCGTGCGCAAGGGCCAGTGCGTCGGTGTGAGTGGGCACCGGGGGTCGAGTAAAATTCTAGAGTAGCTTTTTAAGAGTTCCTTAATAATTACTGTTCTTACAGAGCCCATTTTCCCATGCTTGGTCTAGAAGCATCTAAACAAAAGTATCGACTCGTGCAGGTACACTGTGTCAGTCATGAACAGTGCCAACTGATCTTGACATTGACATTACAAGTAACAATGCCTTTTATTTTTGTTCTTGTTTTTAAAACATAAATAAAACACATTGTCATTTACAATGCCAACAGCTTTAACTTGTTGTTTTAGAGTAAGTCAGCGTTCCATTACAGTGTAATGCATGCCTGAGAGATGAACACCCCTGTTCTTGATAACAAACATTTGCAATACAATAGGGCTCGCATTTACATAAGTTTAAGCTATCGGCATTGTGAATAACAATGCCTTTTATTTATGTTTTAAATGCATTTATTAAAAATACTTTTACAACACAAACCACTTTCTGTTGCAATATTAATAACTACACCAAAACTCAAACTTACGTGCTGCGAGACCTATTGCATTACAAATGCTTATTATATGAGAAAAAAAGACCAGCTGATGGGCAAGATGGCCGCTAGAGGTGTGCAGTGAGTGAGTCACACTCTCTCCTCCTCTCTACCATCGTATTTTTCCGATGATCGGGCTCCCCTCGGCTGGTGCTGTGTCTGGCTACTACACGTCTCAATCTCTCAGTGACTGTAAGACAGCCATAGGAGTGTCTGGGCGAAGTCAAAGAGGGATTCTATTTCAAGTGATCTCCCATATACGGAGAAAACTGGTCGGAGCTGCCAGGTTGATTTTGAGAACTTGGTTTGAGATGTCACCCCGCACGCAGAAGGGGGATGAAGCAAAAGATGGCGAGGGGGGGGCTAAAGTCACCGATGTTGAACCCCAGAGAGGAGCAGTCTCCAAAGAGAAAAAAAAAACGGGAATAAAAGCGGACTCAAGAACCCCTTTTTCAAGTGCCTCACAGAAAGGCGCCACTGGATTAAAAAAAACAATGGTAAAGAAAAACGGCTCTGACGCCGTTAGTCTCCCGAAGGAGTCGAAGGAGTCGGGGAAGACGGGTATGAATATAGTCAAGACAAAGGAAAATGCCCTGCGCCAACCCACGGTTTCAGAGAGCTTTGCAAACGTACCTGTGAGCAGCGGGGTGCATGACAGTATTGCTGGAGCTCTGGTTGTGCGAGGTGTTCGCGCTGCCGCCATGAACGCCCTGGGTCCCGGAGCTGGAGTCGGAGCTGCGGTTGCTAGGCAACCTGAGAAACATTCGGATTCTGTGATGGCGGATTCAATGCCTGCTGTAGACGCGCCGGATGCTGTGGTTGTAGCAAAGGGGTCAGAGCTTGCGCCCGAGCCAGTTCTGGAGGCAACCTGGCCTGGGATAGCCAAAACAGACAAACCAGGTATGGAGCGGGCTGAGAAGACAATTGTGTGCAAAAATACGATAGTCAGCCTTGCAGGGGCTACCGAGTTGCCTGATGCAACAACATGTGTTGTATATTCAGCTGTTGAACCCAGTATTCTTGATTGGGCGGGAGCGATGGACTTGGAAAGTAATTCTATTAAATTAGGAGAAGAGTCTTCCGCTTCTGCCGAAGTGGGTATCGATGGTGCCACCTCCCCAGACAAATTCTATTCCGTGAATGAAGACTCTCAGTCACAGTCTCAGTCTTTGCCCTCAGATGAAATCAGCACAGATGAGTCGACTGGTATAGACACAGGCAGTAGTTCGCCGGCACAGAGAAACACCCAGAAGAAGCGCCTTTTTAAAAGAAAGCCCTCTACGACAGGCAGCACTACTGACCCTACTAAAAAGCTAGCCTGGGACTATTCTACCACCACCCTATCTTTTATGGAGCAAGACAGTCCTACTATGCTGGCTGGTGATCAAGGTTCATCACAATCTCCTCAACCTCCGGTCACGCTTGACTTACTATTTAATACGCTTAAATTAATGCAGTCCGAGGCTAGAGGCGAAAGTAGGAGAGCAAGACAGGAGTCAAGGAAAATTCAGAACAAACTGAGGAAAATAAGCAAAAGACAGGATGAGGTGGTGGAGAGGGTTACACACGTGGAGGAAAGAACTGGTAAAGTAGAAGATGAGTTGAGAGATCTGAAAATGTATAAACAAGAGCATCAAAAGGTGGCTGAGGATGTTAACTGGAAGCTGGAGGAGTATGAAAACAGGCAGCGCCGCAACAATCTTAGACTGTTAGGTGTGCCAGAAGGACTGGAAGGGGAGGACCCCAGATTGTTTGTTGTTAGCCTCCTAAAAGGGGCTTTCCCTGAATTAGCAACCTGGCAGTGGGAGACGGAGATACAAAGGGCCCACCGTTTCCCGTTTGTTGTCAAAAGGGGTCAAGCGGGTGCCCAAGAGGGGCGCCCGAGGGCATTGCTGATCTATGTCGGGAATTTTCTATTGAGGCAACTCATATTGGATAAGGCTAAACCAGAATCTAGACGTACATTTAATAATGTAAGCTTTTTTGCAAGGCCGGATTTCTGCCATACTACAGTCGAGCGCAGATGGAGACTGAGGCAGTTGATTCCCCACATTCAGGCCTTGGGTTCCGAGGCTTATTTGTTGTACCCTGCTAAATTGAAGATAGTTACCAAAGGTCAATTCAAAATGTTCTTTTCTGAAATTAAAGCGAAGGCATATATGGTGGAAACTTTGGGGTACAAGGAGTAACAGCTAAGGGTTCTCTCTGGGTGACCGAACGGTGGTGGGGAGGGGGTGGCGACAGCTGTCTCCCTAGCGTCCACACATAGGTCATGGGTGACCTATTTGCCTGTAGGGGAGGGTGGGGGTGGGGTAGTGTGGGGGGGGTTCAGGGAGAGGGGAGGGAAAGGCAGGGGGGGAAAAAATGGCACACGTCGCACACGCAGAATTACATTAAGAAACAGTTACAGAAACAGTCACAGGACCTGTTTATTTTTTGGAAGGGGGAAGTAAGAGAAGAAACCGAGAGATGGAATAGAGAGCTGGTACCAATTCTAGATGTTTTTTAATGTCTTGTCGAATTATGTCGATGAATGTCTGTGGCCTTAATGATCTTCAGAAAAGATTACGGGTTTCAGCATTTTGCAAATCAATGTACCCAGACTTAATCTGCTTGCAGGAAACTCACGTGGAAGGAGGAAAGGGATATCTGTTAGAACAGTTGGGTTTTAAAGTATTAGCATATACAAAACAAGGTTCAAAGACCCGCGGAGTAGCTATACTAGGGAGAGATAGGGAATGTATTGTTTCTAGGAAAAAAGAAGACATATGGGGGAGGTGGGTCATAATAGAGGTAAGCTTTAGAGGAGCTAGGTTTACACTGGTTTCTGTGTATGGTTCAACGGGCGACGATCCCGATATATTTCATTTCTTGGATCAAGAGTTACCAACCTGGCCCGAACCCATTGTATGCTGTGGGGATTTTAACATTAGTCGTCCTTCTGGGACTGAGTTGCAAGCTGAGCATGGGTATAATGGGCGCAAAAAGAGGGTGCATAGGGCAATAGTAGACATGGCATTACATAATGCTATGTCTGACGTCTGGGCTAATCTTTATCCTCAGGCAGATGGCGATACTTTTTTTTCTGCCCCTCATAGAATAATGGTAAGGTTGGATTACTTTCTAATCTCCAATTCCTTGCTGTCAAGTTCACAGGCTAGGAAACTACCTCGCCTTGTTTCGGACCACAATCCTTTAATTTTGTCAGTTAGTCTAAGCGGGATAACAAGGAAGGTATATAGGTGGACATTCGAGAGAGCTCTTCTAAAAGACGAGGGGTATTGCAACCATATGGATAGGTGGATTAGAGAGTTCTGGAGTATCAATAAGGGGAGTACTAGCAGTGGCAATGCTTGGGATGCGTTCAAAGCAGGGATAAGGGGTGAGACGCTTAGCTTTACAACGTTTAGGCAGAAAGTGGAAAGAGAAAGGGTAGAACAACAAGTTAATTCCCTTTTAGCTGCAGAGGAGGAGCTGGGTAGGCTAATCTTGCTCGGAAGCCCCTTGGACCAACAGCTGCTGGAAATTACGGTATTAAAGGCTGGAATTGCTGAAAATATCGCTAATAAAACAGCAGCAAACTATTTGGCAAAGAAAGAACAGGCTTGCGAGCTGAGCGAAAGAGTGGGGCATATTCTTGCTGTTAGAACGAGACAGAAGATCGCTGCAGGAGATATCAAGAGTATGAAAGATGGATCAGGCTATTCGATTACTAACTCCGCAGATATAAGAGAAGAGTTTAGGAAATACTATTCAGAGTTATATGATTCGGAAGTTGAGGAGTGTAGCGATAAAATCAGGGGCTATTTAGGAAATCTCCAATTTAATGAGCTAGAGGCAGCCGAAAGGGGAAAACTGGATTCTAATATAACACTTGAAGAATTGACATCAGCCCTAGCAGATCTTCCATCATCAAAGGCTGCAGGCCCAGATATGATCCCCGTGGAGTTCTACAAAACATTCCTAGCTGCTCTCAGGTTGGAGTTAATGGACATGCTTACTCAAGCTCAGAGGGAGGTTTCGATTCCAAACTCATGGGGAGGCACCGAAATTATAGTTATTCTGAAAAAAGGCAAACCTGCTACAGCCCCTGGGTCGTATAGACCTATAGCCTTAATGAATGCGGATGTGAAACTATATTCGAAAATTCTGGCAACTAGACTGGCGGTTGTTATAGAGAAGTTAGTTTCCCCAGTCCAACATGGTTTTATCCCAGGGAAGGGTACTACGGAACATGTTAGAACAGTGATCACTTCCTTTGATGCTATGGAAATTTCAGGTGGCCCTGTCGCAGCTTTATTCCTTGACGCCGAGAAGGCTTTTGATAGGGTCGCCTGGGGGTATTTGTGGGAGGTATTGCGGCACTATGGTTTTGGTGAAGGGTTTATTAGAGCAATCCAGGTTTTATATAAGACACCAACGGCTAGAATTAGAATTAATCGAGAACTCTCAGCTGCGGTACAGATAAAAAGAGGGACAAGGCAAGGTTGTCCGAGTTCTCCACTTCTTTTCGCACTTTATATGGATCCCTATCTACGTTATCTTAATTTTAATCCTAGAATTCCTCCCCTTTGTTTGAATGGTTTAGAGATTAATGTGTTGGCGTACGCAGATGACGTTGCTATAATTACTCCGGACCCATCTATGGCAATTGGAGAAATTGAACAAGAGGCCCAAAAATTTGGTATAATCTCTGGTTATAAGCTCAACAGCGCTAAAACTCAAATCATTAAGAATTCAACGGCATGCTGTGACGACATACGAGTGGTTCCGGCAGCAGTTTATTTAGGGGTTGAAATATCAGCTAATCTTGAGACAGTGGTAGAACGGAATTTGTCTCCCTTAGTGAGGAAAGTAAGCCTAGATCTGGTTAGGATAAACAATCTTAGACTCTCATTAGTGGGTCGTACCAATGTGATTAAAATGCTTATACTCCCTAAGTTTCTTTATTTCTTTAGAACAATACCCCTAATGTTTGAATCCTCTTGGTTTAATAAGCTTGAATCAATTTTGAATAAGTTTATTTGGTCATATGGGAAGACCAGGCGGGCCTATAAATTCATGACTCTACCAAGGGCTAGGGGGGGGGTGGGGGGTCCCAGATTTTAGATTATATTATTGGGCTTCGGCTCTTCAATATATGCAGGGCTTGATCGGTGCAGGCGGAGCGGATTTAAATGTTAACGCCTTTTCGACCATGGTGTACTCCATTGTGTTGGGTTCTGAAACAACAAATGCCTTTTTAAGTTGCGCTGATTTTTCGTATTATAAACATACCCGATTTAAGACTGTTTTAGCGGCGAATAACATTTGGACAGCTGTAGCTAAAAAGTGCGGGCTGGGTAGATTTAACAGATACACTAGACTTTACAGGAATAAAACCCTCCCACCGTTAATCTTTGCTGATGCTACTATGGCAGAATGGTCCAGAAAAGGAATTACAAAAATAGGGGATCTGTTGGGCCCAGATGAGAAGATATTGCAATTCTCTGACTTGATGGCAAAGTTTAATATTGTCAGGCAGAGCTTTTTTAAGTATTTACAGGTCAGGAGTTTTCTCAGTACAAAAAATGGGGGAGAGGCTGCCTTTGCAAAAAATAATATTCTGGATGCTTTAGAACAAGGCGGGGTGTGTTCTATCCGTCATTTTTACGCCATCCTGGTAGAGTTGAAGTTAGACGATATCGAAAAATATGAGAATAAATGGACAGGGAAATTAGGAATACAGGGCCGATATTTCTCGGACTCGTTGGAATTAGGATGCTCCGTTCTTTGCTCTGCCCCACTTCAATCTCAACACTATAAAACCTTATATCAACTCTACCATACACCGGATCGCATTGCACAGTGGGGAGGTATTACAGGGACTACCTGTCCTCGTTGTAGCACTCCAGCAGCTGATAGTATACATATTTTCGCGTTATGTCCTCAATTAAGAGTATTGTTGAAGGGTATTGAAGAATTTTTGGGTCGTACACTTGGGTTGGACGTCACGTTAACACCAACCGTAATTATGTTAGGGGTTAGAGGGTTTGATGGTGATTATGGTGAATTTTTGTTTGTAGCAATGGCGATTGTTGATCGCCAGAGCTTGGCTGGATAAAACACCTCCAGTAATTCAACAATGGATTGCCTTGTTATTGGGGACCTTTAATCTAGAAAAAGGCATTTATCTCAGGAAAGGAAGAAGGGCAAGGAGGTTGGGAAGGGAAATTTGGGAACCAGTTCATCGATGGAAAGAAAGGATAAATGAAAGTTATAATTGATTTAACTATTCTTGTTATGTCTAGTGGTATAGATGGATGTAAAGTATTTTATTTTGTATAAATTTCTGTATAGAGTTTGATTTACATATGTACTTGTATTCTGCGTATTCTGTGTAACGCCCTACGTGTGCCTATAAAAACTCTAATAAAAATATTTAAAAAAAAAAAAATAAATGCTTATTATATAGTGTACGAAAAAGAGGTATACTATGTAGAAAGTCTAGACAACCCTTATTGGTTTACAAGGCTTACATTAATAATCCAAAATAGTCTCTTTGTGGTAGTGTGGGTGAGCAGTTTAGACATATCAGAGGGTAGTTTTAAGCATTTGTTGTACACACAGTCAATAAATGAGACACACACTCAAGAAGAAACTGAAGACCAGTTTAGAAAAAAAAAACTGATTTTAAAATAATTTTGGACACCAAGATGATCAGAATCAGGTAAGTGCGTTAGACGTTTTCAATTTTTATAGTTATAACAGTAGAAATTAACAGTAGAAAATAACATGTCATTTTTGAGGCATGAGCCTCGACCGTGGTAATATTATACTATGGGAGAAACATTTTCTGCATAGTTACACATAGAGACTACTTCCGGGAATGGTCTTCTGGATTTAAGGTAAGTAGAGGCCAAGGTTCAAGAAAGCACCAACAGTTCAAGTTTACCTGCCCTGGGGTGTACTGGTGCAGAGATGATGTATGTGGTTGTAGCCTTAAACTCTACACGCTAATGTCAATAGAAAAAGTACGTGTAGGAAAAAGGGTGCAAGTGGGGGCTGGGGAACAGTCTGGCAAAACCCAAGTGGGGGACTCGGCACTTGACGGTCTCTGGACCACAGATACACAGTCTGTTTACTTGACCCTGGGCTGGTGGGCTCGGATGCAGAGGTGTGTTGTTTGGCGGTCAGTGAGTTAGAGGCGCTCACGGTTCTTGGTGCACCTTCAGAAGAGGGAAAAGAAACACAGCAGGGCCACCCTCAGTGTGAAGCTGCCCTCTCTCCAAATCCCTCGACATGCAGGTATGTTTTGGCAGATGTGGTGTTCCGACTGAACACAAACAAGCCTTGGTGCTTGCAACTGGCTACAGCACCTCGGGTACTGGTGCAGGTGGGGGGTCTCCTGGAGGGTCTAGCGGCTAAGAAGTCACTAGGGAGCTGAAGCTGACCTCTGGGAGTCACAAAGCCCTTCTGGGGCATTGCTCCCTCAGTGGGCCCAGGAGTCAACAGAAGGCTGTACCAGGCAGATACGGTAGATGCCTGCTGGTGCAAGGAAGGGGCTCCTCCACTCTAAGTAAGATGTTGCTGGGTCAATGAAGTGCTGGGCAGACCACCAAAGGTTTGGAGAGGCTATTCCACTTCTTGACAAGTCGATCTCGGTGACTGTTGGGAGAGCAGCAGCCAGGCAAGGTTTATGCCAAGTTCAGTGCTTGTCCACAGTTATCACATCTTTGTCTCATCTTTGACCCCCTTCTTTTAGGCAGACGAATCGAATTTACTAGTGTCAGAGGTCCACCTAAATACTAAATTTAGGGACGTTAAGGGGAGTGCAGGGTAGTAGCGAATGAGCTAATTTCCCATGGGGACACTACACCCCCTATATGTCCACTGAGGGCCCCCCTCACCTGTCCTAGTGCCAAATGGGCCTCAGGTTAGGGGGTGACATTCTCCAGGTTTGGAGGAAGCCAGAGTCGCATATCAAAGATGGCCCAAGCTTTTAAGCCTCTGGCCTTGGTATGCAGATTCACTAGCCATTCTGCTGGAGGAGTTGGTAACGCCTTCTTAGGAGGAGGCATTATTTCTTGACCTCAGAGCACTGGCTCTCACCTACAGGGGATCAGAAACTCGAGTGTGGTGGCAGACTGGACAAGACCAGTCAGCCAACACACTAGAAGACTAGTAGAATTCAGGGGGGCCCTCTTAGGGTCTTTTGGGTGCCTGTCATAATAAAACCAATACTGGGATCAGTATGGATTTATTAAAACAAGGTGTTTGATACCAAACACCATAGGTTTTAGGGAAGCTATTATGGAGCTGGGTAACTCGTGATGACAGGTGCCCAGTACATACCTTAAGATGGCTTCACTGTTTACTTGCAACATCTAGTAATAGAGCTAGACATCACAGGGGCTTATCTGCTCATGCAGATATGTCCTTACGTAGAATATAATACATCCTGACTTAGGGCTACAAGGCCTGCTGTAGGGGTGACTTACATATATTATATAGGAGAGGATGCTGCTAGATCGGTCAACCTTGAAGCTGGGAAACCGGAGTCGAGTCTCAACAGGGACGCTCCACATCCTGTGATTCTGGGCAAATCACTCAGTCTCTCCGTGCCTAGCGAAATTGATGCGTTCGTCTGTAACAGAACTGGTGCTTATGTAAAGCACTCTTGATACCTTTGGGGCGAGTTTGGGCTATATAAAATAAAACAACAAATAGATGCAGTGACTTTGGCATGCCACACAGTAAGTATGCCATGTCATGTTTTTGCACATTATTTGCACCATGTCACGCAGCCTGCAATGGCAGTCTGCATGCAATTTGTATGGGGGTCCCTGACCCATGTTATGGCATGCCATCAGGGGAAGTGGTGTCGGATCCTGTTGCCAACTGTTTGCCTGTGTTCGTACGATGGCAAACTAACGGGTGTGGGGGGGGGGGGGGGGGTGTAAACCAGGTAGACCTCTGGCTGTGTGTCCTACAAGGCTTCCAGGAGCCACGTCCCCAGCCACAAAAGGACTGGGAAGCCTGTTGCCTTTGTGGCTCGGCAGGAATATATGTGGCTGGTAGCCATAGAGTAGCCACAGAAGTGGCGAAAGGCAGAATGGGGTTGTCGTGGGGAAATGGAGGGACCCAGCAACAAGGCAGTGTCCCTGCTGTCCTTAAAGCACTCAGCCTTCACGCCGAAGAGGAGGTGCCATCAAAGGGCATGTCCAGAAGGGATGCCTGGATAACCTCCGAGAAGCCAGTAGATCTCAGCCAGGTGTGGCATCTGAGTGCCATGGGCGATGAAATCCACTGTAGCCAATGGGCGCAATGGCACTCCAGAAGGGTCGGACCAGCCAAAAATGGGGTGCGTGGCCTCATAAAATTCTCTCTGGGAAATTCGGGGAGGCTCGGAGCGGACTCGGGCAGGCCTCACGGGTGACATGTGGAAACGGTCCCTAGAGAAGTGACATTATTTACCATGCCTCATCTGATGACGTGGACCATGCATCGAAGTCGAAGAGCACTTTGACTTCTTGGAAGTTTTATAGGATTTACCAGACGACTTTGAACAAGTGCCTAGTACAGCTTTGTGAACGGGCCCTGGGCCTTCCATGCGACCGGGACCAGGAGTGCTATAGAGGTGAATGGCGTTGAGAGTCCAGAAGTTTCAGGAATCGCTCCTGCAGTGCCTTAAGATTCATGGTGCAACAATCTTCACAGGCCTTGAAGTCGTGGCCCAGCTCCAGGCAGCAGAGAAACCAGATGGGGGTCTGTCACAGACATCAGTCTGTGACATGAACCACTGGGTTTAAACATCACCAGTTGTTTGGGGGACATCTCTAGCACACTGGGATACAAAGCTCAAAATAATTCAACTAAATACCCAAAACATTACCCAACAAGCATTTGCAATGCAATAGGTCTCGCATTAGGAAATTTTGAGCTATTGGTATTGTAAATGACTTTTTTTTTTATTTCTGTGTTGGTTTAGAAAGTAGCTAAAATAATAGCTTTGTCATTTACAATGCCAATAGTTATAACTTTCGCAAATGTGACACCTATAGCATTTGTAATGCAATATGTGTTGTGTTTACGTGAGTTAGATGTATTGCTATTACAAATAACAATGGCTTAATTTTTTTAAATAATTAATACTTAAAT
This sequence comes from Lissotriton helveticus, assembly GCF_964261635.1. NCBI lineage: Eukaryota > Metazoa > Chordata > Amphibia > Caudata > Salamandridae > Lissotriton > Lissotriton helveticus. The sequence continues at coordinate 1,443,262,081 of NC_136059.1, read as the reverse complement.
AAAAGTGATTTTAATTAATAATGGCAATGGCTTAAACCTTTGTAAATAACTTTTGTGAAGATTGTGTTCAGTGTATTTTATTGTGACGAAAATGCAAGAACAGAAGTGAAATATTAACATCTTTTTGTGACATTTGTAATAAAGTTTGAGACATTGAGAGAACGTATTTAAACCAGTTGTTGTTGAATGGTTGCACAGATTGATACTGTGGTGCCCCTGAGTGGTGGTGCTGAGTAAAAGTAAGTGCAAAAAAACGCAAAGGAGAAAAAAACATTACCGGAGAAAGGAGAGGCCAGATAGCCCGTGCTCAAAGGGGGGCTGGGCCGTGGTGGAGGAGAAAGGAAGATTTAAATCGGTGCCCGGGAGTGTGAGAAATAGGTGAGAGATAGGCACAAAAGCGTCGGCGGAGTCGGGTTCAGAGTTACGGCTGGTTCTGGGCAGAGAATTGAGAGTCCATGGGGTGGGGGGGGGGGGTAGCGAGGCCTGAGGAGCGAGATGGGGCGAACCAGCGCTGAGGGGCAGAGGTAACCAGTCACGGCGGTGGAAAAGGGGTGCGGGGAGGTAGTGCTGAAGTGATCGGGGAAAGGCTCGCGATAGAAGGGAGAGCCCGTGCTGGGAGACGGGCGAGGCATGGAAAGCAAACCACTGAGGAGGGCAGGTGAAGTGTGGCCGGGGAAGGAGGCTAGCCAGTTATGTGGGTGGCTGGAGGGACAGTCGAGGTGAAGGAGAGGGAAAGGGGCGGGCACAAAAAGGGAAGGGTTGCAGTGCTGAAAGAGTGGCTTGATCCCGGGGAAGAGGCCGTAAGAGTGAGAGGAGGGAGTGCCAGTGTTATTGTGTATCGGGGGCGTTGTAGAGGGAGTGAAGGACTATGTGTTTGTGCTGTTTGTTATAGCGCCAATCTTCACCAAAATGTGATAGACCGCTTTACATATGATGATTGAGTACCAGGAGGCCCCAGAGAGTCCGTGGTGCAGGACGATAAAAGTGGGACAGTATAGAGTCAGTGAAAAGGGGAGAAAAAGTGATGCCCGCCAATCCCTGAGGAAGAGAAAGGAGGAGTAGCAAGTGCAGGAGGAGGATAAGGGTGGATGAGGAGCACGTGCTGCCGGAAGGAATGGGGAGTAAGGCAGGAGAACCAGTGCGGGGGGGTGGGGGGTGAGTGGAGTCGGGTCGCGTGCCAGAGAGTGGGCGGGTGAACTGGGCAGAGAAGGAGGGGCGCGGGCAGTGTTGAGAGCAGCAGGTGTTGTGAAATAGAGATAAACTGGGCGGAACAAATAAATGATGAAGGGAGGAGATTCCCTCAGCATCCCTAGCAGCTTCAGGGCCACGGAGATAGAGGGAATGGAGTGACGTCCTTCAAAACGAAGGCACTCAGGGTAGGATTTGGACGGAAAATAGAACCGAGCACCAAGAATAAGAGGCATGCAATAAAGAATCACATAGCAAAGAAGCACAGTATGGCTACAAGTACAGCAGCCATCCACTTATACAAACAGAACACCAGTAGGCAGTTTGCCAGAAGGGTCACAAGTTTAAATAGCAAAATCTCAATAAACAAGCATTGGCGCCGCGCAGCTGTAAAAGTGACGCCGCGCGGCAATAAAAAAACAAGCAGCAATATCGAGAGGTGGTGGGGGCAGGGTTAAGGGGTAGGGAGAGACGGCTGGGCAGGCTGCGATAGGCTGGTGGGAGGAGAAATGCGAGTAAGTCACGGCCTGGTGGCCAAAGTGAAGTGAATAATTAGTGGAGGAGAAATACCAGAGGCCGGCCGAGCACACACACGGTGGGGGAGCCTTTGAAGTCATGGGGAGGGAAGCCTGTGGGAGGCTGATGCAGGGGGGATTAGAAATGCGAGTCACGGCCTGCGGCCGTGAAAAGTGAAGTGAATAATTAGGGGAGGGAGGCTGATGCCTTTCATGTGAGGAAATGCTCGTGCTTGTTAGGTCACGTGATTCACGTGAACTCATCGTAAAAAGTCAGTTTTGTGGTTCGGTTGCATTAGGTCTCTCTGCGAGACCTAAAAAGGGGACAAAGGTAGTCCTCTCCGTATGTGCACTGAATATGTGGAAAGAACAGAACTGATGTCTGCATGCTGTGGTGGTGCCTATATAGGTACTGCGCAAATCACTTTCGGCACTTAAGAAGCCAATGCAGAGTCGAACGAACTATGCTACTTACCAGCACGCGGAGATACATCTTGAAAACTTCCGGATTCAGTCTGCCGCCCATGGAATATTATAAGGTAAGAAATTTGTGGATAGAAGTCTCTATCGGATCTTGCCCATGCAGGCCACACTGGAAATCATGCAAAGAAAATAAGAGCAGGCAAGATTTTTCTGTGGCCTGCATTGGAAAATGCAGTGTAGCATTTTTTGATAGTACAGTATGTGCACTAATTGACAAGACACAGGCGCCTTTCCCTCACTAGTCTCATTGTTTGAGGTGCTCATGTTACCATGGAAAAAACTAGTGATAGGCATTTATGAATGCTTTTGAGTCTTTGGGGAGTCTCTTAAATTCACATTGGAGACCCTTTGGCCTGAGATTAGATTTGGTGACAACATTAGCCCAAAGACACTGATTGAACTTATGAGAATTTTTAACCAGGAGAATTATCAAGAAGAATTAGTTACAGAGAATGGTCATCGATTAACATCTTCCGATATGAAAGAGTACAATCAGTGAGTGTCAAATATACTAAGGCATTTTTGTTTTATTCCAAAAGCACTGGCGTTGTAGAATGCCTTAACTAGCCAACCAAAGATAAACTGCCATACTAGGACAGGACCAGAGTTGAGGATGATGCTATTATGCTCTCTTCGCTTTATTAACAATATTTGAAAAGTAGCCATTTTCAAAAGTCAACAATGAAGAAAAACCAACTGAAGCCCATCCTCTAATCTACCACAGAAGTCCATATAGTCCTTTGTCTGTTTCTGGGCTCCATCAGTCTTCACTGCTGCAGGCCAGTGAATTCGACTCTTTTCTTCCTCTCTGAGAACGGACGATGTAATTGGGGATTAGATTACTGTTGGTGGACACTATTTGCAATGATCACCTATTTTTTCCTAAAGGTCCCCCCAGCAGGGGGTGAGACCGCGAGACGCATATTGATAGCCCATAGTCATGCCGCAGCCTGTCCTCCCTGCATGCTAAGCCCCTGCGGGGTCTGTATTTCATAATTGAGATATAATTGACACCCCTTGGGGTTCGTATCATTCCCTCAACAACGTCCTGCAGGGTCTGTATTGAACGGCCGCGTGAGCCATTTGAGACAAGTTTTTTTCTAGTCAGGTTGATTCCCCAGTGAGCAAGTGGAGTGAACGTGTATCTGGGCTTACATAGTGTGCCTCTGACCACCCGTAGCTTCTGCCCCCCGCTAACAACTTTTGCACGCTCCATGTGACCACATTAGGCTTTGCCTTGATTCTCGGTCCTTACTTGGGCCCTGGTATTGAACGGGTTCCCCTAGTCTAAGCGTTTTATACTACATGTAGCACCATGGAATACGAGGCTGAGTACCAGGAGAAAGACTCATTATCTTTCTTCTGGTGGGATGATTTTTTTACGAGGCTGTTGATAATTCACTATTTAAAGCTGTCAATCAACCATGGAGCCCCTTGAGCAACGGCTCTCAGAAAAAAGTGTGCACAAATGTTGCTCATAACCAACCCACCCCCCCTCACCCCAGTGCCCCTTAGTGCTCCTTCACACACCGCACGCCCCAGAAGCAATGCTCAGAAGGGGTGGACCCGGCCATGTTGGCACGTCTGAAAAGGCTTTCCTGGCCCAAGTACCCCAGTCCGCGTAGTCCGGTGAGCCAGCAGACATTTTTCCTGGGCCTTCACGGCCTAACTCCCCTGACCAGCCAAACCCAGATGAGTCCAGGGGGGAATCTGAGGAGGAAGCGGGGCTCCAGATCCTGGCGCCCTTTCTACAGATTCAGCACCTCCACATGAAGGGGGTTCAGAAATGCTTGACCCAGATGATATTGAACACCCAAGGACCACGGACTGGGTGCCCTTGGATAGGGTGGCGAGGTATGTGGCTGCCTGCCTACGCAAGCCTTTAGAAAAGGATGTCTGCAACCGCCTTCGGGCGGAGTGCCCCTGACACTCGTTTGAGGAAAAGCTTAACCTCACACCAGACATCAACCCTAAGATAGCCAACTTTTTGGTAAAATTCCTCAAAGAACCTAAGATGGGCACTGATAGCTCTTGGCAGTCATGCCAGGCTACGCTGCTGGACGCCAGAGTGCACATAACTAAGATTTTAGACATGGCGCAGGCGACGAAGGCCTCAGGTTTCCTTATCCCGCCAGACGTCCTCTCCAGTTGGGCCCAACGCGCAGTGGTGTTTATAAGGAAAACAAACTGCACGCTGTCCACAGAGAGCATCTGCTCTTTACTTTTCAACATTTACCCCAAACTGGGCAACCAATGTTCCTCGGAGGCAGGTCCGGTAGCCCAGGGTGAACTATTAGGAAAACTATTCGTGAAGGAACTGGGCAAGTTTATGGTAACCTTTACTTCACTAGATAATCCCCAGACTAATATCAGGTGGGTTTTCACCCCTGGGGTTTTCCAAGGGGCCAGCTGTGGTAGGGGGCGCACGACCGGCCACAGTTACCAATCAACACCTTTCTAAGGACAAGGCTCCAGGCGTGGACAATGGCAGAACAACACACATTTCACAAATTTCTACTCCACCAGAGCCCAGTGATTACACAGATGAGGCGGCTTCAAAGGGCACGCCGGCAATGATTCCAGCAACGTTAAGTGTAAGCCCTCCAGCCAGATCTGGGTACGAGGTCCTCTGGCCCTGCTTCTCCCAGCGTGGGCTTCCATTAGATCAGACGCATGGGTGTTACAAACAATACAGGGATTCCAGGTAGATTTTTACGGGATTCTCTTTCAAACCTGCAGACCTCTCCCCATGTGTTTTTCCCCAACAAGCCGATGCACTTCTAGGCAGAGAAGTGGAGAAACTCTTACAAAAAAGAGCTATTTGTCTTGTACCTATACATCTCAACAGGTTTGTCAGCAACACTTTCTTAGTGGACAAGACCGGTGGTAGGCAGAGGTCAGTGATAAATCTTAGTGCATTCAACAAGTGGCTGATATATCGCCACTTCAAGATGGAGGGTATGCATCACCTAAGGGATGTCCTTCTGCCCATGGACTGGATGGTGTGCCTGGACCTAAAAAATGCCTATAGTACCATTCCTGTGTTCCCGCCTCATAGCCGGTTCCTCCAATTCCTCTGGCTCGCCCAGACATCAGAGTTCACCACCCTTCCATTCAGGCTTTCGTCTGTCCTGTGATGTTTCACGAAGGTGCTCAAGCCAGCAAACGAGTTTCTTCAAACCCAAGGGATAAGACTCAGTCTATTTAAACGATATCCTGATTCTGGCCCAATTCCCCTAAAAGCTTCTCTGGCAGCTCCGGTTGGCGGTGAACATGTTGCAAGGTTTAGGCTTCTTGATCAACGAGGAGAAATCCCTTCTCGGCCCAGCGGACAACCTTCCTATGGTTTGTGATAGATTCTACCATGGCTATCCTTCGTCTTCCAAATCGGCAGACGGCAAAGATTCTACACAAATTGGCCAACACTCGGACCTCCCTCAGGAACATTACCCTCCTGGTAGGCCTGTTATTGTCATCCATTCAGGCTATCTTCCCAGGACACTACAGAGCCCGCCAGCACCTCAAGGTCTACCACCTAAGCAAGGCCTCACTTACCCCCGGTGATTACTCTGTCAGATAAGGCAAGAGAAGAGATTGGTTGGTGGCTGCCACAGATGGAGGCCTGGAAGGGTGTTGCGGAACTCTTCAGAGCATGACGACTCGTGAAAGGACGACTAAAAAGATTTCAAATTGAATAACCAGAAGAATAGGACGGGAAGAATAAAACAGAGGGAATGCAGCTTTATTGAGAAAGCGTTACGGTGAGGACATAGGACGTTAACGTACAAATACGACAACGCCTTTACGATCCCCCCATGTTACTTTAATGACCCTCTGACAAGGTGATAAAGTTCTCGTCCCTGTACCTTTAAAATAAAGGAAATAGAAACAGACCTTTAAGTAGAGCTTGTACTTGGAAAGCGATGCCTCTGACGTTCTGATATAAGGATATAAGTCTATTCATCGACCTGATTTATGTCTCCAAGCTATACCTGAATCCTTGACTAATATCTATTCCCAGACGAGATAGATACCCTGTATCCACAAGAATTAAAAGGAGAAAATCTGTTGGTCCTGAGGAAGGTGGTGTCAATCCACCGAAACGCGTAGACCTGGCGTATTTAGTCATTTAATCCATCTGGACTACCTCAAACACAGAATTGTATGGTTGGATTGTATGTCAAGTGGGTAATATTATCAAGTATGCATGAATAGTGAGTGACTGTTATTGTATGTGTGGATTACAGGGCTTTTTGCTAAAGTATTGTTTGTATCTCCTCTGATATTTGAACTATGTACAGTATTTTTTAAATGTTTATATGATGAAAATATTTAACAGAAAAAGAGAAAGAAATGAAAGTAACCTATGTGTAAAAAAGCAAAATAATAAAAGAAATCAATGAAAAAATAGTTTTTCGTTATCTGTGGTATCTAATGGGATTTTGTAAATGTGAATTATAGTTTGAACTACGTCGAACATGAAAATATAAGGCCATAGGGGAATCTCTCTTAGTCTTGTTTATACTGTCCTCTCTCTTCCCTGGCCAAAAGAAAGTCCTAGAGGGGGTCCCATTTTTTTGCTGCTGGAACAGGAGGGCCACCTTCAGATCCACTCCAAATTTGTTGAGAGAGTCCGCACCAGCAAGTCCAGTTGAGGCGCTCAGTGTGGGGAATTCTAGCACAGGAGGAAGTTGGTCACCACACTGTTTTCATATCAATGGTTTAGAACTCCTAGCAGGTTTTTTCGCGGTGCACTGTGGGACAAAGGACAGGATCCAATCTGGTGTCCTCCTGAAGATGGACAATGTATCTGAAGTGTGTTATATAAGCCACCTAGGAGGTACTTTGGGGATTTTTGACTAGCGAACCATGTCTGCGTGACGGCAGAGTACCTTCCGGGACAGTCCAATCAGGTGGCAGACTGGCACTCTCGCACCTATTATGATGTAAATCAGTGGAACCGATACCCTCGGGTCTTCCAGCAACTTTCAGACAGGTGGGGCTCTTTCTTGATCGACCAGTTTGAGTCTCGTCGCGACCATCGGCTGTCCCTGTTCTTCAGTTGGAGGCCAGATCCGCAGGCGTGGCAACTGACGCATTTCTCCAGGATTGGTCCTGGGAAAAGGGTTATGCTTTTCCCCTCTTCTCAATGATCAGAGCGGCGGCCCTAAAGCAGCGCCAGACTGGAGAAGTGGCCCAGATGACACCCTTGTGGAGATCTCAAGTGTGGTTTCCGGTTCTTCTGGAACTTTCCTGGGGTTCCCCAATCAGACTCCCTCTCTTTCTTCAGATGATTCTGAGCCTGGATCTCACACAACACAGGTTGGTGATGGAGGGTTCCCTGCAACTGATGGCCTGGCAGATTACAAGCGACGCTGGACACTGCCAGGATTATCACGACAGGCTGAGGTCCTCCTATCCAAGGCCTGGGCAGATAGCACCACCAAACGGTACCAATCAGCCTGGATGCGATAGGTACGTTGGACATTGCGATGGGATGTGGACCCAATGGGGGCAGGAGTTGTGCACGTCCTGAACTTTTTGTCGTCTCTGGCAGAAGGTTTAGCATATAGGTCTGTTAATGCATTCAGGTCCTCCATTTCTGCGGGGCCCACCCCAGTTGACGGCAGCCCAGTGGGAGAACATCAGTTTGTCTGCGGTTACTTCGAGGGATAAGACTCTCCCTCCCGCCAAAACCTCATTAATTAGAGTTGTGGGATTAGAACCAGGTCCTTATGGGTTTTTTATCTTGGCAACCCCTATAGGTTTTTATCCCAAAAGGAATTAAGTGGTTAACTTAGCAATGCTCCTGTGCCTAGTCTCATGCCAGCGTGTGTCAGACGTGCATGCCTTAGACCTCACAAGCAGAGTGTTTTCCCCAGAAAGGGTGTAATTTACGGTGAGTAGAAGGACCAAGTCTAATACTCGAGTACTCTCCTATCCACCCTTTACGGAGGTATCAAAGCAGTGTGTGGTTCAGTGCCTCAAAGCATATGAAGATATGACAGTGGAGGTTTGCCCAGCAGATGAAAGACAACTCCTAATTGCCTTAAGAAAACCATACAAGGCTGGTTTGTTCCCTACTATAGCCCACTGGGTACAATGGGGTATGCAAGAGGCAGGTACTGATACCAAATAATTTGGTGACCATTCAGCGCTAGGGGCAATTGCTTCAAAGGATTTCTGCCTGGGATTGCGGTTGGAGGACATAATATGGGCAGAAGATTGTTCCTTAGATTCCACCTTTAAAAGATTTTATTTCAAGCCTCTATTGGATGTGGCACAGTTGGTGGTAAGTAATCTGTAAACTAGCATAATCCTCGCCTCTGGTTCTGACATAGATTGAAAATGTTCTTACATGTAATTGGATTGTACCGTTGAATCTCAGATTTGCATGTCCATCTGTTGAATAATTCGTATTGTTAATGCTGTCAGAGATCTGCAATGAACACAATGGTTCGGAATGGTCCCTTACGGGTTTCCTCTCTTCCTAGCAAATTATGGATCAAAACAGGATCCATGAAGACTTTAATGGAGCGTGTCTGCGCGAAGAAAGAGGCAGCCCAGAACCAGAAAAAGGACTATAGAGATTCCTGTGGTGAATTAGAGGATGAACTTTATTTTGTTTCATAGGACGTCTGGGATCTTCATTGTTGACTTTTGAAAATGGCTGTTGTTGACAAATTGTTAATAAAGCGAAGAGAGAATAAAGCATAACCCAGGCCTCTGTGTCGGTAATAGAATTTAAACGGAACTTCAATATAGTTAGGCACATATTTATTGGCCTTGTAGAGTGGTTTGGAATAGAATAACACAGAGAACATGGTAAGCATTTTACCTCTGCCTTAAAGATGGAGGATTGGATGCGTGTGAAGAAAAGTTGTGACATGGTAGTTTGATTGACTGTGTATCCCATATTTTTCCGATTAATCCTTGATCTTGGAACCTTTTGTAGCCTTAACCAATACTAAGATATGAACATTTCAAGGTGAAGTCATCCATGGAACTTAAACTGCTATTGCAAGTTGGACATATAAATTGCAATTCTCAGTGCTTATTTGAAATTGGTCAGGCCATCGGATCCAGAGATGCTATCAGCCTCTTTGGTCACACCAATGGAAAATCTTGACTGTGAAGAGCCAGCTCTGAGATAAGAGCCCACGAATGCTGCTAACCCTGGAGGACTTTGTTGTGGGCAACATTTAGAATGGACGACTAGTCCTCACTGGTCCCTACTATTTCTGAAGCCTGCCCGCAGCGAGTAATTTGCTTTGAAAAGTAAAAAAAAAAAAATACACACCTAGGTTCACTCGGATGGTGCACTAGAAAATGGTTTATTTCTTGCCTAAAACGAAAAGGACAATGTGTTTGGGGTGCCCAAGGTTCCATGGATAACAAAATATGCCCACAGCTATTCTGAACCAGCATGCTGTGTTTCAGCAATCTAACAGGTGACATGGTTGTATGTTGTTACAACGCATTCCGTTGCAACACATGCCTTTTCCACGCATGCGTTACAACGGAATGCTTTTTCAACTCACAACCTTTACTACGAATATTCCTTTACCATGCATACCTTTACAACGATTTTCGTTGTAAATGTATGCTTGGTAAGGGAATACTCTTTGTAAAGGTTATACCCCTTATGTGACTCCCCGTCCCCAATCCTTATATTTACCCCTGCCTTTAACCCTTTTATATATTTTGTTTATAATACTAAAATTCCCCTTACCTCTTCACGTCGTCTCCTCTCCATCTTCCATGGTGACGTCCTACATCGTAAAGAGAAACCGGAAGTTTCTTTCTGTTTCCTCATAAACGACGCCGATTGCCGGGACTTCTCGACGTGACTTTTTATTTTTGGAGGGGCAGACCCCCCCCAGCCCCCTTTTTTCCCCTACGTTTTCTTTTTGGGGGGGGGGGGGGGAAGAGACCCCCCAAGCCTCCCTTTTCTAATTTGTCCCTTTACCACACATGCCTCTACTACGTATCTCGTAGTAAAGGTATGCGTGGTAAAGGCTTTTGTGGTAACCACGCATGCGTTGTAATGCATGCGTGGTTAAGCCTTTTGTGGAAATGGCTGCATAGTAGTGGCCGCTTCCAGCCCTGACTGTCCATGTCAGCAATTTTACAGAGGTTCATGGACTGTCGTGGGATACCATTTGTTGTTCTTCCATTCCTTTACGTACAAGGATTCACCTTGGGATTCCTTCATGCTTAGCACAAACTAAAGTAAACAAGCATTTGCAATGCAATAGGTCTCGCATTCACGCAAGTTTAAGCTGTTAGCATTGTAAAGGACAATGCCTTTTATATATGTTTTGGGTTTTAAAGCATAAATAAAACGCATTGTCAATTATAATAATAATATCTCAAACTCACGTGAATGCGAGACCTAGTGCATTGCAAATGCTTGTTTAAACAGAGAGCAAGGGTAGGGAAGATGGACCGAACTGTGGTACTCTGCAGTGGCGGCCACCACAAATAAAAGGTGGTGGGCAGGTGGAGGGAACACGGGAGGGGAGCGCTGGGAGCGGTAGAAATAATCAATGTTTTTGTTTTTTAACTTACCTGAAGCTGCCGGTCGCCTCCCGAGTCTTGTTAATCCTGCTGTCCTCTTCCTGGGTCCCAGCAGCCCCTGGGGCAGACGCCTATCCAATCCCTGTGCCGCAGCACAGTGCAGGGATTGGCATGAGCGGGCTAGAAAGATGCTCCGCTCAGGCCAGGGAGCCTGTGGGGGTTTCTCCAGCCCGGCTGCTTAAAGCAGCCGGACTGGAGAAACCTAAGTGTGCTTGTGTGTTGTGGTCAGCCTGAGACGGCCGGTCAAACACACATGAGCACTTAGGGAGTGCTCCCCCTCCCATGCCTCTGCCCCACCCCTCCCTTCAGCGCTGGTTAAGAGCCGGATAATACAAAATAAAACGATGCATGAACATCATTTTACACTGTACTAATGAGAACAACATAAAATCTAGTAGAAACTGCTATCTGTATTGTGGCAAGACCAGACAAAAATACATTCAATGAACTTGCTACATTTTCTTCACCTTTGCTTACACAGTGCGTTCTTCACACCACCCTACATTGGTTCTGGTCACTGCTGTCTTTCTTCTCGTTCAGTAGGAGAGTGGGAATTGCTTTCCAATTGTTCCCATTGCAGGCAGCTCAAGATTCTGTGATTCGAAGTCTGTCATTTCCGCTGACACAAGACACCTCCTGTGCTCCTAAACGGCACTTAGGTGCACGATTTTAAGTGAAAGGGGCCTGACTTATATTAAACAGGAAGAAACTATTTATCACAAGTCTTTTTTTAAGGCAACACAACCTACTTTGACTTTGATGACATACTATACAAAGATGAAGCATACAGTAACTAGAGTTTTCTTTTATTGAAAAGTTTACAGGCTTTAAGAGCGTGTTAAGCTGTACTATGCGCTGCGCACGAGAAGCATGGATCTGTAAATCAACTGATAAAAATTCACATTATAACCACAGATATGCAAAGGAAATTTGTCTCCTGGCCCTCTGACCCTCATGTTAGAAGTGAAATGAAATGCTGCTTGGAGGGTGCCTTAAAGTGGTGATGAACATCCCTATAAAACCGCACACACTTTCAAGTCATCAATGACAATTATATAACTGCAGTCTCTTTAGAGAAATAGATAAACATAATGGAAACTGGACTTCTCATAAACGAAGCCATTTCCTCTACCATTGTGCAACTAAATTGAGTTTTCCAAATTGAAACATTGCAAGAGTCTCTTGGTATAAATGTACAAAATTACGAAATCTCACTTTACATACTCTACAGCCTTGCAGATTAGAATCATGAATCTACCAATAATAATTTAGATGAATTCAAGGCTGAATATTTTATCAATAAAGAGTAACGTTTTAGAAGGGTGAGAATGAAACATGAATTGTTTCAGGCTTGGGACACGTAAGCCTACACAAATCATTTTGCACAAAATTCTCTGAAATGTTGTCAACATTTTGCCGGTCTTATGCATTCCCAAAAGCAATTTGGCCAATCTTGTTTGTATAAGTGAGGAGACACCGAGCCAAATTAAAATCCATGTTTAAACTAGACATGGCGAAGAGTCAGGGTGTGGTGGAACTCTGGGTGAGAGGGGGCCTTCTCGAAGTTTTTCTCAGATAAATAATTGAAAGTACCGAGTAAGGTAGCCTGGTATGCGTTTGACATATCAGGAAAGGGACACACGCTAAAGGGGGTGACCCCTTCTAAAACCACCTGTTTATTACTCTGTGAACCCGGAGGCCCGCAGGCACCGCCTCCCTGTGTCCTTTTATTCTAAGTGCATTATTAGCCATCAAACAGCCCAGCATGCTCCGCGACTCTCACGTGCCGCAACAATACGATTTTGGGCAGTTGTTGTGCTCTGGTGCTTCGATCAAAGTTGTAGCAGCGACTAAATATTTTATGCCTGTCTGGGAGTCAATTATTCATTGGTTGTTCAATCTCACCGGGCTGAGTGTTGATGAATATGTATCATATTTCTAATTTGCAGTGTTATTGTCCCGGAATGTAAAGTACAGGTACCGGCACAAAAGTACCCCCCTGTTGGGTGAGTGCAATAGATTTACCGCTGTTTTTCTGTTACCCGGTAATTCTTTTTAAAACCAGAGATATGTAGCGGAAAACGGGCGCTTACTCAAGGAATTGCGTGGCCGCTCTATCTGCGAGCTAGAAAGCAGACAGTGAGAGCAGTAAATGTCCAAAATGTTAAAAATAAAAACACACACAAGCTTTATTTCCAAACACATAGAATAGACCTGCAAGTACATTAGTCAAATACCTACCGGTCAAGGACTCCCGTCTAAAACAAGTGGCGCGCACGTCACGCCTGTGTGGGCACAATCATAGCTCCTCCCACGGCCTATTGGTGTCGATTACGGGCTTGGTGCGCGTAATAGACACCAATAGGCCATGGGAAGAGCTATGCGCGTGCTTCGGGTCAATTGTGTGCAGTCTTTTACAATAAGACGCACGCAAAGGCCAATTAGGGAGCTGAAAAGGAAACGCACATGCACGAGCGTGTGCGATTCCTAGGTCAGCTCACAATCCCCGTTTTTTTATTACTATAGCTCACGCGACTTGCGTGAGCACTGCTACGCAGTGCACCGCAGGTCGCGAGACCAAAAAAGATCCCCTCCGCTCTAAAGTGCCCATCGAGTGCCACATTGTTATTTAAATGAAATGAGACAGTGCATGTGACCCTTGAGCATCAGTGGTAAACAATAACCCTCAAACACAGCCCAGTAACCACTGACTGCTTGAGGATCAAAAGAAAATAACTGATAATCCATTCCCTCCAAAACCTAGATACACAGCCTTGGTGATAAAACCGATTTGTGTATGACTAGCCTTACCTGTGTGTCTGCATCAGTTGCTTTCAGCTGAAACTCTGTGATAGTTTTCCTCACTCCTTCCTGAACGCTCATTCCCGAGTTCTGCAGCACAGGTAAGGAGTCATCCCCTTGATTTATTGTGATATTGAACGCCTGTTTCCCCTGGAAGTTATAAGGAAATACAATATGTGCGATGAATAATACAAGCACCATTGCCAAACAACTTGAAGTGAACTGTGCAAAAAAGTTTAGGCATTGTCCTCCTAAAATACTTTCTCATTATTCGAGCTCAAACTGTTAATTTCATTACTGAAACTTTTTAAACCTAAATAAACTGCATGCCTACACAATTTCCCGGCTACATTATTTAGTAGTTGGCGCAACATCAATGTAAAAATGATGCCATGGTTAATCCTGAACAAACCTGGTTGACAAAAGGTCACTGGCTTGAAGATCACTCACACAAAGAACCATTTTACAGTTTTTACAAGTGACATAATTCACTGTAAAAGGTGCTTCGTGGGAGGTATATTGATTATTTACCGACTTACATTACTGATCAATCTCTATTTCAGTGCACATCAAATTCGATACTGGAGATTGTCGATATAAAGGGGCATTGATAACCTGCAGCCATTTATTCAAGGGTTAACTTGCATTGCTTTTTACATTAAAGTCAAAATCAGACAGAATTAATATTAAAAGCTTAATTAATCCGCTGTTTCGAAATTCGTCTTCTGTGCTCAATCTTTCAGTTCTACAGGAAGATCCAAGATTTACTGACGAAAGTTGAAAGGTAAATGTGTATGGCACCCTCTCAATCGATAAGGTATTGTGCAGATAAAAATATCACCAATTTGACAGAGAACATAATAAATGTGAATGGGTATGCAGTGCATATATTCTGAATCGAAATAAAAGTATGGGTAAATTTACTTTTGATAAAATATAACTATGCCAGCAGCATTGTCTACTGGAAGCTCAAGGAAGTGGCATCAAAAATGCATGCTTAGTTTTCGTTTTTTGACCTTGATTTCTCACTGTGCACCCTAGACGGCACCACTAATCACAGGTTAGTAGGTCTATCTTCAATAAGGAAAACAAACATTGTGGAAATTTGCCCCTTCAGCAGAGTCACCCTGGATGTTTTGCCTTTTTTGGCGTGCCCTATGTTGGGTGGCCATAGAACTCTGTACACTTTACTCTTGCTAAACAGTAGTAAAGTATTTGTACGACCCTCTTTTAGCATGTTGAAATTGGTATACACTTGCCTGGCATACTTAACTTACCATTGTAGCCTGGCATTGCAGTATTAAATTGACAATTCAACATGTCAAATAAATCCTTTTTGACAGGGCAAAACCATCCTTTCAACAAGCATTGGCATAGCCAATAGGTCTCGCCTTTGGGACCTTATAAGTGTTTAGCCAGAGATATTGACTTTGCCTATGTTTTTAAGCTGTGCTGTACATTAGTTTATAGAATGCTGTAAAGTTATAATAAAGAAGTGTTTAAAGCATTTTTGCTACCTTATATATGACCAAGAAAGCATTACGTACAAGTGAAAGACTATATTAAAAAAGTATTACCTATAAATAATGAGTAAAGAAATAAGAAAGGTCCAGGAAACCCTAGCCTGGATATAAATCCCTAATCCCTAATCCGTTGTTGTGTGGAGGAAAGTTAGCTTAAGGCTCTGGACCTCTCCAGCCTTTGAATCAAAGTTATGCAAGAGATGAAAGCATTTATTCCTCCATTCTCAAATTGTTCTATTCCAATCCCAGGCTGTTCTGTCCTATGCCATGTGAATCAACTGCTTAGTGGACAAATGAAAAGTGAGCATGAAAGAATGCAATCCTGAGTGAACACTAATAAAAAGAAATGTTCTCACATCAATCAACTGGTATTGTAATATCTAAAGTAAAAATTACCCATTGATGGGATTGGAATAGAACAATTTGGGAATGGAGGAACAAATGCTTACAACTCTTGCATTACCTATAAATAATGTCTTGATCTAATGTTTTTTAAATGCTGGCAACTTGTTTCTGCGTGTGCCAATGCTTGCTTGTTATGGGGTTTTTTTAATGGGGGGGCATAAATAACAGGAGGCTGAAGCTTGGGAAATAGTATCTGTGTAACAGTTAGTGAGATAGGTAGCGAGTTAGTTTGTTAAAGATAGATTTAGTTAGTTAGCGAGACAGTGAGAGAGTTAGTGGGTTAGTGAGAGAGTGAGTTAGTGAGAGAGAAAGAAAGTTATTCAGTGAGAGAGAGTTATTTAGTGAGAGAGATAGTTAGAGAGTTAGTTATTGAGAGAGAGAGAGTTAGTTTGGAGAGAGAAAGTCCGTGAGAGAGAGATAGTTAGAATGAGTGTTTTTGAAGTGAGTTAGATAGTGAGAGGGAGTGAGATAGTTAGTTAGTGAGAGAGTAAGTTAGTGAGAGTGAGTTAGTGAGAGTGAGTTAGTTAGAGGAAGGAACATACACCAGACCTCTTGTGACGAATATAACTGTGCAGTACACTACACATAAACATGGCAGATTGCACAGATGTCATGGGCACACAATTACAAGTGAAGATCACAGCAAAAACAAACTTCTAATTGTTATACTACGTGGACTAGGGGACATTGCAACATGCCAGTAGCTAAGGGCAGTCAAACAGGCATGGCAGCTCCGCGGCAGTGAACTCGATGGATGACATACTCACAATGCACCAAAAGTCATGCTCGGTACATGAAGAATGTCCACATTATGGAAAAGTGGCATTTCAGATACCTATTACATCTGCATTGACTGTATGTCTTTCATGGTTTGCGCTGCCACGTGAGTGCTGGCCCGTGCCTAATATTAATGGCAGCCCACTTTGCGTCATTAAAATGGGGAGTTCACCTATGACCTTGTAGGATATGATTCATACGAGGAAGGCATTACTGCTTTCACTGGTGTTATGCTCTTGCATGATCCAGCAGGGCAGCGTGTGGGTCTGTCGTGTTTATCACTGTAGGACAGGTGCTGTTCTGCTGCCGACAAGCCTACCACAGCTGAGCACCATTATAGCCCTATGCTGAGCTGCGGCTGAACGTCCAGCAGTAGTTCATGGTAATTCCCTCAAGGGACGGCTTTGGACAGGGTCTGCATCACACTCATTGACAGTGAAGAGTCTAATTAGGCCCTCAGCAGCCAATTACTCCGAAGACCCCAACCTCCTTTGTCTAGCATCATTATTATGGGGAATAGTGTCAATAATGCAATAGTGACCAGCATTTACTGGCACTGGAGTCACGAATTTCATCAGTTGAATGAATCTGAAACGTGAAAAGAAAAACAGTGGAGTGGAGGCTTAGTCAGGAAACTGATGGTGTAGGCTGGGAATATCGAATCCTGTAGATCAATGCATTTTTGGTAAGCATTTCCACATGCTTAAATAGTGCAGTCAAGTGATTAGACTGTGAATATGTTTGAGAAGCTATGACTGTTGCAGCTTCCGAAGGGATACTAATAGGAATTTATGGGTAATCCAAAATATATAAATTTGCTCCAAATTTAGGTTTAAATTGATGGAAGTAAACCTGCTTTATTCGCCTTTTTTCTCCATTTGGCATTCATTATTTAAAAAGGAACTTCGATTGTCGACGAGTCTCCCAATTATTGTGATAGTCTCGTTCAGGTATTTGCACCCAATCAGGCGCAGCGCTGACGTCAACTGTATGACATAAAAGGTGTTACCTGTCAATGCGGGGAGAGGAACGTCGTGTGACTACTGTAATATTAGAAAGAGGCTTGTTTGACCTCAGCTACACTCTATGGCCAGTGCTCTACTCTTAGCAGGGTGCTAAGTTGTTATCCGCTTGCGTGCTGATGACGAGCTCAGCTCGTCATGCAGCACGGTGGCGCTGTGCTGATGACGAGCTGAGCTATTACACAAGTTTGTGCTATTGACATTGTAAATAATGATGCGTTTTATTTATGTTTCAAAAACATAAATAAAAGGTCTCTCACACTGCTATCTCTCACACACTGCTGTCTCTCTCACACACCATGCTCTCCCTAGAACACACACACTGCTTTCTCTCACACTGTTGTCTCTCTCACACACACTGATGTTTCTCTCACACTGTTGTCTCTCTCACACACACTGATGTTTCTCTCACACTGTTGTCTCTCTCACACACACTGATGTTTCTCACACACTGCTGTCTTTCGTACACACAATTCTGTCTCTCACACTGCAGTCTCTCATACTGTACGTGTGGGTTGTGGGATGTGGGTTTCCAGCTCATATCTGGAGGGTGGGATCTGCTGCGTTTCTTGATGCAATCTGGAATCTAGTGGCAAGGTGAATGGGTTGCCACTTGCAGGACCAGGCTCCCCATGACTATGTGAGTATTTCTTAAATATTGTGTTTACAACAGACCTTGTATAACAGTTGTGCTTTTCTTGAACTTTGTCTTGTTATCTGTTGCTGGAAATACTTAATCTGCGAAGAGGCCGCAAAAAAGGGACCCTGGATTTTGAGTAAAAGGCTCTAGGCACACAATGTAATGTCTGGTCTCTGACTATTGGCAACATTCATTATTCTACCAGTAAAATAGATGGTCCAACTGAGGCTTTGAATTCATCAAATTATGTGATTATTCTTGCTTTTATTCCTACTTAATGTCGGTATTGTATGTGTTACCCTCCTTCCATCCTTTTTGTAAAGTGCTCTGATATCCTTCGGCATCTTGTTCGCGCTATATAAAACTCTATAAATAAATAAATAAATGGGTATTTTTTTATTTTTTTTACATACTCCCCAGGGCATTGGTGGTAGCTTCAGAAGATTTTGTTTTTGAGGGGGGTGGGGGGGGGGGAGGATGTTGAGGTTGTTGGGGGTCAGATCTCAGTCCAAAGCCCGACCCCTCTTCATGACCTTGTGCCCTCATGCCTCGTAAACGCAATAGGCTTATGATTTTGTACGTTCATAGACACAGCTCCTATAAGATCCTCCCCCCAAACTACCTCCCCCCATTGTGAAATGTATCTGCAAGTTGGCATGCCTGGGCAGTAATTTTGTGGCAGTCAATGGATCACTGCAAAAATGCAGCGTGCAATTCATTCATTTTATAGTCCGCTGCAGGCCGAAAGCGGATCATGCAAAAACTGAGATTTTACACCTGATTCATATTTGCATACTACGGCTAAGAAAAAGAAAATAATTGCCCACGTAAACTGAGCCACACACACACACACACAGAGCCACACACACAGAGCCACATACACACACACACAGAGCCACATACACACACACACAGAGCCACACACACACACACAGAGCCACATACACACACACACAGAGCCACACACACACACAGAGCCACACACACACAGAGCCACATACACACAGAGCCACACACACACACACACAGAGCCACATACACACAGAGCCACACACACACACACACACAGAGAGACACACACACACACACACACACACACACACACACACACACACACACACACACACACACACACACACACACACACACACACACACACACACACACACACACACACACACACACACACACACACACACACACACACACACACACACACACACACACACACACGGTTTGACAATGTTTGGTTTTACTTGTATTGGAGAACTTGTAGGCCACGATTTATAACTTGGAAAGCAAATAACAGATTGAAAACTGGAAGTAGATTACCTACCACAGCCGACAATGCCCCTGCAATCATGTTTAAACCACCAGTTCGACCGCCGGATGCCCTTGGTCATGCTTATTTAGGATGTAGGCGCTGGGGAGGTGATGTAGAGGACGTATTTGTCGCACCCTAGAACCCCGGCATGGGGGTTCATGGAGCCTGAACCGGGTTTATATATGTCTACAAAATCAAACTCGGCATGCACACCGGTTTGCCGATGACGACAGCACAGTTATTTACTCCCAATCTCAGATATTTTAGATACGAAAGGCGGGGGCGGGGAGTTAGGTCTTCACTTATTTGTAGTGCCTTTAAGAGGACGACTTTGCAGTTTAACAGGTTGACCCTGCTTTGGAATGACAGGGTCAGCTGCTGCGTTTCTTCGTGTGTGTGTTGGGGCGACTCTTCCTTTCTGCCGTACTCCAGCTCCACAAGCCGCCCTCCGATTCAGCACAATGTTTCTGTTTTCGGCCCCTGGCAGGTGCGCGGTGTATTCATTGGGACGAGGCATCCTGGGTTTGCCCGGACAGACCAGGTTTTTCACCAGGTATCCCGGCATATTTCAGGAAATTAAGCACCTGTCCCGGTTTTAAGTGAAGGTAGGCGGGAGGTATCTTTTTATGTTTTGCAAAACAGGTATAGTTAGCAGCTGTTCTAAGAAAGCAATTTAATGACCATGCATGATACTGGCTTTAAAAAATGCATTTATGTGTGTTCTTCCTGCGCCTCTTCTGGAATTCTCTGCTAAGTCGCACTGTCATTCTGCGTGCTGGGTTGAAGTAAAATTGTAGTCTTTTTTTAGGGAATGTCCCGGTTTTCTGCTTTAAAATTATGGCCACCCTAGACGTATAGCACACAATATTCTCTGCATCGTCGATCAGCGTAAGGTCTGCGTAATATCAATCAATCAAAGAAACTTTATTCGGCATTAGAAAACACCATAAAACTACAATTTAAAACAATATCATATATACACATTTCAAAAAGATTTCACAAACTGATCTGTTTACAGTCCATTTGATTCTGATCCCCTCCCCACATTTTGAGCATATTTTCCTTAGTTATTCCTTTCAGCAGATCGCTCGTCTCCCTTAACTTGACTGCTAATCTTAAAAAACTCGTAATGGAGAGTAGAGTCAGGGGGTCTTGTGCCATTTGCCAATATAAAAGGGCCACCTTAGCCTGTTTAAATTTGTTGTTCGTCAGCAAATCTACTAACAAGCATTGGCATAGCCAATAGGTCTCGCAGCTGGTAGGTGTAAGTAGCTTTTGTGAATATGGAGCTAAGTAATATTTTGCAAAGTGTCCTATTAAAGATTTTGTTTTACCAATTACAGCAGTTTACAGTTGTACTGTAGTTGAAGGCCTATTAAAGGGAGTTTGTGTTGGCTAGTGTTTAGTATCTATTATAATGCATTTAAAACACCAATAAAAATGTAGTCACTTTTTTTGTTATTTAAAAAGCACACATTTGTTTTTGTTATCCACACACTACTAAATACGATGTTGTAATTGCAAAATATTTACAATAGGTAGATAAGAGTAACTTTATTGACAGTATGAAAATATATTTGACCCCTAGTATGTTATGACTGCTAGTGTGTTGGCAATGGGATAGGTCTGGCGTTTGCGAGAGTTTGAGCTATTGGCATGGTAGGGTACATTGAAGGGGCAGAGAATATACAGAGGGGTGGAGAAGGAAGGGTACATTGATGGGGTGCACAGAATACAGAGAGGGGGCGGAGAAGGCAGGGTACATGAAGGGGTGCAGAGAATATACAGAGGGGGCAGAGAAGGCAGGGTACATTGAAGGGGTGCACAGAATACAGAGAGGGGTCGGAGAAGACAGGGTACATGAAGGGGTGCAGAGAATATACAGAGGGGGCAGAGAAGGCAGGGTACATTGATGGGGTGCACAGAATACAGCGAGGGGCGGAGAAGGCAGGGTACATGAAGGGGTGCACAGAATACACAGATGCAGAGAAGAAAGCAGGGTACATTGAAGGGGTGCAGAGAATGTACAGAGGGGCGGAGAAGGCAGGGTACATTGATGGAGTGCACAGAATACATAGATGGAGAGGAGAAAGCAGGGTACATTGAAGGGGTGCAGAGAATGTACAGAGGGGGCGGAGAAGGCAGGGTACATTGATGGGGTGCACAGAATACACAGATGGAGAGGAGAAAGCAGGGTACATGAAGGGGTACAGAGAATGTACAGAGGGGGTGGAGAAGGCAGGGTACATTGATGGGGTGCACAGAATACAGAGAGGGGGCGGAGAAGGCAGGGTACATGAAGGGGTGCAGAGAATATACAGAGAAGGCAGGGTACATTGATGGGGTGCACAGAATACAGAGAGGGGGCGGAGAAGGCAGGGTACATGAAGGGGTGCAGAGAATATACAGAGGAGGCGGAGAAGGCAGGGTACATTGAAGGGGTGCAGAGAATACATAGATGGAGAGGAGAAGGCAGGGTACATTGAAGGGGTGCAGAGAAAGTACAGAGGAGGCGGAGAAGTCAGGGTACATTCGTGGGGTGCAGAGAATACACAGATGGAGAGGAAAAAGCAGGGTACATTGAAGGGGTGCAGAGAATGTACAGAGGGGGCGGAGAAGGGGTACATTGATGGGGTGCAGAGAATACACAGATGGAGAGAAGAAAGCAGGGTACATGAAGGGGTGCAGAGAATGTACAGAGGGGGCGGAGAAGGCAGGGTACATTGATGGGGTGCACAGAATGCACAGATGGAGAGGAAAAAGCAGGGTACATTGATGGGGTGCACAGAGGGGGCGGAGAAGGCAGGGTACATTGATGGGGTGCACAGAATACACAGATGGAGAGGAAAAAGCAGGGTACATTGAAGGGGTGCAGAGAACATACAGAGGAGAGTGCCGAGCATAATCAAAGAATTGAGAGAAGATACAGAGCGTCTCTGGAACCGTTTTGTACCTCCCTTCCCTGCTGATTATGCAGGGACTGGGGTAGAAAGTTTTGATTAATCGAACAATAATAATACAGACTAGTGCACACAAGCAGGCTTTCGATATTTACTGTCTACAGACAACCGTCGGCAGACATGAGAGGTAGGTTTACACACACGTACACACACACACACACACACGCACACACACACACACACACACACACACACACACACGTACACACACACGTACACACACACACACACACACACACACACACACACACACACACACACACACACACACACACACACACACACACACACACACACACACACACACACACACACACACACACACACACACACAGGAGGACTATACATACAGAAAGGACGTTCTAATGCATACAAGCAGGCATTAGAAGCCTACTGTGCACACATACGAAAGGGTTGTACACACACAGGAAAGATCGTAACGCACACAAACAGGCATTACAGTGTACAATGCAGGTGGTTCCTGTAGCTGGATAACCGATACGTAATCTATAATGCCACGCCATGCAACTAGAGTTTCAAAGCGCTGTAAATCCGAGAAGAAACACAGTGCACTTAGGGTAAAAAGAGAGACCGCTCACAGACACACTGACGCCCCTAGCCCTACCCGGGCCTTTAATCAGATCAGACGAGGTGAAGAGGGGGTCAGAGCAGCCTACCAGCTCCTAAAAGCTATGAATACAGTATTGTGGCTCCTTTCCAGACGGTGGTGTTTGTGTATCTAGCGCTGTGATGCACACACTGGCTCTCCGGTGACGTCCACCCTGGCAGCAGGTGTAAGGCGGCTGAAGCAGACAATGCGCGTCTTGACGCTGGAGAAATCCCATTTCAAAAAGCATCCAGAGCCCTGCATTATAGCTTTGGGCTTTGCTGACAATCACTGATCAGGAAGTTCTTTGCTAACTGGTAACGACCTCTGCTACTGGACGCAGCCTGTGGTGGGCACATTGCTTGGACTGCAGACAAAGACAGAGTTTAAGCAGCACATGAGAAGATACCTCGGGCTGCAGGTGGGAGCAAAGTACAGGCTCTGCACCCTCCTCAGTCTGCATACATGCACGGAGCTCGAGTTGCCGTGGCTCTGAGATTTTGGTGGCTTACTGCAAAGTTGCCAGGTTTTGCATGTATGTGCACTGAACACCAGGTTTGTAGAACTGAGCTTTGCTTTAACAAATGAGTGTCTTCTGGGAGTTGTAGTTTTCGTGTGCCAATATGTAAAAAAAAATAGGATAATCTCATGCCCGATAACGATCTGTAGTAGAAAATATCAGGAGTAAGAGAGATGGTGATCGGCACAAATGAACGACTGGTAACCTTATTTGTGGCACAGAACCGTTTGCAACCAAAAAGATTGGCTTTCTGGATAAGAAAGTAAGGTTAGCAATAGGCAAAGAAAAGGGACTGCTAGAGGCACACACAAAAGCCAGCTGCTGCTGTGTGTAGAATCATCGGTGAGCCCAGCCTGCCTTGAGCATGTAAACACACTCCATTCAGCGTCATCGGAGTGCAAAGTTCCCAGAGAAAAAAATAACAATAACACAGTGTGAATACACAGTGTCTCTGCTGCTGCGTGCTTACTTTCACAAGCCCTGCTAGGGCACACTGACCTGGTGGTGACAATCACAGCTGGCATGGCTGCAGGAATCCTCCGGGGAGCACCGTGTCCTCTGCAGCTCGCCTCCTGCTCTGTCTCTCCCGTGAAAGGCTCGGACTACTCACTGTGCTGTATGCAGCGCCGACACCGTCACGAGCTCGGCCGAGGGGGAGACTCCGGATGTGACTGAGAAGAGTAGCCGTCACTCCCATCCATCAACCCAGCTCTGTCCTCTCACAACATGGCGGGCACGGATTTCACCGAGCACAAGATGCAACAAGCATTGGCCGCACGGCCGTAAAGCCGCGTGGCCGTGAAAGCCATCATTTGCAATAAAAAACAGGTGGCGCGCATGTACGTCACGCCTGGGTGGGCACAATCATAGCTCCTCCCACGGCCTATTGGTGTAGATTACGCGCTTGGTGCGTGTAATAGACACCAATAGGCCATGGGAGGAGCTATGCGCGTGCTTCGGGCCAATTGCGTGCAGTCTTTTACAATAAGACGCACGCAAAGGCCAATGGGGTAACACTATACAAAAAAGCACACACACAAGCGTTTCACAGTCCAAAGTGACAGCTGAAACCCCGTTTTTCGTTTACAAAATGCCTCGCGCTGCACGAAGCACTGCTACGCAGTGCAACGCTAGGCGCGAGACCTAAAAAACGGCACCTGGGTAGTGAATAAAAAGGGCACAATAATACAAAATGAAGGGTGTCCTGCGGAGATCGTTGATCGCAGCCGCAGGGACCCATTGGCTCAGTTGCACTACTAAAACCTGCCGGATCAGCTAATAAATAATGTAAAAGATTGAGCCTAAAACGCGTTATTAAAAATCTGTCCTGGGCATTGTGTATGAGGGCCAGGTATGGTTCTATCCCTTCACTTGACCTCACCAGCCCATAAGCTTTGACCGACTTTTTGTTCCAGTCTCTCTCTTCTCTAGAAGAGGCTTTATACATAAAAAAACCCTTCTTTACATTAATCTTATCCCCACCTGTGATTTCATCCGGGTTTGAGAAGAGATCTTTACGACCAATCGCTTCAAAAGCGGCCTTCAGGTAATTTAGCCATGGAATGTTCATTCCCCTGTCCCTACCTAGACAATCCATAATTATTTGTCTCGTTAGTTCTGCTTCAGGATTATTCCAGATTTTTAGCCAAACTCACAGGGGTCTGACCTGAACCTTGTCCTCTATATGGAGAGCCGCACCCAGTTCTTCGTGAGCAATGTGGGAGGGAACACACTGTGGGACCTGGCGGAGTCTTCTCATGAATTTGTTCTCCTCTACCTCAGCAAACCCCCAGAGTTCCGCCCCGTACGCCGCTTTGGCGTAACAAATTGAGTTATATAAACTCATCATTTGGTCTGGAGACCAGCGTCCGAGCCTACTACCAAAGTTCATGATTGCCCCTGTGCTGGATGCTAGCTTATTACAACGTTCTTCCATTAGAGCTTTAAAACTTAAGTGCCCATCAAATAAAATTCCCAAATACGAGAAGGTCTGTACCTTCTCTAGTTTATGGGCGCCTATTTTATAGTTATAGCTTTTCCTTAATTTACTCCCTGTTTCCAGTACATACGACTTGGTCAAGTTGGCAGACAAATCTAAGTTATTCATAAAATCCACAAAGCCATTTATCAATCTCTGTAGGCCCAGTGGGGTGCGTGCCAACAAGACCGCGTCGTCTGCGTAAAGCAGAACCGGGATTGCTCTACTTCCTACTCTCATTGAGTCCACATTTAGACATAGTAGGGCTTGTTCTAAACCATTTATGTATAAAGAGAACAAAAATGGGGCCAGAATGCACCCCTGTGGCACACCACTGGTGCAGATAAAGGACTCAGTGCATCCCCCCTCCCTGTTGTACCTTACTTTGGCCGAGGTGTTCCAATGCAGGGCTTTCATGATCTTTATAAGTTATTGGTCTGCCCCAAAATTACTCATTAGAGCCCTTAGCTTCTCCCTATTAACGCAGTCAAATGCTGCGGTGAAGTCCATAAAGGCCAGACAGACCACTTCATTGTTAGTGATAGTATATTTTGCCACCAGTAAGTATAAATTTAGACATTGATCTGTGGTGGATCTACTTGCCCTAAATCCATATTGGACATCAGTGATAACGTGCTGGTCCTCAGCCCAATCCATCAGGCGATTTAGAACAGCACGTGTCAGGACTTTAGCTGTAACATCTATCAAGGAAATTGGGCGGTAACACTGGGGACAATCCCTGTTCCCCTTTTTGAAAATGGGCACTATGGTGGCCGTTGGCCATGATCGGGGGGGTCCTGTAGCTATAGCGGCGTTTATTATTCTTGTTAGGATTGGTGCCCATAAGTCTACCTTACTTAAGAAGAGGTCCGGAGGGATCCCATCTGGGCCTGGTGCTTTATTTCTGGTAAGACCCATGATTCCAGCGGTAATCTCTTCTAAGGTAAATTCAATTTTAGCATTCCATACCTCCCTCCCTTCACCGTTGTGCGGCTGCACAGCGTTGTGCAGCTGCTCGCTGTTCCCCCGATTATACAGCCCTCTAAAATGCTCCACCCACTGTTCTGGAATGACATTAGAACCTATCTGATTATTAGATGCATTATGAAAACAGAGATTGTTAATTATTTTCCAAAAACTGGTCATGTCTTTCTTTTCGGAGGCTTCTCTTAGGTTCTCCCAACTTTGAGTTCGGAGAACGCACTTTCTTTGCTTAGCTGCCCTCTTATAATTTATCCTGCACTGCATGACCCTGTATTTGTCTCTTGGGGTGAGTCTTAGGGCACCTCTGAGCTTCTTCTGTGCAAGGGAACATGCCTTATCAAACCATCTAAGGTCATTTTTGGGCTTACGCGGTCCTGGTATTTTTAAAAGGCCACCAATTAGCCGACGTAATCCTTCAAATAACTCCACTAGGTGTGTCCCTTCCATTGATAAATCTAAGCAGTCCTCCAAAAGATGTTTACCCTCTGCTACTAGTGACCTGTAAAAATTTTCTCCATTGATTCTGGTCCATTTTAGTCGCTTGCCATGATCAGTGGCCTTTTCTAAATTTGCCTCACTCCCCTTTTTCTTGGTTTTATTTGGGGTTGGATCTGCTAGCGACAGTGTTATGGGGTTGTGGTCACTGAAACAACTCATTTCAATTGAGAAGCCCCGTAATCTCATCTTAAGCTGTTGGGACACTAGGATAAAATCAATAAAGTAACTACAGTCCTTTCCTTTGAAGGTCGGGGTGACCAATTTGTTTGGATTAACCACCAATAAATCTATTGGGTGTTCCAGGTTGTGGGTTTTCATCACCCGAGTCAACTCCCTGCCCTCCGGCGTATGCTAAAAGTGTGGACCCTCCTCTGAGCTACAGGAGGTCCAATCTTCCTTGATGGGTAGTAAATTGGGGCACAAGTGACAGTTAAAATCCCCCACAATTAAAAGCATGGGTGTTAATGGCCCCTGCTTCTGCTCACTTAGGCCACTTAATCTGTCCTCTAGCTCTTTTGCTTTCTGACCTCCCGCGTTGTAAAAGTTCACCAAAATTATGTGGAGACCCCTAATTCTGAGACCAAGGCCCATCATGTTTTCTGAATTCCATTTCAGATCGACCCACCTCCCTTCTATACATAAATCTGCAAGTACTAGGAGACCTCCCCTTGCTCTTCCGGCTGTGGATTTGCTTGCCGGGATCCCAAATGATTTATACCCTACAAGATGACAGTTAGAGCGGTCTACCTCCCAGGTTTCCTGAACACAAAATATTTTAAATTTACTAATATGTGGCCAAGATGGCGGAGTGAGAGGTCGCACAACCAGAGTGCTCCTCCGTAACTGACCGCCGGACCGTGATCTAAGCACTTCTCCCCTCCCCCGAAGCCCTACAAAGGGGCAGGAGATGGTGGGGGTGCTCCCTGCCCTCCGAGAGCACAGCGGTGGCAGCGGCCAGGCTGCCCGGACCGGACGGGAGCCAGGGCACATCACGGCGCGCGGGACCCGGGAATCATCCACGCACAGAGTGAGCCCCAGCAGCTACGGCATCAAAGACGAGCCCGGAGTGCGATACAAACTCCGGCAGAGTCGTCTACCAGTCACGACGGCCTGCTGCTTTCCCGGGAGCGGCGGCCAGAAGCAAGAGACTCGGGGCCTGAGGGGTGCGTGGAAAGCGGCGGCGCCAAAATCGAGGCTGAGGTCGCGGCCTAGTGCGGCCTGGGCCCTGGTCGGCTGGCGCAGCACTCAGTGGCAGACAGGCCCCCGGACGCCAGGGAGGAGCTGAAAGACCGCCGGCAGAGCAGCGGATGGCCCCAACTACCCGGTGAGGGGAGAGACCTGGAGGACAGGGACGGGAGGCCCGGATCCGAGGGTCGCACCGAGGGCCCATCAATCGGGGGAAGGAGAGTGCCGGACTACCGCTGGCCGCGCCGGGGGGCCCTCGGACCTTGAGCACCTGACGAGGTGAGGAGCAGGGAGGAGAGCCCGTGGAGGAGGGGTCCGACCCCGGGGGCTGGCAGCTAGGGCACACGAAGCACCGGAGGCGCTACAGACAGCGCACTCACAATCGCGGACACCCGACCGCCTAGAAGGTGCAATTGAGACCGGGGATGCGGCCTGCAGCTGGAGGAGCCCGGACCTAGTCTAGTTGACCCAGCCTCAAGCGCTGGTACCAGGAGAGACCTGAAGGAGACAATAGAGGACACGGGCGAGGCCCGGTTGCCCATCCCAGCAGGTGCCGGCACATTCGGGGGCAGAGTGAAGCCGCGCAGGCCGAAACGGAACCGGAGGCCTCGGACCTAGTAGGCCCGGGCTCCAGTGTGAACCTTGTGGACAATGGGAGACACCCAATGAAGGACTGACACCCAACGCACACCCCACCGACTCATCTGCAGCCGGAGTGGCGCGGGATCCGGATCAAGAGGTGGCGGAGGTCGAGGTCCAACAGAGGTACTAGAGGCCCCAGGACCACGTGGCGTGTACACAGGAGCGCCCCGGGGACGAGGTGGCCCCATTGTCAGATCGAGGAGGAGTGCAGTGGAACTGGCCGTCACGCACGAGTCTCCGGCCTTCACCAATTAAAAGGCATAATCCCTGGGAGCCACAGGGCGGAGATCGCGCCCACAGAGAGCCCTACACGGGAGGAGCCGGGGGCCGCGGGGTGCGGTGACTTGCAGCGCAGAGGGCCCCCCACCCGTGTGGTAGGAAGCAAGCGCAGCAGCGGACGCCGCCCAAGGGGCCTGCGAAGAGAACGCAAAGGACGAGGCGTCAAACACGCTAACAGCTGGCACGCAATGGCGGGCCAGAGAAAGAAAGGGGATCGCACCCTCCCCGAAATGCTGAGCAAAACCCAAACCAAAGGGGACAGGAGCCAGTCGTCCCCGGGCACATCCAAACCTCAACGTGATCCAGAAGAGGGAGAGGTGCCCATTACCAGGTCCTTCATGGAATCTCTCTTCAACTCCCTCCGGGAGGACTTTAACACCCTGAAGCAGGAAGTTGCGGGGGAGGTGTGAGAGATTAGGAGGGAGGTGGATGGCCTCGGGGAACGGGTGTTCAAAATCGAAGACACGGGGCGAGCACGGGATGAAGAAGTGGAACAACTACAGCAGGATGTAATACGCCTGAAAGAACAACAACTGGACCTACAAGCCCACAACGAGGACTTGGAGAATAGGTCCCGGCGGAACAACATCCGGGTCCGTGGGGTCCGATCTAAAGAAGAGGGCACAGACATTGAGGCGTACTTGCAGGCCCTATTCCGGGATATCCTAGGAGAACCGGCGGACTTTTCAATCAGGATTGACAGAGCCCACAGGGCGGGGCTGGCGAGACGGGCGCCCGCGCCGCCCCCGGACATTCTAGCCTTCCTACCGGACTACCCTCTTAAAGAGCGCATCCTCAAGGAAGCAAGGCGACAACAGCCCCTGCGGTTCCTGGGTCACCCGGTGGCCTTATTCCAGGACCTCTCAGCAATTACGCTCCAAAAACGTAAGGCCTTCAAACCTACAACAGACTTTTTAAGAAGCAAAGAGACCCCGTATGCCTGGGGAGACCCCTTTCGACTGATTTTTAGGTGGAACAGCACCCTGCACCAACTCCGCTCGCTCAAAGAGACATGCACAGTGCTCGGCATAGCGCAGGACGAGGGGGATGCACCACCGAAAACACCCAGACGTCCACCCAGAGATGGATGGCAGCAAGTTGCGAGACGGCGCTCACCTGTAGAGAACTCGAAGCCTGACTCACACACTATCCAGACAGAGAGAGCCAATGCCATCCACGAGGTGGCAAAAGACACCACATCTTCAGAATGATTGAACTCCGGGGGAGTACGCATTAGCATAAATCATTAAAACGTTCCGGGGGAGGGAGGGGGAGCCAGGGAGGCGAAGTGGCTGGACGTCCACACAGGTAACTCGCCACAGCCCTGCACTTCATGAGGGCAGGACTGGGACTAAGTTCTTTCATTGGGGTTCTGGAGTCGCCATGTTGGGGTAGGGGAGGGGGGGAGGAGAGATGGGGGGGGGGTCCAGTTGGGGTAGGAGGGGGTTGGGAAGGGGGGGGAAGGATCGACGGGGGGTTGCAGTTTTGGGGTTGGGGGGGTTGTCTGGGGAAGTTCCCCCTGTCCACCGTTTTTGTTTTTCCTTATTCCTTTTCTTCTGTAAGCCTCTTAGCACGCAACCTAGAGCTACTGGCACTATCCTGACAAATGATGACACACACTAGACTCACAGTTCTCTCCCTTAATGTACGAGGGCTCAACAATCCCAGCACGCGCCGAGCAATCTTGTCCCAACTGGAACACTCCGCAGCCGACATCTGCCTCCTTCAAGAGACGCACCTCTTGCCCAGGGATCACCACAAAATGAAATCCCGGGCCTTTCCCATACAGCTTTTCTCATCCTCTCCCAAAAATGTAGCCGGGGTGGTGATATTGGTGTCCAAATCATTTAAGGGCAGGGTTCTTCAAAATGAGGCAGAGCTGAGGGGCGACTGTTGGTATACCGCTTCCTAATAGCAGGAATAAAACTCCTAGTGGGCTCGGTCTACTCACCCAACGAAGGGCAGGAAACATTCCTCCAAACGGCATTAGCAGCAGCTACAGCCAACACTGAACTGCACTTACTGATTGGGGGGGGACCTCAACTTAGTTTTCCATAACATAGAGGACCGCTCCTGCCAAAGAACGGGACAGGTGGGGGCCCTTTCCAAAGCTGGACACGCATACCTCCGGGAACTAGGCCTTACTGACCTCTGAAGTCATTTCCATCCACACAGCACTGCCTACACCTATCACTCTGGGGCCCACAAATCCTATGCCAGGCTGGACTATTTTGTCTGCGCGACCCAGCTAGTATCGCAGGCCCAAGATGTGGATATACTACCAGCCTCGCTATCTGACCACTCAACAGTGGTGGCTACCTTCCACCTACCAGCAGCACCGACTCCGCGACGGCACTGGCGCCTCAGGGAGTCCCTTCTCCATACCCCCACAACGGTGGAGAGGATTAAAGCCGCTATTACCCTATTCCTGACACACAATAATAACACCGACACCACACGGGCTACTTAATGGGCTGCCCTTAAAGCGGTCCTACGAGGCGAGTTTATCTCTGTGGCCACAGCCAACAACAAAGACCGAGAGCAGAAAAGGGCTGAGCTCATGCAAAGGGTGGCGGAACTGGAGCAGATGCACCAACGTACGGGGGCGACGCGGGCCTGGTGTCGGATATGCATCGAAAGGAAAATGCTGGCCGCCCTAGACCAAGATGCGGCAGAATATGCGGCTCTTCGTCTTCGGCAAGCGTATTACACAGGGGGAGACCGCTGCGGACGGCTACAGGCGAACAAACTGCGGGAACAACGCCAGAGACAGGGAGTGCAGGCCATACGGACAGATGGGGGCAGCCTGGTCTCGGAAGATGCTGACATAGCAGAGTCCTTCGGGGCTTTTCATCAGTCCCTTTATGCCGGCGACACTCTCGACCTACAGGCAGGTCAGACGTACCTACAGGAAGCGAGTCTTCCGTCCTTAAACACAGCCCAAGCAGACTTCCTGGACAGGCCCATAGGCTTGGAGGAGGTGGTGTCTGCAATCTCCCGCCTGAAGCTGGGGAAATTCCCCGGACCCGACGGGTACCCAGCGTCCTTTTACAAAGCATTCTGCCATCAAATAGCCCCCCTCCTGCGGGATCTTTTTACCACCTTTGACCAACCTGGGGCGATTCCCGCAGAACTCTTAGAGGCATCTATCTCGGTCATACCGAAGCCCGGTAGGGATAAGACCCGCTGCAGTTCATACCGGCCGATCTCACTATTGAATATTGACTTCAAGATCTATACAGGCATCCTGGCTAGCCGGCTCGAGCCATACATGCAGCAACTCGTGGAACCGGACCAGGCGGGCTTTATACCCCAGCGACAGACCAGCGACAATACCAGAAGGGTCCTACACCTCATTGAGGCACGGTCCCGCACACGACCAGACTGCATGCTTCTCACCCTCGATGCTGAAAAAGCATTCAACAGGGTGTACTGGCCCTACTTAGAGCAGGTCCTACAGCGTTTTGGTCTCGGGGACATTCTCTGCACCCGCATTTTAAACTGCTACAGACATCCCAACGCTACGGTACGCGTTAATAGTCATACCTCCCCTAGCTTCCCGATTGGCAGGGGGACCAGGCAGGGATGCCCCCTGTCCCCGATCCTATTTGCCCTCTACATGGAACCATTGGCACAGAGGGTTAGACCGCACGCTCTCCTTAAAGGCATTAAGTTTGAAGGTGATACCTACAAAATTAGCCTCTATGCGGACGATATTCTGCTCTCCATTACCGAGCCTATCCAATCGCTGCGTGCACTTTTTATAGAGCTCCATAGTTTTGCGCTCGCCTCAGGGTTCAAAATTAATAAGGATAAATCGATGGCTCTCAACATCTCTGTCACCCGAGACCCTGGCCGAGGTGCGAGGGGAACATGATATGCAATGGTCGGGCACCACGGTGCCCTACCTGGGAGTCCTTCTGGGCCCCACTATTCCAGCTACGGTGGAAGTGAATTACACTAGGCTTCGCACACAAATACGCGAGGAACTGCAGAGATGGAAAGGCCACTCTCTCTCCTGGTTGGGGAGGATAGCGGCCAACAAAATGACACTCCCACCTCAGATTCTTTACTTGTTTCAGACCCTCCCTCTCCGCCCGCCGCAAGGCTGGATCCAGCAAACGCAGTCAGAGTTGGTACGTTACATCTGGCAGGGTCACCGACCACGCTTCAAACAGGCCATCGCAGTCCTCCCGCCGGCCCAAGGTGGAGTGGGAGTACCGGATCTCCAACTCTATTTCTACGCGGCACAACTACGGAGCCTGGTGGAATGGCACCAAACAGAATCAAGCAAGACTTGGCTCTTCCAAGACCAGGCGGTAGCGGGCATGCCTTTACAAGGGGTTCCCTTTCTCCCAAAGCGCCACCGGCCGCCTAACCTCTACGCATCCCAACTCACTGGCACAGTAATGGAGGTGTGGGACCGTGTCACTACCAAATACGAACTGACATCCTTCCCCTCCCCCTTGACGCCCCTGTTCGCCAATCCCGACTTTACCCCGGGTCTCGACGCGAAAGCTTTTGTGAACTGGCGACGCTCCCCCTACAAAGCATTAGGGCATCTTTTTAATCTGGAAGGTATCCTTTCCTTTCAACAGACAAAGGAGGAGTACGGCATCCCGGAGGGAGACTGACTAGCCTACTTGCAGGTGCGACACTGGGCTCTTCACCCGGATGTTAAACCAGGAGCCCAACGCCATCTTTCCCCCTACGAGAAGTGGCTGGTTACCCACACTTCCGAGAAAAAATTGATCTCTGATCTATATCAACATCTGCTCCTTGCAAACACCCACACATATAACGCCGGTAGATGTCGATAGGAGCGAGAACTGGGAAGGGCTCTCACACACAAAGAGTGGAGCGGTATCTATCATAGAGCACGGCATTCCGCATACCACACCAGGCTAACCGAAACCCTGACCAAGGTGGCCACGTATTGGTACCATACTCCTGAACGCCTACATCAGGCTGATCCACACATTAGCGACCGCTCATGGAGGGGGTGTGGGGAGCTGGGCACGCTGGAGCATTTGCTCTGGATCTGTAGGCACATTCAGGGGTACTGGGACACGATCATAGACGAGGTAGACTCCCACTTAGATACCAAGCTTCCCCGGTTCCCTGCTTATATCCTGCTGGGACTGCCCAACGCCCTAATGTACCCCCTGAAGTCCCGGAGGGGCCGCCTTATCGCCATTGCCCTAGGGGCCGCCACTCAAAACATTTTAGCACACTGGAGACAACCGCAGGTTCCCCCACACACAGGTTGGCTACACAGGCTGTGGATGGTGCTGGGTATGGAGAAGCTGTCTTTGGTACAGGCCGGGAGGGGGGAGGAATTCCCGGAACTGTGCCGTCCCTTCTTGACGCTGCTCAAAGGGGAGTTCCGTGAGCTGAGCTGTCCCAAATACCTGCGTCTTCTGCGATTGGCCGACACCCCGATTCCGGTGCAAAAGGCATCCAAGCGCAAACGGACACACAGGCTCAAATGATTCCCTCGTGTGACCAGGGGGCGGGGCTGCTCTCCTTGGGGCGACTCGCCTCTCTTCCGAAACCCCCTCCATGTATGTACCCCTCTTTTTCATCCCTGCAGCAGCCCGTGGTCTGGAATGGGGCAGCGCCTTGGGACACATCCAGCTCTCAGGACGAGGAGGGACGCTGTTTCTTTAACTGGACAGAGGACGATCTAGACCACGCCCCCTGGTCAGCTGGGACCCCGGAACTAAAAGCCGAGCTGGCGGAAGAGAAGGCGTGTTCATCACCCGGAGGTGTCGTGGAGTCGAACAGGGAGGACGGAGACGTACTGAGCAGAGGAAGCAGAACAGGTGACGAGAGCGAGGCGGAAGAAAGAGCGGAGGAGGCGGTGAGCCCAGCTGTTGCAGAGCCAGGAGGCCAACGACACGGCGCATCGCCCAGCCACACTTCAAGGGAAGTGTGGCTAACCCAGGTACGGGACCGTATCGTGGGCTGGGCGGGTAGAAGAGGTTTTAAACCTCCGTAGTGCACTCGCCTCCGGTATCCTCTCACTGAACCCCTTCCCTACTTCACCCCGACACTTCGTTATAACCTGTGTGCACGAGTGCCTATCCTCATACCCTTTCCCTGAACACCCTCAGTGACCCAGAGCCTTTGCCTGAGTCTGTGTTCTCTTCTCTTTTCCATGCACCCCGAGACCGACTAGCAAGACGGACGCGACTACAGCACCCAGAAGTCCACGGGAAGGAAGAAAACCAGCGGGTGACTACAGGAAGGAGAAGAGCTCCCCAGTTTGTCGAGTCACAGAACCTCCACTGCCCTATTACAGAAACCTCCCACAGCGCAAGCGACTGTTAAAAACAATAAAGCCTGCTTTACCAGCACCCCCGAGTACTTGTTTCCCTTGATCCCGCCACACCTCGTTACCCCTTTTATAGGTTGTAATGGTGTTAGTGTTTTCTTTGGTGGACAGAGTGGGGTGGGAGGGAGGAGGGACTTGTTGTTTTGTCTTAAGGCATTTCAAACGCCTTATGTCATCGAACAACTCAGGCTGACACTGCATATGTTCATTGATCATGCATTGGAACTTGACATGTTACCATTGCCTGACGAAGCAAGGCCTTATTGTTTTGTTCTTTGTGAAATCTCAATAAAAGATTTAAACCATAAATGTACTAATATATTCTAACCATTCCTGGTTCTGGAACTTGGTTGATAGACCTGCTACATTCCAGGATAATAATTTGATGGTACTCACTGGAACATGACCATCCAAACCTTGGGCTACTTCGGTTCTCGGTGGTATTATCTTATCTCGGACTGACTGGTGCCCCTGCGATGGCACTTCCTTTGCCTGCTTCTCCCCTCTTGATTTTAAATTCAGTGGGGCCTCCCTCAGAACTTGTTCTTGTCCAGTGTTCTCACCCGGTAGTCAGTCCACTTCACTGAGGTGTCTTCCCCAGTGGGGTGGTACGTCTCTACTGTATTGGGAGAATGCCGGCCCTGCCCCCTCTCTCAGCGATATCAACTGTTGACCATACATATTTCCTCCCCTTGATGCAGCCGACAATTGCATGTTCCCTGCCTCCATCGCTCCCCCTCTTAACCTTCCTGGGTGGCCATACCTATCCTCGTAATCTTGCAGGTAATCTAGATTTGCTAAAATATTTGGGGGCCTATAAAAATAACTTCGATCTCGTACCTGAATGTGAGATCCTGAGTGTGTCCAGATACCCCTACAGATATGATCTACCACCTTAGGGTCATTGAAATTAATGACAATGCAGTCTCCTGCTATATTTTTAGTCCTGCCACCTACCCAATTCACCCTCCTAACATGCAGAATTTTGCATTTTTCATCTCGGAGCAGTGGTCTATTATTGTTTAGCCAGTGGATTGCCTTGTTTTTCAGCTGATCATAGGATTCAGTCTTACCGTCTTCCAATGCCGGAACACCGGTCAAAACAGCCTCATACGGTGTGCAATCTGGGGGTAAATCTAGACAAGGACCCAAATTCTTGGCTATATTCTTGTCCCTACCCCTATCATTGCTACTGCTGACTCCGCCTGTCTCAGTTGGGGGGACATTTCCACCACTCATTATCCCACCCCTTGGATCTTCTGTGTGCGTTGGGTGCACAATCGGGCCCACAATTGATGACACAGTGGCGTTGGGACATACAGACACATCCCTTCCTCCCTACCACGTTGCTTCCTGTACAGGGCCAGAACTCGCTATTTTATTTTCAATACCACCCGAAGTAGACATTAACAGACTTTCTGTTTCCACAAGTCTATTTTCGATTAGTGAAAGTCTTTTCATTAGTGGCTCCAGTGAGGACGATATTAGAGCCCCTATTTTCTGCCAATATAGTTCCTCCGGAAAAGGTAGACACATTGCAGTTCTGCCCAAGGTTGTGAGAGTTAGTGTGCTCGCTGTTCCATGTGATTCTTCAGCGATTGGCAAGTCTGCTTGGGGTGGCTCTCTCCGTTTGCTCTGATCAGTGATTTTGGGCTTCTTTACCGTAAGCTGGGTGCCTCCTCGCGTGCATCCTCCTTTCCTTTTAGATGACCCTCCCCTGCATATGATTTGTAGGATTGGAGGGATCGGTGGACTGCTCATGTATTTCTGCCACACACATAACCGTTTTCTTTGGCAGGTCAGGCAGGATACTACATTGTGACATAGCTGAATCTGGGGACTCTCGAACTCTAGTGGGTGATACCAGGATTTGCTGTGCACTTGTAATGGTAGGCTGGGGGCCCGTATCGGATGCAGATTGACAATGTCTTTCCGGTGAGCGTGCATTTATGATGCCCCCCAGGGACGATCGTATTGAAAACATGGGTTCAATCGAAAGGCGCCGCTCCGTGACAGCAATCTCGTGTGCGAGCACTGATGAGGCCCTAGTTATGAACTGGTCAAGGGTCCCTGCAACGTACCAGACACCCGTTACTTTCCTCCCCCTTCCTTCCTGTGTGGCCATTATAGATAGACAGACAGGCAGTTATGTAGGCAGGCAGGCAGGCAGACAGACAGACAGACAGACAGACAGACAGACAGACAGACAGACAGACAGACAGACAGACAGACAGACAGACAGACAGACAGACAGACAGACAGACAGACAGACAGTTATGTAGATAGATAGATAGACAGACAGTTATGTAGATAGATAGATAGACAGGCAGTTATGTAGATAGATAGACAGACAGACAGACAGACAGACAGACAGACAGACAGGTAGATAGATAGATAGACAGACAGATAGACAGATAGATAGATAGATAGACGGACAGACAGACAGACATGTAGATAGATAGATAGATAGACAGGCAGTTATGTAGACAGACAGACAGACAGACAGACAGACAGACAGACAGACAGACAGACAGTTATGTAGATAGATAGATAGATAGACAGGCAGTTATGTAGATAGACAGATAGATAGATAGATAGATAGATAGATAGATAGATAGATAGATAGATAGACAGGCAGTTATGTAGACAGACAGACAGAGAGACAGACAGACAGACAGATTAGGCGCACTGGAAAGATCTCCCGCTCTCCCTGATGGGACAGGCCGTCTTATTTAAAATGATGGCCCTCCCACGGTTGATATACGTCCTGCAGAACTCGCCCTTTCCGATCCCGGAACATGTATTCAAGTCGGTGGAAGCGGAACAACGCTCCCTGTTATGGAACGGTGGATGCCCAAGAATAGCCCTGCAAAAGTTGCAGCGAGGGCCATATGAGGGAGGTTTAGCAGTTCCGGACATCCGTTTGTACTACTGGGCGACGCAGCTGATTAACGTTAACGGCTGGGTGTTTGCCCCCCAGGAGGAACTTACCTATAGGGTAGACCGTATGGCCCTGGGCGACGGAACCTACTTAGCGGCGCTTTACACCAAGGGTAGAGGAAGCCGGACCCTGCCGTCCCAGACAGCAGTGGTAGTAGGGGTGTGGAAACGGGCGACAAAGCTGTTAGGCTGGGGGGCGAGGCTCACAGAGCACACAACATTGTGGAGTGGTGACTTTCTCCGAGAAGTTGTGAAACTGAGGGAACTCCGCCAGTGGAGTTTAATTGGTATTGAGGTGCTGGGAGATGTATGGAAGAGAGAGACTATGGTGGACTTCGCGACCTTGCAGACCGACTTCCAGATGGGTAGTGGAGAGTTCCTGCACTATCAACAGCTCAGACATGCCATACATGCCCACATAAGCCAGGGGGATCTGCTGCCTGAATATGCCCCGCTTGAAGATAGGCTTTTGTTAGATCCCATGATTGATAAGGCTATCTCCCTTACCTACAAAAAGTTGGTGAATAACCTACCGGACCCCTTAGAGAAAAGTGGAAATCAGATCTCGGGCTATTGGAGGACGACGACTGGAATGAGGCCTTGCAGTGTCCTAGGGAGGTGGCGATCCGAGCCAGATTCAGGCAGGTCCAGTTGCGCATCCTACATAGGTCCTACACCCCACGTACAGTGCACTATAGGTTGGGGTTTGCAACTTCACAATTTTGCTTGCGGGGCTGCGGGGAGGAGGGTACTTTCTTCCATATTTTATGGGACTGTACCAAAATTCAAGCATACTGGGTCAGACTAACCGACATTATGGTGGAAGTAGTGGGGGCGGAAGTCCCTCTGGAGGCCCAATGGCACATCTTAGGGGGGGGGGAACATCCTTTACCACAAAACTTTTACAACGTGGTACCATTACCACGCAGGTTTTACAATGAAAGTCGTTACAACGACTTTCGCTAGAGGGCGCTCTAGGATAGGGAATAGTTTAATTTACTATCCAACACCTTCCCTACTATCCACGGGGACTGGAGTTGGAATAGTAAATTAAACTATTCACTATCTAGCGCCCCCCAACGCAAGTCGTTGTAACGACTTGCGTTGTAAAACCTGCGTTGTAAAACCTGCGTTGTAACGGTACGCGTGGTAATACCACGCGTTGTACCGTCATACATCCATCTTAGGAGTGACAGGTGAGGTTACATGGCCATCATGGGATAAGAAGTGGTTGGGCCTGGCAAGCATGGTGGCCAAGAGAAACATAGCCAGGCTGTGGGGGAGTGACCTTCTGCCAACGGTGGAGGAATGGGAGCGGGACCTGGACTGGTGCCAGAGGGCGGAGAAAGTTGTCTATAGTAGCAGGGGTTGCCCCAAGAAGTGGGAGAAAATCTGGATGGCATGGAGGCGATACAGGGAGGAATGGATGAACACTCAAACTGACCCGGCGGTGGAGTGAAGGGATGTTTGCAATTGACCCTTTCTTGTTTCTTCTGTCTAAGGAGTTGGGACAAAGACATGGCCTGAAGTGCACGCTTGGAGAGCAATCAATCTCAACTGAGGGAACCAAGTGACATTCGAGGGATGGGGGGAGGGGGCGGTGTAGGGTCTAGACGAGGTTACATGGGGGAGGGGAGGGTCTAGTTAGGGGTGTGGTAGGTGCCTAGGTACTGCATGTGGGTTCAGCTTGATCCGTGGTCATGGGCCGCATTGTTACTGCTGAGGGGGGGGGGTTTAATTAATTGTATTGTACATACTGCCAATGATCTTCCGACGTAAACTGATGTGCTTTGTAATGGAGTGTTTCTTGTAATAAAAAGCTTTAAAAAAAAAATAATGTGAATGTTGCTGGGAGGAATAAAAGCATGGGAATGAAAATTACGGTGGGAACATAGAACTATTTAAGACAATGAAAGTGACTACATACCAGTATGGTGTGATGACCTCTCCCCATCCCACTGTCCGATCAAATGGAGGGAATAAACGAATATTGAAACATTGGGGGGTGGGACATGCCCTGGAAATTGGTATAATTAAGGTAGGCTCAGTCAGTTACTTTGTACGACTTGTCACAGACCAGTCACTGACCCAACGTATGCTGAAGGAGAATCGAGAGCAGAGGGCTGGTCGAGCACTCCGACAGATGAATCGGGAATTTGCTAAGGTAGAAGAATCGATCTACCCAGTCGGGGTCCGAAAGTAGCATGAGAGAGGGGTGTAACGCTGGCGTTGCACTTAGAATAGGTTACATGTCCTGTCCTGCACCTGTCCTACTGGATAAGACAAGGAGTGTCACGTATACCTTATCGAGTGTGAAGGGATACGGAGGATGGCTCACAGGAGGGGTCGTGTCTCGTTTTTTAACTAACCCTTGCAGCCGGAAGGAGACACCATGGCTCAGCAAGGTCTTGTTTAATGTTCTGTCCAGCATTGATGCAGAGGCAAGAGAATATACGCCCTGATGAAATTGCCTCAAATGGTAAAAGGCAATGAAACATGTTGGCTTGTGGGTTTGGGCTGTATGATTAGCAACCTATTCCTCTTCTTCTTTTAATCAGTTAGGCTGCACAAAGTTTAAAGAATAAAGTGATTAGTTACGTGCATTCCTAACTTTATAACACACTTTATTGTTGGTTTTCTTTTCTTCTCCTTTTTTTCACTGCACTCGATTGCACTTACATTACATTTGTGTTTGGACACTTTCTTTTGAGGCTTGATGACCGCCGATGATGAGAACAGGGCAACTCTGGTGAGTACCAACCGGATACCCCTATGGTGGTGAGCCCGTGAGGGGTCATCTCGCCTGTTCACACTTTTTTAGGCACAGTAAAGTCACTGTTTATTTTTGTTGACAGTCATAGTGGGATGGTGGTATTTTTTAAATTGGCCTTTAAAAAGTGTACACTCTACCCCTAACAACATTTAAGCGCAGGGAGATAAAATAAAAGAATAAAGTCTGATAAGATGTACATTTTTTGAAAAAAATATAAAGGCCTAGAAGGACCTGGTCATTGATGTTGAAATGACTGCACCTGTCCTGACCTGTTGGCTCCTGTCGAATAGTGAACCCTTTCTTCCAGCCCTTGGCCGGGGTTGGTCCTCGCACCATTCTAGGTAAATATACATCTGTGTGGTATGTCCTTGTACTGTCTTCCCTTTCTCACCCTTCCCAGGTACCAATGTCTAGAATTTTAACTAAGTCTTTTGCTTTAATCGTTATTCTTATTAGTGAGAAACTGTTAATTAGTATGTGCTGGTATTTGACTCACAAAATATTACACAGATAAAGGTTTTAAAACTTCCCAGAGTCTGTGATTATTCTATGAAAATAAAGTTGTTTAGTCATACCTATTATTCTAACTTCCTGATCCAATTCCCTCATTAATTGCAGTGACAAGAAATTGGTAAGTTATGGTTTACAGGTATATGTGATTATAAGGTAAATAATTCCTGATTGGCAGCAGCAAGAAATAGATTAGCGGGTTATAGTGTGTATGTTTATGGGTCCAGTTGAGTATGTTGTGATATGAGTAAACTAAGCTGGCTGAAGTACAAATAAAAGAAGGAGAGAACCTCATCTTATGCACAGCCGATGTCAGCAGTTTATACACGCCCATTCCCCACAACGGAGGGATAGAAGCCGTTGAAAAAGCCATCCTCAATAGTGACATCCCCACGGTCTTACAGCCATTTCTTATGGAACTCATGATCTACACACTCTACCACAGCTATTTTACCTACGAACATCATTGGTACCTACAATTGTCCGGAATGTCGATGGGCAATTGCGCTGCGCCAACGTATGCCAACCTGTAAATGGCTGAGTTTGAAAACACATACATCTATGACAATAAAAACTGGACAGACGATTTAAAACTTTTTGTACGGTACATTGATGACCTCTTCTTCATCTGGAAAGACACCAAAACCAAACTTGAGGAGGAACTCATTCAATTAAACACTAGAGACCAGAGGATTCAACTAACCTGGAACATCAGTGATCACATGATAAATTTCTTGGACGTCTCCATTGAGTCAACAGAAGGTAAAATCGTAACTGACCTGTTAAGGAAGGAAACAGATCGAAACAATACCCTCCACTTCTCCAGCTTTCATCAGAACTCACTTAAAAGACACCTTCCCTACAGCCAAATGTTGCGAATTAAACGGATAACATCATCATCCACCACATGTCTCACCCGCATGAAAGAAACTGAAACCAGATTTAAAGACAGGGGGTACCCCCAAGACATCTTAACCCAGGCAACCGAGAGAGTAAATACCACAACACGCAACAAAGCTCTCACAAGAGTCACCAAACAGGAAGACAACCGTATGGTTGTGGTTTCACAGTTCTCCACCCAAAGCCACCAGTTTAGAAAGATCATACTAAACCATTGGAGGATACTTGCCACCAAACCGGATTTTAAAGAATTATTCAGTGCTCCTCGAATTTTTGCGTACACCAGGACAGCGAATCTCAAGGAGATATTATCAAAGAAACCAATCGAACAAACCTCTTATAATGGCACACTCCCATGCCATAACTGCAATAGTTGCAACAACGTCATCAGAGGCAATCACATCAACCACCCCATGAGAGGGAACAAAATCAAGATCAATGTCAACGCTACCTGTGACTCAATGAACCTTATCTACCTGTTAAAATGCCCATGTGGAAAAATCTACATAGGGAAAACTGAAAGGAAAATAAAAATACGGCTCAATGAGCACAAATCTAATATACGGACAAGAAATGAAAGATCAAGTGTAGCCACGCACTTCCATGAACTCAAGCACAGCATAGCTCAATTAAAATACATGGTATTAGAGCTGGTGGAAAAAAAGAAGGCAAAGACAACAACAGAACTCTTCTACAACGCGAAACATCCTGGATTTATCGTTTGCAATCCTTGAA
Source organism: Lissotriton helveticus (assembly GCF_964261635.1). Classification (NCBI taxonomy): domain Eukaryota; kingdom Metazoa; phylum Chordata; class Amphibia; order Caudata; family Salamandridae; genus Lissotriton; species Lissotriton helveticus. The sequence goes on along the minus strand of NC_136059.1, from coordinate 1,443,218,974 downwards.
ACCATTTGGTCTTAACGACCGCATTGAACTCAGTTGCTACCTGTAAAATACCATCTTGTATCAGTATGCATTGCTAATATGTACGGTTCAAGATGCAACCTTTTGCTCAATTAAAATACATGGTATTAGAGCTGGTGGAAAAAAAAAGAAGGCAAAGACAACAACAGAACTCTTCTACAACGCGAAACATCCTGGATTTATCGTTTGCAATCCTTGAAACCATTTGGTCTTAACGACCGCATTCAACTCAGTTGCTACCTGTAAAATACCATCTTGTATCAGTATGCATTGCTAATATGTACGGTTGAAGATGCAACCTTTTTCACATGTGTTTCACATTTTTCTTTTTCTTCTTACTTATCCTTTCATTCCCATCGCACCCATCCCCATCCCCAGTGCGGACCCACAGCCGTTACCCCGAACCCCTTTGACCATTCCAAGATGGCCGCCACGCTTTTGGCAACATCCCACAGTCCTTCCTCTATGTCCAAACAAACATGACGAGACATTGAAACACCCGGCCGATTTAAACACCCTGACGCCGCGGGTCACAAACCCATGATTCAAACTCCTCGATGGTCTCCATACCGAGGAGCTTTCAGATCCCACTTCAAGATTTTCAGCTTCACCATTTGAAGTAAGTTGAAACGCGAGTGTTAGACAGCGCCCCGGAGGGTCGGCCGAATACTGCGGGAGAGGCCTCCGATGAGGGCCGTCTCCGGCGATCGTACAGACAGGTCACTTCCCTTCCCACAGATAGACACCACACAAGGATGAGATCAACACTCTTTATATAGGGTTCTTGCAGCAAGGTTATCAGCGGTACAGGAGATTCAGGACTCGGGGGTCCTCTCAATTCTAGTCTCTGTAGGGAGAGGGGGTAGCGGGACAGTCTCGGTACCGGATCGGTACGGGGGGTGGCAGGAGGGGAGCTCACAATCATCGAGCTTTAGGAGTCTCCAGGGTCGGGCCGCGGCAGCGCCAGCAGACCAAGATGATGGTTCACGTGCAGGGGGGCCGCGGCAGCGCCAGCAGGCCAAGATGATGGTTTCACGTTGCAGGGGGCCGCGGCAGCGCCAGCAGGCCAAGGTGATGGTTTCACGAGGCAGAGGGCCGCGGCAGCGCCAGCAGGCCAAGATGAAGGTTTCACAGGCAGAGGGCCGCGGCAGCGCCAGCAGGCCAAGATGAAGGTTTCCCAGGCAGAGGGCCGCGGCAGCGCCAGCAGGCCAAGATGAAGGTTTCACGAGCAGGGCTGGGGCAGCGCCGGCAGTCCGTCAAGGCTGAGTTCTTCTCGGTGTCTCGACTCCAGGATACAACTGCCTTCCTGGTCTGGGCTGCCCCAGTTATAGGTCTAGTCCCCTTTGATGTCCGGACCCTCGCGCCTGGGGGTCAGGGGGTCTGGAGTCCGGGAGTCCCGACACCCAGCAGGGGGGTGGAGCCAGCCCCCAGGGAGGCCGGGGGTGATCGACACCCGGCGGAGGAGAGCCGTTGACGCCTCCTTCTTTCATCGACATGCCAAGTGGTCTCTTTACCTCCTGTATGGAGGTTGGTGCCTCGATGTCGGGGCCTGGCCAGGCCCGGGGTTGGGGTCGAGTCGAGGCCACGTGGCCTCGTGCTGTAGTGCCCAAAGATGGCTGCCGGGCCGGGGCCATGGTGCTGACGGGGGCCCGGGCCAGCCGGTACGGGAGGGTTCGGGAGCTGGAGTCCCGTTGTGGACGGGTTGGGAGTTACCTCGGGGGGTTGCCGGTGTGGCTCTTGCTGGTGATTCAGGGAGAGCCGGGGTCCGGGCCCTGTTGTGCGGGGGGAGAACGGCCCGGCTACGAGGCCTGTCCAACATGCGTCCCCCCCAGCTGAAGGCAGGGAGAGTCAGACATCCTCTTGGGGACTCTCCTCGTCGAGGCGGAAAAAGCGTGACAGGCCGTCTGCGTTGGCGTGGTCCTGGCCGGGCCGATGTTCCACAGTGAAGTCCATCCCCTGTAGGGAGATGGACCAGCGCAACAGTTTCGGGTTTTCCCCCCGCATCTGCATCAGCCATTGCAGGGGTCGGTGGTCTGTCTGCACCCGAAAGGGGGTGCCGAAGAGGTAGGGCCGGAGCTTCTTGAGGGCCCATACTACGGCGAAGGCCTCCCGCTCGATGGTGCTCCAGCGCCGTTCCCGGGCCAGCAGGCGTCGGCTGATGAATGCCACTGGCTGATCGACTCCCTCGGTGTTGAGTTGGGAGAGGACGGCCCCCACGCCACGATCGGAGGCGTCCGTCTGGACGATGAATCCCCGGCCGTAGTCGGGAGCTTGGAGCACGGGGGCAGTGCACATGGCGGTCTTCAGCTTCTCGAAGGCCGATTGGCAGTCCGGAGTCCAGTTGACTGTTTTGGGGTTCTTCTTGGATGTGAGCTCCGTGAGGGGCCCCACGATGCTGCCATAGTCCTTCACAAACCGCCGGTAGTACCCGGTGAGTCCCAGGAAGGCCCGGACCTCGGTTTGGGTCGTGGGGGGTTGCCAGGCCTGGATGGCCGCGATCTTGGGCTGGAGGGGGGCCACCAGACCGCTTCCCACTTGGTGTCCTAGGTAGGTCACGGACCCTTGGCCCACCTGACATTTGCTCGCCTTGAGGGTGAGCCCGGCCTGCTGGAGGGCGTGTAGGACTTCCCGCAGGTGGCAGAGGTGGTCGGGCCAGTGGTGACTGTACACAGCGATGTCGTCCAGGTAGGCGGCGCTGAATTCTTCGAGGCCCGCCAGTACCTGGTTCACGAGTCGTTGAAAGGTTGCCGGAGCGTTTTTCATGCCGAAGGGCATCACCTTGAAGTGGTAGTGACCGTCCGGGGTAGAGAAGGCGGATCGTTCTTGGGCCCTGGGGGTGAGGCCGATTTGCCAGTAGCCCGCTGTTAAATCGAAGATGCTCAGGTAGCGGGCGGCCCCCATACGGTCAATTAGCTCATCTGCCCGGGGGATGGGGTGAGCGTCGGTCCTGGTAACGGCATTCAGTCCCCGGTAGTCCACACAGAACCGGAGCTCAGGGGCCACGCCCGGGGCGGCGGCCTTGGGGACCAGGACGACTGGGCTGGCCCAGGGGCTGTCAGAAGGTTCGATCACTCCCAGTGCCAGCATTTTGGACACCTCGGTCTGGATGCAGGCGCGCACCCGATCTGGTACGCGGTACGCCCTGTGGCGAATAGGGGGGCTGTCCCCGGTGTCCACATCGTGAAGGCACCAGGGGGTGACCCCAGGGGTGAGAGAGAACAAGGATGCGAATCGTGTCAGGAGAGCTTGACAGTCTTGGCGTTGCTCCGGGGACAAGGCCTCGGAGAGTCTGACCCCTTCCACGGAGCCATCCTGCCCGAGGGTCCTCAGCAGGTCTGGAAGGGGCTCGGAGTCTTCTTCCGTCCCATTATCGGTAGCCATCAGGAGGCTGAGTTCTGAGCGTACAAAATGGGGCTTGAGTCGGTTGGCGTGGAGGACCCGTAGGGGGTTCCGGGGAGTTTCCATGTCGATTAAGTAGGTGACAGGCCCCTTGCGTTCGATCACCTTGAAGGGTCCGGACCATTTGTCCTGTAGGGCACAGAGTTCAACCGGGGACATCACCCAGACCTGCTGTCCCGGCTCGAACTCGAGGGAGGAGGCGTGCTGATCATACCATTTCTTCATGTCTTCCTGACTGGCTTCAAGGTTGACTTTGGCGATCTCCCTGAATCGCCGGGTTTGGTTGCGAAGGGCCAAGGGATATTTGTATACATCCGGGGGAGTTTTCTGGGGGGGCCTCTCCCAACCTTCTTTGACTAGGCTGAGGGGACCCCGGACGGGGTGCCCGTACAGGAGTTCAAATGGGCTGAAGCCTAGGGATTTTTGAGGGACCTCTCGGTAGGCGAACAGGAGGCACGGGAGTAGCACGTCCCACTGGCGACGGAGGGGCTCTTCTAGGCCCATGATCATTCCTTTAAGAGTGCGGTTAAACCGCTCGACCAATCCATTTCCTTGCGGGTGATAGGGGGTCGTGAATTTGTAGGTGACCCCGCACTGTTGCCAGAGAGACTTCATGTATTTCGAGATGAAGTTCGTGCCCCTGTTGCTGACGACCTCCCGGGGAAAGCCCACCCGGGAGAAGATCCCCATCAGGGCTCGGCCTACCACAGGCGCCGTCACAGTTCGAAGAGGGATGGCCTCGGGATAGCGGGTGGCGTGGTCCACCAGGACCAGGATGAACCGGTGTCCTTGGGCTGTTCGGGGGTCCAGGGGCCCCACAATGTCTATCCCCACCCGTTCAAACGGGGTGGTGACGACGGGAAAAGGCTGCAAGGGTGCTTTGGTTTTTCGGCCACTTTTCCCGCTGGCCTGGCAGGTGGGGCAGGCCTTGCAGTGGTTGGTGACATCCTTTCGCATTCGGGGCCAGTAAAAGTGGGTCACCAGGCGGTCGTACGTTTTGTCCTGTCCCAGGTGTCCGGCAAGGGGTACATCGTGGGCTAAGTTCAAGAGGAAATCTCTGAAACGGAGGGGCACCACCAGCACCCGACTGGCCCCCAGTTCCGCAATCCTTTGCTCACTGTAGAGCAGGTCATTGTCCCAGTAGATCCAGTGGGCCCCCGAGGTGTCCCCTGCGCTCTGGGCCAGGGCTTGCTGCCGGAGTCCCTCGAGGGAGGGACAGGTTCTTTGTTCTTGTCGGAATTGTTCCTGGGTGGGACCCCCCTCTTGACGCCACTGGGCCAGGTCGGGGAGGTCCTGGAGCCGACCGGGTCCTTCTTCGGTTTGGGCCGGGGAGCTCGCCTCTGGGGTGGCCTCCTCTGGGACAATCGCGGGAGGAGGCTCCGGCCACTCGGGTTCCTCTGGACGGGGGACGGCACGGGCGGTCATGGACCGGGTCGTGGCACAGACCCATTCGGGGAGGCCCAGCATCCCCAGGTGCTCTCTCCGTTCGACTGCTGCCCAGGGAGAACTTTCGAGATCGTTTCCCAGGAGGCAATCCACGGGGGCATCATCGCGGACAGTCACTTTCAGCATCCCTGATACTCCTCCCCATTCGAAGGGGACGTAGGCCATTCGACATAGACTTTCTGAGTTGTCGGCCGACCGGACAGGGCAAAGAATGTTCGGCAAAATCTGGTCCGGGGCCACCAGGTGACAGCGGACCGCGGTCACACTGGCCCCGGTGTCGCGGAGGGCTTCAGCCCGGCGGCCATTAATGTTGACCCACTGGCTGTACTTCTGCGTGTTGGCGGGAAGGGGGGCCCGAGGGATCAGGTCTCGTTCCCCTAGGCAAACCAGGGACATGGCGGCCGGTTCCCACTCAGGCTGGTCGGTTTCGTACTCTTCCTGGTCTTCTGGGGTTTGCTCTTCCCCCAGTGCTGCAGCAGCGACCTGGCGGGGTATAGTGTTCGGGTTCTTTGGGCAGTTGGGATCATTGGCGTAGTGGCCGGGTCGCTGGCATCGGTGGCAAGTAATGTTGGCTCGGAAGCCTGGTCGCATCGGGGGGTTTCCCCTGCCGGGCGGGGGGTTGCTTGCGGGAGTCACCGGCCCGGTGTCCCGCCCCCGACCCTGGCCTCCTCCTCCACGGGGGCGATGGGGCCCTTGGGCAGTTCTGTTCGGTTCGCTGGGTCCGTTTCGGCCCACTCGGGTGCTTTCCCATCGGTCCGCTTCGGCGGCGAGTTGCCGAGGTTCCGTTAGTTTACTGTCCAGGAGGTGTTGCCTGAGTTCGATGAAGCAGTGGTTAGAAAGGTGCTCCCACACAATAAGGTCAAAGAGCTGCTCGTAGGTGGTCACGGTGCTGCCCTTGATCCACCCCTCGAAGGCCCGGCTAAAGAAGTTCACGTACTCCACCCAGGTTGTACCCGGGATCCGTTTGCAGTCGCGGAACCGCTGGCGGTACATCTCGGGTGTGAGTCCGTATCGAGTGAGGAGGGCGGCTTTCATGTGGTCGTAGGATGTCATCAGATGGTCCGGGAGTTGCAGCAGGGCGTCTCGCCCTTCGTTGACAAACCTCCCCCATAACCCGGCTCCCCAGTCGCTCCGGGGAATCCGGTGGGAGGTCATGGCTACCTCGTACGCTTTGAACCATTGCTGGATATCATCGTTCTTGTAGTACTCTCGGACGACATCCTTGGGTATGTGGACCTTGGGGTCTGTAGGGCCAGGAGTGTTCGTGCGCTCGGGGACCCCCGAGCTCCTTGCTCTGCTTCCGAATCTCTAGCTCCTTGAGGTTGCGCTCATGTTCGTAGGCTAGCTTTTTCTCTTCTAGTTCTCTCCGCCTTTGTTTCTCTTCTCGCTCCTCTCGGAGCCGTAAGTGTTCCAACGTTATTTTTTGTTCCGCCAATTTGAGCTCTCCATCTAAGCGAAGTCGTGCCAGTTCCAATTCATGGAGCCTGCTTTTTTCCCGTTCCCGGACCTCTTCTGGTGAGAGACCCGATCTTCTTTCTTCCGTCGGTGTGGGGCTTGTTTCGGGTGTCTCGTGACTTCGTGTTTGGGGTACGGTCGTACCCGTCTCTGCCCAAGATTCCAGGGCTCGTTTGAAGTCCTCTTTCGTGCTCAGTCCTGTAGTTGAAATGCCTAATTCTATGCAGAATTGTTTCAGTTCTCTGTGGTTGTATTCTTCTAACTTTTCCATCTGGAATTTTTCCGTTGTTCCACTCTCTTTTGTTGTCATGGTGGTTGTGTGTCGTGGGGCGAGTGACCCTCTGTACGATTATGCGTAGGTTCGAATCGCGCCGCTGGCCACCAATGTTAGACAGCGCCCCGGAGGGTCGGCCGAATACTGGGGGAGAGGCCTCCGATGAGGGCCGTCTCCGGCGATCGTACAGACAGGTCACTTCCCTTCCCACAGATAGACACCACACAAGGATGAGATCAACACTCTTTATATAGGGTTCTTGCAGCAAGGTTATCAGCGGTACAGGAGATTCAGGACTCGGGGGTCCTCTCAATTCTAGTCTCTGTAGGGAGAGGGGGTAGCGGGACAGTCTCGGTACCGGATCGGTACGGGGGTGGCAGGAGGGGAGCTCACAATCCTCGAGCTTTAGGAGTCTCCAGGGTCGGGCCGCGGCAGCGCCAGCAGACCAAGATGATGGTTCACGTGCAGGGGGGCCGCGGCAGCGCCAGCAGGCCAAGATGATGGTTTCACGTTGCAGGGGGCCGCGGCAGCGCCAGCAGGCCAAGGTGATGGTTTCACGAGGCAGAGGGCCGCGGCAGCGCCAGCAGGCCAAGATGAAGGTTTCACAGGCAGAGGGCCGCGGCAGCGCCAGCAGGCCAAGATGAAGGTTTCCCAGGCAGAGGGCCCCGGCAGCGCCAGCAGGCCAAGATGAAGGTTTCACGAGCAGGGCTGGGGCAGCGCCGGCAGTCCGTCAAGGCTGAGTTCTTCTCGGTGTCTCTCGACTCCAGGATACAACTGCCTTCCTGGTCTGGGCTGCCCCAGTTATAGGTCTAGTCCCCTTTGTTGTCCGGACCCTCGCGCCTGGGGGTCGGGGGGTCTGGAGTCAGGGAGTCCTGACACCCAGCAGGGGGGTGGAGCCAGCCCCCAGGGAGGCCGGGGGTGATCGACACCCGGCGGAGGAGAGCCGTTGACGCCTCCTTCTTTCATCGACATGCCAAGTGGTCTCTTTACCTCCTGTGTGGAGGTTGGTGCCTCGATGTCGGGGCCTGGCCAGGCCCGGGGTTGGGGTCGAGTCGAGGCCACGTGGCCTCGTGCTGTAGTGCCCAAAGATGGCTGCCGGGCCGGGGCCATGGTGCTGACGGGGGCCCGGGCCAGCCGGTACGGGAGGGTTCGGGAGCTGGAGTCCCGTTGTGGACGGGTTGGGAGTTACCTCGGGGGGTTGCTGGGGTGGCTCTTGCTGGTGATTCAGGGAGAGCCGGGGTCCGGGCCCTGTTGTGCGGGGGGAGAACGGCCCGGCTACGAGGCCTGTCCAACAGCGAGTTAGCACTTCCACTCGCCCACGTTTTTTTCCCCACCATAAGAAGCCCATTGCTAATCCTAATTTTCCTCTACAGCGATATTCAACCCGATCCCGCCATTCAACAATTATTGGTACGTGTTTCATCCACCCAAACCACACGTCTTCGTTTGCCCAAATCACCTTGTCACCTCTTGTTTCACCACTCACTGCCTCCTTTCCAAACCTCCACACCCTACCCCATGCTTAACCAAATATGCACGTTTTTTGTTGCATGTTACTAAGTTGTGAGATGAACTTTTTGATTTATTACAATCAGTCTACATTGTGTCATTTTTCATCTTTCAGAGCTCCTTGAGAAAGGGCTATGCCCGAAATGCATTGGAGCGTGTTTGTTCACATTGATGAATATATATTGTTCAACCATCGCAATTGGATATGAAATGAATTACTTTTGAAGTCAACCACAATACAAATGAACTGTTGAATTTATGACTAATAATAAATTGACATATCATCTATAACGGAGTCTGTAGTTCATACGAACGACACGGTGTGCCCACAGGGACGCACTAACATTCGTCAGTGCGCTCATCAAGCACTTATCTATTTAGCGTAGTAGGTCGGCTACGCCACTTGTGGAGCACCCTAACCTCAATATAACAACCTCAAAACTTTTGCATAATACTTTCTTTAACCCACAGCAGTGCACCCAGCCAACTTTGTTTTGGAATAGATAGACTGAACACTTATGAAGAATCAAAATTGTTGTTTGTAAGCAAGATAGAACAAGAAATGCAAGGTTGTTTCACGAGAAATGGACTGAACTATCCTCTGAGATGGGAATAGATATAGGGAGATCAAAGGTATTACAGAAGCCTTATCGAGTGGAGTTTACTGACAAGGATTTGGAAAATATGAATGTGTCAGGAAGAAAATTGTAAGTGACAGAGTTGCTGGATATTTTACAGAAATGGAGAGACATTGATAAGTGGAGTGTGAGATGGCAAAGGAAAAAGCAATGGCAAAGGAAGCATCTACTGCATATCTAATGAAAGAAACAGGAAAAGTAGAAAGATTGTGTTCTATGAGGGAGGTACCTGTTGGAGGATACATTCATGTTCCATGGACTCAACAGGCTATTTTGTCATTTACAAACGAGTTTCCAAAGTTGAGAGTGAAACCAGTTGAATGGTATAGGCAAGTTTAAAGGTTTGTGAAATTTTCAAAGTTGTTATTGAAAGATTTTGATGGTTTGTTTGATATAGTAGTGCCTGCAAACTTATGGACACAATGTAAGAGAACATGGTTGATTAGCCAAGTGAAGAATATCCAAGAGATTAAAAAACAGGAGCACCTTCAGATGACGTAATGAAGAAATATCATCAAGTAATTACATTTTTGAAAGGAAAGATACCTCCAAAATAAACAGATTGGATAAAAATAGATAGAACTACTCAAGAGCCAAATGAATCTGTTCATGCCTATTACGAAAGGTTATTACAGGTATTCAAGCAGTATAGTAGATTTGAAAGTATTGGAGATAAGGATATGGGACATGTTGTGTATCGATTTGTTACAGGACTGAAACCTGAGATTAGTCAGATGATTCAACAGCATAAGATTTATTGGCAGAGTAAGACAATAGTTGACATATTAAAGTATGCTAAGTATTATGTTGGTGACATTCGGGATAGACATAAGAAACTGAAAGAAAAGATAATGTGGGCACAAGTGAAATTGGCAGAGCAGCAAGGAATAAATTTAGATGGTCAAACAAGCTGACAGACAAAGGAAGAGAGTCAGAATGATAATGTGTCAAGTAGTGGAGGTAATGACATCACTTTTCTATTGGACACTGGTGCTACCTGTTCTACTGTGAGGACAGCATGCATCCCAAACCTACCCCTCTCGGGAGACTGTATCCAAGTTGTTGGAGTAGCTAATCAATAGATCAGAACCCCAATTACAAAGCCTGTGGAGGTACAAACTGGAACCTTCAAGGATATGCATAAGTTAGTATGCTGCGATTCGAGTACAGTGAATCTGTTAGGGAGAGACCTTTTGTGCAAATTGAACTGCACAATTTATTGCACACCGGATGGTGGTGCTTTCCAAGCCCCTGACGAAGATATGATTTACAAAATTATGCTAGCTAAGCAAGGTCCCGAAGTTGACGAAATGTATTCATTAATGACAGAAAATGACTTACCAGAAGAGTTGAAGACTACAGTAAATCCAGAAGTTTGAGATTTCACTGGAAAATAAATAGGTCTCATGATGAATGTAGACCCAGTGAAAGTGACGGTGAAAGAAGGTGCAGTTTATCCAAACACCCAACAATACAAAATGCGTTCAGAAGTTAAAGCAGGAGTAGCTTCCGAAATTGATCAAATGATTAAGCAATGCATTCTAAAGGAAATAATGAGCAGTCCTTGTAACTCGCCTATAATAGGTCTTAAAAAGCCTAGTGGGAAGTACAGGATAGTGCAAGATTTAAGGAAAATCAATAAAATTGTGGTACCGTGTTGTCCAGTGGTGCCAAATCCAGTGAATTTATATCAGATACTTTGGAATGCTGGCTGGTTCACTGTTATGGATTTGCGTCAGGCTTTTTTCTTGATTCCTTTACACCCTGAAAGCCAGTACCTATTTGCGTTTAAATTTGAAGATCGTATTTTAGCATGGAATCGTGTTCCTCAAGGGTAAACTGAAAGTCGGGGCGTGGCTAACTGCCAAGCATGGCAGACGCGAGCTAGGAAAGCTCCGTGCCAAACCCTGCAGGTGAAAGTGGAGCGGCAGAGGGACCAACGGAATGTGTTTGAAGACTTCAGGTGACACCCCCCCCCTTCTTGTGTGCATCGAGTCGGGCTGCTGCCACGGAGTGCTGAGCCCGGAGAAACAGTGTGGGCGGAAGCTGCGGGGCACGGCTGGGCGAGGGGACCCAAAAGATCGAATCGGAAGACATTCCTCCCTTTTTCCTGCCACTCGACAAACACCAAAAGACCAAAGCGGACTGGGAGGGACACCCACGGCAATTTACTGAGGCCTCTGGTGCGCCGGACGGGGCTCGGCGGCGCTACGGGGAGGAGGTGCTCCAAGATGGCACCAGAGAAGATGGGGGCAGCCATGATGGGGGCAGACAGAGACGGCGCGGGACAGTGTCTCCAGGGCTCGCGGTCCGGTGCGCTCAAACGAGACGCACATAGAGGAAAGGCCGTAGATGTAGAAAAATGGCAGTAAAACGAACTACGGGCATAGTGGAGAGCCACAGTATATAAACTGCGCCCTTCCCCCTTTTCCAGGCCTTTGAGAACCAGGAGCTGCACGGAATACAGGAGGCGGACGGGAGTCGGCTACACAGAGTGGCTGGTAAAGTAACGTGGTGCGAGAGACCGAGTACTAGGTCCAGTGTCTATATCTAGCAACATGAAAAGGTAGTTCCCAATGATATACAGGACCAAGAGGTTCAAATAGTACGATTGCCCACAGAGCTGTTATTTGTATTTATATTATTTTATTATCATTTGTGTAAAAAAATTCATTAAGACAGATTCATACTTCAGTAAGTCGGACAACAGATATGTCTCAAAGTGTCAACCCGGAAATATAAACAGTAAAACAGATACATACTTCAGTCATTCATTCTACCAGTCTCAATCTCACTAGCACACCGATGCAACCATAAAAATTCAAACACCTCAAGCAACTCTCAACAACCAGACAGAAAAAAGCGCCGACGCGCGTTTCGGAACAGTGCCACCATGTGGAATTCCTTCATCAGGGCGCCAGTAATTCATGTAACTAGGAGCCACCGAGTCTTGCAGATGTCCGGGTGAATAATTTTTAGAACATAATCATAAGTTCTGAGCAACACAACAGCATGTCAGAAAAGGGCTTTTTCTCGGAGCCTCGGCCAAGGCGAGGTTGATGGACGGCCCTTTTCTGACATGCTGTTGTGTTGGCCTCCTCTGCCTGGGGCCTGGGGCGCTCCTGAGACCCCTAATTGCCCGTATTCTGAACTACAAAGACCATGACACGATACTAAGAGCGGCACAAGAAAATGCTCCTATCCGATTCGAAAATAAAACGGTCTCCTTGTACCCAGACTTTACACTGGCGGTCCAGAGAGCCAGGGCCACTTTTTTGGAGGTTAAGCGGAAACTAAGGGCGCACAGCTTGAAGTATGCCTTACTCTTCCCGGCCAGGTTGAAAGTGATACACGGACAAAAGTCACTCTTCTTCGAGAACCCGAAGGAAGCTGCGGACTGGCTTGAGGTTACTTCCCCCTCCCCCCGGCCACGCAGGACTTCCTACCACCGAGTGGCTCTAGGAGTTCTTCACTGCAGCGGGACGTACCATCAGTACTGGCAGATACTGACCACAGGGAGTCAGAACCTGGGATGTCACCATCGATGGAACAGATTACAAACAGCCAGAGGGACGCGTTGCTGATGGCGGCAGCGCTGGCAGAACATGATGCCAGGTCACAGGCTGCTTCTGCCCACTCGTCGGAGGGGGCCACGGCCCGTTCTGAATCTGAATCTAGCCTAACATTGTTCTCTTTAGTGACTGCCCAGACGGCAGATAATTACTGAACTGATGGGGAGATCCGGACAGAAGTGGTATCATATAATGTGCTGCCTAGTGGCCTGTTCAACTGTTGATGTAATAAATTGGCCTGTTCTATATATATTACTGCATAATAACGTAAAGGGTTTGTGATGAGGTGATGAAAGTATGATACATGAACAAAGTAAATGTCAAATAGTACTATGGTGGTTGCCTCCCCCCCATGGCGACTGCATTGCGGTATGATTTCAGTAGATTTCTGATGGTATGGTTAATTATGGTTTGGTCCTCTGTTGTTCATAAGGGGACCCGAGTATTGGGGTGTTTTACTGTGTTTGTGAGCTCAGCGTTAGTGAATATGATAATGTCCAGACTCCGCGATTCCTGTAGTCCCAGGTGGCCACTTTATGCAAGGTCTAATGGCACACCCTGACACCTCTATCTGTCACTCCTGGAATGTTCGGGGCCTTGGCTCCATCCAGAAAAGACATAGACTGCTTGCCCAACTGAATAGGCGGAAGGTGAATGTGGCGTTTCTGTAAGAGACTCACTTAAATCATGATGAGGCAGTAAAGTTAAACAAGAAGTGGAGGGGTCAGTTATTCTTTACGTCATATTCGGCCTTCGCCAGGGGGGCTGAGATATGGCTGAGAAATGGCACGCCCTTTAAGCTGCTAGAACAAAAGATTGATAAGGATGGAAGATATGTGTTGATATATGGGTTATTTGACGGGGAGCACATTGTACTGGGTAGTGTTTACACTCCAAATACGGGGCAGGACAAGTTTTGGGAGGTTTTGAATACGCTGCTGGTTGGCTGGGAGGGATATCCATGGGTCGTAGGGGGTGATTTTAATGCGGTGTTAGACATCTGACTAGATAGGTCTCACCCACCGCTGCATAATACACCCAGTAAGAAAATTGCGGCAGTACTGAGAAACTGGGCAAATGGGTGGGGAATAATGGACGCGTGGAGGGAAAAACATTGTGGGATCAGGGAATACTCACTTTACTCACCAATGCACAAATTACATACTCGCATTGACAGGATACTCTGCTCGCCATGCTGATAAGCGCAGTTCGGGACTCCACTCACTTAGGGAAAACATTATCGGATCATTGCCCGGTGGAGATTACACTGCAATGGGGCAAAATTCCAACCTTAGTGCCGACATGGCGGCTACAACCACAACTGCTAGAAGACTCAGTCTTTAAAACAACACTGGCTACTGCTATAGATACTTATTTCACCGAAAATTTAAATACGGCCTCCTCTAGGCAGATTGAATGGAATGCATTCAAGACTGTGTTGTGAGGAGTGGCGATCAGTACAAGGGTGGGATTAAGACACACTCTAGTCACTCAGCTTACGGACATAGAAAATACACTGGGAGGACTGGAACAGAGGGCTACATTGGACGAAGCACAGAGGGAGCAGCTACAAGAAGAGCATATATGTTATGCTGAGCTACTGGAAGATCCGAGACTGGTGGATAATAGGCTTTATGCACAGAAGCAACACACTGTGGCGGACAGAGCGGGACCGTTATTGGCTAAGATCATCAAAGATGCCTCACCGGTTGTCCCCATACTGGAGGTTAAAAACATGAGAGGCGACATGGTATGTACACAACTCAACATAAAGGAAGCTTTTAGGGAATATTATGAAACTTTATATGCCAGGCCGGAGGATGTGGGTGAGATGGACTTGGATGTCTTCTTCGACGGGCTGCACCTCCATCAATTACTGCAGGCACACAAGGAGGAGCTCCGACTTCCAGTGACTGCAACGGAAATCAAAAAAGCGATACATAACTTGCCCCGGAATAAATTACCTGGAGGGGATGGGCTGCCTGTGGAATTTTATGCAGCGTTTGTGGATCTGTAAGTACCTCACCTACAAAGGCTATATCACTCATCCTTAGAGATAGGCACCCTTCTGCTTACCACATTGCAGGCCAAGGTGGTTTCACTGTTGAAACCGGGGAGGGATAGCACGGACATGGCAGGGTATAGGCCCCTCTCATTACTAAATGTAGATTACAAGATACTGAGTAAAATACTGGTGGTTCGGATTTGTCAATAGGTACCGCAATTAATACACAACGACCAATGTGGGATGGTCCCAGGTAGAAGTACAGCACTTAATATAAGACGGTTACATCAGGTGACGGCTCACACTCTCCAAAAAGCTGATGCAGTAGGTTGTCTTTCATTAGATTTGCGCCATTCTTTTGATTCCATACAGTGGGAATATATGTTTTATGCTCTAGCCAGATACGGTATCCCTGAAGAATACATAAAGTGGGTGATACTGCTGTATACAGACCCTACGGCCCGGGCACGAACGATAGGCTATTTTTAAGACAATATGTGATTGCAAGGGCCACCAGGCAGGGATGCCCGCTGTCGCCTCCGCTGTTTACTTTGGCACTAGAACCCCTACTATTGAAGCTGCGCACTGCTGCGGGTCATAGGGGAATAGTATGGGCCCCACCACACATACTGTATCTGCATACGATCTAATACTAAATTACAGGGACTTGGATACTGATTGCGAACCTATGCCTTCGATTTTTGCTGCATTCCAGCAGTTGTCTGGACTGTCTATCAACGAAAACAAATCCTATGTCTATTATTTCACGGATACAACGCGTACTGGTACGCTGGTTTTTGGGGACTGGTCGTTCCAGATCGCGCCTGGCACTTTCAAGTACCCGGGAAACAATATATACAGGGATACGGAAGATCTTCTAGAGGGCAATCTGGGCTATTACCTCGCAACGATCTCAAATAAAGTTCTGGGTCACTCTACCTTTATCTGTGGCAGGCAAAGTAGCAGTTGCCAAAATGGTGGTGCTCCCTAGATTGTTGTATTTTTTCACCAATCTACCCGTAATGGTGCCATTCAAAACGTTTAAAATGCTCTCCTCAATGCTTAATGAACTGATAGGGGTAGGGGCAGGCGACGTATAGGGCTTACAAAAATGTACCTAGATACTAAACAAGGAGGAATGGGGGTCCCAGACCTGAAGGCCTACTGCTACGCGAGTCAATTGCAATGGCTGGCGTACTGGCTAGCAGGGCGAAACTTGCAAGAAATAGATATGACACATTCAGACTGGCAAATGGGTGCTATACATACATGTATGCTGCCTAATAGCAAAATCCCACCGTCTGCACCACACCTTTTGAAAATTGCGTTACTCTACTGGAGGCATTCCCTTCAATATACCAAGTCGGCGACCCTGTATGCCCTTATTATACCCCTGCTGGAGATTCCCACACAGATGGGTAGAATCACTATGAGAAGGATAGGAGCATGGGAAGAAGTTGGCTTAACCACAGGGGGCTATTTCTTTAGGGAGGGTACCATGATGCCACATGATGGGTTTATGCGGGAACACGGAGCGCCAGACACACTGTTCCTTCTACACACAAGTTTATCTCACTACATCTGCACTACATGGGCAACTTGGGGGGGTGGAACCAGCCACACATACGCTGATCACAATGCAGCATCTGATGGGTATCAGCCGGCACCTTACAAGGTCGCTATACAAAGGCATTCGCACGGTGGCAGCGTAGTCCCTCCGGCTTCTGCGTGACAAGTGGGAGACGGACATAGGACGAGCATTTAGTGACAAAGAATGGAGGGTGCAGGTGCAATACCCCAGGAAGGTGTCGAGAAATCCGAAGTTTAAGTTCATACAACTCATGCTCCTGCATAGAGCCTATTTGACGCAGTGCAGGTTAAAAAACATGTTACTAGACTCATCGGATATGTGTCCGCGCTGTCAACTACAGGCAGCGGATTTGATACACATGCTGTGGGACTGCCCACGGCTACGACATTACTGGGGGACAGTTTGTGAGATACTGACAAATATAGCTCCAGTGAGGAATAATGACAGACTGGAATACGGTCTGCTGGGGCTGGGTCCTAAAGGAAAGAATGGTAGTCCGGTCACAAAATTTAACAACTTGGCGCTCATACTAGCCAAACGTAACATTACATGCAATGGAAAGCTACTAGGGCATCGGCAGTGAAAACTTGGTATGACGAGCTGTTGAAGTGGGGCAGGGCAGAGGGAGCGGAACTGAAAATGGAAGAACAGCACGGATTGCGTAGGACGCCTATATCAATGGAGTGGAATTTGCTGATGGAGGAGCATGGTGCTTTGGACATACTAGAATACTGTACCTAATGTGCATTATGTAGAGGCTTGAGTCGGGGAGTAATGTGGAGAGCTAGAACTCAGGGGCATGCATAGGGGAGTTCCTGAAGACTAGCGAGCTACGGGCTGTATGTACCAAGAAGGTACCATGCTGAAATGGACTATGTATACAACTGTGCAATCTCTCATTCGCTGAGCCTATGAGGGGGGGGAGGGGGTGAGGGCGGGGAAGTTGGTGAGATTTTGTTGGTATTTCTAAAATGTTCATGTTACGTAAAATATTGACACGGTGCTCTCTGGATAGGATATCAGACTCCGGGTCGTCTTCTGCCAGAGCGGCATGTAAACTAGATATGTATGGGGGGGATATTTTTTCTCCAAAATGTAACAAAATGAGAACAAGAAAATTACTGGGGATGCGTTTAGGTAAACAACTGTTAAGTAATGATAAATGCTGTATAACAATGCTTTACCATTATAAGACTTGCACTAATGAGATGTGAATATGTAGAATGCTTCACCCAAAGATGTACTGTGTCATCATAATCTTCTAATAAAAATGTGTTTAAAAAAAAAAAAAAAAGGTATGCTGAAAGTCCATCTATTTTTAATCAGATTTTGAAAAAGTGTCTAGAAAAGTTAGTTATGAGCCGTAATTCAGTCTTAGTGCAGTACATTGATGACCTGCTGATGGCATCAAAGTGCAAGGATGATTGTCTCACGGATTCAATTGCACTATTAAATCATTTGGCTGACGGAGGCCACAAGGTGTCTCCAGAAAAATTACAATTTTGCAAACAAGGAGTGAAATATTTGGGACATCAAATTGAAAGAGGAGTGACGAAAGTAACCACGGAGAGAACCAGAATAATTAGACAAATGCAATTACCCCAAACACAGAGAGAGATCAGGATGTTTCTGGGGGTGGTAGGATACTGTAGACAATGGATTATTGGGTTCTCCTTACTGGCGAAGCCTTTTATCAAAACGACACGGAAAAGAGCAAAAGATCCAATAGTTTGGGATGATGAAAGTATAGAAGCCATTGTGAAATTGCAAGTGGTTTATGTGAGGCTCCAGCCCGAGGAATGCCAGATTATTCAGAAGAATTTGCGTTGTTCTGTTGTGAGAGAGAAGGTTGATCACTCTCAGTCTTAACATAAAGACATGGATTAAGCCGATGTCCAGTAGCCTATTTTTCAGCTACTTTGGATCCTGTGGCTTCAGCTTTACCAGGCTGCTTAAAAGCAGTTGCTGCTGCCTGTATGAGCATAGAACAGAGTGAGTCAATTGTGATGGGACAACCATTAAAGGTATATGTTCCACTCTCAGTAGAGATTTTGTTTTCAAGAACTCAAACACAGCACCTTACTCCTAGTCGGATGACTAAGTATGAAAGAATCATTTTAGGAGCAGAGAATGTCACAGTGATCAGATGTATGATAATGAACCCTGCTACCCTATTGCCAGACCCGACATGTGAAGAAGTGAGGGATGATACTGAACATGACTGCTTAGATGTTACAGAAATGTGCACCAAGCCATGTCCTGACATACAGGAAGAACCACTGAAAGAGCCAGAACATGAATTATTCATTGATGGCTCCTGTCTAAGAGTTGAAGAAGGTGGACTGAGTGCAGCTTACGCTGTATGCAAATTGACGCCTCTGGAGTGGTGGAACAATTGAATGGCACAATTAAGTCGAGATTGGCAAAGATGTGTGCATCGACTTCACTGAGTTGGCCAGATGTGTTGCCTCTTGTTCTGATGGTACTCAGAAGTATTCCTGGTAGGAACACAGGATTGAGTCCCCATGAAATCATCATGGGAAGAGCAATGAGACAAGCATTTATACCAGGACATAGATTGCTGAATATAACTGATGATCTGGTATTGGACTATTGCAAAGGATTGACTGACCTAGTGCGTTCCATCTCTAACCAGGTTGGAGAAGACGCAGTGACCAGGCAGCCGGATCAAGCTCATGATTTGAATCCTGGAGATTGGGTGGTGACCAGAGAGTTTTGCCTAGCACCAAGGTGGGATGAGCCACGACAAGTCATACTGGTCACTACTACAGCAGTGAAGTGTGCAGGCCTGCCAAACTGGGTAAATGCTAGTCATACACAAGCATTGGAAATGCAATAGGTCTCGCATTAGGAAAGTTTGAGCGATTGGTATTGTAAATGACACTTTTTTTATTTATGTGTTGGTTTTGAAAATAGCAAAATTATTAGCTTTGTCAGTTACAATGTCAATAGTTTTAACTTTCGCAAATGTGACACCTATAGCATTTGTAATGCAATGTGTGTTGTATTTACGTGACTTAGATGTATTGATATTACAAATAACAATGGCTTTTAATTTTGTAAATAATGTGGTGGTGGATGCGGTGGTGGTGCATGTGGTGGATGTGGTGGTGGTGGATGTGGCGGTGGATGTCATGGTGGATGTGGAGGTGGTGGTGGATGTGGTGGTGGATGCGGTGGATGTGCTGATGGTGGATGCGGTGGTGGTGGTGGATGCGGTGGTGGTGGTGGATGGGGTGGTGGTGGTGGATGGGGTGGTGGTGGTGGATGGGGTGGTGGTGGATGCGGTGGTGGTGGATGCAGTGGATGTGGTGATGCGGTGGTGGTGGTGGGGGATGCGGTGGTGGTGATGGATGCGGTGGTGGTGGTGGTGGTGGATGGGGTGGATGTAGTGGTGGATGTGGTGGTGGTGGGTGTGGTGGATGTAGTGGTGGTGGGTGTGGCGGTGGATGTGGTGGTGGATGTGGCAGTGGCAGTGGATGTGGCGGTGGATGTGGTGGTGGAGGTGATGGTGGATGTGGTGGTGGTGGAAGTGGTGGTGGTGGATGTGAATGTTATTTATTTTATTTTGAGTATTTGTATAGCGCAGCTGATACCTTGCAGGCTTCCTGGCGCTGGAGAATACTCCACAGAGGAGAAACCAGAGTGAGTGGCAGCGGGAAGAGTTAAGGGAATAGCCAGGTCTTTATCCGTTTCCGAAAGGGAAGGAGTTGTGAGATTTGGCGTATATCAATGGGTAGACTGTTCCATAATTTGGCCGCTGCGACCCTGAAAGATCTGCCCCCCATTCTGGCTTTGTTGAATCTGGGCACTTTTACCAGACAGGCCGAGGATGATCGTAGATCTCTAGTCGGAGTGTACCACAAGAACAGAGCTTGCAGGGGTCTGGGTCCGAGTCCATGCAAAGCCTTAAAGACAATGCAGAGGGATTTGAAAGCCACCCGCTGCTTCAAAGGTAGCCAATGCAGCTCAGTTAGGGCCGCTGTGGCTGAAGATCTCCTCGTCCAGCCGAGAGCTAGCTTGGCAGCGGCTGACTGAATTCTTTGAAGCCGGTCTAACAACGTAACTGGAGACTCAAGGAGCAGTGCGTTGCAATAGTCGAGGCGACTGAGAATACTGCACCTGACTATCAACGCCCGAGCTTGTGCAGGGAGGAGTGGCATAATTTTACGCAGGGAACGCAGAAGGGCTGAGCAGGTCCCCACAGTTTTAGCGACCTGGGTTTCCATACTCAGCTTGTTATTGAGCATGGCTCCCAGGTTGCGAACCGAGGTAACTGGCTGGGGTTTGTCCCTAGTCTCTGGAGGCCAGAAATCACTCGGGAACTGGCGAGGTATGTTATTACCAGCGCAAAACAGCACCTCTGTTTTGGAGGAGTTAAATTGAAGGGAGTTCCTGTGCAACCACCCAGCCGTCGTGGAAGGAAGTTAAGGGGATGGAGTCTTCTCCCACTCATGAGAGAATGAGCTGGGTGTCGTCAGCGTAGTTAATCGTTTTTATCCTGAAAGACTTAATTAACGTGATCAAAGGTTTGAGATACACGTTAAAAAGGATGGGACTGATGGAGGAGCCCTGGGGGACTCCCTGGGGTACAGGTGAGAATGCAGATTGAAATGGGGGGAGGGAAACAGCCTGTCTCCTATCCCGCAGATAGGAATGAAACCATAGCAAAGCAGTGCCATCCACACCTGCCTCACCGAGTCTCTCCAACAGCGTTCTGTGGTTGACCGTATCGAATGCGGCAGACAAGTCCAGCAGTATCAGTGCTACTGGCTGGCCCCTGTCTGCACGCAAGCAAAGATCTTCCATGGCTGTTAAGACGGCTGTTTCGGTACCGTGAGCTGGACGGAAACCGAATTGGAGGTCATCTAGGAAGTTGTTCTGCTCCAGGTGAGAGGAGAGACAAGAGCTGACCCATCGTTCGGCCACTTTCGCTGGAAATGGCAGGAGGGAAATGGGTCGGTAGTTTGAAAGACAGTCAGGACTCAGAGAGGACTTTTTCAGGAGCGGTGTAACGAGCGCCTGTTTCCAAGGAGTTGGAACATATCCACAATGCAGAGACTGGTTGCATATTTGGCGCAGAGTGCCAAAAAGTTCTGTTGCGAAGCTCTTCCAAACTTTTGGAGGCAGGGTGTCAAGGGGGGAACCCGAGGTAATTCCGAGCGCCAGTCTTTCGAACTCGGATTCAGAAATAGGGGGGAATTCCCGTAACCTAGCCGTAGGGATGGAGCCTGAGCGCGTCAGGTCCTGGGTGCTGGTGCTAGTGGAACATCCCAGCGAGGGGGAGGTCTTCAAATTGTGAATGATGGTGTTGATTTTATTAATGAAGAATGCTGCAAGATTATCACAGAGAGCTTGAGTAGGAGGCTGCGTCAATGTGGCACAGTCTGGGTGGGTTAAGTTTTTGAGTATTTGAAAGATACTCTTCGAACTATTGGTGGCGTTGGCGATGGTAATGCAGAAGTAATTAGCCTTACTTTGGACAATGGCAGTTTTATATGCCCGGAGATTATCTTTCCAGAGAGATTTGTTGGTATCCGAATAGCCTTGCCTCCATTTTCTCTCTGATTGTCTGCAGGCTAATTTAAGGGCTCTCAGTGAGTCATCAAACCAGGGGGCTGGTACTCTTCTCTTGGGTTTGCACTTTTTCTTGGGGGCAAGGTGTTCCACGGTGTTAGAAATCCCTGTGCAGAGGGCCGTATAGTTGTCCTCCACTGAATGAACGGTGGAAAAACTGTTTTCCACCTTGAACACGGAGCCGCCAGTTTTAGTTTGTCCAGCGCTTTCCAATCTCTGTACAGAGAATCAGGGAAAGTGCTGAGTGGTGGTTTTGTGGCTCTACTGCCGGCTATGTAAAATTTAATAAGTGCATGGTCGGTCCAGCACATTGGCAATATGTCACTCAGGAATACCAGCTGGGGGGAGGAGAAAATCAAATCAAGCTGGTGCCCTGCAGAGTGTGTAGGTTTAGTGACCAATTGGGAGAGTCCCATACCTTCACAGGAAAGTATAAGATTATTTAGGGCAGAGTCCAGGCTGCCATTTGGCCAGAGATTGAAATCGCCCAGAATGATCAATTTGTTATGGGTAGTAGCCATATTGGTGATGGTGGTGAGAAGCGATTGTTGCTGCATGGAGTTGAAGGCTCCCGGAGGGCGATAGCATATCAAGGCCGTAAAGGTTATTCCAGATTGACAATTTATTGAGAGGCCGAGTATTTCCGTACCGGCAACTGGGTCCATATCAAGGGTTTTTATGGACCAGGAGGCTCTGTAAATAATGCCGACTCCACCACCCCGACCCTTAGGTCTGGGAAGATGTAAAATTTTAAAATCTTGTGGACAGGCCCAGTCCAATTCAATATTACAATCGGAGTGGGTCCATGTCTCAGTAAGAAAGAGTACGTCGAGGTGATGGTTATCAATGAGCTGAGAGATTTCGTTGGCATGTTTAGGCAGTGACCTGACATTCAGCAGACCACCCGACAGTAGACCTTTACAGGCGAAATCGTGCAAAGGATAAGCAGTGTCTGCGAAAGAGAGATGGCCTTCAAGAGAGAAATCTCTGAGACGGAGTAGGAACTCACGAGTCAGATGCGGGTGGTTGGTGGTGGACAGGGGGGCGGAAGCTTGGGAGTTCGCTCCGGTCGCTGCCGAGGCGCGGACGAGCGCAGACGAGCTTGCCTGAAGGCGCGCATTCGGCGCGCCCGCTGCGCTCGTCCGCTGCGCTTCCGGGGGAGGCACATTCTTAAGGGGGGAGAAAGTGGTGGGCGTGGCCTCCAAGGGGGCGTGGCCTCGATCACCCACGTGGCGCAGGGACAGCGTCCAGCGCTAGGATGAATCGAGAGGAAATGGCCCGTGAACGGAGCCTGAGTGGCTGGGGGTAAGTGAAGTAAAAAGCACACAGAAATTACAGTTTTAAAATAACACTCTCCCGGCTTTCCGCCTCAGGAGTAGCTCGTAGTAAGTGCTGGCGCTAGTGATCAGCGTCGCTCTTATAGGCGGTGGGCGTGGCCTCCAAGGGGGCGTGGCCTCGATCACCCTCGTGGCGCAGGGACAGCGTCCAGCGCTAGGATGAATCGAGAGGAAATGGCCCGTGAACGGAGCCTGAGTGGCTGGGGGTAAGTGAAGTAAAAAGCACACAGAAATTACAGTTTTAAAATAACACTCTTCCGGCTTTCCGCCTCAGGAGTAGCTCGTAGTAAGTGCTGGCGCAAGTGATCAGCGTCGCTCTTATAGGCGGTGGTCGTGGCCTCCAAGGGGGCGTGGCCTCGATCACCCTTGTGGCGCAGGGACAGCGTCCAGCGCTAGGATGAATCGAGAGGAATGGCCCGTGAACGGAGCCTGAGTGGCTGGGGGTAAGTGAAGTAAAAGCACACAGAAATTACAGTTTTAAAATAACACTCTCCCGGCTTTCCGCCTCAGGAGTAGCTCGTAGTAAGTGCTGGCGCTAGTGATCAGCGTCGCTCTTATAGGCGGTGGGCGTGGCCTCCAAGGGGGCGTGGCCTCGATCACCCTCGTGGTGCAGGGAGAGCGTCCAGCGCTAGGATGAATCGAGAGGAAATGGCCCGTGAACGGAGCCTGAGTGGCTGGGGGTAAGTGAAGTAAAAAGCACAAAGAAATTACAGTTTTAAAATAACACTCTCCCGGCTTTCCGCCTCAGGAGTAGCTCGTAGTAAGTGCTGGCGCTAGTGATCAACGTCGCTCTTATAGGCGGTGGGCGTGGCCTCCAAGGGGGCGTGGCCTCGATCACCCTCGTGTCGCAGGGACAGCGTCCAGCGCTAGGATGAATCGAGAGGAATGGCCCGTGAACGGAGCCTGAGTGGCTGGGGGTAAGTGAAGTAAAAGCACACAGAAATTACAGTTTTAAAATAACACTCTCCCGGCTTTCCGCCTCAGGAGTAGCTCGTAGTAAATGTGGTGGTGGAAGTGGTGGTGGATGTGGATGTGGTGGTGGATGTGGTGGTGGTGGATGCGGTGGATGTGGTGGTGGTGGGTGCAGTGGATGTGGTGGTGGATGTGGTGGTGGATGCGGTGGTGGATGCGGTGGTGGATGCGGTGGTGGATGCGGTGGTGGTGCATGTGGTGGATGTGGATGTCATGGTGGATGTGGAGGTGATGGTGGATGTGGAGGTGATGGTGGATGTGGAGGTGATGGTGGATGTGGAGGTGGATGTGGTGGTGGATGCGGTGGATGTGGTGGATGTGGTGGTGGTGGATGCGGTGGTGGTGGAATTGGTGGTGGATGTGTTGGATGTGGTGGTGGTGGATGTGGTGGTGGTGGATGTGGTGGTGGTGGTGGTGCATGTGGTGGATGTGGTGGTGGTGGATGTGGCGGTGGATGTCATGGTGGATGTGGTGGTGGATGTGGCGGTGGATGTCATGGTGGATGTGGAGGTGATGGTGGAGGTGATGGTGGATGTGGTGGTGGATGCGGTGGTGGATGCGGTGGTGGATGCGGTGGATGTGGTGGATGCGGTGGATGCGGTGGATGTGGTGATGGTGGATGCGGTGGTGGTGGTGGATGCGGTGGTGGTGGTGGATGTAGTGGTGGTGGATGTGGCGGTGGATGTGGCGGTGGATGTGGCGGTGATGGTGGATGTGGTGGTGGTGGATGTGGTGGTGGTGGAAGTGGATGCGGTGGTGGAAGTGGATATGGTACATGTGGTGGATGTGGTGGTGGATATGGTGGATGTGGTGGATGTGGTGGTGGATGTGGTGGGTGTATGCGGTGGTGGATGTGGTGGTGGTGGAGGTGATGGTGGATGTGGAGGTGATGGTGGATGTGGTGGTGGTGGTGGATGCGGTGGATGTGGATGCGGTGGTGGAAGTGGTGGTGGATGCAGTGGTGGTGCATGTGGTGGTGCATGTGGTGGATGTGGTGGTGGTGGATGTGGTGGTGGTGGAAGTGGTGGTGGATGTGGATGTGGTGGTGGTGGGTGTGGTGGTGGTGGGTGTGGTGGTGGTGGGTGTGGTGGATGTGGTGGTGGATGCGGTGGTGGTGCATGTGGTGGATGTGGTGGTGGTGGATGTGGTGGTGTTGGATGTGGTGGATGTGGTGGTGGATGTGGCGTTGGATGTCATGGTGGATGTGGAGGTGATGGTGGATGTGGTGGTGGATGCGGTGGATGTGTTGGTGGATGTGGTGGATGTGGTGGTGGGGGATGTGGTGGTGGATGTGGTGGATGTGGTGGTGGTGGAAGCGGTGGATGTGGTGGTGGTGGAAGCGGTGGATGTGGTGGTGGTGGGTGTGGTGGATGTGGTGGTGGATGCGGTGGTGGTGGATGCGGTGGAAGTGGTGTTGGATGTGGTGGTGGATGTGGTGGTGGATGTGGTGGTGGTGGATGTGGTGGTGGTGGATGTGGTGGTGGTGGTGGATGTGGTGGTGGTGGATGTGGTGGTGGTGGATGTGGTGGTGGTGGATGTGGTGGTGGTGGATGTGGTGGTGGTGGATGTGGTGGTGGTGGATGTGGTGGTGATGGGTGTGGTGGATGTGGTGGTGGATGTGGTGGATGTGGTGGTGGTGGATGTGGTGGTGGTGGATGTGGTGGTGGTGGATGTGGTGGTGGTGGGTGTGGTGGATGTGGCGGTGGATGTGGCGGTGGATGTGGCGGTGGATGTGGCGGTGGATGTGGCGGTGGATGTGGCGGTGGATGTGGCGGTGGATGTGGCGGTGGATGTGGCGGTGGATGTGGCGGTGGATGTGGCAGTGGATGTGGCAGTGGATGTGGCGGTGGATGTGGCGGTGGATGTGGCGGTGGATGTGGCGGTGGATGTGGCGGTGGATGTGGCAGTGGATGTGGCAGTGGATGTGGCAGTGGATGTGACAGTGGATGTGACAGTGGATGTGACAGTGGATGTGACAGTGGATGTGACAGTGGATGTGACAGTGGATGTGACAGTGGATGTGACAGTGGATGTGACAGTGGATGTGATGGTGGATGTGATGGTGGATGTTGAGGTGATGGTGGATGTGGAGGTGATGGTGGATGTGGAGGTGATGGTGGATGTGGAGGTGATGGTGGATGTGGAGGTGATGGTGGATGTGGAGGTGATGGTGGATGTGGAGGTGATGGTGGATGTGGAGGTGATGGTGGATGTGGAGGTGATGGTGGATGTGGAGGTGATGGTGGATGTGGAGGTGATGGTGGATGCGGTGGTGGTGGTGGATGCAGTGGATGTGGTGGATGCAGTGGATGTGGTGGTGGTGGAAGTGGTGGAAGTGGTGGAAATGGTGGTGGAAGTGGTGGAAATGGTGGTGGATGTGGTGGTGGATGTGGTGGTGGATGCGGTGGTGGTGGATGTGGTGGTGGATGCGGTGGTGGTGGAAGTGGTGGTGGATGTGTTGGATGTGGTGGTGGATGTGGTGGATGCGGTGGATGTGGTGGTGGATGTGGTAGTGGTGGGTGTGGTGCATGTGGTGGTGGATGCGGTGGTGGTGCATGTGGTGGATGTGGTGGTGGTGGATGCGGTGGTGGTGGATGTGTTGGATGTGGTGGTGGATGTGGTGGTGGATGTGGTGGTGGATGTGGTGGTGGATGTGGTGGTGGTGGATGTGGTGGTGGTGGATGTGGTGGTGGTGGATGTGGTGGTGGTGGATGTGGTGGTGGTGGATGTGGTGGTGGTGGATGTGGTGGTGGTGGATGTGGTGGTGGTGGATGTGGTGGCGGTGGATGTGGTGGCGGTGGATGTGGCGGTGGATGTGGCGGTGGATGTGGCGGTGGATGTGGCGGTGGATGTGGCGGTGGGTGTGGCGGTGGGTGTGGCGGTGGGTGTGGCGGTGGGTGTGGCGGTGGGTGTGGCGGTGGGTGTGGCGGTGGGTGTGGCGGTGGGTGTGGCGGTGGGTGTGGCGGTGATGGTGGATGTGGAGGTGGATGCGGTGGATGTGGTAAGGTGGATGCGGTGGATGTGGTAAGGTGGATGCGGTGGATGTGGTGGTGGTGGGTGTGTTGGATGTGGTGGTGGATGTGGTGGTGGATGTGGTGGTGGATGCGGTGGTGGTGCATGTGGTGGATGCGGTAGTGGTGCATGTGGTGGATGTGGTGGTGGTGGATGTGGCGGTGGATGTGGAGGTGATGGTGGATGTGGTGGTGGATGTGGTGGTGGATGCGGTGGTGGTGGTGGTGGTGGATGCGGTGGTGGTGGTGGATGTGGTGGTGGTGATGGTGGTAGATGCGGTGGATGTGGTGGTGGAAGTGGTGGTGGATGTGGATGTAGCGCATACTTATGGCATGACTAAAAAAAAAGCAAGCTGGTTCTGAGACGCTGCGGGCTCTTAACGACTTAGATGAAATCAGCAGCATTCCTGGATTTCTTAAAGTTTTTCGAAGGGGAGGGGGGCCGTGGGCTTTGCAGCACTCATGAGGCGGTTTTATACATTTTGGTTATCCATTGGTTGTGGGCAAGAGATGGAGAGATTACCAGTGACGGAGGGCGCAGACCTTTGCAGCTGTGAGCGCATTCAATTAATGAAAAAAGAAAAGAAGACACAGCCGGCCGGCCGTGAAACTGAAAGCACGGCCGGCCGGCCGTGAAAAAGCCTTTGATGCAGCAGGGGGTAATTAGGGGAGGAGAATGGCTGGGCTGAGGCAGAGCGCAAAGCCTTTGATGCAGCAGGGGGCGGAGCGGGAAGAGCTGCAGGCGGCACCAAGCTGACGATTTGATGCTGTGCACGCGCATTTTAACTCATTGCGCTTGCGCATTGAGTTAAAAGTACACATGCACTGCATCAAATCGCCAGTCTAGGTAAGCTCTGTTTAAGCCCCTATAGTCTCGCTCTGCTCAATGTGCATGTGCATTGACAGGCGAGACCTAAAAAGGGCTACAGGCAGAAGAGTCAGAGCTGAGCAGAAGGGGAGAGAAGCATTGAGGGGGGGGCGAAAGGGTGGCTGAAGAGGAGTGAAATAGAGGCTAAGACCAAAGAATGCTAGCAAGAAACAACTGTGTGGAAGTGAAGGAGCAAGAGGAATGAGGAAGACGTACCCGGTAAAGAAGAATAAGGTATAAGAGGCAAAATGAAGGACATTGTAGGGTTAGGCAGGACCATCTTGTGAAGTTAAGTAATAACCAAACGTTTTTTTTTTTTTTTTTTTTTTTTTTTTTAAAAAGAGTTTTATATAGCGCAAACTCAACCCAAAGATTTCAGGTATCAGAGCGCTTTACATGAGCACCAGTTTTGTTACAGATGGACACATTCATTTTTGTTAGGCACAAGGAGATTAAATGATTTGCCCAGAATCACAGGATGTTGAGCGTCGTTGCAGAGACTCGATCCCAGTTCTCCTGCTTCGAGGTCGACCTCTCTAGCCATAAGGCTACATCCTTTGGTTAGAGCTGAACCCTGAAATTGTTTGCTTTGAAATCATAGAAACATCACAAAATATGGAAGATTAATGGTGACTGAATGTGAAGCAGAGAAAAGGGCCAAAGGGAGAAGAGGCGACTCTGAAGAGGACTGGATGTGATAAAAGGACTGAAGGAAGAAGAGTCAGAGTTTAGGAGAAGGGGAGAGAAGCGCTGAAGGGGGAAGAATAAAGGCTGAAGAGAAGTGAAGGAGAGGCTAAGACTGAAGAATGCTGCATGAAAGGACTGAGGGAAAGTGAAGGAGCAAGAGGAATGAGGAAGAGGTATTCAGTGAAGAGTAATGAGGCAGAAGAGACAGAATAAATAACATTATATGGGTGAAAAAGGACGAACGTACGGATAATGGGGGGGTTTAGCAATAACCTACCTTTTGTTAGGAGTTCTCTGTTAAGGTATATTTTCCAGAAGACCAGGCACTCATATTTAGCACAATAATATGTTTAATTGGATATTTAATTACGGCGTAAGTGGTGCTATTTAAGACAACACATCCATTTTGATGAATTATCTGTTATTTTACGTATCTTCTCCGATAGAACTTTGAGGTCACCACTGGGTGGTTAGTAACATTTGATCAATTAGCCAAATAAAGACTTTCAAAAGGTGAATTATCTTTTTAGCTAAGGTAACTGGCTGCAATTAATGCAATTACAGTGTCTTAAGTTTTCCTAAGGGAATAGCACTTGTGAATGAGCAAGGATCACTTTGTAACTGGATTAAGGAGTAGCACGTGTTGGACCCGGCCTCATGGCGTGGTCCTACCTCTCCCGCATGGCGGGCCCCGGACGACATCCGCCCTCCTCCGGGCCTCGGGCGGCCCATTCTGCCCGACCCTGCACGCCCCAACACCCCCGATCCGGCTACCATCCCGGACCCCCATCATCGGCCTGGCCCCAGCGTAGGCCCCTCACGACCTAAGCACGAGGCCGGACCCGACTCCATCTTGGGCCCACCACGTCACGACCGCGTGGCCTCGGCCCCAGCCTCGGCCCCAGCGAAGCCCAGACATCGAGGCACCAAGATCCACCCAGGTGGTCGAGTGGCCACTCGACCGATCCGGAGGGAGAGGAGTTTCGATGGCCCTCCAGCCGTCCCCAGACGCCTGGTATCGATCGCCCTCCGGCCTCCCTGGGCGCTGGCTCCACCCCCCTGCTGGGTGTCTGGACACCATCATCTCAGCCCCTCTGGCCCCCAGGCGCGAGGGTCCGGACATCAAAGGACCTCCGTCCTATATCTGGGCCCGCCCCGGAGTAGGACGCCAGTTGTATCCTGGACTGGAAGCCCTGCTGACGCTGTCACGGCCGACACCAGACGAACTCATCCGTAACCCGACGACTATCTGAGAGCCTGCTGGCGCTGCCGCGGCCTACCTTGCTGAAACATCTGAGAGCCTGCTGGCGCTGCCGCGGCCTACCTTGCTGAAACCTCCGAGAGCCTGCTGGCGCTGCCGCGGCCTACCTTGCTGAAACCTCCGAGAGCCTGCTGGCGCTGCCGCGGCCTACCTTGCTGAAACCATCTGAGAGCCTGCTGGCGCTGCCGCGGCCTACCTTGCTGAACCATCTGAGAGCCTGCTGGCGCTGCCGCGGCCTATCTTGCTGAAACTTCCGAGAGCCTGCTGGCACTGCCGCGGCCTACCTTGCTGAAACCTCTAAGAGCCTGCTGGCGCTGCCGCGGCTCGACCTCTCGGAACCCCCCGGCTCGAGGATTGAGAGCTGTGCGTAGGGTATCCCGTCCTCCGCCCAGAGTAAGACTGTCCCGCTACCTTACCCCCCTTTACGAGACTTTACAGATCCCTCGATCTGCTTGTACATACTACTAAGAACCCGCAACCTTTTACTAGTTATAAAAGCTTAATAACTTGACCTCTTGTGTGGTGTCCATCTGTAGTGTTGTGATTACTCTGCTGTACGATCCTAGGAGAGGACCCTCATTCAGGAGGCCTCTCAGTAAACGCTCGGCTCCTTCTCGACGGAGGGGTGGACCTAGGGGTGGTCAGTCAGACATCTTCTGCCTCCCCCGGGTCGCCTTTCTAACATTGGTGGCAAGCGGTGGGATCCGAGCCCACGCAGATCGTACAGAGAGTGATTCACTCACTACCCAGAAAAACCCACTGCGACCATGAGCACAGAATTCCAGAAGGAGAAAATGGAAGACTACAGTCACAAGGAACTGAAGCAATTCTGCAAAGATCTAGGCATCGCTACCACTGGCTTAAGCACCAAAGAAGATTTCAAATCGGCCCTGCAGGCCTGGGTGGACGCCGGGGAGGCGCCACCCCCGAGGGAAGATAACCCGGGCCCGAACGGAGGCCCGGAGGCTCAGCTGAACCCAGCGGGAGAGAGACCCGCAAACCCAAACCCGGGCCTCTCCCCCGAAGACGCTCCACGAGTTGGAGCTGGCTCGACTCAAACAAGAAGGAGAGATCCAACTGGCAGAACGGAAGCTAGCCCTCGAGCAGCTACGGCTAGAAGGAGACCTGGAAGAAAAGCGAAGACAAAGAGACCTCGAGGAGAAGAAACTCATGCTCGAGCACGAGCGCGTCCTCAAAGAACTAGAATTTAAAACCAAGGCAGGCGAGACTACCACCTCCGGGAGTAAGACCTCACCTCCCCCAGGGGACACGAAGGTGCACATCCCCAAGGATGTCGTCAAAGAGTACTCTAAGAACGACGACATCCAGCAGTGGTTCAAAGCTTACGAGGTCGCCATGGCCGCCCATCGAGTACCCCTCAGGGACTGGGGTGCCGGCCTGTGGGGGAAGTTTATCAACGAAGGGAGAGACGCCCTGCTGGAGCTCCCTGATGCCGAGAGGACCTCGTACGAGCACATGAAGACCGCCCTCCTCACTCGCTACGGACTCACCCCCCAGATGTACCGGCAGCGATTCCGAGACTGCAAAAAAATCCCCGGTACCACGTGGGTAGAATACGTGAACTATTACAGTAGAGCCTTCGAGGGGTGGACTCGGGGCTGCCAGGTCACCACCTACCAGCAGTTGGTCGACCTCATTCTATGGGAACACCTGTCCAATAACTGTTTCGTCGAACTCCGGCAGCACCTCCTCGACAGCAAATTGACTGAGCCACGAAAACTCGCTGTCGAGGCAGACCGATGGGCCAGCATCCGAGTTCCCCGGAACATGATGGGAGATTACGGCCGGGGGTCCCCGGAGAACCACCGCCCACGAGGTGGCGGAGTAGGCCAGAGCCGGGGTCGAGACACCCCCCAGGGGTCATCCCCTACCTCCACGTCACCGTCCCTGGCCCGGAGAGGGGCCCCCCCAGCCAGGCCGGGGCCCCGCCCAAACGTTACGTGCCACAGATGCCAGCGACAGGGGCATTATGCGAATGACCCCCTCTGCCCGATGAACCAGCGACCCGGCACCACCGGGCCCCCAGCCCGCCAGATCACGGCAGCTGCCCTAGGTGAAGAAAGAAGGGAGGAAGAGGACGACGACCCCGAGCAGGCCGAGTGGGAGCCCGCCGCCATGACCTTAGCCTGCCTGGGTACTCACGACATGATCCCCCGAGGGCCGATCCCGGGCAACACCCAGAAGTACCGCCAGTGGGTCACCATCAACGGTCGCCGGACCGAAGCCCTCCGTGACACTGGGGCCAGCGTGACAGCGGTCCGCTGCCATCTGGTGACCCCAGAACAGATCCTTCCTAACGTCCTGTGTCCAGTCCGATCCGCAGATAACTCCGAAACTATGTGTCAGATGGCCCGCATCCCCTTCGAGTGGGGGGGGAGTGTCGGGCGTGCTGAAAGTGACTGTCCGCGACGATGCCCCCGTGGACTGCCTCCTTGGGAACGACCTGGAAAGTTCCCCTTGGGCCGGCGTCGAACGAAGAGAGCACCTGGGGATGCTAGGCCTTCCCGAGTGGGTCTGTGCGACTACCCGCTCCATGTCCGCCCGAGCCTCCGCCCCAGCGGGGGAAGCTCCAACAGAGGAGCCAGAATGGCCCGCACCTCCGCCGCCCGTCGTCCCCGAGGACGCCGACACCGGGCCCGGCCCCCAAGGGCCCGACCAAGAAGATCTCACCGAGGTCGGCCGCCTCCCGGAGCCCGCTCAATGGCGCCAAGAAGGTGGCCCCACCCGCGAAGAGTTCCGGCAGGAACAGAAAACCTGCCCCTCCCTCGAGGGGATGCGACGGCAAGCCGCTACGCAAGCCGCCGGAGACCCCGCGGGGTCCCACTGGGTCTACTGGGACAACGACCTCCTTTACAGTGAGCAGAAGATTGCCGAGCTAGGGGCCGGTCGGGTGCTGGTTGTACCCCTCCGGTTCAGAGACTTCCTCCTGAACTTAGCACATGATGTGCCCCTCGCCGGGCACCTGGGCCAGGACAAAACTTACAGCCGCCTGGTGACCCATTTCTACTGGCCAAAAATGCGAAGTGATGTACAGAACCACTGCAGGACCTGCCCGACCTGTCAAGCCAGCGGGAAGAGCGGGGGGAAAGTCAAAGCCCCGCTCCAGCCATTCCCTGTGGTAACCACCCCCTTCGAGCGAGTGGGAATAGGCATCGTAGGACCCCTGGATCCTCGCACCTCGCAGGGGCACCGTTTTATCCTCGTCCTGGTGGACCATGCCACCCGCTATCCTGAGGCCATCCCTCTCCGAACAATCACGGCCCCCGTGGTGGGCCGAGCCCTCATGAGCATCTTCTCCCGAGTCGGCTTCCCCCGAGAAGTCGTGAGTGATCGGGGGTCCAACTTCATCTCGAAGCATATGCGGTCCCTATGGCAACAGTGCGGGGTCGCATATAAGTTCACCACCCCGTATCATCCCCAGGGAAATGGACTAGTGGAACGCTTTAACAGGACACTGAAGGGAATGATCAAGGGCCTAGAAGAGCCCCTCCGGCGCAAATGGGATGTCCTGCTGCCCTGCCTCCTGTTCGCCTACCGAGAGGTACCCCAGAAATCCCTGGGGTTCAGCCCATTCGAACTCTTGTACGGACACCCGGTTCGAGGCCCCCTTAGCCTGGTCAAGGAAGGCTGTGAGACAGCAGTCCGAGATGCCCCACCGGATGTCTACCGGTACCTCCTGACCCTCCGCAATCAGACTCGGAAGTTCAGGGAACTTGCCGAGGCCAACCTAGAAGCCAGTCAGGAGGAGATGAAACGCTGGTATGACCAGAACGCCTCGTCCATCGAGTTCGAGCCGGGCCAGCAAGTCTGGGTCATGTCCCCGGTTGAACCGTGTGCCCTCCAGGACAAATGGACGGGGCCCTTCAAGGTGGTGGAGCGCAAGAGCCCCGTCACCTACCTGGTAGACATGGAGTCCTCCAGGAACCCCCTCCGGGTTCTACACGCTAACCGGCTCAAGCCGCACTTTGCACGCACCGAACTGAGCCTGCTGCTGGCGACCGATGACGGAGCTGAAGACGACTCCGAGCCCCTACCAGATCTCCTCAGCACCACCGAGAAAGACGGCTCCTTCGAAGGGGTCCGGCTCTCCTCTACCCTGACCCCAGAACAGCAACAAGACTGTCGGAAGCTGCTGGGGCAGTTTGCGGATCTGTTTTCCCTCACGCCGGGGGTCACCCGGTGGTGTGTCCACGATGTGGACACCGGAGATAGCCCCCCTGTGAAACAACGAGCTTTTCGAGTGCCCGACCGGGTTCGGGCCTGCATCCAATCCGAGGTGGCCAAGATGCTGGCCCTGGGGGTAGTCGAACCCTCCAACAGTCCCTGGGCCAGTCCCGTTGTCCTGGTCCCGAAAGCTGCTTCCCCCGGAGCAGCGCCCGAGCTCCGGTTCTGTGTTGACTACCGGGGACTGAATCACCAGGACCGACGCCCATCCCATCCCCAGGGCGGATGAACTGATCGATCGCCTCGGGCCGCCAGATACCTCAGCACCTTCGATCTCACGGCGGGGTATTGGCAGATCGGCCTTACCCCTGGTGCACAAGAACGATCGGCATTCTCGACACCAGATGGCCACTATCACTTCAAAGTAATGCCCTTCGGCATGAAAAATGCACCGGCCACCTTCCAGAGACTAGTGAACCAGGTGCTGGCCGGACTAGAGGAATACAGCGCCGCTTATCTCGATGACATTGCGGTGTACAGCCTTCACTGGGATGAGCACCTGTCCCACCTCTGGGAAGTCCTGACGGCCCTCCGGCGGGCTGGACTAACCATCAAGGCCAGCAAATGCCAGATAGGCCAAGGGTCCGTGACCTATCTAGGACACCAAGTAGGGAGCGGTCAAGTAGCTCCCCTCCAACCAAAGGTAGACGCCATCCGGGCCTGGGAGCCCCCGGTCACCCAGACCGCCGTCCGAGCCTTCCTGGGGCTCACCGGATACTATCGGCGATTTATAAAAGACTACGGGAGCATTGTGGGGCCCCTCACAGAACTGACCTCAAAGAAACTACCCCAGAAGGTGCACTGGACCCCCGCGTGCCAGACAGCCTTTGAGACTTTAAAGACTGCCATGTGCACCGCCCCTGTGCTCCAGGCCCCCGACTACAGCAGAGAGTTTGTAGTCCAAACCGACGCCTCGGAGCACGGCATCGGGGCAGTCCTGTCCCAAGTTAACCCCGAAGGAATCGACCGGCCTGTGGCCTTCATCAGCCGACGCCTCCTGGCAAGAGAACAGCGGTGGAGCACCATCGAGAGGGAGGCCTTTGCCGTGGTGTGGGCCCTCAAGAAGCTCCGGCCCTACCTCTTCGGCACCCACTTCCGAGTCCAGACCGACCACCAGCCCCTGCGGTGGTTAATGCAGATGCGGGGCGAGAACCCGAAACTGCTGCGCTGGCCCATTTCTCTGCAGGGGATGGATTTCACTGTGGAGCATCGCCCCGGCAACGACCACGCCAATGCCGACGGCCTGTCCAGATTCTTCCGCCTCGGCGAGGAGAATCCCCAAGAAAGTGGGTGACTCTCCCCTGCCTTCAGCTGGGGGGGACGCGTGTTGGACCCGGCCTCATGGCGTGGTCCTACCTCTCCCGCATGGCGGGCCCCGGACGACATCCGCCCTCCTCCGGGCCTCGGGCGGCCCATTCTGCCCGACCCTGCACGTCCCAACACCCCCGATCCGACTACCATCCCGGACCCCCATCATCGGCCTGGCCCCAGCGTAGGCCCCTCACGACCTAAGCACGAGGCCGGACCCGACTCCATCTTGGGCCCACCACGTCACGACCGCGTGGCCTCG
The DNA here is from genome assembly GCF_964261635.1 of Lissotriton helveticus. Lineage (NCBI taxonomy): Eukaryota > Metazoa > Chordata > Amphibia > Caudata > Salamandridae > Lissotriton > Lissotriton helveticus. The sequence goes on along the minus strand of NC_136059.1, from coordinate 1,443,183,518 downwards.
GCCCCAGCCTCGGCCCCAGCGAAGCCCAGACATCGAGGCACCAAGATCCACCCAGGTGGTCGAGTGGCCACTCGACAGATCCGGAGGGAGAGGAGTTTCGATGGCCCTCCAGCCGTCCCCGGACGCCTGGTATCGATCGCCCTCCGGCCTCCCTGGGCGCTGGCTCCACCCCCCTGCTGGGTGTCTGGACACCATCATCTCGGCCCCTCTGGCCCCCAGGCGCGAGGGTCCGGACATCAAAGGACCTCCGTCCTATATCTGGGCCCGCCCCGGAGTAGGACGCCAGTTGTATCCTGGACTGGAAGCCCTGCTGACGCTGTCACGGCCGACACCAGACGAACTCATCCGTAACCAGACGACTATCTGAGAGCCTGCTGGCGCTGCCGCGGCCTACCTTGCTGAAACATCTGAGAGCCTGCTGGCGCTGCCGCGGCCTACCTTGCTGAAACCTCCGAGAGCCTGCTGGCGCTGCCGCGGCCTACCTTGCTGAAACCTCCGAGAGCCTGCTGGCGCTGCCGCGGCCTACCTTGCTGAAACCATCTGAGAGCCTGCTGGCGCTGCCGCGGCCTACCTTGCTGAACCATCTGAGAGCCTGCTGGCGCTGCCGCGGCCTACCTTGCTGAACCTTCCGAGAGCCTGCTGGCGCTGCCGCGGCCTACCTTGCTGAAACCTCTAAGAGCCTGCTGGCGCTGCCGCGGCCTACCTTGTGGAACCATCTGTTAGCCTGCTGGCGCTGCCGCGGCTCGACCTCTCGGAACCCCCCGGCTCGAGGATTGAGAGCTGTGCGTAGGGTATCCCGTCCTCCACCCAGAGTAAGACTGTCCCGCTACCTTACCCCCCTTTACGAGACTTTACAGATCCCTCGATCTGCTTGTACATACTACTAAGAACCCGCAACCTTTTACTAGTTATAAAAGCTTAAGAACTTGACCTCTTGTGTGGTGTCCATCTGTAGTGTTGTGATTACTCTGCTGTACGATCCTAGGAGAGGACCCTCATTCAGGAGGCCTCTCAGTAAACGCTCGGCTCCTTCTCAACGGAGGGGTGGACCTAGGGGTGGTCAGTCAGACATCTTCTGCCTCCCCCGGGTCGCCTTTCTAACAGCACAGAAATACAATTCAGCAGGGACATAATTATAAGTAATATGAGAAACTCAGCCCAAAGTGATACCTCAGGATTGTATCCATATTTTAAAAGAACAGGTATGTCAATTCAAAACTGCATAAATGTAAAAAATTAGCAAGTAAATTGTAAGTGCTAAAGCGTGAGCGTTGAATGTTCATGTTGACGTAATGGTTCTGTGCAGCCATGGAACATTTTATAAGGAAAAGTTAGCACTGGCAATTAGAGAAAGAAAACAAACATCAGGCAGCTGCAGTTTTATGCAATCCTGTTTGGTTATACAATCATGTTTCTTAAAACGTGGCGGTTGTTGCATTTAAGCCTTTTGATCACTTTATATGGCCATGAGGTGGGGAGATTTTGCCTGTTGTTTGTAACTTTACTGAGAGCACGTTTAACCTGGAGGTTCTCTGCACTTACAACAAACGTGCAGTGAGCAGCAAGCATACAGTAACCAATCCTGATATGTCACTAGGGGCCTCACATCATTGAAAATCCATTTCCACATTGGCGTACTCATTTAAAGAGAGAGACCGAGGGAGAGAACCTAAGTGTGTGTATCACGTCTGTGCCTGAGTGTGTGCGTTTTGTCCGGACAGCTCAGGGTTGCAGAAAAGGTCAATAGGGATGGGCGAGTTTCATTCTCAGACTGCTTGACAAGTGTCTCTGCCCCAGGCACATCAGGCTTTCCGAGGAGCTGATCTATTGGGAAATCTTATCGTTTTTCCATATTCTAGTTCCCAGTGCCCTGGCAACAGGGGAGGAACTCTGGGCACTCGGAAAGGAGCATCTCACCCTACTCAAGATAGATGTAGTTTTGCAGGGACGAGTGCAGCCCAGAGCTTCGATACTCATATTGGACTACGAACAGAAACATTTTTGAGAGCGGCTGCAAGGACTGCTCGTGTCGCGATTTGGGGCTGGAAATATATTTTTCCATCTTTGGAAAAATATTGTGTCAGCAGGCCCCAGCGAGGTTTTTTCGGGATCACAACTCCAGTACGACATTCTCCTGATTCTGTAAAACCGGAGTGTCTAGATGCTGGCGGCCTCTACCCCTGCTAAGAACATAACGATGCCTGCCCCGCTGGGCAGTGCGCGGCCATACGCTGTCCCCGTGAACACAAACACCAGCAACACACACTCTGCTAATAAAATCACCCCTCGAGTGCACAATTTCCCATGGTACAACAGCAACCAGGTTTGTGATACGTATACTACAAGCATTGGCAAAATCAACAAGTCGGTCTCAGTCAAGCAAACATTTGTTATCCAAAAGGAACAACAAATAAATGGATACAGGTACCGAGTGACCTGCAGCGGAACACAGCCGTGTAAACAAGCAGAAGAGGGAATCAGTTTCTCTGCCTGCCTGGGAGGGTTTGCCCAAATCCGGGGAAGGTCAAGCCCGTACCATAGGGGGCCTGGTCTCTGAAGGGACAGGCCAAGAATTCTAGTAATAGAAGGACATATATTAACCGTCCATATCGCTGCAAATATTTTTTGGGCAGATTTTCAGTTGAACTCAACCAAAGTGTAGTGGAGCGGTATGACTACCAGTTAAATTGCATACGGTCACATTCCTCTTCTTTCAGGCATGTAAAGATTAAGTGATTTGCCCAGAATAACAGGCTGTTGAGTCCACGTCGGGACTCGAACCCCGTTCCCCAGTTGCAAAGCCGGCAGCGCTGATCGGTACTCCACATTGATCACTTCCCAAGTACAATGAAAATACCTTTCCCGCAGCAGACCAAATTTAAGTTGTGCAACACGTTTAAAACAAGTAGAAAGTATTGCTCTGTTAAAAAGGCACGGCAGTTTAAAAACAAGCCAGCAACAAAACAAAAAAAAATGCGTGGTGAAAACGAGGCCTGACACGCAAAAAGGATTTCCGGCCGGGAGAAAGGAGAGGCATGACACACACGAACTGTCCTGAAGGGGCCGAGAAACAACGGAGCGGGCTGCGGAGTCTGGACACGGAGGGACAGGACGAGAGGAGCCGGTGAGGGGGGGCGTCGGGGCACATGGACGGTGCCCGCCCCCCCAGTGATGGAAGCCCTGCGTGTGCCCGGTGAGCGGGGTTGGAAGTGTGTGTGTGCGTGTTTGTGTGTGTATGTAAGCCCCCGGGGGGGTGCGCTTGTATGTGCCTGCGTGTGTTGTACCTGTGTGTGTGCCTGCCTGCATGTATGTGTGTGTGTGGTGGGGGGGCGGCCGCGTGTGTACGTGTGCCTGTGTGGTGTGTGTGCAGGGGTGTGGGGGCTGGCTGTGTGCGCACGGGAATATGAGGCACGAGAGGGGCACGGCGCCGTGCGCGCCCACGAGGTCAAATCTGCGCTCGTGCCCCTCTCGTGTCCACATTCCCAAATACGGCTGACAATAGGTCTGGAAGCAGACAGCAATCAATGCTTCGCATTGAATGCAGGTCTGCTCGACCTAAAAAAGGGTGCCAGCTCCTGATGAGGAAAGACCACAACTGACGCAAACAGTTGAAGCTGCTGAAGGTTGTACAGTCGAAGAGCCTGGAGCCAGAGACTCTAGAGAGTTTGGCAACAAACAACCAAGCACAAGTCAGGAGGACTGGGTGCCCATAGTTGACATACCTGAAGTCTTCTTTAAAACGCAGAGTACGGCAAAATTAGAAGAACAGGTGAATAGTGAGGATCAGACGGGTATAGAAGAACATGCTCAGGAAGAATTGAACAAAGAAACTGAAGATTCTGAGTAGGACCAGATAAGGACAGAAGAACATACTCAGGAAAACCAAGAAGTCATAAGACCTGAGCAGGGACAGACAGGTGTAGTATAACAGGTTCAGGCGGAAAAAGATACAAGTCTAGTAAGACCTGAACAGGACCAGTTAGGTGTAGAAGAACAAGTTTGGGAAGAAAAAGAACAACTAGACAGAATACCCGAACAGGAACAGGTAGAAACAGAAGAAGGAGTTCAGAAAGAAAAAGCAACACAGACAAGTCCTGAACGAGGAAAGGCAGAAAGGAACTCCGAAAACGAAGAAAATCAAGTTGTGCCATAACGTAAAGAAAACAAAAGAGCTCTTAAAAGAGATCAAGAAGGTGAAAAAGCAGTGCAAGTCAAAAGGGTCAGAAAAGGTGACAATTTGCCAAGTGGGGTCAAAAGATTAAGATATCGTTTAAAAACAATAAATGAAGATCCTGAACAAGTAAACAAAGTTACAAGTCCAACTCAGGGTGAACAGTCAATTGCTAAAAACATTCGTAATAGTTCAAGACTGAAAATATTAAACAATAAATTCAAAGGACCTGAATGGACCTATGTGATTTTAGAAGAAGAGTTTGAGACTCTAGACATAAATGAAGAATCTGAACAAGAAGTACACGTAGAACAGATTGAAGAAGGGGAAGGGAGACCTCCTTAAAGTACTTACAAGATTTTGATTCCAAATTAAAAAAAAAAAAAAAAAAAAAGAAGAGACATCTTTATGAAAACAAAATGGCTGAAACCAGAGTTACAGAAAGACCAAAAAGAAATTGTATAAAAAGATTTCGCAGGGTTTGTATATGTAGTTTGTTATTAGTGATACTGGTTTGGCTATTTTTAACTATAACAGTTCCTTATCTTATGATAACAGATAAAAAAGAATGACACTAACCTAAATGAAAAGACATCTAACATGAAAGGCGATAAACTAGAATTAGAAGCATCAGATGAGATAGATTTACATCACACAGCAACTGACAATGATACCTCTTTAAACATATTCACAACATAGTTATTCCAGTATGTAGGCACAATGGAGATTAGTCATTGTTATGTTTGTATGAAAATACCTACATCACCATTTACCATTAACATATGGCATTTCTTGTAGTGTATTGTCAAGTTTATTTTATAGAACAGGGAAATTACAATATTATTATTCTAATATAGATGTAGTGTTTACAGAAATTCCTATATGAAAGAATATGAACCCAGTAAAAAGTAGTTTAGACGCACAGTTAATGGGCGAATTTTTCCTACCAATGAAGTCACTAGATATAGAAAAGGCACATAAAGATAATCTAACATGTTCATTATGTGAAGAAGAGAAAGTGTTTTTGAATTTAGTTGAAGAAAGGAGGCAAGATTTTCAAAGAAAAGCTACAGAACAGAAACATCATATTCCATCATGGGCAGAAAAAGAAGGAATTTATAGAGCTGGCAAAGAACATGCTGCGATGGTTTTAGATTTTGTGAAGACAGGAAAAATATGCCTCTATAGAGTTGGGGACTAAAAGGGGGAAATGATCCAGTCTTTCCTGGAATTTACTACGTGTGTGGGAACAAAGCTTATTATAAGCTGTCTGCCAGGTGGTATGGGAGTTGTTATCGCACAGATTTATCATGTCAAAAGAATCACTGGAAGCAATGAAAAAACGAATGGATTAACATGTAGAAAGAGAGCTAGTTTTTCAGAAATAATTGGTGACATATTCAGTGCATTGTTACCTTCAGTGGGAGTCATACTAAATTCTCATAGAATTCTTAAATTGTCAATAGTAGTTGATGATCTAGCGACTTATACTGCTGGAGGCTTCTTGATGATTAATACACAAATGGTTGCGATTAAGTCTATGGTTTTGCAAAATCGACTTGCGCTTGCTATACTCTTAGCTAAAGAGGGCGGAGTCTGTAAAATGTTGTAAGCGCAACGTTGTTGCACTTACATTCCAGATAAAAGTACAGAAATCAAAAGATATATAAAGAATATTACAAAAATCCAAGAAGGATTGAAACCACTGGAGGTTGATAATGTATGGGGAAAAACTAACAAAAAGTATTTCTTCAGTAGGGAATTGGTTTACCAAAATAGGGAAAAGTCTCCTAGGACAAGTAGTATTCCCTATAGTAGGTATAGCAATAATACTGTTATCAATAATAATATGGTGTAAGTGTTGAGAAAAAGAAGATATGAAATAAATGGAAAGGCAAACAAAAGAAATTATTAAAAAATAGTTCGAAGAAATGAAAGGCAAGTTATATGAGCAAATGGAAGGATTAAAGAGCAAAGATAAGTGATAGACTAGAAAGGGAAGTGAAATTGAGAATTGCTAAAGTGGCATCTGATGAGTGATGGGTAATTTTGAGATGGCTTTAAAATGCCATCAGAGAGGGGATTGATGGACCATGGTCTTGTGAAAAAGGAGCCTTGCTCGGATGCAATCTTCTCATGTAACCGCTAACCCCATATTAAAACTTGTTTGTTGAAATAAAATGCATTTACACGCCATTTGAGTATAAGATTGAAGCTTGCCTATGTGTTTTACTAACCAGTAACTCGGGAGTGATGCTAAGATGGCCGCTAACCGCCAACTGAAATTCTTTAGTGCGCATGCGTCTACTGCATCTACGTAGTATGACGTTTCTATTGCTTGGAGGGACCTTTCTGCACCTGCTTGCTGAAAAACTAATTCCAACTATTCTGCTAATGCGGGAAGAGTAATATTAAGTAAATGGGATTAGAGTAGAGATAGGTGGTATACAGAGAAACCATTTATATTTGATTTTAACATTTGTCTTTTTCACTCTTTCAATAGTGCTTATTATGGGCCTGCAGTTGTAAGCCACGGTCTTTTCCCTCTCGTTCTACGGCTCATGCGTTGTGCAACCTAGAAAGAAGACGCCATGTTAACTTGAACATCGGTCAAGGCTGAAAACTGTTACTTTCATGGGAACCGGAACGACAGTCCACAGAAATGCCTGACAACCACTGTTTTTTTTTTCTAAATTGTGACAGTTACTTTGTGAATACGGGTGGGAATAGAGACTGATGTATGAAACTTAAGGGGTGGGATTTTGAACACAGAACTTAAAGAAATAATGAGATAATATGCATGGTGTGATGATCACCTCCCATTGCCTTTCCAATCAGAGTTAGGAGTTTCATAAATTTGAAACATTAATGGGTGGTACTAGCATACAGAAAGGTATAATTGAGGCAGCATTAGTTAGTTAGGTAGCTAGAGACCGGGATGCTGTCCGAGAGCACAGGGAAGTCCCAGACTGAGATGCAGATGAAGAATCGAATTGCTGAACCAATTATCTTAAGCAAATTAATTTAGAAGAAGAATGCAGAATAATCTCGAGGAGCAAGAGAGTGTCAGAGAGAGGTGCTACGCAAGCGTCGGTGATAGAGAGGTTGTCTGTCCTGTCCTTATTCATGTCCTGAAGCCTTTTTTCGCCAGTCCTTTCCTGGGGGACCCTTTCCAATTCCTTGGCCTGGGAGTTGGTTTCCACACCATACTTGGTAACTGTACTATATCTGTATTTGTGCTTATGTGATTTTCTCTATATCCTCTCCCTTTCATGCAGTGGCATTGCAAAGTATAAATTAACGTATCTTGATTGATAATTTGAGTCTTCCTTCCTGTGAGAGACAGAGTTTATTCTGTGCTGTGTGAGCTATTCACATGAATTTTACTCTAAAATAAAATTTAATAAGACATCCTGACTGTGATCATTTCCAATGTGTAAGTATATTGAAATCTTATGTCATTTCACCATCAACTAGTTCCAACTAATGGTCCATTGACCAGAAGAAAGAACGTTTGATAAGTGAAAGATTAGTTAGGACTAGAAATAACTAATCTTGAGGATTATAAAAACATGACCCCAGCGGTTATTGCCAGTGTGTTGTGAATGAAATTATGGGCCCAGGTGAGTATGTGGTGTTAGATTACCTGTTGCTGGTAACCCGCTGGATCACCGACAAACGGGGAGAACCTCGGCCAGCAGTAGACTGCACATAATTCATTTTAAATTCCTCCACCGATTTTATTACACCCAAGCACGTCTATGTCGCTTCCGACTCAGGGAGCACGACCAGTGCAACAGATGCGGGCGAGAGGGTGCGGACTTCCTACACTTGGCACGGGAATACCCCTCAATTCTACTGTAGTGGTCAGAGGTCACGGAAACTCTTGGCAGGTTGGCAGGTGAGCACGTTTCCACCTCCCCACTCACTACACTGTTGGGTTACAAAAGAGAATTTAAAGCGTCTTTTTTTTAAATGTATATTGTTAATCTTATTGTTAGCTAAACGCAGGATGGCCTGGTGAGGGGAAGGGTCGCCCAAGTCAAGATCTGGTTGGGGGACCTAATATATTGCCTGGAACAATTGTCTATATATGAGGAATTGATGCCACCGTCTCGCCCCCGAGACATCTGAGAACCATTACGAATATACCTACAGGAGCGCACAGCCGCAGAGGGTGACGATGGGGACACTCCAGGTGACCCGGGGGGTTCGGGGACGGCAGGGGGGATGGAGAGAGCCTAAACTTGAGTCATCTAGTAATTCTACATGGATAATGCACTATGCCCTCGGCAGGAAGCTTGGGCGCACCATTAGCAGCCCCAACAACAAGATCTTGATACGAGAAATGTAAGCTAGTGTGCAGGACCTGTATTTTATCAATGTGATGTAACAGGGTCGAACAATGTAATTGCAATAATCTGCAACTTGTACTGTCCTTGAATGTACCTTTTTAGGTTTTGCCTCGCCAAAAAGATGCGCTCTGCGCATCTTTTTCGCGCAGGCGAAAACCTGATGAGAACTGTAGTGTGCTTTGGGTCGGCCCTCGTCATTCATTGGCTGGCTCCGTAAATGGAGCCTAGCCATTGGATGAGGGGCCTGTCCGTCAATGCCGGACCAGACACGGGGGCGTTCCTGACATTCTTTGGCTTTTGCCGACGTCACGCGACGCCGGGAACGCCCCCGAGTCTGGTCCGGCATTGCCGGCACTTCTGCGTCTCTCCTCCCCCGTTTCCCGCCCCGTGACTGGCCGGCCGGCCAATCCTAGCGCGGCCGGCCGGAAGTGCCCGCCCCCCGCAGCCCGGGGGAAGAAGGAAGACGGCAAGAAGTATGGCGGCGCCCGCGGGGCTCCCGTGGCCTGGAGGGAACCCCGGGAGATGCGGAGGACGTTGCCGGTCTCCCATGCCGAAGAGGGAGACCGGAGAAGTGCCAGAGAGATTGTCGACGTTGCCGGTCTCCCATGCCGAAGAGGGAGACCGGAGAAGTGCCGCCGTCGCAAGGTGCAGGTGAGTCGATTTGTTTTGGTTTTTTTTTCCCTCCTCTCTTCCCCTGCCTTCCTGCCCCAACCTCTCTCCCCCTGTCTCCTACCTTCACTCGTCGCTCGTCATGTCCTCCCGCAGACCTGACCCCGGCGGCCGTACTTCGGTTTAAGCAGGCTGACTTTAGAGAGCGTTGATTGTCATTGAGCAAGGAGGGGCAGAGGTAAAAGTGAAACTCTATGCTTGCGAGTTGGAGCTTCTGCTTTAAAGTTTTGCAAAGCATGTGCTGGAGTTAATGGAAGCACCCTTTGCATGTTTAGAATGGACATTCCGTCTGTGAAGATTCCTCGTGCTCTTGCTCTCAACAAATCCTTAAGAATTTCTATTCCGGTAGAACCCGCATCAAAAGAACATTATCAATGACATACTTTGTATTTTATTTTCTTTTGGTCGCCCAATTACTTTCATTCATTTCCACGACAACACTTTACAAGTGTTTTGCGGGTTACACTCATCCTCTGGTCTTATGTCTCTGTGTGTCCGTTCTATGAATGGTGAGTTGTATGGAAAACGTTGTCAGGACCTGATCACATTATGCAGAGGCAGGCCTTGAAAATTTTCCTTGTCATTGGCAACCAGAATGAAGTCAATGTTGAAACGCTTGCCGTCGTCTTTACTTCACTCAGTTGTCAGTAACTGTGTCCCTTTGAACCTATAGAAACGCTGCATCCTTGAGAGCACTATTGTTAAAGACCTTCTCCAGACCGTTTGTAGGTGAGTTCATTTAAAGTGCTTGTAAGGAAGTAAATCAGATGTGGACAAACTTCAAGGAAATAAACTGCCAATAAAAGCTTTGGTGTTTTAATTTAGTAATCCGTATTGTTATTTAGTCCACATTTTCCAGTATGATATTGCCATTATCAAACTTTGTATTTATTACATTTAAGACTACCGATGTATAACTTGCCTCTGACATATGTTGGGTAGGGGAGCAGTTAGTTACAACTCTGCTAAGTGGTCCCAAGTCAAGTATGTTACACTCAGAACTGGTTTATAAACCAACATCATTTAACATGTCTTGACTTCAAAGCCTATATTTCTGTCAACAGGCATTGACAAAGCCCGTAGGTCTTGCTTGTGAAATCTGTTGGACTTTGCCAATGGTTTTTTCTCTCTCCCAGATGGATCCGCGATGGCGAGCGCATCCTTGATGGTTATCTTTGAATTAATTTTCTTATGCTTTAAGAAACTCAAAAATGTCCACCACAGATTGGCTGATCCAAAGCGACCATCTGTGCCATTTTAATATGTCTGCTACTGATGGTGCAGGAGGTAGCACTCCAAGCTCGAGGGTGCTGGTGCAATTGGCCACAGGTAAAGGGGGTTCTAATAAATAAAGGGATTGGGAGGACTGAAAAGGTTTATTAAAGCGAAGGGCTGGGGAACTAGGGGCAGTAGGGAAGCACAATAGTTCCTGATATGCACTTCAGTCTGATGTCGGCAGTGGAAGGATACCTTCCATCCAATCTAAACCCTGTGACTCTGAAATGCTTATTTGCAGGACAAACATATGACTAGTGAGGAAAGCCTTGGGAATCAGAAGCACGAAAGGGAGATGGACGATAAAGCCATCCGATCATGAGTGAGTGGCTAAGCCGACTGTTATATAATTCACAGCAGGTTTTTTACACCAGTCAGCTGAAGGTGTTGATAAGCGAGACCTAAAAAAAAAAATAATAAACCTACAAGTCTCAGAAGACAGACCACTGCTGGCTATAAAGCCTGGCCTCGTTGAGTGCGCTACATAACGTGGCACAACATGATAGCATTAGAGTCATCTCTAAGATACGGGCAGACTTGGAGCAAAGTATGTCTTGTATAATTTTATTGGCATTGCAGCAGGATTGAGGATTAGACCAGTGTTTGGCAATCTGTGGGTGGCGACCCATTGGTCGGTTGTGAGCCGAATTTTGGTGGATCGCATAAGTGCAATCAATAAATAAAGGTTCTTTTAGATTCTGTATCCATCTTCCCACATTTGCTGTACCTCAAAGACAGAAGTCAAGTGTCAGGCTGAGTCTTCTGGCAAATTGGTGCTTATTTTGTTTAACATTGGGGTTGATTAACTAAAAATTAGCATAACTGCTGATATATTGGGGTGAAAATAGAGTCCTGTGTCAAACACCATTTTTGCAAACCTGCAACACCTTCCTAAAGAGGTTTAGTCCTCATTGAATGTATGTGATGAAATCAACCTCATTCGCGAGGCAACAAAAAGGTTGACATTAATACACAGGTCCCGTGATGCAAATTGAAGAAGAAAAAAAAAACAGCCCTTCGTCCCATTCACTCCAGACATCTCCATTCGCACCTCTGCATTATCTTCCTAGAGAACAACCACCAGAGACGAGTTGTTCCCAAATAAAACACAGTGACTGCTACTTGAGGCCCTGAAATTAGAAGTGTGCACAATGCAGTTTCCGGGATCGGACATTAGCACAACTGATTTAAATATGCCTCAAGTTGTAACACGTAGAACAAAGATGGAAATTAAAGCCAGTTCACAAGAGAAGCAACATTCCAGTTTTCACTCCACAGCCATCACACAGCTCCACCGATGCACCCACCGCACAGCTCCACCGATGCACCCACCGCACAGCTCCACCGATGCAGCCACCACACAGCTCCACCGATGCAGCCACCACACAGCTCCACCGATGCAGCCACCACACAGCTCCACCGATGCAGCCACCACACAGCTCCACCGATGCACCCACCACCCAGCTCCACCGATGCACCCACCACACAGCTCCACCGACACAGCTCCACCGAGGCACCCACCACACAGCTCCACCGAGGCACCCACCACACAGCTCCACCGAGGCACCCACCACACAGCTCTACCATGCCCCCACCACACAGCTCTACAATGCCCCCACCACACAGCTCCACAGATGCACCCACCACACAGCTCCACTGATGCACCCACCACACAGCTCCACCGACACAGCACCACCGATGCACCCACCACACAGCTCCACTGAGGCACCCACCACACAGCTCCACCGAGGCACCCACCACACAGCCCTACAGATGCACCCACCACAGAGCTCCACCGATGCACCCACCACACAGCTCCACCGATGCACCCACCACCCAGCTCCACCGATGCAGCCACCACACAGCTCCACCGACACAGCTCCACCGATGCAACCACCACACAGCTTCACCGATGCAACCACCACACAGCTCCACCGATGCAGCCACCACACAGCTCCACCGACACAGCTCCACCGATGCTCCCACCACCCAGCTCCACCGATGCACCCACCACACAGCTCCACCGATGCAGCCACCACACAGCTCCACCGACACAGCTCCACCGATGCACCCACCACCCAGCTCCACCGATGCACCCACCACACAGCTCCACCGACACAGTTCCACCGATGCACCCACCACACAGCTCCACCGATGCACCCACCACACAGCTCCACCGATGCACCCACCACACAGCTCCACCGACACAGCTCCACCGATGCACCCACCACTCAGCTCCACCGATGCACCCACTGCTTGTGCCTCCGTGTGCCCCTGTTGCCTGCTTGTGCTGTGTGGGTGTGTGTGGAGGGCTCTGTGTAGCTGTGTGTGTGGGAAGCTTTGTGTGGCTGTGTGTGTGGGAAGCTTTGTGTGGCTGTGTGTGTGGGGGGCTGTGTGGGTGTGTGTGGGGGGGCTCTGTATGGGTGTGTGTGTGGGGGGCTCTGTGTGTGTTTGTGTGTGTCATTTGCGAGAGATAAAGCTAGTGGCATTGTAAATGGCAATGCCATTTATTTATGTTAAAAAAACATAAATAAATATAATGTCAAGAGCAATGCCAATAGCTCTAACTTTAACAAAGGCAAAACCATTGCATTGTAAATGCTTGTTTCTTAATGCAAAACCGAAAAAGAACGTTTTTTTAAAAAAAGTATCTTTATGGCTGCCGGAAGAAAATCAAAATAAATGGGGGTAAAACTATGAATTTTTCACAAATTCCATAATACTTAAAACGCAATAGGATTTACATGCTGTGCGGATACGATTGGATTCACATACAGGCCCTCCACCGGACAGAAACTAAGAGTATTCTGAAGAGGTGAATATTAATCTAAAAAGCAGAAGGGTGTATGTTGGAATGAGGGCAGCATTCCTGAGCTTAGTTTCAATTTCCTCTGGATATATTATATTTTGCAATGGAGTTTTGGACTTCAAGAGCGATAAAAAGAAATGGGAGACAGAGTTAGAGTCTCCTGAACCTCAGGTAGTTCTCAAACCTCCATAGTACCACTATGGCTCAATTTAGAGATTCATTTCGTCAGTAGTGTTAGTCTCTGACAGTCCATAGAGGGAAATGGGTACGTAAAAGAAGGACGGTGTACTCTGGCTGAGCAGTACGATTGTCAGTAATGGGATAAGCTTAATACTGTAAGGCAGAAATGAGGAGTGCTAACAGAGTGGATCATTCACACAGAAATAGAAGAGTCATCTACAAAACAAGAGGGGATGCATTGCGCAGCTTTTTGCAAATGCAGACACTAATGTACAGGAAAAGCTGTGTGGGTTGAATAGCAGTATAGCAGGCAGCGCTTTAAGTGAAATTAAAAAAACGGGGAGGGGTCACCAAACTGGCATCGCCAAGTACAGTAATTAAGAATACTACATATGGAGTAGCCCAAATGTGACCTAGAATCCTGAACTTAAAGCATGCTCCCTGACTACTATGTGGTACCTCTCTCTGTTTTCCATTAGTACCTCCAAACACATCACTCAGCAACAACCATCTAAAAAAAACAGACCTTTCAGATTTACAAATGCCTATTAGCACTTACTTATTTTTATTCAATATCAGATAAAAGAAAAGCAACTCAAATTCTTCACATCACTTTCCAATGCAATCTCTCTCTTAGTCACTTGGACCCGCTTTCTTGGCACAGCTCTTTCTGAAATTGACACCTACATTTATCACACTTCATCTCTTTCCTTTACATTGCTGTATTTTCACCCTCTCCTTTGCATGTATCTCCTTTTGTCTCCTCCACTGCAAAATCAACTTTCTTAAACATATGAAGAATCAACTTTCTCAAACATACACTGCACTTACTTTTCCTGTCGTGCTATCCCTATTTCCAGGACTGCATATCTCCTTCATACACTTTCCCATAAAGATGGAAATACGATTACCATCTAGGTGTCCACCTCTCTGTGAACTCGGTAGAGAATCCAATGGTTGGATAAGCTTTTAGTCAGAGCACCTTTATGACAGGCAATGTTAGGCACTGGAACTGCCTATAGCCTAAACTCCAGAGCTCTCAGTTGTGCCCCATCATGAACTCATCCACATTCAGTTCACCCAGACACCTAAAGGTGACTCAGTCTCTAATATGCACTATCCCAAAAAATCAAGATATGTTGCAAGAAAAACAAAACTACAGAAACAAATCTGGGAAAAGGAAATCATTCGTAGGACAGAGACACATGCACCATTAAGTAAATCGTGGGAAACAAACCATTGATAAAATCAGCATCATTTACTAGTACACACTGTCACGAAAATAACTTATTTTCACTTGTAATGACCAGGACACGAATATAGGGGCCGTTTCAATGTATGTCTTAATTACGGAAGCCCTGCCAACAGAGCATTAATGTGGTGGACTTGCAGGGCTATGGGTGCGAAACCTCCTTCTACAAGTAACGTTAAGGTAAGCAGGGGAAGTGTGGACGGTCTGCAGACCTGTGTAGTAATACACAATTCAGCAGATCGCTATAGATGACAGATGACACCCAACTATATCTCAAACTACAATCCCCCAATGACATTTTACTCCTGAACTCAACGATCAGAAGCACCCAATCCTGGCTTGCCGATAATCATCTCAAACTCAATGCTCTGAAAACAGAGTTCCTTCTGATCTCACCTCCCGCGAAGATCTCTACCACTCAAACCTGGCTTAAACAGCTAACTGCACTCAATGTCCTACCCACCATCGTGGACTCAGCAAAATCTCTAGGCATAACTCTCGACTCCAATCTCAACATGCAGCATCATATCAGCAAGGCTACTAAGGGAGCGAACTTCCAAATCAATACCCTGAGGAAACTTAAACCCTTCCTACCAGCCAAAGACTTCCAAACTGCAGCACAAGCACTAGTAATCCCGCGAATTGAATACGGCAGCATCGCCCTCTGCGGTCTCCCGTTAACAACTACTGCACCCCTAAGAGCTTCTCTAAACGCTGCAGCGAGACTCATCACTGGGTCAAAAAAACACTCGCATATCTCCCCTGACTTGAAATCCTTGAACTGGCTGCCTTTTGAAGCCAGAATACATCTGAAAATCGCCTGCATGACACACAAGGCTGTACACCTGAGATCTCCCGGATACCTCACTCAGAAGCTGTCAATCTCTGGCGGCTCTAGAAACACTAGAGGCACAAACAATCTTCTGCTAAAACCTCGAAGATTCCGGAAGGAAAAAACTTATAAACGCTCTTTCTCAGGAATGGCACCCAGGATCTGGAACTCACTCCCTCCTGAAACCAGGCTCATCTCCTCCGTCACACTTTTTAAGAAAGAAGTAAAAGCTATTCTCATGGCCAAATACACTTGACCTAATAACGTGGATCTGTAAAGACTCTGCACGATCTGTATTATTCTGCTCGATCCCTACAACTATGTGTTTTTCCTGTATTATTCTGCTCGATCCCTACGACTATGTGTTTTACCTGTATCATTGATTCACTTACCTGACTATATACCTGCACTATTGATTTACCTGTGCTACTATGCTCCCTCACGTACCTACCCATCTCACTTACTACCTATAATTTCGCTATACCTAATGACCTGCTATTCACTCTCTTGTTGGTATTCCCTGCTTTGTAAAGCGCTCTGATATCTGCAAAGATCTTGTTCGCGCTATATAAAACTTTCAAAATAAAATAAATAAATAAAATAGAGATGCTTCGATAGAGCTGAATTTGAGTTTCCAAATTAAAACTAGCATGGGGAGAGGATGTGGCGTTATGGCCTGAGTTGTCGATTTTGGAATTGGGGAGCTAAATCCGTTTCAAGGCGTAGGCTCAAGACATCCTGTGTTCCTGGGCAAATTACTTAATCCCCGAATTAGCGCTATATAAAACTACCCCAAAAAATTCATGCGTTAATCACAATACTGGAAGCCCTGCGTGAAATGACTCACAACTGTGTACTGAATCGGTCCCATTACATGGTAAAATATTTATTGACTCTAAAAACAACACATTTCCAACCGATGAAATATTATTTTATTTGTGCCACTGTCAGACACTGAAGAATTATCAGTGCAGGGCGCCGGGGGTCACTCGGTATCAGCTCTTTCACACGGGAACCTGCAGAGTCCACATACAATTAACTGGAAATCCCTGCAAACTACAGGTTTCCAGCTAATTGTTTTGAAGCTTTGAACAGCCAGTGTCTATTAAGGGATGTTGAACCTCCCCAGGACATCGGCGGCAGCCTCGAAAGTTTTTTTCTGGCGCCTCAGGAGAGGAAATAAAAATTCCCAAGATGTGCCTGGCACAAAACTCCGCACCCTAATCACACAGTGAAAAATGCTCACTTTTTTGCAGTTCTTATTTAGCGTGAACTCGGACCAAGGGCACTGGATCGCTTTGAATGAGTATCATTTACATAACACAAAGCCAGATTATTTTTTAAAGCAAAACTAGATTGAGGGATTTCCCCAAATCACAGGATAAACCAAGAACGACCCAAAACAGGTTGCTCCTTTCCAAAGTCGGCAAGCAGCTCTTCCCGTAGGTCTGCGTTCTCTCAATCACTCTCGTACACACAGTCATGCACTCTCGTAGACACAGGTACGTTCACGGGACTCCCCGAAACTGCTCTACAACCCCTCTTTAATTACCTGCAAAAAGGGCAGCGGAAGTTGATTTCCAGGGGACCCAGATAGTATCATTTCGTCCAAGGCTACAATATTTGGTAAGCAGAACAAGAGGAGGAGGCAGGCCATGGCGCTGAGCAGGCTCATCTGCTGGGCTGGGGGGGTTCCAGCGAAAGTATTTGTGTGACGTCCCTTCACACATGCGCGCAACCTTCAGCTCCGACGCTCACCCTGCCCCCAATAGTCAGGCAATGGAATCACTGGAGATCTGCAGTAAACGAAACAACCCGTTTGACCCCTTCGTTTACCGCCCCATTAGAGGTCTGGGATCACTACAACCTATGACAAAAGTGGGACGAGTGGCGTGCAAGGAAGGCTGACACTGAAAAGAGTTACTCTCGTGCTCGACTATCCTACGCCCGAGGAGCGACTTTTTGGTGTCACCAAACTTTTTTTCTTTCATTGATTTATATACAGGCATTTTTATTTATTTAATGCATTTTTAAAAGGGGGGACTTTACCCGAAGGTGTCAGAGCTTCAGAACCATAGCACAACTCACGGCTTGCCTCATATGAACACTTCTTGGGATCAATTTCCTAACTATATTAAAACAATAGGCTTTTCCTGCGAAGCACGCTTTTTCATATAATCTACGTACGAAACGTTCGAAAATACCGAACACTCTATTCCAGAGTCCCTAAAATAATGTCACATTGAAAACATTAGAAATGTTAGTCACTAGAGGTCTGGTGCTACTTAAGTAGCAAACTCTATCATTGTATGATTTGTACCACGTTTAAAGCACAACTCACCTTATTTTATTTATTTATTTATTTATTTATGCATTTTTATATAGCGCGGACTTTACCCAAAGGCGTCAGAGCGCTTCACATTAGGAACAGAAATGAAACATAATGAGAAACATTACAAAAGAACAGATTGCAAAAACATACGTTACTTACATAAGGTAATAGTGACAATTGTGAGCAAACAAAATACATGAGGTAGTAAAAATTGTGAGCAACCAAAAATACATGAGGTAGTAAAGGTAATAGTGACAATTGTGAGCAAACAAAATACTTGAGGGTGTATTTTTTATGTGCTTTTATGGTCTTTTAACAAAAACCGAGTAAAGCTATCTTTGACTTGACTTGACTTGACTTGAGGTAGTAAAAATTGTGAGCAACCAAAAATACATGAGGTAGTTAAAAGTGCACAAGAGGAAAAGTGACAAGTGTACAGTTATAAGAGAAAACAGAGTATAATTAGAGGTATAGTACTGCAATAAGTGCTAGACACTCTGGCACAAGAACAAGCGTTACGTAGGCAAAGGTGGCACTTGTGCAAGTATCAAAGGTAGAAACATGTGAGAGGTAGCAACCGTGTGTTACAAGGGCAGAGTGGTGTGTGCATGTTACAAAAGGGCACCGAACACCAGTACATGGAAAATACTGCAAAAAGGCAGACACTCCAACCACAGGAATACACTGGGAAGGCACTTCCATGGTCATGGAAAGTAGAAATTATCAGTAGTGGGAAGTCTTCCTCACAAATAGCAAGAGGACGTGAATTACTTTTGGAGGTGTCTCTGGAGGAGGAGAACTTTGAGGTCCCTTTTGAAGGCCTGGGAGAAGGCGGTGGTCCGGAGCTGGGGCGGAAAGGAGTTCCAGATTCTCACTCCGTTGCCTGAAAAGGATTGGGCCATTGTTCTTTCCTTCTTGAAAGTGGGAGGTTCAAGCAGTAGATTCTCCGCATTGCGTGAAGGTCTAGAGCCTCCAGAGAGTTTCAGTTTATTCGCCAGGTAGCGGGGAGAGGAGGAGTGCAAGGCTTTGTGGGTGATACAAGCGGTCTTGTAGATAGCTCTAGCCTCGAAGGGAAGCCAGCGGAGGGTGGATATCATCGGTGTGATGTGATCGCTTCTTTTGGCCCCATAAATGAAACGAGCTGCTGAATGGAAGACAGTCTTAAGTGGGGACAGGTGAGATTTGGGGAGGCCAGTAAGAAGAGAATTGCAGTAGTCTAGTCTGGAGAGGACCAGCGATTGCACCAGGGTTATAAGGTCCTGCTCCGGGAAGAAGCGACGGATTCCCCAGAGAAGGCGCAGTTGGTAGCGAGCAGATTTTGCAATAGAATTGATGTGGGGAGTTAGATTGAGTTTTTTGTCTAGAATGACACCAAGGGATTTTGCACTGTCGACAATGATGGGTTTATTGTTTAGTAGATTCATCTGATCCATCCATGCTTGAACCGGGGGAGGAGAGAGTGAGGAGGAGAAGAGAAGGAATTCAGTTTTGGAGGGATTCAGAATCAGTTGATGAGTTGACATCCAGTTTTGAATGGAGTCAAGAGTAGATCTTAGGATGGAGAGATCATGAGTGGAGGCAACCTTGAGGTAGAGTTGAGTGTCGTCTGCATAGAGATGATAGTGAATCCCAGATTTGCTTAGGAGGTTTCCCAGTGGTTCTAAGTAGAGATTGAACAATGTGGGTGCAAGTATAGAGCCTTGGGGAACACCTTGACCCACCGCCACAGGAGAAGAAAGACTGTTCGCTATTTTGATCATTTGAGATCTGTCAGAGAGGAAGGATGCAAACCATTTAAGCACAGTGCCCTCCATGCCCATTCTCTGTTGAAGAATATTGAGGAGGGTGTTGTGATTGACAGTGTCGAAGGCTGCGGAAAGGTCAAGGAGAATTAGCAGACAGGACCCCCCTGAGTCGAGTATCCTCAGCGCATCATCAACCACTTGCAGTAGGGCTGTTTCAGTGCTGCAGTTTTGGATGAAGCCGGACTGACAATTGTCAAGAAGATCATTGTCCTTGATATGACGAGAGAGTTGTTTTGCTACACATCTTTCTGTGATCTTCGCAAGAAAGGGAAGGTTAGTGATGGGGCGGAAGTTGTTGAGGTCATTCGCATCAGCAGTGGGCTTTTTAAGCAGAGGGGTGACCTGCCCAGTTTTGAAGGAGACAGGAAGGGAGCCTTGCCAGAGGGAGAGGTTGATCAGAGTGGTCCAATAGGAAAGGGAATGGGTATAGAAGTCAAAGGCAATGGCACTGGGGATAGGGTCAAGAGAATGGTTGGAGGGCTTTGTTTCGCGTAAGCACTTGAGAAGGGCATCTTCAGATATGGGGTCAAAGCTCTGCCAAATGGCTAAGGATTTGCGCTCCTCTGGAGGTGTAGGATGAGCAACCTGATCCACAAGTGATTTCACTTTTCCATCGAAGAAAATAGCGAAATCCGCTGCTCTCTTTGAAGAATCCTCCACCTTGGAGTTTGGGGGAGAGCAAATCGGAGTCTTGATGAGATCGAAAAGTTTTTTGGGTCTATTTTTGGCAGAATCAAGGAGGGTTTTGAAGTGCGTTGCTTTCTCAAGGAAGATGTGCTTGTGGTACTTGGATCTTGCTGTGCGAAGCATGGCTAAATTGTCGGTGGAGGGCAATTGCCTCCATTGCTTCTCCAGGAATCTTAGCTGCTTCCTTTCCTCATAAAGGGATTTGTTGAACCAAGGTGCTGAGGGAGTGGGCCTTATCCTTTTGCTTTTAAGTGGAGCGACGTTATTAATTTCAGCTGCAAGAACTGTGAGGCATTGGGAGGTGAGATCGTCAACAGCTATGTTCGGGTCTAGCCTTGGAAGTGATAGCATAGCTGATTCACAGAGGGAACCGACATCAATGTTTTTGGCATCACGGAACCAGGAGATGGCCCTCTTGGGTTGGCCAAGAGTTATAGAGTGTGAAAGTTGAAGAGAGAATGGGATGAGGTGGTGGTCAGACCAGTCTACATGAATTGGGGTAGTAGTAGAAAGCATGCCTGCTTTAGAAATAACAAGGTCCAGGATTGCGCCTTTGGAGTGGGTTGATTCAGTGCAGTGTTGGATAAGATCATTTGCAGAGAGGAAGGTGGCCAGTGAGTTCGCAGAGGAGTCTTGCGGTGCGCCCCAGTGGAGATTGAAGTCACCCACGATGGTCTGATTGTCACTTTGAGAGTATTGGTCGCTGATGAAGTCTTTGAGATCTTCTATAAACGAAGAGCCACTAAGAGGCGGGCGGTAAATTATATGGAATCTGAGCGGTGAACGGTGTTGCAGTTGAAGTTCAAGAGAAAGGCATTCAAAGGTGTGGGGGGAGCTGATAGGAGACGCCTTAAATTGGAGGGCGTTTCTGAAGATGACTGCAACACCTCCCCCCGTGTTTTCAGTTCTGTCATTCCTAAATATGGAATAACCTGTGGGTAATAGGAGATCAAAAATAGAGTGAGAGGTATCTTTGAACCAGGTCTCTGTGAGGAAGAGCATGTCAAGATTGTGAAGGGTGATGGTGTCGGAGATTTCAAGTTTGTGTTTTACTGCAGATCTGCAGTTGTGAAGCATACAGCGCAGCTCTGTCAAGACTGTTTTGGTGACGGGGGCACTTGGGCTCTGAAGGGTGATCGGGATATTGTACATTTGCGGGGGTGCTCGGGAGTGTTTAGGTGGACGCTTTGTTCTGACAGAGGTGATGGTCGGAATAGAGTAGACAGTGGGGTTGCTAGGGTATGCCTGTTGAAGAAGGGTGTCGTTCAAGGGCTTGTGTGAGTTAACGACGTTTGCAGATGAAAGGTTGGGCTTGGCTGTGTTGGGGTGAGGGGGCGAGGTGCATCTCCGAGGAGGTTGGGAGGGAGGTTGGGAGGGAGTAGAGGTGCATGGAGGGGTGGAGATCTTAGAGCATAAAAGTGAAATGGCAGCTGTAAGCTGGGAGATGGAGGTGATCAGAGAGCCTAGCGTATTTTCCATTGAGAAAGAGGCAGAGCACGGAAGGTTGGGTGGCTCGATTGAAGTAAGGGGGGGTGGAATTGGTGGTGGAAGGCAGGGAGAGGTGGGGGACAGGAGGTGAGTCGGGGGGTGGGGTTCACAGGTGGGGAAAGGTGGAGGTTGGGAGCGGGAGTAAGTGAATTGGGGGTTAGGGGAGAGTTATCTTTGTTGGTGTTGCAAGAGGGAGAGGAATTAAGGACAAATTTAGAGGGAGAAAGGTGCGAAACACGTCGGTAGAGAAGTAGGAGGGGGGAGGCCTGTGTGGCGTCATGGGAATGTAGGACGTTTGGGAGGAAAAGAGGTGCAGTGGTTGCGGAGGTCCTGTCAGTTAGGAGAGGTAGCAGTGAGGGAACGGTCATCTGGCAGAGTGAGGGGGGTTGAGAAAAAGGGAAGTTGAGGAGGGGAAGTGGTTCTGCTGGGCCCGAGGGAGGGAGATGGAAGGGGTTACTAGGAGGGGAAAGGGGATAGTGCGGCAGTGCTGGAGGAGTAGGAGGGAGGAGAGAGATGCAGTGGGGATGTGGCAAAAACGGGGTGAATGACGAGGGGATGAAGGGTTGGAGAGGAGGGATGGAAGGAGGGCTAAGGGGAGCATAGGGAAAGTTAATTGGGGGAGACCTTAAGGGGCGACGGAGCCCTATAGATCGATTAATACAAATACTGCTGCGTTCGCTAACATTAATTCAAAAGAAAAGAAGAAAAATACAACAATAATTAAAAACAACATTCAACGCAATTTTGTGGAGAATCAAAAATACACAAAGGAAGCAGCTTCAAATGTGAATTATCTTTTTTTTAATAAGTTGGAAATCAAGCAATCTGGAAATAACCGTCTAAGGAAAGTAGTTAAAGTTTCCATGTCTTCTGAAAAGACTGTAAGAAAGAAAAAACGCACAATAAATTGTATTTGTAATTTTAAGTATTCTTATATAGCGCTACTGCCACCCTACGGGTATCCTGGCGCTCAGATATAGGAACACACACAGGCGCGCAACACCCATTGGACTCACCGGGCTTCAGCCCCCCCCCGTCGTGTGTGGCAGCCCGGGATGAGACAGTCCCCGGGCACACACACAGCCACACCCGAACGTTTAACAGGTCTTTAAAAGACCATTTGAATGTTAATTAGGCCTTGCTGTTGTTTCATCCCTTGTTGGAGGCCCTGCAGCTCCACTCTGCCTACTGATTAAAGGTTCAGCCCCCCCCTCGAAATTTTTTCTTAGCCCCCCCCCCCCCCCCCCCCGAAATTTGGCTCTAGTTGCGCCTCTGAACACACAGCCATCATGGTGAGGGAATCAGAAAGAGAGAGCATGGAGGATCAAGCTTTGGAAAGAGCCATGTTTTAGGCTCTTTCTGAATTCAGTTAGAGAATCAATCTGTCTAATCCTCGGTGGTAGCTCATTCCACAGATGAGCACCGACCAAACTGAAAGCCCTCCCCCCAACCTGGAACGTTTAAATCTCGGAATTACCAGCAGACTGGCGCCGGAGGAACGAAGCTGTCTCCGAGGGAGATACCAGGCAAACCTTTCCTGTAATGGGACTGGACCCAATTTGTGTACGGCTCTGTACACCAAGCAAAGGGATTTAAAAAGGACCCTTTCCTTGATTGGCAACCAGTGGAGTTCTCTCAGGGCATAAGTAGAAGACGAATTACGCCTCAGGTCCAGCACCAGTTTTGCCGCGGCAGACTGGACTCTTTGCGGACCCTGAATAATGTACTGAGGGGCCGATAAATACAAGGAGTTACAATAGTCCAGTCTGCTCATCACTGTGCTGCATACTACCAGGGAACGCAAATCCTTCGGTAGAATCGGAAGTATCCGACGTAGCAAACGCAACAGACCAAAGCACTACCTGGCTGTCTTGTTTGCCTGCGACAATATGTGGGTATCTTCCATGCAGTTAGCAGTGCGATAAACAATAAAAGAATGTGTAGATAATAGAACATTTCAAACTAACAAAAACATGTACAGGAAAATATTTTCATTATAATTATTGAGATAGATGCTTTAAATAAAAAATACATATAAAAACCGATTATTAATCACAGTAGTGTGCAAATCATACAATACATAAAAATAATCATAAGTTAAAAAACATGTAGATACAATCAATCCAATAAAAAAGTTGTGGCTGAGCTAGCTCATTCTTCGACGCGCGTTTCGGCGTATGAGGACGCCTTCATCAGGAGGTTTTTATGTAGGCCACAATATTCCTAAAGTTTATGAAAAACATAATCTATTTCAGAATTCCAGTAAATGTTTAGTCAAAATATACAGTAAACATAATCATAGTCATGTTTATTATCTTTAATAACATACACATTCTAACAGAGATTAATTGACAACTGTATTACCTTCACAGAATAGTCAGAATCATGGGAGAATAAAATATTATATAGAAAAATGCATCACAGAACTTGGAAATGGGTAAGGCGGAGGATAGATAGAGATAGATAGAATTGAAGATTTAGATGGTCCATAGAGATAGCGTGTTAGTTGAGAATAATATCGTGTAGACCTTATATATTTCAGGGCTAAAGAGGCGGTGAACGCGTGAATGATTTTAACAGTGATGAACAGCTGAAACAGATATAAGAGAATATAGATGAACACAAAGTGCGGTGATATAACAGAGAATAGTGTGATGAACCCAAAGTAACCATGATTAGATATAATAGATGTAAAATATGAAATAGTGTGATGAACCCAGAGTAACCATGATTAGATGTAATAGATATAAGAGGAACATTATCTAGCTATAGTAATACCTGGGTCTGCAAGGATCTATGTGCTTAATCAGTAAAGCATGAATTGCTGGAGAGTTCAATCATAGTAGTCAAAGCTATATCAAAGGGAAATGAATGGCAAGTTGTTAAGGCAAGTTGCAAATCCAAAAAGGTGTAAGTAGCAGTCTGATCAGAAGGGTGGTAACTCATGACTTACTCTGAATCGATTAATATGCTGCTAGGCCAGTGTGGGTGGAAAAGCTTCAATATGGAAGCAGCACTTGATGGGTTTATATAAGTAGATGAGTAGCCAGGATATAGAAGATGATGATCTATAAAATATATGCAGGATGAGACCTTAAAACTATAAGGGGCATTGAAGATATGATGACACATATCAGAAGGTAAACATGATGGTCTAAATTAGTATATATTATCTTCAATATAGTATTGTAGAGCTGCCAGTGGTAAAGCCTGCGACTCCATTTGGAGGTTCTCATCTATTAGGACCCCCAGATTATGTATCGTACTGGCCGGAGCCAGCGGATCCTCCACGGGGGTAAGCCTAAACTCTACCGGTATATGCGTAGGCAGCTTCGCCGATGAGCAGTATAACACCTCGGACTTCCCTCCATTGAACTACAGGGAGTTCCTCCGCAACCAATCTGCGGTCTGTCACATACACTCTTGGAATAATTCCATAGAGACTGTCTGTTTTCCTTCCAAGGAGAACGCCAATTGCGTATCGTCCGCGTCGTTGACCAAGTCAACACGGAACGATTTAATAATAGGAAAAAGCGGCTGCAAATAAATGTTAAAGAAGATAGGTCTGATGGCAGAGCCCTGCGGTACCCCATAGGCTATAGGTGATTTGCGGGATGTAAACGGTGCCAAG
This sequence comes from Lissotriton helveticus, assembly GCF_964261635.1. Classification (NCBI taxonomy): domain Eukaryota; kingdom Metazoa; phylum Chordata; class Amphibia; order Caudata; family Salamandridae; genus Lissotriton; species Lissotriton helveticus. Next base: position 1,443,158,032 of record NC_136059.1, on the reverse strand, counting down.
GTTACCGTCTGTTGTCTCCCTGTCAATTAAGACCGCAGCCATTGCAAGGCCCGTCCCTTCACCCCTATTCTCTCCAGTCTCTCCAACAGGATTGAGTGGCTCACTCTGTCGAACGCGGCCGACATATCGAGAAGCACTAAGACAGTGGCATTCCTGTTGTCGGCCCGCATCCGTAAATTATCCATCATAGTGGACAGAGCTGACTCCGTCCCATGCCCGGGCCGGAATCCAAACTGGTCCTTGTCCAACAGGTGATGTTCCTCCAAGAAGCAGGATAAAGACCTGCTTACAGCCTTTTCCAGGATTGTGATTGGAAAGGGAAGGAGTGAAATTGGTCGGAAATTAACTGGATTTGTCGGATCCAAGGAGGGCCTCTTAATCAGGGGTGTCACCACCGCCTGCTTCTATCCCTCCGGGATGATGTCTTCTTCCAGGGACTGATTGCATATCTGTCGTAACCAGGGAAAAGTCACTTGGCCTTAGGTCTTCCACACTTTCTGAGGCAGAGGGTCAAGTGGAGATCCTGAGGATATGCTTTGCGCAAAGATGTTAAAAGTAATATCGGTAAAGATCTGAAAGCTATCCAGGGTGCACAACTGACCCAGATCCCCTTCCGTCGCCTGTATGTTAGGGACCTGGACGACAGTTTCGTTAGCCACAAAGGAGCCAACAATCTTCGCCACTTTGTCCAAAAAATGGGAAGCGATCTCATCACATAGTTTCTGTGAGGCCACCACTTTATTACCCAGGGAAGTTGGGGCGGAGATTACCCTGACTATCTTAAAAAGTTCTTTAGTCTCATTAGAGGCTTGTAAGATGGAGTTGGCATACAAATTTGCTTTACACTCTAGGATAAGCCTCTTGTACTGAGTCTGTGCCATCCTCAACTCTAGCTTATCCCCCTCTAGGTACCTCTTCCTCCATTTTCTCTCAGCCTTTGTACATAGTAGACGTAATTGTTTCAGTTCGTCCTTATACCATGGTGCTGAGATTTTGTTTCTAGTTCTTATTTTTTTTATTGGGATTAGTTGATCCAAAGCATCCGTGATGTATTTCTGGTAGATGTTATAATTCTCCTCTACTGTAGCAGAGGCACAGAAGAGATTAGCAATGGGTGGTGTTAGAAGGGCACCCGTCCTACCTAATTTCGCCCATTCCCTGCCTTTCTGGTAAACATTGGCAAACAGCAGGTCAAGAATGTGTCCTCCCTGATGGGTCGGAGATTTAACCAATTGTTGGAGGCTAAAATTAGCCCAGGCGTAATTCAAATCTCTCATAATTTCCCATGTTAGCGTTCTCCCACAGATTGAAGTCTCCCAAGATAATCATTCTGGAGTGTGCTAGGGATAGATTAGTGATGGTATCTAAACAAGATTGATACTGGATGGCACTCCTTGGGGGTCTGTAACAGACCAATCCCGTAAACAGGCTGCCTTTAGCTTCCTGCAGCGAGAACCCCATGAATTCAATCCCGTCTACCTCATCAACCTTCATGTATATCATTCTTTCTTGATCCAAAGTAAACAATGTACCCTTGCATTAAACGGCTATGCAACATTGCAGTTGTACCTCCACACTTCCATTTTAAAGTTTTACCCCCTCGCCTTTTTAGATCAAAGCCTAAAGACATCTTGGGGACATACAATAAGTTTCCCTGGGAATGCATTCTGACCATGGCATACCCACTTGCTTAATCATTTGTAGCTCACATTTACTGACTGTAGGAAAGTAGGATCTACTTTCATGGTTACCCCCACTTTTTGCTGGCGTCAGTGTGTTTTTTTTACTAGTCTGACTGGGATCCTGCTAATCAGGACCCCAGTCATTGTGCTTCCTCCCTACTTTGACCATGGTAAGTACTGTTGTACCTTCACAATTGGTACTGGTGTATACTTCTAAGTCCCTAGCATATGATGCTACGGTACCCAGGGCATAGGTACACCAGGGGTCTCCCAGGGGCTTCAGCATGTATTGTGCCACCCATGAGAGACCACTCAAACTGTGACTACATGTCTACTATTGCAGCCTGTGTGAGTTGGTGCTAGCACCCCTCACAACAGATATACATTTTCTTATACCTGAGTTCACTGCACTTAAAACCTATGTCACCCCTCTAGCAGGCCTTTCAGTTCTGAAAGAAGGGTGCTTGGTTATAAGTAGGAGGGTGTCACTGCATGAGCAGGACCCCTCTACAAACCCAAAGTCGATTCTCCAGGCTTTGTAAGTGCAGTCAGCCATGTTAACACATATAGTGGACATCAGTCATTACTAGGGGCCCGATGTAGGTCGACAAATACCGGTCGGTAACGGCCGATTTCGGCCGTTACCGACCGGTATTTGAAGATGGAGATGTAGGGGCATGTGAAGATACAGAATCGGTAATTTTACTGATTCTGTAAAATACCGAATCGGTAAAATTACTGATTCTGTATTTTGACATGTAGGTAGCACTGCAATCAGTGCTACAGGGGGTCTAAGAATTCGTTATTTACCACCAACTAGAAGTTGGTGGTAAATAATGAAAACCCTTCAAAAAGCTTTTTTGTTGCTTTTTAAACAGTGCCATGTTGCAGACATACATGCCTTAAGGGCATGTATGTCTGCAACATGTGCACCCATGCACAATTGAGGGGTGCAACAGGGTGTCAAAGTGACACCCTGCCACCCTCAATGTTTACCCCAATTACCGAATCGGTATTTACCGATTCGGTAATTGCCATTCATTCCTATGGGACTGGGCCCATAGGAATGAATGGCAATTACCGAATCGGTAAATACCGATTGGGTGATTACCGAATCTTACCGATTCTGTAATGATATCGGTAAAATTACCTAAATCCCGATTGCCAGTTCTTAAATACCGAATCGGTATGATTTGGTATTTAAGAATCGGTAATCTGGGATTACCTGCATCAGGCCCCAGATGTCTAACTATATTGTGGCTGCTCCGAACCCGGTCATATTTAGTATCAAACATGTTTGAATCATACCCAAACACCAATTCCAGTGTTGGAAGTATGGTCCCATGTAATGGGGGGCTCCCTTAGGGTATCCCCCATGTACTCCCGGTTACAGCATTTCAGGATCTGACAGCAAGCTAGTGCTGCTGCCAACCACAGACACAATTCTGCCCTCCTGCTGCTGAGCCAACCTCGAGCATGGGAAGGTAGAACAATAGGTTTCCTTTCACAGGGAGGAGTGACCACCTCCCAGACAGGACTTAGTGTATTGGGTTGGTTGGGGTCACTTGTCAGCGCCACAGGCCTGCTTTGAAGGGCACATTTGGTGCCCTCCTTGCATACTTCAGTTGGAACCAGGTCTGGGAGCCCTTGGCTTCCGCTCTGGTACGAAACTGGACAAAGGACATGGGAGTATCTTCCCCTCTGTCCAGCCCTTCCTCTGGGAGGGACCCCTGAGTCTTTCCAACCATTTCCTTAGGGTACGGCTTACTTGCGGGTGGCTCTTCAGATTAATCGTGGGACAAGACTCAAGCCTGAAACCACTCCATTCTTTGACCGCCTGGGCACTTGGACTTTGCTGGAACCAAGACTGCACCAAGAAAAACTCCTGCTGCTCCTGGTATTGCTGTTCAGCAAGTTTTCCTCATAGTCTGTGCCTGTGCTTCTTCAGAATCTTCACCAGACCTGTGGACTCCATGGACACCTGAAGTAATCTCCCTTCGGAGTGAAGGAGTTACTCCTCTGCATCTGCAGGCACCACAATAAAGCTGACCAGTCTGCTGCTCCTGATGTCCTACGGACTTCGAAAGGCTCAGCAACAGAGGTGGTGATTCTGCAACTCTCTGGAAACCTGACCTGTCCTCTCTGCAATTGTGAGGCCAGTATCCCTCGTCGCATCCGCTGGTACCAAACCCCTGTGCACTGAATCGACTTGCCATTGACAAGGCTTGTTGGCTGTGACCTCCAGAGATCTTCAAGCTGCAAGAAACTCCAGCCTCCAGCATCTCTTCCTGCCAAGTACAGCGTCTTCACTGGATCCTCGGAACCTTGGGCCTTCCTTCTTGGTGAGCTGCTCGAGATCCTCTTGCGACTCATGTACCTTTGGCCTGTGGGTCCTCTTGAGGGTCTTCTTCTGTTCTGCTCCAGTGAGCTCCTCTACGTGCTCAGGGCCTGCTCTGACTCCCCTGAATGTGGTGAGTCCCTTGGACCTTGCTGGTCCCAACGTTTCTCCTTCTTTGCTTTCCACGCCTGTTATAGCTGCCAAGGCTTGTTTGTGTTTCCACTGGACATCGACCCCCTGGTTCTCGAGTTCTGACATGGGACAGCTCATGCACGTCTCCTGGTCTTCCTTAGCGTCGACTGGTCCTCACGCCTGCATCGACAAGGTCACCGTCAACTTACTTGAACCACCCGTCATCGGTGGGCATTGCTCTTCCGTGCCTCCAAGTAACATATATACAGTCCCCTCTGCTTACAGGTTCTCCTCTTCAAGAATCCACCCTTGGATTCCACTGGACTCTTGCAGAGTCTTCTCCAGCAGCATCTTTCCCGAAGTCCTCCATTGCGGTCTACCACGGATTCTGACGTCATTTCCACCTATGTACCCGGCTTCCCTGCTGTAGGTATCCTGGTTCCTGGGGTATCCGCAGGTGGAGTGACTCTCCAAACTTCTGTCTTCCACTGGTCTTCTTCAGGGTCCACTGGGAAGGGTCCTTCTTCTTCAAAACCACAACCGTGACTTACCTATTGACTTCTATTGGACACATGGGTGATTTCTTGTGTCCCCAGCTCCTCTGAGTCTCCTGATGCCAGTCCCATTTTCGGTAGTAATTTGCATTCCACTTTTTTAGTATATGGTTTAGTATCCCCCAGGAGACCACTGTATTTTGTGCTTACTTACCTATTGCAATTGAAGTATTATTGTGTATGGATCACTGACATAATATCGACAGTCACAATATCGAGATGTCAAAATATTGAGGTAAAAATATCGACTGACAAAATATCGACTTCCTATCTTCAAACAGGTAAGTACAAAAATATCGACTCCAAAATATCGAGTGTAAAAAATATAGACTGTAAAAATATCGTTTTTTTTAAATGTCTTAAAAGTAATTTAAAAGTAATATAATAATATATAAAATTAATTTTAACTTATTTAAAATACTTAAATAAACATAACATAGGGGGGGGTGTGGCCGACAGCCGGCGGGAATGGTCGCTAGCTCGAGCGACTCCCGGCCGTTTCCGACGATCCGCTGCACCGATCCGTTCACAGATCGGGATTCCCTTCTCAGCCGAGGGGAACCTCACAAGAAACCGATTGCGCCCGCCGTGGCGAAGTGCTGGCCCGATCGGGGCTCATTGACGACCGCTGTGCCGGAGGAGAGGGGGTCCCCCTGGGCCCACAAGATGGCGGCCGTCCCTGGGGTTCGTCGGACCTCCTAGACGGCGCCTGCTGAGAGCAACTGGACCCGGACGGCGCAGGGCTTCCGCCTTGCTCTGGTGGCGCCCACAAGACCTGACGGCAGCCTACAGCGACGCGACGGCCCCTCAGGCGGGCTTAGATGCGGCCTCCGGGCTGAGGTCAGAGAAGCGGTAAGGGTACCATCCGGTCGGGGAGCGAGCTTCGTGACTCCCCGGCTTCGAGGCCTGCCGCAAACAGATCCTCAAACGCTACGCTCTCCCGCTGCTGGGGTAGACTATACACAGCCCCTGAACACTTGCCTTTTTCTCCGTTGGGAGAGCTGTAGATGCCGTCTGCCTCCCGGGGCACGACACAGACGGAGTTCCGACCCTGATGTACTCTCTTCGCCAGGGCGCACCGGCGGGGACTTAAGGGGAGGTACAGCTACCCAGCCACACATCGCAGGCGAAGCCTCCCTAGGGCCACGAGGGTTGGACCCCGGGGGCCCTGGTTCCTCCCTGTGCTTGTCGGCCCCGCACTGGACCTGCGCAGCTGGATCGGCCATGACTCTGTGTTGGTCCTTCGGAGGCTGTGCGTGAGGCTCGCGGCCCCGGGGGTGTGCGGACCCCATCTGCCTAGACGCCGCACCCTTTTCCGCCGCCTGGCCCTGTCCTGAATCGACGGCGGACCTCCGAACTGCCCACCAGTGCCTGGCGCCTCCTTTCAACGCTTGGGGGGTGGCCCTCCTCTGCGAAACTCACCTTCACCGTGCCGCCACACGGCCCCAGTAGCGCGTGACCAGCAGCACACTGCAGAGTGGGTCCGGCCTCTCCTGAAATCGACCCGCGGGCCCCGCTGACCTTCCGGGGTTGACCCAGGCACAGTGTGAAGATCCACTGCCAGGGGGGCGACCTGAGACTCTGTACCCACGCTTGGAGGACACGGCCGGTGCTGTGGTGATCGACCCCAAGGGTACGGTGTTGTGTGCTCCTGATCTGCTCCCACGCCGCGGTGGAGAGCTGACCCTCATCTTCCTAATTGACTCTGGTGTGTCCTCCTGGACTCGGGGTCCCGCTGCCCAGGAGAGATGGCGTCCGGCAAGGGTTCACGGGCCCCAACTCAGAGGCAGATCACTAAGAACTCCTGGGGTGCCAGAGGTGACAACAAAGAGGCGGCCCCCTCGAGTGACCCGAAGCTCGCTTCCCCTACTCAGGCGTCAAAGACACTTACCCTGGAAGATGTAATGGAGGCTATCGCCGGTGTTCGCTCCTCTCTCGAAACCCGCATTGACTCAGTGAACATCGAGGTGACCCTCTTGCGCGCTGACCTGCGTAAAATTGACACTAAAGTGAAAGATTTAGAAGTTAAAACTGCAGCTCTGATTGATGACACCTCCACTCTTCAACAGCAAGTCGCTCAACTTCAGAAGCAACAGAAACAGATGAGCGAGCAACTGGACGACTATGAAGGGAGGGCGAGACGCAACAACATTCGCATCTTGGGAGTTCCGGAAAGACTTGAGACGCCCTCCGCCGACCTATTTGTGGAGTCCTTGGTCACGACCCACCTTAAACCGAAAACCCTTTCAAATTACTTCTCCATTGAAAGGGCGCAAAGGGTCCCGGGCGGCGCACCTAAGCCGGGTGCCCCCCCTCGCCCCATCATCACGAGGGTCTTTAACTTTAGAGACCAGGATGCCATCCTGCATGCCGCCCGCTCCGGACCACCCCTTCTTCTGGAGAATGCCCGCATTTCCATGTTCCCGGACTTCACGGTTAGGGTGCAGGCGAGGCGGCGCAGCTTCCTGGAGGTCAAGAGAGCGCTGCGAGACACGGGCGTCAAATATTCCATGTTGTTTCCGGCGAAACTACGCGTCGAAAGCAACGGGAAGACCTGGTTCTTTTTCTCGCCGGAGGAGGTGTGGGACTGGCTGGAGGGTTGGAGCAGAGTCGGTGGTTCTCCACGACACCGTACTGTACCGGAAGATCCCACGAGAGAGGACCCCCCACCTGAAAGCCAGGATCTCTTCACGGGGCCTCTTGAGGACGTGGAATGACATGCCCCCGCCCCGAGGGGCCTGACTGAACAATGTCTTGGCCCTTGCCGTCTGAAAGTCCAGGAGGTTGCTTGACTGCCCGGGGGGGCGAGCCTCCCCTTTCCGCTCAGACCTTGTTCCTGGGATCTGTTCTTCCGGCCGAGTTCGGGCCGCACCAGCTACCTAACAAGTAACTTTTCTAATATGTGATTGTGGCGTAAATAGTATGACATGCCCTTACTAGTGTATTACACTTATATTGCTTCTAAGTCGGACGAGCGGCGCTGCCGGCTCACTTGCTAACCCCAAAATGTGTGGGAGGGCGACAGGCACTCTGCCGAGTTGGGGTGTGGATAGTTCTGAATCCGCGGGCAGGGAAGCAGGGTGGGGGGAAGGGGTGAGGGGTGGGGGGTACTGGCTCAGTTTTGTTGTTGTTATGTTGTTTATTTTTGTGTTCCGCAGAGCTTCCGATGGTTACCTACCATGGTTAACTTCTTCCTTTGCCCCCAGCCGACTGGTCCTTAGTCGCGCTTTCTCGCTTACCCGAGATACTGTATTGCAAAGCCTCACTCCCGGGCAGCCGTTTGGCGCCTGGGGTCCACATGTTTTAACTACTTTCCAGCTTGGTATGACCCCGACCTTTGGTTGTCCCGAGAGGCTTCTATTAAGGCGACCTGCTAACATGACTCTCCACCCTTACAGCCATGTCTCATCAACTCTCTAGCTCCCTTACAGTCCTCAGCTGGAACGTCAATGGACTAGGTCACAAAATAAAACGAAGTGTGGTCCTCCAGTTCCTTAGACGCCATTCCCCCGACATAGTCCTGCTGCAGGAGACCCACCTGATCGGCAATACTTGCCAGGCAATGCAGAGGGGGGGGGGGGGTACAAGCTTTTGATTCACGCAGGGTTTATTACTGGGTCCCGGGGCAAATCTCTTGCACTCACCCATTCAAGATGTTGGGCAGACCCTTTAGGCCGCTTTGCAGTAGTGGAGGCCACCTGGGAGGGACGTCCGCTGAATATCGTTTCAATGTACCTTCCACCGACCTTAGTGCGCGACTCTCTTAAAGACCTGGGTACTCAACTGGTGGGCCTACCCCCAGGTACCCTGATAATGGGAGGGGACTTCAACACCACCATGTGCGATGACCTGGATCGCAGGCCCAAGAAAAGCTCACACCGTCAGACCTCTGAACTAGCTGACTTTACACAGGCCTTGGGACTGACGGACATTTGGCGCTTTCACTTTCCAGACACGTCATCCTTCACTCACTACTCTAACGCACACAATAGCATGTCAAGAATTGATTATTTCTTTTGCCCCAACGCTGACGCCGGCCGCTTCATCCGCCCATGACACCTCCCACGCGGTATATCCGACCACTCACCACTGATGGTGGACTTAACATTTAATCGTCAGATAGTGAGGGGACCTATCGTTATCAATCCCTGGCTCCTACGGATCCCCGACATTAGAGAGGCGTTGAGGGAACGTACAGAACTTTACGTCGCAGAAAACGTTGGCTTGGTGGACTCAGCGGTTACACTTTGGGAGGCCTACATAGCAGTGGTGAAAGGTGAAGCACTAGCCCTAAAATCATGTCATCTGCGTAAACAGGCTGAGCTCCTCACGCAGGCTGAAACTGACCTCATTAACCTTGAGGTGTCCCATAGTACTGAACCCACAGACTCTACTGCTGCGCGTCTCCGTACCCAACAATTGATTTATAGAGCACTGGCCCAAGAACGGGCACAGGCATGACTGCTTCACACGCGCCACCGAGTCTACGAATACGGAGACTGTGCAGGCAAGATGCTCGCATGGCTGGAACGACGCGACCAGGCAACGAGATGGATACCATCCATAGCCGGCCCGGACGGGACGGTGGTAGTTGACCCCCAGGACATTGCCGAGGTGTTTGCCGTTCACTTTGAGAAACGTCTACTCATCTGACGACTCCAGACAACTGTTGGTGGAGATGCGTCTCCCTGTCATTTCGGACTCGGATCGGCTTGCTTTGGATGCGGACCTATCCGCTGAGGAGCTCACCTCAGCGCTCTTTGCTGTAAACTCCGGAAAGGCTATGGGCCCAGATGGAGTTCCGGTCGGGATTCTGAAGGGAATGGCCCCTGACATTATCCCCCATCTCCTGAATATGTTTACGGAGAGCTTGGAGTTGGGTGTGCTTCCCCTCGATCAAAGGTTGGCGTCCATTGCTGTCATTCTGAAACCTACCAAACCTCCCACCGCCTGTAGCTCCTATCGGCCGATCTCCCTGATCAGCACAGGGGCCAAGGTTCTGGCTAAACTGCTAGCGTCCCGTCTTCTCTTGGTACTCCCTTCGCTGATACACGACGACCAGTCCGGTTTTCTGCTGGGCCGGAACACGGCGTTGAATCTCCGTAGGGTCCAGAGTGTGCTGAGCCGACGGCCCTCCCTCTCTCAAGACGCGGCTATACTATCCCTCGATGCAGCAATGGCATTCGACTCGATTGAATGGTCCTACCTGTTCGAAGTCCTCCGCCGCTTTGGCTTTGGACCCATCTTTATTGCTTGGGTATGCCTCCTATATACGGACCTCTTTGGTCAGGTCCAGGTTAACAATTTCACGTCCAGAAAATTTCCTCTCCAACGGGGCACCAGACAGGGCTGCCCCCTCTCTCCCCTGTTGTTCGCCCTTACCTTGGAGCCGTTGGCTCACTGGGTTCGCACCAATGCCTCAATTCGAGGCCTGCGTTGGAGTGACGAGACAGTGGATAAAATCTCCCTTTATGCTGACGACATCCTGATTTACGTCTCGTCCCCACAGTCCTCCATTAACAGCCTGTTCCACGTCCTTACTAACTTCGGTAAATACTCCGGGTATGCCATAAACTGGTCCAAATCGGTGCTGTACATGCTACATGGCCCGCCACCTCACCTGCCTTGGGGCTTTTCCATTACGTTGGCCTCTGACGGCTTTACCTACCTAGGTATTTTCATTACTCCGGACTTTACGCAATTTTACTACCGCAATCTGCTGGGCCCACTGCGCAGGCTGCGTAGCGATGTTGCTCACTGGCGATCGCTCCCGCTCTCTCTCCTGGGTAGGGCGGCACTATTCAAAATGCTAGCACTTCCACGCTTTCTATACGTCCTACAGAACTGCCCTTTTCCCATTCCAGACTCATACTTCAGGACGGTGGAGAGTGAGCTCCGGGGGCTGCTCTGGGATGGCGGTGCCGCTAGGATTGCTCTCTGTAAGTTGTTTCAGGGCTGGTATGATGGGGGAATAGCCCTCCCCAACCTCTGCCTCTACTACTGGGCCTCCCAGCTTGTGGTGATCAACCACTGGATACACGGTTCTCCTCTTAACCCGGCCTTCCTTTTGGACAGAGAACAGACGGGACGGGAGGGTTACCTGGGGGCTCTGTATAGTAAACCCGCTAAAACGAGATACATTGGGCCCACGGCTCACACAGTGAAAGTTTGGCACACAGCCAACAAATAGCTGGGATGGGCTGACAAACTGACCAGGACCTCACCTCTGTGGTCTGCTCAGCGACTGGGATCCCTTTGCTTTTGTCAGTTACTATGAACCATACACAACACTCAATGGGGTCGGTCATGGGAAATTCATATTAGGTAAAAAAAGGAGAAATTGCTCCTTTTTTAGGTGTCCCCTCACTCACCAGGGTTGCCCCACGGTGACATGCTTCATCATTGGGGCCATCCCAGTCCTCTACGGGCTGGGGCGTGCTACGACTTGCGGGTTACGTAGGAGCACTTTCAAAGACTATGTGTGATGCATGTGTAATTGTGGAGTGGACTATATGATGTATCTAAAAATACCTGCCCAGTAGGTTTACAATAAACTTTATTCCTGCCTCTAGGTGGTAGTATTAAAAACGGGTTGGAAAAATAGGGCGCCCTAAACGTAATGTGTCAAGGTGTACCTATCAACTCCTATCGTCAACATGTTTCGTGCATACCCCAAGCACTTCTTCGGGACTACGCAGGGACCAGCCCTGTGTTCGCCACTCCTTAGCTCAGTGATGAGTTATTTTCAATAAGATAAGTTAATTTAAATTAAATTGCAGCAAGCTATAATAAGTGCATGCAGTAATACCTACGTATTTAATCCAAACACGTGGTTCCTGTAAGATAAAAGACAACTTGAAAAATCAAGGGGTAGGTTACCCCGAACCTTAACACACATAGACCATGCTGTAGGATCGCTTTGGAAAACGTGATTACATTTCCCGTGGTCCTTGACGGACGTTTTTTCAAGTAAAAAACTTGATTGTTTTCATGCATAAAACGTGACAGTTCTCATGCATCAAAACGTGATAAAACACCTTTCTGTGACACACCCATACATTCATCTATCACACACTCTCATACATATTTTTACATACATGTCATGGGACCTAAATTTGCCCCATGGATTCGGAGGGGTTCAGTATCCCAGTACAATCTAAGAAAGGAGAAACGGGATATCGTAAATGGCAACCACAGGGTCGTTATTGCATAGCAATGGTTATTTGACCCGTTAGATGTAAGGGTTAACACCCTTCGGTAGTCCGATTTTCACTTACTTGCTTCGAGGATACCTCCCTCTTTTAGGCACCTACTTGTGTCCCTCCGGTCCGAATGTTACTCGACCGGGGGCTGAGTTTGTTTTTAAAGAAGGTCCCAGTCGCGGTTACTTCCGCATACGCGCCCACGCTCGATAAAGAGCTGGTGCGTGTGGATCGCCCTGGGCAATCACGGGTGGCGGCCATCTTAGGAGTATGAAGTACTTTTTCATTACTTCAATTGGGACAATAATTATGGTTACGGGAAATTTCGGTGTCAAGAAATTAATTTAGAGCTTATGTTATCTTCTATTTTATATTATCAGACACAATGCCGTATTTTACCAAAAGTATTTATAAATCATATTTTTAGATTGGTGATCCAGATATATTTCTTCAATTGGCCCCTTATATTTTTGGTGTCCTTCTAACTTATTCCCAAGGGTAGGTTATTGGTTATTTTGATTAATTTAGTTGAAGATGGACTAAGTAGCCCTCATGTGACAGCAATTTCTTTGCTAGGTTTACTCAGACTGTTGGTGTTGTACACTCAGGTCTGTAAAGGAAAACAACCACAGTTAGTCTGTAACCAACACCCACAGTTATTGGTTATTGGTTATTTGGATTGATTGGAAATCGGCTGAGTAGCCCTTATGTGACCACATTTTTACTAAGTTTTCTCAGACTGGTGGTGGTGTACATTCAGGTCTATAAAGGAAACACAACCACAGTTAGTCTGTAACAAACACCCACAGTTGTTTAGTTCGGTTATTTCATTACAAGTACAGCTTAATGACTCTGGGGTGGACTCATTCCTATCAGGTGAATTGTCCCCAGGGGATGTCATCGTTCAGACCCACTATGTGAGAACGAAGTTTAAAAACCCAGCGTTGTTCTTTTTCAAGTAGTTTCTTTTCCATTTCTGCATGTGGTTGTTGTATCTCCAGGACCACCCACCGCATATCATTAGGGGTATGTCCTTTTTCCAAGAAATGAGTGGTCATTCTTGTATTGGAATGTTTGCATGGCCCCAATGATGAAGCATGTCACCGTGGGGCAACCCTGGTGAGTGAGGGGACACCTAAAAAAGGAGCAATTTCTCCTTTTTTTACCTAATATGAATTTCCCATGACCGACCCCATTGAGTGTTGTGTATGGTTCATAGTAACTAGCAAGGCTCTTAGGAATCTGGTAACAGAGACCATTTGTTGATTATAGTTTTTGGAGGGTGAGCCTTAGCTATTGTTTTTCCCTCTATCTCCCTCTTTTTAATGTTGATCCCTTTGCTTTTCCCAGGGCTTCGACAGATGGGATGCGATTGGGATCTCGGAGGTCGGGGACCTGGTTCATAAGGGTAGACTGTTGACCTTTACCGACCTACAAGCTAAATACGCCCTGGCATCCACTGAGTTCTTTCGATACCTGCAAATTACACATGCTCTGCGTGACGCATTTCCGGACTTCACTTCTATACCCGCCACCTCCCCTTTGGAAGATAGGCTCCTGTCAGAGCCTCTTCCTGAAAAGGCCATCTCTCTAATTTACCGTAAACTCTGCAACAATCTCCCCGATTCCTTCTTGCCGTTGAGGGCCAAGTGGGAGGAAGACCTGGGCCCCTGGATGACGAGGATTGGAGATCGGCACTGATGTCTCCGAGAGAGTCAGCCATATGTCACAGGTTCCGGCTGATTCAACTAAAAATACTACACAGAGCGTATATATCGGCCCTTACACTAGCTAAGATAGGTCGGCGACCAGACGCCCTATGCCTCCGTGGTTGCGGACTCCCTGGAACCTTCTACCACGTCCTATGGGAATGCCCTGTGATACAGCGGTTCTGGATAGCCGCGCGGTCTAAAATGAGCCATTCCCTGGGCAAGCCCCTACCCACATCGCCTAAGGAATGTATCCTTCACATTTGGGGGCCTAACGACCTCACTGCTCCGGAGTTACAATGGGCGGCATTGGGGTTTCTGCTGTTAAAACGATCCATAGCGATGAGTTGGGGTTCCCCAGACAGACCGCTGGTGGTGGGCTGGGTGGCCGCAGTAGACCAATGCATGATAGCAGAGAAGACCGTGTACAAAATAAGGGGCTGCCCCAAGGTGTGGGACAAGAAATGGGGACACTGGAACACCTATTGGGGTGAATTGTGCGATTCTCCAACGGCGGAACTGGCTATGTCCAGAGGGGGGTCTTGAGATGTTGTGTATGGGGTGAGGGGTTTGCGACTTGTCCCTACCGGGACCTTTCAATATCTATTTCCTACACAGGGATTCTTTCTCTCATTGTGTGGTTTGTCGATGGGCCTGGAACGAAGCGCCACGGCCGGTTAGTGCTGGACCTTTAAGCTGATCTGATGATTTCCTGACAAGCTCTGCTAGTTCTTTCTTTTTTAGTTTTTGTGTTGATTCTGTTTCCAACATAATTAGTGGTGTGATTGCTTTATCTGTGTCCAACGTGGTTTCCGACATCTACCCTATATTGCTTTGCTAAATTGTGACGCCGTCCGACCTCAGGGTTGTGGACCGAAAGGCTGTGTACTTTATCTTCACCTGACTTTTATTCTTCACTTCTGTCTGCTTGTTCACAGATGTGATTGTATTACATATATTTGCACGAAACTGCCACAATAAAAACAGTTTAAAAAAAAAAACCATAACATTAAAAAAAATTAATATACCTTTAAAAATAGTCATTTATTTTGAATACATATATATATATATATATTCACTGAAAAAACCATAGGTTAGAGACCATATATAGTTAGCTGGACCTTTTATTGACATAAAACCAATGAAATTCCATATATAGTTAGTTGCACTAACTATATATCGCGCACCCGCAATCCACTGCTGATGATGTCACATATTACATCATTCATGACATGGTCAGTGACATCACTGATGACATCACTGATGACATCTCAAATGACATCACTGATGACATCACTGATGACATCTCAAATGACATCACTGATGACATCTTCTAGTGTCTGTGTGTTTTTGTAAAGTTTAAATATGTTTTACATATTGAAGAATGAGTGGATGTATGGAAGACTGAGTGTGTGTGTGGCTGGCTGGGAGGTGTGTGACTCTGTGCATATCAATGTGTACTTGTATCAGTGATTGTATAAGAGAGTAAGTATGTGTTAGTATATGTGTGAAAAGTATGGTGTTCTGTGTTTAACTGTATAGATGAGGAAATCGAAGTGTGATTGATTCTTCACAGGACTGACTAGGTGTATGAGTGCATATGATAGTGTTGTAATAATGAGTAACTGTATGTATGAGTGATTGTATGGGTGAATGAGTGAATGTGTGTGTAGACGTAGGAATCAGTGAGTGCGTATGTAGTAACTGGTATTGGTGTGTCATGATGTCATCAGTGATGTCATTTGAGATGTCATCAGTGATGTCATTTGAGATGTCATCAGTGATGTCATCAGTGATGTCACTGAAGTATGGTGTTCTGTGTTTAACTGTATAGATGAGGAAATGGAAGTGTGATTGATTCTTTACAGGACTGACTAGGTGTGTGAGTAACTCCATGGATGAGTGGCAGTGTGTGAGTGTCTGCATAGGTGTATGAGTGCATATGATAGTGTTGTAATAATGAGTGACTGTATGTATGAGTGATTGTATGGGTGAATGAGTGAATGTGTGTGTAGACGTAGGAATCAGTGAGTGCGTATGTAGTAACTGGTATTGGTGTGTCATGATGTCATCAGTGATGTCATTTGAGATGTCATCAGTGATGTCATCAGTGATGTCATTTGAGATGTCATCAGTGATGTCATCAGTGATGTCACTGACCATGTCATGAATGATGTAATATGTGACATCATCAGCAGTGGATTGCGGGTGCGCGATATATAGTTAGTGCAACTAACTATATATGGAATTTCATTGGTTTTATGTCAATAAAATGTCCAGCTAACTATATATGGTCTCTAACCTATGGTTTTTTCAGTGAATTTTCAAGGTTTTGTAAATGCAAATTCCTAACTATATATGGTCTATAACCTATGGTTTTTTCAGTGAATTTCATTGGTTTTTTAAAAGCTAATATCTATAGCTGTAAAATATATTCTTTATTACGTGACGTATCACGTAGCCACGTGAGACGCCTCATGACGCGTCGCATAACCGTGACGTATCGGCTCTGCAGCGCAAACAAAACCCGTAACGTAAGCGTGCCGGAGCACGCTTACAGATATATATATTTTTTTTAACCTTAATTAGACAAAATCCACACGTGCACATATCTTGAGGCCTTGCAAAGGCACATCAAACAAACAGTCCCTACAATTTTGCAAAGTTTGCTGGAAATCTATTCCCTTAATTTTTTTTAACTGTTTCTCTTGGTTTTCCCCTTGTTACGCTTACCAGGACGCTACCCGGTACGCGAACCGGACGCTCCAAAAACACAAGATGGCGGACTTTAATATCCCCCTCATCAATCCTAGGGGGTCAGGAGGGGTTTACCTTGCCCCCTTTCCTTCATTTCCCCCTTCTTTTTTCACCACATCTTGTCTCTCGAACATACCGAGAGACAAGATGGCGGCCGCTCCGGACTGTTTACAATGTTGACAGCTACGCTGCCGGTTAGCTGCCAGGTTAGCTGCCCGGTGAGCTGCCCGGTGAGCTGCCCAGTTCGCGTACCGGGACGCGCCTCTACGGCGTAAAATCGCAAAAAAATTTTTTTGTTTTTTTTTTGCCCCGCGGGGCACTTTAATATCCCCCTCATCAATCCTAGGGGGTCAGGAGTGGTCTACCTTGCCCCCTTTCCTTCATTTCCCCCTTCATTTTTCACCACATCTTGTCTCTCGATCGTACCGAGAGACAAGATGGCGGCCGCTCCGGACTGTTTAGAATGTTGACAGACACCGGAGAGCCAATCAGCTTCGCTTCGCGAAGTTCCGTTACGCGTCAGGTACGCGAACCGGGGCGCTAACCGGAGCGCTGTCACAGATATATATATTTTTTTAAACGTTAATTTCTCAAAATCCACTGGAGCACATATATTGAGACATAGCAAAGGCACGTCGGGCAAACCATATCTACAATTTTGCCATTTCATGTAAATCTATTCAGCCGTTCGAGCTAAAAGTGAGTCCAACCGCCCTATGGAAAAATGAATGGGAAAAACGCGTTTTGGGACCCCCCTTTTTTCTCGGCCCCCCCTTGACGAAACCCCCCCAAATTTTCTGGGGCTGCTCAGAAACGAACTGTGCCATTTTCCTGAAAATTTCAGCCAATTCCGTCCACAAACGCCAAAGTTATTAGACATAGAATTTTCAGAAATCCCATAGAGAAAAAATCCTAACTATATATACCCACTGGCTATCGCCAGTAGGTAATATACATATATAAACATATATAATCTGCATATCTATATAAATATAAATGCATGCATACATATACATATATGCATACATATGCATGTTATTTACATGAAAGTTTTAAAAACACTAATAAAAGCAAAGCTAAAAAGCCACCTCATTACAAACAGAATGGCTTTAACTTAAACGAGGGCGAGATCTATTGCATTTTCAATGCTTGTTTACTTTGGTTCTATCAAGAAGGCATTCAGATGTGTCACACATTTGCCATAAATTCTGAATGTTAGCACTCTAGTTGCTCATTAGATCACTGTAGTAAAGCTAGTGCTCACCAGGGAAGTCTGCTGCTAATCATGGTTTGCAGCCATTTTCCTGCATTTTTTATCCCGCAGACTTTCAGTCCGCATACCATTATCCCGCAAGGTCATTGACCTCGCATACCATTATCCCGCATTTTTTCAAAACGCATGTGCATTTATCGTACATGCCTTTACAAAGAATTACGTTTTAAAGGCATGTATGGTAAATGCATTTGCGTTGTCAAAACCACGATGACGAGAGAGGTAAGTGGGTTTGTGTTAATTTTTTCGTGGGTTAGTGATTGTGTAGTGTAGTGTAGTGTTGTGTAGTGTAGTGTTGTGTTAGTGTAGTGTAGAGTTGTGGTGGTTGTTTAGTGTAGGGTCATGCTGGGGGTAGTGTTTTAGGGTTTAGGGTTGTGTTGTAGTGTTTGCGTAGTGTAGGGTCATGCTGGGGGTAGTGTTTTAGGGTTTAGGGTAGTGTTGTAGTGTTTGCGTAGTGTAGGGTCATGCTGGGGGTAGTGTTTTAGGGTTTAGGGTTGTGTTGTAGTGTTTGCGTAGTGTAGGGTCATGCTGGGGCTAGTGTTTTAGGGTTTAGGGTAGTGTTGTAGTGTTTGCGTAGTGTAGGGTCATGCTGGGCGTAGTGTTTTAGGGTTTAGGATAGTGTTGTAGTGTTTGCGTAGTGTAGGGTCATGCTGGGGGTAGTGTTTTAGGGTTTTGGGTAGTGTTGTAGTGTTTGCGTAGTGTAGGGTCATGCTGGGGTGTAGTATTTTAGGGTTTAGGGTAGTGTTGTAGTGTTTGCGTAGTGTAGGGTCATGCTGGGGGTAGTGTTTTAGGGTTTTGGGTAGTGTTGTAGTGTTTGCGTAGTGTAGGGTCATGCTGGGGTGTAGTGTTTTAGGGTTTTGGGTAGTGTTGTAGTGTTTGCGTAGTGTAGGGTCATGCTGGGGTGTAGTGTTTTAGGGTTTTGGGTAGTGTTGTAGTGTTTGCGTAGTGTAGGGTCATGCTGGGGGTAGTGTTTTAGGGTTTTGGGTAGTGTTGTAGTGTTTGCGTAGTGTAGGGTCATGCTGGGGGGTAGTGTTTTAAGGTTTTGGGTAGTGTTGTAGTGTTTGCGTAGTGTAGGGTCATGCTGGGGGTAGTGTTTTAGGGTTTTGGGTAGTGTTGTAGTGTTTGCGTAGTGTAGGGTCATGCTGGGGGTAGTGTTTTAGGGTTTAGGGTAGTGTTGTAGTGTTTGCGTAGTGTAGGGTCATGCTGGGGGTAGTGTTTTAGGGTTTAGGGTAGTGTTGTAGTGTTTGCGTAGTGTAGGGTCATGCTGGGGGTAGTGTTTTAGGGTTTAGGGTAGTGTTGTAGTGTTTGCGTAGTGTAGGGTCATGCTGGGGGTAGTGTTTTAGGGTTTAGGGTAGTGTTGTAGTGTTTGCGTAGTGTAGGGTCATGCTGGGGGTAGTGTTTTAGGGTTTAGGGCAGTGTTGTAGTGTTTGCGTAGTGTAGGGTCATGCTGGGGTGTAGTGTTTTAGGGTTTTGGGTAGTGTTGTAGTGTTTGCGTAGTGTAGGGTCATGCTGGGGGTAGTGTTTTAGGGTTTAGGGTAGTGTTGTAGTGTTTGCGTAGTGTAGGGTCATGCTGGGGTGTAGTGTTTTAGGGTTTTAGGTAGTGTTGTAGTGTTTGCGTAGTTTAGGGTCATGCTGGGGGTAGTGTGTTAGGGTTTAGGGTAGTGTTGTAGTGTTTGCGTAGTGTAGGGTCATGCTGGGGGTAGTGTTTTAGGGTTTAGGGTTGTGTTGTAGTGTTTGCGTAGTGTAGGGTCATGCTGGGGGTAGTGTTTTAGGGTTTAGGGTTGTGTTGTAGTGTTTGTGTAGTGTAGGGTCATGCTGGGGGTAGTGTTTTAGGGTTTAGGGTAGTGTTGTAGTGTTTGTGTAGTGTAGGGTCATGCTGGGGGTAGTGTTTTAGGGTTTAGGGTAGTGTTGTACTGTTTGTGTAGTGTAGGGTCATGCTGGGGGTAGTGTTTTAGGGTTTAGGGTAGTTTAGTTGTTTAGTGTATGCTAAAGGCATATTCGTTCTAAAAGTTTTCGTTATTTTAATTTGCGGCCTAATAGTACATGCGGGATTTTTTTTGCGGACGGATGGTATGCGGGATTTCGTCATATATTCGCTAATCATACTTTCTATGGCAAAATGAACCCCCTCATTTTGTTCCTTTTTAAATTAAATGTTTTAAGAGTTACCACTTTATTCCAATCAAGATGGCTTCAGGTGTGCCATACCTTTGTAATAAGTAGGACTGTTAGCACTCTAGTTGTTCTTTAGAACACTCTGGGACATTCTGTCATTGGGCTATAGTTGGGCTACATCTGGCTGATATTTGGGCTACATTTGTTTTTTTTTGTCTCTGGTGGCCATCTTTGGGCTACATTGGGCTACAGTGGGCTACATTGGGCTACATTTGGGCTCCAACATATATATAGCCCAATGTAGCCCAATATATATTTTTCAAAGTTAATTTTCGTAAAAACCACTGGAGCCTATATCTTGAGACATAGCAAAGGCACATCGGGCTACCAGTCCCTACAATTTTGCCAAGTTTGGTGTAAATCCATTCAGCCGTTCAGGCTAAAAGTGAGGCCAACCGCCCTATGGAAAATTGCATGCGAAAAACACGTTTTGGGACCCCCCTTTTTTCTCGGCCCCCCTTGACGAAACCCCCCCATATTTTCAGGGGCTGCTCAGAAACAAAATGTTCCATTTTCCTGAAAATTTCAGCCAATTCTGTCCTCAAACGCCAAAGTTATTCGACATAGAATTTTCAAAAATCCCATAGGAAAAAAATCCTAACTATATATACCTACTGGCTATCGCCAGTAGGTAATATATATATATATGTATATATATACATATTATTAACAAAACATATACAATATTTTTACCGTAGGATAGCAAGAGGTTTAAATGTACTGTAACGACTCCATTGAGTGCAACAGAAGGGAAAGTGTTGGATAGCGTGGGGGTAAAAATTACTATTCCCACTCCAGAGAGTGCAACAGTAGGGAAAGCGTTGGATAGCGTAGGGGTAATAATTACTATTCCCACTCCAGAGAGTGCAACAGTAGAGAAAACGTTGGATAGCGTAGGGGTAATAATTACTATTCCCACTCCAGCAAGTGCAACAGTAGGGAAAGCGTTGGATAGCGTAGGGGTAAAATTTACTATTCCCACTCCAGAGAGTGCAACAGTATGGAAAACGTTGGATAGCGTAGGGGTAAAAATTACTATTCCCACTCCAAAGAGTGCAACAGTAGGTAAAGTGTTGGATAGCGTATGGGTTAAAATTACTATTCCAACTCCAGAGAGTGCAACAGTAGGGAAAGCGTTGGATAGCGTAGGGGTAATAATTACTATTCCCACTCCAGAGAGTGCAACAGTAGGGAAAACGTTGGATAGCGTAGGGGTTAAAATTACTATTCCCACTCCAGAGAGTGCAACAGTAGGGAAAGAGTTGGATAGCGTAGGGGTAAAAATTACTATTCCCACTCCAGAGAGTGCAACAGTAGGGAAAACGTTGGATAGCGTAGAGGTAAAAATAACTATTCCCACTCCAGAGAGTGCAACAGTAGGGAAAACGTTGGATAGCGTAGAGGTTAAAATTACTATTCCCACTCCAGGGAGTGCAACAGTAGGGAAAGAGTTGGATAGTGTAGGGGTAATAATTACTATTCCCACTCCAGCAAGTGCAACAGTAGAGAAAGCGTTGGATAGCGTAGGGGTAAAATTTACTATTCCCACTCCAGAGAGTGCAACAGTATGGAAAACGTTGGATAGCGTAGGGGTAAAAATTACTATTCCCACTCCAAAGAGTGCAACAGTAGGAAAAGCGTTGGATAGCGTAGGGGTTAAAATTACTATTCCAACTCCAGAGAGTGCAACAGTAGGGAAAGAGTTGGATAGCGTAGGGGTAAAAATTACTATACCCACTCCAGAGAGTGCAACAGTAGGGAAAGCGTTGGATAGCGTAGGGGTTAAAGTTACTATTCCCACTCCAGAGAGTGCAACAGTAGTGAAAGAGTTGGATAGCGTAGGGGTAAAAATTACTATTCCCACTCCAGCGAGTGCATCAGTAGGGAAAGCGTTGGATAGTGTTGGGGTAAAAATTACTATTCCAACTCCAGAGAGTGCAACAGTAGGGAAAGCGTTGGATAGCGTAGGGGTAAAAATTACTATACCCACTCCAGAGAGTGCAACAGTAGGGAAAGCGTTGGATAGCTTAGGGGTTAAAATTACTATTCCAACTCCAGAGAGTGCAACAGTAGGGAAAGCGTTGGATAGCGTAGGGGTTAAAATTACTATTCCAACTCCAGAGAGTGCAATAGTAGGGAAAGTAAATACTTCATATATAAATATAATTAACATAAATAGTAATACCAATTACAAATTAATTAAAATATTTAACAATTGTGTAAAATATATTAAATAACTATTTATAAATACAAATTAAAATGATTTAATTATAAAAATTACCTACTAATACTAATTAATTACCTATTAACAATAAATTAATTTACAATTTAAAAATTAATCTATTAATTTTAATTACCAATTATATTTTAATTAATTACCAATTAATAATTAATTAACAATTATTTCTAAATAAATATCAATAAATAAATTAACAAATTTAATTAATTATAATTAAATTACTTCCCACCCTTTTCCCCTATAAACCCACAACCCGCTACAGAAAATAAATTACTAAAATTAAAATATTTATCAATTAATCAATTATAATTAATTACCAATTATATTTTAATTATTTACCAATTAATAATTAACAACTAATTCTAAATAAATATCAATAAATAAATTAACATATTTCATTAATTATAATTAAATTACTTCCCACCCTATTCCCCTAAAAACCCACAACCCGCTACAGAAAATAAATTACTAAAATTAAAGTATTTATCAATTAATAAATTATAATTAATTACCAATTATATTTTGATTAATTACTAATTAATAATTAATTAACAATTAATTCTAAATAAATATCAATAAATAAATTAACATATTTAATGAATTATAATTAAATTAGCGTAGGGGTAATAATTACTATTCCCACTCCAGCAAGTGCAACAGTAGGGAAAGCGTTGGATAGCGTAGGGGTAAAATTTACTATTCCCACTCCAAAGAGTGCAACAGTAGGAAAAGCATTGGATAGCGTAGGGGTTAAAATTACTATTCCAACTCCAGAGAGTGCAACAGTAGGGTAAGCGTTGGATAGCGTAGGGGTAATAATTACTATTCCCACTCCAGAGAGTGCAACAGTAGGGAAAACGTTGGATAGCGTAGGGGTTAAAATTACTATTCCCACTCCAGAGAGTGCAACAGTAGGGAAAGAGTTGGATAGCGTAGGGGTAAAAATTACTATTCCCACTCCAGAGAGTGCAACAGTAGGGAAAACGTTGGATAGCGTAGGGGTTAAAATTACTATTCCCACTCCAGAGAGTGCAACAGTAGGGAAAGAGTTGGATAGCGTAGGGGTAAAAATTACTATTCCCACTCCAGAGAGTGCAACAGTAGGGAAAACGTTGGATAGCGTAGGGGTAATAATTACTATTCCCACTCCAGCAAGTGCAACAGTAGAGAAAGCGTTGGATAGCGTAGGGGTAAAATTTACTATTCCCACTCCAGAGAGTGCAACAGTATGGAAAACGTTGGATAGCGTAGGGGTAAAAATGACTATTCCCACTCCAAAGAGTGCAACAGTAGGAAAAGCGTTGGATAGCGTAGGGGTTAAAATTACTATTCCAACTCCAGAGAGTGCAACAGTAGGGAAAGAGTTGTATAGCGTAGGGGTAAAAATTACTATACCCACTCCAGAGAGTGCAACAGTAGGGAAAGCGTTGGATGGCGTAGGGGTTAAAGTTACTATTCCCACTCCAGAGAGTGCAACAGTAGTGAAAGAGTTGGATAGCGTAGGGGTAAAAATTACTATTCCCACTCCAGCGAGTGCAACAGTAGGGAAAGCGTTGGATAGCGTAGGGGTAAAAATTACTATACCCACTCCAGAGAGTGCAACAGTAGGGAAAGCGTTGGATAGCGTAGGGGTTAAAATTACTATTCCAACTCCAGAGAGTGCAACAGTAGGGAAAGCGTTGGATAGCGTAGGGGTTAAAATTACTATTCCAACTCCAGAGAGTTCAATAGTCGGGAAAGAGTTGGATAGCGTAGGGATTAAAATTACTATTCCAACTCCAGAGAGTTCAATAGTAGGGAAAGAGTTGGATAGCGTAGGGGTTAAAATTACTATTCCAACTTCAGAGAGTGCAATAGTAGGGAAAGTAAATACTTCATATATAAATATAATTAACATAAATAGTAATACCAATTACAAATTAATTAAAATATTTAACAATTGTGTAAAATATATTAAATAATTATTTATAAATACAAATTAAAATTATTTAATTATAAAAATTACCTACTAATACTAATTAATTACCTATTAACAATAAATTAATTTACAATTTAAAAATTAATCTATTAATTTTAATGACCAATTATATTTTAATTAATTACCAATTAATAATTAATTAACAAGTATTTCTAAATAAATATCAATAAATAAATTAACAAATTTAATGAATTATAATTAAATTACTTCCCACCCTATTCCCCTATAAACCCACAACCCGCTACAGAAAATAAATTACTAAAATTAAAATATTTATCAATTAATCAATTATAATTAATTACCAATTATATTTTAATTATTTACCAATTAATAATTAACAATTAATTCTAAATAAATATCAATAAATAAATTAACATATTTCATTAATTATAATTAAATTACTTCCCACCCTATTCCCCTATAAACCCACAACCCGCTACAGAAAATAAATTACTAAAATTAAAGTATTTATCAATTAATAAATTATAATTAATTACCAATTATATTTTGATTAATTACCAATTAATAATTAATTAACAATTAATTCTAAATAAATATCAATAAATAAATTAACATATTTAATGAATTATAATTAAATTAGCGTAGGGGTAATAATTACTATTCCCACTCCAGCAAGTGCAACAGTAGGGAAAGCGTTGGATAGCGTAGGGGTAAAATTTACTATTCCCACTCCAAAGAGTGCAACAGTAGGAAAAGCGTTGGATAGCGTAGGGGTTAAAATTACTATTCCAACTCCAGAGAGTGCAACAGTAGGGTAAGCGTTGGATAGCGTAGGGGTAATAATTACTATTCCCACTCCAGAGAGTGCAACAGTAGGGAAAACGTTGGATAGCGTAGGGGTTAAAATTACTATTCCCACTCCAGAGAGTGCAACAGTAGGGAAAGAGTTGGATAGCGTAGGGGTAAAAATTACTATTCCCACTCCAGAGAGTGCAACAGTAGGGAAAACGTTGGATAGCGTAGGGGTTAAAATTACTATTCCCACTCCAGAGAGTGCAACAGTAGGGAAAGAGTTGGATAGCGTAGGGGTAAAAATTACTATTCCCACTCCAGAGAGTGCAACAGTAGGGAAAACGTTGGATAGCGTAGGGGTAATAATTACTATTCCCACTCCAGCAAGTGCAACAGTAGAGAAAGCGTTGGATAGCGTAGGGGTAAAATTTACTACTCCCACTCCAGAGAGTGCAACAGTATGGAAAACGTTGGATAGCGTAGGGGTAAAAATGACTATTCCCACTCCAAAGAGTGCAACAGTAGGAAAAGCGTTGGATAGCGTAGGGGTTAAAATTACTATTCCAACTCCAGAGAGTGCAACAGTAGGGAAAGAGTTGGATAGCGTAGGGGTAAAAATTACTATACCCACTCCAGAGAGTGCAACAGTAGGGAAAGCGTTGGATAGCGTAGGGGTTAAAGTTACTATTCCCACTCCAGAGAGTGCAACAGTAGTGAAAGAGTTGGATAGCGTAGGGGTAAAAATTACTATTCCCACTCCAGCGAGTGCAACAGTAGGGAAAGCGTTGGATAGCGTAGGGGTAAAAATTACTATACCCACTCCAGAGAGTGCAACAGTAGGGAAAGCGTTGGATAGCGTAGGGGTTAAAATTACTATTCCAACTCCAGAGAGTGCAACAGTAGGGAAAGCGTTGGATAGCGTAGGGGTTAAAATTACTATTCCAACTCCAGAGAGTTCAATA
The DNA here is from genome assembly GCF_964261635.1 of Lissotriton helveticus. Taxonomy (NCBI): domain Eukaryota; kingdom Metazoa; phylum Chordata; class Amphibia; order Caudata; family Salamandridae; genus Lissotriton; species Lissotriton helveticus. The sequence goes on along the minus strand of NC_136059.1, from coordinate 1,443,132,278 downwards.
GTCGGGAAAGAGTTGGATAGCGTAGGGATTAAAATTACTATTCCAACTCCAGAGAGTTCAATAGTAGGGAAAGAGTTGGATAGCGTAGGGGTTAAAATTACTATTCCAACTTCAGAGAGTGCAATAGTAGGGAAAGTAAATACTTCATATATAAATATAATTAACATAAATAGTAATACCAATTACAAATTAATTAAAATATTTAACAATTGTGTAAAATATATTAAATAATTATTTATAAATACAAATTAAAATTATTTAATTATAAAAATTACCTACTAATACTAATTAATTACCTATTAACAATAAATTAATTTACAATTTAAAAATTAATCTATTAATTTTAATTACCAATTATATTTTAATTAATTACCAATTAATAATTAATTAACAATTATTTCTAAATAAATATCAATAAATAAATTAACAAATTTAATTAATTATAATTAAATTACTTCCCACCCTTTTCCCCTATAAACCCACAACCGCTACAGAAAATAAATTACTAAAATTAAAATATTGATCAATTAATCAATTATAATTAATTACCAATTATATTTTAATTATTTACTAATTAATAATTAACAATTAATTCTAAATAAATATCAATAAATAAATTAACATATTTCATTAATTATAATTAAATTACTTCCCACCCTATTCCCCTATAAACCCACAACCCGCTACAGAAAATAAATTACTAAAATTAAAGTATTTATCAATTAATAAATTATAATTAATTACCAATTATATTTTGATTAATTACCAATTAATAATTAATTAACAATTAATTCTAAATAAATATCAATAAATAAATTAACATATTTAATGAATTATAATTAAATTACTTCCCACCCTATTCCCCTATAAACCCACAACCCGCTACAGAAAATAAATTACTAAAATTAAAGTATTGATCAATTAATCAATTATAATTAATTACCAATTATATTTTGATTAATTACCAATTAATAATTAATTAACAATTAATTCTAAATAAATATCAATAAATAAATTAACATGTTTAATTAATTATAATTAAATTACTTCCCACCCTATTCCCCTATAAACCCACAACCCGCTACAGAAAATAAATTACTAAAATTAAAGTATTTATCAATTAATCATTTATAATTAATTACCAATTATATTTTAATTAATTACCAATTAATAATTAATTAACAATTAATTCTAAATAAATATCAATAAATAAATTAACATGTTTAATTAATTATAATTAAATTACTTCCCACCCTATTCCCCTATAAACCCACAACCCGCTACAGAATTATATTACACAAACAATTAAAAATAATATTAACTTACCTTAAATTCAATATTTTTGTTGTCTATATTATGTCTAGTCGATATTATGTCCATTCTATATTTTTGATTCGATATTATGTTCATTCTATTCGATATTAACTTTTTTCTAGTCGATATTTTTGCTGTCTATATTATGTCTAGTCGATATTATGTCCATACTATATTTTTAACTCGATATTGTGTCTAGTCGATATTATGAACTCGATATTTTGACTCTATACCATTGTGTATTTGTGTTTATATCTCTGGGTAGGAGATATACCAATGTGTTAGTGAGTTTTGGGTAATAAATAGACCTATTTTTACATATACGCTGCGTGGTTCTTTTTTGTTTAACCAACACTACATGATTAGAACTGGTACAACAAGCTGCTTAACACTCCTTCAGGATGAGCCTGAAGGTTGCTCTCCACGTCTATCATTTTGAGAGCTTTCGAAAGTTTATCAAAGACCACTAAAATCACCATAAATGTTGCCTGGATTAGTGCAAGGTGCTTCACTTAAATAAGTGTGCACCATATACTAACCCAGCCTCCTACACAGACCTTCGATATGCTGGCTTTATTTGTTTTAGTCTGATCAACTTCAGTTCTTCCCTCCCAAGAAGCAAAGCCTATTTACTGTATTCTTCCACAGTGCTCACTTTCTGTAAACAGGCCCTTAAATCTTGTTCTTATCTTGTCACATTTGCTATGCATTCAAAGGTGGAGGTTGAACGACTGGCTCTGTTTTCAGAGGAAGCTTGGTGGTTCCTTTCTCTGACTTTAAAGTGATAGGATTTATGTGAAAATCTTGCTATGAAAGGAAAGGCTTTTTTCTAGCATACAAGAAAATGTAAATGTCTGTAAATTAACTTTGCAGGTATTGCAGAAATATAACAGAATTAGGAAAGCACAAATGAAGCATTTTTGTAATTTTGAAGTGTGGTCGAAATAAGTATTTTAATACAATCAAAACAAATCATTACACATGGTATTGACATTTTGACACATTAGTGTTTGTGTGCTGTATGCTTTATGGTTTAATCAGTTAAAATGTATGTCTGTTCAAATGTAAAGATCATTTTAATTGAAAATGTGTTTGTTGTTTGAAATGGCAGGGCACTAACACACCATGCATAGTTCCATTCATGGCGCTTCACTCTACTCTGCACTACTCCACTCTACGCCACTTCACTCTATGCCTCTCTGCTCTGCAACAGTGCACTCTATGCCACTGAATTCTATGCTATTGCACTCTATGCCAATTTACTCTGCGCCAATGCACTCTACTCTGTACCGCTTCACTCTGTCACTGCACTCTACTCCAATCCACTCTACTCTGCACTCTAAGCCATTACACTCTTCTCTACACCACTGCACTTTACCCTGCACAATTCCAATCTATGCCACTTCACTCTGCTATGAAACAATCTACTTTTTGTCACTGCGCTCTTCTCCACTCTACTGTATTCTGTGCCACTCCTCTTTACAACACTCAACGCCACTGCAATCTGCTTATCTCCACTCTACATTACAACACTACAATCTATGCTGCGTCACTCTACTCTATGGCACTGCACTCTACGCCACTCTACTCTAAACAATTACACTCTATGTCACTTCACTTTATGCCATTCTACTCAGCACCACTGCACTCTAAACCACTATACTCTACAACACTCTAGCCCACTGTTCTCTGCTCTACACCATTGCACTCTATGCCACTCTTTTCTACTCTGCCCCACTGTACTCTACACAAATATACTCTATGCCACTCTACTCTACACCACTGCTCTCTACAACACTCTAGTCTACAACACTGCACTCTCCGCCACTCTACTTTTCACCAGTGCACTCTATGCCACTGCGCTCTAAGCAACTGCAGTCTACTCTGCACCCCTCTACTTCACACCACTCTACTGCATTCTACACCACCCTACTCTGTATCACTCCACTCTACACCACTGCACTCTGCAGCAGTCCACTCTATGCCACTCCTCCCTGTTCTACTCTGATCCACTCTACTCTATGCCACTCTACCTTACACCACCACACCCTATGACAGTGCATTACTCTACCTCACTGCACTTTATACCATTCTACCCTAAACACTTCGCCACTGCACTCTACCCCACTGCACTCTATTCCACACCACTTAACTCCACACCACTGAACTCTCCGCCACTGCACTCCAGGCCACTCTACTCTACTCCTTACCACTCTAATCTAAGCCACTGCATTCTACGAAGCTGCATTGTACGCAGCTGTATTCTATGCTGCTGCATTCTATGCCACTGCACTCTATGCCACTCTACTGTGCACTAATCCACTCTATACCAAAACACTCTAAGTCAGTCCACTGTATGCCACTCCCCTACACCACACTCCATGCTACTCCACTCTACACCACACCACTCAGTGCCACACTATGTCACTCTACCCCACCCCATTCCACACAATGCCACTCTACTCTACGCCACTCCAAGCCACTCCACTCCACTTCACACCCATTTACACTATGTCCCTCACCTCTACTCTACTCTGGTCGCTAGGACGCCTTCCGGCACCATTTTCTAACGTGAGCGGTCATGGTCAGAGGGCTGCTTCTCAAGTAGATTTTCTATTCAAGAAGCAGTAAAATCAACTCAAAATAGTTGCTTAATTAATACTAGTGCTTTCTTCTTTGTTTACAATGCCTCCTTTCTTTCCTGGCCAAGTGGCCATTTTTAGGTGACTATTGTGTGTGGGTTTGTCATAGACCACAGTTTTGTCTTTGTTCTAGGCCTACTCTGTTGTCCATGCCATGTGGCAGGAACCCATTTAGTGTACTCATTGTGCTTTTTCCACAGGCCTCCTTCTGTTCTCTTTTGTCCATGCCTTCTTGCAAGTTCTTGCAAGTTGTTGTAAACATGTGGCCGGCAGACATTATGTGTAGTCCGTGTGCTTTTGCCACAGGCTTGCATGTGTACTTTGTTGTCCATACCTTCCCCTTGGCGGTGTGATGGCAGGGTGGCCATTTTGTCTAGCCAGTGAGCTTTGCTTTTGCAATAGGCTTGCATGTGTTGTCCATGTCTTTTTGCTTGTTGTTCTGAACATGTGTCCAGCGTTAATTTTGTGTCGCTAGTGTGTAAATCCCTTTCTTCCACTTTTCAAAGCCATTTTCCAGGGACATTGATAGAAGAGGCAAATGTTTTTTTCTCTGATAATAGTTTCATGTCCTTGGCGTAGATTGTATTACAGTGTTTTTAAGCATGGTTTCCATTTTCCCCTTCACCACCTTGCTTACCACAGTATTTCTCATATTCCCTAGGCAGACACCAGCAATGTTTTTCTATTATTTGATTTTCCTATGCACCCCCTGCCTAACATAGGTGTCACATACGCGCACACCAGCAGTAATTTTTTAAAGGATTATTCCATCTTTCCCCTCATCTTCTGTCTCGCATATGTGTCTTGTAGGCTATAGGTGAATGCCAGCAATAATATTTTAAGAATTATTACTTTCTTACTGCCCACCTTGCCTGCTATAGAGTGTCTTATAGGTCATAGGCACACACCAGTAATCATTTTCTGAATAATTATTCCTTTTTCCCCTGTACCCCTTACCGCCACGACATCTCATAGGCCTTAGAGGCACCTAAGGTAACCTTTTCAATCTGAATGTTATTGAAATATTGTGCTTATGCATGTTTTGGAATGGATACACGGTTGTTAATTATTTATGATGACCTCCCTTAATGATATTGTCTGTAGATTCAAACTGCAAATGCCATGTTTCACTGAATTTGCTGTCTTATTTGTTTGCTTTTAGTTGCACAGGAGACATTATCACACACTGTACTGCCAGACAGAAGGCCAGCAGGGAAACCACCTGAGTCATCCTCTGCCTCCGTTTTTTGCATCTAAGTGGCAGCTACCAGAGCTAAGAAAAAACCTGAAAATGGCCCCAAAGGAGGGTGTTTCTGACAAGAAATTCACCAGGAGGAGAAGGAGAAGGAGATTGCCACCACTGGTATGCCACCCTCCACCTTTTTCAAGAATCGTGGTGTATCTGCCGCGCCCTCCTCTGAGTAGCAAAAGGCTGGGAGCAGCATCAATGGCACTACCCCAACCTAAGGCTAAGCTCATGTGTCTCAGCGCTGCAGCTACTACAGTCATGGTGATAAGTAGTGTAGGAAAGTAGGATCTGCTTCTTATGGTTACCCCCACTTTTTGCTTGATGTTGCACTGTTTTGACTAGTCCGACTGGGATCCTGCTAATCAGGACCCCAGTTTATCTGCTTTTTCCTTTAAGTTATTATGCATGTACATGTACTTTGTTACCCTCCAGATTGGATGCTGGGGTACCCTTATCAGTCCCTGGTAAATGGTACACATGTACACAGGGCATAGGTACCCCAGAGGCCTCCCATGGGCTGAAGCTTGTATTATGCCACCTGTGAGAGGCCATCTAAAATGGAACTACAGGTCTGCTGCTGCAACCTATGGAAGCTGGTGCTTGCACCACTTACATTAGCTATAGGTTCACTATACCTATAGGTCACTACACTTAAAACGTATAAGTCACCCCTATAGCAGGCCTTATCAATCCTGAGGGCAGGGTGCTGGGTTTTACGTGAGAGGGTGCCCCTGCATGAGCAGAGCCCCTCTGCAGCCTTCGGAGACCATTCTCCCAGGTTGTCTGTGACTCAGCCGGAAATATAGGTAGAGGTGCATTGTAACTAAGGCCACAAGACATGATATACGTTACAAAAAAATACTGGCCACTTTCATTTGTTTCAGAAGTAGATGTTTCACTTCACAAGACTTGGATCGTCAAACAAACAAGAGACCTGAAAGAATAATGGCTGGTAGCTAGAGGCCCGAGCAGAAGTGCTGGCGTACAGCATTCAACCTCCAGAGAGGGCACTGCTGTTGTCTCACAACCATCACCAGCAACGGAAGAATCCGACCCAGCCTCTGCAATGGTTTGGTTTTACGTGGCAGGGCTTAAGTCAAGTGCAGAGGTCAAACAAGTGGCAGCACCAATTACTATTTAGAGGATGGTCCAAGGCTATCTAGATGACTCAAGAGGTCTATCTGGATCAAAAACTATTGGTCTATTGGTATGGAAAGATGTGACAGTGGCCAGGGCGTAGCAGGCTGGCAATAAGGTGTATGGCTTTTCCGGTAGCCAGGGAGTATTCTGAGCATTTGTTCAATACAACTGGGCTGGTTGTCACTGTCAGAAAGACCAGTGTCTTGCCTCAAAACATGGAGAGATTGACCATGATTAAAATTACCAAACACTTCATACCCCAAGATTACCCTGTTCCTGAAACAGCACATGAGAAGGATGAGGATAATTGCTCAGACTCAAATGTGTTAGCTATCGAACGCCTGGGTGAAGTAGCCTAAAACAGAACTTGCATATATAGTCGTAATGTTTTGACAACGCACATACACACACAGACACAAACACACACACACATACACGAAAAACCAAAGGCCAGTGGGATGTTATAGTTAGGAAATAAAATTAAAATACCTTAGAAATTCACTAAAAAAAACAAAGCTGATAGGGGCGGTATTGTTAGGCTCAGATTTCACTTGTACAAAACCACTGAAATTCAGTAGTTACAGTTACTTGAGCAAACTATAACTTACGCCTTCACAATGCACTGCTCATGACCTCACATATTACATCACTCATGACATGGTCCTCACTGATGACATCTCAAATGGCATCACTGTCAACATAATATCCCCAGAAACATCAGAGCTCATCTTTGAGACAGGGACAATCCCAGTTAAAGGATTAACAGTAGACACTCCACTAAGAACTTCATCCCCCCATAACATAGACCCGGTATCTTACTGATAAATCCTGTTGAAATGACAGATGGAGGAATAGGTCTAAACCTAGATATTTTACCCACAACTATGGCCCACTCCCCACGGGTTAATGAAAATAACTACAAAGGTAATAATAACAGACATGACCAATGCAGTGTAATATGCTGGAATGTTGCAGGTTTACAGAAAAAGGCAACAAACCCCTCTGGTTGGACTTTGTAGGGAAATGTAATATTTTGTGCTTTCAGGAGACGTGGGCAGAGGAATCTATGCACATCAGTGGGTACAAGACCTGCTACACCGCAGAAATACCCTCGGTACAAAGGAGAGCTAAGGGAGGGCTAACCACGTATGTGTCAAACTATATGAATGTGAATTAGATAACCTTGGCAATCTCTGAAATCCACTATCAATTTATCATTATTGAAACTGGTAAATATCACTGTACAGTTGTGATAAACTTTTACAATAACGCTCCGTCCGACCAAATCCTGGGGGTCTTGAGAAAAATGGGTACATATCTTAATAACGTATTTAACGGAACTATAAAAGACATGTGTGTCCTCTGGGGTGAAGATTTTAATACTGGGTTGTGTATGTTCTTAAGTGACCACTTCCCCTTGAGTGTTGCCATCCAATTGCCCAGAAATGTGATAAATATGAAGGGCAAGTCCGAACACCTGGTGAAAGATATAGCTCTGAAACAAATCAATAGTTATTCACTTCGGTGGTCTAAACTGGACCCTGCAGAATTTACTAAGAATATATTTTAGAAACATCAATCAGCCTTCATAGCTTGTCTTGATGAGGCGACTGTCCACCCTGAAATCTTAGAAGCCTTTGCACAAATCACCTGAGGAATTAAGGAGGCACTAACAGAAGTAAATAAAAAAGAACACAAGAGACAACAAGGATGGTTTAATGCTAGATGTATGAAAGCATGCACAAAACTGAAGCACACCCTACATAAAACAACAAGAAATAGTAGAGAAGTAAAAGAGTACATACAGGAATATCAACAGGCTTTGAAAGAGTGTAAGGGTACAATAAAAGGGAAGCCTGGATAGCCTGGATAACACAGCTTTTTAGCGGGCAGTGAAAGCTCCCTCTCTGGTACCTCATGACATCCCCACAATAGAAATCACCATAGGCGAAGACGAATGGGTGACGCATTATTCAAATATGTATAAATCCACTGTAGACAAGCCAACTACAGACGAAATACAGCTGGCGCAGGAAATTATTGCCTCTATGGGTTCACCCAATCGACCCTCACATTGCGTTAGACGATGTAAATGTTGCGATTAAATCCAGCTAGGGAGGAAAAGTACCTGGGCCGTATGGCGTGCCCGTAGACATTTTTAAAACCAACCTGTCACTGTGGGGCCCACTGCTGATGCAAGTGATAGCAGCTTGTTGCTCCTCATGCTGTATTACAAAATGGTATGATTCATTAGTGGTACCTATTTTTAATAAAGGGGACTGACAGAACCCTACCTGTTAACAGCCAATATCACTCCTTGACTCCTTGCTTAAAGTGGGGGGGGGGCGCATTTTACTCAATAGACTTCAGGATTGGGTCAAAGACAATAACGTACTATCTGAGCTGCAGTTGGAATTTTAGGCGGGCTTGGGTCAGTTGAGCAGGGATTGCATTTAGATATTTTAATCGAGAAGTTCACAGTGGCTAAACAGGATAGATTATACCTGGCCTTCGTAGACTTAACCGCTGCCTTTGACTGTGTAGAACATGACAAAATACTGGTCAATATGGGTGTGAAAGCTCCGCTCTTACATTTTTTAAGGCAGCTCTACGCCACAACAAAGGCATGGGTACGTTACGGGGGAAAGGGTGAATGCACAACTCCATTCGCTGTTTAGAGGTGGTGAGACAGGGCTGCGTCCTGTCACCTTTTTTGTTTACTATTTACACCAATGGGTTGGGACAAGTATTGGTGGATCAGTGCCAGGACTTGCCACAAATTGATAACCACCTTATACCAGCACTTCTCTATGGCCACGATGCTGTCTTGATGTCACACTCACAATTGGGGCTCCAACAGGTGTTAACTAGCTTTACCATGTACATGCAGAAATTGGGCCTCTGAGTTAATATACCAAAGACATTTATTATGAAGTGCAGGAGAGGGAGCACAAAGTGTAGGGACATATACATAGATAATAATAAGCTAGAACATACAGAGGCATTCCCCTATCTAGGCATCCTCTTCGACCACAAGGACTCATGGTCCCAGGCAGTTAAAGCTAGGAAGCTTTTTTTCTGAAATCCATGGCGGTCCTAGCGAACTTTGCAAGAAACTTCGGAAAAAGACCTCCTGAAGAGTTGTTAAGTATATACAGGGCAAAATGTGTCACTAACACTATATATGGCGCTGGTGTTTGGGGCTATTCTAATACCAAGGTCCTACAGTTGGTGGAGACTGCCTTCTTAAGATTTCTTTTGGACGTACCCTGCAGTTTTTCCACCTATATATGTGATCCAGCACAGACCCAATCATTTGGACAGGGACAAACATCCAATTACTTCATTTACTTTAGCCCATATCAATACACCCAAAGTCCCTGTTGCGCTGGTGTCAAGTTTGCAAATTACTTACAAATTCATACTCAGCTGTTCAAAATGTAGACAGTTCACAATTTATACAATAAACCTTTCATTCAAATTTTCATCTTATTGGTCGATGGACAAATTAGTTGAAAAAATTAAGGTAACAGTTAATCAAATAATGAACAGACAAAAATAATCACAGACTCTTCGTTTGCAAATTGTTAATTTTATCTAACTCAAATGCAATAATTTTAAGAAATACCTCATGAGAGAGAATACACTCTAAAATGCAGCTAGCAAATAATTAACTTCAAGAAACATATGTTGCATGTAAGGGATAGATAAAGAGACATCAGGCATGTGCATTAATCAATTCTCAATTCGAAAGGATAGATTAAGAGAGACAAAAGTACAAAGATAAAAACTTGAGTTATCAAAGATACCAACCCAAGGAATAAGAACGAGGAAAACCACCACCCAGGCCAAGGTAGAGGCAGGGGACCCCCAGACAGAGAGTCAGGGATCAAAGACTCTAAGATCAGGACAAGGATAGGACTGGAACAGCTAGGCCTCTTTGCAACCCGACATTCAGCAGCCCACCCTCTCTTTCCTTATGCCTAAAGCAGCAGCCACATCTGCCGCCCTCACTTCACACTCCGCCCCTAAATCACCTATTCTTTATAGCCTTACCATACAGGTCCATCCCATCAACGTTGCTAATGCCACCCATTCTAGCTACAGGATCGGTTAAAATGAGTGGCGGATCCTCACCCTACCATTAGATCATACTTCTTTGACTACCCCATGTTGAGTTTACATTAACGCATATTCAGTATACATCCATGTTCTCTCATGAGGATAAAGCAACAAATTAAGAACAAATGTTTTTACATTTAAATTTTTGGGGATTTTCACACGAAGACACTGGAGTTAGCTGCTTGTCAAGCATCATGTCCTTCACTGTGTCACGCTCTTTCAGCTTGTTCAGCATTCCAGCCACTCAATCACGTGGTTTATGCACGCTGTAAGTTTCACTCATCACAGTTTAGCTAACTTAACCCAAATTAGAGACTCGCACCGTTTACTAAAAGAACAGAAAGTAGATATTTATTATTAATGTGATAATGAAATTTTCACTGTTGACCACCCACCTTAAATCTAATCCATGTTAACAGTTAACCTAGCAGTGCATAAGCAGGAAAGCGGCATTAATTACTATGACAAAGCAACACACGTCATGCTTTTTTTCTACATATACATGCAATTTGCCAAGCACAACATTTATAACGCTTTATACACACCTTTTATTACATCTTCGGTTATTTACGTAGTGTTAGGATTTATTTCATGCATATTGCAAAGCAAATCTCCCATGTGTGATGTGTGATTGCACGTTAATATACTTTCTACTTAAAATTAGCACGTATTACAGGGGTACTCAATACAAGCGGGTTTCTTTTTGCGAATCACCGCTCCATCAATTCACCCCTCTGATGGCTTTTGAAGCCATCATAAATACTCACCATACCGAGTGCAACCTGTCATTTTATATAAAGTTTAGTATTTTTTTCTCCTTTCATGGCACTCTCATCTAGCTTTTTCATCAAGTCATACAATTCTTCATTCACTTTCTCAAGTTCTAACTCACTTCTTTTTCTCTTTAATCCTTTCCTTTTATTCCTTTTATCTGATATAACTTTTCTTCGATTCATGCACTTACAACATTTATACGCTGTTATTATTAATACAATTGTTATTGCTATTGAAAGTACTGGCATCACTATCTTTCCCAAAAGACTTTTCCCAAATGTTGAAAACCAATTTCTCACAGCTGTAATACTCTTATCAACTCGCTCCCAAACACCATCAACCTCCAGTTGGGTTAAATCTTTATGTAACTTTCTAATATTTGTAATATATCCTTCGATCCCTTTACTTTTATCAGGGATATAGGTACAACCGTGTTGAATTTTTAACGTTCCACAGTCTCCACCCTCTTTGGCCAAGATAATGTCAAGTGCAAGTCTATTTTGCAAAACCTTTGATTTTATTGCCCCCATTTCGATATCAATCATCAAAAATCCACCAGCAGTATCTGTTGATAAATGATCAACCACTGCAGACAGTTTTCAAAGTGAATTTAGAACTACCCCAACTAAGGCTATCAGTGCAGTGAATAAATCACCTATTATTTCAGAAAAACCTGCTCTCTTACTACATGTTAATCCTTGCTTTATTTCATTCACACGATGATCCTTTCGGTCTGTATGGTAGACCTTTGGCAAGACAATCCCAAAGTAACAAAGCCTATACAGGTCACCTGTAATAGGCTTTCCTAACCCATATATAATATATCCCCAGAAAGACAGGATCAGTTCCACCCTTTAATCCCCAACCTCCTGTAATGTATGCTCACATTCACTAGTGCCAATAAAATAATTGGTGTAGTTCGTCTTTGATCTCAATAAACATTACGTCCCCTTCTGTGAACAGTCCAGGGACATTGCAGTATAGGTTTCACTCTTTTCATAATTTCCCTCTCTAAATGCCCTAAGGTGGTTCTTGTGTTTTTTGTTTAACAGCTGTCTTCTAGAAAGTCTCTCTTCTATGTTCTACCTTGTCCAAAAACAGTTGTTCCTCATAATGCAATCCTCAAGTCAAATTATTTTTATATGCGTGTTTTAAATCTAATGGCTTAGTACTATGGAAAAATTCACCCATATAACATGCGTGTTTACCACTTTTTACCTTGTTTAGTTCTCTTATAATTGGTACTTTAGAAAATACCAAGTCTATATCTGTATATTGATACTCCAACTTACCTTCCATGTAAAATAGACTACTAAGAACACTACATGAAACAACATATGTTAAAGAAAGATGATGATAGGTTATACCTTCAGAGACAGACAATGGTAATTTCATGCACACATAGCAATCACTCACATTCATGGTGTTAGTATATTCGTACAACAGTTAAGTAAACACATTTAAAGAAAAATCATTAATTGATTAATCATGATGGAAAATGCTTCCATCTGTTTGTTCTCCATTAGTATTCGTTATCTGTTCTGCAAAATCTTTCATTACTTCATGAGAGACATCATTAGTGTTATTTCCGGTGTTATTCACCTTAAAAATTGGTATGACAACTATTAATAAAATCCACAAAAATGTTAGCAGAAAAACATTACATGAGCAAAATTTAACACATAAACAATTTAGTTTAAATTTTGGTTGTCTAATCACTTCATTTCCTACCATTTTAATATTCTACAAAAATGTAAAATCTAATAATTTCTCTTTGTTAGAGCCTATGTAAATCTAAATGAAAAATATATTTAAGTGTGGTGTGATCCTACACCCAATGACGTTCGTCTTCACCCTTCTTGTTGATTTTTGAGTCCCTAGATGACTTGATCTGACAAATTTTCACAACCTCAATTTGTAACAGTTCTTGTTAAGGTGGTCTTAATTTGCTCTCATCCTCTTTTTCAGTATCAGTACTCTTGTGTTCCTCACTTAGGCCTAAAGTTTCAAACTCCTCGAGGATCACGTAGGTCCATTCAGGGACCTTGTATTTTCTACAGGGAATTCTTGTTCTTTTCGATCTTCTTCTTTTGCTTTTCACTAAATCTGCCTGTTGTGTCTGACTAGAGATTTTGTTGCTTTGTTCTGGTCTTCTTCTTCATCTTCTTCTTACTATTCTGTATTTCAATTTTCTTGCCCCAATTGGCCAACGGTCTCCCTATCTAGGTTTGTTTGCCTGAACTATCTTATCACCTTCTGTGTTCTGTTTGCCGTTTCTCTTATTCGGTCTTAGTTCTATCTGTTTTTCTTGGCTTTCTTGGTTTTCAAACTCTGTAGGTTCAATGCTTGGGTCTGTCTCACTAGCTACTTCCCCCTCTTTTAACTCTTTTGAGAGCTCATTTTCTTCTGGAATGGTCTTTGGAACCTCAGCTGTTTCTTCTTCTGTCTCGACAGCTGTTTCAGCTTCCCCATGATCATTAGCAGGCTCACCTTCTTCTGACTCAACAGCAGTCTCTTCTGTCCCAGTATCTGGTGCCCATTCTACTCGACTTGTGATTGGCTGTTCATTGTCAAAATGTTCATCAGAATCTGTCACTCCAGACTCTTCAGCTTCACACACTTCAGCTACTGGTTGTAGATTTCTGTTTCTTAATTGCTGCTCTTCAGGTCTTTCGATTGGACTTGGGACTAGATGGGTATGGCTCACATGTATCCAATTTGGCAAACTAAAACATTTCAATAGTGTGGTCGTCACCAATAGGATCTGGTAAGGGCCGCTCCAACAGGGTTCTAGACACGTTTTCCTCACATGCTTCTTCACTAGGACCCACTCTTCAGGAATCAGGTTTTGTGCTTGGTCCGCTGTGTCGGTGTGACATCTCCTCCAACCTGGCGAGACAAAGAACGTACCAAGTCAGCCTTTCCTCTACAATAGTCCAGCACACGATCATCAGGTAGGTTCATCATATTATTTGATGGTATGTATGCTTGTCTCATTGCTCTTCCCATCAGCACCTTGTGAGGACTTAATGCAGTATTTTTGTCAGGTACACTTCTAAGACTTATCAGTAAAAGGGGTAAAGCTGCAGGCCATTTTAGTGTTGTGGATGCAAACACCTTCCCTAATCTGGACTTCACAGTGCCATTAATTTGTTCCACAATACCAGATGCCTCTGGTCGGTAGGCACAATGCAGGTTCTGTTCAATTTGCAAAGCAGCACAGATCATCCAAATTATCTCATTATTAAAATGCAATCCTCTCTGATTCCAAAGTGACTGCAAAACCACATTTTGGGATCAATTCTCTCAACAACAATTTTGCTACAGTAAGACTGTCATTCCTTCTCATTGGGTAGGCTTCCACCCAGGGAGAAAACAAACAAACAATGACCAGGACATACTTTAGTCCATTACATGGAGGCAGTTCGATGAAATCAGTCTGCAGTCTAGTGAAAGGTCCTCCTGCTCTCCCAATTACACCCCAACTGACAACTGTCTTTCTTCCTGGGTTTTGCTTCTGGCAGATAACACACCTTTGGCATAGACTTTCAGCGATCAGCCTAAAGTTGGGATTGTACCATGACTGCTTGAACATTCTTTCCATGGCATATCGCTCAATGTGTGCATGTTCATGGTACATAGACATGGCTTGGCAGTTCGGGCTGGACTGTTCCCATGAGGCACAGGGTCAGACTGATTTGCATATGGCCATGTCTGAACTGGGGTGGCGGAGTGAGCTAAAGAACAGTGATTGATTAAACCCAGATCAGTTGACTGGGGGTGAGTGTTTGTATTGTCAACGCTCCGTCCATCACTACCTTTGGTTTTTCTTTGTTCGCCCTAAGTTGGCAGGGTATGCTCAGATGTGAGTCCCTTGCTCACTTTGCCACTGGAGTCAAGCAACCCCAGCTGAAGACGACTGTAATGCCAGAAACCGGTCCTGGGAAGCTTGATTCCGGTCCAGGGAAGACATGGCTTGGCAGTTCGGGCTGGACTGTTGCCATGAGGCACAGGGTCTGACTGATTTGCATATGGCCATGTCTGAACTGGGGTTGCGGAGTGAGCTAAAGAACGGTGATGGATTAAACCCAGATCAGTTGACTGGGGGTGAGTGTTTGTATTGTCAACGCTCCGTCCATCACCACCTTTGTTTTTTCTTTGTTCGCCCTAAGTTGGCAGGGTATTCTCAGACGTGAGTCCCTTGCTCACTTTGCCACTGGAGTCAAGCAAGCCCGGCTAAAGACGGCTGTAGTGCCAGAAACCGGTCCTGGGAAGCTTGATTCCGGTCCAGGGAAGACATGGCTTGGCAGTTCGGGCTGGACTGTTCCCATGAGGCACAGGGTCAGACTGATTTGCATATGACCATGTCTGAACTGGGGTGGCGGAGTGAGCTAAAGAACGGTGATGGATTAAACCCAGATCAGTTGACTGGGGGTGAGTGTTTGTATTGTCAACGCTCCGTCCATCACCACCTTTGGTTTCTCCATGGTACATCCTGGCCATAAGAGAAAGCAAAGAATCTGGTACAACTGGTCTTTCATCATAACAAACCCATAATTCTTTATTGTTTTTCCTACTACCTGCTCTCTTCTATTCTTCCTTTTCTTTGTCACTGACTTCTTCCTGCATCTGTCTCACCTCATCCCAAGTCTCAAATGTGGTGGTGAACATAAGGTGGCATTGGGTATTTTCTCTTTCTATTGATCTGTTTATTGCCAGGGTATTTTTAGTACAGTAACACGCTAATTGGTCTGTGTATCTGTTACTCTTTGTTACATTATCATCTCCTGATTGATGTGCAGCACATTTTACAACT
This sequence comes from Lissotriton helveticus, assembly GCF_964261635.1. Lineage (NCBI taxonomy): Eukaryota > Metazoa > Chordata > Amphibia > Caudata > Salamandridae > Lissotriton > Lissotriton helveticus. Next base: position 1,443,116,221 of record NC_136059.1, on the reverse strand, counting down.
GCAATTTGTTTTGGCAACTGCAAAGCTTCCAATAATTCCCCTACAGTTTTCACATTTCGATTTGGAGAACCAGAGTAAGTCATGAATCCTCTTTGCATCCATAACTGGCCAAAGTCTTGTACAACGCCAAATCCGTACTGACTAAAGCGATACAAAGGGGATGATGGACGGAGAATTTGAGCAAATCAAACACTCACCCCAGTCAACTGATCTGGGTTTAATCCATCACCATTCTTTAGCTCACTCCGCCACCCCAGTTCAGACATGGCCATATGCAAATCAGTCTGACCCTGTGCCTCATGGGCACAGTCCAACCCGAACTGCCAAGCCATGTCTTCCCTGGAGCGGAAACAAGCATCCTGGGACCGGTTTCGAGTTCATAACCCTCATCAGCCAAGCTATCTTGAATCTAGTGGCAAAGTGAGCAAGGGACTCGCGTCTGAGCATACCCTGCCAACTTAGGGCGAACAAAGCGATACAAAGAGGATGATGGACGGAGCAATTGAGCAAATCAAACCCCCAGACAACTGATCTGGGTTTAATCCATCACCATTCTTAAGCTCACTCTGCCACCCCAGTTCAATCATGGCCATATGCAAATCAGTCTGATCCTGTGCCTCATTTATTTATATATTTATTTATAACAACATTTGTAGAGCGCGAACGACGGCCCTAGGGCATCTCGGCGCTAGATAACTGCTGTGTTTAACCCACGGAGGTGTTGATATACCAAGGTTAGGGGAAATCAGAGATTGAAAAGCCAAGTTTTGAGGGCTTTTCGGAAAGACCAGAGGGAGGTACTGGTCTTAATTGAAAGAGGGAGAGTGTTCCACAATTTCGGTGCAGCTACTAGGAATCTTCTGTCACCCCAGTTGACAGTTTTAGTTCGGGGGACCACCAGGTCAGAGGAGTTGGAGGAGCGCAGTGTTCTGGGAGGACAGTAGGGGGTTAGGTTTTGAGTGAAGAACACTGGTCCAGTATTATGTAAGGCCTTATAAATCAGACACAATGCCTTGAACCTAATCCTCTTTTTCACCGGGAGCCAGTGAAGTTGTCTGATAATTGGTGAGACCGGTTGGTATTTAGGGATACGCCCTAGAAGCCTTGCGGCTGCGTTCTGGATAACCTGCATCTTGGCTAGCACTCTCTCCTGAGCACCCAGAAACAAGGCGTTACAATAATCTAGGGTGGAGAGAACCAGGGCACTCACCAATGTTTTGGCGAGATGTTCAGGTATAAAGGGCAGAATTTTCTTGATGAGCCGTAGTTTGTAAAAAGCTGAGGAGGAAATCTGGTTGGCATGAGGTAAGAAGTTCAGTCGATTATCGAACAGGACACCCAGGTTCCTAACATTATCAACCGGGTCTGGAGGCTGGCCCATAGACGACGGCCACCATAAAGAGGACCAGTCCGGGGAAAGATTGCCGAAAATTATAACTTCTGATTTATCAGAGTTTAATTTCAGGCAATTGTGGGCCATCCAACTACCAATTGCCTGCATGCCCTGATTGAGCATGTTGGCTTTTTGTGGCCCATCGTTCTTAACTGCTAGGACCAGTTGGGTGTCGTCTGGTAGGACGTCAGGCTCATCCCGTGTGCCCTGATGACTTTGGCTAGGTCCGACACATAAATGTTAAAGAGTGTCGGACTGAGGGATGAGCCCTGGGGAACTCCACAAGGTATTGACAGGGGGGAGGATTCAAAAGGTCCCACAGTGACAACCTGGGTCCTGTTAGCTAGGAAGGAGGCAATGAGATTTTTGGCGTTGCCTCGGATCCCTATACTCTCGACACGGTCGACCAAGGTGGTATGGTCGACCGTGTCGAAAGCCGCCGATAGGTCCAGTAGGATCAGGATGGCTGAGCCTCCCGCATCCCGGATGGATCTAATGTCATCTGCCGCTTTGACCAGGGCGGTCTCAGTTCCGTGATATCGGCGGAAGCCAAACTGCGATTCGTCCAACTTTTTGTTCTCCTCGATAAAGAGGGAGAGTTGGGCATTCATAATTTTTTCCACGATTTTCGCCAATAATGGCAGACTAGCAATGGGCCGGTAACTTTTTAGTTCTTCTTTATCAAGGGTGGGTTTCTTGAGGAGTGGTTTTATGAGTGTTTTCTTTAAGGTATCCGGGTACGAACCTGTGGAAAACATGGAGTTGCAGATCTCAGTTATAGATGGAAGAACTGCATCCATGATGGGCCGCATAACCTTCAAAGGACAAGGGTCCCAGGCCGACCCCGATTTAATAGAAGATATGGTGTTTGATACCTGAGAGCAGGTCACCTTTTCGAACTGGTGAAAAACTGGTCCGTCGAGTTGAATAGAGGCCCTATGGGATTGGGTAGCGGTATTGGCAAAGATTCGATAAATATCATCAACTTTGCTAAAGAAAAATTTGGACAAAGCATCGCAGAGTGCTTGGGACGGGGGGGGAGTAAGGTCAACAGAGGAGCCTGCTAACTGTTTGGTAGTCTCGTATAGGCATTTATTTGAGTTTTGTGCGGTTTCTATTTTATGGCAGTAATACTTTTTCTTGACGTCTGTGATGAGCTTTTTGTATATGGCTACCGATTCTTTGTACAGAGATTTAGATTCCTGAGTGTAATCTTTTCGCCAATGTCTTTCTTTGTTTCGACACTGTTGTTTTTGTGTGCGTAGTTCGTCAGTATACCATGGGGCCGAGGGGGTAGATCTATTACGTGACCGTTGCTTGACTTGGACCAAATCTTTAGCTGCTGAACTGACCCAGTTATAAAATTGGAACGTGGCAGTATTGGGGTCAGTGGATAACGAGGGGGTGGTATCTATGAGCAGATTTTTTAGCCTACGTTCATCTATGTCATCCCACGCCAGATATGGTTGACGGGGGTTGCAGTTGGATTTATTGATCAGGGGATCATGTATTTGTAGCGATGACAGAATGAGATGGTGGTCAGACCATGTTAGAGGGAGTATTTGTATGACTTGAAAGCCCGTGGCATTGGTGAAAATGCCATCTAAGGTGTGACCTCCCTCATGCGTAGGGAAATGAACCAGGGGGGCAAGGCCGAAAGTGGACAAATCGGCTAGAAGCGTAGCTGTATCAGGGTTATCAAGGACGTCAAAATGAAAATTAAAATCACCTAGAATGGTGAAAGGATTGTCTAGTGCAGATACTTCCAAAAACGACCGGAAAGCACCAATGAAGTCGTTTCTGGGCCGTGGGGGGCGGTAGAGAAGAACCCCTTTAAAAGTGTAAGATGGAGACAGTTTGATAGCAAATTCAATGGCTTCACAAGAGGTCTGCGGGATGATAGTGAACCTTACAGTGTAAGTATCACGGGCAATAATGGCGATGCCTCCTCCCTTTTTCTTGATTTGCCTATCTAGTCTGTAGGTGGTATAACCCGCCGGAACGGCTATGACCAAATCCGGATCGGACGCTTGGCCCATCCATGTTTCGGTCATAAATAGAAGATCTATTTTGTGATCATGGATCAACTCATGAATGTCTTGACTGTGCTTGCCAAGCGAGCGGACATTCGTGAGTGCTATGGTGTGGGTTTTCATGGTATAAGGTTTACCATCCGGGGGTTTACGATAAAAAGGGATCCTAGTGTGACAGCCGGGGCAGTATGTATCTGGGTTGGTGAGCAAAGAAATCGGGTGAGAGTTGAGACATGTGTTACTGGTCAAGGGGCGAAGACACTGGAGCTGAGCAGCTGAGTAATGGATGCGAGGAGGCAGAGGGTACGAACCTGGGGGGGTGGCCCTGGGCCCGGGACAGGCGCGGACGGGCGCAGACGGGCTTGCCTTTGGCGCGCCCGCTGCGCGGTCGGGTAGGTCCTTTGCTAATATACATGGTATTGGGGGCAGAGGAGGGTGGGAGGGGCGCCGAGCTCTCCGGCCCGCCTTCCCTATCCAAGATGGCCCCTGAAGTTAAGATGAGGGTTTCCCAGCGCCTGGCAGTATCGGCGCGGTGAAAATGAATGAACCTCGGCGAAGTAATCTCGCCTCGAGGTAGGTAGAGTGTTTAAAATCACACAATTTAAAATATAATACAGTTTTTAAAATTCCTACACGATTATTATTTCAATCAGTGTAAAGTGGGAGAGAGTGCAGAAAACACAGAGAACCTCCGGCTTTGCGCCTCAGAGGGAAACACACAACAGAATCACTAGGGGAGAGGAGTCTCACCCTTAAATATCCTGGGAGGGCGGGAGGGGCGCCGAGCTCTCCGGCCCGCCTTCCCTATCCAAGATGGCCCCTGAAGTTAAGATGAGGGTTTCCCAGCGCCTGGCAGTATCGGCGCGGTGAAAATGAATGAACCTCGGCGAAGTAATCTCGCCTCGAGGTAGGTAGAGTGTTTAAAATCACACAATTTAAATATAATACAGTTTTTAAAATTCCTACACGATTATTATTTCAATCAGTGTAAAGTGGGAGAGAGTGCAGAAAACAAAGAGAACCTCCGGCTTTGCGCCTCAGAGGGAAACACACAACAGAATCACTAGGGGAGAGGAGTCTCACCCTTAAATATCCTGGGAGGGCGGGAGGGGCGCCGAGCTCTCCGGCCCGCCTTCCCTATCCAAGATGGCCCCTGAAGTTAAGATGAGGGTTTCCCAGCGCCTGGCAGTATCGGCGCGGTGAAAATGAATGAACCTCGGCGAAGTAATCTCGCCTCGAGGTAGGTAGAGTGTTTAAAATCACACAATTTAAAATATAATACAGTTTTTAAAATTCCTACACGATTATTATTTCAATCAGTGTAAAGTGGGAGAGAGTGCAGAAAACACAGAGAACCTCCGGCTTTGCGCCTCAGAGGGAAATTCCCACACAACAGAATCGAAACAGTGGAAACAGTCCAGCCCGAACCGCCAAGCCATGTCTTCCCTGGACCAGAAACAAGCATCCTGGGACCGGTTTCGGGTTCATAACCCCCATCAGCCAGGCTATCTTGAGTCCAGTGGCAAAGTGAGCAAGGGACTCACGTCTGAGCATACCCTGCCAACTTAGGGCGAACAAAGCGATATAAAAGGGGGGGCAATGGACGGAGGTTTGAGCAAATCAAACACTCACCCCCAGTCAACTGATCTGAGTTTAATCCATCACCATTCTTTAGCTCACTCCGCCATCCCAGTTCAGACATGTCCATATGCAAATCAGTCTGACCCTGTGCCTCATGGGAACAGTACAGCCCAAAACGCCACGCCATGTCTTCCCTGGACCGTAAACAAGCATCCTGGGACCGGTTTCGGGTTCATAACCCTCATCAGCCAGGCTATCTTGAATCCAGTGGCAAAGTGAGCAAGGGACTCACGTCTGAGCATACCCTGCCAACTTAGGGCAAACAAAGCGATACAAAGGGGATGATGGATGGAGCGTTTGAGCAAATCAAACACTCACCCCCAGTCAACAGATCTGGGTTTAATCCATCACCATTCTTTAGCTCACTCCGCCACCCCAGTTCAGACATGGCCATATGCAAATCAGTCTGACCCTGTGCCTCAGGGGAACAGTCCAGCCAGAACTGCCAAGCCATGTCTTCCCTGGACCGGAAACAAGCATCCTGGGACCGGTTTCGGGTTCATAACCATCATCAGCCAGGCTATCTTGAATCCAGTGGCAAAGTGAGCAAGGGACTCACTTCTGAGCATACCCTGCCAACTTAGGGCGAACAAAGCGATACAAAGGGGATGATGGACAGAGCGTTTGAGCAAATCAAACACTCACCCCCAGTCAACTGATTTGGGTTTAATCCATCACCATTCATTAGCTCACTCCACCACCCCAGTTCAGACATGGCCATATGCAAATCAGTCTGACCCTGTGCCTCATGGGAACAGTCCAACCCGAACTGCCAAGCCATGTTTTCCCTGGGCCGGAAACAAGCATCCTGGGACCGGTTTCGGGTTCGTAACCCTCATCAGCCAGGCTATCTTGAATCCAGTGGCAAAGTGAGCAAGGGACTCACGTCTGAACATACCCTGCCAACTTAGGGCGAACAAAGTAATGCAAAGGGGATGATGGACGGAGCGTTTGAGCAAATCAAACACTCACCCACAGTCAACTGATCTGGGTTTAATCCATCACCATTCTTTAGCTCACTCCGCCACCCCAGTTCAGACATGGCCATATGCAAATCAGTCTGACCCTGTGCCTCATGGGAACAGTCCAGCCAGAACTGCCAAGCCATGTCTTCCCTGGACCGGAAACAAGCATCCTGGGACCGGTTTGGGGTTCAAAACCCTCATCAGCCAGGCTATCTTGAATCCAGTGGCAAAGTGAGCAAGGGACTCACATCTGACCATACCTTGCCAACTTAGGACGATCAAAGCGATACAAAGGGGATGATGGACGCAGCGTTTGAGCAAATCAAACACTCACCCCCAGTCAACAGATCTGGGTATAATACATCACCATTATTTAGCTCACTCCGCCACCCCAGTTCAGACATGGCCATATGCAAATCAGTCTGACCCTGTGCCTCATGGGAACAGTCCAGGCCGAACTACCAAGCCATGTCTTCCCTGGACCGGAAACAAGCATCCTGGGACCGGTTTCGGGTTCATTAGCCTCATCAGCCAGGCTATCTTGAATCCAGTAGCAAAGTGAGCGAGGGACTCACCTCTGAGCATACCCTGCCAACTTAGGGCGAACAAAGCGATACAAAAGGGGATGATGGACGGAGTGTTTGAGCAAATCAAACACTCACCCCCAGTCAACTGATCTGGGTTTAATCCATCACCATTCTTTGGTTCACTCAGCCACCCCAGTTCAGACATGGTTATATGCAAATCAGTCTGACCCTGTGCCTCATGGGAACAGTCCAGCCCGAACTGCCAAGCCATGTTTTCCCTGGACCGGAAACAAGCATCCTGGGACCGGTTTCGGATTCATAATCCTCATCAGCCAGGCTATCTTGAATCCAGTGGCCAAGTGAACAAGGGACTCACCTCTGAGCATACCCTGCCAACTTAGGGCGAACAAAGCGATACAAAAGGGGGGTGAGGGACAGAGCGTTTGAGCAAATCAAACACTCACCCACAGTCAACTGATCTGGGTTTAATCCATCACCATTCTTTAGCTCACTCCGCCACCCCAGTTCAGACATGGCCATATGAAAATCAGTCTGACCCTGTGCCTCATAGGAACAGTCCAGCCCGAACTGCCAAGCCATGTCTTCCATGGACCGGAAACAAGCATCCTGGGACCGGTTTCGGGTTCATAACCCTCATCAGCCAGGCTATCTTGAATCCAGTGGCAAAGTGAGCAAGGGACTCACGTCTGAGCATACCCTGCCAACTTAGGGCGAACAAAGTAATGCAAAGGGGATGATGGACGGAGCGTTTGAGCAAATCAAACACTCACCCACAGTCAACTGATCTGGGTTTAATCCATCACCATTCTTTAGCTCACTCCGCCACCCCAGTTCAGACATGGCCATATGCAAATCAGTCTGACCCTGTGCCTCATGGGAACAGTCCAGCCAGAACTGCCAAGCCATGTCTTCCCTGGACCGGAAACAAGCATCCTGGGACCGGTTTGGGGTTCAAAACCCTCATCAGCCAGGCTATCTTGAATCCAGTGGCAAAGTGAGCAGGGGACTCACGTCTGAGCATACCCTGCCAACTTAGGGCGAACAAAGCAATACAAAGGGGATGATGGACGGAGCGTTTGATCAAATCAAACACTCACCCCAGTCAACTGATCTGGGTTTAATCCATCACCATTCTTTAGCTCACTCCGCCACCCTAGTTCAGACATGGCCATATGCAAATCAGTCTGACCCTGTGCCACATGGGAACAGTCCAGCCCGAACTGCCAAGCCATGTCTTCCCTGGACCGGAAACAAGCATCCTGGGACCGGTTTCGGGTACAAAAGTAACGCGAACGTACTTTACCTGCAACCTGAATTTCCTCCCATTGAATAACATTGTCAGATTTACCTTGAAAAGTTTCCAAGTATGAACTTTTAAAACAGTATTATATTCATGAAAATTCAGTACAGTAACTAAAACGTGTTTGCTAATCTGGTTTCAGTTCGCACCCCAGGACTGAATCTGAGATCTAGTCCTGGAACTACAAAAGTAATCCGTAAAGTAATCTACTGTACTTTTATTTGCAAAACCCATTGAGCTCAATGTGAGAGAGTGATTCAGAACTGTGTTGCTCATTGCCTATACTGTAACTATTGTGCACAAACTTTATTGCTTCCTTGCAAAGTATTTATATGAGAATACTCATATCAAGAAAAGTATATTTTTACAACTGTTGGTTCTAAAAATTAAACAACTATATCTGAGGATATAGAAATAATTGGCCTGTAGTTCAGTCCTTGAGTGTGTGAAACCTTTTGCTGACTGAGTGTGTACAACAAATGCTTTACACTGTCCTCTGGTACTGCCTTACTGCTCGACCAAGCTACCACTTTGGAGAGTAAGGTCAGTTCTGAATTTAACCTCTGTTATACCTCTGGGGTTGGTGGACTCTATACACACTGTACTTCCTTTTAGTCCGGTATATATAGAGCCACTTTCTCACACTATTAACTTGAAAACCAACAGTCTGTCACGCTAGTCGCATCATCTCCATCTCCAACACGTCAGTTCAGTTCTCTCGGCATAGAAGGATCCCATCCGGTTCATTCAGCAAAGGCGGACCCCATCCGTTTCAGTCAGCAAAGGAGGACTTCAGCTTTCACTGTCCGGGGGTCACTCCAGGTTTGGGAGAGAGGGGAAGGGGGAAATCCCACTCAAATGGGGACTGAACACCACGCACACCAAGGCGCAGCAGTATGATAATCTGAAAAAAGAAACAAGCATCACTCTTCTTGCAAAAAAACATTTTTCATCACTGTCTGCATAGCTCTCCTCTAGCTCTGGGGAATTGTCTGAGAATTCTACTCACGCTTTAATCTCTGAATCCTTGGTATGAGAATCAAACTCTCCTTTTCTCTGCACAGCAAGAAGGGCTGGGGCAGTATCCTTCCTGACTATTTCTCCACTCACTGCTGGATATGTGCTCCCTTTATCTATTGGCAGAAACCCAGGACACTTCATCTGCTCCAGTAATTTACCTTTCCTCAACCGGCATTTCACTTTCTATGGGACCTGTCTGGCTTGTGCATTCTGGCACATAAGAATCACAATTCTGATTAAATCTAGGGGAAATCCCTTCATTTTCTGCCCACCTGTTTGTATGATCTTTTTCTCCTAGGTGCTCGTATTTAGGTATACACACCAAATCTGAATCGTGTCTCCAGCATTTTAGCCTTGTCATCTGTAAGGAAATTAAAGGTTCAGTCATGCTCAGTTGCAGCACACTCTGGGGAATCTTATAATCTCAATCTCTACCCTTGGACTTTTCATTAGGACCTGAGAAATCAAATAGTATTTTAATGCCCTCTGTCCAATATCTGTCAATGTGCAATAACACAAAAGTATCTGTAACTTTTAAAAACATATTTTTCCTATCCCTATTCATTACAAAAACTATAAAGAACACATTTCACTTGAACTGGCACACAAAATACACTCACATTTCTAAATTGACATTTTAAAACCATTCTACACAAACTGCTTGTGCAGAGTTGAAAACATTGCTGCATTCATTTCCTAAGATAACATTCCTCCCTGTAAAACAAAATTCATTATTCACCAACATGTCTAATTTATACCTACGAACAGCGATCGTTAACTTAAAATAAAAAAACTGGTCTGCTAATTTTCCTCACATTCTCTAAACTCACATTTTTTCACATCAGACTCATCCTAGCTGGTCAAAACAAATGGCTTGAGTACATGTGTAATTCTCTCTTAAAAATAAAAACGCACTTGTTTTCAAAATGCTTTAAAAATACATCTCTTCATCTAATGTTCAAATCTGTTACAAGGATGTCAAACGGACACCTTTTAACTCCTATTCTCTGAACCTCTTTCCTACTTCTTTTTTTTTCAAACTATCAGAAGCTGCTCTCTGTGTGTCTCTCAATCCCCCTTAAGCGCTGCACCTCCTTCCTAAGATTTCTGCGGAACCTAACTGGTCCCTTGCCAAAGATAACAAGCAGAGACTTCTTTCTGGCCCCCACCTTATTTCCTCCAAGGCCGAAGTGCCATGCACGCCTGCCAACTTTCATCTGCTCCTATCTGCTCTGCGACTCTCCTCATGGGGGGGGAAGGAAACCTGCGCCTTTGCAAGCATCTCAAACATCTATGTCAAAGAAGCTGTCTCTGTCTGCTGGGGCGAGGAGCTGGGATGACCCCTGCCATTGGAATTCCTCCTCAGTCTTCACAGAAAGCCTGACCTCTTCTCAGCGCTGCGGGATGATCTCACTGCAAGCCTCCCAGATATCTGACTCAAAGATGCAAGCACTTCACCATCACTGACTGTGTATTTAATTTCTCCTCCTGCACTATGTTTTCACGTGCCATCCACTCCCAGGACACATTTCATGTCTGAGACGGAAAACAGCCTCACATTTTTTCTCAACCCTTTCACCTCTTGTCAGAATGAAACAGAATTCACAAGCTAAACATTTCATTCAACACTATGTGAGGAAGGACATACTGACCCGACGCTGGGGACATGTTCCTCGTCTCTCGACATAGCAAACCGATCGGATCCACTGGTAGTGAGAAATCCATTACGCGGTTTTGTACATTGACAGCGCGGACTCAACGGCAACCCGGAAGCAGAAGAATCTGACCCCGGAAAGACTGTCGATCGCCCAATGAAAGAAGACGATCAGGAAGTGGAGGCGGGTCATTCGTCGAGCGCGAAGGAACCAGGAAGGACGCCGGAGAGGACGATCAAGGAAGCCGAGCCGTACCCATGGAAAACCGAAGAGCCCAAGATCGCAGAGGAGGACGTGGATCAGGAGTCGGGAGAGCGGTGGTACAAGGACTGGTGGAGTCCGCCGGAGGATGCTGGAGAGCAGCCGCAACTCAGAGCGGGTGAGTGACAGCGTCTGTGGGGAACAAGAGGGTGGCGGGAGGAACGGGGGTGGAGGGGTAGAGGGTAGTGTGGCGGAGGAGGATACCTGTGCCTTAGCAATTGAAGGATACTCCATGCCTATTTGACTTTAGGTTTTTTTTTTATTTCAATGGCCTGTGCTGAAGAATATGACTTTATCCTTGTTGAACAAACTGTAAACAGTATACCGAACCCCTCTTAGCCAACTTCATTAGCTGCTGCTACTTTGTTTATCCCCACCTACTTACCATCTGAATTAGAAGGCATTTGCATTGTTTTCTCCCTCCTACAAACCTATCACGACGGTTATTACAAAACACTTTACGGTGTGGTGAAGGGTTCTTGTGAGAAGTTGGCCTGATGTATGATGTCCACAATTCTGTGGGCAAATTGTATCAGTCCAAACAATCCCTTATGGTGGTGGTTGTAAGTCAACCTTAAAGACAAGCTATCCTAATGGTAGCATGGACTAAGCAGTCTTAGGCTAAACTCAAGAGGGCATGTGAAGCCAGCTGTTTTACCATATGCAATCCTGTAATATCAAATGAAAGGACACCACACAAGTTACATATTATAAAAATATATGTATTTATTACTAGAATAATCCTCTGTACTCTTTAGGAGTGTACAGGCACAATCGTTTAAACAAAAGCACTGTTAAACATATGAAAGTTGCACGTTTATGGATAGGCCTGGTGGCCACTCAAACCATATATTAAATAAGTGGTATAAGAACCGCTTTTCGAAAAGTGGTAAGGCCTAGGGCCTTGGGAATCGCTGGGACTACACTGGACTAACAGTAGTTAGGACGGAAGTAGCCCGCGGGATTCGGGTGCAGCGCTAAAAGCACACGCATGCACCAATGCAAAGTCAATGGTGCGTAAAAGTTACAAAGTTACTGTTTTAGAAGTCTTCCGACTGGACTAGAACTTAGCCACTTAAAACTAGGACACTAGAGGTGTAAACCACTACAGGAGCACCGGCGTTCAATCGTTACCTCACGACAGGAAGCGGGTGCATAGGTGCCAAAGTGTGTCGGGTTTCGTCGTGGAGTTCTATGGAGCCTCGAGATGAAGATGCTGCAGGCGGCCAGGAGAGAAGAGTCCGGTTGGATCCAAGAGTACCTGAAAGCAGAGGGGACAGAGTCTGGGTCACTAGCCAGTGACCAGGATGGAACCAGGAAGGAACCAGGCGATGTCGGCGCAATCAGGTGGTTGTTGGGAAGCTTGTCTCCGCTGCCACGTGGACTCTGGGGCACCGAGGATGACCTGGAGTGAATCACGAGCTGTCCCACGAAGGCTCTCGCTGTTGGCGGTGTCGGCTTCCAAATCGGAGTTAACGGGCCTTGGCAAATGCAACCCACGCAGGATTCGAAGATTGCTTCTTTCTCGGACTAGCAAAGTCAGAGGGGTGCTCCTTTTTAGGGGAGCGAGGGCCAGTCTAGAGCAACCAGACTAGCAATGTAGTTTCAAAGGTTCGTCGGTACTGGGGCCAGTAGCCAACGGGCAAGTGACCGGACCAATGTGTCGAGCAGGAATATGCAAAAGGGCCCCACGCAGCACTCGGTGAGTGTGGAGGGGAGATCATCGGTGCACAAGCTGCTCGGGGCTGGAGCTTTTCAAACCCCAATGCACAGCTTCGAGGGTGCCTCGGGAGCTGCACGGTCAGCACTTCGTAGCTATTTCAAGATGGCTGGCTCCACGCTTCACATCGCCTCCACGGGTCTCAGATTCGTTGGGACTGTGGATCAAGCTGTTAGAAGTCAGGGAAGCTGGGTCTTGTTGATCTCTGTTGCTCGAGTTCTGGCGGGAACTGCAACAAAGCAAACCGTTGGGCACTGGATGGTGCCTGTTTGCACAGGGTGGTAACTCCTTGACCACAAGGGAGATTCTTCAGTCTTCCACGTTGAGTGGGATGTCGAAGGGTCCAGAGTTCTGTATCAAAGTTTCAGTCAGGATAAATCTACTGCTCATGGGCACAGCTCCTACCTTTATTCCAAATCAAGGGACTGGTTTACCTGCAAGGTCCCTCCTATGGGTGGGACCAGGAAAGGGGGTGGTTACACCCCTTTCCCTTTGTCCAGTTTCGCGCCAGAGCTGGGGCTGGAGTGCCCCAGAACCGGTTTGACTGGATTTTGCCTGGGACACCTAGTGCGCCCAAGGCAGTGTCTAGTTTCATTCAGCCCTCCCTGCCCCAATCCACTATCTCCTGTCTGGGGTGCTGTAGCTCCTCCCTGTGACAGGAAACCCTTTGTCCAAGCCTCCCCTGCCAAGTTTCGGTCAGCAGCAGGAGGCCAGACTTGTGTCGGTGGCAGCAGCATCCATTTTGTGATGCTGAGGCTCTGTTTAGAATTAACCGCATTTAAGTAAAGTAACATGTCTTTTCCCTCTAGAAGGGTGGAATGCTACCCCCGTCGCCAGAACTGGCGAGGGGGTAGTATTCCAAAGTGTATGACACCTTACACAACATGTTTTGATAAAGCCAAACCAAAGTTAGCATTAACCGTGAGGATTATAATGCACTTAAGAGTATATGGTATGGCAGTATCCTAGAACAGCTATAAGGAAATGGTTCCGAAAGCTGCAGACAGGCTCAGCTAATGCTAGAGCACCATCTCACATAAAACCAAGCACTCTGCCTCCAGGATTGTTAAGGCCTGTCATAGGAGTGACTTATAGGTGAATATGTGTCCAGATATAGGTTTAGACATAGGTATACTATATCTAAGCAAGGGGTGATTACACGACCTTGCCCCAGCTGAGTGATCAGCCAGTTGTGTCTGTTTGAATGGCCAGCCAGGGGTGGCAAAAGATATGCTGCAGCCCCTGGGAGGCCTTGGATGCACCTAGGCCCTGGGTACCTATAGTACACTGTACAGGGGCTGATAAGGTGTCCATTACCAAATTGGTGATGTACCTAAAGTACAGGTATGTGAATTTAGAGAGAGAACAGCAGGCTGTGGGTCTAATTAGCAGGCCCACAGCCACATTAAGTCGAAAACCAGTGAAGCAAAAAGAAAAAATTGGGGTGACCATAGGAAAGCAGACCCTACTCTCCTAAACAACCCCCCCCCCCAAACGCAGGGACATTAAACGTAACCTTGACCAGATAAGTCTTCATGTTCTAAGTGGAAGTACCTGGATAGACCATCTGCATTGCCATGGTCAGTCCCTGGTCTGTGCTCCACTGTAAAGTCCATCCCCTGTAGGGAAATGGACCACCTGAGCAGTTTGGGATTTTCACCCTTCATCTGATTAAGCCACAAGAGGGTCTTATGGTCTGTCTGAATTAGGAAGTGAGTGCCAAACAAGTATGGCCTCAACTTCTTCAGGGCCCAAACCACAGCAAAAGCCTCCCTCTCAATGGCTGACCAACATTTCTCTCTAGGGGTCAGCCTTCTGCTAATGAAAGCAATGGGCTGGTCTTGACCATCTACATTAAGTTGTGAAAGCACAGCTCCCACCCCCAACTCAGAAGCATCTGTTTGGACAATGAACTCTTTGGAGTAGTCAGGACTCTTTAGGATAGGTGCAGAGCACATGGCCTTCTTCAGGTCATCAAATGCCTTTTGACAGTTACCTGTCCACTGAACCTTTTTAGGCATCTTCTTGGATGTCAGATCATTCAATGGTGTCACAATGGACCCATAGTTCTTTACAAATTTCCTGTAATACCCAGTCAGGCCCAAGAAGGCTCTGACTTGTGTCTGGGTAGTTGGAGGAGCCCAGTCCTGTATGGCCTGTATCTTGCTCTCCAATGGTTGAACCTGGCCCCCACCTACTAGGTGGCCCAAGTACACAACCTTGCTCTGCCCTATCTGGCACTTGGTAGCCTTGATAGTCAGGCCTGCCTTTTGCAGGGCCTGCAAAACTTTCTTCAGGTGGATCAGGTGATCCTCCCAGGTGGAGCTGAAGACAGCAACATCATCTAGATATGCTGCACAAAAGTCATCCAACCCAGCAAGGACTTGATTCACCAACCTTTGGAAAGGGGCAGGTGCATTCTTCAAACCAAAGGGCATTACCACAAACTGATAATGTCCACTGGGGGTTGAGAATGCTGTTTTGGCCTTGGACTCCTCATCTAACCTGATTTGCCAATAGCCAGCTGTAAGATCAAATGTGCTAGAGAAATTTGGCAGAAGCCAACTTATCTATGAGCTCATCTGCCCTTGGAATAGGATGAGCATCTGTCCTAGTGACAGCATTGAGACCTCTATAGTCCACACAAAATCTAATTTCTCTCTTTCCATCTTTGGTATGAGGTTTTGGCACAAGGACTACTGGGCTGGCCCAGGGGCTCTCTGATTGCTCAATAACTCCAAGTTCAAGCATTTTCTGCACCTCAGCCTTTATACAATCCCTGACATGGTCAGGTTGCCTGTAGATTTTATTCTTCACAGGCAGATTGTCACCAGTGTCCACCTCATGGGTGCACCAGTTAGTTTGACTGGGTGTGAGAGAAAACATATGTCAATGAGCCTGCAACACTTGTCTGCAGTCCCATTGCTGCTGTTCAGAGAGGCTGCCTGCCGAGGCTACTCCATCCACTGAACCATCATCAGGGTTTTGGGATAACAGGTCTGGGAGAGGGTCACCCTCTTCCTCCTGGTCCCCATCTGTAGCCATGAGTAAACCCATGTCTGCCCTGTCCACATATGCTTTCAATCTGTTTACATGGAGCACCCGGTGGGGGCTCCTAGGGGTGCCAAGGTCCACCAAATAGGTGACCTCTCCCTTTTTCTCAAGTATGGTGTGGGGTCCATACCATTTGTCTTGGAGGGCTGCTGGGGCCACAGGCTCCAACACCCACACCTTCTGCCCTGGCTGGTACTCAGTCAGAACAGCCTTTTGGTCATGCCAAGCTTTCTGTAATTCTTGGCTGGCCTCCAGGTTTTTGGTTGCTTTCTCCATGTACTCAGCCACCCTGGAGCGGAGACTAAGTACATAGTCCACAATATCAAGCTTAGGCTTTTTGAGAGGTAACTCCCATCCTTCCTTCACAAGACACAATGGACCCCTCACAGGGTGGACAAACAAAAGTTCAAAAGGGCTGTAGCCAACCCCCTTCTGTGGGACCTCTCTGTAAGCAAAGAGTAAGCAGGGTAAAAGGATGTCCCATCTTCGCCTAAGCTTTTCAGGTAATCCTTTTATCATTCCCTTTAGGGTCTTGTTGAATCTTTCAACAAGCCCATTGCACTGTGGATGGTAGGGTGTGGTGAACTTATAGTTCACTCCACACTCTTTCCACATTGCTTTCAAATATCCAGACATGAAGTTGGTACCTCTGTCTGAAAGTACCTCCTTTGAAACCCACTCTGGAGAAAACTCCAAGCAGAGCTCTTGCCACAACAGGAGCTGTTGTGGTCCTCAGGGGAATTGCCTCTGGATACCTGGTGGCATGATCAACTACCACCAGTATATATCTGTGCCCAGATGCTGTTTGGGGATCCATTGGTCCAACAATGTCTATCCCAACTCTCTCAAAGGGCACCCCCACCACAGGTAGAGGTATAAGGGGGGCCTTTGTGGTGCCACCTGATTTGCCACTGGCTTGGCAGGTGTCACAGGAGCGACAAAACTCCTTGGTGTTCTCTGACATGTGAGGCCAGTGAAAGTGTGGGACAAGTCTTTCCGAAGTCTTGTTCTGGCCTAAGTGTCCTGCAAGGGGAATTTCATGGGCCAAAGTGAGAAGGAAGCCCCTAAATTGCAGAGGTATAACCAACCTCCTGGTAGCACCAGGCTTGGGGTCTCTAGCCTCTGAATAAAGGAGCCCATCATCCCAATACACTCTATGGGTACCTTGAGCATTCCCAGCATCCTCAGCAGCAGCCTGCTGTCTGAGGGGTTCAAGAGAAGGGCAAGTTAACTGAGCCTGCCCCAGATCCACCCATGAGGGTCCCCCTGTCCCCAGAAACTCAACCTGATCAGGTTCAAGTTCTTCAAGGACAGTCTCCTCTTGGATCACAGAATCATCCTCCTGAGAGGGCTGATCCTCAACCTGGGGCAAGGTGGAAGGCGCTGCCTTAACCCTCTTGCTCTTTCTCTTGGGTTGTGGCTGGTCTATAGTTTCAAAATCCACCACAGGTTCAGATAGGTATTCTTGGCCTGGGACCTGGTTACAGCAAGGACATGTGCTGAAATACCTAGCATCTCTGCATGAGTCCTATACTCCACTTGTGACCATAAGGAATTCTCTAGGTCATTGCCCAAAAGACAGTCTACTGGGAGGTCTGCACTCACAACAACTTTCTTGAGGCCATTTACCCCTCCCCAGGAGAAGTTAACAACAGCCACACTATGTGTAGTAGTGGCATTGCTAGCGTTGGTCACTAGGTAATTCTCACCTAGTACAATTTGTCCAGGGTCCACAAAGTTAGGTGTCACCATAGTGGCACTGGCACATGTGTCCCTGTAGGCCTGAGCCATTTTCTCATTGATTAAAGGCGTCTGCCTATACTTGCCCAAAGTATTGGGACTCATAGTAGTGGACATATCTATGTCCACATCATAGAGCAGAACTGCCTGAGTGGGGACACTGACTAGGCCAGATTCCACCTCAGTACCCAGGGTTAACCCCACTATAGCCTTGGGTTGTGTACCACCACTGCTGACTGTACTAGGGGGTGCAGGTGCCTTAGGGGCTGCAGTGGTAGGTACTGGATTTTTCTTAGTGCATTCACTACCCCAGTGTGAAACTGATTTACAGGTATTGCACCAAGGTTTCTTTGGGCCATCATTCTTCTTTTTCTTGTTTCCATTCTGGGAACAACCCTCCTTATTAGAATTATTTTGGGGGCCTGAAGAAGACTTCTGGTCTTTTTCTTTCTTATCTCCAGCCTTCTGGTCTGCCTTTTTCTGATCACCTCCATGGTTCTGGGGTTTCTGCTTAACCCTTGTTCTGACCCACGTGTCTGCCTTCTTTCCCAATTCTTGGGGAGAGGTCAGATCTGAGTCAATAAGGTGTTGATGCAACTGCTGGTTCTGACAAATATTAAGTATCTGTTCTCTCATTATTAGATTGTACAATCCTGTATAGTCTGAGACTTTACTTCCCAGCAACCAACCCTCCAGAGCCTTAGTGGAACAATCAACAAAATCAGTCCAGTCCTGAGTCTGAGCTTTTTGGGTATCTCTGAACAACAACCTGTATTGCTCAGTGGTTAGGCCAAACCCATCAATAAGAGCACTCTTCAGGACAGAGTAGTTTTTAGCATCCTCAGGTCTAACAGTGAGGAGCTTGTCTCTCCCTTTCTCAGAAAAGGAGTACTATAAGATTGCTGCCCACTGTTCTTGAGGAACCTGCTGTACCATGCAGGCTCTCTCCAGAGCAGTTATCAATTTGTGGATGTCATCCCCTTCCCTATAGGGGGCACAATCTTTGTCAGGTTTCTAGTATCATAGGACCTGTCTTTCTCTTTGGGAATAATGCTGCCACCAGTGGGTTCTACCCCACTCAAATTTTGTTCCCTTGCTAAAGCAAGTTTAGCTTGGGCCAGGGCTATCTCTTCCCTCTCTATCTGGAGTTTGACAGCTCTCATCCTGGCCTTATGCTCTTTTCTCTGGGTGGAAGTCATTCCCTTTTGAGATCCCCTTGAGGCATTAGAAAGGTTACCTATGGTACTTAATGTGATCTTTCAAATGATATAAAGATTACAACAACAGCAAGCTCAAATCCCAACCGCTGCCCACCAATGTGAGAAGTTGGCCTAATGTATGATGTCCACAATTCTGTGGGCACCGTGTATCAGTCCAAACAATCCCTTATGGTGGTGGTTGTAAGTCAACCTTAAAGACAAGCTATCCTAATGGTAGCATGGACTAAGCAGTCTTAGGCTAAACTCAAGAGGGCATGTGAAGCCAGCTGTTTTACCATATGCAATCCTGTAATATCAAATGAAAGGACACCACACAAGTTATATATTATAAAAATATATGTATTTATTACTAGAATAATCCTCTGTACTCTTTATGAGCGTAGAGGCACAAGCGTTTAAACAAAAGCACAGTTAAACATATGAAAGTTGCACGTTTATGGATAGGCCTGGTGGCCACTCAAACCATATATTAAATAAGTGGTATAAGAACCGCTTTTCGAACAGTGGTAAGGCCTAGGGCCTTGGGAATCACTGGGACTACACTGGTCTAACAGTAGTTAGGACGGGAGTAGCTCGCGGGATTCGGGTGCAGCGCTAAAAGCAAACGCATGCACCAATGCAAAGTTAATGGTGCGTAAAAGTTACAAAGTTACAGTTTTAGGAGTCTTCCGACTGAACTAGAACTTAGCCACTTAAAATTAGGACACTAGAGGTGTAAACCACTACAGGAGCACCGGCATTCAATCGTTACCTCACCCACAGGAAGCGGGTGCATAGGTGCCAAAGTGTGTCGGGTTTCTTCGTGGAGTTCTATGGAGCTTGGAGATGAAGATGCTGCAGGCGGCCAGGAGAGAAGAGTCCGGTTGGATCCAAGGGTGGATCGAAGATGTAGAGTACCTGAAAGCAGAGGGGACAGAGTCTGGGTCACTAGCCAGTGACCAGGATGGAACCAGGAAGGAACCAGGCGATGTTGGGCGCAATCAGGTGTTTTTTGGGAAGCTTGTCTCCGCTGCCACATGGACTATGAGGCACCGAGGATGACCTGGAGTGAATCACGAGCTGTCCCACAAAGGCTCTCACTGTCGGCGGTGTCGGCTTCCGAATCGGAGTTAACAGGCCTTGGCAAATGCAACCCACGCAGGATTCAAAGATCGCTTCTTTCTCGGACTAGCAAAGTCAGAGGAGTTGCTCCTTTTTAGGGGATTGAGGGCCAGTCTGGAGCAACCAGACTAGCAGTGTAGTTTCAAAGGTTCGTCGGTACTGGGGCCACTAACCAACGGGCAAGTGACCGGACCAACGCGTTGAGCAGGAATATGCAAAAGGGCCCCACGCAGCACTCGGTGAGTGTGGAGGGGAGATCTTCGATGCACGAGCTGCTCGGGGCTGGGGCTTCTCAAACCCCAATGCACAGCTTCGAGGGTGCTTCGGGAGCTGCACGGTCAGCACTTCATAGTTATTTCAAGATGGCCGGCCCCTGGCTTCACGTCGCCTCCACGGGTCTCAGATTCGCTGGGACTGTGGATCTGGCTGTTAGAAGTCAGGGAAGCTGGGTCTTGTTGATCTCTGTTGCTCGAGTTCCAGCGGGAACTGCAACAAAGCAAACCGTTGGGCGCTGGATGGTGCCTGTTTGCACAGGGTTGTCACTCCTTGACCACAAGGGAGATTCTTCAGTCTTCCACGTCGAGTGGGATGTCGAAGGGTCTAGAGTTCTGTATCAAAGTTTCAGTCAGGATAAATCTACTGCTCATGGGCACAGCTCCTACCTTTATTCCAAATCAAGGGACTGGTTTACCTGCTAGGTCCCTCCTATGGGTGGGACCAGGGAAGGGGGTGGTTACACCCCTTTCCCTTTGTCCAGTTTCGCGCCAGAGCTGGGGCTGGAGTGCCCCAGAACCGGTTTGACTGGATTTTGCCTGGGACACCTTGTGCGCCCAAGGCAGGGTCTAGTTTCATTCAGCCCTCCCTGCCCCAATCCACTATCTCCTGTCTGGGGTGGTGTAGCACCTCCCTGTGACAGGAAACCCTTTGTCCAAGCCTCCCCAGCCAAGTTTCGGTCAGCAGCAGGAGGCCAGACTCATGTCGGTGGCAGCAGCCTCCATTTTGTGATGCTGAGGCTCTGTTTAGAATTAACCGCATTTAAGTAAAGTAACATGTCTTTTCCCTCTAGAAGGGTGGAATGCTACCCCCGTCGCCAGAACTGGCGAGGGGGTAGTATTCCAAAGTGTATGACACTTTACACGACATGGTTTGATAAAGCCAAACCAAAGTTAGCATTAACCGCAAGGATTATAATGCACTTAAGAGTATATGGTATGGCAGTGTCCTAGAACAGCTATAAGGAAATGGTTCGAAAGCTGCAGACAGGCTCAGCTCATAATAGAGCACCATCTCACATAAAACCAAGCACTCTGTCTCCAGGATTGTTAAGGCCTGCCATAGGAGTGACTTATAGGTGCATATGTGTCCAGATATAGGTTTAGACATAGGTATACTATATCTAAGCAAGGGGTGATTACACGACCTTGCCCCAGCTGAGTGATCAGCCAGTTGTGTCTGTTTGAATGGCCAGCCAGGGGTGGCAAAAGATATGCTGCAGCCCCTGGTAGGCCTTGGATGCACCTAGGCCCTGGGTACCTATAGGACACTGTACAGGGGCTGATAAGGTGTCCAGTACCAAATTGGTGATGTACCTAAAGTACAGGTATGTGAATTTAGAGAGAGAACAGCAGGCTGTGGGTCTGATTAGCAGGCCCACAGCCACATTAAGTCGAAAACCAGTGAAGCAAAAAGCAAAAATTGCGGTGACCATCGGAAAGCAGACCCTACTCTCCTACAGTTCTTTACTCTCAGAAGTAACAGGGAACATCTTACTGACGGCTCCTTTCTTTTCCCTCTCTATGAGCCTCCGGGGTGAAGATACTGACCAACCTGAAGAGGAGCGGAAACTATTGCCATCTGCGGGACCTTCCAGCTCAACCAACCTTACATCGCAAGAAACAGAAAAAGACTCCCCTGTTGTGTCCCCCCCTTGTGTTACTTCTGACATTAAACAAAGATCTTTTGGAAAATACATACATCCTCCTCGCCTGTATATCAAGCCTGCCCTCCCTCACACTAATACACCACTGTCTACCTTTCTTCTGTTCTTATCTCAAAGCTATAAACTGCCCCCTGTCAGACCATGAGTCTGTATTTCACTTGTCCTAGTGCACATTTAAAATGCATGTCTGTGCAGCAAAAATTCACACCTCATGTTGAATCACTTCCTATGTTAAAATAATGTACATTCTAGTACTTCTAATCAGACCATATTTTTACATTTGTTACATTTTACAAATTAAGAACAACCAGGACAACGAGAAACTCTTTCCAGGCATTGTCAGAAAAGGACCAAATTCATTAATTTGCCTGGGAAAGCAATTGCAAATGCTCCTTTTATTTTATCATGTTCTCAAAGAAACCAAACAATTTCAAGCGCTTTTTCCAAAGTTGTCAAACAAAGAACATCCCACATTTCAAGGTTCCCGTCAATTCCAATCTTTAAACACACTGTTTTCCTATGAACCCTTCCTCTGCTTTTCCTTTACTTATTTTGCATGATACAAACCATATCCTTTCTCTGCCACAATCTGGCAAATTTCCCACTTATCTTTGCAATAATTTATTCTGACAGGTTAACATTGCAGAGGTATTTCTTGGCTACAACAAACCGTGCCTCTCATGTCTCAAATTCACACTGCAACTGAACATACTTTGTATACATTTCTTAATAAACACTTGAAAGGGATCCAGCCCTTTCTGCCTAACGTAGCAAATTATTTATAAGCACTTTTTACAAAATACATTTAAACACACACTCCAATTCTCACTCAACCCTGCACAATTAGCTCACTCACGGGCTACCACACCATATGGGCTACCTCCCATCCAAATATATACATATATCAATTGGTATCTGAGAGTATGCTTTTAATTTCTAAAAAACATATTTCTTTCCCTTTTAAATCAATGTTCATATCCTGCAACCGACTAAGCCAAAAATGTTTTGAATGTGGCTTCTCACCAATAAGCCACACCAAATCACTGCACTCCCACCTGGGAGGCAAATATACCACTGCAGCTTTGAATAATATACACTTTTGAGCATGTCTTACCACCCTTGGTGCAGCAAGACTTCAACACAAAACAAATAGCACCCTTTGAAAAGGAGTTTTATTTAACAAAATTCAAAGACCCTATCACTTTTAGAATAAGGCTTGGGGTTTATTACATAATACTCTCCAAACAAAGGCTGTCTCAGATACCACATGCACAATATTCAAACATATTTAGCAAACTTATAATCTAAAGGCATTAAACAATAACTGAGCAAACTATAATACTGATTAATAAACAAGCAATAACTGATATAAGATGAGATACACTGGACGTCCTGCAAGAGATTAGAAAGATATATATATACAGAGAAGAGGATCACTCTGGATGTGCACCTCCCACACCACAAAGAAAACATCTCAAACGATCACAGCCACTGGCTCACATCACAATGGCAATAACCACAAAACTGATGCATACACTGCCCACTTCTGGCCGGGGGAAGTCTTCACACAGCCGGGGATCAGAGCTCAGCAATCAGGGTTCAATCCGAGATAGACACGTCTGCCCTCACTCGGTATCCCAAACTCCCAAACTTCCAAACTTCCACCAGACCAGTGGAGGCTCCCCCTTTTAATACAAATCCAAACATAACAAAGCTTCTAGCAAGCCTCGCCCCCTCGTTCTCATGAGAGCCCGTACCAGTCTGTTCCAAGCCCACAGCATTGGTTGATCAGGCCTTTGCTATGGCTTCAAGACGGACCATGTACATTCCTCTGACAAGAACCGTTTTTCTCTAGTCAGAAAACTGTGAAAAACAGGAGGGAGAGCAGGAGATGCCCTCCCCACTTTGCAGCTATGTGCAAGCACAGAAAATACCTTCAGTCATGAAAATGGAAAGGCCCAAAGCAAGATAGAATTGAAAAGCAAGATGACTTGAAAGCATGTCAAAGCTAAGCACTGCCATAAAACAAGGTAAAATCAGAAAACAGAATGATATTAATCAATGTCAAAGCCAATAGGCAGAACTCATAATTCTCACCAATGCCCAATACAATGACACCTTCAAATGCACATTCCGCACGCTCTGCTCTTGGCAAGACTGTTCCACTTCGTAACAGCTCCCACTGAAAGACAGCAAGATTACAGGACAGAAGAGAAGCAGGCATATGCAGGACCATCCTACAGTATGGAACACACTAAAGTCAATTAAAATGGTGGTGGTGAGGGTCATCATAGGGTGCCAAAATCACAAGAGTGGCTCTTTTATTACACGCACGTAT
Organism: Lissotriton helveticus; assembly: GCF_964261635.1. Taxonomy (NCBI): domain Eukaryota; kingdom Metazoa; phylum Chordata; class Amphibia; order Caudata; family Salamandridae; genus Lissotriton; species Lissotriton helveticus. The sequence goes on along the minus strand of NC_136059.1, from coordinate 1,443,092,293 downwards.
GATACCCTCGCTCCATCATCATATAAGATGCGGGCGTTTTCGGGGCGGAATAGGAATTCCCTCCCCTGTCACAATTGGTCTGTCCTTATTAAAGAGATTCATTAGTTTCTTCCACATACCCATCTTCAGACTGCTCTATTAGTGAATTTCTACCCGATAGAAACACCAAAACATTTCTGTATACTTCTTTTCCCAGTTGTCAACCTTTATCCTATCCCAGCATGCCTCACACCAACTAACCAATCACAATAAACTACGTATTTTCAGTTTTGTCCAATGTCAGTGCGTCTCTCACTAGTCATTCAATCACCACTCTGCTCACCTCCGTTATCTGACCAATGCCAGTGCGGCACCTGGTGACGTCAATATCACTCCTGCTACTGACCCTCTCTTTACAATCTGCTCTTTGTTACACACCCGCTGTATCCTCCACTACCAGCGCAGCACCTTGTGACGTCAGTAGCACTCCTGTCACTGACCCTCCATTAACAAAATCTTACAGCAATATTTTTCTGGACTTTTCTCAATCAAAATTCTGTTAGTAACAACATAAAAAGATAATGCTACCTTGTCTGCTCCACTAAATGAAGAGATAGTCTTCATTTTTCAACGATATTTTCATACACTGCAAGCAATAATAACGACCAGCGTTATCTTACTTCTCTGTCAAGCTCCGGAGTGACCTATCTACTCCTCTCAAGATCGCACCAAGGTATCACAAAAGGGCCTCTTGACATACAAAGAAGGTTGTCCTGTTACTGTTCTTGGATTCCCTTACCAGAGTTTAAAAAACGGTGACCCTTCACTAGTACTAACTTTCCTCTTTCACACTGAAATTTCCCTAAACATAATGACAGCCCCACCTAGCTTTTCAGTATTATCGCAACAAAGTACTTTTTTAGTGTGATTTCTGTACCACACTCTTCCAATTTGTTCCTGGGATTATTCAGGCACCTCTTGTACCTGTACTTCTGGACAACATATAAACGAAAACACTAACCCTTCAGGTTAATAACATAAAATGAATATTCAATAACCATTACCTAATTAATTAATAATTAAACCATAACTCCGCTACCAAGAAATTGATCCAGTGCAGACATAATAATTTGGACAGGGACAAACATCCAATTACTTCATTTACTTTGACCCAAACACATACACCCAAAGTCCCTGTTGCACTGGTGTCAAGTTTGAAAATTCCTTACAAATTCATACTCAGCTGTTCAAAATTTAGACAGTTCACAATTTATACAATAAACCCTCACATTTCCAGCTTCTTGGTCAATGGACCAATTAGTTGAAAATTTGAAGGTAACAGTTACTCAAATAATAAACAGACAAAAATAATCGCAGACTCTTCATTTGCAAATTGTTAATTTTAACTAACTCAAATGCAATAATTAGATACCAACCCAAGGAATAAGAACGAGGAAAACCACCACCCAGGCCTAGGTAGCGGCAGGGGACCCCCAGACAGAGAGTCAGGGATTAAAGACTCTAACATCAGGACAAGGATAGAACTGGAACAGCTAGGCTCTCTGCAACCCAACAATCAGCAGAGCACCCTCTCTCTCCTTACACCTAAAGCAGCAGCCGCAACTGCCGCCCTCACTTCACACCCCGCCCCTAAATCACCTATGCTTTCTACCCTTACCATACAGATCCATCCCATCAATGTTGCTAATGAAACCCATTATAGCTACGGGGTTGGTTAAAATGAGGGACGGATAGTCACCCCACCATTAGATCATACTTCTTTGACTACCCCATTTTTGAGTTTCTGTTCCCACATATTCAGCATACATCCCTGTTCTCTCAGGGGGATAAAGTAACAAATTAAGAACAAATGTTTGTACACTTAACAGTTTGTGGATTTTTACACGAAGATACTGGAGTTGTCTGCACGTCAAGCGTCATGTCCTTCACCGTGTCACGCTCTTTCAGCTTGTTCAGCATTCCAGTCACTCAGTCATGTGGTTTATGCACGCTGTAAGTTTCACTCATCACAGTTCGGCTATCTTAACCCAAAATGGAGACTCACCCATTTACTAAAAGAACAGAAAGTAGATATTTATTAATAATGTGATCATGAAATTTTCACTATTGATCATCCACCTTAAATCTAGTCCATGTTAACAGTTAACATAGCATTGCATAAGCAGGAAAGCAGCATTAATTACTATGACAGAGCAACACATGTCATGCTTTTTTTCCACATATACATGCACTTTGCCAAGAGCAACATTTATAACGCGTTTTACACACCATTTTATTACATCTTCAGTTATTTACGTAGTGTTAGGAGTAATTTCATGCATATTGCAAAGCAAATCTCCCACGGGTGATGTGTGATTGCACGTTAATATACTTATTACTCAAAATTTGTATGTATTACAGGGGTACTCAATACAAGCGGGTTTCTTTTTGCGAATCCCCACTCCATCATATGTCATGCAGATCTGGGGCTACCCTACATAAGGAACTTAATAAAAATACAACCAGTTCTTTTGTGGCACAGGATATGGGCCACTACGAAAACCAATTTTACCAGGGACATTATAAGATACTGTACTAAGCTTGATCAGGCGCTTGACATCCCTTGGTTGAAATATATAAAAAATGTCATGAATGATTTGGGCCATCCGGAATATTATGAGGACCTAAGTTGTACACTCACTATAAATAGAAAGGATTTCAAAAGAGAGTGCATGACTTTTTTCGAGATAACCAGATCTTCTGCAGAAATGGTAAAGTCAACAGTACAGACCAATCAGTTGATAATGACCACCTATGACATTCCGCCTTATCTTAAAAATATTGAATTCCTACATGATAGATACGTCCTTACCAGGGACGGACTAGGAATCAAAACCGGCCCTGGCAAAGTGCTCGGCCAACTCCCCAGGGAATTCAGGGTGCTGTTGAGATGTTTGACAGGGCTGGTTTCAGCCAATTTTGTTACAGGGACCGATATTGCAGCGTAAATGCCCGGTGCCCGCTAAGGCAAGTCCAGCCCTGGTCCTTACTCGTTTTAGGTTTGGTATCTTTCACCAACTAAAAACCTTCCCACTAATGAATGATTGGTCGAAAATGCTAAGTAAATGTCCATGTGAGGAAGTGTCAGCCCAGTCCATGATACAATCAGTCCTTTTTTGCAAATTTTATGTACTACAAAGAAAAAGGTGGATCCTGCCAATCTTAAAGAAACTTGGTTTTAGACCAGGTCATCCTGCTTTTTAGGGCTCGGCCTACGTCACCACGAAGTGGGGCGGAGCTCCGAGCTCCTATTGTTAAAGAAAAAAAAAAGAAAAAAAGGTTTCTTTAGGGCTCGGACCAGAAACATTCCTTAGTGCGCGAGCTTTTTTTATGGCATCTGCATAGTGATTCGTCTTCGCTGTGCTGTCTTTTTAGTAGCCTTGACGCGATAGGCTATATGTCATTTTCGTCCGCCTTTGTTGGCATTTTCTGTGTGGTTACGCGCACGGCAGTCCATTAATTTTAATTAGGAGCTGTCAGGGTGCTCCTCCAAATGCATTCCAGATGGTGGGAGCGCGTTCACCATTCTGCATTGCATGTATAGGGCGCGCGTTCGTCTGCAGCGTTTTTTGGGGCTGCGAAATGTGGACGTCTATTGTATTGAACTTTTATGTGATTTATCATTGCTCGGAAAAATGTGTGTTTGCAAGAAAGTGTTCCCGATTACAAGGACATGGTGTTCGCTTATTTCCTTTGAAGCGCTGTCTGATATGTATTTCTCTTTAATAGCAACACGTACTTTGGATACCACCACCAGTACTACCACTACCAGTACCACCACCACCAGTACTACCACTACCAGTACCACCACCAGTACCACTACTACCAGTACTACCACCACCACTACTACCACCACCAGTACTACCACTACCAGTACCATCACCTCCAGTACTACCACTACTACCACTACCAGTACCACCACCACCAGTACTACAAGTAACACCACCACCAGTACTACCACTACCAGTACCACCACCACCAGTACTACCACTACCAGTACCACCACCACCAGTACTAACACCATCAGTACTACCAGTACTACCACCACCAGTACTACCACTACTACAGCCACCAGTACTACCACTACTACAGCCACCAGTACTACCACTACCACCACCACCAGTACTACCACCACCATCAGTAATACCAGTACCACCACCAACAGAACTACCACAACCAGTACTACCAGTACCACTACCACCACCACCAATACCATCACCACCAGTACTACCACCACCAGTACTACCAGTACCACCACCACCACCACCAGTACTAACACTACCAGTACCACCACCACCACCAGTACTACCAGTACTATAGCCACCATTACCACCACTACCCCCACCACCAGTACTACCAGTACCACGACCACCAGTACTACCACTACCAGTACTACCACTACCAGTACCACTAACACCACCAGTACTACCACCACCAGTACCACCACCACTAGTACTACCAGTACTACCACCATCAGTACTACCAGTACTACCACCGTGTTGGACAGGCCTCGTAGCCGGGCCGTTCCCCCCCCGCACAACAGGGCCCGGACCCCGGCTCTCCCTGAATCACCAGCAAGAGCCACCCCGGCAACCCCCCGAGGTAACTCCCAACCCGTCCACAACGGGACTCCAGCTCCCGAACCCTCCCGTACCGGCTGGCCCGGGCCCCCGTCAGCACCATGGCCCCGGCCCGGCAGCCATCTTTGGGCACTACAGCACGAGGCCACGTGGCCTCGACTCGACCCCAACCCTGGGCCTGGCCAGGCCCCGACATCGAGGCACCAACCTCCCCACAGGAGGTAAAGAGACCACTTGGCATGTCGATGAAAGAAGGAGGCGTCAACGGCTCTCCTCCGCCGGGTGTCGATCACCCCCGGCCTCCCTGGGGGCTGGCTCCACCCCCCTGCTGGGTGTCGGGACTCCCTGACTCCAGACCCCCCGACCCCCAGGCGCGAGGGTCCGGACATCAAAGGGGACTAGACCTATAACTGGGGCAGCCCCAGACCAGGAAGGCAGTTGTATCCTGGAGTCGAGAGACACCGAGAAGAACTCATCCTTGACCGACTGCCGGCGCTGCCCCAGCCCTGCTCGTGAAACCTTCATCTTGGCCTGCTGGCGCTGCCGCGGCCCTCTGCCTGTGAAACCTTCATCTTGGCCTGCTGGCGCTGCCGCGGCCCTCTGCCTGTGAAACCTTCATCTTGGCCTGCTGGCGCTGCCGCGGCCCTCTGCCTCGTGAAACCTTCATCTTGGCCTGCTGGCGCTGCCGCGGCCCTCTGCCTCGTGAAACCGTCATCTTGGCCTGCTGGCGCTGCCGCGGCCCCCTGCAACGTGAACCATCATCTTGATCTGCTGGCGCTGCCGCGGCCCGACCTTGTAGACTCCTAAAGCTCGAGGATTGTGAGCTCCCCTCCTGCCACCCCCCGTACCGATCCGGTACCGAGACTGTCCCGCTACCCCCTCTCCCTACAGAGACTAGAATTGAGAGGACCCCCGAGTCCTGAATCTCCTGTACCGCTGATAACCTTGCTGCAAGAACCCTATATAAAGAGTGTTGATCTCATCCTTGTGTGGTGTCTATCTGTGGGAAGGGAAGTGACCTGTCTGTACGATCGCCGGAGACGGCCCTCATCGGAGGCCTCTCCCCCAGTATTCGGCCGACCCTCCGGGGCGCTGTCTAACATTGGTGGCCAGCGGCGCGATTCGAACCTACGCATAATCGTACAGAGGGTCACTCGCCCCACGACACACAACCACCATGACAACAAAAGAGAGCGGAACAACGGAAAAATTCCAGATGGAAAAGTTAGAAGAATACAACCACAGAGAACTGAAACAATTCTGCATAGAATTAGGCATTTCAACCACAGGACTGAGCAGGAAAGAGGACTTCAAACGAGCCCTGGAATCTTGGGCAGAGACGGGTACGACCGTACCCCAAACACGAAGTCACGAGACACCCGAAACAAGCCCCACACCGACGGAAGAAAGAAGATCGGGTCTCTCCCCAGAAGAGGTCCGGGAACGGGAAAAAAGCAGGCTCCATGAATTGGAACTGGCACGACTTCGCTTAGATGGAGAGCTCAAATTGGCGGAACAAAAAATAACGTTGGAACACTTACGGCTCCGAGAGGAGCGAGAAGAGAAACAAAGGCAGAGAGAACTAGAAGAGAAAAAGCTAGCCTACGAACATGAGCGCAACCTCAAGGAACTAGAGATTCGGAAGCAGAGCAAGGAGCTCGGGGTCCCCGAGCGCACGAACACTCCTGGCCCTACAGACCCCAAGGTCCACATACCCAAGGATGTCGTCCGAGAGTACTACAAGAACGATGATATCCAGCAATGGTTCAAAGCGTACGAGGTAGCCATGACCTCCCACCGGATTCCCCGGAGCGACTGGGGAGCCGGGTTATGGGGGAGGTTTGTCAACGAAGGGCGAGACGCCCTGCTGCAACTCCCGGACCATCTGATGACATCCTACGACCACATGAAAGCCGCCCTCCTCACTCGATACGGACTCACACCCGAGATGTACCGCCAGCGGTTCCGCGACTGCAAACGGATCCCGGGTACAACTTGGGTGGAGTACGTGAACTTCTTTAGCCGGGCCTTCGAGGGGTGGATCAAGGGCAGCAACGTGACCACCTACGAGCAGCTCTTTGACCTTATTGTGTGGGAGCACCTTTCTAACCACTGCTTCATCGAACTCAGGCAACACCTCCTGGACAGTAAACTAACGGAACCTCGGCAACTCGCCGCCGAAGCGGACCGATGGGAAAGCACCCGAGTGGGCCAAAACGGACCCAGCGAACCGAACAGAACTGCCCAAGGGCCCCATCGCCCCCGTGGAGGAGGAGGCCAGGGTCGGGGGCGGGACACCGGGCCGGTGACTCCCGCAAGCAACCCCCCGCCCCCGGCCGGCAGGGGAAACCCCCCGATGCGACCAGGCTTCCGAGCCAACATTACTTGCCACCGACCCGGCCACTACGCCAATGATCCCAACTGCCCAAAGAACCCGAACACTATACCCCGCCAGGTCGCTGCTGCAGCACTGGGGGAAGAGCAAACCCCAGAAGACCAGGAAGAGTACGAAACCGACCAGCCTGAGTGGGAACCGGCCGCCATGTCCCTGGTTTGCCTAGGGGAACGAGACCTGATCCCTCGGGCCCCCCTTCCCGCCAACACGCAGAAGTACAGCCAGTGGGTCAACATTAATGGCCGCCGGGCTGAAGCCCTCCGCGACACCGGGGCCAGTGTGACCGCGGTCCGCTGTCACCTGGTGGCCCCGGACCAGATTTTGCCGAACATTCTTTGCCCTGTCCGGTCGGCCGACAACTCAGAAAGTCTATGTCGAATGGCCTACGTCCCCTTCGAATGGGGAGGAGTATCAGGGATGCTGAAAGTGACTGTCCGCGATGATGCCCCCGTGGATTGCCTCCTGGGGAACGATCTCGAAAGTTCTCCCTGGGCAGCAGTCGAACGGAGAGAGCACCTGGGGATGCTGGGCCTCCCCGAATGGGTCTGTGCCACGACCCGGTCCATGACCGCCCGTGCCGTCCCCCGTCCAGAGGAACCCGAGTGGCCGGAGCCTCCTCCCGCGATTGTCCCAGAGGAGGCCACCCCAGAGGCGAGCTCCCCGGCCCAAACCGAAGAAGGACCCGGTCGGCTCCAGGACCTCCCCGACCTGGCCCAGTGGCGTCAAGAGGGGGGTCCCACCCAGGAACAATTCCGACAAGAACAAAGAACCTGTCCCTCCCTCGAGGGACTCCGGCAGCAAGCCCTGGCCCAGAGCGCAGGGGACACCTCGGGGGCCCACTGGATCTACTGGGACAATGACCTGCTCTACAGTGAGCAAAGGATTGCGGAACTGGGGGCCAGTCGGGTGCTGGTGGTGCCCCTCCGTTTCAGAGATTTCCTCTTGAACTTAGCCCACGATGTACCCCTTGCCGGACACCTGGGACAGGACAAAACGTACGACCGCCTGGTGACCCACTTTTACTGGCCCCGAATGCGAAAGGATGTCACCAACCACTGCAAGGCCTGCCCCACCTGCCAGGCCAGCGGGAAAAGTGGCCGAAAAACCAAAGCACCCTTGCAGCCTTTTCCCGTCGTCACCACCCCGTTCGAACGGGTGGGGATAGACATTGTGGGGCCCCTGGACCCCCGAACAGCCCAAGGACACCGGTTCATCCTGGTCCTGGTGGACCACGCCACCCGCTATCCCGAGGCCATCCCTCTTCGAACCGTGACGGCGCCTGTGGTAGGCCGAGCCCTGATGGGGATCTTCTCCCGGGTGGGCTTTCCCCGGGAGGTCGTCAGCGACAGGGGCACGAACTTCATCTCGAAATACATGAAGTCTCTCTGGCAACAGTGCGGGGTCACCTACAAATTCACGACCCCCTATCACCCGCAAGGAAATGGATTGGTCGAGCGGTTTAACCGCACTCTTAAAGGAATGATCATGGGCCTAGAAGAGCCCCTCCGTCGCCAGTGGGACGTGCTACTCCCGTGCCTCCTGTTCGCCTACCGAGAGGTCCCTCAAAAATCCCTAGGCTTCAGCCCATTTGAACTCCTGTACGGGCACCCCGTCCGGGGTCCCCTCAGCCTAGTCAAAGAAGGTTGGGAGAGGCCCCCCCAGAAAACTCCCCCGGATGTATACAAATATCTCTTGGCCCTTCGCAACCAAACCCGGCGATTCAGGGAGATCGCCAAAGTCAACCTTGAAGCCAGTCAGGAAGACATGAAGAAATGGTATGATCAGCACGCCTCCTCCCTCGAGTTCGAGCCGGGACAGCAGGTCTGGGTGATGTCCCCGGTTGAACCCTGTGCCCTACAGGACAAATGGTCCGGACCCTTCAAGGTGATCGAACGCAAGGGGCCCGTCACCTACTTATCGACATGGAAACTTCCCGGAACCCCCTACGGGTCCTCCACGCCAACCGACTCAAGCCCCATTTTGTACGCTCAGAACTCAGCCTCCTGATGGCTACCGATAATGGGACGGAAGAAGACTCCGAGCCCCTTCCAGACCTGCTGAGGACCCTCGGGCAGGATGGCTCCGTGGAAGGGGTCAGACTCTCCGAGGCCTTGTCCCCGGAGCAACGCCAAGACTGTCAAGCTCTCCTGACACGATTCGCATCCTTGTTCTCTCTCACCCCTGGGGTCACCCCCTGGTGCCTTCACGATGTGGACACCGGGGACAGCCCCCCGATTCGCCACAGGGCGTACCGCGTACCAGATCGGGTGCGCGCCTGCATCCAGACCGAGGTGTCCAAGATGCTGGCACTGGGAGTGATCGAACCTTCTGACAGCCCCTGGGCCAGCCCAGTCGTCCTGGTCCCCAAGGCCGCCGCCCCGGGCGTGGCCCCTGAGCTCCGGTTCTGTGTGGACTACCGGGGACTGAATGCCGTTACCAGGACCGACGCTCACCCCATCCCCCGGGCAGATGAGCTATTGACCGTATGGGGGCCGCCCGCTACCTGAGCATCTTCGATTTAACAGCGGGCTACTGGCAAATCGGCCTCACCCTCAGGGCCCAAGAACGATCCGCCTTCACTACCCCAGACGGTCACTACCACTTCAAGGTGATGCCCTTCGGCATGAAAAACGCTCCGGCAACCTTTCAACGACTCGTGAACCAGGTACTGGCGGGCCTCGAAGAATTCAGCGCCGCCTACCTGGACGACATCGCTGTGTACAGTCACCACTGGACCGACCACCTCCGCCACCTGCGGGAAGTCCTACACGCCCTCCAGCAGGCCGGGCTCACCCTCAAGGCCAGCAAATGTCAGGTGGGCCAAGGGTCCGTGACCTACCTAGGACACCAAGTGGGAAGCGGTCTGGTGGCCCCCCTCCAGCCCAAGATCGCGGCCATCCAGGCCTGGCAACCCCCCGCGACCCAAACCGAGGTCCGGGCCTTCCTGGGACTCACCGGGTACTACCGGCGGTTTGTGAAGGACTATGGCAGCATCGTGGGGCCCCTCACGGAGCTCGCATCCAAGAAGAACCCCAAAACAGTCAACTGGACTCCGGACTGCCAATCGGCCTTCGAGAAGCTGAAGACCGCCATGTGCACTGCCCCCGTGCTCCAAGCTCCCGACTACGGCCGGGGATTCATCGTCCAGACGGACGCCTCCGATCGTGGCGTGGGGGCCGTCCTCTCCCAACTCAACACCGAGGGAGTCGATCAGCCAGTGGCATTCATCAGCCGACGCCTGCTGGCCCGGGAACGGCGCTGGAGCACCATCGAGCGGGAGGCCTTCGCCGTAGTATGGGCCCTCAAGAAGCTCCGGCCCTACCTCTTCGGCACCCCCTTTCGGGTGCAGACAGACCACCGACCCCTGCAATGGCTGATGCAGATGCGGGGGGAAAACCAGAAACTGTTGCGCTGGTCCATCTCCCTACAGGGGATGGACTTCACTGTGGAACATCGGCCCGGCCAGGACCACGCCAACGCAGACGGCCTGTCACGCTTTTTCCGCCTCGACGAGGAGAGTCCCCAAGAGGATGGCTGACTCTCCCTGCCTTCAGCTGGGGGGGACGCATGTTGGACAGGCCTCGTAGCCGGGCCGTTCCCCCCCGCACAACAGGGCCCGGACCCGGCTCTCCCTGAATCACCAGCAAGAGCCACCCCGGCAACCCCCCGAGGTAACTCCCAACCCGTCCACAACGGGACTCCAGCTCCCAAACCCTCCCGTACCGGCTGGCCCGGGCCCCCGTCAGCACCATGGCCCCGGCCCGGCAGCCATCTTTGGGCACTACAGCACGAGGCCACGTGGCCTCGACTCGACCCCAACCCTGGGCCTGGCCAGGCCCCGACATCGAGGCACCAACCTCCCCACAGGAGGTAAAGAGACCACTTTGCATGTCGATGAAAGAAGGAGGCGTCAACGGCTCTCCTCCGCCGGGTGTCGATCACCCCCGGCCTCCCTGGGGGCTGGCTCCACCCCCCTGCTGGGTGTCGGGACTCCCTGACTCCAGACCCCCCGACCCCCAGGCGCGAGGGTCCGGACATCAAAGGGGACTAGACCTATAACTGGGGCAGCCCCAGACCAGGAAGGCAGTTGTATCCTGGAGTCGAGAGACACCGAGAAGAACTCATCCTTGACGGACTGCCGGCGCTGCCCCAGCCCTGCTCGTGAAACCTTCATCTTGGCCTGCTGGCGCTGCCGTGGCCCTCTGCCTGTGAAACCTTCATCTTGGCCTGCTGGCGCTGCCGCGGCCCTCTGCCTCGTGAAACCTTCATCTTGGCCTGCTGGCGCTGCCGCGGCCCTCTGCCTCGTGAAACCGTCATCTTGGCCTGCTGGGGCTGCCACGGCCCCCTGCAACGTGAACCATCATCTTGGTCTGCTGGCGCTGCCGCGGCCCGACCTTGTAGACTCCTAAAGCTCGAGGATTGTGAGCTCCCCTCCTGCCACCCCCCGTACCGATCCGGTACCGAGACTGTCCCGCTACCCCCTCTCCCTACAGAGACTAGAATTGAGAGGACCCTCGAGTCCTGAATCTCCTGTACCGCTGATAACCTTGCTGCAAGAACCCTATATAAAGAGTGTTGATCTCATCCTTGTGTGGTGTCTATCTGTGGGAAGGGAAGTGACCTGTCTGTACGATCGCCGGAGACGGCCCTCATCGGAGGCCTCTCCCCCAGTATTCGGCCGACCCTCCGGGGCGCTGTCTAACACACCGCCAGTAATACCACTACCAGTACCACCACCACCAGTACTACCACTACCAGTACCACCACCACCACCACCAGTACTACCAGTACTACAGCCACCAGTACTACCACTACCACCACCACCAGTACTACCATTACCAGTACTACCACCACCACTACTACCACCTCCAGTACTACCACTACTACCACTACCAGTACCACCACCACCAGTACTACAGGTAACACCACCACCAGTACTACCACTACCAGTACCACCACCACCAGTACTACCACTACCAGTACCACCACCACCAGTACTAACACCATCAGTACTACCAGTACCACCACCACCAGTACTACCACTACCAGTACCACCACCACCAGTACTAACACCATCAGTACTACCAGTACTACCACCACCAGTACTACCACTACTACAGCCACCAGTACTACCACTACTACAGCCACCAGTACTACCACTACCACCACCACCAGTAGTACCACCACCATCAGTAATACCAGTACCACCACCAACAGTACTACCACAACCAGTACTACCAGTACCACTACCACCACCACCAGTACCACCACCACCAGTACTACCACCACCAGTACTACCAGTACCACCACCACCACTACTAACACTACCAGTACCACCACCACCACCAGTACTACCAGTACTATAGCCACCATTACTACCACTACCCCCACCACCAGTACTACCAGTACAACGACCACCAGTACTACCACTACCAGTACTACCACTACCAGTACCACTAACACCACCAGTACTACCACCACCAGTACCACCACCACTAGTACTACCAGTACTACCACCATCAGTACAACCACCGCCAGTACTACCACTACCAGTACCACCACCACCAGTACTACCACTACCAGTACCACCACCACCACCAGTACTACCAGTACTACAGTCACCAGTACTACCACTACCACCACCACCAGTACTACCAGTACCACGACCACCAGTACTACCACTACCAGTACTACCACTACCAGTACCACTACCACCACCAGTACTACCACCACCAGTACCACCACTACCAGTACTACCAGTACTACCATCATCAGTACTACCAGTACTACCACCACCAGTACTACCACTACTACAGCCACCAGTACTACCACTACTACAGCCACCAGTACTACCACTACCACCACCACCATTACTATCACCACCATCAGTAATACCAGTACCACCACCAACAGTACTACCACAACCAGTACTACCAGTACCACTACCACCACCACCAGTACCACCACCACCAGTACTACCACCACCAGTACTACCAGTACCACCACCACCACCAGTACTAACACTACCAGTACCACCACCACCACCAGTACTACCAGTACTATAGCCACCATTACTACCACTACCCCCACCACCAGTACTACCAGTACCACGACCACCAGTACTACCACTACCAGTACTACCACTACCAGTACCACTAACACCACCAGTACCACCACCACCAGTACCACCACCACTAGTACTACCAGTACTACCACCATCAGTACTACCACCGCCAGTACTACCACTACCAGTACCACCACCACCAGTACTACCAGTACCACCACCACCACCAGTACTACAGTCACCAGTACTACCACTACCACCACCACCAGTACTACCAGTACCACGACCACCAGTACTACCACTACCAGTACTACCACTACCAGTACCACTACCACCACCAGTACTACCACCACCAGTACCACCACTACCAGTACTACCAGTACTACCATCATCAGTACTACCAGTACTACCACCACCAGTACTACCACTACCAGTAACACCACCACCAGTACTACCACTACCAGTACCACCACCAGTACCACCACTACAAGTACTACCACCACCACTACCACCACCAGTACTACCACTACCAGTACCACCACCACCAGTACTACCACCACCAGTACTACCAGTACCACCACCACCACCAGTACTAACACTACCAGTACCAGTACCACCACCACCACCAGTACTACCAGTACCACTACCACCACCACCAGTACCACCACCACCAGTACTACCACCACTAGTACTACCAGTACCACCACCACCACCAGTACTAACACTACCAGTACCACCACCACCACCAGTACTACCAGTACTATAGCCACCAGTACTACCACTACCACCACCACCAGTACTACCAGTACCACGACCACCAGTACTACCACTACCAGTACTACCACTACCAGTACCACTAACACCACCAGTACTACCACCACCAGTACCACCACCACTAGTACTACCAGTACTACCACCATCAGAACTACCACCGCCAGTACTACCACTGCCAGTACCACCACCACCAGTACTACCACTACCAGTACCACCACCACCACCAGTACTACAGTCACCAGTACTACCACTACCACCACCACCAGTACTACCAGTACCACGACCACCAGTACTACCACTACCAGTACCACTAACACCACCAGTACTACCACCACCACTAGTACTACCAGTACTACCACCATCAGTACTACCAGTACCACCACCGCCAGTACTACCACTACAGTGCATAGTGCAGAGTGCATAGGGAGTGCATAGTGCAGAGTGCATAGGGAGTGCATAGTGCATAGGGAGTGCAGAGTGCATAGGGAGTGCAGAGTGCAGAGTGCATAGGGAGTGAAGAGTGCACAGTGCATAGGGAGTGCACAGTGCACAGTGCATAGGGAGTGCAGAGTGCATAGGGAGTGCAGAGTGCATAGGGAGTGCAGAGTGCATAGGGAGTGCAGAGTGCATAGGGAGTGCAGAGTGCATAGGGAGCGCAGAGTGCATAGGGAGCGCAGAGTGCAGAGTGCATAGGGAGCGCAGAGTGCAGAGTGCATAGGGAGTGCAGAGTGCATAGGGAGGGCAGAGTGCATAGGGAGTGCAGAGTGCATAGGGAGTGCAGAGTGCATAGGGAGTGCAGATTGCAGAGTGCATAGGGAGTGCAGAGTGCATAGGGAGTGCAGAGTGCAGAGTGCATAGGGAGTGCAGAGTGCATAGGAAGTGCAGAGTGCATAGGGAGTGCAGAGTGCATAGGGAGTGCAGAGTGCATAGGGAGTGCAGAGTGCATAGGAAGTGCAGAGTGCATAGGGAGTGCAGAGTGCATAGGGAGTGCAGAGTGCATAGGGAGTGCAGAGTGCATAGGAAGTGCAGAGTGCATAGGAAGTGCAGAGTGCATAGGGAGTGCAGAGTGCATAGGGAGTGCAGAGTGCATAGGGAGTGCAGAGTGCATAGGGAGTGCAGAGTGCAGAGTGCATAGGGAGTGCAGAGTGCATAGGAAGTGCAGAGTGCAGAGTGCATAGGGAGTGCAGAGTGCATAGGGAGTGCATAGGGAGTGCAGAGTGCATAGGGAGTGCATAGGGAGTGCAGAGTGCATAGGGAGTGCAGAGTGCATAGGGAGTGCAGAGTGCATAGGGAGTGCAGAGTGCATAGGGAGTGCAGAGTACATAGGGAGTGCAGAGTGCATAGGAAGTGCAGAGTGCAGAGTGCATAGGGAGTGCAGAGTGCATAGGGAGTGCATAGGGAGTGCAGAGTGCATAGGGAGTGCAGAGTGCATAGGGAGTGCAGAGTGCATAGGGAGTGCAGAGTGCATAGGGATTGCATAGTGCAGAGTGCATAGGGAGTGCATAGTGCATAGGGAGTGCAGAGTGCATAGGGAGTGAAGAGTGCACAGTGCATAGGGAGTGAAGAGTGCACAGTGCATAGGGAGTGCAGAGTGCAGAGTGCATAGGGAGTGCAGAGTGCATAGGGAGTGCAGAGTGCATAGGGAGTGCAGAGTGCAGAGTGCATAGGGAGTGCAGAGTGCATAGGGAGTGCAGAGTGCATAGGGAGTGCATAGTGTTATGTTATGTTATGTTATGTTATAACAATTTGTTATGCGCACAGCGACTCCAGCGAAGGAGCATCCCGGCGCAGAGACACAGAGCAGTCATAACACAACAAGGCTAAAATGCTACAAAAAGTGCTAAAACAGAGGAGCTAAAATAGGAAAGTTTTTATAGCTCTACGAAACGACAGCAAGTCCTCTATCAGCCGAATTTCAACAGGGAGGGTGTTCCAGATTGACGCAGCTCTCACCCTGAAGGAACGGCCTCCCATCCGGCTGAGCCTAAATCTGGGGACAACAGCAAGGGCCTGACCTTGTGATCGAAGGTTACGGGTAGGGACATAGAAGGAAATAGAGTTGGCCAAGATCTCAGGACCTATGCCTCTAAGGATTTTAAAGGTCAGACACAGGACCTTGAAGAGGATACGCTTCCTAACCGGGAGCCAGTGCAGGGAGCGGATGACATGAGACACCTGGGAGAACTTAGGAAGTCCAACAATGGCTCTCGCCGCGGCGTTCTGCACCCGCTGCAGGCGTGTTAACTCAGCCTGGTTAGCCCCCGCCAGCAGAGAGCTGGCGTAGTCCAGACGAGAGATGACGGTTGCCTGGACCACAAGCTGTCTAGTCGGGGCATCAAAGAACTTAAGCACCGGCCTTAACCCTCTAAGGAGACCGAAGCAACAGGCTGCGATTTTTTTGGTGTGCCCTATAAATGTGAGACCAACGTCAAGCCAGACCCCAAGGTTCTTCACCTCCGGCACTGGGGTCGGAGTGGGGCCAAGCTCCGAAGGCCACCACTGATCGCCCCAGAGCTCCACTCCCTTCCCGACAACCATCACCTCTGTTTTTGTGGCATTAAGCTGGAGACAGTTACCTGTCAGCCAGCTGGCCACCGCCTTCAGACCGGACTGGAACCTGGGGGCATCCTGTTCCGCATCCCCGCTGAGAGTAACCGCCAGCTGTGTGTCGTCGGCGTATGAGTGCAGAGTGCATAGGGAGTGCATAGTGCAGAGTGCATAGGGAGTGCATAGTGCAGAGTGCAGAGTGAGTGCAGAGTGCATAGGGAGTGCAGAGTGCAGAGTGCATAGGGAGTGCAGAGTGCATAGGGAGCGCAGAGTGCAGAGTGCATAGGGAGCGCAGAGTGCATAGGGAGTGCAGAGTGCATAGGGAGTGCAGAGTGCATAGGGAGTGCAGAGTGCATAGGGAGTGCAGAGTGCATAGGGAGTGCAGAGTGCATAGGGAGTGCAGAGTGCATAGGGAGTGCAGAGTGCATAGGGAGTGCATAGTGCATAGGGAGTGAAGAGTGCATAGTGCATAGGGAGTGAAGAGTGCACAGTGCATAGGGAGTGCAGAGTGCAGAGTGCATAGGGAGTGCAGAGTGCATAGGGAGTGCAGAGTGCATAGGGAGTGCAGAGTGCATAGGGAGTGCAGAGTGCATAGGGAGTGCAGAGTGCAGAGTGCATAGGGAGCGCAGAGTGCATAGGGAGCGCAGAGTGCAGAGTGCATAGGGAGCGCAGAGTGCAGAGTGCATAGGGAGTGCAGAGTGCATAGGGAGTGCAGAGTGCATAGGGAGTGCAGAGTGCATAGGGAGTGCAGAGTGCATAGGGAGTGCAGAGTGCATAGGGAGTGCAGAGTGCATAGGAAGTGCAGAGTGCATAGGGAGTGCAGAGTGCATAGGGAGTGCATAGGGAGTGCAGAGTGCATAGGGAGTGCAGAGTGCATATGGAGTGCAGAGTGCATAGGGAGTGCAGAGTGCATAGGGAGTGCAGAGTGCATAGGAAGTGCAGAGTGCATAGGGAGTGCAGAGTGCATAGGGAGTGCATAGGGAGTGCAGAGTGCATAGGGAGTGCAGAGTGCATAGGGAGTGCAGAGTGCATAGGGAGTGAAGAGTGCATAGGGAGTGCAGAGTACATAGGGAGTGCAGAGTGCAGAGTGCATAGGGAGTGCAGAGTGCATAGGGAGTGCATAGGGAGTGCATAGGGAGTGCAGAGTGCATAGGGAGCGCAGAGTGCATAGGGAGTGCAGAGTGCATAGGGAGTGCAGAGTGCATAGGGATTGCATAGTGCAGAGTGCATAGGGAGTGTATACTGCATAGGGAGTGCAGAGTGCATAGGGAGTGAAGAGTGCACAGTGCATAGGGAGTGAAGAGTGCACAGTGCATAGGGAGTGCAGAGTGCATAGGGAGTGCAGAGTGCATAGGGAGTGCAGAGTGCATAGGGAGTGCAGAGTGCATAGGGAGTGCATAGTGCAGAGTGCATAGGGAGTGCATAGTGCAGAGTGCATAGTGAGTGCAGAGTACATAGGGAGTGCAGAGTGCATAGGGAGTGCAGAGTGCATAGGGAGCGCAGAGTGCATAGGGAGCGCAGAGTGCATAGGGAGCGCAGAGTGCATAGGGAGTGCAGAGTGCATAGGGAGTGCAGAGTGCAGAGTGCATAGGGAGTGCAGAGTGCATAGGGAGTGCAGAGTGCATAGGGAGTGCAGAGTGCATAGGGAGTGCAGAGTGCATAGGGAGTGCATAGTGCATAGGGAGTGCATAGTGCAGAGTGCATAGAGAGTGCATAGTGCATAGGGAGTGAAGAGTGCACAGTGCATATGGAGTGCAGAGTGCATAGGGAGTGCAGAGTGCACAGTGCATAGGGAGGGCAGAGTGCATAGGGAGTGCAGAGTGCATAGGGAGTGCAGAGTGCATAGGGAGTGCATAGGGAGTGCAGAGTGCATAGGGAGTGCATAGGGAGTGCATAGGGAGTGCAGAGTGCATAGGGAGTGCAGAGTGCATAGGGAGTGCAGAGTGCATAGGGAGTGCAGAGTGGAGAGTGCATAGGGAGTGCAGAGCGCATAGGAGTGCAGAGTGCATAGGGAGTGCAGAGTGCATAGGGAGTGCAGAGTGCATAGGGAGTGCAGAGTGCATAGTGCAGAGTGCATAGGGAGTGCATAGTGCAGAGTGCATAGGGAGTGCAGAGTGCATATGGAGTGCAGAGTGCATAGGGAGTGAAGAGTGCACAGTGCATAGGGGGTGAAGAGTGCACAGTGCATAGGGAGTGCAGAGTGCACAGTGCATAGGGAGTGCAGAGTGCAGAGTGCATAGGGAGTGCATAGTGCAGAGTGCATAGGGAGTGCATAGTGCAGAGTGCATAGGGAGTGCAGAGTGCATAGGGAGTGCAGAGTGCATAGGGAGTGCAGAGTGCATAGGGAATGCAGAGTGCATAGGGAGTGCAGAGTGAGTAGGGAGTGCTAGAGAGTGCAGAGTGAGTAGGGAGTGCTAGAGAGTGCAGAGTGAGTAGGGAGTGCTAGAGAGTGCAGAGTGAGTAGGGAGTTCTAGGGAGTGCTAGAGAGTGCAGAGTGAGTAGGGAGTGCTAGGGAGTGCTAGAGAGTGCAGAGTGACTGCAGACATTAAGCTAATGGCAATGTAAATGACTGCCATTTATTTATCTGTTTTCAAAACCAACACATAAATAAAATTTTTGTCATTTACAATGCCAATAACTCTAACTTTTCCAAAGGCGAAACCATTGCATTGTAAATGCTTTTTTTAAATGGGTCCTTGTGTTAGTGGGAAAACAAAGCTTCAAATCTGTTTTCCCCGTCTCCATGAAGCATGAGGCCAGGGAAGAGGGCAGTAATGTGACACTACTCTGACAAGACGAGATTAGAAGTAATTCAATTCAAAAGCTTTTATTCGATTTGTACATACAAATCATACAAGCATAATAAGATACATAATTAAAATATAAAAATCACCATATGAACACAAGTAAGAAAGGAGGTAGGAAGATGTGCAAAGGCTAGTGTGCAACAATTAAAAGGTAATAGCTAGAAACCTGCCCACCGACTTCTGGCCTCTGGATTCAGGTGAGCCATTGGCACCAGTAACAACTGTACGGAACCTAGGGGTTAACTTCAATGACAAACTGAGTCTTGAGTCCAACGTTAACAGACAGGTGAGCAGCTGCTTCACATTAATACGTGGCCTTCGTAAGCTGCTGCCCTTACTACCAGCACATACCAGAGCAACCGTGGTCAGAAGCATCATCCTTAGCCGCCTGGATTACTGCAATGCTCTGCTACTGGAATCTCCTGCTTATCTGATTTCCAGGCTTCAGAGCATCCAGGCGGCAGCTGCAAAGATGGTGCTATCCCGAGGACGTCGTTCTTCCACCACTCTTGCTCTGGCCGAGCTGCACTGGTTACCGATTCAGCAGAGGATCCGGTTCAAATCTCTGTGTACCGTTTTCAAAGCTGCACATGGTTTGGGTCCCAAGCCCCTGCAGGCCAAATTCAAGTGGTATGAACCCACACGGGCCCTCCGATCCTCTTCCACCAATCTCATCAGTATACCCAGGATCAGGAAAGCCACCTATGGTGGCAGAGCCTTTAGCATAGCGGCAGCCCACCTCTGGAATAGCCTGCCTCTGGCAATCAGGAAAACCAACGAACTGATGCTCTTCCGCAAAAGGATCAAGACCTGGCTTTTTCCTAATGCCTCACCTCCTTAAAGCCTCCCCCCTGTCCTTGCTTTACTGACCAGCCCTTCAGTCGCATTTTTCAGCGCCAGGATGCCCGTAGGGTTACAGCGCGCTTTAGAAATGATATAAATAAATAAATAAATAAATAAATAAATAAATAATCTTGCCTTTTTAAATCGACGTACTATTACAAAAATACAAGACATTCATAAATGGACAGACAGGAAATCAGTAGGGTTTACTTGATAGACATTTCCTGGCAGCTGTACATTTCAATTTAAATAATCATAACATACTGTGGACATCAACGAGTAAAAATAATACCTTCATTACAAAATTGGTATAAAACTTGGAAACATGTATATACAGACAGGAATGTAAAAAGGTAATAGCAGCATAATACAATTCCTGGCAGCTGTATAACATAGGTACAGACAGGTAAGTATAAGAAATATTATAGTACAATACTTTTCCTGGCAGCTGTACACTTCAAAATAAAAGTAGCCAGAAAGAAGCAGATCTCCTCATTCTCTAATGAGGATAAAAGTATCAGTGCATTTTCTGTAGTACGAATATTGTACTTTATAAAAATCGGTTTAAGGTATTTTAACCTAAGAAAATGAAAAAATTTACAGAAAAGTAAAAAATGGCAACTACTCTGACGAGAAGTACTGTCACACGGGCAGGGTGTCTCTGATCTGGCTCTTGTGTTTGAAAATGCAACCAAATGGTGAACAATACCCAATCTGACACGTGTTAAAACATACTGATGAGAGGGACGGGTCACGTACACAAGGTAAGGTTGGAGCCCCGAAATTAAATTCAGATCTTTATAGAATTTCACGGTAATAAGATTACCAGAAATTTTATCTCGCTCTGCCTTTTGGAAATTTAGAAACGTTGTCTTAATTTCTTTTTTTGGAATAGAAACAACCTCTTCTGGCTCACGGAACACATCGATATTAAAAAGAAGGAGATACCAGCGATGGATGTATCTCAACCACTGTATGCGTGAAGAATGGTACAAACCTATACAGTCAAGAATAATATCTTGAGTGAATCGAGTCTCTGGCTTAGCCCAAATAGAGCGCCACAATAAAAGTGGCCGAACTGCTGCTAAGTCAGAAATGAACTCGACCCCGACCTCTTCATGGATCAGTTGAACAGAGGCAGAAGGGGGAACACATAACAACCTCCTTAGAAACGTATTTTCCTCCTTCTGCAGGGATGTACCCTCGCTGTAGCCCCATACACCTGCCCCATACAGTGCAGAGGAGACACAACAAACGTTATATATGTTCATCATGTCTAAAATGCTTCGTGAGCCAAGTTTAGAGGCAAATCGAAAAATACTGCTGGTGGACCGCAGCATTTTTAGTCTAATAGAATCAAATTCCGAGGTCCAGGTCCCACTATTATTGTATGTAATTCCTAGATAACAAAAGGACTTAACATGAGTCAGCTTTTCTTTATCCAGGAAAAAGGTATGCTTTGACTGCTTTGCTGCCTGACCGCATGACATAACATACGTCTTGCTTTTGTTCACTCGGAGCCTCCTAACTTGGATAAACTGCATAAAATTATCAATTAAGCGCTGGAGGCCAATCTGTGTTCGAGATAGAAGAACAGCGTCATCCGCATAAAGTAACAGCGGGACAGGTTTACCACCAATCAGGGGGGCGTCTGCTGGGATGTCAACCAAGGAACGGTCGACATCATTGATAAAAAGGGAGAATAAAAGCGGGGCCAGAACACATCCCTGGCGTATGCCCCGAGACACTTTAAAAAACGGGGTACATTCGCCTAGGGTGCCATAGCGGACTTTACAGGAAAGTTTTTCATAAAGTCTAGCTAAGAAGTGGACGATTTCCCTCGGTGCCCCTGCATCAAGCAAAACCTCCCAAAGAATAGCGTGGTTAACCAAATCAAAAGCGCTGCTCAAATCAGCAAAACATAAAAAGAGGTTGCCATTTTTAGCCACAGTATATTTATTAATTAAAAGGTCCAAATTTACACATTGATCCAATGTGCCCAAACCTTTCCGGAAGCCGTATTGGACTCTAGTTAAAATATTTGAATCAGTTGCCCAATCTTCTAGCCTTTTGAGCAAAATCCTACTCATTACCTTTACGGAGGCATCCAATAATGAAATTGGCCGATAATTGGAGGCCTCTGATTTATTACCTTTCTTGTGTAAGGGGATAATAACCGATTGACCCCAAGTAGAAGGGAAATTAGATTCTGCCGCACAATTAAATATCCTCGCCAGGATGGGAGCCCACAGAACTGGTTCATCTTTGTATAAGTCCAGCGGGACCCCATCAGGGCCAGGGGCCTTGCCTCCCTTGCTAATAGAAATTCCTTCATGGCTTTCTTCTAATGTTATTCCCAACGGGAGGGGAAACCAAGGGGTAGACTCAGGTGACAATGCCTCAAGGGATAACCCTTCCGGATTAAAAATTTTTGAAAAGTGACTGACCCAATCGCTGCATGCCACATATGATGTTAATTCTGGAACATCTTCTTTATTGAGAAAAGGGCTGTTAATTGTTTCCCAATAAAGTTTGCAGTTTTTGGTCTCGGCTGCTTCCTTCAATTTATCCCACGCCTCAGTCTGTAATACCCTTTTCCTATTATTAATTGCTATTTTATATCTAGCCCTGAGATATTGTATATCCTCCTTATCACGTGGTTTGGTACCTAAAGCTTTCTTTAGTTCTCGGAGGGCGACTATACAGGTCTTATCAAACCACCCCTGCTTCGGACCACTATTGGATGACGGGGCCTTAGTAAAAATACCATCAATAATACTATTCATGGAGACAAAGTGGACTAATAAGCAACCTGGGTCACAGTCATTATCTAGACAGGAACTAATTTGGTTCTTACAGCTAGTAAGAACCTCCTTCTGCTTAGCCTTAGAGTTAGTTCCAGTCCATTTAATCCTTAGACCCTTCGGTCTTATAGGTACTAGGTCAGTAGAGCATTTTTCACCTGAAGCTGTCGAGGTACCATGCCCTAGGAGGGTAACACGGATGCTGTTATGGTCGCTGAGACTTTCTTCATTTACATACAAATCGGTAAAGTCTCCACTGCTAGACATAAGAATATGATCTATAAATGATCCTGCGTCTCTTCCTGTAAATGTGGGGCATGATATTGCCTGGTTATTTATGTTACAGTTTAACAGGGTCATATCTAGTGTGACTAGCATGTTATTTAGTGTAGAACCGTAACTGCAATGTTGGAAGTGAGGAGAATCCTCCCTCACTCCCGGACCCCCCCCCCAGTAACTGCTCATAGCCGCTCCGAAGCCACAGATATTCCCTTTAGACAAAGGGCAGGGCTGCAAATTAAAATCCCCTGCCCAAACAACCTCAGCCTTTCTTTTCGAAATGCCCAAGGCCTTGGCAATTTCCTTTTCTAAAGGCGGTAGAATATCTCCTCTGGTGGCATCAAAAATATTGTTGTAGAAATTTACTACAACTAAATCAATACTCTTCCTACACTCCACCCTTATAACTTGACTATGGGTCCCAACTGTCGTACTACTTTTGACCGTACAATCACACAGCTTGGTGGACAAAAGCATCAAAAGGCCCCCCTTAGCCCTGCCCGAGCTAGATTTAGTGGCTTTAAGGCAGTAAGATGCGTACCCTTCGATGTTAATGAGGTCCAGACACCACGTTTCCTGCAAAAGGATTAGGTCCAATCCCTCCTCAATAAATCTAGTCCAGAAGGGTGTACCTATTTTACTGGCAAGGCCAGCAATGTTCCAGGAAATAAGAGAGAGTCCTACTGGTTTACCAGTATCGCCAACAATAGTCGACTCTGGCTGGATTACACGTGGTAGAATAGGACCATCTTCCCGGGGGTTGGTATCTGGGCCTAGTCTGGGAGTAACGGAAGGTGTACAAACATCAAGGCTTTCCCTATTTCCTATATGCGAGAGGGGTATTAGCGATGACACTATTGGGAATACAGAAGGTGTGGGGAAGAGTATGACTGGAGGAACACTCTCCATATCTAATTTAGACGTAGAGATGTTTGAATCTAAAACTTTAATAAAGCTGAGTCAATCTACCTCGTCTAACACAGCATATCTGTTAGGATGGGCAAATTGTGAGTACGAGGGATCTTGGGAAGGAGGCAGGTCCTGCCATGTTTGTTGCCACTGGGATTTAACTGATTGTAGGGGCTGAAAAGGTTGCTGCCACTGATGGGCAGGCTGATATGAAGGTGGTGGAAAATGGGGAGGTTGTTGCCACTGAGGATTAACATAGTGTGGGGGAAAAGATAAGGCATGTGATGGCTGCTGCTGAAAACTGGCATAATGTGGAAAAAAAGAAGAGGGGTGTGGTGGTTGCTGCCAAGGTTTAGTGATATGTTGCGGGCGATACACAGATCCTCTATTACTTGTAAAAGTAGAACAAGGAGGATTTGGTCTTGATGGCATAGGAAGAAAATAGGACAAAGGGAGTGGATTGATTTGGGTAGCAGGACCACTGTTGGGTGCATTACATATGTAACTAGCTGCCCCTATATCCCTAAAATTAACTGTAATTACATCCCCTACTATTGTTTTCTTACTTCTGCCCACCCAATCCCCTCTACGCACAGTAAGAATTTCACCGTTCATATTATTAGGTAGAGGTTTATGTAAGTGGAGCCACTGAGCGCATTTATTTCTTAACTCAACAAAAGTTTCTTTTGCTCCCTCCTTCAGTGGGGGAACTGCTGTCAACACGACCACAAAAGGGGAGACTTCTGGTGGCAGATTAATTGACTTAAAACGTGCCTGCTTTGGCTTAAAACCTTCAGTCTTATTTGTAGGGGGAGGTACTAAAGGGGTATTAGACTTTCCTACAACATCTTTTACTTGAGGAGTGGTGGTTTTGTTACCAACGACAGAGTGTTGGTGAGTCGGAATGGAACCCACCGCCTTCGGAGTGGATAAAGCTGTGGATTGGACAGAATTATTCCCTGTTTGCGACAGATGAGATAAAGCTGGATTCCCGGGGACTATAGTTACTTGTGCATTATTTAATACATCTTTAGAAAGCTGGACACAGGATGAGCATTTAGGGGCTGCTTCTGTGATCCCTTGTGGCTGAACAGGCCCTGGCCAGTTCGTCTTATTTGGCCCTTTCGAATGCATTAAAGACGTGAGCCTATCAAGTTTGGAAATTAAAGGCTTAATTTGTGCTGCTATTGTGGCCTCAATGTCCAATTTTAGATCAGTTACCATATTTTGCACCCATCAGGGTATACCTGGTGCCAGTTGCGGGGTGGGTGATATCAAATTATGGTTCCTAACTGCAACTTTTACTTTGTTTTTACTCTTGGATTTAACTTTTGGGGGAATGATAACCCTTCCCCCAGAATCTATAAGTACAGGAGCTGTTTCCCCATCAGTTAACCCACCCAGACTCGGCTCCGCTTTGCCAGGTGACTGACAAGCTTCTAAATCTGGAGTGGCCTCCAGATCGACGAAAGACGGATCCGAGTCTGATAGGGCAACCGATAAATCAACAGCATTCGGTACAGTCAGTGCGCTAGTAGTAGGCAGGGTTAAGGGTAAAGAACAATTATTCAATAACTGCTGGGCAGGTGATTTGGCATTTGCAAGAGAACCCAAGGACGAGCGCTTTGCGTTCGCAAGATCCATGGAGACTCTTTTTTCCAATAAAACAATGCTTTTGTCAATAGTCTCATTCACCCGTGAAATAAAAAGATCTATTGGTCCAGTCACCTGTGCTACTGCCGTAGCTTTTTTTGTACAACTTCTAGTTCTGTTGCGCATGGCCGACATCTGTAGTGCAAGGACAATAGAAGATGGTGATGTAGCTGAAAGGCGGCCGCTGTTGTTTCAATACACAAATAGAAGACACAGTTCCGCCTACCTTAGCAATTAATTAATTGGGGGCAATAAGGCAGGGGTTCAGGGCCAGGGCCGTCCTCTGCCGTCCTTGAACGGCCTTAAACGGCCCGCTCTTTGCCCGGTCTTCGCCCCGGCCTTTGCCCCGCGCGCGTCCCGCGTGCGCGTTGCTGTGGCTGCTTATCAAAGAGTGAAGGAGGAGGAGGGAGGCGGGAAGAGGACCAGCTGCGGCCGATCAGCGCCGCTGAGCACGCTGGTCCTCGCAGTCCCGCCTCTGTTCCTGGGGTCAGCTACAAAGTCCCTCGGTGCGCGTTGGTGCCCTGGGGCACAAGTAGAAGCCCAGGAGTTGGCTCTTAGCAAAGTCTCAAGCCTGCGAGCGGCTCCCGCGAAGCGGGGGCCGCGAGGCGTGGCAAAGTGGCCGGACAGGCGAACAGGAAAGGCTGGCGATACACCCTCAGCAGGGTCAGTGATGAGTCCCAGGGAAAACTCTCTCCGCGCTGGTTTTACTGGAGGAGGGGGCGGGAAGAGGACCAGCTGCGGCCGATCAGCGCCGCTGAGCACGCTGGTCCTCGCAGTCCCGCCTCTGTTCCTGGGGTCAGCTACAAAGTCCCTCGGTGTGCGTTGGTGCCCTGGGGCACAAGTAGAAGCCCAGGAGTTGGCTCTTAGCAAAGTCTCAAGCCTGCGAGCGGCCCCCGCGAAGCGGGGGCCGCGAGGCGTGGCAAAGTGGCCGGACAGGCGAACAGGAAAGGCTGGCGATACACCCTCAGCAGGGTCAGTGGTGAGTCCCAGGGAAAACTCTCTCCGCGCTGGTTTTACTGGAGGAGGGGGCGGGAAGAGGACCAGCTGCGGCCGATCAGCGCCGCTGAGCACGCTGGTCCTCGCAGTCCCGCCTCTGTTCCTGGGGTCAGCTACAAAGTCCCTCGGTGCGCGTTGGTGCCCTGGGGCACAAGTAGAAGCCCAGGAGTTGGCTCTTATCAAAGTCTCAAGCCTGCGAGCGGCACCCGCGAAGCGGGGGCCGCGAGGCGTGGCAAAGTGGCCGGACAGGCGAACAGGAAAGGCTGGCGATACACCCTCAGCAGGGTCAGTGGTGAGTCCCAGGGAAAACTCTCTCCGCGCTGGTTTTACTGGAGGAGGGGGCGGGAAGAGGACCAGCTGCGGCCGATCAGCGCCGCTGAGCACGCTGGTCCTCGCAGTCCCGCCTCTGTTCCTGGGGTCAGCTACAAAGTCCCTCGGTGCGCGTTGGTGCCCTGGGGCACAAGTAGAAGCCCAGGAGTTGGCTCTTAGCAAAGTCTCAAGCCTGCGAGCGGCTCCCGCGAAGCGGGGGCCGCGAGGCGTGGCAAAGTGGCCGGACAGGCGAACAGGAAAGGCTGGCGATACACCCTCAGCAGGGTCAGTGGTGAGTCCCAGGGAAAACTCTCTCCGCGCTGGTTTTACTGGAGGAGGGGGCGGGAAGAGGACCAGCTGCGGCCGATCAGCGCCGCTGAGCACGCTGGTCCTCGCAGTCCCGCCTCTGTTCCTGGGGTCAGCTACAAAGTCCCTCGGTGTGCGTTGGTGCCCTGGGGCACAAGTAGAAGCCCAGGAGTTGGCTCTTAGCAAAGTCTCAAGCCTGCGAGCGGCTCCCGCGAAGCGGGGGCCGCGAGGCGTGGCAAAGTGGCCGGACAGGCGAACAGGAAAGGCTGGCGATACACCCTCAGCAGGGTCAGTGGTGAGTCCCAGGGAAAACTCTCTCCGCGCTGGTTTTACTGGAGGAGGGGGCGGGAAGAGGACCAGCTGCGGCCGATCAGCGCCGCTGAGCACGCTGGTCCTCGCAGTCCCACCTCTGTTCCTGGGGTCAGCTACAAAGTCCCTCGGTGCGCGTTGGTGCCCTGGGGCACAAGTAGAAGCCCAGGAGTTGGCTCTTAGCAAAGTCTCAAGCCTGCGAGCGGCACCCGCGAAGCGGGGGCCGCGAGGCGTGGCAAAGTGGCCGGACAGGCGAACAGGAAAGGCTGGCGATACACCCTCAGCAGGGTCAGTGGTGAGTCCCCTGCTAGACAGGTCTGCCCTGTTCCCATGATGCACTGGGCCAGGGACAGACTAATTTGCATACAGCCAGGTTCTGAAACTGGGATGGTGCAATGAGCTAAAAAACAGTGTTGGATCTAGCCCTGATCTCTTGACTGGGTGAGAGTACTCTGCTTAATTCAGAGACTCTGTCCATCACCACCCCTTGTTGTAAATAATTTTGTCCACCCTAAGCGTGGAAGGGTATACTCAGATGTGAGTCCCTTGCTCATTGCACCATCAGGATTCAAGCAAGCCGGGCCGAAGACGCCTGAAATGGCAGAAACCGGTCCCCGGAAGCTTGTTACCTTCCCAGTGTAAGAATTGGCTTTTGTAGTCTGGTCTGCCCTGTTCCCATGATGCACTGGGCCAGGGACAGACTAATTTGCATACAGCCAGGTTCTGAAACTGGGATGGTGCAATGAGCTAAAAAACAGTGTTGTATCTAGCCCTGATCTCTTGACTGGGTGAGAGTACTCTGCTTAATTCAGAGACTCTGTCCATCACCACCCCTTGTTGTAAATAATTTTGTCCACCCTAAGCGTGGAAGGGTATACTCAGATGTGAGTCCCTTGCTCATTGCACCATCAGGATTCAAGCAAGCCGGGCCGAAGACGCCTGAAATGGCAGAAACCGGTCCCCGGAAGCTTGTTTCCTTCCCAGTGTAAGAATTGGCTTTTGTAGTCTGGTCTGCCCTGTTCCCATGATGCACTGGGCCAGGGACAGACTAATTTGCATACAGCCAGGTTCTGAAACTGGGATGGTGCAATGAGCTAAAAAACAGTGTTGGATCTAGCCCTGATCTCTTGACTGGGTGAGAGTACTCTGCTTAATTCAGAGACTCTGTCCATCACCACCCCTTGTTGTAAATAATTTTGTCCACCCTAAGCGTGGAAGGGTATACTCAGATGTGAGTCCCTTGCTCATTGCACCATCAGGATTCAAGCAAGCCGGGCCGAAGACGCCTGAAATGGCAGAAACCGGTCCCCGGAAGCTTGTTTCCTTCCCAGTGTAAGAATTGGCTTTTGTAGTCTGGTCTGCCCTGTTCCCATGATGTACTGGGCCAGGGACAGACTAATTTGCATACAGCCAGGTTCTGAAACTGGGATGGTGCAATGAGCTAAAAAACAGTGTTGGATCTAGCCCTGATCTCTTGACTGGGTGAGAGTACTCTGCTTAATTCAGAGACTCTGTCCATCACCACCCCTTGTTGTAAATAGTAGGGGGTTAGTGACTTGCTGTATGAGTAGCTGTATGGCTGAGTGGTTGTGTGAGTGAGTGGATGTGTGAATAGCTCTATGGATGAGTGAGTGGCTGTGTGGATACTCGTATGGGTCTATAAATGAGTATGTGAGTGTGTGGGTGTGTGGTTGGTTCTGTGGATGATGTGATCACATCAGTGTTGTCATTTGATATGTCATCAATGATGTCACTGACCATATCAAGAGTGATGTAATATGTGAGGTCATAAACAATGAATTGCGGGGGCTTAAATTATAGTTAGCTCAGGTAACTATAACTGCTGAATTTCGTTTTTTTGTACAAGTGAAATCTGAGCCCAACTATAACGTCCCTGAAACCTTTGAGTTTGTCAGTGAATTCCTATGGTTATTTTAATGTTATTTGCTAACTATAACATCCCTGTAACCTTTGTGTTTTTAGTTAATTTCTGCAGTTGTTCAGTGTTATTTCCCATCT
The DNA here is from genome assembly GCF_964261635.1 of Lissotriton helveticus. Classification (NCBI taxonomy): domain Eukaryota; kingdom Metazoa; phylum Chordata; class Amphibia; order Caudata; family Salamandridae; genus Lissotriton; species Lissotriton helveticus. Next base: position 1,443,062,660 of record NC_136059.1, on the reverse strand, counting down.
ATAACATCCCTTTTTGCTAACTACAAAGTCCCTCTTACCTTTGGATTTGCCAGTTAATTTCTACGGTTATTTTAATGTTATTTGCCAAACTCTTAGCTATGCTGAAAAAGCCTTTGCTTGATCCTCTGATCCCTACAAGCTACCGGACAATTTCGCTACTTCCAGCCGTGGCCAAAGTTTGTGAGAAGGCTGAAAATAAACAACTTACCTCCTTTGTGGAAGATGAAGGCTTGTTCCATCTAGCCCCATCAGGATTTAGGGCCAATTATAGTACTGAGTCGGCCTTGGTTGAAGTGACTGAGGCCATCAGAGAGTGTTTGGACACTGGTAGCAGAGCGGCTTTGATTTTATTAGACCTCTCTGCGGCATTTGATACCATCCCTCACTCGCTGCTTCTGGCTTGGTTGTCTGACATTGGGGTGACAGGTTCTGCTCTGAGTTGGGTTAGCTGATTTTTGGACCAATGCTGTAAGCAAGTTTGGAGGCCCCCGTTCGCCTCTACGCCACAAGCTCTGTCCACCGGAGTCCCTCAGGGCTCCACTCTGAGCCCTCTCTTTTTAATTATATATATGACTCCTCTGATTTATCTGCCAGAGGAGCTGAGGGCCAAGATCATCGCCTACGCTGATGATACCCAGCTCCTCTTCACTTGGAGTAAAGATGACTCTTCTCCGGTTCAGGCCAGAGCTTGCTTGTCGGCCATTTTCAAATGGCTTCATGCTGCGGAGCTTACCTTTTCCCTCTCAGTTCAAAGAATCCCTCTGGCCGGCCGAACATCCTTTACCCAATTCAGAGGGCCAACCTGTACAAAATCTGGGGATTTGGTTTAATGAGGATCTCAGGTTTAAGACTCAGATAAAAAAATTAGCAGGACAATGTTTTGGTGCCCTAAGATCACTTAGGAAGTTTCTGCCACTTCTACCACAGCCTGCCAAAGAGATGGTCACCCGCGCCCTAATACTGTTGTGCATTGATTACGCGAATGTACTTTATGTTGGCGTTCCTGGGTACCAGTTGAAAAAACTTCAGTCTATCCAGAATGGCTCAGCCAGGGTTTTACTGAATATCCCTCGAAGATCAAGCATACGACAACATCTGTGTGATCTCCACTGGCTGACGGTTGTGGAAAGAGTGAGATTTAAAGCCCATACCATGGTGCATGCAGCCCTGTATCAGTCCTGCCCTGGCTATCTCTGGAAGCTTTTTAAATTCTACATGTCCGCAAGAAACCTGCATTCTATGGCACAGTTCCTCGCAGTGATTCCACGTTTCCGCAATGTGAGAATGGGCCTTTCTCTTGTTGTTCCATTTTCCACTTTCTTATGTGTGCACAGATGTTCTTTTTCTTAAACAATAGAGTATTGCTATTATCTGTTTGTGAAATTGAACGTCCTTAATACCTTGAACCATTGTCTGGACTAAATAGGGTGAGAATGGGCGGCAGCTCTTTGGACTATAAGGCTGCTGTGGCTTGGAACGCACTCTCTTTGAAACTGCGCTGTATCAAAGATGCTAAGCTTTTCGGGAAATGGCTGAAAACACTGCTCTTTGTATAAACTCCTCTGCCTGACTCCCACTCTCTCGCAAGGTACCGCGCCGGGACACTCCTGAGTAGCCGCACGCGATATAAATTCATATAACATAACATTTGCTAACTATAACATCCCTGTAATCTTTGTGTTTTAAGTGAATTTCTACGGTTGTTTAGTTTTATTTCCCATCTATAACGTACCTGTAACCTTTGTTTTATTTTAGGTGACTAACCTGTAACCTCTGAGAGTATGTGTGTGAGTGAGTGCATGAGTATCTCAGTGAGTGTATGAGTGTGTGATTTGGTCTTGGAGTGGCTGCATACGTGTCTCACTGGGTGTGTGAGTGGGTGCGTGAGTGTCTGAATGGGTCTAGGAGCGGGTGTGTGAGTGTTCCAGTAGGTCTGTGAGTGGGTGTGTGAGTCTCTGAGTAGGTGTTTGAGGGTCTGAGTACCCTCTTGTTCTCTGTTTTGGCTTTCCTGCTTCGTTTTCTGCTGTCCGTTTTGCCTTTTCTGATTTATTTTATTTATTTATTTTATTTTGAAAGTTTTATATAGCGCGAACAAGATCTTTGCAGATAACAGAGCGCTTTACAGAGGCAGGTGTAATCATCAAGATCATCACGTTCCAGTACATAGCAAAAATATTACGTATAGTACAGGTATGAGGTAGCCAGGCATAGTAGGAGCGTATGACAACAAAAACGCTGTGATTATACAGAGATGGAGAAAAAAGGATCTAAGCATTTCAGACTAAAATAGGTCAAAACACACGTGCAGAGGAATATATAGGCTATATCATAATAAAATACTGGAGTACTGTTCGCATTGTAAGTCAAACGCATTGTTCAAGTGTATTTAGCCATAAGGATACTTTTGACTTCTTTCTTAAAAAGAAGGGAGGAGGAGATGAGCCTCGTTTCAGGAGGGAGTGCGTTCCAGATCCTGGGCGCCATTCCAGAGAAGGAGCGTTTGTAAGTTTTTTCCTTCCGGAATCTTCGCGGTTTCAGCAGAAGATTGTTTGAGCTCCTGGTAGTTCTGGACCCCCCGGAAATTGTCAACTTATGAGAGAGGTAGCTGGGTGATTTCAGGTGTATAGCCTTGTGCGTCATGCAGGCAATTTTCAGCTGTATTCTGGCTTCAAGAGGCAGCCAGTTCAAGGATTTGAAGTCAGGGGAGATATGCGAGTGTTTTTTTGATCCAGTGATGAGTCTCGCTGCCGCATTTAGTGACACTCTGAGGGGTGCAGTTGTCGTTAGGGGGAGGCCGCAGAGGGCCACGCTGCCGTAGTCTATGCGAGGAATGACCAGAGCTTGTACTGCTATTTGGAAGTCTTTTGCTGGAAGGAAAGGTTTCAGTTTCCTCAAGGTATTTATTTGGAAGTTCGCCCCCTTGGTAGCCTTGCTGATATGCTGCTGCATGTTGAGGTTGGTGTCAAGTGTTATGCCTAAGGATTTTGCTGAGTCCACGATGGTCGGTTGGACATTGAGTGCTGTTAGGTGTTTAAGCCATGTTTGAGCGGAGGATATTTTCGAGGGAGGTGAGATTAGGAGGAACTCAGTCTTCATAGCATTGAGTTTGAGGTGGTTATCGGCCAGCCAGGATTGGGTGCTTCTGATCGTTGAGTTCAGACTCAGGATGTCATTGGGGGAATGTAACTTGAGATATATTTGAGTGTCATCGGCGTACATGTGAAAGTGTACATTTGATGTTTGTAGCAGGGTGGTGAGAGGCTCCATAACTAGGTTGAACAAAGTAGGGGATAGGCAGGATCCTTGAGGGACACCTAACGACACCGGTACTGGGGAAGACATCAGGTTTTTGCTCTTGAATTTTTGAGACCGGTTGTGTAGGAAGGAAGTGAACCAGCGAAGCACAGTCCCAGAGAAGCCCATTCTTGTCTTTAGGAGATCGAGTAAGTTCTCATGTTTCACTGTGTCAAATGCTGACGAGAGATCAAGAAGGATGAGGAGGCAGGTATTATTTTGATCTAAGATTTGGATGGCATCGTCAATTATGTGAGTCATAGCGGTTTCAGTGCTGTGCCCAGCTCGGAAGCCTGATTGGTGTGGGTTGAGGAGATCAAACTGTTCTATGTGCTTTGTCATTTGTAATTGGACGCATTTTTCTAAGAGTTTGGCGAGAGTGGGAATGTTGGTAATCGGACGGTAGTTGTTTAGATCAGTGGGGTCGGCTGTTGGTTTCTTCAGTAAAGGTGTAACTTGTCCAACTTTGAGGGAGTCCGGGATGGCTCCTTGTAGTAGTGAGCTATTGATAATTTTAGTCCAGAGTGGGAGTAGCAGAGGAATGAAGTCTTTTACGGCGTTAGCAGGGAGAGGGTCAGTGAGGTGATTGGATGGTTTTAGGGTGCTGAGTATTCTGTCAATTTCTACTTCTGAGTATGTGTCAAAGGATGACAATTTGTCTCCTCTCTGTTCTGCCCTCTTCTGCTCTGTTTTGCCTTTTCTTCCCTCTATTTTGGCCTTTTCTGATCTTTATTCTGTCCCCTGTTTTGCCTTTCCTGAATGTTTCTCTGCCCTCTGTTTTGCCTCTTCTGCTTGTTTTTCTGCATCCTGCTTTGAATTTTCTGCTCTGTTTTGCCTTTACTGCTAGTGTTTCTGCCCTCTATTCTGCCTTTTGGGCAATGGGGACAGGGGCACAGCCCTCTTCTCTGGGCCGATTTCAGCTCTGAGGACCCTATTCTTCGGAGTCCGGCCACGTCTACCTGGGTGCCCAGGAGCCTACCCAGGGCACCTAGTGTGCTATGATGGGGACCATAGAGTGAGCTTCAATGCCCGAGGTCCCTACCGGCTTCCTGCCTCCTGTAGGAGTCGGCATTGCTCCTGCACGCAGTAAGCTGCTAAATATGCAGCCCCCTGCGAACAGGAGCAAGCTTTCATCTGCTTCCCTGCCCGCATGACAGCGACAGGGAAACAGATGTAAGCTCAGCGCCTTAGGAAGCAGGAGCAGTTTGACAGCTTCCGCTTGCTGGCAGCAGATTTAGTGTTTTCTCTCGCTTGGTGGGAGCTGTCACAGCTCCTGCCAAGCAAAAACAAACTAATGTATCCGGTGGGTGGGCACCTAGGGAGTTAGCAGGAGCCGGCCCTGGGGTGTGGTGGTCCCCAGGGCCATAAGTGGCTCCAGGAGAGGGGATGCAGCCCACCTCCTTTACTTTGACAGGCCGGCCATTGGGAAATGGTGAGTACTGCGGCCGTATCTGGCCTGGTACAGGAGGGCCGGGCAGCACCCCTCCCAGTTTTAAATAATATGATGAGGAGGAGAATGTGGAGGAAGATGATCATGATGAGGAGGAAGAGGTGGAGGAGGAACAGCCCCTCCAGCACATATTTTAATTTAGCCCCGGGGAGGTGATGGTCCCCAAGGCTTCAAACAGCCCCAGGAGTGGGGTCCACGCACCCACCCTCCATTAATAAAAATAAAGCCCCGGGAGGTGGTGGTCCCCGTAGCTCAAAGAAGCCCATGGAGGGGGGGTTCTCCTTTTTTAGGTCTCATCTGAGCCAGCGCACATGGGCTGCGAGGCGAGGCTTACAGTAAGGGCTTTTCAACTGGTACCACACGATCGTGCATGTGCTTTTTTTCATCACACCGATTGGCCTTTGCGTGCGTCTTTCTAAGAAAGACAGCACGCAATTGGCCAAAGGCGGGTGAATGGCCCGCCTTCTCTCTGCCTTGGCCTAGGCAGCGTAGGAGCAAGCAGCAGTGCCATCTGTTTCCAATGATCTTAATTGGAAACCGATGGCTGTCACGCTGGCCCTGGTGAAAATTCCTTTTAGCGTGCATGCGTGCGCACCACTCCCGGGCTTGTTTTTCATGCACTTCCATCGCTGATGAAGCTCGAACCCACAAGGAGGCCTCCCTACATGGGTTATAGGATGACAACATATATCACATGTCCATCCTGCTGCTGTGTGATGATAATGGAACGATGTTTACGAGAAGTGAAGTTAATAAAAGACTGCGGCCTTTTTCCACCAAACAGCGACTGGATGTGTTAAGTGGGGAATAAAGAGGGTCACAGGGGGATATTCCTTATAGATTAAAGTGACAGAGTGACAGAGATATGCAAAACTAAAACCGCAAAGGGGCCCGATATCCCCGCCCCCTCCCTTTGTACCATAAACTGCAGGTGCTGGCATGGGAGGCGACGGGATCCGCCCTCCTGATAGGGAATGCCCCCATTCAATACCCATGCCACAGCAGTCACCTCTGAGGGGACGGATATTCACAGCTCATCCCACAGACAAAAGGGGCAGTGGCAGGAAGGGCAGGAAAACCACGCCGCCTGGGAAATCCCAGTCAGGTGCCCCCAAGGCCCCAATCTCAGTAAGGTAGACGCATGGATATTGTGCTTGCACAAAAGGCCTGTTAGCAACCTGTTTGTGAGGCTAGCATTCCAGTGAGATAGCCCGGTGGGTCAATGAGCCTGACTGAGAGATCTGATAAGCATTCAGAATTTACACCTTTCGATTTGAGCTGAATAACTTAAAAATTGTGTACTGAATTTCAAGCACCACCGGGAAAAAGACAGATCGTGCCTAAACACAGAACAGGCTCAGTTGTGACCCGGGAAGTTACAGGCTATTTGCGCTAGAGGTGACCTGCCTGCAATGCATTTCCTGGAATCAAAGGTTTGGGCCCATTATAAAATATGATTCATCCGACACGTTGGCACGAACTCGGGGTTCGTAGCGTAACGCACGATGCCCCCGTCCCAACCTACCCCAAAAAAATGTAGCGAGGGGGGCCCGAGTCTCCCCTATCTCACATGATATTAACGGACCTTGGGCTGAATGTCGCCCCATTAAAGGGTTGTGGCCCCCTGAGAGGTTGCAGGCCCCCAGCACCGCAGGGATTGCAGTGACCTAGTAAGGCTCCAGACGCTATGTCGTCTCAGCCAGCACAGGAACAGAAACACCTGTGATATCGGGGGGCGGATCCAGTAAGGGGGCAACAAGAACCACATTAAAGAAGCAGAGATCGGTGTCCATTGTTCAAATCCACAATACACTCTTTCACCCTTGTTTTTCCTTTCTTCCGACTTCCCGATCACAGCAGAAAGTCTTTGACTCCTAAATGCAGGAGGACATTTACGTACCTTCCAACTCACACGGTGCTCGTATGTGTCTCGCGACATCGGCTCCCTGCACAGGATCATGGGTCAGGCGCCGCTAACACAGTGCGTGCACACAACTAACCGGAGACCCCTGCAGAATGCTGAATGTATGACATTACATCGCATACCAATACCATGCGTGCCATTACAACGCAGGTATTACTACGCGATGTCATTGACAACGACATGCCATTTCACAAAATTTTTACCACGACTATGCCTTAGCCACTCATGCTATTACAACGCAAAAGCATGGGTGGTAAAGCTATACTCATGGTAAAAGTTTGCAAGGCAAGTGACTCTACCCTACCCTACCCTAAACACTAATATAGTAACCCTGCCCTGACCCCCAGTGCTCTCTCTACAATAACACTACACTATCCTGCACGACCCCCCAACACTACCCAAAAATCCTAACACTACCCCATGCATGACCCTTCCCTACCCCTTTCCAGTCCCTACACTGAAACACTACCCTGCACGACCCCCAACACTTCCCTAAACCGTAACACACTACACTACAATACACAAACACTACAACACTACTCTAAACCCTAAAACGCTACCCCCAGCACGACCCTGCCCCTATCCCCAGTCCAGTCTCTACACAGAAACACTACCCTGCACGACCCCTCGACACTACACTAAACCCTAAAACACTACACTTACACTACACAAACACTACACTACCCTAAACCCTAAAACGCTACACCCAGCACGACCCTGCCCCTACCCCCTGTCCGGTCCCTACATTGGAACACTACCCTGCACGACCCCCCTGACACTACCCAAAACCCTAAAACACTAGACTACACTACACAAACACTACAACACTATCCTAAACCATAAAACACTACCCCAGCACAACCCTGCCCCTACCCCAGTCCAGACCCTACACTGAAACACTACCCTGCACGACCCCCCAGACACTATCCTAAACCCTTGTTGTAAATGAATCTAGGACTCTAGTGTAATTTTTCCCGATTCATCCCTTATATAGGTATAGATTGTTCGATCGTTATATAGGCATAGAAATCATTACCATATTTAGACTGAGCCTATGCAGCCCAAATACGGCATGTCTACTTCCACTAAATTCCAAGAATCAACAACGATTTCTTAGAAAAACCCGCCTTCAGCAGCTAGGGACATCCCCTTGCCTGAATACTAATTTATCTAGGAAATCATGGAGTTTTCGAAGAACTGAGTCTTTTATGACGTTATTAAGTCCAATCACACGTCAAACTCGGCACCGTCAAAGTATAAATATGCCTAGATTTGCCCAGACAAACACACGGTGGTTTGGAGCAGATCGACTTACTACTTGCCCGACGCCCTGCAACAGCAAGTGCCGAAGGAAGCCGACCCTCCAGCTGACACACTGAGAGACGCTGTCTTTTCTCCTGCCGAGAACTCCATCTCCAGTGTTTCCAGGCTACCCTTGCGGGTTGCTGGGAAATCGACACCTGAGATAGAGATACAAGACCTCCTTCATTCTAAACCAAGGTACGGAGCTGATTAGACCCTTAGAGAAATTCTTGAACAGACTCTTGGCAGAGAAATACTAAACTTAAGCTACTCCTCACTTACTTCTTCCCTTGTACTAGACTTAGGTTAGGTACACCGAGGTAGGCGTATTTTAGAAGTAAAAGTTGAGTACTTTTAGTCATTATTTTATCACTGTATGTATTTTATATGTTTTAGGCAACTTATGGCTTAGAAACCATATCATGCTTTTACAGTACTACTTTATAATACTTTTCGTATTATATGTTTTGTACTTTATAACCGGTTTTACGATTGTAGCAGTACATTTCTTATGCTTGAGAAAGAAGACTGTTCAACAAATACTTTTTATTGAAAACGCCCGTCTCTCTATTTTCTCAGCACCTCTCGTGAAACGAAGCATGCACGATTGACTGAATAAAATAGTTATCTATTGTTTCCGCGACTCTAGAGATTGATTTCTTATTCTTGGGAAACAAAGTTGTCATGTTTATGCGGTTGTCAGAAACTAATCCCTTCTTGTGAATTCGAGAACGTTTCTAGTGACCTCTGAGCAAGCTGGCACTCACAATTAAGTCTAATATATACGATAGAGACCTAGTCGACCTCAGTCCTATGTCTAAACTATAGTATATGTTATTCCAATGCGCAGAGCCTATTGGGAATATAGGAACTACACTACACCCGAAAACTCTACACAAACACTACAACACTACCCTAAACCCAAAAACACTACCCCAGCAAGACCCTGCCCCTAACCCCAGTCTGGTCCCTACACTGAAACACTACCCTGCACAATCCCCCGACACTACCCTGAACCCTAAAACACTACACAAACACTACAACACAACCCTAAGCCCTAAAACACTACCCCCAGCACGACCCTGCCCCTACCCCCAGTACGGTCCCTACACTGAAACATTACCCTGCACAAACTCCCCGACACTACCCTAAACCCTAAAACACTACACTACACTACACAAACATTACAACACTACTTTGACACTACCCTAAACACAACAAAAGTAACCCCCACCCCAGGCGCAATCCCCCTTACCTCACTCTCCTCGCAGTTCCTCTTTCCTGCTTCCAGCGTCGTCTGAGGGGTAACAATGCGATATAATAGCATTCCGTGGTAAAAAACGAGCAGAAATGGCTGTTTCCCAGAAAGGTAGAATCACTCCAGCTAATTGTTTGGAAACTCCGCATAGTTCTAGTCTATTATGGGGGCGACACCTCCCCGGGACAGGGGAGCCACCCTGGTGAGTGAAAGTGCCCGAGGCTGTGTTCAGCCCAATGTCCCACCCCACTTCACACAGTGAAATATTTTCATAAATTGGCAGGTCTGTGACAACAATAATATTTTACTTACCCTCATTTGATGCTTGAACCATATGTAAAACAGCACAGCCCTCTTTGATAAATTCAACAGATTCATGTTTTGATAATGGAGCTTGTAATCAGAAAGCAAGGGTTTGGTATATAAGTAAACAACGCCAGACTAGTGTAAAAGAATGCCACCACATAGGTATTTTTTCGTCCTGTCCTATCACTGAAGGGACACGAGATAAGTCGGACAGCTGAGGAACATCTGTGGAAGGTATACCTGTTTTTTTCAGTCAAAGGCAGGCTATGTCCTGCGACTAATTAATAAAGCCAAGCTCCTTCGGTTTTATTACATGTCAGAGAATGCATGCAACTACAGTGGGATCATCCAGGAATGGAGGACAAAATAATGTGGCATGTTGGCAAAATTATGCAGAAAGATAGAACATTAAGCGGAACACTGTGCCAGTACTATGTTACCATTTTACTACATAAACAAGTAGTGTCTGCAAAAGACACTCCGTATTTGTACCAGTTTATCACCTAAATACAGTGGGGTTTAATAAACCGTCCTAAAACTGCGTCCGATGTTGTATTTTATTTTTGTGCGGTGTTGAGTGTGGGTCATAGGTCACTCTTTCGCCTCCAGGAGGGGTCTGCAGGCTGATCACGGGAACTAGAAATATAATATTTTTGAGAGCAAAAATCGGACCCACCCTAACGTATGGTATCGAAATATTTAGGGGTAAGCTAAATACAACTCTGAACCAACTTGTGACCAAGATCTACAAAAAAGTCCTCTTCTGCCCAAATCTGCCTCTGCTGCCCAGATCAGGCTGGAACTGGGCTTATTAAATCATGAGGCTTCCAACACTGGCACATATCTAAACTTCTGTCACCAACTCAGAAAAGCAGCTATAGGTACTTTAGAGTCTCTAGTTTGGTTGGAGATCAGTCAGAAAAACACTGGGGGCTTGTATTGCCGCCTCTTTACAGACTCTATCCGCGAAATGGCGGCGGGTGACCTATGGGCCCTCAACCCTAGCACGACAGCATTTAAAACCTGTATTAAAAAAAGCGTCAGAATGTGCTCACTCATCATGGACAAAGCGCATCTCTGCAGACGCAGCCACGCATGGTCAGTCATGAATTCCTATGGGCGCGTATCTCCAGCTACCTACCTCTCCTGTACTTATTCACTGCACTTAAAGCGGAGTTTTTTGGCCATCAGACCAGGGGTTTGGCGATTCTTAAAAGATCTGCCCACATGGCTGCGCACCACGGAAGATCTAACATGCAGAGGGTGCGGCAAGACAACCGAAACGCTAGAGCACGTGGTTTGCTTATGTCCCACACTTATGTCTCAACGTAGATGCAAACTCAGAGCAGAGTGGAACAGGTTGGGTGTTCGGACCTGTAGACAGGCAATTATCACCTCTCTGTGCCCAGAAAACATAGCTCTAAACATTGCCTTTACAACATATATTCGGGATGCACACCGCATCTTTACAGTAAAGGCGGAAGGAGCAGTAATCCCCCGCTCTGTCCTGTCCAGTGGCCCAACCTAAGCTGCATTTTAGCCCTCAGTTTTAAGACAAAAAAGGAAAAAAAAATCGGTTTATAACTAGTCGTATTTTATTATAGCAGTGTCACCGATTAGCGACCTATCTTCTTGGACTGCGCTTTGGTACCAGTGGCCAATTTCTTAAAATTGTTGAGTTTTATGAGTTTTAGCTGTCAAATGTCAGTATATCAAATCCTCCTGCTCTTGTATTAAGTGTTATTGCTGTCTATTATACAATTGTTTTAATTTTTAAGGTGCAATATAAATAGAGTAACAGGTGTTGGTCGATTTTTATTGTTCAACTGTGGTAAAATATGTTTCGAATTTTTTTTATCACATTGTACCGACTTGTGGATTTAATTTGTAAAGCTTTTAAGGATATTTTTCTTTTATCCAAATAAAGATTTTCTTCTTCTTCCATAATATTTTTGGCACAGTCTTCGCACGGATGTGTTTCCAATTCCCTGGTAAGTGCTGGTCTATTCTACTGAACAGTCTTCGCCAGGCTTTGGAAAAGGAGGGCACCCAACGCTTTGTTAGCACAGGGGAGCAATGTCTTCCGCACCCTGACCAGGCCGTGAGGGGCACCCTCGACCACATCAGCAGATAGCCCAGTCCCTGTGAGATTGTATGGTCTTGCATAAGACTCCAGGCATGAATAAAACCGGAACAGAGTCCAAACCGGAAACCACACGGGTAGCTCTTTCTATGGTGACAAAAGACACATACTCACGGGGCCCCACCTCGTATGTGAGATGTTCAAACAAACCTACAATTTCAGCCAGCACATTGCATTCTGGGACTTGTAGTCCTTTTTTAATTTAGTATTGCATGTGTTGTTTCGAAAGTCACAGCATGACAACGGGTTGGCTAAGAAGGGTGGGTCTATAGATGGTGTCACACATGAAATGCAGCCACTCGTCAGCAGCGAATAAATATTGGGTGCCGCAGATCAAACCCAAAACCTAGAGAACGGTATATGCTGACTATTTAACATGGTGAGAAGAGCAATATTTTTGCGACACAAACTCACTGGAGATGTTCAACGCACCTTAGTGGTGACAGTAACTTTCATTATGCACCTGCCAGAACAATATTAAGAGAACAGCAGATTAATTGTGAAAAGATGCAGTTTCACCAGCATCACCATTTTCATTCCTGGGCTCTCCTATAACAATCAAATGTATTCTGGGAGCTGTAGTGTTGACTCTTGTTCGTTCAAACACCTGAAAGCATGGATTTGTAAACGGAATGGGCTGGATTTTGGTGTCTGATGATATGGGGTCATCGAATAACCGCAAAATATGGAGTGATGTTCTGGTATGCTGTTGAATGTGAAAGGCCCGTTTGGGGATGCGTATATCTAGTCACATAAGCGACTTTTCTTGACAAACTCATCTCCCAGACCAACTTGCCATTTAGAAGCTATAATCTCTAGAGAAATCGTCAAATTTTTCAATCACGCCTGCTTATTCCCAGTACCATTCTCTTAACATTAAATGGCTTACTTGGTTTATATTCGCCTTCTTCCGACCAGGGAAACTCCAATGCTTCTCACTGGTCATACGAATTTGCATATTTAAGTTTCTATGAAGTGATAACTCAGGCCCGCTGGCCTTTCACCTCACTCTTGCCCTGCAGGTTTTAGTGTTGCATAGAAAGCTTCATGTGGAAGTGCTTAATAATCAAGTTCACCCACCCATCCTTCCAATGCCCCTTGTACTGCATGGCTAAACACTTATAAGGTCCCCTGACTAAACACTTATAAGGTCCCATTGGCGAGACCTATTGGCTATGTCAATGCTTGTTTATGTATGCCTACAGGCCACCAGGACCGCTATACTCTAAACTAATACAGGGGACCACAATTGTTTTTTGTGTGGTTTTTTTTGCAGCGGATTTACCAGTGTCATGATTTCATGGCAAAAATGTTTTAAAAAATGCATTCTTGCCCTAGCAGTTTCCAGCGGGACCCCAAGACCAGAGCTAGGGGTCAGGTTATTCCTACCTTTACCCTTTTCTATTTTTGAAACTTTTTTGGTGGACTCCGTGGAAGCAGAGTCCCAAGATGACTGCCAACACTTCCTGGTTGAAGGGTTGGCATCCAATCAGATATCAGCAAGGGGGCTGTCGGATCCTCGGAGGCTCTGTGTCCTTATATATACAAATTTGTTTTTTCTTTAATAACTTAAAAATGATTGAACGTATTTACACCAAATTACAAGAAGTGCGCTTTCTGGACCAAGAGCTACATTTCTGCCAAATTTGGTATAATTCTGTCAAGCGGTACTGGCTGTATTCGTGTTCAATATCCCTATAGGAATTAACATGGGAAACTTTACAACACATTAGGCACAATATTTGTAAATATTGTGCCTAATATGTTGGAAAGTCTTTTCATTATGTCCATGCTGACGTGTTTGTGTTAAAGGGAACAGGAACACAAATCACAGTTATGGTTTGGACAAAGACCATTCCGTCGAAACACGTCAGCCTTTTAAATAAACATTTTCATGGCAACGATATTCTGGAGTGCAAAGTTGCATTTGAACACAGTGTTTTTGCTGCTTATGCTGTGGGTCCTTCTCCCACCGTCTCGCATCAACCCGAGTGGTGAATGAGAATTAGGTCAGATGACTGCAAGGTGGCATCACGCAATAACAACAATCCACACCTTTATAAACTTAGCAAAAAAGGTCACTTTATTAAGACAGGCAAACAGAATAAAATCCTACTTCTTTAAGCAAAACTTCGTTATGAGAGAAAATTCCACATTGTCAATATTTCCAAACATTTTATCATAAATAGATTCAAAACATTCCCAACAATACTTTATAAAGAAACCCCACATACTGTACAAACCCATCATTTCCTTTTTCCCTCTTTATATTTTCATAACAAGCTTTCCGTCTACCCTCCCCCACCCCAGAGGGAAAGGATAAGCCCGCTCCAGACTATCCAGACCCCCAAAAAGTGCCGAAAATAAAGAACAACTAGCGAAAGGATAAAAGTGTTGCCTGTCCTAACGTGACGTGATTTTTTTATATAAAAATAAAATAAAATAAAGAAAGAAAGAAAAAAAGGGGTGGGTGGGTGGGACAATCAAAACGTTGGGCACGAGAAATCTCCTCAGAGTGAAGCGTTCCCGCCCAAGCTCCTCCCCAAGTAGCCACCCACTAATCCCGCCCCCTTCTCTACCTAGGACCTATCGCGCTGGGTGGATTTTTCCTCCGCGCGAATCACCCCAGGGGACACCGGCTCGTGCCAAGATCCCCCTGGGTCCCCATCGCTCAGAAACAACAATCCACAACTTTATAAACTTAGCAAAAAAGGTCACTTTATTAAGACGGGCAAACAGAATAAAATCCTTCTTCTTAAAGCAAAACTTCGTTATGAGAGAAAATTACAGGGGGCGTGACTTGGACACCATCGAGCATGGATGCGTGAGCTTAGAGCTCCGCGCTTGCCTCGATATTTATCCCGTTATTACGGCTACCCTGGTGGTGTCCGCGGCTTGAGGGGGCTCCCTAGGACTGAGGAGTGCCCCGCGAGCTATCCGGAGGCCGGGAGGTGGCTTGCTGATATCACCGCTCCGACGATTTGTACCGGCCCTCTCGGAAGGTGTCGGCCTTCTTGGCGGGGCCCACACCGTGACTCTCATCCCCGGCCTCGAGTGAATTGGGAGCTGCCACAGGAGAGGAGCGGGCCGGCCACGACAGCGCTCAGAGCCGGGGGCTGTGTCGGCCATCGCCGTTCGGAAGCGGGGCCAGGACGGACCACATGCCGGTTGGCGCTGCTGGCACTGGAGGGGGAGAGGGCCCTAGCTGCTAGGGTACGGCAAATCAGTGGACCTGCGGAGCGGTGCGGAGGCCGACGCGGAGGACCGTATGGCTGCAGGAGCGGCTGCCGCCTATGTGAGGGTGGATTGACTGGCTTGGGAGCAGCGTAGCTACCCCCGAGGGGGGATCATAGCCGCGACGTCGGCCACTTTGTGGCAAGGACTCTGACCCCGCTGGGGGATTGTGGCAAGAGATGACCGCTGTAGCTAGGGCAGCCTGAGGGGGAGCGGCGGCGGACAAACTTGCACCGTGGTGCATTGCTGGAGCCTTCCCCCATCCGGCGTGGGAGACATCCGCGCTGAGGAGTGCCCCCTGAGTGACGGCGTCACGAGAGGTGGAGGTGCTGGCACCCCGGGACAGGTTGTGGGGGGTGTGAGGCTCTGACCTCCATTGGACCACTGTGGTCGAGGACTACCAGCATTGGTGAGGCAGCCCAGAGAGGAACGACGGTGTGAGGGACTTGGCAGGGGCGCGCTGGAGACATCCCCCCTAACTGGGGGGCGGGCTTGAGTGGCCAGAATGAGGGAAGGGCGCGACGCCAGGTGGCTGGTGCATGCCACCGGGGAAGCCATTTGCCGCACATCTGAGGGGGTGATCAGAACGTAGGCCGGCGGCACCTGTGACCGACCTGGCCTGGTTACTGCGAGGGCACGCCATACTGCAGGAGAGGCAGCCCGACCGGAGGGACCCAGTCCTTGGAGGTGTTGGGGGCATTGTCTGCGGTGCAGACTCTCAGGGCGGTGGCATCTGGCGTCTTGGGATACCCGCTCACGACCGACGAACGGTGGGGTGCCCAGTGCTGACAGAGTCCGGTCAGCATCGAGTGGCAGCAGAAGGCAGCCTGGACCTACACCTGAGCTCCTGGGGACAGCTGCTGCAGAATTCTGGTTGACGGTCATCTTTGCCGGGAACTGGGATTTCGACTATGGGGAAACCACGGCCGAAACCTGGGGCGCTGCCCCCTGACTCCGCGGAGGCCCCACCGGAGAGCCAAGACCAGGGTTCAACTGGAACACCAGCACTGGGGTAACAGCAACAACAGATGGACCAAATACTGGAAGCCATTTCGGACACGAAAGAGCCATTGCGCCATGACATAGCGCAAGTGTCGACGAGTCTGGGTTTACTGCAGGAAGACCATGGGAAATTGGCGGACCGCGTCAAGCACACGGAACTTTCCCTGGAAGTGCAGGAGCCGGCCCAAAAGGCGGCAGATTTGGCGATAGGAGACTTATTACGGAGGGTGCAGCAGCTAGAGAAAAAGGCCGAGGATGCTGAAGGGCGCAATCGGCGCAACAACATACGAGTGGTGAGTCTACCCGAAAAAGTTGAGGGGGACTGCATGGTTTCATATTTGGAGGCCTGGCTGCGTGATGTGGTCGCCCCCGAGGGCTTGTCGCAGTTCTACACGTTGGAGAGGGCTCATCGTGTGCCGGCCAGCCCGCCAGTTCTTGGCCGGCCCCCTCGGCCTGTAGTGGCACGCCTGCTGCACTTCAAGGACTGAGATGCTATCCTGCAGAAAGCCCGAGCATGGGCCCCTACCGGGTGGACAATGCCTCCGTTTCCATTTACCCTGACTACTCCTATGGAGTTCAACACAGCCGATTTTCCTTTCTGGTGGTCAAGAAGGCCCTTCGCGAGGAGGGCATACAGTACTCTCTTCTATTCCCGGCTCATCTGAAAGTGATGGTCGATGGGAAGATGTCCTACTTTGACACGCCGGATGATGCGTGGCACTGGCTAGAAGAGTATCGGGCTGGAGCTGATGGTTTTCAGGGGAAAGAGACGACAACGGAGACCCGACCGAAACCCCGCAGAAGCCGACGAGCTAGAAAACATGCAGCGAATAGCCAGACACCATCGACATCGCAGACGGAATTGGAACGGCAGGCGGCCCTTCAAGCGGTCTCTGCCATATCGGGGGCAGCGGTTGCTGCTCTGCAGGTGGACTCGAGATCTCAGCGGGGGTCGGAGGTGGAGGAGTCGGAGGGCTCTGAAGAGGGCTCCCGGACCGTGCCTCATGTCAACCCGGGGACTGCTGATGGCCTATTGGACGAGTGACTGTTCCTAGCTCCAGTCTGTGTACAGTAAGAGGGCGGACTCATGACGGTGCCCCGTGGTGGTAGGGGGTACAGCTGTGGACCTAAGGCAAATGGCGGGGGGCCAATTCTGCTGTCTCATGGGTCGGAGGGATGGGGGTGGCGGTTGCTTGGAAGGGAGCTCCTCTGGGGTGGGGGGATTCCATTTTGGAGGCTGAGCGTAGTTGAAAGTGCAGTGGGATCGTTGTTCAGCTTGATTTGGTGTAGAGTCACCCCCTCTACCTCACGTTAGTTGTGAGACTCTGGATGCTACCAGAGTGCTCCCATTAGTTGGTGGTTTAGCGCCTGTTCTGGGGAGGAGAGGGATGAGGGTTTGTTGGGGATGTTCTGGGTTCAAGGGGTTTGCCAGTGTGCCTTTTAGGCTGAAAGGGGTTTCGTTCTGTTGCATGCTCCGATATGGTGACCCGACTTGAGCTGCAATGTATCACCTGGAATGTGCGAGGGCTGAACTCCATGAAGAAGCGCTACAAGGTGCATGCGTATTTAGTCCGCAGGGGGATTCAGGTGGCCCTTCTACAGGAAACACACATTGATCAGGCTGAGGGGCGGGCCTTGCAGCGAAGATGGAGGGGCCAACTGTTTTACACCACTTATTCTGCATTTGCCTGGGGGACCTTGGTTTGGGTGCGGTCTGGTGTTCCCTTCCAGCCTTTCACCACGGTGGTAGACCCAGAGGGGAGATTTGTGGCAGTTCTGGGGCGCTTAGATGGCAGAGATGTAGCATTTTGCCGTGTGTACGCTCCGAACGTAGACCAGGCTGCATTCCTATCACGACTATCTGGGACGCTAGAGTCATTCCTAGCAGGCACGGTGTGTCTGGGAGGTGATTTTAATTCCGTCACGGATGTAGACTTAGACCGGTCCCATCCCCCGTTAGCCCAGTCTGCGGTACACAGATTAGTGAAGGTGAGGCGGGAATGGCAAGGCACCTGGGGCTAGTTGATGCCTGGCGGACACACCATCCCACGGATAGGGATTACTCGTTCTACTCAGTACCACATGACTTGCACGTACGACTTGACAGTATTCTGCGCTCCCCTGGAGCTCACGAGCTGATTCGGCATAGCGAGTATTTAGCGAGGACAATCTCTGATCACAACCCTTGCATGATAACGATACAGTGGTCTGGGCAACGCCAGGCGATTCCCACGTGGCGCTTGAACCCGATGACACTGGAGGACCCAGTTTTCGGCACAGAGGTCAGAGTATTACTTTTTAGAGAACTCGAGGGCGGCGTCGAGTAGGGCCCAGGAGTGGGACACTTTCAGAGCTGTGGTAAGAGGAGTGTGTATCTCGTCCACTACGGGAACTCGCAAAATGTTGTTGCGCGAGATAGAGCGGGAGGAAGACCACCTACGGCAGGCAGAGAAGGATAGCCATACGAGCGCGACAGGGCAGGAGGCAGTTATGGCGGCGCGCGAACTAGTGTCCTCTCAAGTTGAACGGCTACGTTGTTTTGACTATAAGGAATATATGGTGCGGGCCCACGCAGAAAGGGATAGGGTGGGGACGCTATTGGCCTGGCTAGCTAACCCAGCAGCCAGGGGCTCCCCGATTGTGTCACTGACTGCGGTGACGGGGGGTCAAGTTTACACACAGAAAGAGATTAATGATCAGTTTCTGGCCTATTACACGTCGCTTTATCGGAGTGAGATGCGGGAACTGCCTGATGGCATCAAGGATTTCCTAACGGCAGCGCAACTCCCGCGGTTAGACCCTGAGCAGGGGAACAAGCTGGGTGAGGACATCTCACTAGGAGAGATCCGTACAGCGATTAAGCATATGGCCAGGCGGAAGACGGCGGGCGCGGATGGCATCCCGGTGGAGTTTTATGCAATGTATATAGATCTCCTTGCACCGCATTTGCAGTCAGTATACAGAGAGGCATGGGAGCTGGGTAGGCTACCACCCACTACCAGGGAGGCAATCATAGTGCTGCTGTTGAAGCAAGGTGGGGAACCCACTTCTAGGACAGCATATCGTCCGCTTTCAATGCTAACGGTGGATTACAAAGTCCTAAGCAAGATCCTTGCCACGCGACTCTTGGACCACATGGGTTCGTTAGTGCACCCGGACCAGGCGGGTTTCATCCCCACCAGGAACACAGCGACGTGTATACGCCTGCTGATTCGGATTATGGGTGATGGCCGTGGTGGGACGCCGAGTGCAGTGGTGTTGTCGGTCGATATCGAGAAGGCCTTTGACAATGTGGAGTGGCCATATTTGTTCTGTGGGCTGAAGGAATTTGGTCTTGGGGATCCCTTTATACGATGGACTACACTGTTATATAGCTCCGCCACAGCTAGGGTTCGTACGGGGCGTACCATAGGGCTGTTCCTTATCACCATTATTGTTCGCTTTAGTGATTGAACCATTGGCGGCACATGCTAGACTGGGACGGGCTTATGAAGGTGTTTGGTTGCGTGGGGAGCTCCACTATATATCCCTGTATGCGGACGATTTACTGCTGTACCTGGCGGATGCAGATGAATCCCTGCCCTGCTTCCGGAGTTCGGCCACCTCTCGGGGCTACGGGTGAACTGGAGTAAGACCTGTTTGTTCCCTTTGGCCCCGAAGGGCCAGAAGCCCATGACGGTGGGGGATTTGCGATGGGAGCATCAATGTTTGCCTTACCTGGGGGTCCGCATGTATCACACTCAGCCCGACCTTTTGGAAGGCAATGTGGGCGGGGCGTTGAGGAGTTTTGGCGAACCCTTCCCCTGTTGGTGGCCGGGTGGGTAGCATTGTTAAAGATGGTGGCGCTCCCACGTTTGTTTTACTTTTTTCGTACGCTGCCTGTGTGGATCCCGGCGTCTTTCTTCCGGACGCTTCGAGCCCTGACTATAGGGTTTATTTGGGGCTCAGGCAGACGGCGGGTCGCACTGACTACCCTGATGCGACCAAGGGCGGAAGGGGGATTGGCAGTTCCCGATTTTGAGTGGTATTATCTGGCGGCACAACTGCAGTGGTTCACGCAGGCAGTGGCTCGAGAATTTAGAGGCCCGGATGGACCGCAGGGCAAGGTAATTCCCCGCCATGTGTTATCGTTTATAGTCCTCCAGAAGAAAATCAGTCTCGACCAGCTTACTCTTGAGGAGCGCACTCTCCGATCATGTTGGATCCGAAGCCAGAAACAAGCAGGATTTTCTTGCCCATATGCCCCGGAGATCCTGCTGGGCATGTGTACAGCCCTCCCGCATGGAGGGGATTGGTCGGCGCTGGATGGCTGGGAGGAGCTTGGAGTCCAAATGATGGGGGACCTGTATAGAGATGGGGCTCTCTTATCTTTCCACGACTTGCAGAACACTTTTGACCTGCCGCGGGGAGACTATCTGTTGCACGCTGCTCTGGTAGCAGGAATTCAGAGGCAGTGGAGGATAGGATTATTGGAACCCCCAACTTCACTGGGCTGCCAGTATATCACCATGGAGGCGGGTACGTTTAAAGCAATTACGTGTTTGTATAGGCGGCTATCGACCGAGCGGCTCCAGTCCCTGGATGCCCTAAAAGGCAAGTGGGAGATGGATATTGGTAAACCCATACCTGAGACGACATGGACTCAGTTGCTGAGGAGGGCCTGCAAGGGTACACGCAACGACAGGTTCCAATTAGTTCAATTCTTTACATTACACAGGGCTTATTTGACGCCAATTAAAATCCTACAGTATTTCGGGGGATCTCAGTCACTGTGCACCCGGTGTAACACTGATGGAGCTGATTTTAGTAATATGTTCTGGTCTTGCAAAGGGCTGGGATCCTACTGGGAAGAGGCGGTGGCGTGCTTGAACCAGGCAACGGGGCATACGATGGAGGCGAAGATGGGGATTTGTCTCTTGCTTTGGTTCCCGCACACTCCCAACACTAAAGTCACCAGCAAGTTTTATGATTTGGGGTTGATAATGGCGAAGAGGGAGCTTACCATGCACTGGAAATCGAGAACGGGACCTAATTTTCAGAGGTGGAGAGCAAGCTTTCTAAATTGGGCGGGTAGCGAAGGGACACTTTGCCTACAACTAGCTAGGCGTACTGCTAACGACAAGGCATTGGAGGCAGCAAGGGCATGGGGGGCTTTGGTGGCAGAACTCCAAGTCTCTACCAGGGAGGAGGAGGAGGACGGGGAGGATGCTGAGCCAGATCAAGATGAGGGAGCGAGAATGGAAGACTAATGAGGAGAGAGGAGAGGGATGGAGTACCTGATAGCATCACGGGAGGGGGCAATCTTGCACATTCCAGGTTAGTAGTACTAGTGGGCTAGTGCCGAGACACCAGAAACGTACACTTAGACAACAGAACTTCCTGTTACTCTTTTCCTTTTTGTCCTTGTTCCTGATGAATAGGTTGGGGATGGGACAGTTTAGTAGACATAGATTGGGATGGGTAGGCTAGGGCACACTGACCGGGGAGGTAGGAGTAGAGGGGGAGGGGGGGTTGGATTAGTAGATGAAAGCTGTTGTTAATTGATATCTTATGATATGCACCAGGGTTGATGGGCCATCTGCGTAATGGTCATACAAGAGATAATTGAATGGAGGTGGTTTGAGGTTTTGGAAACAATAAAAATTCTTTTTTTTTTTAAATGAGAGAAAATTCCACATTGTCAATATTTCCAAACATTTTATCATAAATAGATTCAAAACATTCCCAACAATACTTTATAAAGAAACCCCACATACTGTACAAACCCATCATTTCCTTTTTCCCTCTTTATGTTTTCATAACAAGGTATCCGTCTACCCTCCCCCCACCCCAGAGGGAAAGGATAAGCCTGCTCCAGACTATATCTAGACCCCCCAAAAAGCGCCACCCAGGAAAACCAAAGAGTTTTCCTGGCCCCACCCTAAGCACCTGTTGAAAAAACCAAAACTATTTTGTATTATTATCACACCAAAGGTTTTCTCCCCGAAATCCCGCCAGCAAATCTCTCAATTCCATCAAATAGTATGCTTGACCTATTTGGGACAAATGCACCCCATCCTCCCGAAAAAGATGTTTCTCAATACTTGTGATGTTTTCATGTGTCAAGATTTTGATACCCATATCAGTACAGAAATTTTTCATCGCACAATTTAGTTTTCTGCGAGCCTTCTCCATAGCAATGTGGCTGCGAGCCCCCCTCCAGTGATGTCTATAAATAAATTCTGCCCAAACCAGCGATGTACTCACCCAGTTGTTCTTCATAACCGCTAAATCCAATTTCATTTTTTTTTTTTTTTAGTTTGATTTATTGAGAAATAGAAAAAAGGGGGGGAGTGAGGGAGAAGAGTTACAATAAGCGGATGACAGAAATAAACAATATAACAATAATTTCATAAAAGGTAAGCATTACAAGCATGAAGAATTATGAACATATCATAAGAGCACAAATACAATAAGTAAAACACAGTAAATGGAGACTAATAATTGTAGAAATCAAATAAGAGAAAAAACAGGTAATAGGAAAATCACGGGGGCTTGCGAACTTCAACTGTTTCAGGATTAGGAGAGGGATGAACAGGGGTAGAGGAAGAGAGGTATGTTACCAAAGGAAGCCAAATCAGGTCACGTTTGATAGCTAGGGAAATGGGAGATACATAATTGGTGTCTAAACGATGGTTAAAACAGACTGCATTCCACCATGACTGATATGAAATATTTGTAGCTTGTTTCCAGTTAGAAGTGACAATATGAAAGGCTACAGCAACAAAAAGGTCAAGTAAAGGGTAGTGATTGAGAGAATGAGTGTGGTCCGATGAGAGGGAGCCAAGAAAAACTAGTGAGGGTGAAAAGGGAACCTGAAACTGGAAAATCTTTTGTATTTGCCGCCAAACCAATTGCCAGAAATGGGAAGTAGGAGGGCATTCAAACAACATATGTTTAAGATCTGCAGAAGGGCAGGGACAAGACCAACAGGTAGGGGGAGTGTCTGATGAAAAACGGGATAAAGCAAGTGGAGTAAATAAAGTTCTGTGGTAAATAAAAAATAAAGTTTGGGTAGTGTTAGCAGCTCTAGAGGTCTTATGAAGTTTAGTCCAAATTTTATCCCAAAAAAGTACAGGCCAACTCTGAGAAAAATGTAACTCCCATGCAAGTTCAATGCGAGATTTCAGTCTATCAGTAGTAAAACGAAAAGAAATATATAGAGCGGATGCAGAAGGAGAAGTTTCCAGTAAGAGGGAAGTGGGTCTGCGATCTAAAGGAACATCGTTGGAGGGTGAACGAGATTGAAGATAGGAGAGCAAGACTGGATAAAGGGTAGCGTATTGCGATCGGGCAGAAGCAGGTAAAGAGAAAAGAGATTGAAGATCCTGGAAGGAGAGGGGCTCATTCTGAGAAAGTAATTGAGAAATCCAACATATTCCTCGAGAGTGCCAAGTTTTCCAATAAATGGTACGATTACGGATTTTGAGAAGAGAATTATTCCAGATCGGCTGTTCATGAATGGAGAGGAGGGATGGATAGGACGAAGTTAAGTAGGGAGAAAGAAGATTACGAGAATATGAAAGAATAGGCGAGCGAAGACGAGTTAAAGAAGTCGTAAAGGACAAGAATTCACGGAAGGTAAAAGGAGAAATGAAAGAGGATTCCATATTCAGCCAGACAGGAGGATAATGAGGCAGATTAGATGAAAACCAGTGAGTCGATTGCTTCAGGGAAAAAGCACTGTGATACTGTTTAAAGTCAGGAAAACGTACTCCAGATTGAGTTTTGTCCTTACGCAAAGAAGCAAGAGCTATTCGAGGACGTTTACCGTTCCATAAGAATTTCAATAATAAAGAGTCAATCTTCTTAAAGAAAGAAAGAGGAATGTGTAAAGTAAGCATGGAAATAGTGTAGAGAAGCAAGGGGGATAGCATCATCTTGATAGAGTTGAGTCGACCCCACCAGGACAAAAAGAGCGGGTGCCAACGAGTGATAGTTGTGTCCATTTTCTTGAAAATGTAATCAAAATTTAGTTTGAGAGTGTTAGATAGTAGGGGAGCAAACCAAACCCCTAGGTATTTGATTTCGGATGGTTGCCATGAAAAACCTCTAGAAGAAAAGAGATGTTTCTGACAAAGAGTATTTAAAGGTAAAATGTCACACTTGTCGGCGTTCAAGCGATATCCGGAAACTGCAGAGAAGGAAGAAACTTGCTGAAGAAAAGAGGGAATAGAAGTGGCAGGGTCGGAACAATAAAAAAAGAATATCGTCGGCATAAACCGAGAGTTTGACTTGTTGGGAGCAAAAATGAAAACCAGAGATAGAGTCATCTAAGCGAATTTTAGTAAGGAAGGGTTCTAAGGCTAAAACAAAAAGTAAGGTAGATAAGGGGCAACCTTGTCGAACCCCTCTATGCAAAGAAAAATAATCCGAGGTCATACCATTAACAAAAATAGAAGCTTGAGGATCAGAGTAAAGTAAAGAAACAATAGAAATGAATTTAGGAGGAATACCAATCCAACGTAAAGCCTGAAACATGAAGTCCCATCCAATCCTATCAAAAGCCTTCTCTGCATCTAGGGAGATAGCTGCGAAAGGAAGAGTTAAGGAAGAAGATTTGCTAAGAATGTTAAGAAAAACCCGGGAGTTATCAGAGGAGAGACGCCCCTTAACAAAACCGGATTGTTCTGGGCCAATGATATCCGGCAAAAGGGGGTCCATGCGAAGTGCTAATATCTTCGCTAGAATTTTGTAATCAGTGTTAACCAAAGATATTGGTCTATAATTTTTGCACAAGGAGTGATCTTTATCCTCCTTTGGAATTAAGCAAATTAAGGCTTGTTGAAAAGAACCGCTAGAGGAACCGCGCCAGAGAAAGATTGAAATAAGAGTAAGAGTTTAGGAAGAAGGAGAGAAGCAAAGTGGCTGTAAAATTCAATAGTAAAACCATCAGGGCCTGGAGATTTACCATGAAGAAGTTTAGATACAGCATGGGAGATTTCAGAAAGCGAAATGTCCTGTTCTAAAGTGTGAAAGTCAACATGCGAAACCGAGGGAGATGGGAGAGATTGAAAGTAAGAGAGTAGATCGGCAGACATTGGAACCTGTTCTGGGGTATAGAGAGTATCGTAGAATTTGGCAAATTCAGTGAGGATATCTTTATTCTTAAATGTGGACTCACCGGAAGAAGTTTTGATAGATTGAATTTTTGTGCGTTCCTTACGAATCTTTAGGTAATTGGCCTAAAGCTTTCCCATTTTATTCTTACCCCCATAGTATCTAGAATGACACTTTAGCAAAATATTAGAAGCAGCATCTGTTGTGAATTTGTTAAAAGAGATTTTTGCTTCAATAAGAGCCTTAAGTGAAGAATCAGATTTAGAAGCATAATAAGCAATGTCCAAAGCTTTGATGTCAGCCAGAATTTTCTCCGATTTGGCCTCTCGAAGTTGTTTCCGCCGAGACACAAAGTTAATAATAAAACCCCTAGAGGCTGCTTTGAATGAATCCCAAACCATAACAAAAGAGGAGTCAGGGGTTTGATTTAAAAGAAAAAATTCCTTGGCAAAAGCAGTGAATTCTGTACAAAAGGTGGGTTCCAAAAGTAAAGCGTTATTAAATCGCCATCTGCCAGAGTGGGGGGAAAATGGGAGTAGGTCAAGATCTACAAAAACTGGGGCATGGTCGGAAAGTAAGATGGAACCAATTTCAGAACGAATAGCGTGTTGGGACAAGGATTTACTGAGGAAGATATGGTCAATGCGGGATTGGGATTGATGAGGAGGGGAGAAAAAACTATATTCTCTAGCATCAGGATTGCACAGTCTCCAAATGTCTACTAAGGCATTGTTTTGAAAGGAGTTCACAAACTGCGTGTGCATTCTAGAGGGAATAAAAGTGACTTTCGAGTGTCGGTCAAGGAAGGGATCAACAATCGGATTACAGTCTCCACCGAGAAGTATGTAATCTCCAGAAAGGGAAGACAATTTAGAAGAGATAGCAGGACAAAAGGATCTATCGGTTCCAGTAGGAGCATATACATTAAAGAGGGTGAGTGGGATGTTATCGATGAGTAAATTAACAATGAGCCAACGACCATCAACATCGCATTCATGAGTAACCGATGAAACATTTAACTTTTTATGTAACAAAAGTACAACACCATTCTTCCTAGAAGTCGTAGGAGAACAAAGAACATGACCCACCCAACAACGTTTAAGTTTCAAAGCCTCCGGTTCATCAAGATGAGTCTCTTGGAGGAGGGCAACGTCAGTTTTAAGTCTTGCTAAATGTGAGAGAACCCTCTGTCTTTTAATGGGATTGTTTAATCCCTTAACGTTCCATGTTGTTACACGGAACGAAACAATTTAGAAAAACAGCTAAATGCAACATGCTTAGTAATGCATAAGAAATACAATGGAGAAAAAAATGGGAAAAATGGAAAGAAAAAGAGAAGAAAGAAGGAGAAAAAGAGAAGACGAGGAAAAGAAAAGTTGAGAGAAGTCCAACTAAGGAGGAATAGAAAAGAGGACAGCGTCAATAACGATCAAGAAGACAATACACGTCGAAAATAGACAACTGAAAGACATACTTACGAAAACGAAAAAACCCACAACAGAAATGGGGGATGGTGATGGCAGGAGACGACGGCGACGACATCCAGAGCGGACACCAAACCTCAGTTATTATGACATCAAAACATCAAAAAGGCAGCACGATGAAACATTAAGGTAAAAAACAGGGTGATGAGGGGAAGGGAATACCTGTGGAGAGAAGAGAGATATTAGGATAAATGCATGAGAATGAAATGAACAAGAAGAAAAATGAGTGGAACAATGGGAGTACAAAAGAGGAAAGGTAAACATAGGGATAACGGTAGGTACTTCATAATATCAGTAGTACAAACGAGGAGAAGAGCAGAACCATATTATAATTAAATCAAAAGAAAGTTAAGAAGACATTCAGCCAGGCTTGGACATATCCATGACATCAGGACCATGTTGATGAAGGAAAGCTTGTAGGGCCGCAGGATCCTCGTAGGTGGTCGTTTTGTCTTTATATGTAACCTTAAAGAGACAAGGATGCAAGAGACCATATCTGGCATTAAGGGCTCTGAGCTGCGGCCTCATATCCAAGAACTTCTTCCTGCGCTCTGCGGTGGCCTTGGAAACATCCTGCGATAAGTAGAGACGATGACCCTCCCATGTGATTTGTTTCTTGAGTTTGGCGGCTGAAAGGACTTGCAGAAGGTCAGTGTATTGGAGGAACAGCATGATGACGCCTCTGGTTTTAGAAGCGACTCTAGGACCAAGACGATGAGCACGTTGAATGTTGATAGAGGATAAGTTTGGAGCATCATGAATCACATTTCTTTCTGAATTGTCTGAGAATTCGAACAGATGTGATGTTGATGTGTATGTAGTTCCAGATCTTGTGTGTGTAGCTAGAGAAGGCTTGCCTTCTGGTACTGGTCTTTTTTCTTTTCTCTGACCCCAGTCTCAGAATGTCCAGAATCCTGGGTGGCGCTCTCCATCTGATCTGATTGGTTTCTATTTTAGGTGTGGAAGGGCATTGTTTCGGCTGGTCTTGTAGGGGAAGCAGCTGGGCTTGAAGATGACATACGATTTTACAGTGAGCCCGTAAAGTTTAGGCAATGTGTAAATGTCATCAGACTTGATCAGGCCCCTGATGAGATGTGCTGGGTGGTGCATTGTGCCTTCCATGGGTTCCATTATAGTGTTGACTAGGCTGATGAGCAGCATTTTGCTACTATTTAGGTGTGAGAAGGCCAGGGTAGGCACGGTTGTGCTGGAGTCTTAGGGTAGTAAGGAATTCACTTTATTCTAGGAAGAGAGCGAGCCCCAGTTTGGGTATAGTGGATTGCAATTTTGCAGTGCTTATGGGGTCATTCAGTTTTTATAAAGAGTACATAATCTCTAGTGTAACCAATCGCATTTTGTTTCCTCAACAACTTAAAGGAGGATGTTATTGTCGGTCTAAACACACACTTGAATTATTCCAAAAAGTTTAAAAAAAATTCTAGAACTGCTTAGATATTTAAAGGTTGAGAAGAGACCATGCAAGGATATCCTTGAAATGTTGGTGTATCCATGCCTGTTTGTGCGGTATGAGCCCCTCTCCACCACTTTGAAGAGGCCCAGCTCCAGCAGTTAATTGATCAGGCGGTTTAGGAAGTTTCAATCTGAAAGAACCCACATGGAATAGGATAGTTTTGCCTTTATAAAGCATAATTGGTTCCTCAAAGGCGCGAGTCTTGGTTCTCTAACCTGGGCTATGGAAAGTTGTGTGCATGTCATTGGGGATTCTTTTGTTTATACGTCTTTTTTGATTATGTGCAGCTTTTATGCTCACTCAGACGGTTTTCTGCCTTCAGTTTATAAGGTCACACTAACTGCTGGTTGTTCCTTGCTTTCATTTACCATTCGGTGCGGATCACGGATACATAATTTACACGTAGTTTGATATCAGATAACCTCGGAGTAAAAACCCCAGAGTTGAAAGCTGCTGTCCTATACGGATAATGACCCTGAAGTGACCTGGCCACTGTTCTTACTAGTGCTACAAAATTGACTCAATGTGCGTGCATTAGAGAGACACTCTGGCGCGTTGTGGAGTGAAACCAGCTTGTGCCCTCCAAGGCCTACGACTTGGGCTTGAATGATGAAAAGGGGTGCTCTTGTTTCTGATCTGTGTGCTAGCTTTGTGTTTGAGTTTACTTTGTCTTGCAGTTGACACGGTCCATTGAATTCTATTTTGTGTGTTTATGCTCTGATGTGATGGTTTGGGTCATTCGAGCACAGTACTGAAAGTTACCTTGAAACTTTTCTAGTACATTACAATGACTACTAATCACAAACAAGCACTGGTAAACCTGTACTTCTGGGTATATTGTGGTAACATGCAGGCACAGGGTACATTTACGAAACATGTAGGTCTGCATTGAAAGTACCCTACTTTTCAATACAGTCCTGTGTTTGTTTCTGTGTCAAACTTTGGATGGTAGGAGAGCCTTCATTAGAGTTATTTTTTCCTTTGTATGTCAGAAAGAAAGGAAGGACTAAAATGAACTCTCTTGCCGCTCAACCTTCATTTGACACAGAAACAAAAAGAGGACTGTATCGAAGGATCAGGAGCCTCCTATATAGACCGGCTGTAGTAAGAAATTAAAAAAGAAAAAATATTCTCAGCCTTGGTGGCACAGGTGAAAAATATCTGGGAGCTTCAATGGGCATACATGGGAAAGAGGCAGTGAGTGGATGAAATGAACGGGAGTGGCGGGCGGGACGGATGAATTACATAAGTGTGGACACTTGAGTGGGCAGTTGAAGGGGTGCAAAAGATCATTGAGGAGTAAACGGGGAGAAGCTGATAGGCTGCTAGTTGTAAAAAGTCCCTTGTGTTTTACCTTCAGGCCCGGCTCCAGGAATTTTTAATTGGGTGGGCCAAGGGCGCATTTGGGTGGGCCACAGCGGGCTCGATTTGTCGCATATATGTCTAGGCAGGCCTTCTTCAGGGCCCTCCTTTACCTCTTCTTTGTCTTACAAGGCCCAGTAAAACTCACTCTTTTCCAAATCTCTTTTTAATGTTATCACTCACAAAAAGTGTTTTTTCTATGTAATGATCCTTTGATGGGAAGAGGAGGTTTCTGAGGTGGGAGTATCAGGCAAGTGACACTTCTCGGGCTCCCTCTGTGTGAGCCTTCAGGGAGAATCCCTCTTCATTACTACCTCCACCTGACCACGGACTCTTCAACGCACTCCTTTACAAGCTTGATTAGCCACTATTCCTCTCCAGTGCCCCTTATCTCACAGATGACCTTGGACCCGCCCCATGTCAGGCACCATCTCCCGGTAAAAACATTAGTAAAATCACCTTCATAATTAAAACATTGAATAGAGCAATAAATATAATTAGCACGCACTTTAAAGTATGTTCCACAGTGGCCCTTATGGCCCGACTGCTAATTAAATAAACAAAAACAGAAAGGCTATGACAGGGCCGGCTTCAGCGCTGATGCAAAAGTCTTTTTTGGCGCTGCACCAAAAACCTCTTTCTCCATAAATACCTTTACTACCACCTTCCAACAGTGTACCTCATCCATCCATGCCCCCCCTATTGACCTCTTCCTCGGGTTCCCTCACTGCCACACGCCACAAGTGCCCCTCATCTCCCCATAGCCCCTCCCCTTTATGACCTCCTCCTCGGATTCCCTCACTGCCACCCTCCCCCCGTGCCCCTCGTCTCTCTGTAGCCCCTCCCCCTCATGACCTCCTCATCAGACTCCCTCAATACCACCATCCACCGGTGCCCCTCATCTCTCCCTAGCTCCCCCTCCACCCCATGACCTCCTCTTCGGATTCCCTCACTGCCACCCTCCACCAGCGCCCCTCATCTCTCTGTAGCCCATCCCCCTCATGACCTCCTCCTTAGACTCCCTCACTACCACCCTCTACCAGTGCCCCTCATCTCTCCCTAGCTTCCCCCTCCACCCCATGACCTCTTCCTCGGATTCCCTCACTGTCATCCTCCAACAGTGCCCCTCATCGCTCCATAGCCCCTCCCACTACCTCCTCCTCGGATTCCCTCACTGGCACCCTCCACCAGCGCCCCTCATGTTTATGTATCCCCTCTCTCATATGCATTTAATTTGTTGTATAACGCTGCTCATATCAATGTAGTGTGTCAGTACTTTACACCACGCACACACTTACAGAGACAATGAATCATGCAAGTATGTAAATCAGTCTACAGGGAATGTAACATAAGCCAATGAGGATTACAAGGTGTAGGAATCATAGGTCATCCATTCTGATGGGTAGTATATTTTAAGAGGGTTTGGTCTGGGGAAACACAACCTTAGGATTTAAAGAGTATTCCATGGGGGTCAGCTTTACTGATAAAAATGTACATCTGCCCAAACATACTCATTTTAGCAACATTAGAATAATGAAAAGACTAGGGAAGCTCTAACTATATCACAAAACAAAAAAAGCGAAGTTCTAATTATACCATTCATGTTTGTTTGCAGCTCTTTGGTGGCAGTTCATTGTTCACTGCCTTTTGTTAGGATTGTAATTTCTGAAGTAACACAAGGATCTCTGAGACAAAGGCAGTAACCCACTGAGCTATCCACATAAAATACAGTGCGTCTGCATTTAAAAAATACTAACAGACAAACGATTGCTCTAAAGCAAGATCATTAATCACCAACTTTATCTGGGCATTGCCATTTTGTATTGTTTTATTGTTGACCAGCATCGGCTATGATGAAATGATAAAAACTGTTTAAATGAAGCACATACGAAGTATGTGTCCTGCTGGGCCTGTGCAGGTTTTAAAAAGAATTTTGTGTCACAGCCTTATGTGATAAGCAGCTGCAGGGGTCATGGGGTGACTATGAATAAACAGACCACTTTTCCCCTGCGCTGCAAAGAAAAAGAAATATCAACGCAGCAGGACAGTAGGCAAAGGTTACCAAAGGTTACCGTTGTCAAAGAAAGGATTTGTCCCCTTTCACCATGCAGAGATGAAGGGGTGAAAAAAGTTAACAAAGCCTAGTTAACATGTTAATGGTCTTTTAAAGACCTGTTAAGTACTTTGGTGCGGCTGCGATAATTTTAAACTGTCTATGTGTGTGTGCGCGCCCGGGAAGCTGTCTCCCCGGGCTGACACACACGACCTGTGGGTTGCACGCCTGCCTTCAAGCCCTCACTGCCAGGGCCAAGGCTCCTGTTTGGGTGGGCCAGGCTCATCTTTGGGTGGGCCAGGCCCACCCGGCCCACCCTCTAGAACCGGGCCTGTTTACCTTACAAGTAGGTGATATGAAGTGGAAGGATGCACCCAAAGGAACTGGATGAAAGATATTCTCTAGTGAGCTGAGCAAAGATATGATTGCCAAAGTCTAAAGACTGTGGCTGATCCAAAAAGTCAATGGTTGAAATGAATGGACCCAAACCCTCTGTAAGCATGTTACAAGAAATCGTTAAATATTAACAGCTGCAATTTAAAACTTTGATCTTTAAAGAACAAAATGAGTGAACAATCCAGTGAATTATTCATACTGGAAGTTGACTAAAGGAGATGTTTGATAGTTTTAAGAAGAAATGGTGCTTTATTCAGAGGAGATTAGAAAATAATGTATTTGTTTTTCCAGCAGGTGCGGGTCCCTTTTGGTTCAGCAAGGTTTCCCCAGATTGATGTTGGGAAAGTAAGACCCGCAAAAGCTCTATCCCTGAAATATTTTGTGTGAAGTAACTGTGAAATGTTATTGCTTGTATTACTTGCTCTTCCATCAGACGTTTTGTGTGGCTTTGTGTTTTAGAGACCATTTTAGACAAAGGATTGTCCAGCATCACATAACCGGCGTGCAGTACTTTCTCTGGAATAATTGGAGAATATTTATTCACTACTGATTTTGCCTCGTTTTAGACATCCGAGAGGGATAGCCGTACCTTGGCTTGAATAGAAGTTAAATTCGGTGAAATAAAGGCATGTTAATTGCAGGAAGGTTGAGATGTGAAATTCGTTTGATGTCTTACCAAATAACCGACAAAAAAGCCCTGCGATTCAAAACTATTCAAGCAGTCTTTTCCATTGCATACATTTCATTATTCTGGGCGTTAAAAACACCAAAGATACTAGCTATTAGCAATTTGGACTTGGTAGATCATGATATACGCAAGTGGAGCAAGAGTTTTGCCTTGTCCACTTATCACGGATGGATTTAGACTTCTAATGCATGATTTATTGTTGCCATCTGTGTTTTTTGGTGCAGTGAATATTAACGTTCTCATGTTTTCAAATTATTTGCCAGCTCTGGAAACTGTATAGTAACTTGATGAGCTCAGGTTTTCACCAAAGATCCTAGAGTCCTTTATAGGTCAGGCTACGAAAAGATTTGCTGTTGGTCTTAGAGTTAATGCAATCCATATTGGGGAGAAGAGGAAATTTAAAGTAACCCCCATCCACTTCTCGGGTATTGGTGACTACATGCGTCATTATTATATTGATAATCCGTCATTCAGGTGCAATTGGTTGATATAACTGCTTGTTATGCATTTTATTTAATGAGCAAATTCATACCATGTGGCACTCATAAGGCGGTTGTTTGTTCCTAGCTCCATGGCACAACTAACAGTCACAAACGGTATCGTCTGCATAATATTATACCTTTTATGTGTACCATTGCTTACTGTTTATCATTGTATTTTTCCCCCCACAATTGCTGTGTATATTTCAGTTTGTCCACTCTACCAACTTATTGTAAAGCGCTCTGATATCCTTCGGGATCTTGTTCGCGCTATATAAAACTTTATAAATAAATAAATAAATAAATCTAGGATCTTGGCAAGAAAGGACTGGAAGAAGGTGGTAGGGTTAGACCCTTCTGAAAGTTCCGGAAGGCCGTATAAGCGTAGGTTGTTTCTACGATTTCTGTTTTCCAAATGCTTCGTCTGGCGTTTTAGTAGTAGTATTTCTGCCTCTAAATGCGGAATATGGGAACAAGAGGATTGCAAAGAATCTGCAGATTGTTTCAAGGTGAGAACACGCGTATCCAGAGATGACCACCTCTCCTGCATTGCCTGCATATTTTTGGTAGTGGCTTCCATAAATGGCTTGAAAGCACGAAGCTCCTCCAATATGAGATCAATAGATGAAGAAGAGGAAGCACTCCCAGGAGAAGGTGGATCTTTTTTCAGGCGTTTGGAAGAAACCAAAGAGGATGTTACTTTACTTCCGGTGGTAGCCTTAGGAATGGCTCCATGTGCGGAGTCAGATTTTGATGACCGCCCCTCCTCCATGTCTTGAATAGGTGAGTCGGAGTCTGAACCAACCGGCACTTTAGATGTGGAGTTAAGCTTTAAATTGCGAAGTTTCCCCATGAAATTCCAGATAGCAACAGAGAGGGAGCAATGAGTCACAGGGAGATAAACAGGAGTCCAGGCACTATGTGAGAAGAACGAAATGCAGGTACCTTAACAGTACAAGAAGTTAAGGATTATCAATAGTTCATGGCAGCCTGAGAGAGAAAAAGGACCGCAAAAATCACATGTAGAGCATAGGAGGCAGCATCAGAACCAGGAGGAGACATCAAAATGAGCCATAGCGCAGATGAAGAAGTCACAGGAGCACCTTCGCAAATTTCAAAAGGAGCTCAATGTAGGCAGCAAACAATGATGATGAAAGTTTGCACAGCGCGCCAAAGGAGTAAGCGGCGTTAGTCATGGAGAACTTGCGCAGGCATGGAGAAGTGCATAAAATGGTGGGCGAGTCAGGAAAAGTCAGGTCTCTCCAAGCGCAAAGGAGAAAGAAAAGTTCAGAAGCCGCAGGAGGCTGAAACGAGGGCTCACCTCTTATGTAGGACAATTTTCAGACTGTTGGCCGAAGATGCGGCATGACAGGAACTTCAGAGCCGGCCGCTGTGAGGAAATGCGGCCGGCGCACAAAATGGCGGCCGCAATCACCGGAATCGGCAGCTTCGGGCAAAGTGCGCGAAAACAGAGCAGAGTCGGGAAACAAGGAGGGCGAGCTGCGCACCTCACGTTCCGGTCCTCATTTCTTTCAGAAAGGACCAAATATTCCCTTCAATGCTGCAGGGGAAAGGGAAAACGCTGAGGCTCGCTGCGGAGCTCCGAAGCTACGCCGCCATCTTGGCCGGCGCTCAAGCCACGCCCCCCAATTTCATTTGTTTTAATAGCGTTAAACCTGATAAAGGTACAAGATCGTTTTCACCTAAATAAATGATCAATAAATCTGGAAAACCTCTCTTATTTATTTATATATTTTAAAGGTTTTTATATAGCGCTGGCTAGACCCGGAGGTATCAGAGTGCTTTACATGAGAAAGTTTGTCCAAGATCCGGCTGGGTAGGTGACGGCCGAGGGGGAATCCACGGCCCATCTCCTCTTCCACTATCAGGTAGCTCCACCGGGCATTGGTCAAATGGCTAGGCCTCAATAGAAAAACATTAAAGGGGAAGAGGGCAAGAAGAAGGGAGCGTAGAGGGGGAAGGGGGTGGGGTGAAAGGGTAGGAGGGGGAAACGACAGAGAGACGAAGGAAAGTCTGCCCAAAATCCAGCTGGGTAGGTGACGGCCGAAGGGGAATCCACAACCCATCTCCTCTTCAGCTAACAAGTAGCTCCAGCGGACATCGGTCAAATAGCAGGGTCTCTACGATTGAGGGAAGTTTCAGAGTACATGTCCAGGAGGGAGAGCAGGATCAAGGTCAGGTGAGGGATGTGGTTAAGCTCAGGATGCTGAGCAGTTCTTTGTTGGTTTTCAAAGATACATCCTCCAAGTCACTGATTCTCTGCTCCACTGTTGCGACTTTAATGTTCAATGCACTCATATCGGGTCTAATTGTTGTGAGCTCTATCTGTACAGCATCCATAGTCTGTTTAGTAGATTTAGCAATGTCATGTACCTCAGCAAGTGTCTTAAGAATCATCACCATCGTTGATAGGAGAATCAGATGGTGAGGGATCTCATTTGTGTTTTTTGAACTGTAGCTTAGACTCCGCCATTATGCCAAAGGATAAACGGAAGGAGATTTCCTCCCCTGATAGGGTATATTCCCAAGCAAAACTCTATATAGTCGGCGGGTGATTGTAAGGCACTGCGCAAAGAGACAATATCACCTTTATTAGACTGTCCCTATAATGAGGTGAAGACACTATTCAGGGCCAATATCCCCCTGTATATGACTGTCAACAAGAATGACTTGAACTGCCTCCATCGGTCCCCTTTATATTGCGGGAAGTATCAATGATTATTTGATAAATACACCCACTAGAAGTCCGATTATACTTGAAAGCACCATCCCCTTTCAGTGTAAAAGCATGGACTCATTGTAACATTGGACTCGCTGGCCAAAGGAGAGGTCAAGCATACTGGAGCTCAGCATTGGTAGCAAAGGGAAGTACATAATTGACCTCTCATAAATAAAGCAAAGCAATATAACTAATTGGACCCCATGACAGTGGTAAATGTACAGGTCTGCACCTCTCAATAGAAACTCAGAAGTCATTGATATTCACCTAAGCCAGCCCCCCATGGTTATTTTAAACTTTAAGGGCAACCAGTCCCAGCTTCAGACTGACACATCTCCGTCATTACTCAGTCAGTCAGTCAAATGTCTTTATTCGGTTAATTAAAACCATAAAAGCAGTACACAATACATTTTAGACATACATACATTATACAAATAAAATTACAAATATACAAATATACACATGATTGTAATTCATACGTTCATTCTGAAAACAATTAAAATCTTTGATACAAAGAATAGATACGTAGCATTATACATTTAAAAAAAAAAAAAAAAGGCCACCCCTGTTTCCCAGTCCTGTTTCCCACTGTGCTTGATACATTTTCCCAGGACGTAGTTGACAAATGTCAACCTAGTTGATTATTCGTCTGGGTGAGTCTTGTTTTGTTTATACGAGCTGCCGCTACCAAAAAACTGGCTACGCTGTATGTGACCTGCACAGAATTAAGCATTTGTAAGTGTAAAAGTGCAGGCCTCACCTTGGCAAAATTAAGAGCTTTCAGGATTGGGTATAAAAAAAATTTCCGTGCCACCAAATAATGATCACAGAACATCACTAGGTGAAGCGTGTCCTGTGTAGAAAAACTATCACAGGTACAAGGTGGGGTATTTACTGGGGTCCCCCACTTTGTGTAGGCACCAAGCAAAAGGTGAATGAGATTGAACCTGAACCTAAGTAAAAGAAAACGATGGTATGGTTTAGTCACGTATTTTAGGTAACGTTCCATGACTGGGGAGGTTGATAACTGATATATTGATCTCACCATTGGTTTGCTAAGTTCAATCTCCTCCCTTTCTGACTCCAACAAATTTCGGAAATGCACCTTAACCCACCCTACATCCTCTTTCCTGAGGCCCTGTGGTGATAAATACATGTCCGGACGCCCCAGCCTCACGCATGCCGCTCTAACATACGCAAGCCAGGGTATACTGTCCGCTTTATCCAAGGCCATACAGTCTTTGAGTATGAGGTGGTTCAGTGTAATCTCCTCATTTGTCCAAGTTTTAACCCAACGTAACAGAGGGGTCATTTTTAGGAGATCAGTAATATATCCCAAGCCCACTTCACAGTGGATTGAAAATGTGGGGGATGACTTTGGGAGTGACAAAAGAGATCGTATAAAATTGTT
Organism: Lissotriton helveticus; assembly: GCF_964261635.1. NCBI lineage: Eukaryota > Metazoa > Chordata > Amphibia > Caudata > Salamandridae > Lissotriton > Lissotriton helveticus. The sequence continues at coordinate 1,443,025,564 of NC_136059.1, read as the reverse complement.
TTCTATAATTTGAATGCCTGGTGAAGGTACGTAGCCCCAAATATCGGCCCCATAGGAAGCAATTGCTAAACATTTTGCTTTATACATACGAATCATAGCCTCCATGGGTCTTGAACCAAGTCTTTTAGAAAAATTCATAAGACCTGTGGTGGATCTTACAACCCCATTGCCCTTAAGTTTCAACTGAGGCCCCCAGGTTCCTCTTTCATCAAAGGTGACACCTAAATAACAGAAAAAAGGTACCCTGGAGATTGGTGTGTCATTACATCTAAAAGTTTTGATCTTCATGCTTTTCCTGCGTAGACCAGTTACCATCACGTGGGATTTAGATGTATTAATTTTTAAATCCAAGGCTTCCATGAAGGAGCCAAAGTGGTCTAGCAGTCTTTGTAGGCCCGTACCTGTACGTGCGAGTAAGACAGCGTTGTCCGCGTACAGGAGGACCGGAATGGATACCCCACCCATACGCGGAACGTCCAGGGTAGCTAGGTTCAGAGATTTGCACAGGGACTTGATATAAAGTGTAAAAAGGAGAGGGGCCAGAATACAGCCTTGTCTGACCCCTCTCCCTGATCTGAATTGCTCAGTACACCTGCCTTCCCTCGTTACCCTAACAGAAGTGAACAGATTCTGATGAAGATCATGTAAAAAATTAACCAAGGTGATGTCCAAACCCATATCCCGCAAAATAAGCCATAATTTAGAGCGGTTAACCAAATCAAAAGCGGAGGATAAATCCATGAAACCTAAATATAAAAGCCCCTTCTTCACCACTGTGTATTTGCTAATAATGAGGTGAAGATTTAAACATTGGTCCATGGTCCCCCTGTGAGCTCTAAAACCATACTGGAGGTCAGAGAGAACCCCACCCTCCTCAAGCCAATCTCCAAGTCTTTGTAGGATGACTCTGCCCAGGATTTTAACAGCAGAGTCCAACAAGGAGATTGGCCTGTAACAAGCAGGATCCCCCCTGTTCCCCTTCTTAAAAATCGGGACAATAATGGAAGAGGACCAGGAGGATGGGCAGCCTGCTGAAGGTATTGCGTTAAAGACGTTAGTTAATATTTTGGACCAAAATTGTGGATACTGAATGTAAAGATCGGCAGGGACCCCGTCGGGGCCAGGAGCCTTATGTTTACTTGTATTTTTAATCGCCCTTTCCACCTCGGAGATATTAAATTTCATGGTCATGATGTTGCGGGGGGGCGCTATGACTGGGGAAGTTGGGGCCCCTAACTCAGTTTCGTAGATTTGTTTAAAATGGTTAAGCCATCTTTCATCTTCAATCACGCAGTCCATGTCTGTTTTCCCATCTTCAGTGAAAAAAGACTGATTAATAATGGCCCAAAATGCTTTGCTGTCTCTCAATACATCTATGGATAATAGTTTGTCCCAGGCTTCCTCCTTGATTTGTTTCTTGCGCTTAGCAAGTGCAAGTTTATATTTCTTACGAAGGCTCGCCACCAGTGTCTTATCTTTAGGTCTGTGTTTAAGTGCTTTCAGTAAGGCACTATGTGTAAGCGAGCATTCCTTGTCAAACCATTTATATATCTTCTTAATACCTTGTGGACCGTTCCTGGTCTCCAAGTTCTTGGAGATCCTTGAGCATATCTCAACATAAGCGGCCACCACATTTGGCCCTGATGAAGTGGAATCGAGGCAGACTGCCATCTTTGCCTCAGTTTCCTGTGCTAGTATTTTAAAGAAATTTTCGGGGACAATCTTCTCCCATTTTAACCTCCTACCCTGCTCCCTAGTTGAAAGATCCCTTGGGGCAACCACCCCTGTGTCTCTTCCAATCAGGAAACAATCCAGGTCCACGGTCAGTAAGACAGGATTATGATCGCTAAAAATAGCGGTCACCACCCTGTAATCCCGTGCTTTTACCAGCACCCCAGATGATACAAAGATGTAGTCAATGATGGTATTTGCGTCTCTCCCAGTGAATGTGGGCGCTCTGGTCTCATTATTGCTACCCCCCAATTCGAATAAATTTAAGTTGGCAAGAAGACTCTCAAGCCCCTCACCTTCCCTAGTATGTTCAAAGTGGGGAATCCCCTCAACAGGTGATCCTCCATATGTATCGTTATAGCAATCCCCTTCACAGGGGTGGATATTAAAATCGCCCAGGATAACCATCTCTGGGGCGGAAGTACAATCATGTTTATAGACTGACAAAAAATCAGACAGGGCAATCAGGTGCTCATTCACAAAAGAGCCCTCCCTGGAATTATAAAAGTTAATAAATAAAAAGGTTTGATGGTCCGAAATAGCCCACTCAATTATTAGTGCATTCTTAGGAGCAGGTTCTATTTTTTTAAAAGCCCCAACCAAATTAAGAGAAAATAGTATAAGTAGGCCTCCCTTAGCTCTCCCTCTTACGCCCGGTTCAGCTGGGGTGGAAAAACTGTGAAAGCCATCCAGTGAGAAACAGGTTGATACATCCCATGTTTCTTGGAAGGCCAATATATCATATTGTTTAACGAACCCCTGCCAGATAGGATCTAAAGCCTTAGAGGTTATTCCCGCCACATTCCAAGTAAGAATTTTACACATTGTTTTTTGAGAGTTATACAGCTCCCCTTCCTCAGCTACCACCGGACACTTGTCAAAAGTTGGAATTTGATTTGACTTCCGCATGTCCAAAATACTATTTTCCTTTTGCATAAAAGTGGGGGAGATATGAGGCCTCCGACTAACTGGTGGGCCCTGTGTTTGTCAGTCAACCCAATCCGTCGTTGACAGACAATCATATCGGTTAACAGTTGGGAAGTTGTGGTAATTATCATACCCATTTGCAGTCTGGTGATAATAATGTGGGTGACTATTTTGGGGCCCTGCAGCGAACCCACCTTGAAGCGGTCTGCCTCTTCTTCTCCTAACCAGGTTCCATTCCTCCTCTCCACCCTCATCCCAGCCATGAGGTTGCGCCTCCCATGGGGGATTAAACCTCTGTCTGGCTTTTTGGTCCTGTGGACGCCTTAACCAACTCCATCTGTTATCTGCTTGATTCCCAGGTAGGTAGAAGTAAGATAGGGGCCTAGCAGTGACCATGCTTGCTTAATATCTAGAAGAACCTCTACATATATATTCTACCACCTGTGTGTTCTCAAAAGTGACCACCACACAATCCCCTTGTAAGTTTTTTCTATTCCCTCCCACCCATGGGGTTCTTTCCACCATTAAAATATTACTTGGGATATTCGGTGGTAGGGGATGGTTTTTAGAGAGCAAGTGACACACTTTATTTTTCAGAGCCTGGTAGGATTCTACTTCAGATGGTGAAATTTCAGTGACTCCAGTAAGAATCACTACATAGGGACAGGCGTCTGGAGGAAGATGGATGTTTCTGCGGTCCACAGCCTTGACTCTTGGGGCTGTGTCCAGATTTGGGGTCGGCGGAGGGTGGTTTTTAACTTGGGGAGTTGACTTAGATTTATTTGGGTTCTCTGGTTGTTTTAGATCAAGGGTCTTTGCTTTAGTACCCCCCAGATTTGAATTGTTGCTAGGGTTCATGGGAACATTGTTTTTAGGAATAATGACATTTTTGCCAGCCAGAGATGACTTATTCACTGTAGTCACGACATGGGGTGTCTTAGTGTTTAAGGTAAAGCTTGGGGCACTTATATCCTTATGAATATTTGTCAAGATGGTTTCTAGACAACGTAATCTAACCTCTATAGGTTCGAGTAAGGCTTTTAGCATGTTAATAATGTTGGTATTATTGGCCGTACTTGGCCCGGTCCCATCTTGGCTATGATTGACTAGATTAGTGACTTCGCCACTAAGTTCCAGGATTTCCTCCAAACTATTGTCAATAATAGTATCATCTGGAAGACTTAGAGGCAAGCCAGATTTTATCGAGTGCACCCCCCCTATATCATTTGCAGAAACTGCCATATTATTATCCGCAAATGCAGGGTCTAATGTGGTATTCACTTGGATGTGGACAGTTTTTGCTTTCTTCCCTTTAAGGGTGGATGGGTTGTTGGCCTTTTGTTTGGGGATAGCCCCTTCTTTCAAGCCCCTTTGATTCATGGCGCTTGCCAAGGATGAATTGTCTGACTCATTTCTGTCTACGCCACTCTCTGTCAGAAGGTTAAGATTAGGGGTAGCTTCCAAGTCCTGTTGTGAGCTTAAGACATCAAAATCCCCGGTATCCCCAGTGTTGTGTACCATGACAAAAGTGTTGGAACGGGACTCGATGTTGGGCGTACATGCCTGAGCAATAAGGCCAAGGGAAGATCTCTTGGCCTTGGCTAGGTCTTGGGACACCCTCCTGTCCATTAGTACTATCCCCTCATCAATAAGTGCGTTGGTGGGAACAATAAAGTCGTCCAGAGTCCCGGTTAGTTTTTTTGCTCCGGCAACGGCCATACTTCTGGTTTCCCGACAATTCATGATAAGCACCAGTGCAAGACTCAAAGGTCCGTTTAAAATGTTAATTGTGTAATAACAGGTCCATGTACCAATGGCTTAGCAATGAATAGCAACTGACAACCCCAGATCCTGTAATGAAAAATTGCAGACTTACAGTTTCTGTGTCCAATGGTTATATGGGCTGTAACAAATCGGGCAGGGTTGGTGGGCCAGCCCAGCCTCCTCCGGCCTCTGAGGGCCACAGAGGGCCCGGGCTTAGCCCGCGCTTACGTCCGCGCGCGTCTCGCGTTCGCGTCAGGAGGCGGGGCTAAATAGGAGGGGTGCGGGAAGAGGCACCAGGTGCGCGCGATGGGCAGGCGCTAGCACCTCTGGGCCTCGCAGTCCCGCTGGGTGATTAGGCGTCTCTCTCCCTCAGCAGAGCGTGAAAACCAGGGTTGGAGCACACGGGCTCGGAGTTCCTCGCAGTATTCCCCAAGGCAGTCCCCACAACGAACCCACAGAGCCCTGGACACGAGTTCCTCACAACGTCAGGCAGTGTCCACAATGATACCACAAAGTCCTGCTCACAAGCGACTGCGAGCAGCACCCGTCATTACTCAATTTCCTCTCAATGCATCAGGTTGAGACCACGTTCCTGTTTTTTAAAAATACACCTCATGGTGTTACAACCATGGAGTTGGAACACTCAACATATGGCATCCCGCTTGTCGCGCAGCACTGACGTCCTTCCATCCACGCTCCGATTTTAAGCAGTGCATCTATGGCGCACTCATAGGGCTCGTTGCGCAGCACTGACATCCTTCCATCCACGCTCCGATGTTAATCAGGGCATATATGGTGCACTCATAGAGCTCAGTACCCTCTGTGCTTTGTTTGGAACTACGAGGACCTCCGCATCACCATCGCTAAGTCGACAGTGCGCAGCATCCTCCCGTCGTCTTCTGCTGCCACCAGGACAGCTCTTTGTTATTGCGCTCTTGTTTCAGCCCCTCAGGGTACCTCAGAAATGGAATTACCCCATGTTCCTCGTACGTTGTCACGCTCATGCAGTAGCTCAATTAGCGCTCCATTTTCGGCAGTACACTGCAGATTGGCAACCACCAGTTCCGGACAACAGCTCCGCCGATCCTGTAGCTCGCTAAATGCGTCATGCCGCCATTTTAGGTACAGTCCTAGCAACGCGCACCTCTGATATTAACTCCTGGGGTAGAAATAAATAACAAAAGCCTTACCGGACCTCCCCCAAAGATATAAGTATGATCCTCTGGAGAGCTCAGATCGACACTGTCTTTCCACACTGGCTTTACACAGAAGAGCCGCTCCATCCGCCCTTTTATCTCCTCACACCGGGAGGCTCCAAACGCAGTCCAATGTCGGGAATCCACCAATATCCAAACTATTTATAATCATTAATGCATTCCAGGATTGTTCCAATCTAGAATTCCGTTAGCACCGCCTCTGGGAGATCGCAACTTCATGGGAAATTCTTTGATGAAGCTCCGTCCCCTGACAGAGCATCGGGATCAGGCAGCCAAGGAGCCAAAGTTTTAAAAAAACATTTTTTTAAGAACTCTCCCCACTTCATCCCACCATTCACTTTCCAGAGGACTTCATGGCTTATGCTGGGAAGACCAAGCGATCTGCCGTAAATCTGCAGCTCTGCAAATATAGCTGACCATTTTACAAAAGAGTGACCTATAAACCATGTCCGCATTTTCCTCGGGAGAGAATTAACTCTACCTAAGGCGGGAAAAAACAAAGTTAGACTGTATACTTAGAAAGATACCATAGTCAACTATTTCCTGACTCATCGAGAACAACAATCGGATTTCCATCTACCAATCCTTTTAATGTCTTCCCAACCCCAACCCAACCTAGCCGCTTCAGTAACAGCCCCAATACGGAAGGAGTGGGTCCCAAACAGTAAGGGGTTTTGTCCAACCAAGGTCAAGGTTTTTCGTAAAACAGCTAATATATGAACACAGGTAATCTTATCCCCATTACGATGCCGAAATATAGCCCCATATTGAAAATCAGGAGAGCTTGTGAATGACTCCCATTTCCCCAGAGGGCAACATTCCCGTACACAGCTACCATTTAAGTGAATCTATCTACCCTTGCCCAATTGATCAGTTTTTGATTTTCTCAACAAAATCTTCAATGTCCCTCTTTGAAAATGAATGTCACTGATTTGAATACCCAACTGACCCAACAATTCTGAAACTCTGAAAGCCCCAAAAAACAACCATATCATACAAAGCCTAAAACGAGAAACCTCCCATCCATCATAACAGCAAATTGGTAATTGTACCAACAACTGCTGCAAAAGAGTAAAAGTTATTGGCTCACGCAGAGGCACAGAATTTGCACGTTCCCTACTGGAACCCGTCAACATTCTACGTAACAAAACGCCCCTCCCTAGGTCCTGACCCAACAATAATTGTCCATGAAAGGAAATCCCAGCAAGTTTCCCAGCAACGGTTGTATGAGATAAACCTTTGTTCATCAAAAACAAAACACACTGAAAAATGAATCCATCGTTACCGACTGGTGTCCCTGTAATGCTTTGAGATTTAGCGTAACTTAAAAACTCAGACCAAGCCTGGAGATAACTGCGTCTGGTGGTAGGAGCTATAGATTTTTCGACCAGTTCGATGATCCTCAATCCCCCATGTGAGAAAGCGACTGTGCAAGGCGAACAGCCTTACCGATCTCCACGACTACGAGACCCAGATTCCTCTCCTCTGTCTCCGCAGGGACGCGATCGGGACTACAACCCGAAAGTCCCGCCTTCGAGAACCAGAAATGGTTACCCGGGACCAATAACAGGGGAGTGGACGGACCGTGGAGGGAGAGAAGGCGGAAGGGAGTCAACTCGAAAAGAAGACGCGGGACCCGGTTTCAAGCAGGAAGACGCGGGACCCGACCAGAGGAAAGAAGACGCGAGACCTGGTTTCAAGCAGGAAGACGCGGGACCCGACCAGAGGAAAGAAGACGCGGGACCCGGTTTCAAGCAGGAAGAAGCGGGATCCGACCTACGGACAGAAGACGCGGGACCCGACTCAGAGAAGACCTGGACATCGGGGATTACCGAAGACGGTGAAGAAACCTGGTCTGAGGATTGGTGGTGTCCGGAGGTGGCTGGGGAGCGGCCGTGACTCAGGAGAGTTACGGCGGAGCCAGGTTAGTGCTTGTGTCTTGGGAATAGGCGGGAGAGGGTGGAAAAGAGTGGGTGGCCATAGCGTATAACAGAGGAAGTAGGTTAAATCCTTGTGCGACTACATACGCTTCCGTAGTTAAACCACTTATCGACGAAACCACTGTGAATGCACACCCTTTCTTTTCCAGCTAGGCACTGAACGAACCTAAGTTAAAACCATATAAGATATATTTCCGTTTATCCTCTTCCTTACCTTAACCCTACCCTGCTTTACTTTGGCTGTGGGACTATCCTCGAGGCACCTCAACAAGCATAGTGCACCAAGGTGTGGTGATGGAAATACACCTCTAAACCAGTACAATATATCAGTCTGACGGCTCCTTTCATTTCTTTCTATCCTCCTATGAGCCTCCGGGGAGAACACCATGGTCACGGACAACCCGAAAGCAGGATACCTTTATCCTCGTCCGGCCATTTCAGTTCAAGGGAAACATCAGACGAAGAGGAAAAACATCCAACAACTATAACTCAACAACCTACATCTGCTATTCTTGTTAATAAACCTACATTTAAACCTATACTTAAGCCTCCACGCCTGTTTATCAAGCCTGCCCTCCCACAAGTGGTGTCAGAAGTGGGATCCAAAGGCGAAATGGAGGCTGCTTTAGCAAAAATGGCTGAAAATCAAGAACATCTGGGGAAAGTAATGGAACGTTTTTTGACGGTTGTCGAGGAAGATTGAGGAAAATTGCACCAAGTACTCGCTGGTCAAGAACAGACACAAGGGGCCGTTATGGACAAACTTACTACGGCCCTCGGCCAACAAAGAGGTCCTATCACTTTACCCTCAGTAGTACTACAGTGATACGTAGCGGGAGAAGATCCGGATTTTTTCTTCAGTAATTTTTAACGCATGGCAAGCGCAGCCTCATGGCCACCAGATAAATGGGGACAGTATTTAGGGCCACTGTTGTCAGGAGACCTGCAGGCCGAGTACCAAGCTGCCACCCTACAGGGAACAGTTCTCTATGCAGAGATAAAGAAATGCATCCTAGAGAGACTGGGAATCGACGACGCAACATATAGAATCAAGCTAAGACAAATGAAAGAGGGCCCCCAAGAGACAACTCGTGCTCTGTACTTTAGGGTGAAGGACATGGCGGACCGTTGGCTGAAACCAGCCGCTACAGACAAGGATGGAATTATGGCAAAGATTTATCTGGAGCAGTACTTAACATCCTTACATCCCCCCATCCAACGTTGGGTTCGACAACAAGCAAATCTCACTCTAGAAACGGCAGTAGAAATAGCTAGCGCTTATAGTAGGGCTCAGGACTTTCAGAAGGGTAAAGAAGATGTAGGAAAAACTGGAGGGCACCCAATTCATAGGCCGACAAGACCTCCTATAGTCAAGAAACCTGAACCCCTTACTCTTGTTCCTACCGCTCCTATGCCCAGTATTCCGTTCATCAGACCCCCAGCAACTGGTCCTCAGTGTTTCCAATGCGGCGGAATGGGACCCATAGCCCGATTTTGCCCACAGCGAGAGGAGCCCATGGAAATAGGAATGGCTCGCAATTATTATTGCTCTCCCCCCAACAAGAAACTTCCTCCTTACAAATGCACTGTCTCAGTGAACGGACAACCAGTTGCAGCCTTAGCTGACACCGGTTGTCTACACAGTGTAGTCCGCCCTCAAGACTTAGGTAACAAAATAGGTCCCATTGATGGTATGGTAGCCATTAAGTGTGTACACGGAGACACCAAACCATATCCTACCGCCAAGGTCTTAATTCAACATCCTCAGGATCAGGGCATGTCCTTGACTGTAGGTTTAATACCCCGATTACCAGAACAAGCTATTCTTGGTAATGATTACGCCAAGCTACCCCAGTTGCTACAGGAATCAGGATCAGAGGAAATGAGTGAATGGCTAGCTACAGCCCCTTTTTCTAAAGACACAGAAAAAGAATGGCAGCTTTCCAAACCCCCGAAAAGCCGGAAGCAGAGACGGGCTGAAAAGGGTAGGACACCCTTGGTGATGCCAGTCATCCCGATAGAAAATCCTTGGGAAACAGACCGCAATTTCCATGCTGCTCAGCGAGAAGACCCTGTACTACAAGAGGCATGGAAAAATGCGCTCGACGAAGAAGACCCACAACATGTAGGTCCATATTTTTTTTCTAAGAATGGGTTGTTGTATCGGAAGGGAGGACGCGAACAAAAAGCCCAGTTTTTAGTACCAGAACCCTTTCGAGAAAAAGTCTTGTATCTGGCCCATAGTCACCTTTTAGGGGGTCATTTTGGGGCAGATAAAACAGAGAAAACCATTATCGAAAACTTCTACTGGCCAGGAATATACCAGCAAGTAAAATAATACTGCAGAGAATGTCCTATTTGTCAGCGACACAGTCGATACCATCCTCCCCGAGCCCCGTTGCTACCACTTCCCATTATCAATGACCCTTTTAGTCGGGTGGGCATGGATATAATTGGTCCTCTATTACCTTCTCGAAGTGGATATAGATATGTATTGGTTATGGTTGATTATGCCACTAGATTCCCTGAGGCTATACCTCTCCGTCGTCCTGACACTACTAACATAGCCAAAGCCATGATTGGGGCTTTTCCAGGGTAGGATTTCCCAAAGAGATCCTAACCGACCAGGGAACTCCTTTTGTTTCCAAATTGATGAAAGATGTATGTAAACAGTTGGAGATAAAACAAATCAGAACATCGGCCTATCATCCACAGACGGATGGATTGGTGGAAAGATATAATGCCACTATTAAAGCCACTCTGAAGAAGCTGCTAGACCTCGAAACCAGAAGGTGGGAAGACGTTCTTCCCTTGGCCCTCTTTGCCATCAGGTGTAAAGAGCAAAAGAGTACTGGTTACTCTCCCTTTGAGTTATTATATGGACCTAAACCTCGCACCCTCTTAGACATGGCCCGAGAACAGTGGGAGACTGAACGAGATAACACCAAACCCTTACCAGAGTATGTGGCAAATCTAAAAACTCACTTAGACCAAATAAGAGAGATAGTCAGAAACAATCTAGAAGAGGCACAGAGCGCACAAAAGATCCAATATGACAAAGGGGCCAGACTGAGAACTTTCCAGGTGGGGGATCTTGTATTGCTTATGTCATCATCAGACCAAAAACTTTTAGGACAGTGGCAGGGTTCCTACACAGTACTACAACAAGTCACCCCTGTAACCTATCGCATAGAAGTAGACAGCAACAAAAGAATCTCTCAGATATATCATGTGAACCTGTTAAAGAAATGGGAGGGCCCGGCTCCAGTAGCCGTTCAAAGCATTGAAACCCCGAGGCCCCTGTTTCAACAATGCATCGATCCAGAATTACCTAAACCTTTACAGGACGGGTTAATTGAGGTGTTACAACCTCATGATTCTGTTTTCTCCACTACCCCAGGGGTGACCAATCTTATTGAGCACGCCATAAGAACACCGCCCGGTAAGCGAGTTAGACTGAGGCCATATCGTATACCCGAAGTGAGGCGACAAACAATAAGAGAGGAAGTACAAAAGATGTTACAGATGGGAATTATAGAACCATCTAAGAGCGAATGGAATTCTCCCATTGTACTCGTGCCTAAACCGGATGGGTCAATTAGGTTTTGCATTGATTTTAGAGAGGTGAACAAGATTTCAGAGTTCGATACCTACCCACTCCCTCGAGTGGATGAAATGGTAGAAAGAATAGGGAAAGCCAAATACATCAGCACCCTGGATCTGTGTAAAGGTTACTGGCAGATACCCTTAAAAAAAGAAGACCGTGAAAAAACAGCCTTTTCCACACCCGATGGGTTGTATCAATTTAGGATGTTACCTTTTGGTTTACATGGGGCCCCTGCCACATTTCAGAGAGCCATGAATACGATTCTAAGGCCCTATGATGATTTTGCTGGAGCTTACATTGATGATATCGTAATATACAGCGATACCTGGGAACAACATTTAACCCATCTCACTACCATTGTGCAAACCTTAGGTATGCAGGGTTTAAAAATCAACCCAGCTAAAAGTCATCTGGCAGCCCAAACAGTCAAGTATCTCGGATACTTGTTGGGAGAAGGTGTCATAAGACCACAACCTTCGAAATTATCGGCCATTTCCCATATTCCATTTCCCAGAACAAAAAAAGATTTGCGAGCATTCCTGGGTTTACTAGGTTATTATAGAAGATTTATCCCTCAGTTTTCCCAGATGGCGGCTCCACTGACTGATCTTCTACAAAAGCACTGTAATGCGGAACAGATATTACAATGTCCTCCTACTCAAGTCCAACAGTCCTTTGATGCTCTAAAGAGATCTCTAACATCAGAAACTGTCCTGATTAGTCCTGACTATTCTCGTCCCTTTATCTTACAAACGGACGCATCCGATCAAGGGTTAGGTGCAGTTCTTTCTCAAGAAACTCCTCAGGGGGAGAAACCCATTCTGTACATTAGTCGCAAACTCTTCCCTCGAGAAAAGAATTACGCAACGATTTAGAAAGAAGCCCTCGCCATCAAATGGGCAATAGAAACCTTGCGATACTATTTGGAAGGAAGAGAATTCACTCTGTTCACAGATCATGCACCATTAGAATGGCTAGCCAGAAATAAAGGCCACAACGAGAGAGTGTTGAGATGGTTTCTATCCTTACAACCATATAGGTTCCACACTCGACATAGAAAATGGCGAGAACAAGGGAACGCTGACTATCTATCAAGATATCCACAAGAAACACCACCCCCTAGAAGAAAGACAGCAAGGGAAAGGGGATGTGAGAAAGCGACTGTGCAAGGCGAACAGCCTTACCGATCTCCACGACTACGAGACCCAGATTCCTCTCCTCTGTCTCCGCAGGGACGCGATCGGGACTACAACCCGGAAGTCCCGCCTTCGAGAACCGGAAATGGTTACCCGGGACCAATAACAGGGGAGTGGACGGACCGTGGAGGGAGGAAAGGCGGAAGGGAGTCAACTCGAAAAGAAGACGCGGGACCCGGTTTCAAGCAGGAAGACGCGGGACCCGACCAGAGGAAAGAAGACGCGGGACCTGGTTTCAAGCAGGAAGACGCGGGACCCGACCAGAGGAAAGAAGACGCGGGACCCGGTTTTAAGCAGGAAGACGCGGGACCCGACCTACGGACAGAAGACACGGGACCCGACTCAGAGAAGACCTGGACATCGGGGATTACCAAAGACGGTGAAGAAACCTGGTCTGAGGATTGGTGGTGTCCGGAGGTGGCTGGGGAGCGGGCGTGACTCAGGAGAGTTACGGCGGAGCCAGGTTAGTGCTTGTGTCTTGGGAATAGGCGGGAGAGGGTGGAAAAGAGTGGGTGGCCATAGCGTATAACAGAGGAAGTAGGTTAAATCCTTGTGTGACTACATACGCTGCCGTAGTTAAACCACTTACCGACGAAACCACTGTGAATGCACACCCTTTCTTTTCCAGCTAGGCACTGAACGAACCTAAGTTAAAACCATATAAGATATATTTCCGTTTATCCTCTTCCTTACCTTAACCCTACCCTGCTTTACTTTGGCTGTGGGACTATCCTCGAGGCACCTCAACAAACATAGTGCACCAAGGTGTGGTGATGGAAATACACCTCTAAACCAGTACAATATATCAGTCTGACGGCTCCTTTCATTTCTTTCTATCCTCCTAAGAGCCTCCGGGGGGAACACCACATTCAAGGACAACCCGAAAGCAGGACACCTTTATCCTCGTCCGGCCATTCCAGTTCAAGGGAAACATCAGACGAAGAGGAAAAACATCCAACAACTATAACTCAACAACCTACATCTGCTATTCTTGTTAATAAACCTACATTTAAACCTATACTTAAGCCTCCACGCCTGTTTATCAAGCCTGCCCTCCCACACCCCAGTACCCAGATGTCTTATGGAATCGGAGTTTTTAAGCTGTCCGCCCTTGGTGCCAAATTGTGACATTTCTGCCAATTAAAGCGAGACAAAGCGTCTACGATTGAATTATTAATGCCTGGAATGTGCCTTGCTCTAAAAACAATATTTAGTTTGAGACTCTGTAGCATAAAAGATCTCAAAAGGCGCAAAACCCTTAAGTCTTTCGCTTTTTGTTTATTAACAAGTTCAAAAACAGACATATTGTCGATATGGAACAGAACACATCTGTCTCGGAATTCCTCACCCCGGACCAGCAAGGCTACTATGAGAAGAAAAAATTCGAGAAAAGCAATACTGCTTCCTTGTTGGAGCCAGTGCTGAGGCCATCTTTCTGCACACCAACGACCTTCCCAAAATAGGCCACAACCATGAGCCTCAGACGCATCTGAAAATATTTGAATCTGCCATATAGTGTTATCTTCAACAAAAAAGAGAGAAACACCATTGAAATCCTCCAAAAATTTTAACCAAATCAACAGGTCATCTTTGATGGCTTTAGTAAGTCTTATTATATGGTGAGGGAGGTATGCTCCTGACATTGCTATTCCCAATCTTCTGCAAAAAGGTCTGCCAGCCCTGACCACACGACAGGCAAAATTTAGATATCCCAACAAACGTTGAACCTGTCTGAGTTCAATTTTATCCTTGTCCATAACTTCTAACAGAAAATACCTGATTTCGGCCACCTTTGCAGCTGGCAAACGAGCCATCATAGCTTCAGTGTCAATCTCAATACCCAAAAAGATAAGTTTGGTAAAAGGACCTTCAGTTTTCTCAGGAGCCAATGGAACACCAAACTCCTCCGCCATGTCCTGAAAAATGCCTAAAACTCTGCAACACTGGTCTAAATGTGCCTGTCCAATGAACAGAAAGTCGTCTAGATAGTGACAAACATATGTGTGACTACTTTTCTGCACAAAACACCATTGTAAAAAAGTGCTAAAAGTTTCAAACAGAGCACAGGATACTGAACAGCCCATAGGTAGCACTCTATCGACATAAAATGCTCCATTAAAGAACATTCCTAAGAGCTTGAAATCTGATGGGTGAATAGGTAGCAAACGAAAAGCAGACTGAGCGTCACATTTCGCTAGTTCAGCACCAGTACCAACTAACCGCACCAATCTTAAAGCGTCATCAACAGAAGCATACGAGACGTTGGAGTCAGTTGGGGAGATTAAATCATTAATCGATTGACCCTCTGGCCATGATAAATGATGAATTAATCTGAATTCACCTGCCAATTTCTTGGGAACTACACCCAACGGGGACACAATCAAATTTTGTGAAGGACACTGTCTAAAAGGACCTGCTATACTTCCAGTTTTTAACTCCCCATCCAGTTTCTTTTGGACAATATGTGGTAATTCTTTGGCAGATTTTAAGTTATGCGCCCAACGATGATAGCGCGGCCCTTGGTATCCTATTTTGAATTCCTCAGTAAAACCCCAGAATAATTTGGATGCAGCTTCAGAATCAGGATACATCTCCAACCATGGAATCATTGACTGCAACTTAATTGGGGTATGAGCCCTTTGGAATAAATTGATGAACTGTTCCTCTGTCTCTTTGGACTCTCCCTTGATCCCCAACATTCTGGTTCATGAAGCATTGTGTAATGGCATGCCTCCCTCCACATTGGGAACATTCATGCTTGAATCTGCAAAATTGCCTGGTGCATACGCCTCGGTTAAAGTTCCAACAGGCGCCTGCTGCAGGCAGTTGTCCTCTACCCAAAGCACCCGCCCCAATTTGGGCGGGACGAGGAAAAAGGGCCGATAAGTTATTGACAGACCACTTGCAGTATGTATCGTCGCAGGTGGCTGAGTAGAGGACATCCACTGCAACCAAAGCTCCTGATCCACCTCACCCCAAGGTTTATCATTAGAAATACTGACTCTGGCCCTAAATTCTTCACCGTAAGTGAGCCATGCGAAGCCACCAAATTGTAAATGTGCTCTACGAATTATATCCATGTATTTAAACATGGCTTCTGCACTGTCCTGGTGTCTCTCGCAATACACGCTGGCATATATTAAAAATGCAGCGGTCCAATTCTCTATATTCTTAGGTACTCTGGGGCGTCTAGAGAGTTCTCATTCTTCCTCTTTGGACCCCTCCCTGTGTTGAATGTCTCTATGAAGTAGTTTGAAAACGTCAATAAATTCATGTTGCCAAATCTTTTTTTTTCTTTTCAGAGAGATGCATACCCAAAGGCATGGCTAAACCCATGTAAGGAAGCTTCTTACGGATGTTAATGTGACTTGAAACCTGCCCAGAACTGGAATTGCCCCCCTCCAAAGCCTGCTTGTCTTCGCTCAGAGTTTTGTTAGACCCTGTAATGCTACTAGAGAAAGGTGTCTGATCTGTAACATTCACTACACCCCCACGTTTCTCCATAACTAAAGGCTGATTTATATGCAAATCACCAACACCCACTGAAACAGCATTACTCTTGCCCGTCAAAGGTTGTGACCAAGCAGCCCACCAATTAGGCTTACCTGTCGTTAACTGGTCAGCACGCTTTTGAAATTCTTGAGGATCATCGCAACCACGATGTCGCTTACGCCGATCTTGATCTGTCGCATTGTCCGCTCTTGACTTCTGTACAGACTAGAAGAATTGATTGTGTCCGGACCTCCTTTAGACAAAACCTGATTAAATCCCAAAGAATTTGCATTGCCATCCAAATCTTCCATAAAAACCCCCTCATTTGCATTGTCCACCACATACCCTTGATCACAATGATTATCCGATAAATCAAAAACATCATTTATAGTACTTGGCATTTCACCATCTCCCACCCCACCATCATAAGTTGTCCAACAGGTCACAGGTCTCCGTTCAGAGAACCCGGCCGCAAAATCAAAATCCGCACTTGATCCGCCTTGCGCAGAAAATACCTTACCAGAAGCCGCAACCTGCTTCGCAGACACCGTTCTGGAAACACCAGAAGCTGCCTTAGAGACTGAATGTGATGTAAACTTCTTACCGCTCTTGCCAGAAGCCGTTGATAACTTACCAAATCCAGAAACTGGGATGAAGCCTCCAACCTTAGACGAAGAAGTAGCAGAATGTTCGACCCAGACCCACTGACCACGTTGTGGCCCAAACGAAGAATCAAATGCAACCTGAGGATGAAAGGGAGGGGGGCGAGATTCTGGAAAAATAGAGACATTGCCTGACAAATTACCAAAAGTATCTAAATGTGCCCAATCCTGTTCCCTTAGAGGCCACTCTTCAACATCATTTACCCTCTCCAAAGCATCATCAATCAAATCTGTGCCAGATATAACAGTATCATCAGGGATAACTGGTTTTCAATGCATTAAAGTAGATTTTGCCCTGGGGGGGTCCTTAGGCTGGGGAGCCAACACAACATCTACCACAGACCCTCTCAACTTAGCCTCAACAACCTCCGCATTATCAGGAACATTATTCAGTGCCAACACAGTTGACTCTCCTTGACAAACCTCCTCCACCTCCCCACTGTCACTTGAGTAGTCAACAAGAGCAGCAGAGCGTCCATCTGCAAAAACAGGAGGGGCTGTATTAATTAATGCTGAGTTCTTGTTAAGTTGAATGTTCTTCACATGCACTGTGTCCCTTGAATGTGCAGTTTTAGGTGAAAAAACATATGCTGTATTGTCAGAGTACCACATATCCCCCATATGGCCCCCTTTCTCAACAGTAACTCGTGTTAAAGGAGCCGGCAAACGTCTAGAGTCAGCGCTGCCTCTACTGCTGCAACGCCTCCCTGACCGCCCCAAACGAGGCGTGGATACCGCCCCCAACCGCCTCTCCTCCAACGCCGATAGGGAAGAGCAGCGAGAAGGAAGCAGCCTCGCACGAGCGCTCCGACCGGAGGAGAGACCTTGCTTCGATACAGTGGGTAACTGCTCCTTATTATTAGTCATCAGCTGTGAGCGGCTCTTCGGGGGCATACAAGCCGCCACAGCTTCACTCACCCCCTGGGCCACCACACGCCTCGGGCGCTTCGAGCCCGCCGCCAGCACAGCAGGGACACCAGGGTGAAGCAGATC
Organism: Lissotriton helveticus; assembly: GCF_964261635.1. NCBI lineage: Eukaryota > Metazoa > Chordata > Amphibia > Caudata > Salamandridae > Lissotriton > Lissotriton helveticus. Next base: position 1,443,008,035 of record NC_136059.1, on the reverse strand, counting down.
GTCACGCCCCACCTCACAAAGGGCGCGGATCGCGTCCTTAACAACGCCGCTTTCCGCAATGACGACGAAAACAGGGACACTTCACACTGAGGTAAAAGCCAACGTCAATCAAAACGTTGGCCACGACGAATCTCCTTAGAGTGAAGCGCTCCCGCCCAAGCGCCTCCTCAAGTAGCCTCCCACTAATCCCGCCGCCTTCTCTGCCTAGGACCTATCGTGCTGAGTGGATTGTTCCACTGCGCGAATCACCCCACGGGGACACATGCTCGCGCCAAGGTCCCCCTGGGTCCCCAGTGTGAAATTTAGACTTCCTGATGCCCGCCCCTATTCAAGAAATCATGTAATACTGGTGAGATCTTTGATGTGCCCGGCTGGCAGGGGATTGTACCTTGTGTTCTCACTGTGAAACTAGGCATAACTAAACTCCCGCCGCGAAACCTCATTGCATTGGGACAGAAGCGCCTATATGTTACACTCATATTGTTGGCAGGAGTTCTGCCGAGGAAAAGGCTTACTGCATACAGCGACTAGAGATATCGGGTGTTCTGTTTAAAGGATATCGGTATAGGCGATTTCACAGGCAATTACTATGTGCAAAGCTGTCCGAAAGAGACTGGATGTGGCGAAAGCCTGTTTGATGAAAGTGAGTGGGGGCATCACTCACATGTTAATAATGGAACTTCCAGTTACTCTGAAGCAGGGAGAACTTAATTCACTAGGACAAACTGTGTAAAAAGGAGATCCATCCCAGTTGGGGGGTGATCTCCCTAAATAATTACAAAGAAGTGGGAAGAGTGCCACAGGTTTACGTAGCTTAATCACCCCAACCTATCAAAATCCACAACCCAAACATCTGGAAGAATGGTCTCTTTTGATGGCGGGCACCTGTAAAAACATGCTGGGCCTTCTATCTAAATATGTTGCAATGGAAGTAGAGGAAGTGATGGGGGAAATAAAGATACTTAAGGACTCATTAGACAAGCATCCCTCACAAAAGGAAGTCCAGACCTTTCTTAAAGAAGTGGAAATATAGCTAACAAAATAGGAAGAAGAGATAAAAACCCAGTAGCAAAATTCCTACGGGACAATATTAATTATGCGTCTGTCAGGATCTTGACTTTTGGCAGGAAATACAATGATTTCTTAAACGGACGATACGCAACTTCTATTTTCCTTTAATGAAAGGGAAGATATTGACTCAGGTCTACTTAATTCTTGCCTGTTTGTGGTGTTCAAATGGAAGCATCTGAATCAGCTTATGTGCAACACAGACAAGACAGAGGTCCTTCTATTTGGGTTGTTTCCTCCACATGAGTGGTCTAACTGATGACCTGATAGCTTCCCTCCTCCGATTCCCCTGTCAGGAGTGGTTAAAAATTTAGGGGTTAAATTTGACAAGCAGCTTTCTTTTCGGCCACAAGTTTTGACTGTGGTAGGTACATGCTTTGGACAAAAGTGTTTGCATTTCCTTCCTTTATCTGCAAGGAAAGCTGGTATTCATGCCTTAATTACCTCTGCGTTTGACTACGCCAATGTTCTTTATTTGGACCTTCGAGACTACCTAATTAAGAGACTGCAGACTGTGCAGAATGTGGTGGCCCAGCTCATTCTCAAACTCCCTTTAAGGACATCTGTACTCCCATATCTGAGCTCCCTTCGTTGGTTCCCAGTTACAATGCAGATTCTTCATAAAGTTTTAGTTCTGACTTGCAGAGGTTTTTTTCTACTCAGGACCTCAATACCTGGAAGCCAGAATTAATTTCTGTTCTCTCGCGAGATAGCTGTGATCTTCTTAGATGGCCTTAGTTGAAGTCCCATGGATAAGGTTTACTAGAAGAGTCAGTCACTCTTTTTCCTTTCTGGCGGCTTTAGCCTGGAATAGGCTTCCTTATGAGCTTCATTCGGATGCTTCGGAATCTCGTTAATGAAAAACTTAAGACCTGGCTCCTTGTTCAGGCATAATCATCTCCTCCTTTTAAGTCTTAGTGCCGTCACACTCTTTGGAACAGTTGTTGCGCTATACAAGTCTTTGTTCATTCATTCATTCAGCTCTTGGAAATGCCAGGAAGCTATGGTTTCAAGTTGTCTTGCATGCAAAAGCAAAAAAAGCACCACATTCCCAGCACAAGCAGCGCTAAAGAACATTAATCAAGAAAGCAATCAGTATCTGGCCTGGCCCGGGCCATGCTCCACAAAAGAAGAATACAAACACATGGAGATAAAGTGAAGCTGATACAAGCTAACATTCTCACCTACGAAAAGAAGGAAAATAAGAGTGACAATGAAGCCAACCAATGGTAAGTAATGGACAGGCTAAAAGCCCCCTTTTGTTTTTTTTAAACAGTGTTGCAAGCAGCAGTGCATGTGCTGTCTCTGGAGAGACCTAAAAATGATTGATTGATAGGCTTTATTTCGATATAAAAATACCATAAAAGCTTGTACAACAAATACAAAATACAACATAAATAACAATCACATTCTAGTTGCGTACAAAACGTTAAAACAACAGGAAAATGTTAAAAACAGTTAAGACCGAATTAAATTGACAGAGAAAGCCTTCTTGTCATTCAAAAATGATGAATGGAATGCTTGAATTAATCTCGGCTACTGATACTTACTTGGGTCGCATCCCAGTCCATCGTTACTTTGCACACCCTGCCACCTCAGTTTGGACCCAGCCATATGCAAATCAGTCTTGACCTTGTTCCAATGGAAACAGTTGAGCCCAAACTGCCAGTCCAGGTTCTCCCTGAACTAGAACACTGAAGTATACAAACAAGCGATGGATAGAATGCTTCAATTAACTTCAGCCCCTGGTAATTCCTCAGGCCTGGATCATAGTCAATCTTTTTTGCACAAAATGCCACCTCAATTTGGACTCATCCATATGCAAATCAGTCTTGACTCTGCCCCAATGGGAACAGTCCAGCTTGTACTCCATAAACCAGAACACAAGTAACCCAAAACTGGTTTTGCCTTTGGTAAGGCACTTCAGTCAGATATAGCTTTGTTCCAGAGGCATTGAGTGCACATCTGGGGAAATCTGTACCACTTAGGGCATCACACTGAAGTATATAAAAAGTAATGGATAGAATGTTTGAATTTATCTCAGCCACTAGTAATTACTTGGGGGTCACATCCCAGTTAGGCGGACCCTTGTCTAGAGTGGCATAGTGGGTGAAAAACGATTGACTATTTACCTTCCAGGTTATTTAAACTTCTCAATTCCTGTAAGTAGAGGTCCCAGGGGTAGACCCATGGGAGGCCTCACAGTTTGGATTAGACAGAGCTTGGATATTACGATGAAAATGTGGGATTTGGGTTGCAGAGACATTTTATTGTTGCGAATCTCCTCTGAAAAGTGGGGGGCGATAGATTTGTATAATGTCTACGCTAGAGGCTCCAATATTGGGAGTTCTGCCACCTTAGAGGCCCTATCAACCTTTTTGCAAACGAAGTCCCTTGGAAACCGAGTAATAACAGCTGGGGATTTAAATAGGACTTTTGAACCCCTAGATAGTACTGAAGACCATTTGGGGCAGGAGGAAGACAATCTCTGGGGAGTCCCTTCTTTGAACTTAGCCCCTATCAAACGCTGGACGAAGGATATACTTCTCCTAAATGCTATGTGTTTGGAACATGGGATGAGGGCCCTCAATGGGAGAACAAAAGGAGATAAGGAGGGAGTGTGCACATTCGATAACGGTCACAACAGAAGTAGGATAGATTATGTTATATGTAGTCTTAACCTCTGGCAGGGGGTTTGTGATATGGAAATTAAGGGTAGGATAGAAAGTGATCACAACCCCCTCTGTGTGTCTCACACATGGTGGAAGTCTGCCCATTTCCACTTTAAGGCAAGTGATGGTTTGCCCCCGGACATGTCAAATGACATGCGCAGAGTGAAATGGCCATCTGTCCTGGTGAATGTAGCGTCTATGGACTATATTGGTTCTGAGGTGGATAATGCTCTCGCCGCCATGGAATTAGCAAGTTCTATAGTCCCAGGATCCAGGGCAATTACTGATATACATAACAACCTTTTCGCTCTTTTCAGACCGCATTTTATGAGAGCATGTAAGGGAAATCGTATAGCACCCCCTAAACCAGCTAGGTGGTTCAACCAACAGTGTAGGGTAGCTAGATTAACCCTGGGTAATGCTATTAGAAATAGGGACAGAGCTGCAATCAGGGCAGCAAGGAAGCAATATAACTTAAGTATCTCCTTGGCAAAAAAAACCTGGGACGAGAAGTACTGGGAAGATCTAAAGGAGGCCTCTGGAGCCAAGGATTCAAGACATTTTTGGAAGCTAGTGAAGTGGGGCAGAGGTGGCATCCCAACCAAACCTGATAATAATGTTCCAGAGTCTGCTTGGGTGAACTACTTTAGGCCCCAATATGCAGAGACAAAGGAGAAGGTGGCGGGGGAAGTAATTCCAGCTGTATTTTCCAGAGTCAATTTGTTTTCTGCAAAAGAAGTAGAACTGGCAATATGTTCTGCACAAGGGGGTAGGGCCCCGGGTATAGATGGGATACCCTCGGATGTTTTTAAATATGATAAAACTAGATGGGTCAGGTATGTGTTCCTCTTGGGGAATGCCATTGCAAAAGGTGCGTTAGTCCCAGACCAATGGAAGGGAGCCATTATCATACCGATACATAAAAAGGGAGATCGATCCCTTCCGGCCAATTATAGGCCAATAAGTTTGATTGCCACTATCCAAAAAGTGATTGGGAAGATGGTGGTAAACAAACTTATGGAATGGGTGGATGAGACTAATTCTCTTTCCCCTTTTCAGGCGGGCTTCCGGAGGGCCACCAGCACTGTTGACCAGGTGTTCCGATTTACAATGTTGCGGTGGGGTACGTTACTCCTTGGTAGGGGCAGCCTGTATGTCGCCTTTGTCGACTTGCGGGCTGCATTCGACTTGGTTCCAAGAAGCAAGCTCTGGTCAGTTTTAAACAAGATAGGTATTCCAGCAGAATTGCTCACCCTAATTATGAGGTTACACGAGAGCAATTTTGCTAAAGTCCAATGGGGGGTGAACGTCCAATCCTCCATCGACTTTCCGGTGGAACGAGGGGTTCGTCAAGGTTGTGCAATGGCACCCTTGCTTTTTACATTATATATCAACGGGATAGTGGGCAGGATGCTGAATGCCAGTGTGGACGCTCCTTCGTTAGCGGGCCTCAGGGTCCCGATCCTGATGTTCGCTGACGATACGTTAATAATGTCTAAGACTCCCGCTGGGCTAGAGCGTGCATTAAATATCTTCGATGAGTTTTGCCTGGAGCATGGTCTTGAGGTTAATGTAGGCAAGACCATGTTAATGTCTTTCTCTCGAGGATGTAAACCTTGCCCTAGGATATATATGAATAATATTGAGCTTGAGATAGTAAGGGAGTTCACCTATTTAGGAGTACAAATAGCAACCAACCAGGGCTGGTCCCGCCATATAGAAAAAGCGGTCCTAAAACATGTGCAGATTTCGGGGGCTCTACGGGTGGAGCATAAAAGATCAAAAACGAAGCCCATAAAACCTGTCCTTGCTGTATATGATGCTAAGGCAATAGGGTCGGCCCTATACGGGGCAGAACTGTGGGGCTTTGAAAAGCTCACCTCCCTACAGATAGTAGAGAACAGGTTTCTTAGGGGAATTACGGGACTTCCCCAGAGCACCCCATTAATCCCACTGAGTCTTGATCTTGGGAGAAGAACTGTTAGCGATCGAGCACGACTTCGTCCAATTTTATATTGGAGACGACTCTGGTCTACACCCGAGATTAGGCACTATGCAGATGGGTTCCTAGCAATAATTAAATTTGACACCTTCCATAAAATACCTTGGTTGAAAAACTTAAGGGTCATGCTAGGCGAACTGGGTCTTTTCAATCTATGGAACAACCCCGGGGGGGAAGTTTTCCCAAGCAAAAATACCCTTAAAACTATGTATTGGGAGTGGATGGTAGGCTTTGGAGGGGGGCTAAATCTGATTCAATGGGTGGCCGCTTTCTGGAAATCAAAATGTGTCCTGTGTTAGAACAGTATTGGGACAGTATTACTGTCCCCATGGACAGGAAGTTGTTTTTCCAGCTAAGATCTGGCTCCCTCCCCTTAAGATATTTAACAGGCAGGTGGAAGAGTTTGAATACCCTGTGCTGCCCAGCTTGTGGCACAGCCAATGAAAGTGTGGGTCACTTCCTATTTGCTTGTAATGCCTACGCCACCCCAAGAAGAGTTTGGTTAGCTCCAGTTTGCAAGAAACTCAGGATAAATAGTGCAGTTGAGGCACAGAGAATTATCTGCACCACCACTGAGGAGCCTATTGTTATGGGTACAGCTAAATATCTGGGGTGGGCCTGGTCCATCAGGCGAAGAGCCCTTTCTATCAGTCTGATTCGATAATTGTTTTATTATGTGTCATTTTTATATTTAGTTTTATATTATATAGTCCCAACAGCTCGACGACGTCGGAGGGCTGGAAGTGGTCCCCCGCTACACGGCGGAGGAGGGCACTGGACATCGAATGCTGTCTTATGTAAAGCGCGTTGATAACCTAATGGGTTCATGATCCTGAAATGTGCAACGTAACTGATTCTATGTAAACTGCTGTGATAACATGTAACGGAACTGGTGCTATGTAAAGCGCTCTGATAACCTAATCGGTTCAAGTTCGCGCTATAGAAAACTCTAAAAATAAATAAATAAATAATATTTCTCAAAGCTTGCACAACTGTTTTATAAAATGTATTTGATTGAATTATTAATTATGTTGTTTTAAAATGTATGTTGTGCTTTTATGAGTATGCAACTCGAATAAAGCTTTATGACTGATTGACTGAATGTGTCCTCGAAAGATTGCCAGTGGCTGAGATTAATTCAAGTACTCCATCCATGACCTTGTTGTTGAAGGGACTACCATTTTAAGCTCATAGAAACTCATCACAGAAACTATCCAAAAGACTCAGGGCATCTAACCTCTTTAAAAATCAAATATCGTCCCCTCTTATGTTAACAGGAGATCAGAAAACACATTTAAAGAGTAGGGAGGGAATATCTAGTAAAACAGACATCTGGGGCCGTATTACAATAAGTGCCCCGGGGGTGCAACAGGCATTTGTGCCTGCTTTGCGTGCCCCAGGGGCACTTTGGTACTACAGAAGGGGGAGCAAACGCTTGAGCATCCCCTCCAGTAATACCATTAAGTGCGCCAGCGCTACCTTCAGGGGGCGCTCCCTCATTTTTTTAAGGGTGTGCCCTATGCAAATGAGGGAATTCCTTTGCCTATGTGCCAGCGCCATATTACAGACACAGGTGCAAAGGCAAAGAAAGTTTCAGGGGGCGCACCCACAGTGTGCGCACAGTGAGTGCGCCCCCTGAGAGCAGCCCTCTAAGAGCAGCCCTGTGAAGAGGAGAAAGGGGTCCATGACCCCCCAGACATCCCCTTGCAGGCAGGTGCAGTCACTGTCTGCTCCCGCCTGCAAGGGGATCTCTAATCCCCTATAAAAGTGCAGGCGGGTGCCGCCTGCACTGTGTTAACAGTGCAGGTGGCACTGTGTTAACAGGGAGCCGCTGCAAGCAGTGGCTCCCTGTTTTCTCATGAATGCGCTGCCCTGGGCGTAGCGCAATTTCACGGCTGCCCTGGGGGCAGCGGATTACCTGTAATAGGGCGCACTTTCATTGTTTGCAACAGGCGCACCTTTTAATACAATGAAAATGCATAATACGGCCCCTGGGCTACATATGGCAATAAGGAACACTTGGCTTTTCATGAAGCAGTTTTTCACAATAAAAAAAAGCTGAAATATTTTCCTCCTATCTCATTAACTCCTTCAGCTACAGTGAACGTAAATTCATTCACATTTTTCTCCTGATCACTGGTGTGGATGTACTGAATGCTACGAGAGTCGAGGTCTGCCTGGGTAAAGCTGTTGATCCTTGTACCCGAATAAAGGATTAGGTGAATATGAAAAGCTGTAAAACGGCATCATCAGAAAAATCATTATCATTATAAAAAACTAGATTTTTGATCTTTGACAAAAAGAAAAGCAGAAGCAATATATACAAATTGGGCATTAGGCATCCATCATACAAATTTGAACATACAACATATCCTTCTTGGTAAATTAAGTTGAAAATAAACTGTCATCATGTACTATCTTACAACATATATACTTTCATCAATTTATTATATGGCAGCACATAATATGCACTTTTATATCAAAATGTTCCTGAATAATGTTTCCAAAATCACACATTGATGGAATTATTTCACATTACTTTTTGTAATGTACAACGTTGTTTATTTGTTGCTTTATTTGCCCTATATACCGACAGTTCTGCTGCTGTTTTGGCCAAAGGGGTCAAACTATCAATACCATTAGCGTATTCAAGGGTATTTGTCAAAGTTGTTTTCAACTCTTCTGTTTAACATCTTAGTAGGAAATCCACCTTTTCTATTTGGTCACCCCGGATTTTTCCCCTTTTGCTGGACCCTACATTTTCTCTGGCTTTAGAACTCTAGGCACTTTACCCCTGCTAACCTGTAGTAAAGTGCCAGTGCTCCCCTTTCAAACATGGTTGAATTAACATACTCCTAACTGGTATATTTAACTTGCCTATAAGTCCCTAATATATGGCACAAACTTTACCCAGGGCCTGGAAGTTCAGTGCCACTAGAGGAGTGCATGACCTATTGTGCCATCTTCTACAGTGGCAGTCCAAATATGGATTCAGGTGTACCATTGTAGCCCGATTGTGGCAGTGTGATGACTGCAATTCAGTCTGTCAAAATAAACCCTTTTACAGGTCTAAACTATCCTTTTAAATATTACTAAGTCGCCCCTTTTTAGACTTTGTCACCCACAAAGCAGAGTGTATGATATTTAAAGGTAGGCCATGTAGATATTTAATGCTAATATATCTATACAGTGACAATCATCCAAAACCTATTTTCACTGTGGCAGGCCTAGCTGTCCTGTGTAGAAAACCAGAGTACAGATTAAAATAATAAAACTGTATTTCGGGACTGGGACTAGCTAGAAAAATAATTAAATAACTATGTTAATAGTTATTGAAAATACAAATCAATTGATTCCGATTTTTAATAAATATTGAAGAAAAGTACCCTTTAGAATATTACCTCTTCCCTGCCTAAAATTCCTGGATGCTTATTTGCATTGGCTCGCCAACTTCCCCCAGCCAGTAATTAGAATTGAATGGGTGTAAAATGCCACCTAAGAACAAATAGGATGACCTGAATGGGCATAGAGGACTCCTTTGAACACAGAATATGCAGGGTGGGGCTGTGGGGATCCTTTTTTTTAAACTACGGTGTCAGATCCTGCTTGAAAGTGTCTGCTGGACTCACGTATAACACCTGGGGCACAATTAAAAGGGGGAGAACAGGATGCTAAGACAGTTCTTGTGGATCCACTGTCTAATTGCTTAAGGACTCCACTTTTGTCCTACCAGACTTCTGTCTCTGGGTTTATTGTGGGTCCAGTAGTGGCCTCAAATTGGTCTTTAGTATTAAATGTGGGAGGCCACTAGGATTACCATAGTGCACTCCCATACACACTCCCAGCCCTCAAAGTCCAATGTTAGTATGGCTGAAGACATTACCACCTTGAAAAGGCCTAAAGTGGGTAGGGTTGGCCCTGGGGAACTTTTAACCCATTGATGAGGACATACCTATAAGTCATTCCCACCCACTAGCTAGTGCCAGGCATAAATGTGGCATCTCCAGGCACCCACTTTAGAAAACGTTCTGCACCTGGGGAAGATCAGAAGAGAACTGGACCTACTCTCTGTCACCTGAGAGGAGCTTTGAAGGACTGGGCCTGCTCCATTCTGTAACCAGAACAAAGAAGTGTGCTCCAAGGGTCAGGTGGCTGACCTCCTGGGTCAGCAAGAGGGTCATAACAAGTGACAAGAGGCCTTTTTCTGGAAGAACCCATCTGACCAGCGACAAATGGACCTTGACTTGACGTGGCTGTTGGCCTCTGCCTGACACCATGTGAGTCTGTAAGTGCCTCCTTGAAGCCCTGAGAGGCTTTAGAAGTGTACTCCTGTGGTACACTGGCACTTAAAGGGCTAAATCAGAAGGTAAAATCTTTGACCAGGAAGAGCCTGGACGTGCGCTCCTTTCTGGTCAGCCTACAATTATGCCTGGGTCCCAGTCTACTGTGATCAGTGAATATCATTGGAGCCTTGTGCTCTTTTGCTATATTTCGAACTAAAACGTTACAAAAATGCAAATCTCCAGTTCCCTTATTGGATTGTTGCCATTTTGTTTATTCGATGTAATTCTATTTTCTAATGTGATTTGGGATTTTTATAGTTTTTATTTTGACTTTAATACTGTTTGGTGCAGCATAAATACTTTACATATTGCCCCAAGTTAAGTTATGTCTGCTCTATGCAATAGCCACCGATGGGTTGATCTCAGACTAATTTAGTGACTTTAAGGGTTCGGTTAAACCTGACAAAGGTTGTGATGGTTCCAAGAGGTGGGTAGTGAGTCAATCCAGATATTAATCCAATTCCTTGCAATCTTTTTTAACAAGGTACATGAATAATAATAGTTGATGACCGTTGGGTTAACAATGTGGTGGTATTGAATTTTATACATATATATGTCACGGTACTTCTTGTGCATACAGAAACGTCTTGCACAGGCTTCCATAACCTTTCCAAAGAGTACTGCGTTGTAACGAAACTGGAGGTTAACAAAGAAAAATTGAATTGTAGGGGACAAATTGGTTATAAAAAATCTTTTTGCTTAAATAACCACTTCGACTACCTTGATATTCTGTTTTACACTAAGGATCTTTCAAAAGGTCATTTCAAAACAAGCATTGACATAGGCTGAGCTTTTTTGTACCAACATGGAAACATAGGCATTCACAAATGCTGGTTACATGTGCTGCACGCACAAATGTTGTTTATCATATTAAAGCATGAATTTTAGGATTTTCCAAAGCTGACAAGAATAGCAAAAAGAATATTTATTTCTATACAGAATGCATGTAGGAGATAAAAAAAATTGAATGTGACAGAGTGATGATTGTATTTTTAAAATGTAAAATCGTTCCTCATGCATTCCAGTGGAAATATTTCCTATAACTTGGAATGATAACCCAAACAGCCAATAGTGTAAGGCAAGAGAAGAATACTTCTCTGAGTGGAGTCAAAGCCCTCTCTATGTATATTTTTAAAAAATGGTAACAGTAAATGATGCAGACAGCTGCACTGTCCAGTCAGGCATCAAAAACTTGACAGGACTTGCATCTACCATCTTATTTGTCACAGAAGGGGACATCAAGGAGAGGTGCACTGAAAAGCACATACAGCAAAATTCAAGCTTTGGATACAATGTGTTCACTGTGGCATGTAGAAGACAAGCAGAAAAAATTAAGAGGACTGCTGGAAGAGTACAATGCAAATGTAATGAGTGCAATCTTTGCAGCAAGTAAACAGTGAATTGCTGTGGGTGTCAGGGACTGTCTGGGACTATGTGGGGAACACAGTCAGGGACTTGGGTATTGACTGCGAACTGGGTAGAAAACATACACAGAAAGAGGAGTACATCGCTACCCAGGATCATACAGGGAGTCGGGGGAGAAAAAGGGATCCAAAGAGGAAGCCTGTAGAAGTGAACAAGATGGGTAAGACTCAGAAAGGAAGGGCACGCATGAGGCAATTTAGCTTTCAGAAAAACTACACCCAGGACGAATGTGCAAGACATATATATGAAACAACATTAACAATAAAGGGGAGTGTGGGGTAAAGCACTCAGGAGCTCCATACGGTAAGATTGAACCTCAGTACGTTTCTTACCCACAATTACTGTTACAGATACTGACTGTAAATACCCACATGTAGGATATGCATGCAAAGGCAGGGTCTGTGGAGCTTATACCTATGGTGATGTTATAAATGTAACTCAAAGACAATACTCACAGTGACAATAAACACCACCTAGGTAGTCAGCTGTGCCCACGGATCTTGGTGATCAAACAGGAACACGCAAGGCAGTAACAGCAAGGGGGTAGAACTAAACACAAGCACAATAGACAAGGAGCTAGCAAGGAGGAGTTCTTAACAGGAAAGGAAGGAAATCACAGGGCACACTTGGCAGAAAGCAGGTAACAAACATACAAGGCAACAGAAGCAAGGCAGCAGAATAGAAGGACAGCAAACTAGGAGCTGGAACCAATGAATTGGGAAGAAAGGCAGGGACTGGAAAGGGATATACAGAAGGGGAAGCTACAAGGGTATACTTGAATAGTGCAGGTTAAGAAATCAAGAAAACAAAGTAGCATAGAAGGCAGAGCTGGGGCAGGAACGAGAACTGAGCTAAAGCTTAGGAGTCAAGGTAGCACTGCAGGCAGTGCTAGTACAGGAATAGGGAATTACTGAGGCGTTAGGAGTCATGGTAGCACTGCAGGCAGTGCTAGTTCAGGAACAGGGAATTGGCTACAGCTCAGGAAACAAGGAATCAAGAGAGCACTGCAAGCAATGCAAATCAGGAACAAGAAATAGCTGAAGCCCAGGACCAGGAACAGGAACAAAGAATAGGAGTCACAACTGGCTCTTATATTACTGATCCTGACAAAAGCCTTTAGAGGTACCATAAGGCTGAAACATGTTGATCATATTCACCAGTGCGTAAGGCTAGTAACTAGGCCTACAACCGCACGTCACTGTTTGTAACTTCCTAAACCTATGATTTGCAGAATAAAATAACGAGAATCATAGTAAATGGGATTTTAACTTTTTTCACTCACTAGAGCACAACATACCCTCTTTTATTCCTATTTCTGACCACTACTGTCATACCAGATGGTCTACCTCCATGTGGAGGTCAGCATAACAAAGGAAAAGACCCAATGATATTGCTGTTGCGACACTGAATGGCGGAGAACACATATACCGCCTGTGTTTGCATCTGAGGGTTTTTTACAAAAGGTGGCCCCTTCCACGTTATCATAGACCCTGGAAATACAGGACAAGTGGTTCATTCTCCATAATGATTTTTTACTGCAAGCTCATCACGAGGCAGCAGCTTTGAGTTGGAACAAACTCCCAGCCGAACTTAGGCAGATGGAAAACCTGCTGCCGTTTAGAAAGAAGTTGAAGACTTGGCTCTTTCCTAGGGCATAAGTCTTTGGTCATTGTTTCTTAGTTCTATTGATCCCGTGCCCTCCAATATACTTAGAGCTTAGCTCGTCTCACGTGTTCAGGTGCCTGGATTCCCATAGGGTCACAGTGCGCTCTATAAATGATGATTGCAATTACAATTACAAGGCTAATGGAGAGATCAGTTCGGAAATATACTCACCTGGTGAGCTGGGGTTCAATCAGCGGTCCCAGGTTTCACAGCAGCTGTTCCTAGTCTGCTTTCCTCTACTAGTTTCACTTTAGTATCACTCTCTATCCCACCTGCAATACCAATGCTGGCATGACAAAGATTTATGGGAGCTCGAGCGAAGTTACAAGCTTTCCTCACCAAAGTTCAAGGAGATTTTACCATGCCGCCTAAGCGTTTCCAGATGCACAGTCTCAGGTTGCATTCTCAATTTCTTACTTATTTGGGGATTGTTATATCGGTGGAGTGTAATGTGGGACAACACCCCCACGCTTATGGACACAGGCATGGGGCACTAGGCCGCAATGATTACACTGAGCCAGTATTGCGGTATCTATGGCTCTCACGTCCGTGCGCTAACTGACGGTATACACCCGTTACAACGGATCTTTTACTCCGCAGACCCATTACAACGCGACCATTACTCCGCATACCATTACAACGCATTGCGCTGGGGGGCGCTCTAGGATAGGGAATAAGTATAATTTACTATCCAACACCTTCCCTAGGGTCCACGGGGACTGGAGTTAGAATAGTAAATTATACTTACCACTATCCAGCGCCCCAAGGCGCTATGCGTTGTAACGGTATGCAGAGTAAAAGTCGCGTTGTAATGGTCTGCGGAGTAAAAGTATGCGTTATAACGTCATACATCCCTAACTGACATCACGTCCACGGTCGCCAGTTTATTAAACAGCGTTCACATGACCTCGGGGCATACCATCAGGCACCACTCCCATGGCGGAAAACACTCTACACATCCCTCTCTTGAGGCCGGGGTCTACACGACCTGCAGGGCGCACCCATTGCGTCATGGGTGCGACATAACATTCCTCCCCAAAAAGAACAAACCAAAGATCAATACTCCCTCTCAACTGTGCGCTGCATAGAAAGTCAATATCACCACTCCCCTGAAGAAATTGGAACAGTCTTACGTGAAGTAGTCTCGCAACCTGCGAGTCGCTTGGGGTTTTGTAGGAGGCAATACTAAGAGCCGCCACTACCACTCAGCTCTCCATCTGCTTCGCCGGCCTGCAAAGCACCTGGAACTTCAGAGGGACACCTGGGTACGGTACCTCTATGCTCTCATCCACGGATGACGCACCTTCTGGGGCCAGTTCCATATCAGGAGTCAGTCCAGACCGGTGAGTCTCGGCTGCTTCTTCTTCCGTGGCCGTGTCTACCCTGGACTCCGTTCGGGGCCTGTCTGAGTTCTCCATGGCACCAGACGATGTTGACGATGATGAAGAATGGAACCTTTTGAAGTGTGAAATGTTCTGAGTCACCATCTCACCCCCTCTCCTCGCACTGACCCGGGTGCCTTTCACATTGACAATGGTCCTGGGATTTCTTTAATAAGGTAGGCAAAATTTGATGTTAGTCATTCTATTCTTTAATAAGACCAGATCATCCCTTTCCAGAGCCATCGGCCGGGCCCGCCGGCGTTGGCTGATTTGAGCATGCGCACGTTGCCTGTGCGCCTCCACCTGATCGTCATCTAGCATTGTCGGGCACCACTGCAGATGGTGGGGAATGGAGTCAGTGACCACCTGTCCCATGGTTAGATGCTCAGGGGCAACACCCGTGGTGGTGTGAGGTGTTTGATGATAGTTCTGGAGAAACGTAAAGATGGCTAGTTCTATTGACTGTTGGCATTCCTGGGCAATGCCTATTACTTTGTTCAAAGTCCGAATGAACTTTTCCACTTCCCTGTTGGCTTGCAGCCAATGAGGGGTGATTCTCTGGTGTTTCATGCCCAGCGCCGCCAGGTATGTGGCCATCTCCTGTCCCTGGAATGGAGGCCCATTGTCAGTTCTCAACTCCTGAAAAATGCCATGTGTTGCCATTATCTGCTCTATCTTTGGGATGACCTCCGTAGCACTTAGCGTGTTGATGATCTCAACTTCCGGATATTTGGGGTGGTCATCGATGGCCACGAACATGTGTCTACCGTCCAGGAGACTTCCAAAATCGAGGCTGATGCATGTCCAGGGCCGGTTGGGCCTTGGCTCCATTATTATAGGAGCGGGGCGAGGAGCCACTCCTGTCACCTGGCACCACTGGCACGAACGGACTGTTGCTCCTACCAGTTCATATATCAAAGAAAACCATACTTTGGTCCACAATTTGGACTTACTTTTGACCATTTCCTGATGTTCAATGTGCGCCAGTTGGACTACTCGAGCTGTCAAAGATGACGGGATTACCAGCCGATGTCCTCGCAATAGGCATCCAGTGGCATCTTTGGTGAGTTCCTCCCGGATGTGATACAAGCTCTCCATGATGCGCTGGGCATCAGCTGTGAGTGTCTTCCACTCTTCTTTCGCCCGGTGCCAGTTTCCTTGCTTCAGGGCCTGTTTTGCTCGCTGCAGGCACTCATCTTTGTCCGTCTCTTTTTTCAACACGTCCATGGAGAGTGGAAGTGGGCAGGACCTCACTGTAATGCAGCTGACGTATTCCTCTGTGTCAGCAGCATCTTCCTCTTCTTGGGCTGTGGCCGCTCTCGGGTGGCGAGATAAATAATCCACCGGATTCCGAGATCCTGGTTGGTATTCCACCCGGCAATTGTAATTTTGTAATTGTAACATCCACTTTTCTATTCTGGGAAGTGGTTATGACGACGTTCTTGAGAATAGAGCCAGAAGGGGCTTTGTGGTAAATGGCTACTACGAACGGCTTACCATAGACGTAGAGATGAAAAGGACTGCACCCCCAGTGTATGACAATAGCCTCCTTCTCTATCTGGGAGTATCGCTGCTCGGTGTTCGTGAGAGAATGGCTTGTGAAGGACACCGGGACCCAGTCAACGACAGCATGTCATCGTTGCATTAACACGGCTCCTAATCCTTTCGGACTAGCATCTACTGCGACCAGTGTCATCTACCATGGAGCGAAGAAAGCCAGGGTGGTGGCATCGAAAAGAGCTTTTTTGATGTCCTGGAATGCCTTAGCCTGTTCTGCATCCCACCTCCATAGAACATAGTCTTTTGTGAGTTCCCTCAGTGGTTGAGTGAGGGTTGTGAGGTCTCGAATGAACCGCCCACAATAGTTCACCATTCTGAGGAAGCTGCAGACTTCTGTGACATTGGTGGGGGCTGGTGCATCCTTAATGTCACAGACTTTGTCGGGGTCCGGATTTACTCCCTCAGCGGAGAATGTGTAGCCAAAAAAATGTGAGCTTTCTTTTGAGGAATTTGCATTTTCCCTGTGCAGTGCAAGTCCAGCGTCCTGGATTCTCCGTAACACTTGGGTGAGGCGAGAGTTGTGCTCTGTGATGGTTTTGGCGTGGACCATGATATTGTCGCTGACGTTTATGACTTCAGGGATATCCAGGATCAGTTGATGAATTACGTTTTGAAAAACCTCCTCTGCGCTGGATACCCCAAAGCTTAGGCGAGTGTATCTTCTGTGTCCGACGTGAGTGGAAAACGTCGTTATGTTCCTGGAGGTCTGGTCCAGTAATAGCTGGTGATATCCGGAACTCAGGTCGAGCTTTGAAAACCAACACGCCCCAGCCATTTCTCCAATCAGGTTGTCAATGATGGGGATGATATGCGCTCTCTGTTTATGGCAGCATTGGGCAGTCTCATGTTCACGCATATTGTCACCGCCCCAGGTTGCTTGGGCTTATGGGTGACGACGATCGGGGATTCCCATGGCGTGGGTCCTGTCACCTTTTCGGTTATGCCAGCTTTCTCTAGTTTTCTCAACTCTTCCTCCACTAGGGGGCGCAAATGGAAGGCTACTTGTCGGTGACGTAGGGCCACGGGTTGCACCGTGGGGTCTATATGGAGGTGTACTTCCTTGCCTATGAATTTTTCAATTCCTTTAAATACTGCTGCAAACTATGCCAGGATGTGCTGAACAGATTCCTGATGTACGCCGAACACGAAACTCACCATACCTAGGTCTTCCACCGCATGGCAACCTAGCAGCATGCCCTGTCCGTCTTTGGTCATATACAGTGTGGTGGTGATGGAGCATGTTCTATGGGTTATGGGCTCTTGAATTTATCTTGTATTTTCAAAGCCGTAGGCGAAGACCGTGATTGGCGTGGAGGTCAACGGGGGAGCTGGTTCAATAGTCCTGTACAAAGCTGCCGACATGATGTTGATCGTGGCACCTGTGTCCACGACGGCCGTGATGTCGTGCTGGCCCACCTGGATGTGACATTGGGGCAGCCGTCGGAGTTTCCGAGTCGCCGCTCCAATCATGTGGACCTTGTGTACCATCAGTTCCTCCTCCCCATCGTCATCCATGTCACTTGTTTCTTGTTCTGGTCTTAGATAACTCCTTGGTGCTCCCCAGTGTCAGTATGTCTGTTAGCGATTTTCCTGACTCCTCCAAAATTAGTTTGCAGAGTTTTGCCGATGGGCAGCCCTGGATAATTTGTCCCCTGATCTCCTCCATCTTATCTCGAAATCCACACAGGATGCTAGATTCTTGAGCCTGGCATGAAATGCGTCAAGAGATTCTTCGAATGAAATGCTTGTAGTCTTGATTGGCTATTGGCTGAAAGTATCCAGTGAGGGCATTGATGAGAGTGGGGTGAGTCTTGGGTGTGGCCTCTGCAAGCATCTTTGTGATCTTGTGAATGTCCTTCCCCCCAGATGTAGCAGCAGGACCCTCTTCTGATCCTTGTAGACTTTCGTGGCCTCAAAGAAGATTAACAGCCGCTCAACCCATTCCTTCCACTTGGTTGCCAGTGGGGACGGGGGCCTCTCTATCACGAATGGCCCGATGGGGAGAATGGAGGACATGATGGGCGCCTGGGTCATTGCACGCCGCGGCACTGGTGAAGTCTGGAGCCCACGTTCAGCTATCCAGCTCTGCACAACCCGTAGTCTGGGTTCGGTGGGAAGAGCTGTCTGCCACCTCGTGGCGCGAGAAAGGCTTATGTGCTGGGCCAAGCGAGCTGACCGCCAACTCGTAGTACGGGAGAGGCTTATTTGGTTGGCAATGCGGGCCACCGGAACGCCGTAAGACTGGTTGTGTACTCGGCCACGCGAGCCTCTGGATCGCTGTAAGGCTGGCTGGCAGGTTGGCAGGATGCACGGATGTACGTGTGCGTCTCAGCGGACCTTGCGCGTAGTAGCCTGCGGTGCGTGAAAGCCCACCGGGACCTACCGGCAGCGTCACTCTCACCGTCAGTGGCTGAGTAGCTCTCTCATGCCATTGTGACCTCAGGCCCGGAGTACACCGTATCTGGCAGTGGCACGAGCACCGCAGGATATGGAGCTCACCCTCGCGGCTTCCACCAAATGTGAAGGCGGGGCATGCCCACCCTCGTCGCCATTTGGTATATCGGTGGGGGGGCAATGTGAAACAACACCCCCACGCTTAAGGACACAGGCACAGGGCCGCAATGATTAGACAGAACAAGTATTGGGGTATCTATAGCTCTCGCGTCCGTGCGCCAACTGACGTCACGTCTGCGGTCGCCAGTTCATTAAACAGTGGTCACATGACCTCGGGGCGTACCATCAGGCACCACCCCGTGGGGGAAAACACTTTACACATCCCTCTCTTGAGACTGGGGTCTACACGACCTGCAGGGTGCACCCATTGCGTCATGGGTGCGACATAACAGGGATCATGTGGCATTGGAAGTCCCTTTGGTACACTGTGATGATGATCCTCTATTATATCATTGGTATAAGTTAAAAAAAATATTTGAGAAGGTGTTAATTCCACAGATAGGGAGTGGTTAGAATTACAACAGAAGGGCAAGGATTTGGTCGCTTACCTCATGCAGTCTAATGGTTTGTTGTCGGAGACTGCCTCGCCTGAAGAAAAGAGAGCTGCTGTATGTTACCAGGGATTGAGTGATGACATGAAAGAGGTTTTAACTCAGAGCCTCAATGCAAGACCTGTGTAGAATCAGTTATCTACCCCTACGTTTGGATCATCGTCTAGCAATTTTTTCATAGCAATAGATCAAGGAAAAAGAGCATAACTAATGACAGTTCGGAACCCATGAAGCTTAGAGGCGTGAAGGAGCTCTACCAGAGGAAGGGACGGGTGATAGACGTAGGAAAGGACCGCGTGTATACTGTGGTAAAAACATCTTCTACAAGACTTTACTGCCAGGCTCAAAACCAGCAACATTGCAACAATGGAACAAGACAGAGCTCGAGTTTGAATCATGGGCAGTTTTTTCTCATAAGGTTTTAATCAAGGCAGGGATAATGGTGTGTTCTGGAGCCACTACTAACTTAATAGACGCAAAATATGTACGAATACTTAGCAAACCTTGTATTAACCCAGAATAAACTTGAAGCCGGTAACAAAATGGATCAAAACAATGTTAACTTTCAGTACAGTCATTAGGGGGGCGTGGCTAAGCTGAGGAAGATGGCGGATGTGCTCGAGTAGAGCTCCGGCCGCCGCCCCAACGCATCAACAGCCATCCTGGTCGTGGGGACTGGATTCCGCCCCCACAAGCTGCCTCAATGAAGGTGGGAGCAGGCGCAGCGACATAGACCCGACATCTACAGCCAGATCAGCGAATATCGGGCTAATACGCGGGGA
This sequence comes from Lissotriton helveticus, assembly GCF_964261635.1. Taxonomy (NCBI): domain Eukaryota; kingdom Metazoa; phylum Chordata; class Amphibia; order Caudata; family Salamandridae; genus Lissotriton; species Lissotriton helveticus. The sequence continues at coordinate 1,442,988,131 of NC_136059.1, read as the reverse complement.
GGAGCAAGCCGAGACAAAATGGCGGCCACCAGCTCTGCGGCCACCAGCTCTGCGATCACGGAGCTGGGTAACGCCTGTGGTGGAGCTCTGGAGAGCACTGGCACCACCTGAAGACGGCACCTGGTTTTTCCCAGCCACCGTGCCCAGGTGAGAAGTGGCTCTGAGGTGTGGATTGAGCACTACAAATGTTCGGCGCTGCTGCACTAGGCGCGGGAGCCGACCTGGGCGGGCGCAGAGAAAGCAAGCTCTGTGAGCAAACCCCCCCGCCCCGCTGTCCCAGAGCGGCGAGCAGCAACGCAAATGGTGGGACCCTCAAGAAAAGGGGGGCAGCGAACACTGGCCAACTGACTGCTGGGGAGAACCTGATAGACACAGCGGGGGCCCCCAGGCGAAGATAGCAGAACCAAGCCGTCGGAGCCCCGCGACACAAGGGCAGCGCCTCGACTACCCTTGGTGCAACTGGGGCAAGCAACGACGTTGCCACCAAAGAAAGCCATGTACCGAAGCTGCACTAACCCCCGACTAAACAGCTGCTGCATCCAAAATGCGTGTTGCGGCTTGGAGAACCAGGAGATCTTCAACTCAAGCGGTAAGGACCTGGCACCCCTCGCAAAGCGGTGAGAAAGCCAGCAGCCCTGCCACCTACCTGGCTAGAAGCACGCGCATTGAGACTGGGCCCGCATCACAGTGGAACCAGATGTATGTCCCCAAACCTGTGGAGATACTCGTCAGCAGCACGGCCTGCCACCACCTGGTCTAGGGGGGAAGCACCCTCCCAGTGATGCGCATCATACCTCCCTGAGGGCCTAAGTTAGAGCGGCCTCCCGGTGTGGTGTGCACTCGTTGTGCAAGAGGTGCCCACGGGCTGCCGCAGTTTCCCTGTGAGCCTGCTGAAACCCCTCCTGCAAGGAACACAAATACAAGTCCAGGCCCGCTACCTGTCTTCCTGCAGTGATCGCACAGGGAGAGGCCCCAACGGGGCGTTTCGCCTTTGAAGGAGACAAGTAGCTGAGCCGCCTGGCACGAGTGAGAATTGGCCACACCCTATAAGCAGCAAAGCACTGACACACGCTGCGACGAACTGAGGGAAGACACTCCATCTCGACTCACCACACACAGGTCAAGGAGACGGCCTCCGGGCACAGTAAGCAGCGAAACTCATACCGAGCGGCGATACAAGGTGCCCACACTTGGCTGGGGCGGTTGCCTGATGAGACGCATTGGCCTCCAGAGACACCACTGGCTTCAGGAACTGGGGAGGCGAACCCCTGCGCGCTACCGGGGAAGCTAAAGCACGGCTGAAGCGCCCCAGTGGGGTAGCACCCTGGCGCCCAAGCACTGAGGGCTGGAGGCTCCGAGATGGTGTGTGCGACTCGAGGGCAACCTGCAGGGACACCACCAGAACGTCGCTGAAGTCCGGACCAACAAAGCTGAGGGCAAGACAGCTGTTTGTCTCACTCTGAATGGCACCTTCCTGGGAGTATCGGCTCTTGGATCCTTTCGGGGTCGAGGTGACTGACCCGCAACTGCAGAGAGCATGTACACACAGCGAAGCCTTGGAGCAACGAAATATGGGGCAACAGCGCCAAACAACTGGCAAGCAGGTGACGCCCCCATCACGTCAGCAGCCCTGGTTAGACCTGGACCAGACTCAACCGTCGGATACCGCTGTGCCACAAGCAATGTCGATAAGTTGGACAGAGTGCTGGCGGCGACAGAGCACTCCCGTATCACAATGGAGGACAGATTTGGGGCTCTGTCGTCGGACCTCGGTTTGTTGAGCGACGATCACCGAAAGCTGGCCGAGAGAGTGGCAGAGGGGGAAAAACCCTGACCAGCCTTCAACCACTAACTAAAGCACATCAGGACAGTATACTAAGCCTCCAGGCCCGGGTGACCCAGTTGGAGGAGAAGACAGACAACTGGGAGGGCAATGCCGCCGGAGCAACATCCGAGTTATAAACCTGCCAGAAGGAGTAGAAGGCGCACAGTAAATTGAAAAGTAAATTGAAATTTTGGTTCAAATCCTTCATCCCGGATGCAGAACTCACACCTTTCTTCTCAGTGGAGAGGGCCCACAAGTTCCAGGTCGGCGACCCCCCCGGGGTTGATTCCACGATCGCAGCTCCTGAAACTGCTTCATTTCAGAGACAGAGACGCTGTGTTAATAGTAGCCAGGCAGCACGGCCCGCTCTAAGTCGAAGAGGTTTCCTGATTACTCCAAAGCAGTGCAGCAACAAAGAGCCACCTTTATAGAAACAAAAAAAATGCTCCGACAAAAAGGAATACAATACTCTTTGCTGTTCCCGGCCCGTCTTCTAATAATAAATGATGGGGGCACCACATTCTTTAGAGACCCAAAGGCAGTGCTTGAGTGGACAGAGATCAATGCCCCAGGCGGCTCGCACTGTCAGACAATCCGCAGCTCGAGGAGATCGAGAGGCCTAGAGACCTGGGGAAACCAAGAGCGTACGAAGCAAAGCCAGCGGGAAAGGAGCGCAACCGCAGGGCCCCCAAATCTTGAGGAAAAAATATCAGAAAGGAGGAGGGCCATCCAGGTAGCAGCCCAGCTGGACATAGCCGCAACGGCATCAGACCGAGAGGATGGCCCCCATATCTTCTCATCAGAAGACAATTCCAGAGACACAAGTATCTCTCGAGAGGGCTCGGTGACCCCCCCCGGTGATGACACCCCAGACGGCGGACACAATGATTTGAACAAGTCAGCTGCCCACACTTAGCCCTCATGGCCACAGACTCAGAAGACCTAGAGAGTACACTCCCCACAATACATTAAGACACAGTTAAACTCCACAGTTTGGACGTATCACCCATTGTGATAGGTCCGTAATGTTGGAACATGGTTCCACACGATTGGTTGTTGCATCTCCCAGTTGCCATACACCGTTCCGAACACAATCATATTCGGGGTGGGCGCCTCAATACATTGCATCAGCTCACGGAATGGGAGGGGGCGTACACAAGATGTGCCTTTTTCCTTGCCTTCCCTTCTGGTTCCCTAGAACTAAAAAGAAGCCATGTCAACATGGAAGCAGTATGCAGTGCACTAATACGCGAAACGGCAAAAGGCACAAAACCTGTTGTTGCAAGAAACACACCTTACCTGAAAAGAGCTAGACCGAATACAGAAGCGATGGCTGGGTATTTTCTGCACCACCACCTACTCTGCGTTTGCCAGGGGGGCGACGATATGGCTTAGACCCGAGGTTCCATTCAAAGAGACACGTAGAGTAGTGGACAGAGCAGGCAGATATGCATTCCTAGAAGGAATGTTAGATGGGCGGCCTCTGTTAATAGGCAGCATCTATGTCCCAAACTCGGACCAGGAGCAATTTTAGTACTCACTCGACAGTTCAACCACAGTTCACACATGCGCTGTGGGTGCTAGGGGGTGACTATTGTGTCTTAGGCCTGGCGTTAAATAGATCACACCCTCCAGGCGCGGGATCCCCTGCGTAGGCGCGCACACAGAACGGTTTCGCCTATGGACGCAAGATTGGGCCTTAATCGATGCATGGCGAGCTCACAACCTGACCACTAAACTATACTCCTATCATCCTGTGCCCCACAACGTGCGGGTTCGCCTCGATCGATCATGACGCACATCTGTTAGCCCTCAGATGGAGACCCCCTTACCCACCAGTCCCCACTTGGAAACTGCAGCGCGAGTGCTTAGAAGACCCGGTATTCTGATATGATCATGAGAATAGCATCACAGAATACTTTGAGAACAACATGAATACAGCATCCAACAGAATGTTAGAGTGGGACGCTTTTAAAGTCGTAATGATGGGAGCCTGTATCAGGCAAATCACTGGGGTGGGCAAGACGCTTGATAGAAGCCTCACATAGGCAGAACTCGGACTGGCATTGCTGACTAAAGCAGAAAATGCAGGTACAGCCACCCACACGCAAGTTACGAAGGCCAAAACAGAGTATGAGGAGAGCTTAGCAGGCCTGCGGAGATATATCTTTAAATTATCCACAACTAAACGGCACATGGAGGGAGACAGATCAGGCACACTCCTGGCCTGGCTGACCTGTCACACCAAGAAGGCCGCCCAATTACTGAAATTAGGGGCCCCTTAGGCGGAGTCGCACCAACTCAATCCGACATTTTGCGACTCTTCCGCAATTATTACACTGCGCTCTATCAGTGTCCTGCGCAAGATAACAGAGATTCACTCGCCCAATTCTTAGACCCCCATTACACTTCCCCAGATTCCGAGCGAGAACGGAGACCTCCTGCAAGAGGTAAGTATGCAGTCAGACGTGAAACAGGCGATCTGCACGCTGGCCCTAAATAAAACCCCGGGGATGGACAGGTTACCCCTAGAATATTATCGCACGTTCATTACTCAGCTGGCGCCATGGCTGACTACAATGTATGCGGCAGCCCTGGAGGGGGGAGGATTACCAAGCTTGCTGTCGGAATCTCTTATAGTCTCAATCCCGAAACCCGACCGGGACCCAACGCACTGACTGCAAGATCCTGGGTAAGATCCTAGCGGACCGGTTAAGCCCTCAGTTATCACCGCTCATACACCAAGATCAGAACGGATTTGTGCGGGCAGAAACACGTCCCAGAATATTCACAGGCTCTTTCAGGTTCAGGGTCAGGTCGGAGACCGCTACCCTAGGGTGGCCTGCCTGATTCTGGACCTTGAGAAAGCGTTCGATACCCTAGCGTGGTCGTATCTCTTTGAAACACTGGAGCGGCTGGGAATAGGCCCGCCTTTTAGGGCTCATATAAAGCTATTATACACAAAACTCACCTCCAGAATATGACTGGGTAGATATGTCTCGTCGCCTTTCCCAGTGGAGAGAGGAATGAGGCAGGGGTGCCCCCTCTCACCCCTCCTATTTGCCATGGCTATGGAACCTTAAGCGATTCGATTACGGCGAGAGGGGGATGCATGGGTCATCCCCATGGGGCAATCCTTTCATTTATTCATTTCAAAATCTCAATACAGGGACAAGACACAATCAATGATCTCCTAATTTACATCCCACCTGGTCTTAAAACCAACTTTCTGGCTAATTTAAGCCCAGTATTATAATTAAGTCTTCAACACAAATGCTTCACATTTCTAGGTGACTGGAATTTTCACCTAGAGGTGCTGGAAGACAAAGACACGAAGGAGCTCCTAGAAATGATGTCAGAGCTGGGTCTTAGTCAGCTTATCCAAGAATCTACGCATCTAGGAGGACATACGCCAGATGGCCTTTTCTCCAATAATCCTGCCCTATTCAACATATCTACCCTTCCACTAACGTGGTCTGACCACCATGCTATTCTTTTTAGTTATAAGCTTCTTCTATCCGATCACAGGAGTGGGGCCAGAGTGCACCAGAACCACGGGCAGATCTTTGCACAAAATTGATCCTCTGTCATTGGTAGACCACTTAGCCCAAACCCAGCCAGATTTGGATCTAAAGGCTGAATCTTCAGCCATAAAATATACCTCATGGCTAGATTCCAACTGCCTAAAACTTGCCCCGACTATAACCATTGATAAAAATAGGAAAACCCCCGCCGCTCCATGGTTTTCTGAAGCCTTAAGATTGGACAAACAGGCTTGCAGAAGACAAGAAAGATTATGGCGACAACACTACGAAGCACCAGAAAAAGACAAATATAACGCCTTACTCTTAGACTTTAAAAAAAAAAGTAAATTTTCGAGAAGAGCCAATATTACACATCACTAATTGAAAATGCTGGTAACTCAAGCAAGGAACTTTTCCAAACTGTAAAACATCGTACCTCAAGTATGAAAGAGGTCTCTGCCAACCATAGCTAAGAATTTTCAGCCATAAAATATACCTCATGGCTAGATTCCAACTGCCTAAAACTTGCCCCGACTATAACCATTGATAAAAATAGGAAAACCCCCGCCGCTCCATGGTTTTCTGAAGCCTTAAGATTGGACAAACAGGCTTGCAGAAGACAAGAAAGATTATGGCGACAACACTACGAAGCACCAGAAAAAGACAAATATAACGCCTTACTCTTAGACTTAAAAAAAAAAGTAAATTTTCGAGAAGAGCCAATATTACACATCACTAATTGAAAATGCTGGTAACTCAAGCAAGGAACTTTTCCAAACTGTAAAACATCGTACCTCAAGTATGAAAGAGGTCTCTGCCAACCATAGCTAAGAATTTTGTGACATACTTGCCCACACCTTTAAATCCAAGGTGGATCAAATCTTTAATCAATTTGCATACTCTAAACCACATGGTAAGGTAGAGCAAGAACACACAGCCAAAACATCCTTTCTTAATTTTACCCCCACATCAGCAACTCAAAAAGTCAAACTCATTTCTATTGCCAAATCAGGATCACCGGAAGATCCCTGCCCCCCTAGAGTATTAAAAAGCATCAGCCACTTTATGGGACCTCATCTGTCCAAGTTGTTTAATGAAATGATGTCACAAGGATCTTTTCCCTCTGTTTGGAAACAGACCTGTATCCTGCCTCTTTAAAAAAAAAAAATCTGAATTCAACCGACCCAACCAACTATCGACCCATTGCAAGAATCCCTCTGCCTGCAAAAATAATAGAGAAAATCATTAACACAGAATTCTCTGCTCTTATCACTGACACCCAGGTTTTAGACCACAGCCAATTCGGTTTTAGAACCAATCATAGTACAGAAACGGCTCTGATAAAAACCACAGAAGAAATCCGATCTTCATTATATGGCGGTGGGTCAGCAGGTCTTATACTGCTGGATCTATCCGCAGCATTTGATACTGTAGATCACACTCTTCTGCAGTGCTTAAAAACAATAGGGAGTCGCACTTCCTCTACTGACCTCCTTTCTATCAGATAGAACTCAATCTGTCCTCCTGGGCAATTTTAAATGTGGGGTCCCGCAGGGCTCATCGTTGAGTCCCACGCTTTTTAATATTTATGTGGCAGAATTGGCCCCACTAATCAGAAGCTTCAATCTGATTCCCATCTCCCATGCCGATGATACCCAAGGAGTGGAATTCTCTCCCATTATATCTAAGGAAAATTCCTACTCTCCTTGAGTTCAGAAAGCAACTAAAGACATGGCTTTTTTAAGATCATTGGTCTGAAACACAGTATGGAGAACTGGAAGCGCCAAGACATCTTAGGGTATAAGTGCGCTATACAAATTACAACATAACATAACAATCGCAGGAGCTACTCGTGTTGTGTTAATGTACGCGGGCGACCTGCTACGTTACGTGAGGGATATAGAGTCTAATTTAAGGCCCATAGGAGACATTCTCTCAGACTTTGCAGCCGCAACAGGGCTTAAAGTCAACTGGGCGCAGTCTGTTGTATATTCCCTAAACCCCCGTCTACCCCAGCGGGAGCTAAGACTTGGGGCCTCGGACATAGAATGGAGCGCTGACGCTCCGAGATACCTTGGCAACATACTTTATCACCGACCTCTTCGAGCGCAATCACCACCAAGCTCTTCAGGGAGCCAGGACTCGGCTAAACATTTGGAAGGTTTTGCCCTTGGCGCCTATTGGCAAGATCGTTTTAGCCAAGATGATCCTAGTGCCACAATTTCTATACTATTTTGCGAACACTCCTGTTGTTCCCCCACGCTCCTTTTTTCTCGAACTGGACATCCTACTGTGCTCCTTCATTTGGGGTGACAAATGCCGCAAAGTCACACTCTCAAAACTACAGCTCCCATTAATCCAAGGTAAATTAGGAGCACCATCCTTCGAGGCCAACTTCTATGCAGCGTAAACGCAGTGGCTCTCTAGATGGACGGCAGGGCGCCAATTAGCAGAGACAGCAGCAGACGAGGGACCCATGTCCAGACAGGCCGTTTGTCGCCTGTTGCTCCCAGGCATGCGACCCGAAGCGTTGCACTCGGTTCAGGTAAAGGTAGCACGGGCATGCATGCTGCGTATGCATCGCATCTCCGGCACCACCCCGTTATACACCCCTTTGTACCCGATAGCCGGCCTACCCAAGAAGGGAGGGTTTAACACTGCCCGCACAATCCCCTCTTGGACAGAACACAACATCCTAGAAGTCACATCTCTATTTGAAGAGGGACAACTGTTACCGGTTGACCACCTCTCGGACGAGACAGGTCTTCCCCTGAGACAATTTCTGCTGCACAGGCAATTAATACTCAACTGCCGCCGTATATGGGATCTCACTGAAGGGGAGCCGGCGAAGCATCCAGTACGGCACACAATTCTTCACATGGCACAAGGGAGGCACTTAATCACATGGCTTTACAAAGCGATTCGGGACGTTACTGCCACCACACAGACCCCGCTGCGCATGAAATGGGAAGAGGAAATAGGTTGTTCGTTCCACGATAACGAATAGGAACGGGTAATGGAGTACCCGAAAAAGTATCTAGAAATGCCCGTTTCAAAAACATATAATTCTTTATAAGGCACCATGCTTACCTCACCCCAACCAAGCTTCAGCGCTTTTACCCAGATGCACAGTTAGTATGCCCTAGGTGCCAATCTGCAGATGCAACGTTTGTACACATGTTCTGGTCATGCCCCACACTACGGCCATATTGGCAGACTATACACAAGACACTACAGGATGGAACAGGGCTTAGAGACATCGACACATGGGAGGCCAGTGGGTTGGGGCTCCTCCATAAGCGCAAAACTCACACCGTCCAAGCGCGCTTCGCCTCCCTAGCTCTCCTCCTGGCGAAAAGGGGGATTGCTATGCACTGGAGAACCCCAAGGGGTCCCCCGTTGGCGGCTTGGGTGGGAGCAGTTAAGAAATGGAGCTCAGCGGAGGAGGACACAATTAGGAGGGAGGAGGCACCAGGAACGCGTAAAAAACACATCTCCATGGAATGGTCCACACTACTGCACCAGTTCTGCAAGCACGGGGCGAGTACGCAACAGCCGGCGCTAACCACGATTGCACCTGAGAACTCTAACCGCGCCCCACAACCCAGGTCCCCTCCTAGCGCAGAAGAAGGTGAGTCTCAATGCCCCAAAGAGCCACGCTCAAACGGTGCCTCTCAGAGCGGAGCACTGTGACAGCGTGCGGCACTGCGACTAAACAGTAACCCCAACGGCTGGCGAGTCAGTGATAGAGCCTCTGATCCCACCCCCAGCTTATGAGGGCACACCACGACAAAGTTCCCTTTGTCCCCGCAGCATGAAACAGACAAACCAGACCGCCGACCGAATTCCCCAAGTTTTAACCCCCAAGTCGGCATACAAGCCAGTTGATTCTTCTTTTAAACAAATCATACTTACACCTCACGACATATCACAGTGCAAGACAAGCACTACAGCCTATGAAGACCCACACAACATCGCAAGATGGGTACGCTCAAACTACAGTTACTCTCCATTCTTGCTCGTGCCCAGGGATCTCACCCGGATACTGTACTGTAGTATGCGACTGTCAAGCTCTGATCAATTCTTGCTTTTGTAAGCCTACCTATTGTGAAATTATGAAATGCCAATACATTTTTTTTTTTTAAACTTTCGGTACAGTCATTTAATGCACAGAGTGTTATTAGTATGTGGGGGAGAACAAATACATCAGTGTGTGGGGATACAATCTCATATCATAGATGCTCCAAAACTTTGGGTGTTTTGAGCTTACCATAATTGACCTTCCACAACCCCAGAACAGATTAGAAAATCCCAAACTATTCACTTCGAGTACACATATTAGAAAAATCATTGTTTAAAATCGGAGACAACAAGACAAAGTAACAGTTAATGTATTCTTCATAAGGTGGTGACTGCAGAAGAGAAGGAAACAGTTTTTCTAAGGGATATGCATTATTTCAATGTCTTCAGTCAAGAAAAAGCAGGGTTGTTGTTTTACAGAACATGTGCTTGACAGATAGATTTAGTGTCTGGTACAAATGTGACATGCAGTCAGACATATGTTCTAATGAAGATTGCAAATAACCAACTTCTTGTTCAAGCCTACTTAAAATGTTTCATCAGACCATTTGAATCCAATAAAGCGTCACCATTCTTTTGTCATTCCAAAAGCTAATAGATCATTTTTGTTATCAATCCTTAGATTAGTTTCCACTGGAGTAAGAACATTGGCACATACGATCGATTCTTGTTCAAGGCCAGGGCAATATGGGATGATATTCCATAGAATACATACGTTTGGGCTCTCTGTGCTTGTTCTGTTAGCCAATACATAGGGTAAAACACTTGAGGTCAACAATAACTGTAGAGACAACAAGGGAAGAGTGGAGGGTGGGGGAGAAGATGGTTCCCTGCTGTAGCTGTGCTTTGTGAGGGGCTCAGGTTATTGGCGTTCTGTAGCTTGGAGCGATCCCCTTCCCAATGTGGGGTGAGTCTCGGTGAATACTGAGTAGTGCAGGTTGATGTGGGGGGTTTGAATGAATCTATTCCTCATGCTGTTGTTCCACCAGTTTGGGCATGGGGAGTGGGACCCGCAGTAGTATACCCCCCCCCCTTTTCAATGGGCTGTGTTCCAGCCACATAATATACGGAGGAGAAGGTTATCCTGCTTGGGATCACTCAAAGAACTGCAACGCTCGGAGTCGCTGAGGTATGAAGCATCGGAATTCCAGTTTTGCTATGTAGGTTACGGGCATGTGTTACGGGCGTGTTGCCACGAGCGAGTGAATGTCTTGTCTTAGTACGATAATTTGTGGGTGATCTTTTTAATGGCCAATCTGTGTCACATTTTGTAGTACCAGTGGAATGTGTGTGTGTGTGTGGGGGGGGGTCTCTTTTTTCCAGAAGGGGGCTATGAGTTGTTTGTCCCCCCTTGTCATGTGATGAATTAGCCGATTTCTGAGGTTGTGGGGAACATTTTGTGTAAGTGAGTATGGGTAAGGTACCACTCAAACATGATTTGATAGACAATCTCAGAGCTTTAGGTACATTTTGCCAGAGCCTGGCCCATTCCTTGGTCCCATCACCTCTTGAAGGCCTGGTTCATAGTGGGCTGGTTACAGATTTTGAAATCTGTAGAGCCTTGCACGGCATGCAGATTAGCCTTTTGTCCCCACGTATGTATGTACCAAGGTTTCAACGGGTGTTAGTTTGTGTATGGCAACCTGGGCGTTAGTGGGGTACAGAGCCCAGTATTGGAGCTGATAATATTGAAGTCTGGAAGTTTCTAGGAGATGAAACTCTTGTTTGAACGACTTGAGAAATCATGGACAAGGTCGTTCAGCGTACAACAGTCGCTGTCGGTCCAGATGGAGGCGGACTTAGGTTCAAAGGCAGGAGTGAAATTGGGATTTCAAACAATCGGCGCAGTCGAAGATGGGAAGGTTGCAAGGCCTTTTTAGGTTTCGGCTAGCGTAAGACTGCGCACATGCGCAGTCTTGCTGGAGAGATTTAATGAGATTGAGTATGTTTCACTAGCGAGGTTAAGCCCCGCCCCTCTTTTCCATTGGCTGGCGTCACCGTTCATGCTAAACGGTGGCCAGCCATTGGAAAAGAGGTCCTAGTGACGTACTTCGTTCTCTTTTAGCCCCGTCCTTTTCAGACTGGCTTTCTTGACTTACGTGTGTGCTAAAAGATTTCTTATCTTCTTTATGGGGATGTTGGACAGGCCTCATGGCCAGGCTGTCCCCTCCCCGCATGGCGGGTCGCGGACCCCTGCTCCTCCTGCTCCCCGGACAAGAACCACCCCCCGCAGCCCGCCGGGGCAACCTCCGGACCTTCCCCGACGGAACCCTGGCTCCTGAACACCACCGTATCGGCTGGCCCGGGTCCTTTCCAGAACCCCTGTCCCCGGCCCAGCCGCCATTTTGGACACTACTCGACCAGGCCTCGTGGCCTCGGGTCGACCTCGGCCTCGGGCCCAGCCAGGCCCCGACATCGAGGCACCACCATCCACCCAGGGGGTAAAGAGACAACTTGGCAGGTCAATGGGAGAAGGAGTGTCAACGGCTCCCCTCCGCCAGGTGTCGATCGCCCCAGCCTCCCTGGGCGCTGGCTCCACCCCCCTGCTGGGTGTCTGGACTCCCTCATCCCGGACCCCCCGACCTCCAAGTGCGAGGGTCCGGACATCAAAGGGCGCCAGGCCTATAACTGGGGCAGCTCCAGAGCAGGAAGGCAGTTGTATCCTGGAGTCGAGAGACACCGAGACAAACTCATCTTGAAGGCCTGCTGGCGCTGCCGCGGCCCCTCCTTTCGTGAACCATCTTGAAGGCCTGCTGGCGCTGCCGCGGCTCATCCTTTCGTGAACCATCTTGAAGGCCTGCTGGCGCTGCCGCGGCCCCTCCTTTCGTGAACCATCTTGAAGGCCTGCTGGCGCTGCCGCGGCTCATCCTTTCGTGAACCATGTTGAAGGCCTGCTGGCGCTGCCGCGGCTCATCCTTTCGTGAACCATCTTGAGGGCCTGCTGGCGCTGCCGCGGCTCATCCTTTCGTGAACCATCCCGAAGGCCGGCCGGCGCTGCCGCGGCCCCTACTTGCGAACCTTCAGCTCGAGGATTGTGAGCTCCACACCTGCTACCCCCGTACCTGTCCGGTACTGAGACTGTCCCGCTACCCTTCCCCCCAAAGAGACTAGAATTGACAGGATCCTCGTATCCTGGTCTGGCTGTACCGTCAATTACCGTGCTCTTAAGATATATAAAAGTGTGAAGAACTCGTCCCGGTGTGGTGTCTATCTGTGGGGGGGAAGTTACCTGTCTGTACGATTACCGAGGAGGACCCTCACCGGAGGCCTCTCCCCCCTGTACTCGGCCGACCCTCCGGGTCCCCGTCTAACATTGGTGGCCAGCGGCGCGATCCGAGCCGACGCATAATCGTACAGAGAGTAACTCACCCCACGACACACAGCCACCATGACGACAAAGGAGAGTGGAACAACGGAAAAATTTCAGATGGAAAAGCTGGAAGAATACAGCCACAAAGAACTAAAGCAATTTTGCATAGAGCTGGGCATTGCTACCACGGGACTGAGCACGAAAGATGACCTCAAGCACGCCTTAGAAGCTTGGGTGGAGACGGAAACACCCCCACCCCAAAATCAAAACCTCGAGACCACCGAAACAAGTACCACCCCTGCAGACGAAAGAAGATCGGGCCTCTCGTCCGAAGAGGCCCGAGAACGGGAGAAAAGCCGGCTCCACGAATTGGAGCTGGCTCGACTCCGCTTAGATGGAGAACTCAAATTGGCAGAGCAAAAAATAACATTCGAACACTTACGGCTCAGGGAAGAACGAGAAGAGAAAAAGAGCCAGAGGGAGCTGGAAGAAAAAAGACTAGCATACGAGCATGAGCGCAACTTGAAGGAGCTAGAAATTCGACGGCAGAACAAAGACCTCGGCGTCTCCGGGCACCCGAGCCCCACTGCTCCGACGGACCCCAAGGTCCACATCCCCAAGGACGTCGTCCGGGAATACTACCGGAACGATGATATCCAGCAATGGTTTAAAGCCTACGAGGTAGCAATGACCTCCCACCGAATTCCACGGAGCGACTGGGGAGCCGGGCTATGGGGTAAATTCGTTAACGAAGGAAGAGACGCCCTGCTGCAACTCCCCGACCACCAGATGACATCCTACGACCACATGAAGGCCGCCCTCCTCACTCGCTATGGGCTCACGCCCGAGATGTACCGGCAGAGATTTCGGGACTGCAAACGGATCCCTGGTACAACTTGGGTGGAGTATGTGAACTTTTTTAGCCGAGCCTTTGATGGATGGATCAAGGGCAGCCAGGTCACCACCTACGAGCAATTATTCAACCTTATTGTATGGGAGCACCTCTCCAATAATTGCTTTGTCGAACTAAGACAGCACCTCCTTGATAGTAAACTGACCGAACCTCGGAAACTCGCCATCGAAGCAGACCGATGGGAAAGTACCCGAGTCCCTCGAAACTGGCCCAGCGAGCAAAACAGAGCCTACCAAGGGCCCCACCGGCCACGGGGAGGAGGAGGAGGCCAGGGTCGGGGCTGGAACACCGTCACAGTGCCCTCCACTAGCAACCCCCCGCCCCCGGCCGGAAGAGGTAGCCCTCCAACGCGACCAGGTTTCCGCGCCAACGTTACCTGCCACAAATGCCAGCGACCCGGCCACTACGCCAATGATCCCAACTGCCCGAAAAATCAGAGTCCCATGAACCGCCAGATCACCGCCGCCGCTCTGGGAGAAGAGCCAGGCCAGGAAGACGTCGAAGAGTACGAGCCGTACCAGCCCAAGTGGGAACCAGCTGCCATGTCCCTGGTCTGTCTAGGAGAGAGGGACATGGTCCCGCGGGCGCCCATCCCCGCCAACACGCAGAAATACAGCCAGTGGGTCACAATCAATGGACGCCGGGCGGAAGCCCTCCGTGACACAGGGGCCAGTGTGACCGCAGTCCGCTGCCACCTGGTGACCCCTGACCAGATCCTACCAAATGTACTTTGTCCAGTGCGGTCGGCAGACAACTCCGAAAGCCTGTGCCAGATGGCCCGCATCCCCTTCGAGTGGGGGGGGGTGTCCGGCATGCTAAAAGTAACTGTCCGCGACGATGCCCCGGTGGACTGCCTTCTGGGGAACGACCTCGAAAGCTCCCCCTGGTCAGCCGTTGAACGGAGGGAGCACCTGGGGATGCTTGGTCTCCCTGAATGGGTCTGCATAACGACCCGATCCATGGCCGCCCGCGCCATCCCCAACCAAGAGGAACCAGAGTGGCCCGGGCCTCCCCCACCAATTGTCACCGAAGAAACCACCCCTGAGCCTGGTCCTCCGGGGTCCGACAACGAAGAACGGGATCAGCCCCAAGACCTCCCGGAGCTGGCCCAGTGGCGCCAAGAAGGTGGCCCCACTCAGGAACAGTTCCGCCAGGAACAAAGAGCGTGTCCCTCCCCCGAGGGCCTCCGACAACAAGCCATAGCCCAGAGCGCAGGGGATACATCGGGGACCCACTGGATCTACTGGGACAACGAGCTGCTCTACAGTGAGCAAAAGATCGCCGAACTTGGAGCCAGCCGGGTGCTGGTGGTCCCCCTCCGATTCAGAGACGTCCTATTGGACTTGGCACACAATGTGCCTCTTGCCGGGCACCTGGGGCAGGACAAGACATACAGCCGCCTGGTGACCCACTTCTACTGGCCGAAGATGCGGAACGATGTAGCGAACCACTGCCGGGCCTGCCCCACCTGCCAGGCCAGCGGGAAAAACGGTCGAAAACTGAAGGTCCCCCTGCAACCCTTTCCCATCGTCACCACCCCCTTTGAGCGGGTGGGAATAGACATTGTGGGGGCCCTGGAGCCCCGGACAGCACAGGGACACAGGTTCATCCTTGTCCTGGTGGACCATGCCACCCGCTATCCCGAGGCCATACCTCTCCGGACCGTGACGGCGCCCGTGGTGGGCCGAGCCCTGATGGGGATCTTCTCGCGGGTGGGCTTCCCCCGAGAAGTCGTCAGTGACAGGGGCACAAACTTTATCTCCAAGTACATGAAGTCCCTATGGCAACAGTGCGGGGTCACCTACAAATTCACGACCCCCTATCACCCGCAAGGGAACGGACTAGTAGAACGATTTAACCGCACCCTCAAAGGGATGATCATGGGCCTGGAAGAACCCTTACGTCGCCAATGGGACATGCTGCTCCCGTGCCTCCTGTTCGCTTACAGGGAGGTCCCCCAGAAATCCCTGGGCTTCAGTCCGTTCGAACTCTTGTATGGACACCCCGTCCGGGGCCCCCTCAGCCTAGTCAAAGAAGGATGGGAGGTGGCCCCTCAGAAGACTCCCCCTGATGTATACAAGTACCTCTTGACTCTCCGTAACCAGACCCGGCGGTTCAGGGAACTCGCCAAAGCCAACCTCGAAGCCAGCCAAGAGGACATGAAGCGCTGGTATGATCAGAATGCCTCATCCATCGAGTTCGAGCCGGGACAACAGGTCTGGGTGATGTCCCCGGTTGAACCTTGCGCCCTCCAGGACAAATGGACAGGACCCTTCAAAGTGGTGGAGCGCAAGGGCCCCGTCACCTACCTGGTGGACCTGGAGTCCCCCCGAAACCCCCTGCGGGTCCTCCACGCCAACAGACTCAAGCCCCACTTTGTACGCTCTGAACTTAGCCTCCTGATGGCTACCGACAGTGGGGCTGAAGAAGACTCCGAGCCCCTCCCCGACCTCCTGAAAACGCTCGAGAAAGACGGCTCCGTGGAGGGAGTCCACCTCTCCGAGGCCCTGCCCCAGCACAACGCCAAGACTGTAGAGAACTGCTTCTACAGTTTGCCGACCTGTTCTCCCTCATCCCTGGGGTCACCCCCTGGTGCCTCCACGACGTTGACACCGGGGATAGCCCCCCTATCCGACACAGGGCGTACAGGGTGCCTGATCGAGTACGCGCCTGCATCCAGTCGGAAGTCTCCAAGATGCTAGCTCTGGGAGTGATCGAGCCGTCCGACAGCCCCTGGGCCAGCCCCGTCGTGTTGGTCCCCAAGGCCGCCGCTCCGGGCGTCGCCCCCGAGCTCAGGTTCTGTGTAGACTATCGGGGTCTGAACGCCGTCACCAGGACCGACGCTCACCCCATTCCCCGGGCAGATGAGCTGATCGACCGCATGGGGGCCGCCCGCTACCTGAGCATCTTCGATTTAACAGCGGGCTATTGGCAGATCGGCCTCACTCCAGGTGCCCAGGAGCGATCCGCCTTCTCCACCCCGGACGGCCACTACCACTTCAAGGTGATGCCATTCGGAATGAAAAACGCACCCGCCACCTTCCAGAGACTCGTGAACAAAGTCTTGGCGGGTCTGGAGGAATTCAGCGCCGCCTATTTGGACGATATTGCTGTGTACAGCCGCCACTGGGCAGAACACCTCCACCACCTCCGGGAGGTCCTGAACGCCCTCCGGCAGGCCGGGCTAACCATCAAGGCCAGCAAGTGCCAGATCGGCCAAGGGTCCGTGACCTACCTGGGACACCAGGTGGGAAGTGGCCTGGGGGCCCCCCTCCAGCTCAAGATTGCCGCCATCCAAGCCTGGGAGCCCCCGGTCACCCAGACAGAGGTCCGAGCCTTCCTGGGGCTCACCGGGTACTACCGGCGCTTCGTAAAAGACTATGGCAGCATTGTAGGGCCACTCACAGAACTCACATCCAAAAAGAACCCCCAGAAAGTCAACTGGACGCCGGAATGTCAGACGGCCTTTGAGAACCTGAAGTCCGCCATGTGCACCGCCCCCGTACTCCAAGCCCCCGACTACAGCCGGGAATTCATAGTGCAGACGGACGCCTCAGATCATGGCATAGGGGCCGTCCTCTCCCAACTCAACACCGAGGGGGTCGATCAGCCAGTGGTCTTCATCAGCCGACGCCTGCTGGCCCGAGAACAGCGCTGGAGCACCATCGAGCGGGAGGCCTTCGCCGTAGTATGGGCCCTCAAGAAGCTCCGGCCCTATCTCTTCGGTACCCACTTCCGGGTACAAACAGATCACCGACCCCTGCAATGGCTGATGCAGATGCGGGGAGAAAACCCGAAGCTGTTGCGTTGGTCCATCTCCCTGCAGGGAATGGACTTCACTGTGGAGCACCGCCCAGGCCAAGATCACGCCAACACAGACGGCCTGTCCCGCTTCTTCCGCCTCGGCGAGGAGAGTACCCAAGAGGATGGCTGACTCTCCCTGCCTTCAGCTGGGGGGGACGCATGTTGGACAGGCCTCGTGGCCAGGCTGTCCCCTCCCCGCATGGCGGGTCGCGGACCCCTGCTCCTCCTGCTCCCCGGACAAGAACCACCCCCCGCAGCCCGCCGGGGCAACCTCCGGCCCTTCCCCGACGGAACCCTGGCTCCTGAACACCACCGTATCGGCTGGCCCGGGTCCTTTCCAGAACCCCTGTTCCCGGCCCAGCCGCCATTTTGGACACTACTCGACCAGGCCTCGTGGCCTCGGGTCGACCTCGGCCTCGGGCCCAGCCAGGCCCCGACATCGAGGCACCACCATCCACCCAGGGGGTAAAGAGACAACTTGGCAGGTCAATGTGAGAAGGAGTGTCAACGGCTCCCCTCCGCCAGGTGTCGATCGCCCCAGCCTCCCTGGGCGCTGGCTCCACCCCCCTGCTGGGTGTCTGGACTCCCTCATCCCGGACCCCCCGACCTCCAAGTGCGAGGGTCCGGACATCAAAGGGCGCCAGGCCTATAACTGGGGCAGCTCCAGAGCAGGAAGGCAGTTGTATCCTGGAGTCGAGAGACACCGAGACGAACTCATCTTGAAGGCCTGCTGGCGCTGCCGCGGCCCCTCCTTTCGTGAACCATCTTGAAGGCCTGCTGGCGCTGCCGCGGCTCATCCTTTCGTGAACCATCTTGAAGGCCTGCTGGCGCTGCCGCTGCCCCTCCTTTCGTGAACCATCTTGAAGGCCTGCTGGCGCTGCCGCGGCTCATCCTTTCGTGAACCTTCTTGAAGGCCTGCTGTCGCTGCCGCGGCTCATCCTTTCGTGAACCATCTTGAGGGCCTGCTGGCGCTGCCGCGGCTCATCCTTTCGTGAACCATCCCGAAGGCCGGCCGGCGCTGCCGCGGCCCCTACTTGCTAACCTTCAGCTCGAGGATTGTGAGCTCCACACCTGCTACCCCCGTACCTGTCCGGTACTGAGACTGTCCCGCTACCCTTCCCCCCAAAGAGACTAGAATTGACAGGATCCTCGTATCCTGGTCCGGCTGTACCGTCAATTACCGTGCTCTTAAGATATATAAAAGTGTGAAGAACTCGTCCCGGTGTGGTGTCTATCTGTGGGGGGGAAGTTACCTGTCTGTACAATTACCGGGGAGGACCCTCACCGGAGGCCTCTCCCCCCTGTACTCGGCCGACCCTCCGGGTCCCCGTCTAACAGGGGCCATCTGTTTCGCCCCATAAAGAAGATAAGAAAGCTTTTACCACACACGTAAGTCATGCTGAATCCATGCTCTCCTCCTCTGTTAGTAGATAGATCTCCCTGCCTCCATTTCACTCTGGCGCTCTGATGCCTTACAGTTCTCATCCGCGAAAATACTCGGTTTTCTCCCAGTAACCAGACTCCCTTAAAGTGGTGACATGTATGTCATGTATTACAAATATGCAGCTTGTCGGCTCTCTTCTGCTCCAGCCGTCTACCTGGAAACCCCTCCCAGACGCACACAATGTCTTTGGAATTTGGACCCCCGGCCATGGCCGTGTCCTCGGGGACGTACCAGAGCTTTACTAGAAGTTACCCCAAGGCTTCCGGGAGTGAGCCCCCACCCGTCCTTGAGCCAGTACCGGGAAGGTGAGACCTCGCATAGCAGGGGCAGGGGCGGGCTCTTATCTAAGCGTGTATGTTGGATGCCACAGGTGGTGGCTGGTGCTTCCTTTATGTTGGGGACCTCACTGCCGTGCATTCAGCGGCATTTGGCCAAGCTATCGAATTCCAGAGTTTTTCAGGTAACATGCCTGGATCATGTTCTCTGTCTGCGGGGTCCGTGTATGTGGGGCAACAGTGTTTCACGCTGCACACCATGACCAGAAACCTAAGATTATCGATACTGTGCGCTTGCATCCCCGCAGAGGGATGTACGTTGTTACAACGCATGCTTTTACCACGCATGCTGTAACATCGCAATGTTTTAAAACACATTCCATTACAACGCATTACACTGGGGGGTGCTGGATAGTGAATAGTTTAATTTACTATTCCAACACCAGTCCCCGTGGACACTAGGGAAGGTGTTGGATAGTAAATTAAAACTATTCCCTATCCTAGAGCGCCCCCCAGTTCTAGAAGGACTCCCCATCTCAACAGATCTGCCTCCAGTCTTGGAATTTACAAGAAACTGAACACATCTCAGACTGCCTTTATCATGTGATGTGGCACTTCGCCTCCATTTTGTGCTGTTCGGGCTGCGAGTCTTGGTGGGACAGGGTGTAGCTTTAATTCTTTGATGTGGTTCAACTCTGAGTGCCTGGATCTCTGTATTGTTTGGGGGTCTGCGCCCAGCTATTATCGCACATGTATGTCATGGCGGCGACTTCTTGTACTTTAACCTTGCGGTCTTCACTGATGTAGGTTTGTAGACGGGAAATTTGATGGGAGTCTGCGCGCGTAGCAGCAGTTAGGCTTAGAATTACAAATATGCAGCTCGCCTTCTCCATCGTCTCCCTGAAAACCCCTCCCCGACGCAAGCAATGTCTTTGGAATTTGGACCCCCGGCCATGGCCGAGTCCAGCCCTCGCTCGGGGATGTACCTCGCTGAGTCGTACCAGGGCTTTATCGGAAGTGATCCCCACCCGGCCTTGAGCCAGTACTCCCCTGCCTTGGGAAGGTGAGACCTCGCATAGCAAGGGTGGAGGGCGGGCTCTTATCTTAGCGTGTCGTGTGTCCAGGTAGTCTCTCCGCTCCATGGCAACCCAGCCTGCGGCCTGACGTACCCATTCTTATCTGTGTGTGTGTGTGGCTCTGTGTGTATGTGGCTCTGTGTGTGGCTCTGTGTGTGTGTGTGGCTCTGTGTGTGTGTGTGGCTCTGTGTGTGTGGCTCTGTGTGTGTGTGTGTGTGGCTCTGTGTGTGTGTGGCTCTGTGTGTGTATGTGTTTGGCTGTGTGTGTTTGGCTCGGTGTGTGTGGCTCTGTGTGTGTGGCTCTGTGTGTGTGGCTCTGTGTGTGTGTGGCTCTGTGTGTGTGTGTGTGTGTGTCTGCGTGTATGTCTGTGTGTGTGTGTCTCTGTGTGTGTCTGTGTCTGTGTGTGTGTGTGTCTCTGTGTGTGTGTGGCTCTGTGTGTGTGTGGCTCTGTGTGTGTGGCTCAGTTTGCATGGTAAATATTATATTTTTCTTAGCCGTAGTATGCAAATGTGAGTCAGGTGCAAAATGTCCGTTTTTGCATGATTGCCATTGTAAATGACAATGCCATTTATTTATCTGCTTTCAAAACCAATACATGAATAAAAAGTTTGTCATTTACAATGCCAATAGCTCTAACTTTTTCGAAGGCGAGACCTACTGCATTGTAAATGCTTGTTTTGATAGCTGATGGTTGCATAAGTCAGGACTGTTTTTGTAGGTGTGCGTAGGAGCTTTTAGGGCAGGCTGCTTGGGGAACCAGGCAAAATCCAATACACAGATTCTACTTACCTTTGAAGTATTTGTCATACTTGTTTTCTCTACTAACAGGAACGCCAATATTGATCATTTATACACCATCTGACACATGGAATACATTAAATCCTAGAAGAAATATCCTGTTTGGAATCCCCCCATTTATCATATAAGGTAATATCCCAAACCTGTGTATGAGATGTATGGTTTATTTGAACTGCTCCTGTAATCTTATGAATCGGGGTACACGTTACAAATAAGGATAACATTCATATCCTCTCACTAATAATTTTTTATTTAATAGAGTTTTTAAACCTCCTCCTCCGCGACATGTTCCAGCACAATTAAACTATAGTATCGTAGATCATCATCGAAAAGATTTACAGACTATAAAGAAACAGAAAATATAAAATCTTTAAAATTACAAGGTTAGCGCTCATAAACTGTACTCTTAATAGCATTTTTAGATTTTAAAATGAGTACATCATGACTAATACTATCCCCTTAAAGGTTTCAGTATCAAAACATCTATCTATAGCCAAGAATTACAGCTCTACCATTCATAGACTGCTGGCCCATATTAATACAGGTATCATAGATCATACCACTCTGATCTCTTCCCTTGAGTGAAGCACAATCTATACACTGATGGATTTCGAGTGACAATAGTTGATACTTTTCTTCATCAAGCCTGTACTTCTCTTCTTTCCCGGGTGTAACACACACATCACATTTTTCTTTTGCTATTCTGCCACCTTCTCTATGAATGCTCTTACTTCTTCATCTTTTACATACACTAGGCTGTGTTATGCAATTCGTGTCTATCCCATATGTTTTTTTATCATGTTTTCTGATATTGTATATTCATAGACACGTATTAGATATATGCCAAACACTTGTACGCAAGATTAGATAACGTCTTTCTATTTATCTCTTATGAAGGCAACACATGTTAATCGAATTTTACTGTTCTTGTCATTCCTCTTGAGCACTGCTGTAACTAAAAACTTTTTGTCAAGCCTGTATACACATTTTTAATATAGACTATGTCTTCATTATCTTTAGGAATCTGTGGCTCGATTCCCAGAAGAAGGCGCTGTTAAAGCGCCGAAACGCACGTCGGAATTAATTCTAATCTCGCCACATTACTGTTTATTAGATTAGATAAAGAAATCCTCTTGTTTTTAACTGTGATACTATTGATTGTATATTTTGTGTCTAAAACTGATTGTACATTTTGTGTTCTAAATTAATTGTTGAATTTATTGTGTTTTTACTTTTTCATTTTTTTATAAATATAGATCTTTTTTACAAATCTTTCTTGCTTGACACTATAATTTCCCTGCTCAGGAATGACAAATTATTCATAGACGTTTAGCTATTATAACTGTCTAGGAAGATATCTACATCGTGTTCTACTCTGTCATAGAAGTACCTTACTTAGCCAGGGGGTCCTTGTTTTCTCAAATATTGTAAATGACAATGCCATTTATTTATCTGCTTTCAAAACCAATACATAAATAAAAAGTTTGTCATTTACAATGCCAATAGCTCTAACTTTTTCGAAGGCGAGACCTACTGCATTGTATATGCTTGTTTTGATAGCAGATGGTTGCATAAGTCAGGACTGTTTTTGTAGGTGTGCGTAGGAGCTTTTAGGGCAGGGTGCTTGGGGAACCAGGCAAAATCCCATAGAGGGCAGCATTTGACTGGCCTATCCATATGAAACCAGTGCTTGCCACTTTTCCTCAGTGTCAACACGGAGATAAATCACGAATGAGTCGCCCAGTAATACTCAAGAAGATGCGGGCACAGCAAGTGCCTTCAGTCTTTAGGGAGCACGAGAAGCTTGTTCGATATGCATAGTTGTTTCCACACGGAGCTTAGCTTGTATGTTACTAATGTCTGTGGAAAGGATGGGTCTGGGGAATACTTCGAAGAGATACCGCAATCGTGGTAGGATGTTCATTTTGATGACATTGATCCTTCCCAACCATGACACAGGGGCGGCTCTAGGCTCATGGTGGCCCTGGGCAAGGATCGTAGGTAGGGGGGCCCTGGAAGAGGTGGTCCGAGCGGGGCCCCGGAAGAGGGGGCGGTCAGGGTGTTTGGAAGTGGGACCGAGCCGGAGGCCGCAAAATCCCTGCCAGGGGCCGCCACGCAGATATGTATCCACCCTCAGAGGATTATTATATTAAGGATATATATCGGCGTGGTGTCCCCTGGGGTTTGGCGGTCCTGTGCAGGTGCACAGCTTGCACATGCCTGAGGCCCCCCCTGCATGACAGAATGAGCAGTCTTCATCTCCTTAGATCATTTAATATTCCTTTGTTACAGGGGACCCAGTTTAACCGGGACCATTATTCTAGGTGGGCACCAATTTGGAGGCCTGGATGCCGAATCAACTTTCTGCCACAAACATGGTGCCTGGGCCCTCAACTGTGGTATTTCTTGTGTGTAAATTAAGAGATTGAGCATATATCATTTATTTCTGTTTATTTTAAATCTGTCTACCTTTTTAAATGAGTCTAATGCTGACGTCCGTGCTAGTAGGGAATCTGAGGAGTTAATGAGAGTGAGAAGTTTATTGTCTGCGAACAAGTTGAGCTTATGCTCACTATCCCCAAAGATATTGCCACTGTGGAAAAGTAAATTTTGCCATGTTCTGTGTCCCTACGCCTCATCCATCATATGTTATGTGTGCATGACCAATATGCATATGTTATTCCCCATGTCCGATTAAAGGCGCAATTCCAGTTGTGTCCACCTCTGGTATGTCATTTTCCAGTCCTCGTGAATACTACGAATATCAGGCCTATGTAAAGTAATGTTGCCACGTTTCTCAGTGTGCACGTTATTCCATTATAAAGTCCCCGTTTCCAGGCCTCAAAAGGGCCCGGACCACAGATTCAGCTCCTGTCTCCTGAAAGCCTCGCTGAGGAGCGATACAGCCCCCACCTGTATCCTCGACCCTTCACTTACTTCCTGCCTCGCAGTGCCCGGTGTAGCTTGGCTCTGCCTCTGAGTCTGCCAAAAGTATGTTATAGTTCCAGTTATCAGTTCAGTCCTCCTTCTGCATTCCTGAGCTACTGAACTGCATCAATAGTTTCCGTCATTGTCTAGCCTTCTCGGCTCCACGTTAGAGAAATACTGTATTAATGGTCATTTAATATTCTTCATCACGCACTACATGTAGAATAATGCATGGTCCAGTCTTAGAATCAAGTTAGCTTTTCCCCTCATGACTTCTAGTTTATATCAACATGTTCCCTAAACATTAGATACCAGATAGGGTTTAGGTACATGTCGCTCCGACCCTCCCGACTCTAGTCTCTGCTCCTAGCACAGAGTTCGTAGCCCCCAGCTTCTCCTAGTAACACGTCATTGCCAGTTTTCGCGCACCATTAGGTTAGAGGTCCCGGCTCCTTAGGTAGCCCCCTCCTATGTTTCCGCCCCATTCATGACATATTCTGTTACGTTTGCATCACATGTCTAAGTATACTCTCAGTTACACCCATTTTTACTGTTATCTTTCGCGACTGCTACGCGTCACGCTTTCTGCTCCACCCACTGCTACGCCTACTGCAATGTAATGCTATGTGTTCGCGCTATGTATATATGCCTGTGTTTTGTTATTGAATGTTAGCGCGCTCATCCCAGACCTAGCCCCAGCAGCTGCTGGGCCTCTTTTCCCCTGTTGGGCCCCAGTTGTCCTGCTGGGCCCTGTCATTCTGTTCCTATGCAGGTTGTCCTGATCCTGTCCTTATGCTGTAATAAACCTGCAGAAACTCCTACTACCTCGAATCTTGACTCTTATTTTATTGAGCTATCTGTTATGCTATAAGTCTAGTCAAAAATAGGGTATTATTTATTTATTTACCACATAATGGCGCCCGAATAGGGACTTGCCCTTTCCCCACGCGTCGGTGAAGCCACGCCGACCCCCTGACCCTCTGCAGTCGTGACGGAACTCTTCTGCGCAGTGGCAGATATTTCTGCTCAAGTATCCCTCAGGCCCACGGAGGAGACGGAGGAGGCGGTCCAGCATCCGAACGAGACGGTGGAGGAACGCGGCGAGTCCCGACCAGAGCCCAAGCCGAGAGTCCAAGGTCCGAGGTATCCGGAGGCCCACCCGTAACTGAAGTCCGAAGTTCGTCGTCCGTCGTCCAGTCCCGTTCGAGGCCTTCCGTTCCGTGCTGCCCGGTGAGTACCATTGCTGGGGTAGTATCTAGACAGGACCAATCTAAATTGACTCCTGGTCCGTGGGTTGGTGGTGCCCAGACTCACAAACGAAGTGTTCACCTAGGTGGATACGGGTCTTGATGTGTCCCTTTATGGGACCGGTATGTTCCGTACTGTTACAGCAGTGCATCCAGTAATTCTAGTCTGTTCCGTTCTCGAGAAATTCTGTTCTGTTTCTGTTTTCAGTATTCCAGGTAATATTCTGTTCGAACTGTTATTTATAATGTTCTTCATGTAATTTACTGTTGTGGTATGAGTGCGATGTGATTTCGTGTTTTTATTGTGTATTGTATTGTGTCCAGATTACAGTTCAGTCATGCCTATATTTTCCAAGTTACGTCAGTTAAAAACTAGAAAAGGTCTATTAGAGGAAGCGGTTCCTGTCCCGCCTAGGGACAGTCCAGGTCATTTTATGTATCAGAAACATGGCATAAGCGCCATATTGTATCTAGATTTATGGGTAGAGTATACCAAACAGTTAGAAGAAAAGTATAGATGGCCCGTATCGGGTACATGGGATGCCGAATGTATCATGCGAGTAGAAGAAGCATTATGGAAAAAGAAAGCCAGACAGTCACAGAAAGATGCCATCGAGTTATGGCGTAAAGAGGCGCATAGAAGAACGGAAAAGGAAGTCAGAAAGTCAGAGTTAAGTAGAGAATCCCAAGAACGAGCCCAAGAAAGAGAGTTAATCGAGATAGGTGAACAAGTCAAAGCCGAACAGTCAGACAGACAGAGGCATGCCCTCATTAAGGGTATGTATCCTCTCCTTGCCGAAGGTTTGCCAAAAGCGACCCCAGAGGCATCCAGTAATTTCCCGCCACCATTAGTTCCGACCAAGCTACGTCACAAACCGACCGCAGCTGATATTTTTATTTCGTCCTATCTGGACGACACAGTCCCAGAATATGCAAATCCTGTTCGCGCTCCGCCAGTCCTTGCAAATCAGGCACCTCCCGCTCCTCCAGACACCGGAGTACCTGTTACGGTACCCCCGGTCCAGCCTATAGTTCCACTTCCCATTCTGCCAGGACGTAGAGCCTCAGTAGACGACTCCAGTTTAGGGGCCGCAGGAGGAGCTACTCCTCAAACCCCGCCGCCACACAAGCGTTTATCAGCACTCGAATTACATGCTCAAGCATCACAGCGTACTCCTAAAAGTAATAAGTCTGTCACAGAAATCAGGCAAGCCCTTAACGAATGTGTCTATGATCCAGTCCCAGGCGAATATACTATGGTTTTATATTCCTTACGTGTAAGGAGAGTGACCGAGTATCTAGTCACCTTACCGAATATGAAAGAAGATCTAGACAGAATATATCGTTTCATCCGTACAGGGGATGATCCAGAAAGTATTGGCGAGATTATGTCTCAAAGGAAAGCCGAGATTCAGCTCATGATATTAAAGTTCCTGATCAATTGTCTAATAAGAGAACAAGATTACCCGTCTAAAGATTCCGCCGAAATGAGAATCCTGACAAGGTGGAGTGATAATATAGCCGAGGGTAAGCACAAGACCGTCGGTGCTATGGAGAGTATGTACAAGAAAATTCGTAAAGAAATAATAAGGTTACACGACCAGCGTAAAGCAGCACAAGTAAGCGAGAAAGAAAGTATCTCTGATCCTGAAGAGGAAGAGAACGAGAATCCCGCCAGAATAGCGTATGTAGGAAAATCCAGATTTCCAGATCGCCATTTACGTCTAGAACCCAAGTCTATTTTTCATCTAGCACCAGAACAAGGTTCTCTAGAACAAGTATTTCAAGCTACCGATCACATTCTGAAATCACGAGTCGGTTACAGTGAATTAAGTACTATGCATGAACAAGAACTAGCCCGATCAGCAGTCCGATGGATTACTGATTCTACCACTTTTCCAGACGAAATAGTGGCACAAATGTTTCTGAAACTGCCCCCAGCCGAGCAACGACTGGTGGGTATGTATATGATCCAGCACCTCATTACTTTGTATGAGGGTCAACATTCTGATCCAGGTCCGTTGCACGATATCCTGAACGAGTTACTCCAGTATAGATGGAGAGGTCTAGGTACTGATTTAATTAGTGTCATTCTAGAACAGCGCCACAAATATAGAACGTTTCTGAACCCGCATTTTGTTCATGTCTCACCTCCAGAAAGTAAATCGTTTTACATAGACAGACAGAATCCGTTACGAGAAGTCCACCCAGTCCAAGGGGCGGGTGGCGTAATGCAACGAGTGTTTGTATACACTCCGATTTCAAAGATGGAACTTCTTGAAATGAAGAAATTAATTCCCTGTCATGACAAAGATCCAGCAGGGTTCCATAGAGAATTAAAAGACATGCTCCGTATGGGAGAATACACTTACCCAGATATTATTAAAATGTTAAAGGTCCTGTTACCCGCAGGGGTGTATGAAAAGTTAAAGGAAAAAGAATGGGAGGTGGGAGAGAAAAAGATCGATTGGGCAGCTCTAGAAGCTGAAGACAAGGCACGAGTACCAGGTACCGGTCTTGGAGATAAATGTAAAGAATTACCAGAATTACTGATTCAAGTTTTACCCAGATTATTGACAACTAGGAAAGAAGACTGGGATGCAATCTCAGCCTGTAAACAGAAACAAGATGAAGATATTAGTGATTTTTATTCTAGATTTGAAAAATGTTTTAGTATTAATAGTGGTCTCAAGACAAGTAGTGAGTCATACCCTCATCTTTTCGTCACCAAATTAGTCGAGAATTCAAGTCCACAAATTAAAAACCGAGTTTTAAAAGTCGAAAGCACCTGGCAAGCAAATACTCCGTCCCAGATGCTCCAGATGCTCCAGTACCACCAGAATAGAATCAGAGAAGAGCAAGAACACGAGAGAAAACGTATGAAAGACACGAAAATGAAAGTGCTAGTTGCACAATCTGTTCCTCAAGACAGTCAGAAGAGGGGTCCGAATCAAGCCAGTCATCCTGCAGCTCCCGTTAAAGGGAACTGCAATTATTGTAAACAGCCAGGTCATTTTATAAACGAGTGTGCAGTTCTGAAACATAACATAGCTACTGGTAAGACTAAAGAAAGACCACGTCCGCCTAGACAAGAACAAGTTTCACAGATTCCTCAGTCACAGAATGCACCACAGACAGTTTCCGCACCGCAGCCTATTGCTGCAACACAACACGTTACATCACAGATGTATCAGTATGCACAGTCCGAGTATCCAGAGTATCAGTCATATTCATGAAACAGCCTAGAGAGGGAGGTAGGCTTGCCTCTCATCGAGATACCTGTAGACCAAGAAGGTCCCTATGTTCACAGTCAAGTATTAGGGAAAGACAGAAAGTTTTTGATCGATACAGGGGCAAGTAGGACCACAATTAGTCATGCCGAAGTTCCAGGGGCTCCGCTCTCAGGCTCAAGAAATGTTTCCCTTGGATTTTCAGGAAAGCCAATAGTTAATGAGATATCAAAGCCAGTTACTCTAGAAGTAGGTCCATTGTCCCGTACTACTGATCTGTTACTTACTAAGTCATGTCCAGAAAACCTATTAGGTATTAAGACACTGAAAGAATTAGGTGCAGTTATTTGTTGTTCCCCAGAGGGAATACGTCTGTTCCTACGTGACTTTAAGGGTCACTATGTATTACGAGATTTTGATTCAAGATTGTCTAATGTTCCACAGCATTTATGGGCGCAAGGTCCAACTGATGTAGGTTACATGCAAATCACACCCCATCGTGTGACTCTCAAGCCAGGTGTAGTGTTACCACGAATCAGGCAGTACAGATTGCCACCCGAGGCTGTAGCAGCCTTATCCAAAATTATTGACGAGCTCATGGCTCAAGGAGTAGTTGTAGAAACTGACTCCAATGTATGCAATTCTCCGATCATTCCAGTCATGAAACGTACTGATCCAAATGCACCCCCAGTATATCGATTAGTGATTGATTTACGAGAGCTTAATAAATGTATTATTCCTCAGTACCCAGTTGTCCCAGATATTTCTTCCCTGTTAACAGCCATTGATTCCGAAGCCATGTTTTTCACTGTCATTGACCTCAAGAATGCATTTTTCAGTGTTCCAATTCATCCAGACAGCCAGTTTCTTTTCGGTTTTTGTTTAAATGGAAGGAGCTATATGTTTACACGCGCTCCTCAAGGTTTCACAGAAAGTCCTAGTATTTACAGTCAAGCACTCAAGAGACAACTAGACAATATTCACATGCCAACTGACACTGCCCTGCTCCAGTATGTCGATGATCTACTGATCACTGCCCGTTCTGAATGTGCCTGTGAGCGAGCATCACTTACAGTTCTGTATTTTCTAGCCGAGATGGGGCACAAGGTGTCACCTTCGAAGCTTCAATTCTGTGTCCAGCAAGTGGTATACTTAGGACACTTGCTGTCCAAGAGGGGTAGGCAGTTGACACCAGACCGTATCCAGTTAATAGCGAGTCTTCCCCAGCCCAGAACCCAGAAGGAGGTACGTGCTTTTATCGGCCTTACTTCTTATTGTAGACAATGGATTCCCCAGTATGCATTTCTAGCCAAGCCACTGATACAGTTAACGACACAGGAGGCAGCCGTATCGACTGTCCTCCCTTGGACATCTGACCATACACTTAGTTTCAACGAGTTAAAGAAAGCCCTATGTCAAGCTCCAGTTCTAGCTACACCGAACTACAGTAAGCCTTTTACACTTTTCGTTACTGAACGGGAAGGTACAGCATTGTCTGTTCTCACACAAGATCAAGCAGGACAATACAAGCCCTGTGCTTATTTTTCGAGCACATTAGATCCAGTCGCCCAGGCGTTGCCTGCGTGCCTCAAGTCAGTTGCAGCCACAGCACTAGCTATCAGACAAAGTGATTCTATAGTTTTAGGACATTCCCTGACAGTACAAGTCCCACATTCCGTAGAAGTTCTTTTAAACCGAACACAAACTCAGCACTTGACAATTGCACGTTTAACAGGTTATGAATTGACACTGTTCCAGCCACACATAGAAATCAGACGCTGCAACGTTCTGAATCCCGCTACACTGTTACCATCAGTTAATTCAAATCCAGACCCACATGATTGTGTGGAAGTAGTTAACATTACGACAAAGCCAAGACAAGACCTGACAGATATTCCGTTACCAGATCCTGACCTGACACTTTATGTGGATGGTTCATGTATGAGAACTAGTACAGGAGAACTAGTC
This sequence comes from Lissotriton helveticus, assembly GCF_964261635.1. Classification (NCBI taxonomy): domain Eukaryota; kingdom Metazoa; phylum Chordata; class Amphibia; order Caudata; family Salamandridae; genus Lissotriton; species Lissotriton helveticus. The sequence goes on along the minus strand of NC_136059.1, from coordinate 1,442,957,709 downwards.
GCCGCGTATGCAGTGACTACTGACACTGAAGTTATTGAAACACACCGTATTGACACCCTGTCCGCTCAAGCAGCAGAGCTAGTCGCTCTGACACAAGCCTGTATACACGCCAAGAACCTGAAGGTTAATGTTTACACAGATTCACGTTACGCATTCGGAGTTGTACACGACTTCGGAGTGCTCTGGCAGGAGAGAGGTTTCATGACTTCTCATGGAACCAAGATTCAGCATGGTCTCCTTATTCAAGCCCTGTTAGATGCCATACATTTACCGACATCTATTGCTATCATGAAGTGCAAAGCACATACGAAAGTCACCGACATTATTTCCCAAGGTAATGATCTAGCAGACCGCACAGCCAAGCTTACAGCACATACTCCAGACATTCCAGTTAACATGACACATACTCCAGATCCGATTACATGCATGACAGTTAAGGACCCTACACAAGATGTCATAGATATCCAGTTACATGCTACTCCCGATGAAATCAAGAAATGGTCTGAACAAGGAGGGGTTCAGACAGATCAAGGATGGTTAACGAAGGGTAGAGCCACATGGTTTCTCCCCGATTCTATGGTTCAAGTCATTATCAATACCGCACATAGTCCAGCCCATTTAGGAGAAAAAGCTATGTTAGACAGTATCCAGAACATTTGGTTCAATAAGCATTTACGAGCTGCAGCCAAGCAGAAAGTCCGTACCTGTATGATATGTTGTCAGTTTAACCCAGGTAAAAGTGTCCCGGTGGAACAAGGTGGTTTCCAGCCCCCTGACCACCCTTTTGAGGTCCTCCAGATGGATTATATTCAAATGGAGCGATGTCGAGGTTTCAAGTATGTCCTTGTAGTTGTATGCGCTTTGTCCAGGTGGACAGAAGCATATCCAGTCCCAGATTACACAGCCGCGACCACTGCCAAGCAGTTGGTTCGTGAATTTTTCCCTAGATACGGACTCCCTAGAGTCGTATATTCTGATAACGGTCAGCCATTCTCCTCAGAGTTAATGAAGCACGTTTCCCTTTTGTTAGGGTACCAGTGGAAGTTCCATTGTGTACGCCATCCTGAAGCAGCCGGTCTCGTAGAGAGACATAATCAGACTCTGAAAATCCGCATTGCAAAAGTCTGTAAAGATAAAGGTGTGGACTGGTTAATAGCTCTGCCAGTCGCTTTGTTTTATATGCGCATGGTCGCACATTCCAGATCAGGTCTGTCCCCGTACGAGGTCGTATTCGGCCGCCCCCCTAACATGTGGGGTACTCCTAGACCCCGAAGTATTACCGATGTTTCATGTAATATGCTGACAGATTACCTAGCTTCCTTGATGTCTGCCCTCAACTCATGTCGTTCACAGGTTGCCGCTGCATTTCCAGACAATACCGAAGTGGCACTGCACGAGATCGTTCCGGGCTCCCTTGTGATGATCAGAAATTTTGACAGATCAAGTCCGCTGGAACCACGTTGGAAGGAGCCACGTCAGGTCCTCTTGACCACCCGTACTGCCGTCAAGTTGGAAGGCAGGAAGGGGTGGGTCCACCTTTCTCATGTAAAACTTTTCAAAGGATTGAAATCAGCCTCCAAGAACATTTCCAAGGATTTCCAGGATTCGAAAGATTGCCAGAACATTGTTTTAAAGGACTGTCCCGCACAAGACATTATTACAACCCCTCCCTTGTTAGAGAAAACCCCGCAACAGGAGTATAAGTTAAAGCTCAGGTCTAGTAAAATAAGTCAGTCAGTTTGATTGTATAAGTCCTCCCCTAGGTGAAACGGTTAGATTGTTTCTGACATGTATAAAATAGACCCCCATAGTGAGAGAGTCAGTCGAAGTTCACTTCAATGTATCGTTTTTCTGAGTTTCATATTGTTTCTCAGCATAATGATTTCCTGCACTAGTTACGCATTTTTCCTGTATTTACCAGTTCCTCATGTAAATATGTCTACTAATGCTACAGTAGAGCACAAGTTTAGTGATCTGCCTCCTCACGAATATTCATACCGCCTCGCTATGCGTAATAACACATTTATCCGTATGTTACATTACTCACACCAGACCAGCAATGCCACTAATTGTTGGGTGTGTGGTCGACTCCCCCCTTTCCAGACACCGAAGGGAGTTCTGCCACTCTTTCCTTATCCATTCTCACACAATGGTTCGTGTGGAGCATGGTCCACGTTAACGTCATCCTCAACAGATATGTCTTTTCTTAACAGTACATGTTTTCCAGACAAGCAAGGTCTCCCCCACAGAACAGGTTTAGATCTAGAAAATGAAGTTTATAATTTAGGTAATTATTCGTCGAATTTCATGGTCCTGAATGTTCAGTCTGATACTACTCCAGACTTACCTGCTATTTCAGTACTACCTGTCAAAGGCGAATTATGTGTCCGTAGTTATGGTTCTGTACATATAGGTCATAGTGTATGTACTACTGTTATCAAGTATAGTGACAGTGGGAAATCTGTTTTCAAAGCTTCACGTCACTCTTATTTTATTTGTGGTCAAACTGCATATGTCCGTCTGCCCCTCGATTGGGAGGGAACCTGTTACATTGCCTTCCTACTGCCACCTGTTTTTCTAGCCCCATCTGATTATCACAGAAACACACATCTAGTACACATTAGACATAGAAGGGAGTCCCCAATTGTCGATTATACTGAAACTACTCTAGAACAGTATACAGATTTCAATAAAGGTTTCTTCTTCTTTGTAGGACCTGTCCAGAATAGTAAACTGATCCGTAGGTTAACAAGAACCCTTGAAGCTGTAGTTAATGAGACTGCCTCTGCTCTAGGTAACCTAACCGAGGAACAATCTGCTATGAGATTTGTTGTTTTGCAAAATCGTCTCGTCCTTGACGTCATACTGGCCGATAGGGGCGGGGCCTGTAGAGTCATCGGATCTAGTTGCTGCATTTTCATTCCAAATAACGCGCCGTCTGTTTATTCAGCTATAACCAGACTCCATAAAATTGCCCATCTGTTACATCAAGATCCAGGCACCTGGACATGGTCCGGTTGGTTCTGGAATATAATTTCCGCATGGGGATGGAAAGTCCTGTCCTTTCTAGGTATTGCAGTAGCGATCATATTTAGCTGCTGCCTCTGTATACAATGTGGCCCTGCGATTTGCAGCATGTGTGCTACCTCTTGTATTCCTAGTCCCAAGCCCCGTTCTACATCCCGTTCCAAGCCAATTCGAGACGAGCAAATGGTACTGTATGAAATGATAGATGGTATCATGAAAATTTATGTTTCCTGATGGAAACGTAGTGACAAGGAGGGAATGTGGAAAAGTAAATTTTGCCATGTTCTGTGTCCCTACGCCTCATCCATCATATGTTATGTGTGCATGACCAATATGCATATGTTATTCCCCATGTCCGATTAAAGGCGCAATTCCAGTTGTGTCCACCTCTGGTATGTCATTTTCCAGTCCTCGTGAATACTACGAATATCAGGCCTATGTAAAGTAATGTTGCCACGTTTCTCAGTGTGCACGTTATTCCATTATAAAGTCCCCGTTTCCAGGCCTCAAAAGGGCCCGGACCACAGATTCAGCTCCTGTCTCCTGAAAGCCTCGCTGAGGAGCGATACAGCCCCCACCTGTATCCTCGACCCTTCACTTACTTCCTGCCTCGCAGTGCCCGGTGTAGCTTGGCTCTGCCTCTGAGTCTGCCAAAAGTATGTTATAGTTCCAGTTATCAGTTCAGTCCTCCTTCTGCATTCCTGAGCTACTGAACTGCATCAATAGTTTCCGTCATTGTCTAGCCTTCTCGGCTCCACGTTAGAGAAATACTGTATTAATGGTCATTTAATATTCTTCATCACGCACTACATGTAGAATAATGCATGGTCCAGTCTTAGAATCAAGTTAGCTTTTCCCCTCATGACTTCTAGTTTATATCAACATGTTCCCTAAACATTAGATACCAGATAGGGTTTAGGTACATGTCGCTCCGACCCTCCCGACTCTAGTCTCTGCTCCTAGCACAGAGTTCGTAGCCCCCAGCTTCTCCTAGTAACACGTCATTGCCAGTTTTCGCGCACCATTAGGTTAGAGGTCCCGGCTCCTTAGGTAGCCCCCTCCTATGTTTCCGCCCCATTCATGACATATTCTGTTACGTTTGCATCACATGTCTAAGTATACTCTCAGTTACACCCATTTTTACTGTTATCTTTCGCGACTGCTACGCGTCACGCTTTCTGCTCCACCCACTGCTACGCCTACTGCAATGTAATGCTATGTGTTCGCGCTATGTATATATGCCTGTGTTTTGTTATTGAATGTTAGCGCGCTCATCCCAGACCTAGCCCCAGCAGCTGCTGGGCCTCTTTTCCCCTGTTGGGCCCCAGTTGTCCTGCTGGGCCCTGTCATTCTGTTCCTATGCAGGTTGTCCTGATCCTGTCCTTATGCTGTAATAAACCTGCAGAAACTCCTACTACCTCGAATCTTGACTCTTATTTTATTGAGCTATCTGTTATGCTATAAGTCTAGTCAAAAATAGGGTATTATTTATTTATTTACCACACCACCAGGGCAAATAGAAGGGGGAAGAGCAAACTCCTCTGTGTCATCCTCCTGGTGAGCTGTTTTAGGGCAGTGCATCGCTCTGTCACACAAATAACCGCTGTAGGGATGGCGTAAGCAGCCATAATTTTGTCACTCAGTTTAGGACTGATCTAAATTTTTTTAAGGACTGTCTCCAAGAAAGACCAGCTGACTCGGTCAAACACTTTTACAGCATCCAGAGAGATAAGCAGGGCTGGGATGTCCCTCTTGCACACGTTTTCTACAAGGTGGATAAGGCGCCTAATGTTATCAGCCCCCTGTCTATCGCAAATAAATTCAACTTGGACTAGGTGCATTAGCCCTGGGCGTAAGTGGTAGTGTCTCATTGCCCAAGGATGTGCTTCTAACAGATCATTAGTCGCATCTCTATAGGCACACTTTGTTTCCTCTGTTAAAGAAATGAGGATTCCACACTAGATCATGTCGTAACTTATATTATTTTTATTCCAATTTTTTCTTGGATGTTTTTAAATTTCATTCAAAGTATATAAACTCTTCATATCGGCATTACTGAAGCAAAATCCAATGCATTTCGGGTGTATGAGACACCCTTCAGCAGGGAACAGTACTATAAAGACAAAATCAAACAATAACAAAATATGTAAACTGATACTTATGGTCTGTCTTGATGATGTCAGTGGGGTGTTGACAACAGTGCGTAATGTGAGGTTCGAATGTGACCAAGTGTTAGTTTATTCGTGGTTCTACCGCGTCACCTTACAACCTTTACGCCCTCATAGTGAAGAGAAAACGGATATAGATAGGGAAAACTTACATGCCGTCTGCTGTTGGCAAACTGACAATCTGTAAAAGAAATACGTGCAAAACGTATAAACAAGTCGTAACGAAAAACAATGTTTGTTGCATATCTATACCGCAGCCTTTATCCAAAGACCTCGTTATCACTAACCTTATGAATCCCGATACGGTTTTGTAACTCGATGAATTTCCAAAGGCGTTTGAATGGACCGGCACGAACGGCGCGTTTCCTGGTGTGTTATTGTTGCGCATTCCTATTGGTTAGTGATTCGATCATGTGACTAAACAAGATCGACGACAGACTCCCCGTCGCCAGACATCCAGCTCAAAGGTTCTAATAAAGGTTATGCGAAGGAAATCGCAATTCAAATATCAATACATGTATACGAAAGTGACGAAAAAATAATAATGATAAAAATATTAAAAGTAAATGACGCCCGGTTGGTGAATGTATTAACTGGGTCTGTGATGTGAGTGAGTCGAGTGTATTTCACAACTGAGTATATCACATAAATAAATCACATAAGTAAATCACAAAAGTAAATTACAGGAGTCATATTAGTATCCAGGGAACATTTCACATACATATTTACAGGTAGCAAGACAGTTCTATGCGGTCATTAAGACCGTTAGGTTTATGGGATGACGGTCTTTGTATCCAAACATTTTCCCTCTGTAAGAGGTGTTTTGTGTTGTCTCTTCCTTCCTTTATCTCCACACATTCCAATATTAGAAACTTTAATTGAGATACATTGTGTTGTTTTTCATTAAAATGTGTGGCAACAGCAGATTTCAAGTTGTTTGTGCGAATATTGGATTTATGTTCTGTTATTCTCACTTTGATTCTCCTCTCGGTTTTTCCCACGTATACTTTTCCACAAGGACATTTGAGTAGATATATCACATTTGCTGTGTCACATGTTGCTGTTACTTTTAGTTTGATCTCATGACCTTTCATTGGGTGGTTTATCTTATTGCCTTTGATAATATTGTTGCAACTTCCGCAACTCAAGCAAGGTCTTGTCCCTTTGTATGTTTTATTTACTAGTGGTTTTTGTTTCAATATTTCTCCTATGTTCTGACCTCGTGTATAAGCAAATAGAGGTGGTTGCGTGAAAGAAATGTTAAAATCAGGTTCCAAGTTAAGTATCTCCCAATGTTTCATGATGGTTTGTTTGTATTTAACACTCATCGTTGAGTACTTTGAGACTGTCACTATTCTAGTCTCTTCCTTGGGTACTTTATCACTCAACAGGTCCTTTCTTTCAATTTTCTCCACACGTTTCTTGGATTCCTCAATCATTTTCTCTGGGTAACCTCTTTCACGAAATCTTGATCCCATCTCATTATTCCTGATCACAGCCTTCTTGTCATCTGATGTAATCCTTTTGACTCTGGTCATTTGGGAGAATGGTAGGTGTCGTTTTAAACTGGTTTGATGAAAACTAGAAAAATGCAACATATTATTCCTATCAGTAGGCTTTCTGAAAATGTCTGTTTCAATCCCTGTTTCTGTAAGTGACACTTTGACATCCAAAGTGTCTCATTGCCAGAATTTTCATGTATCATTTTGCATCACTATTTAAAAGGGTGCTTGAGCAGTGTGATGGACAGAGGGCTGGGTCTTTCCCCGGCTTAGGGATCAGTGTTATCTCTGCTTCACACATGGTAGGTGAGAGGCTGGTGCCATGCAAGAATGTATTAAACAGCGGAGCCAGGTAGAGCAGTAGCACAGGAAGAAACATTTTGTAAAAGACAGATGTGAGGCCATCAGTGCCAGGGAATTTTCCATTCAGAAGTAAGTTAAGCTCCCGTCTAATTTTCTTCTCGCCTATGGGGACTTTAAGGTCGTACCGGTGGGAGCGGTCAATGGAAGGCCTGTCACATGCTTCAAAATAAGCCTGTATTTCTACCTGTGTTTCAGGGTCTCACTCATATAGAGTCTGGTAAAAATTATAAAAGGCTGCTCCCTTTGCAAACTCCCCTTTAATGCATTTGCCATCTGAGCTTCAGATTCGTGGGATAAGTGTCTAGCACTTGTGTAGTCTGATCTTAGGTGCTAAGAGGTACCCCACTTTGTTGGTCCTATCGTAGAGCCTCTGGCCCATGGACAGGAGTGTGTGCTTGGCATGATTGATTTTATGCGTTTTTAGTTGTCCCTGAAGCATAGCAAGCCTGCATTTGGAAATTTTGGATGGAGCCTTCTTATCTGCAGTTCACGTTCTCTGATCTCTGAAGAAAGTGTGTTTTCGACCAGGCAGGGTCCCCTAGACCTGTCTATCTCCAAGGCAGTCATTACCACCCTTATAGTGGCTTTGAAGGCATCCCACATGATGTGCGGGGATGTCCCTTGGTCTGAGCTGATTGTGAAGTTGTCTTTGATTGCCTTGCTTAAGGTTGGCCTGTTAACTGGGGCTCTCAGTAGTTGGGGGTTGAGGCACCAGCAAATGGGGATGTATTTAGGGACAAGACTGTCCCTCCAGGTAAAGGTCAAGTGAGAGTGGGCAGATATGGAGATGTCAGATATGGATGCTGTCTCCAGGTCTGAGAGCAGTGTTTGTGTCACCAGGGCATAATTTATACATAAGTAGGTTAGGTGAGCGAAGAAGGAATAGTCCTTCTCATCTGGGTGTGAATGCTACCAAGCTTCTATCAGACCTAGTTCAATTATGTCTTTTTTTAAGGAGCACGGACATAGCACATGTGTCCTGCTAGACATTAGTTTGTCTGTTTAGATTAGGATCCCATGCCAGGTTTAGTTAACCCACGCTATGATGTGGCCAGTTGCAATATTAAGCATGTGTTGCAAAAGCTTACAGAGGTTTGTATTTTGTGATGAGTTGGGGGCGTATATGTTCAGACGTTTGATAGTGGTCCTTCCTCACGGAAGGATGGTTTTATGTAGCGGCCCTCCGCATCTCTGGTGATTTGACCCAAATGGACTTTGCAGAGAATTACGACCCATGCAGTCTGGGATTGGAGTTGAGCCCAGTATTGATAAGGGTATGCCAATTGTTGTATGCACTTTTGATCTTGTTTGAGAAAGGGAGTTTCTAGTAAAAAGAGGAAGTCTGCGTCTTGTAGGAGGATGTAGCACCAATCTGGTGTCACTTAACGGGTACGTTTAAACCTCTAACATTGGGGGAAAAGAGTTTCAAAGTGGGTGGGATCATGACTGGAGGAGGTGGGACCCCAATTGTGTGGGCTCATCCATGAGAGCTAGTGTACTGGGTAGCGTTGTGATTGGTGTTCCAAAATGATGCCCCTAGGAAAAGCTGGGCCCATGGTCTGGGGAATGAGGAGTAAGAAAGAGGGGAGACAATAGGGACTGTAAAAATGGATGGGCCAACAGGACCAATCCAATATGGGGAGGGGGGAGTCTATCCGGTGTGTGAGCATGGTGGTAATACTCACTCGGGTGCGACCCTTGATACTGTGGTGTCATGAACCAAATGTTCTTACCAGGAGGGGGCCACTCTGCAGGTATTATGGTGTGTGATAGATAACGGGTGAGGTGGCATAACTCCATGTCCCGGTTGGACCTTGAATCCATCAAGTCTCCGCACTAGCCCTAGATCTTGAAGGGCTTGGGTAGGAGCTCAGACCATTGACTCTGAGGAACCATCCTACTGTGTGTCCGGAGTCACCGGGGATAACTTCTGTTTCATTTTAAGGAGATGGGAGATGATGTCTGCTATGGTTTCACTAAGTTCTTGTTGGTAGCCCGTTGCTGTCTGGTGCTCCATTGTACCATCTGCCTTTCTGGTTGCAGGCATAGTCTTAGTTGTGGGTTTTGAGTGTGGGGCAGCTCATCATCCTTGTCTAAAGGTAGTCCCAGTAGGGTTCTTGTCTCCATTAGAGATCTAATGGTGCGACTTGACCCTGCCCATTGGAACATTGTGTGACCCCATAAATATTTGTGCTGCTTGCTGGTGCGGTGTTCTATGATAGGCTGGAATTATCTGTAGTGGTGGAGCAATGAGGCCGCCTGGTCTTGCAATAGGGGAATGATGTGGCCACAAAACACTAAGTCTGCCTTGCACTTGGCCCTACACATAATATCCTCTTTCTCTTCAAAGTAGTGTACAATTATGAGAATGTCTAGGGCTGTCTCATTTCTATTGTAGCTTGTTAGAACACTGTGGGCTCTACCCACCCAAGAAACCAGCAAGTCCGGATTACCTCTGATCATCTGAAGAAGAACCCTGGGGAAAGTCAAAATGTCGGCGCCTTCTGCCCCTGTCGGCACCCCCTTGATTCATATGTTAATGCATGTGCTGAAGTTTTCAAGATCTTATTGTTCTATCTGTAGGTCTGACATCTGTTCCTCAAGTGTTTGAACCCAATGCTATGATATTTCCTGGTCTTCAATCTCACATATACTGTACGTTCCAGATCATCAACTCATTGATCCACTTCATACACTTCCTTTTTCAGCTCTTGTAAGCACGTTTTAAAATCAGAACGCAACAGATCAATGTCTGATCAAATCTCTGCCAGGAAGTGCTCCATGTAATCTGGAGTAACAGGTATGTTTATGAGTGGCTCATAGGCATTGCGAAGCCACCCTCAAAGTGGGCAGTGTCCAGGGGGCTTTATCAAGGCCTAGGGGCTTGTCCAAGATATACTTCCTACTGTGCCCTCTTCTCTCCCGCAGGCCCTGGTCCAGTTTCTTAATGGCTGAGTCGCCCACCGGAGGCAGAAAAGGAGCCTCCACAGATAGCCATCTCACCTAGGGAGCTCTCAGTCCAGGTTTCAATCTACTTCAAGGTGCCTCAGTCTGCACCCGACACAACAGACCAGCTTTCGGTAGGGAGATGTCAGACCTGTCTATCTTCACTGATGGAGCCCAGGTGTCTCTGCTTCCATGGGGGGCTCTGCCCAGAGCGTCCTTTGTGGTTATGTGGGGGAGGTGTAGCACCGAGTGGCGTCTCGAATAGTCCTATGGCTTGGTGGGCTTCCTTTGCCACATCGCCGATGTTGTCCTGGGCCTAACCCATGCCCCTTCCCCTCTCCTTACCTCGTGCCTGATGGGACCCCGACGTGGTGTTTGTTGGACCCCTCCATTTGCTGGGGTTCGCTCTGTTTCCCTCTCGTAGGATCTGGCCAGTCTGAGCCCGACTCAGTTCCGGCCGGTAGCAAAGTCTGGTAGCGGGCCCAGTCCAGTACTGCCCACTTGGCCGGTTGCACCACTACACAATGACTGCTGAAGTTAGACCTTGATGCCACCCAACCCTAATGTGGCTTGGTTCAATGGTCAGACTCAGTCATTTGTCCTGAAATGTCTCCCTTCCCGCCGCACTGCCTCTGTTTAAAGTCATCTGTGGCTTCAAGATGGTGTTGTGAGTTTTGCTATCTCAAAGGGTGAGTCTGTCAGGCTGGCATTAACATGCCTTTGTGCGAATCACTGATGTAGGGGAGGTCTTTGTCAATCTACATCCCCGGGGCTGGGTTGGCAGGCTAAAACCTCCAGATTAGGGGTGTTTTTCTCAGTGTTTCAGCGGAGGTAGAGCGGAGCTCTAGAGAGCAGTGTCCGACTCCATGCTGGGCTTGGCCATGTCACCAATGGAGAATTTTGCACTGCATTGATTACAGGGCTTTGAATTATATCACAGTTTACAATAAATACCCTATTCCACCACTCATTTCTGATCTTAAGGACAAAGTGAGAACTTACACCAAATTGGATCTCAGAAGAGCTAATAATTTGGTGCAACTCCAGGAAGGGGGTAACTGAATTTATACACACTATGGACTTTTTAAATACTCTGTGATAACTTTGGGACTTTGTAATACTCCAGCAGCATTCCAACTATTCCTAAATTATGTTTTGAAGAATATTTAACTCTCTTTGTGATTGTATATATGACAATAAACTAATTCATTTTGAAATTTGGTCTGATCATGCAGCTCATGCAGTACTTAAAAGTGCCGCAGCACAAGGTATTTAGCGGGAGGCTGCAGCTTGTATGACCCATAAACCTGCTAGCACTGCCTAATACCAGCGCCACTATTATCTATTTACCATCACACGCCAACTGTGAGAAGTTGGCCTGATGTATGATGTCTCCAGTTCTGGGGGCACCTTATATCAGTCCAAACAATCCCTTATAGTGGTGGTTGTAAGTCAACCTTATAGACAAGCTATCCTAGGGGTAGCATGGACTAAGCAGCCTTAAAGGCTTAACTTCAGAGGGCGAGTGAAGCGAGCTGTTTTACCATATACAATCCTGTAATACCGAATTAAAGGACACCACACAAGTTATATATTATCAAAATATATGTATTTATTCTTAGAATAATCCCCACTACTCTTTATGAGCAATGAGGCACAAGCGTTAAAATAAAAGCACAGTATAACATAGACAAGTTGCACAATTTGGATGAGGCCGGTGGCCACTCAAACCATATATCAATAAAGTGGTATAACAATCACTAATCGATCGGGGGTAAGGCCTAGGGCCTTGGGAATCGCTGGGACTACACTGGACTAACAGCAGTTAGGACGGGAGTAGCCCGCGGGATTCGGGTGCAATGCCTAAAGCACAAGCTTGCACCAATGTAAAGTCAATGGTGCGTAAAAGTTATCGAGTTACAGTTTTAAGAGTCTTCCGACTGGACTAGAAGGACAAAACTTTAGATTTAGACACTAGAGGTGTAAAGCACTACAGGAGCACCGGCATTCAAGAGTTACCTCACCCACAGGAAGCGGGTGCACAGGTGCAAAGGTGTGTCGGGTTTCGTCACGAAGATCTAGGGTACCTGGAGATGAAGATGCTGCAGGCGTCCAGAAGAGAAGTGTCCGGTGCGATCCAAGGGTGGATCGAAGTTGTAGAGTACCTGAAAGCAGAGAGGACAGAGTCTGGGTCACTAGCCAGTGACCAGGAAAGAACCAGGAAGGAACCAGGCAATGTTGGGCGCAATCAGGTCGATGCTGTGTAGCTTCTCTCCGCTGCCACGTGGTCTCTGGGGCACCGAGGATGTCCTGGAGTGAATCACGAGCTGTCCCACAAAGGCTCTCGCTGTCGGCGGTGTCGGCTTCAAGATCGGAGTCAACAAGCCTTGGCAAAGGCAACCCACGCAGGATTCAAAGATGGCTTAACACTCGGACCCGGTACAAAAGGGGGTGGTGATGGACGGAGCATCTGAATCAATCAAACACTCACACCCAGTCAAAAGATCTGGGTTTAATCCATCACCGTTCTTTAGCCCACTCTGCCACCCCAGTTCAGACATGGCTATATGCAAATCAGTCTGACCCTGTGCCTCATGGGAACAGTCCAGCCCGAACTGCCAAGCCATGTCTTCCCTGGACCGGAAACAAGCCTCCGAGGACCGGTCTCTGGCATTCCAGCCGTCCTCAGCCCGGCTTGCTTGAATCCAGTGGCAAAGTGAGCAAGGGACTCACGTCTGAGCATACCCTGCCACACCTACGGCGGCCAAAAGCGGTACAAAAGGGGGTGGTGATGGACGGAGCATCTGAATCAATCAAACACTCACACCCAGTCAAAAGATCTGGGTTTAATCCATCACCGTTCTTTAGCCCACTCTGCCACCCCAGTTCAGACATGGCTATAGGCAAATCAGTCTGACCCTGTGCCTCATGGGAACAGTCCAGCCCGAACTGCCAAGCCATGTCTTCCTTGGACCGGAAACAAGCCTCCGAGGACCGGTCTCTGGCATTCCAGCCGTCCTCAGCCCGGCTTGCTTGAATCCAGTGGCAATGTGAGCAAGGGACTCACGTCTGAGCATACCCTGCCACACCTATGGCAGCCAAAAGCGGTACAAAAGGGGGTGGTGATGGACGGAGCATCTGAATCAATCAAACACTCACACCCAGTCAAAAGATCTGGGTTTAATCCATCACCGTTCTTTAGCCCACTCTGCCACCCCAGTTCAGACATGGCTATATGCAAATCAGTCTGACCCTGTGCCTCATGGGAACAGTCCAGCCCGAACTGCCAAGCCATGTCTTCCCTGGACCGGAAACAAGCCTCCGAGGACCGGTCTCTGGCATTCCAGCCGTCCTCAGCCCGGCTTGCTTGAATCCAGTGGCAAAGTGAGCAAGGGACTCACGTCTGAGCATACCCTGCCACACCTATGGCGGCCAAAAGCGGTACAAAAGGGGGTGGTGATGACGGAGCATCTGAATCAATCAAACACTCACACCCAGTCAAAAGATCTGGGTTTAATCCATCACCGTTCTTTAGCCCACTCTGCCACCCCAGTTCAGACATGGCTATATGCAAATCATTCTGACCCTGTGTCTCATGGGAACAGTCCAGCCCGAACTGCCAAGCCATGTCTTCCCTGGACCGGAAACAAGCCTCCGAGGACCGGTCTCTGGCATTCCAGCCGTCCTCAGCCCGGCTTGCTTGAATCCAGTGGCAAAGTGAGCAAGGGACTCACGTCTGAGCATACCCTGCCACACCTATGGCGGCCAAAAGCGGTACAAAAGGGGGTGGTGATGGACGGAGCATCTGAATCAATCAAACACTCACACCCAGTCAAAAGATCTGGGTTTAATCCATCACCGTTCTTTAGCCCACTCTGCCACCCCAGTTCAGACATGGCTATATACAAATCAGTCTGACCCTGTGCCTCATGGGAACAGTCCAGCCCGAACTGCCAAGCCATGTATTCCCTGGACCGGAAACAAGCCTCCGAGGACCGGTCTCTGGCATTCCAGCCGTCCTCAGCCCGGCTTGCTTGAATCCAGTGGCAAAGTGAGCAAGGGACTCACGTCTGAGCATACCCTGCCACACCTATGGCGGCCAAAAGCGGTACAAAAGGGGGTGGTGATGGACGGAGCATCTGAATCAATCAAACACTCACACCCAGTCAAAAGATCTGGGTTTAATCCATCACCGTTCTTTAGCCCACTCTGCCAACCCTGTTCAGACATGGCTATATGCAAATCAGTCTGACCCTGTGCCTCATGGGAACAGTCCAGCCCGAACTGCCAAGCCATGTCTTCCCTGGACCGTAAACAAGCCTCCGAGGACCGGTCTCTGGCATTCCAGCCGTCCTCAGCCCGGCTTGCTTGAATCCAGTGGCAAAGTGAGCAAGGGACTCACGTCTGAGCATACCCTGCCACACCTATGGCGGCCAAAAGCGGTACAAAAGGGGGTGGTGATGGACGGAGCATCTGAATCAATCAAACACTCACACCCAGTCAAAAGATCTGGGTTTAATCCATCACCGTTCTTTAGCCCACTCTGCCACCCCAGTTCAGACATGCCTATATGCAAATCAGTCTGACCCTGTGCCTCATGGGAACAGTCCAGCCCGAACTGCCAAGCCATGTCTTCCCTGGACCGGAAACAAGCCTCCGAGGACCGGTCTCTGGCATTCCAGCCGTCCTCAGCCCGGCTTGCTTGAATCCAGTGGCAAAGTGAGCAAGGGACTCACGTCTGAGCATACCCTGCCACACCTACGGCGGCCAAAAGCGGTACAAAAGGGGGTGGTGATGGACGGAGCATCTGAATCAATCAAACACTCACACCCAGTCAAAAGATCTGGGTTTAATCCATCACCGTTCTTTAGCCCACTCTGCCACCCCAGTTCAGACATGGCTATAGGCAAATCAGTCTGACCCTGTGCCTCATGGGAACAGTCCAGCCCGAACTGCCAAGCCATGTCTTCCCTGGACCGGAAACAAGCCTCCGAGGACCAGTCTCTGGCATTCCAGCCGTCCTCAGCCCGGCTTGCTTGAATCCAGTGGCAAAGTGAGCAAGGGACTCACGTCTGAGCATACCCTGCAACACCTATGGCGGCCAAAAGTGGTACTAAAGAATGGTGATGGATTAAACCCAGATCAGTTGACTGGGGGTGAGTGTTTGATTTGTTGAAACGCTCCGTCCATCATCCCCTTTTGTATCGCTTTGTTCGCCCTAAGTGTGGCAGGGTATGCTCAGACGTGAGTCCCTTGTTCACTTGGCCACTGGATTCAAGATAGCCTGGCTGATGAGGATTATGAATCCGAAACCGGTCCCAGGATGCTTGTTTCCGGGCCAAGGAAGACATGGCTTGGCAGTTCAGGCTGGACTGTTCCCATAAGGCACAGGGTCAGACTGATTTGCATATAGCCATGTCTGAACTGGGGTGGCTGAGTGAACTAAAGAATGGTGATGGATTAAACCCAGATCAGTTGACTGGGGGTGAGTGTTTGATTTGTTCAAACGCTCCGTCCATCATCCCCTTTTTTATCGATTTTATCACTCGGACCAGCAATGTCTGAGCGGGTGCTCCTTTTCAGGGGAGCGAGGGCCAGTCTGGAGCAACCAGACTAGCTATGAAAATGTAAGGTTTCGTTGGTACTGGGGCCACTAGCCAACAGGCAAGCGACTGGACCAACGCGTCGAGCAGGAAAATGCAAATGGACCCCACGCAGCACTCGTCAAGTGTGGAGGGGTGAGCTTCGGTGCACAAGCTGCTCGGGGCTGGAGCTTCTCAGACTCCAATGCACAGCTTCGAGGGAGCCTCGGATGCTGCACGATCAGCGCTTCATAGTTTCTCCAAGATGGCCGCTCCCACGCTTCAGGTCGCCTCCACGGGTCTCAGCTCTGCAGAGACTGTGGATCGGGCTGTTAGAAGGCAGGCACGCTGGGTCTTGCCGATCTCTGTCGCTCGAGTTCCGGCGGGAACTGCAACAAATCAAACGTCGAGGTGCTGGATGGTGCCTGTTTGCACAGGGTGGTCACTCCTTGACCACAAGGGAGATTCTTCAGTCTTCCACGAGGAGTGGGATGTCGAAGGGTCCAGAGTTTCGTTTCATAAGTTTCAGTCAGGATAATCTGATGTGCATCTGCACAGCTCCTACTTTTAAGTCAAATCAAGGGGCTGGATTACCTGCTAGGTCCCTCCTATGGGTGGGACCTGGGAAGGGGGTGGTTACACCCCTTTCCCTTTGTCCAGTTTCACACCAGGACTGGGGCATGATGGCCCCAGAACCAGTTTGACTGGAATCTGCCCAGGGACACCTTGTGCGCCCCAGGCAGTGTCTAGTTTCTTTCAACCCTCCCTGCTACAATCCACTATCTCCTGTCTGGGGTGGTGTGACACCTCCCTGTGACAGGAAACCCTTTGTCCAGGCGTCCTCTGCCGAGTTTCGGTCAGCAGCAGGAGGCCAGACATGTGTCTGTTTATGGAAAACAGGGTTAAACCCACTACTGTCAATAGGACCTGGGTAAATATCAGTATAAAGGAAAGGGGTCCAAGACAAAAGACAAAGTACTGCGAATTTATATCTTAGTACATAATTAATTCTGGCAGCAAAGCTAGTCAATGCAAAAGAGTTTTATTCAGATTTGCATGATTCCCTTTCATGGGATAAAGTTCATCATATATTTCATTATATACATGACAAATTAATAATAAACGTACGTGCCCACATTCACAACAGGGAGGGGATGGTGAAGGTAGTGTAAGGGATAGGGTGGGGTTAAGAAGTAGTCAGATTCATTCAGTGACAGATATTATTTTCAATTTTGGAAACTAAATGCATGTGGTCCCTTTAGCCAAAGGGCCACCTCAAACAGCTCAAAAAGAGTCCAAGCAAAAATTGTTAATTCACAGATCCAAACTCCGTTACAGCCGTTAGAGTCCTGCTTGGGGTAGGAGATTGGTCGTAGTCGAGTAGTCAACGTTTCGACCCGTAATCTAGGTAGGTAAATGTTCCTTACAAGGCGGGTCTTCTTCAGGACAAAGGAGTTGTGGGTGGGCAACCTCCTAGAGAGTAAAAAAATGTTTTATTTAAGATTAGTTAGCACTCACCACTCTTAATAAATAAATAAAAAGAGGGCGGATTTGAGAGAGAACAATTAGAACAATTAAAAAACGTGCTGTCAAAGGAGTTTTTAGGATTCATTTGTGCAAAATTTGAACTGAAAAATATATGTACAGAAGACATATCCATGGCATAATACCCAAGATTCAAAACCTAGATCTCCCTAAATTTAAATACAGTTGTGAGATCATAGGGAGTAGAGATCCCCCTACTTATACATAGGCTGACGGGTTTAAGCTGGTGTAGGCTTGCTGTGTATAGTCTGCAGCTGCCTCATAAATAGTATAAGCTATATTCCAATCGTACCTAAAGGGTTCTGAAGTTCCTCAGAGCTTCTCATCGATGCCAACGAAACTCAAGATAAGTGCTGATTGTTATTTTCGTTACCTTCAAATTAGGATCTATATAGTCTTCAGTGTACGTAAGTATTTCCTTATCAACCATGTTGTTAAACCATTCACAAATTAGAAAAGATTAGTTATCCTTGAAATATGACAACACGTTAGAAACCTCGAGACTAGAGGTAGCATAACCTCACAGGCGTGCGCCTGTACAGATCAGATTATGAAAAACAGGGTTAAACCCACTACTGTCAATAGGACCTGGGTAAATATCAGTATAAAGGAAAGGGGTCCAAGACAAAAGACAAAGTACTGCGAATTTATATCTTAGTACATAATTAATTCTGGCAGCAAAGCTAGTCAATGCAATAGAGTTTTATTCAGATTTGCATGATTCCCTTTCATGGGATAAAGTTCATCATACATTTCATTATATAATTTATATTTATATTATTTAAGATTAGTTAGCACTCACCAGTGCTAACTAATCTTAAATAAAACATTTTTTTACTCTCTAGGAGGTTGCCCACTCACAACTCCTTTGTCCTGAAGAAGACCCGCCTTGTAAGGAACATTTACCTACCTAGATTACGGGTCGAAACGTTGACTACTCGACTACGACCAATCTCCTACCCCAAGCAGGACTCTAACGGCTGTAACGGAGTTTGGATCTGTGAATTAACAATTTTTGCTTGGACTCTTTTTGAGCTGTTTGAGGTGGCCCTTTGGCTAAAGGGACCACATGCATTTAGTTTCCAAAATTGAAAATAATATCTGTCACTGAATAAATCTGACTACTTCTTAACCCCACCCTATCCCTTACACTACCTTCACCATCCCCTCCCTGTTGTGAATGTGGGCACGTACGTTTATTATTAATTTGTCATGTATATAATGAAATGTATGATGAACTTTATCCCATGAAAGGGAATCATGCAAATCTGAATAAAACTCTTTTGCATTGACTAGCTTTGCTGCCAGAATTAATTATGTACTAAGATATAAATTCGCAGTACTTTGTCTTTTGTCTTGGACCCCTTTCCTTTATACAGACATGTGTCTGTGGCAGCAGCATCCATTTTGTGATGCTGGGGCTCTGGTTAGGATTAACCGCGTTTTCAGTAAGTAACATGTCTTCACCCTCTAGAAGGGTGGGATGCTATCCCCATTACCAGGACTGGCAAGGGGATAGTATTCCAATGTGTATGACACCAAACACGACATGTTTTGATGAAGCCAAACCAAAGTTACAATAACAGCTAGGATTATAATGCACTTAAGAGTATATGGTATGGCAGTATCACTGGAACAGCATTAAGGAATTGGTCCCAACACTGCAATCAGGCTCAGCTCATGCTAGAGCACCATCTCACATAAAACCAACCACTCTGCCTCCAGGACTGTCAAGGCCTGCCATAGGAGTGACTGATAGGTATAGATGTGTCCAGATATAGGTTTAGACATAGGTATACTACATCTAAGCAAGGGGTGATTACACCACCTTGCCCCAGCTGTGGGAACAGCCAGTTGTGTTGATTTAAGTACCAGCCAGGGGTGGCAAAAGATATGCTGCAGCCCCTGGTAGGCCTTGGATGCACCTATGCCCTGGGCACCTATAGTGCACTGTACAGGGGCTGATAAGGTGTCCAGTACCAAATTGGTGATGTACCTATAGTACATGGAGTCCATTTAAAGAGAGAGCAGATAGCCTGGGGCCCTGATTAGCAGGATCCCAGGCCAACTAAGTCAAAAACCAGCTAAACACAAGGCAAAACATCTGGGGTAACCATAGTCAGGTATCCACCTTCCTACATAGCCCCCCCCCCCCCAAACGAAAGGAGATAAGGCTATCCTTGACCAGGTAAGCCTATATTGCCTAAGTGTCCATATAAGGAAGTACCTGCACTAGCATGGTTACCCCCTGTCTCATGGTCCACTAAGCAATCCCTCACCCTAGGGGTATCAGAGGGTCTCCACCATAGGGAATCACTACCTTTGGTGTGTTTTGGCAAAGTAAAAGGCTGGTG
The DNA here is from genome assembly GCF_964261635.1 of Lissotriton helveticus. Taxonomy (NCBI): domain Eukaryota; kingdom Metazoa; phylum Chordata; class Amphibia; order Caudata; family Salamandridae; genus Lissotriton; species Lissotriton helveticus. The sequence goes on along the minus strand of NC_136059.1, from coordinate 1,442,938,222 downwards.
TTGAGATGGAGTACTGAAGTGAGGCTCCACTAAGGTAGGGCTCAGCTTCCTCCAATCATCTTCCACCATGTGTTCCTTTCTTTCCTTGACTGAGTTGCACTGTGCTCTCAGGGTCAACCTCTGGCTGCCTACCGCTGGAGGCTGGGTCCCTTCTGTTGGCTTACTGGAGGGACAGATCATGTTTGGGGCCTTGGGGTCCCAGGTTTGGCTGTGCCCAAAAGTGTCCATTTGGGGGAGGTCCCTAACTAGTTGTAAGGGGGATCCCTCAGGAACTTTTAAAGTTTTTACCTTGCTAGGGCTGCTAGCTTTGGTGCCCCTAATCTGCTGATGGGGGTGTTTTATTTGACAGGGGGCCCTTTGGGGCTCACTGACCTCCTTGACCTCTGCAGCACTGGGCTGACTGAGGCAGGGTAGAGAGGGCCAGGTTACCTGCTCAAGATTGGGTCCCACCTTGGAAGGGTCCACTGACATCAGGGGCTCTGCCAGGCTAGGCCTGACTACCTCTGGGGCAGTTTCTTCACAAGGGATAAGATCAGTTCCCTGAGGAGGCTGATCCTTTCCTAATGTCTGGTGGGAGGGAGATTTCTCTTCCTCCTCAATGCTCTCTGTTTGTGTGGAGTGATCCATAGTTTCAGGCTTCACAACACATGAATCAGTTTGAGTTTGGGCTGTGGCCATCACAGCCCCACCAACCTTTTCTGGAAGGGACTCAGTTTGGGTATGGGCTGTTACCATCACAGCCCTGCTAGTATGTTTAGGAAGGGATTCTACTGAAGATGGGGCTGAGTCTTGCACAGCCCTACCAACCTTTTCAGGAAGGACATCTTGCATTGGGGCGGTAGCCATCACAGCCCCACTAACCTTTTAATGGAGATTTACCATTTTAGAATGGGTTTCTTGTTCAACCTCAGCCCAGGCTGAGATTTCCATTCCATTCCAAAAGTCTTTATTTCGATCACAGATCATAAAAGATACATAACATTTATATACAATTAAAAACGAATTAAACACAATGTGATTCAATATAAAACATTTTAAAACAAGGGGTGTTGCGAAAACAGTATATAACTTTCAAAGAGTCTTTTTATACAAGTCTTTTGACCCATCGGCTTCTAGTGAACCACATAGAGGTTAAAAATTTCGAGAGGGCAAAGACTACAATGGGGAGAGGTCTGTCTTTAAAACTCTGTAAGCAGGTTGAAAAGATCTAAAACCCAGGTTCCTGAGTAGTGGGACTAACCAGTATTTCCTGCTCCTCTCATAGCCCTTGCAGAAGAAGACAACGTGAACGTCATCCTCCTTCGGATGAGCACACACTGGGCAAGTTTCTGTGGTGGAGCGGCATGACCAGGACGCTGTAAATGAAGCTAAAGGGAGGCTTCCGTATCTCCATTGTAAGAATAATTTCCTCGTTAGTACAGGAGACATAGCGTCTAGAGTACTTTCGAGACAATAGGAGTCTTTCACTTTTAGGAACAAATGTGTCAAGGATCCCTCACGAGTAGCGTCAATGGCTTTTGTGAGCATCAGTTCTTGGTATGCTCTCACAAGTGCCTTTTTTGGAATCTTTAGGCAAGTGTTTGAAGGATCCGTCCAAAGTTCCGGGTAGCCCATCTCCTCTAGCATTCCCTTCACATAAGTCAACCACGGGATCCTCTTGGCATTCCGTAGCTCCAGGAATTCCTGCAGCTCCTCTCTATAGTTTGTAAGATCTGGGCTGCACCACAGACGCCTCCAAAATGTTAGGGGTTTAAGTCCTAGCTCCTCCGTTATTGGTCGAATTCCCAAGTATAATCTAAGGGGAAGCAATGGAGTACTCTGAGGGAGGGCAACGACCTGTCTCAGGAATTTATTTTCAGTTGACTGTAATTTAGGAAGTTGAGAGTATCCCCACAGCTCACCCCCATATGTAACACCTGCACGGGCTTGAATCTTGTAGATATGAATGATTGGGGTTAGTGGGCGATAGGAGGATTTATTCGCCAGACGCATAGTGCCACCCGCCAACTGAGCCAGTTTGATGTTCACTTTAGTCTGGTGAGTCGTCCACGTTAAATGTTCATTTAAAGTGATCCCCAAGTATTCAATATTGTGCACACGTTCTAGTTGGACTGTGCCTAGCCTAGGTGGGGCTCGATTGTGGGGGTTAGGATTCAAAATCATAAATTTAGTTTTCTGTTGGTTGATTTCCAATCCTCGTTCAGAGCAGAACTCTAAAAAAACGTCCAAGATGCGTTGAATCCCCATAGGGGATTTAGACAGCAGCAGGGTGTCATCTGCAAACATAATTGCTGGCACCCTGCTGCCTGTCAACTTTGGGGCATCAGTGTTGGCAATCCTGTTTAGGTGGGCAACAACCCCGTTCACAAAGAGGCAAAACAGGGTCGGTGCGTTCCCCAGTAGACAATCTACAGGCAAGTTTGCTGACACTGCCACTCTCTTTGGGCCAGTGACACCTCCCCAGCTGAGATTTACTACTGCCATGGGATGATTTTTCTGAACTCCATCAATGTTAGTCACCTGATATGTGGCACCAGGTAAAAGTTGCCTTGAGGGGACTAGATTCTCAGTCACCATAGTGATACTAGCCCCTGTGTCTCTGTAGGCCTCAACTTTTTGACCATTGATGATGGGCTCCTGTCTATACTTGCTCAAAGTGTTTGGGCAATCAGTGAAGTTGGCAAACCCCATGCCATTTTCATAGACAAGAGTATCTGGACTAGGGGACCTGGTTAGGCCAGAATCCACCTGAGCTCCAAAAGTAAACCCACCCAAATTCTTGGGGGTGCTCCCACCACCTGGGGGATTACTGCTGACAGTAACAGGAGGTGTTGGAGCTTTACTTGGAGGTATGTTTTCCTTATTGTTATTCCTGGGACAACTGCTATCAGTTTTCCAATGGCCAGGCTGTTTACAGACATGGCAATAAGGTTTCTTCTGGTCAGAGGAAGTGTTTTGGGACCCACCCCCACCCTTGGAGTTTTGGGGCCCTGTGGGAGACTTTTCTTTAGATTTATCCCCACCCTTCTCTTGAGCCTTGGAAGTATCCTTCTTTTGGTCATTACCCTGATTCTTAGGCCTAATCCTGGTTCTGACCCATTTGTCTGCCCTCTTACCCAATTCTTGTGGAGAGGTCAGATCTGAGTCCACCAGGTGCTGGTGTAAAAGCTGGTTCTGACAATTACTTAGGATCTGCTCCCTCATAATCTAATTATACAATCCTGTATAGTCATGTACTTTGCTGCCATGTAGCCAACCTTCCAGAGCCTTAGTAGCACAATCTACAAAATCAGTCCAGTCCTGAGTCTGAGCTTTTTGGGTGTCTCTGAACAACAACCTGTATTGTTCAGTGGTTAAGCCAAACCCATCAATAAGAGCACTCTTCAGGACTGTATAGTTTTTAGCATCCTCAGCTCTAACAGTGAGGAGCTTATCTCTCCCTTTCTCAGAAAAGGAGAGCCACAAGATTGCTGCCCACTGATCTTGGGGGACCTGCTGTACCATGCAGGCCCTCTCCAGAGCAGTTATCTATTTGTGGATATCATCCCCATCTCTGTAGGGGGGCACAATCTTACTCAGGTTTCTATGGTCATAGGACCTGTCTTTATCCTTTGGGATATTGCTGCCACCAGTGGGAGTCTCCCCACTCAACTTCTGTTCTCTTGCAAAAGCAAGTCTAGCTCGGGCCAGGGCTAATTCTTCCCTCTCTATTTGGAGATTAACAGCTCTCATCCTGGCCTTATGCTCTTTCTTCTGAGCAGAAGTCATTCCTCTCTGAGATTCTCTTGAGGCACTAGAAATGTAAGAATCCCTGGAAGGGGTCCTCTCTCTCCTATTACCTGGGAGAATTCTATTATTGGGTCTGGGGAAGTGTCCTTCTCCATTCCCATGTAGGGCCAAGTTGGCTTGGCTAAGCCTTACAACTGGCACCTGGGTATCCCTCTGACCATGATCTGACTCTTCACCTTCTGATTCAGGGACTGCCTCCTCATTGTCTACTTCTGGGGAGGTGTTCTCATTATCTGGGGGATTCACTCCTTCTCCTGACACTGAGGGAACTATTCTATTTCTCTCAAGATCATCCTTTTCTATGATGACTATCATGATAGGAATGGTAGGGTTGTGACCCTTTCTCAGCCTCCTTGCAGTGCACAAGGCACTCAAGTCTCTGTGGCTGAATTTGTCATAGTTGGAGGTTGCCTGTGGAGGGTCAACCGTCACAGGTAGAGAGCCTGTAGCTTCACCTGTGCCAGACATGACTCTAGTGTGGTGTAAGTGATGCACCTACCTACACTAAGTGTTTTCCTACTGTACCTTGCTAGTGAGTTGTAGTCAGGGTGTGCTAAGCCCTTCTACCTACAACTACTAAGTTTAGTAGAACTTAAATATGCTAAGCTTTTATTTATATGTACCTATGGTACTTAATGTGATCTTTCAATTTGATATAAGATTGCAATGGTAAAACAACAGCAAAGCTCGAATTCGTACCGCTGCTCACCAATGTGAGAAGTTGGCCTGATGTATGATGTCTCCAGTTCTGGGGGCACCTTATATCAGTCCAAACAATCCCTTATGGTGGTGGTTGTAAGTCAACCTTATAGACAAGCTATCCTAGGGGTAGCATGGACTAAGCAGCCTTAAAGGCTTAACTTCAGAGGGCGAGTGAAGCAAGCTGTTTTACCATATACAATCCTGTAATACCAAATGAAAGGACACCACACAAGTTATATATTATCAAAATATATGTATTTATTCTTAGAATAATCCCCACAACTCTTTATGAGCAATGAGGCACAAGCGTTTAAATAAAAGCACAGTATAACATAGACAAGTTGCACAATTTAGATGAGGCCGGTGGCCACTCAAACCATATATCAATAAAGTGGTATAACAATCACTAATCGCCCTGGTGGGCTTTCGACAATGGGATGCGATAGGGATATCTACTCTGAGAGATGTCATGTCTGGGGGGGCGCTCAAGTCCTTTGACATGTTGCGGGAGGAGTTTGAAATGCCACGTGCCCAGTTTTACAAGTACCTCCAGTTCCGGCATGCTCTAACCCCATATATACGGGGAGTGGAAGACATGCCAGAATTCAGTCCCATTGAGGCCAAGGTCTTCATGGGTGAATTGCCTGACAAAAAGATCTCCCGCATATACCAGACCATGGTGCGCCACAGTGCTTCGGACCTTGCCCATCTCAGGACCCTATGGGAGCGGGATGTTGGGGAGCTTGACGAGGAAGATTGGGTGGAGGCCCTGGAAGGACCTAGGGGAGCGGCCGTTTCCACGCGCTTGCGATTGATACAATTCAGGTGCCTTCACCGTACATATTACACTAGACAGCGCCTGTGGAGGGCAGGATTGATTGCGTCCCCGACTTGTCTTAGGTGCAACTCAGAGGTGGGGACGCTGCTGCATACAGTGTGGGGCTGTGGGGCTCTTCAGAGGTTTTGGGACAGAGTGTTTCAGTGTTTGAATGAGGTACTGGCTTGAGAGCTGCAGAGGGACCCTAGGCTGGCTCTCCTTCATGTACTGGCTGGGGTTGGGGGCAACAGATACAAGCGTCATTTACTACTGTTGGGGCTGACCTTGGCCAAGAGGGACATAGCGAGATCCTGGAAGGCGCCTCGCGCTCCTTCCTTTATAGCTTGGCAGAACGGGATGGACTTCTGCATGGGTCTGGAACAGCCTGTATATGTCGTACGGGGGTGCCCTCTCAAGCACTATAAAATTTGGAAGCGGTGGGCAGACTATCGAGGCCTGGACCTGGACCCACCCATAGAGGAGGAGGTTGTGCAGTTAATCTGAGGGCCTTATGACCTTTGTAATGGCGAACGATGTAAGGTGCATGGCACGATACGGACGGAGTAGGCAGCAGCACGCATGGGGGGGGGAGTTGAGGGTGGGTAAAAAGGGCGGGGGGGGGGTTTGCACTACTGGACATTTCTTTGTTTGATTTTTTTCTCCTGATTAACCGCCTATGAAAATGTTTGCATGCTACAGTCATTGATCATTTGCTCTAGTGATTGTCTCTGGTGCTCAGAGAATTACATGATGTATTCTACCATGCAACTAATAAAATCTGTTTAAAAAAAAAAAAAACAATCACTAATCGATCGGGGGTAAGGCCTAGGGCCTTGGGAATCGCTTGGACTACGATGCACTAATAGCAGTTAGGACGGGAGTAGCCCGCGGGATTCGGGTGCAGTGCCTAAAGCACAAGCTTGCACCAATGTAAAGTCAATGGTGCGTAAAAGTTATCGAGTTACAGTTTTAAGAGTCTTCCGACTGGACTAGAAGGACAAAACTTTAGATTTAGACACTAGAGGTGTAAAGCACTACAGGAGCACCGGCGTTCAAGAGTTACCTCACCCACAGGAAGCGGGTGCACAGGTGTAAAGGTGTGTCGGGTTTCGTCACGAAGATCTAGGGTGCCTGGAGATGAAGATGCTGCAGGCGTCCAGAAGAGAAGTGTCCGGTGCGATCCAAGGGTGGATCGAAGTTGTAGAGTACCTGAAAGCAGAGGGGACAGAGTCTGGGTCACTAGCCAGTGACCAGGAAAGAACCAGGAAGGAACCAGGCAATGTCGGGTGCAATCAGGTCGATGTCGTGTAGCTTCTCTCCGCTGCCACGTGGTCTCTGGGGCACCGAGGATGTCCTGGAGTGAATCACGAGCTGTCCCACAAAGGCTCTCGCTGTCGGCGGTGTCGGCTTCAAGTTCGGAGTCAACAAGCCTTGGCAAAGGCAACCCACGCAGGATTCGAAGATGGCTTAACACTCGGACCAGCAAGGTCTGAGCGGGTGCTCCTTTTCAGGGGAGCGAGGGCCAATCTGGAGCAACCAGACTAGCTGTGTAAATTCAAGGTTTCGTCGGTACTGGGGCCACTAGCCAACAGGCAAGCGACCGGACCAATGCGTTGAGCAGGAAAATGCAAAAGGGCCCCACGCAGCACTCGTCAAGTGTGGAGGGGTGAGCTTCGGTGCACAAGCTGCTTGGGGCTGGAGCTTCTCAGACTCCAATGCACAGCTTCAAGGGAGCCTTGGATGCTGCACGGTCAGCGCTTCATAGTTTCTCCAAGATGGCCGCTCCCACACTTCAGGTCGCATCCACGGGTCTCAGCTCTGCAGGGACTGTTGATCCGGCTGTTAGAAGGCAGGCACGCTGGGTCTTGTTGATCTCTGTCACTCGAGTTCCGGCGTGAACTGCAACAAAGCAAATGTCGAGGTGCTGGATGGTGCCTGTTTGCACAGGGTGGTCACTCCTTGACCACAAGGGAGATTCTTCAGTCTTCCACGAGGAGTGGGATGTCGAAGGGTCCAGAGTTTCATTTAATAAGTTTCAGTAAGGATAATCTGATGTGCATCTACACAGCTCCTACTTTTAAGTCAAATCAAGGGGCTGCATTACCTGCTAGGTCCCTCCTATGGGTGGGACCTGGGAAGGGGGTGGTTACACCCCTTTCCCTTTGACCAGTTTCGCGCCAGGACTGGGGCAGGATGGCCCCAGAACCGGTTTGACTGGAATCTGCCCAAGGACACCTTGTGCGCCCCAGGCAGTGTCTAGTTTCTTTCAACCCTCCCTGCTACAATCCACTATCTCCTGTCTGGGGTAGTGTGACACCTCCCTGTGACAGGAAACCCTTTGGCCAGGCATCCTCTGCCGAGTTTCGGTCAGCAGCAGGAGGCCAGACATGTGTCTGTGGCAGCAGCATCCATTTTGTGATGCTGGGGCTCTGGTTAGGATTAACCGCGTTTTCAGTAAGTAACATGTTTTCACCCTCTAGAAGGGTGGGATGCTATCCCCATTACCAGGACTGGCAAGGGGATAGTATTCCAATGTGTATGACACCAAACACGACATGTTTTGATAAAGCCAAACCAAAGTTACAATAACCGCTAGGATTATAATGCACTTAAGAGTATATGGTATGGCAGTATCACTGGAACAGCATTAAGGAATTGGTCCCAACACTGCAGTCAGGCTCAGCTCATGCTAGAGCACCATCTCACATAAAACCAACCACTCTGCCTCCAGGACTGTCAAGGCCTGCCATAGGAGTGACTGATAGGTATAGATGTGTCCAGATATAGGTTTAGACATAGGTATACTACATCTAAGCAAGGGGTGATTACACCACCTTGCCCCAGCTGTAGGAACAGCCCGTTGTGTCGATTTAAGTACCAGCCAGGGGTGGCAAAAGATATGCTGCAGCCCCTGGTAGGCCTTGGATGCACCTATGCCCTGGGCACCTATAGTGCACTGTACAGGGGCTGATAAGGTGTCCAGTACCAAATTGGTGATGTACCTATAGTACATGGAGTCCATGTAAAGAGAGAGCAGATAGCCTGGGGCCCTGATTAGCAGGATCCCAGGCCAACTAAGTCGAAAACCAGCTAAACACAAGGCAAAACATCTGGGGTAACCATAGTCAGGTATCCACCTTCCTACACCAACAAATAGATTATTACATGTCACCCGAAGCTAAAGAATGGCCTGGATGAGGTACTATTGTTGCAATTTTAAGTACCTTTCAATTACTTGACTGATGTGCTCTGCTTAAATTTGATAAACGCAAAAAGAACAATTGATGGACAGAATATAGAACAATGTCATACATTCACCACAGTACAGAGATCTGGGCCTAAATCCATCGTTTTTTTGCTCACCATGCCATTCCAGTTTGGACCCAGCCATATGCAAATCAGTCTTGACCCTGCGCCCAATGGGAACAGTCCAGCCCGAACTGCCAGGTCAGGTCCTCCCTTGACTGGAAAGAAGCATCCTAGGACCGGTTTCGATCTTCCAGCCCTCATCAGCCAGGATAGCTTGCCTCGAGTGGCATGGATAGTATGGGACCCACGTCTGGGCATAACCGTCTCACTCGGGGTGATGAATGCAAAAAGAACAATTGATGGACAGAATGCAGAAGAATGTCATACATTCACCACAGTACAGAGATCTGGGCTTAAATCCATCGTTTTTGTTAAAGAACGGTCCTCAGGATCGGTTTGTTGTTTAGTGTGTCCACCTCTAGATCTAACCAACGCCTGAATTGCCGTGATGGCATAGAGCATTGGGAGGATCAAGCGGGGGAAGAAGGGTTGGAGAGGGGAAAGGAAAGGAAGGGAACAGCGGGGAGGGAGATCTGAAAGACACAAAGAAACAAGATACAATGAGAACACTAACTCTCTTGGGGTGCATAACCCATTTCCTTACACCATATAGTATCTAATTCCATATACCTGTAAAGGAAAATACGTAATCGTGGATGTGCAGAGCTGCCTGAATGAGCTGTGGATTGCTGGTGTAGCACTTTATAAATACAAAAGGTTGGTAACAAGTGAACAGAGTTGTCAACACACGCACCGGACACCACACGGTCCCATAAGATTCCCCCTCAGGCAACATTAAACATACCCATGACTCCCAATCGCATCACAGGGGTAGAGTGTAGCCACTACTACTCATACGGAACCCCTATTAAATTAAGGAGTTATGGACAAAGGTTAATACACAAGCTACCAATGCTGTCACATCAATACTGGATACGTGTAAAGAAAACACTTCATAAGAGATACTCCATATAACCTGGGATCAGGGATTTCCAATATAATACGTCTTATATGGTCCTGTGTGAATCCCAGCATGAATAGACAAAACAAGCGTTGTCTGTGTACAGTACGTAATGCAAAACAAATAGGGGAATAGCCTTGTGGATCTCAAAACATCCACTTCCCCGTCGGCCGGCAATACCGACCGAGTCAAATCCAGAAACAGAAAGTAAGTGACCCCCAAGCCCAAGGTGCAGCTTGTAACAAAATGCGGTACTGGGCCCTCTAAACTCAGCGGTACCGCTGAGAACTCAAATTGGTGCAAAGCACCCTTACCGCACCACGCAGAAGACTCTAAACGCAGAAGCAGGCGATCCTGGCGCTCGGACTGGAATTCCTGACGCCGAGCCCGGGCTGCATCTTCCTTTTATGCTTCCTCTCGTGAGTTCTCGCTCGCGTCAAGGAGGCTCATGGGAATTGTAGTTTTTGGCTCTAGGCCTGCCGGGAAGTGTAGTTCGATTGCGGCGCGATCGTGACAGTTTTTTTGACCACCCTGCCATTCCAGTTTGGACCCAGCCATATGCAAATCAATCGTGACCCTGCGCCAAATGGGAACAGTCCAGCCCGAACTGCCAGGCCAGGTCCTCACTGGCCTGGACACAAGCATCCTAGGACCAGTTTCGGGCTTTCAGCCCTCATCAGCCAGGATAGCTTGACTCCAGTGGCATGGAGAGCACGGGACCTACGTCTGGACATACCCGTCCCACTCGGGGTGACAAATGCAAAAAGAGCAATTGATGGACAGAATGCAGAAGAATGTCATACATTCACCCCAGTACAGAGATCTGGACCTAAATCCATCGTTTTTTTGCACTCCACACCACCCCAGTTCAGACATGGCCATATGCAAATCAGCCTTGACCCTGTGCCTCATGGGAACAGTCCAGCCCGAACTGCCAATCCATGTCTTCCCTGGACCGGAATCAAGCATCTTAGAACCGGTTTCTGGCTATCAGCCGTCATCAGCCAGGAGAGCTTGACTCCAGTGGTGTGGAGAGCACGGGACTCACGACTGAGCATACCCGTCCCACTCGGGGTGACAAATGCAAAAACAACAATTGATGGACAGAATGCAGAACAATGTCATACATTCACCCCAGTACAGAGATCTGGGCCTAAATCCATCGTTTTTTTGGTGTTTTTTTGTGCCACTGGAATCAAGCTATCCTGGCTGATGAGGGGTGAAACCCCGAAACCAGTCCTAGGATGCTTGTTTCCGGTCCAGGGAGGACCTGGCTTGGCAGTTCGGGCTGGGCTGTTCCCATGAGGCACAGGGTCAAGACTGATTTGCATATGCCCAGGTCTAAACTGGGGTGGCATGGTGAGCAAAAGAATTATGGATTTAACCCAGATATCTTGCCTGGGGGTGAATGTTTTGATTTGTTCTGCATTCCGTCCATCAATTGTGTGTCTTTTGATAAATTTGATAAACAGCATCATCTTGTGGTGGACTTTCAGATATTAGTGCAGGTGCAGGACGAGAGGGCGCTGTTGAGCAATTGAGGAAGCGTGGAATCTCGCACGCGGCAGGAACTGCGAACTACGTCTCTGGTGCGGCCGGAGCCGCGTGAGCCCCCCCATGGCTGCGAGAGCCCCCCCCAGACGCGGTGGGTGCCGGTAGGTGCCGCAAGCTGTGCACCAGCCGCGAGAGCTGTGGGAGCTTCTCGGGCGCGGGAAGTGAGGAAGCGTGGAATCTCGGACTCGGCAGGAACTCCGAACTGCATCTCTGGTGCGGCCGGAGCCGCGAGAGCCTCCCTGGACACGGTTGGCGCTGCAAGCTGTACCCCAGGCGTGACCGGAGCCGTGAGAGCCGCGAGAGCTTCCCGACGCGGCAGGAGCCGTGAGCGATATCTCGGACGCAGCCGGAAGCCGCGAGAGCCCCACCTGGACGCGCTAGGAGCAACAGCCGCGAGTGGCGACACTGGACCGGCTGGGGTTGTGAGAGCCCCCCTGGACACGGTAGGAGCCGCAAGCTGTGTCTTGGGGCCTGGGTGTGGCAGGAGCTTGGAGAGTCCCTAGGACGCGGCAACTGCCGCAAGTGGTATCTAAAGAGCGAGAACCCCCTGGACGCGGCAATAACAATAATAGTGAGAGTCCCGGGTGTAGTAGGACCTGCGACGAGTCCTGAGCTGCTTTCATAAACTATATAACTTTATAAGAAACGCCTTAGAGAGTGGGAACAGGGTGCTAGTTTCGGTGTTGCATGAGCAGCGCATCGGTTACCTGGCCCCTGGATCTTTAACCTCCTTGACTGTATCAACCGGAACTGGGCTAGAGTTGCTTCTCTAACGCTGGATCAAAAGTAGGGGGCAGAAGGGGATAATATATAAAGTAAACGCCCAGTTAAGTCCCCCAGGCAACAACTCTCCATTTTAAATTGAACGACTAAAATTTCAATTAAAACCTAACTGAGGGATCTACTACACTGTAATGGCTTATAAAAAATTAAGATCTAGAACCATCTTCATGAAAAGGATGGGAACAGAAGAGGCAATCAGAAAGAGCACTAACAAGATGGTAAGAAATGGAAAGACTGCAGTAACTCCTGGGATTAGAAAGTATTTTGAAAAATTAAACCCAGGTGACCAGGGGCAAATACTAAAAGATCAGATAAACAAGGAAATAGTAGGGAATATTGAGGATGAAAAAGATGGAATACATCAAACTCCAATTCAAATCCAAACAACTCCTGAGGTTGCGCAAAAAAGTATCTTAATCGACCAGGAGGATTCAATTCTGAATCTAATGGCAACAGGATCAATTATACCGGATTCATCTAAAACACAACAATCCAAAGAATATAATATCACTTGCCCAGATATTAACATCAAGGATTTAATATTTCATACGGGACCCCAAAAGGGGACTGATAATATACAAACCAGTACTCCACAAAAAACATCAGATCTAGAGGGATTCCTCGAAAATTCGCCAGATCTCTTCCTCTTCAAAACTGCAGGTCTGATCAACAACTACACCCCAGTATCTAAATCATTGTTTACCTTGCAAAATATCCTGGAATCAGTTCTCATCCATTTAGGCAATATATTGGAGAACTTTGACCAAACGCTGGACACACAACTAGGAATTTTACAATTTCTAATCGAGGAAAAAAAGAAGAAAGAGCAAATAAAATCACCAAAAATAACAGGAGTTTGTGGTAAATGTCAAGGGGAAAACCGTGAAACAAAAAAATTGCCACTCCCTCCGAAAAAAGAAATTGCCACACAAACCGGGAAGAAATCAACTGTTGAAACTAAGGGCAAGCAGGAAGATATCAAAACATATTCTCTTAGAAACCTATTTAAGGATGAAATCAAATCAGTATCGCAACATCACCCTGTGGCTTACTATCCAATTTTCACAAAAAGTAAAATCAAATCTAATTTGAATAGTCCTGTAATATCTCACCCTAAAGTAATCGCCGATATTGGCCTAACTAATGATGACGCACAGGACCCAGAAAATATAAATGAGAAGCAAAATCAAAGGAAGATCAAACTGAAAAAGAGAAAGGCGATAAGAAGATTTAAGAAGAAGAAGGCTAACTAAATTAAATTTCAGAACAATACTCCTTCACCAAGTGGTTTATCAGGTAATGAAGGAAGAGCAGATCTGCCCCAGATCCCGAAGATAAAGGACCAAAAGTCGCCGGCGAAAACCCAAAGCAAAAATCCTAATCAACAGAGTATACTAAATCCAAAAGCAACACATTTTATACACAGCCCTGCAAGTCCGGCACTAAATGGGATCCCCAAAAGATTTTTAGATACCCAGAAAAAAGAACCACAAGCAGAGGAGATTAGGTCTAATTTTCTACAAATCACAGAATTATTCCCTACCGATGAAGCTCCACTCAACCGCGATCGAATCATTAGTCTCCTTCAAAAGATTCAGCAGTTACAATCCCTAGCGCGAAATGAAATTAAATTAGTTATGTTCCCGGACATAGCAAAAACAAAGACTGCAATAGTAGAATTCTGGTCTCCAGTCTTACCAGGAATTATATTAATGGAGAGTGAGACTCTCCACAAACACGGCTATGATTTGATCCCAGTATTACACCACGAAGTTCAAGATGTGAAATATATATCAAAAGGATCTTAAAAAACGCACCAACTGACAAACACAAAGATCCATTCCTTAGACCGTGCTGCAGAAAATATATTTATTTCCATAAAGAATGGCGAAAGAGAAATTTGGAGTAAAAATACCCTCAACAAGGAAATAACAAAGAGGGATCAGTCATGGGATTGGATTTCTGAGACCTTGAATAGTAACAAACAAATTAAGGATATCAAATCTCCTGTTTAGCACAGGCTTAACGATCTCCTCCTGGAACATAGTGGGAAAAACTAAAGAAAAAATGGTGGAACTAGTAAAAGACTCTCCAGCTATACTGGCCCTACCAGAAACATGGACTACACAAATTTTAACCAAGAGAAATATTTTGTATATGATATCTCTGCAGCACGGGTTGAACGGGGTCATGTGAAAGTTGGGATAGCGATTTTATTAAATTAAGATTACAACTGGGCCCAAGAAATAATTCCAACTAAATCAAATAATTATCAATATATTAAGATCAAGTGTGGGACAAATTTCTCAGAATCCTTAGAAAACCTACTAATTTTTAATGTCTATATCCCCCCTGGAATAAAAATGGATGCACTTGCAATAGAAATTCTAGAAGACATCGAACAAATAATTGAAAATCAAGACTGTCCATCGTTTCTCAATATGGGTGACTTTAATGGGAAATTATCCAACGAGGAATTACTAAAATGGGCAAATTGGTACAAAGAAGAGGCGCTGGGAATCTCTGTACCACTATTTCCTAAAGGAAATAAGGTGGATAAAAGAGGAAAAATCCTAATAGCTTCGCTCCCAATGTTAAATGTAATCATATTAAATGGCAACGTGGAAGGAGACATTCCTGCCTCAAATACGAGACAGGGAAATAGTAGTTCCTCATTGCTGGACTATATGATTTGTAGCCTTGACTTGTTTGGGTCCGTCTCACAACTTAAAATTAATTTTGTCCACGGTAGCGACCATGCGATTCTACAATTACGTACAGAATGGAAAACACATCTATGTCCGTCTAGTCAAATTATGTACAGGTATAGCACAGTTATGGTAAACCCAAAACAAAGGCGGATCCACTGGAATTCAACTACGCTTAATAAGATAACTACCATAATTGATTCAACGCAACATCTTCAAGTAATGCACTCCACAAACCCAATAATAAATTTTGAAATGGTTACTAAAAACTTAACACAAAAACTGCAGGAAAAGTTGATGCAACCAAGACCATCAAAGATTCAAAACAAAAAGCCAAAGTTAGCTTCCAATACAAAACTATTAAACAAACTGATAAGAGCACAGTTCCTAGAAAATTCATCGTCCAAACAGGTAGAAATTAACAAATTGAAGAACCAACGCAGGAGAGAAAAAGAAAAATATAAGAGAATAACCCAAGATAAAAACTGGGTGGACCTGCAGATAGCAGCGAAACAAAACAATCAACGTTCCTATTGGAGTATAATTGCCAAAGAATCTGGTACGAAAAAAGCATTACAAGCTACTCGGGTGCCCCCAAAAGAATGGGAACTCTACCTTGCTAACTTATATAAATTAAATACCAACTCATAAACGGACCATAATTTCGATAGGAACTCAGAAATAAAACCCTCAAACAGCGGAACATCTAGCCCTTTTTCTATCGAGATACATATAAGAAAGGCGAGAACAACAGGAGCAACTGGTCCTGACCAAATTCCAATCAAGGTCCTCCAGTCCAACCCCAAAGAATGGAGCAAGATGCTATCCCTCCCTTCAACTACATTTTTAGAACTGGGGAAATCCCCAAATCTTGGAAGGGGAGCATCATTATACCTATACACAAGAAGGGATCAAGACTGCAACCTGGTAATTACAGACAGATAGCCCTTCTGGACGCTACAGGAAAGATCTTTACGGCAGCAGTATTAGATCATCTTAAAAACTGGGCCTTTTCATCTGGACTAATTCCTCTATACCAGGCCGGATTTAGACCAAAGCATTCGGTCACTGACAATATTGCTGTGCTGCAAACCATCCTAGATAAATATGTGACAATTAAATCCCAGCCAGTATATGCTGCTTTCATCGATTTTTCCACCGCGTTCGATAGAGTGGATAGAGGAACACTCTGGAAAAAACTTAGCAAAATGGGCATCCCGGATCAGCTATTACGTATATTAATCTCACTGCATACAGATACCTGGTGCCAGGTCCAAATGGGGAGAGAAAAGGGTTTAACTAGCCCCATCCCGACCCCAAACGGCCTTAGACAAGGATGCCTTCTTGCTCCCCTATTGTTTTCCCTTTACCTCAGTGATATGCCTCAATGTCTTCAGCAAGTATCCAACTTTCCACCAAAAATAGCCTTCCACAATATACACACTATGTTATATGCAGATGATATAATTATATTAGATCTAACTCCATTTGGTCTACAAAGAAGGCTTCATGCACTGCATAATTACACGGAGGAAAATTATCTAATACCTAACATTACAAAAACAAAAATAGTTTCATTTTCAGGAAGGAAAATGAGCACAAAATTCAGCTGGACCCTAGGGGGAAAAAAGGTGGAAGAGGTAAATGAATATACCTATTTATGCAGAATTTTCACCGTCTCTTCAAAATCGGGATGGGCGTGGCTTGCGCGCCGCTGTGTGATGGTGGTCTGCGCTTGAGCTCCGGGGTGTCGGAGGCCATTGAGGAGTTTTTTTCAACCCTCATACGCGGCGGAAATACCCGAAACCGGCACGTTCGACTGCGGAACATGCCGTGAGCAGTTGGTGTGGATTTGATTGCTCATACTTCTTGGACGGCATTAGTGTCCTCACTGGAATTCACGGGCGGCCGCCATTTTATACCCTGACGGCGGCGCCCGTTTTCTCTCCTGAACTGCGGGGGCATTTCACCGGCATTTCACCGGAACCTGTGCTACATACTGGGAATGAGGTGATATTTGTCCTTCATTATATTGGAGCTTTTACGGCAAAATGTTATTCCCACATGTATTTTTCTTTCTGGAACTCTACTGCAATGGTGAATTGTGACCGTTAATGCCTGTCTTCAGTGACTAACCAACGATCCTCATGCTGAAATAATTTGTGAGGTGTCTGGGCTATTTTACTGCTCTTATTGTCTGGTTCACCATTCTTTTTGTGCAGTGCCCTTCCTTACACTTTTTTCCTCACACATGGGCGCCATTTTGTGCTATTTTTATGGCGACTCTGTTTTGCCTCAGTTTTTGCACCCTTTATCTGGTGTTCTTTACATTCATCGTTGAGGATGCGGTATTTCTATCTGTCACTCTGATATTCTGTTAGTATTCTCTAGGACGGTGTCTGGTCCATTTTTCCTTTTTCACTGATTTATTCTCAATGGTGCACTTTTATTAATCTTCTCTAGACTTCACTGTATATGTCTCTCACTATATTTTGAATGCACTGGTGGAGCCCTGGGGTCTGACTTTTTGTTTTTGACAGATTGGAGCCTGTTCTTTCTGTTCTCATACTGGTTACACCTGGGAGTATTTCTATTTTTGCGTGCTCTCTAATGGCTGACAACATGGGCCTTTCTCCTAAACTCAAAGACTCAAAAGGTAACCTTAAGAGGTTGAAGCAGACCTCTCCAACTCTGGTTTCAGCTCAGAAAGACGCAGGCACTACGTTGGATACTATTTTGTCCAGATTAAATGCTGTTCATGATATTGCGCAATCGACCAAAACTAATACTGATTTACTTTAAGTTGAGGTTGCAGCCATCAGAAACGATTTCAAATCCTTATCTCTTCGAGTTTCGGATGCTGAGTCACGGATCAGTGGTGCAGAGGATAATATACAACAACACTCTAAATCATTCCAACAGTTGGAACGTTCCATGATGGCGCTACGGAGAGTTCTTACGGATCAAGAAGATCGCATTTGCAGGAGTAATCTGCGTATTTTTGGTCTGCCAGAGGATTCAGAGAAGTCGGCGTCCTCTTTGATAGACTTTTTATATCAATGGATCCCTTCTGTTCTTCAGATTTCCTTTCAAAAAGACTTTGAGATTGAACGCGCCCATCGTGTTTCTACTTTTCGGCCCAAATCTTCACCTCATCCTAGGGCAGTGATTTTTAAACCACTGCATCATCAACACTCTGAACACATTTTAGCACATATGAGGAAGGTCAAGGCGATTACATGGGAGTGCCATAGGATTGCTATTTCCCAAGATTTTGCCAGAGATACTGTTATTAGACGGAAAGGCTTTCTGAATCTCCGAAGAAGATTAACTGCCTTGAACATTCCATTTTCCTTTGTTGGTCCCTCCAGATTCCGTATAACTTTTAGAGGTCGTTCTCAAATTTTCTATGAACCTGCAGATCTCTCCACTTTCCTCGACAACCAGACGGAGTTCCAGATGGATTCTTCACCTGCCCCTGGACCTTCTGGCTCTTGAGTACTTGCTGGACTGGTTTCTTCTATCTTGTACTCATTTTGATATATAAGTCTTGTTGTAGTCTAATCTTATAGCTACTAGACTCTCCTAGACTTTATGTATGGTTTATGATATTTTCGTGGTTGACATGTTCTAACCTTCTTTTTGATTGCAGGTTTTGTATTATTGGTTCTCTTTCTCTTTTTATGCATTTGTCTATTTGGCTTACGCGTCAGTTGGTTGCTCATGTTTCGTAACTAGTATTCTCTTCATTTGTTTTTTCAATTTTTGTGCCTCTTTCCATTTGTATTCTGTTGGATACAGTTTTAGGTCATGATGGTGTTCTGCTGTTTCTTTTAGATGTTCATTTTCTATGTTGTTTGTTATTTTCTTGTGGATTAGAGGTTTTGTGATTATTCTCTCCATGCTGTTGTACTGTTCTGTTTTATTATACTGCTTCTAGAAATATTTTTGTTCTCTTTACTTGCTTTAGTTTCAATGATATGTATTTGTATTCTTTTGTTCTCTACCTATCCTTTCCTCTTTACTCTTATATGTTTTCATGTGAATATATCATTTGTCTTCGTCTCTTTGTGTTATTTATTGTTCTTCATGGCATGTTTCTTGGCTTCTTTGGTATTTAACTATCATTAATCTGTACGTTGATTTCTGTTTCTGGTTTATGAGTTCTGTATTAATATATCTATGATCCTTCTGATCAGATTGCTTATCGATTTGGTTTTATACTTATTGTTATCTATCGATTCTTATCGAGTTCTTTGTGACTGTATTATGAATTAATTTATTATATTCCTCGTTTCAGGGTTTGTATCTCATGAATTAATAGTTTTAGATACCTTTGATCATATTGATGACTTTCTATTTATTACTTTTACTTGTTCTATTTGACGTAGGATATTCCTCCTACTAGTATATATTGGGATTTCTTCCCTAGTTGTTCCTATATATTTACTGTGTGAGGGTACTTGATTTGATTATTCATGCTTATCTTTTTTCTATTATTACATATTCAGATGATTCAATTTACTGTATAATTGCAAATCTCCCCTCCCAATCTTTGTCTCTCTTGTTATATTTCACCTACTCGTATGATGTGCTCTGTTGCTATCTCTTTTCCCTTGGTGGCCCTCCGCATACCTCTCCATGTTCCCCCCTCGTATGAACTTGGTCTCTTCTGGACCTCCCCTGGTGGGTTTCTTCGTCTTATCTTTCTATCTCCCCCCTCTGGCTCTCTTTTCTTTTTCTCTCTTTTCTATCTCCTTCACTCTTCTTTCTTTTCCTCGATCTCCTGTTGATGCTTATTCTTTGTGGTGTCTTTCATGGTGCTGTGTCTGTGTTGTTTTGAGCGTTTTTGCTTTTGGCTTAAGCTCTTTACTATCTATATTTAGTGGATCATATGTTCTTCTGTTTTTATGCCTGGATTAAACGTTTTGTCTCTTAATGTTCGTGGATTGAATCACCCGGTGAAAAGAGCTACGATTTTAGATTATTGCAAACATCTCTCTACAGATTTAGTGTTACTACAGGAAACAAAAATTTCTTACAAAGAAGCCTTATTATTGAGGAAAGATTGGGTCCTTGATGTGGTGTGCTCCGATGCCTCAGGTAAACGGAATGGAGTGGTTACATTGATTTCTAAAAACTCAGGCTTGTCTGTGGTTTCTGCAGAACATGATTCAGAAGGGCGTTGGCTGCTGTCCCGTTTCTCTAATGGCTCTCTTGATCTTTACGTCATGAATATTTATGCTCCAAATAATGATGATCCATTGTTCTGGCGGTCGATCACCAAAAAGTTGTCTTAGGTTCCTCATAAAGGTAATCTGATAGTGGGTGGAGATTTTAATCTTCCTTTGGATCCGATTTTGGATAGACAATCTGCTTTTAAATTCCGTCCCCCTAGGGCTCACAAGCAGTTGGTTGATATGTGTGCCTCTGCCAATCTTCAAGACTTGTGGCGTCTACATAACCCTACTGGAAGTGATTTTTCTTTTTTCTCTTCGCCTCATTCTAGCTTTTCTCGTATCGATTACCTTTTAGTCCACTCAGCTCTCATAACGGTTTCATCATCTCCTCACATTCATCCTATTCTTGTTTCGGATCATGCTGCGGTGTCCTTTTCTCTCCTCAATCTTACTGCCAAGAAAGAACCTCATACATGGCGGTTAAATACGGAACTTCTGCATGATCAGACTCAGGTTGTGGCTTTGAATGAAGAGATTGATAATTATTTTTCTGACAATGAGGGCTCAGTCAGCTCTCCAGTGGTTTTGTGGGATGCCTTTAAGTGTTCACTTAGAGGACACATCATTAAACGGATGGATAGGCGGAATGCTGATGTTAAGAAAGAACTTTCAGACTTAGCTGATGATAGTAAGAGACAAGAGTCTCTCTATCGACATTCTAAAGACAAGCAATTGCTACAAACCATTAAGCACTTGAAGTATTCCTACAATACTATTGTCACTAAAAGAGCTCACATTGGGGTTCAAGCCCAGAAATCTAAACGCTTAATTTTGAAAAACCGCGCAGGTAAGATATTGGCTGCGACATTAAAATTTCAGGAATCTAATCTTAGATCATCCCAGATATCTTGTATTAATGATAGCTCTGGTACCAGGAAATTTCAAACTAAAGAGATCCTTGAAGTTTTTCGTGACTTCTATAGCAAATTGTACACGCCTCTTAATCCATCCTCATTTGATCAATGTCAACAATTTTTAAAGACGCTTCCTATTCAGACTGTTTCGGATGTTGACGGTGTGAAGCTGGGAGGTCCGATTACTACTGCAGAGATTATACATGCAATTAAAGCCACACGCTCCTGCAAGGCTCCGGGACCTGATGGATTTCCCATTATGTTCTCTAAAACATTTCTTTCTTCTGTTGTCCCTCGCCTCAAAACTCTCTCTGACACTTTTCTATCATCAGGCTCGGTTTCGGGCTCTGCTGCTGATGCTACTATCGTTGTGATACCAAAAGAAGGCAAGGATCATTCGGACCCTAAGAATTTTCACCCTATATCTCTCCTCAATATGGAGGCTAAGATCTTCGCGAAAATCTTGGCCAAGCGTTTGGAATCCTATATTCCACTCCTTATTCATCCGTCTCAGACGGGTTTTGTCAAGGGTAGATTAGCTAGAGACAATATTCGCACCTTTTGTCATATCATAGGGAAAGCAAAATTGTCTACCCTTCCGGCGGCTGCTCTTGCCCTTGATGCCTAGAAGGCTTTTGACAAGGTGTCCTGGCTTTTTTTACATGCAGTCCTTCTTGCCCATAATCTGGGTGATTCTGTTGTTAAAATGGTTATGTCCTTATATTCCCATCCAAGAGCGAATATTAGAATTAATGGGGCTACGTCTTCGTTCTTTAATCTCTGTCAAGGTACTCGACAAGGGTGTCCTTTATCCCCTCTTTTGTTTTTATTGTCTATTGATCCACTTTTGCGGTTAATTAATTCTCATCAAGATATTAAAGGTTTTAATTTTGGTTCACACTGTATCAAGACAGCTGCTTATGCAGATGATGTACTCATTTTCTCTGATGATATCGTTTCTGCAATTCCTGCTATTTCAGATACTATTAACCTTTTCTCTAGTGTTTCTGGATATTCTCTTAATAAAGACTAGACGGAAATGTTCCCGCTCAATGCTTACTGTTTTCCAGCTCATATGGGGAATGCTGGCTTTAAATGGCAATCGAAGCAGATTTAGTATTTAGGGGTTTGGTTTCGTAGTACTCTTTATGACACTGTAGCCTATAACGAGGCCCAAAGATTACTCAAAATTTGTCAACTTCTAGATACGTGGTCTCCTAAGTATATCTCCTGGTGGGGTCGCCTTCAAACCCTAAAAATGATGATAACACCCATTATTAATTTTATCTCTTCTATGATTCCTATTAGGCTTTCTCCATCTTTTTTTCATGAAATTGATTCTATCACCTCTAAGTTCCTCTGTAGTGATAAGAGAGCTAGAATTGCTTATAAGTCTTTGAGGAAACCTTATGATATGGGTGGCTGTAATTTCCCTAATTGGTAGAAGTATCAAGTGGCTTTTTTAGCTTCTCAGGGTGCCCTTTGGTTCTCCTCAGATACTCCCCACACGCCATCTTGGGTGTTGATTGAACAAGATCTGTCTTCCCCCCTTACCATCCTCCTCTTTCTTAACTGCTTCCACGTTGTCAATTCCGTTTTCTCGATCCATTATTTTAGACACCATTGCGGCAGTGAAAACTATTGATAAGAAAGTATCTATGCCAATTCATAAAACTAGGTGGTCCTCTTTATGGCGCAACTCAAAAATTAAAATTGTTATTGACTCCAGTTTAATGACTTATTGGGCTAATAAAGGAAGCACGCTGGTTCATCATCTTTATGATTCTAATAATGATCCCTTACCGTTCTCCTCCTTGGCTCAACAATTTTCTCTTACTAATCTGGATTTTTATACCTTTTTGAAAATCAAAGTTGCTCTTGGTAAATTGCGCTTGGATCCAATATCTCCTACTATAGCTTTATTACAATTATGGCTTAGATCTGGTCATGTCGCTTCTAGAATTTATAAATTTTTATCTTCCAATCCTCCTGCTCTGACTACTTTTACTCAACAGAAATGGTTGCATCATTTTGATCAGAATCTTCTCACACACATCTCCTAGGATACTTGGCAGTTGATTGGGAGGCTGGCTCTTCGTAATAAAATTGCACCTTCCCTAATTCAATCTAAATTTTTCTCTATTAATCTATTGCATTAGACTCCAGCGCGCTTACATTCTCTTGGCCTTAAGGAGGATGATCTTTGTTGGAATAGCGGCTTGGCTACAGGTAACTATCCTCATATGTTTTGTGAGTGCTCTTTACTCCAGCCTTTTTGGGACTTGGTCCATAAACACCTCATGCTGATATTTAAGATTCAATTTCAGCTCTCCTTTACCATGGTTTTGTTGGGCCCATGGGCCTCACCTACTCCATTACCCCTGGACTCTTTAGAGCTGCAATTACTGGATCTTCTCTTGTCAATTGCGGTGAAAATTATCCTTATGGAATGGAAATCTTTTAATTCCATCTCTTATCATACTTGGTGGGCGTGGGTATCTTTTTTACGTGGAGCACATACATCGGTAGATGAGGCCCATCTCTACCCCTCTATTTCTAATAAAGTTTGGAGAGCTTTGGATGAATATATGAATTTGGCATCAAAGGGGTTGGTGGAGCAATATCCTTTTGTGGCGTCTTTATGATTACTGTTATTTATTTATTTATTTATTTCTGTAGTGTTACAGGAGATTCTTCCTTCCTTTCCTTCCTTCCTTCCCCCTTCCTCTTTCTTCTCCCCCCCCCCATTTTTTTCTTTCTCTTTCTTTTCTTTCTGTTTTCCGCTTTCTGTCTTTCTATCTTTCTCTCTTTCTCCTTTTTCCTCTTTTCTCCCCCTAATCAATTTTCTCTATCAAGGTGATACTTTTGCTTTTTATTAAGGTTCCTGACTGTCATTCTTCTCTTTTTCGTTGCAACACGCCGATGAAATGGTTGTAATACCTATATGAGACATGTTTGTATTTATAGCTGATTTCTTGTATTTCTTTTTTGACTATTTGTATCACTTTCTTAATGTACTTACTTTTTATATGCTTCTTTTGCAAACTAATAAAATTATTGAACAAAAAAGTCTCTTCAAAATCGGCCACACACTCTGAATCTGACCCGGAAATCTGATGTACACGCGGGAGCTCTTTCAAGGTTATATGCAGCATCAGGACAAAGGCATTTTTCTTCCTTGCTTACGGTATACAGCGTCAAGATCCCGCCAGTACTGTCATATGCCCTGGAATATATTCCAATAAACCAATGGAGCTTCATCAGGTGGGTGTATAATCTCCTTCACGTGGAAGAAGGAACGCTTCGATCTCTTCTCAAAATAGAAACATTTGACTGCGATTCCTCCAAACATGTATTCTCAAAAAACGCGTTAGCTGCTTTTAAGTTATCAGAGACTAACACCAACCTGTTACTAGCTTGGACACCAGCCCAGTTGAAACTCTTTTTAAAGCACTTCACTCCAAGACTTAGTTTCGACATTGGCTCTCTGTACTGCTCTAAACTGTCTTTATATAAGAATCTTACTGAAACTATAGTATCCAAGAAACCTCAGAAATATATCACTTTTAATCTAAATCATGGGGTCAGGAGATTGATTGTTCTGCTTCGATTTGGGATACTACCTGTAAAAACCGTAACATCTAAATGGCACTTAAAAGAAAGCTCTATGTGTAATTTGTGTGAAGGCGGGGAGCAGGATTTGGAGCATTTGATGTTTATTTGCCCAAATGCGAAAGTGGTAATGGCAAGAAAGAGGTTTTTACAACCAGTTTATACCAAATGTAGAATTAACTCAGCAAATGAACTGATTATTTTATGTAAAGCTCCACCAAATGAATTTGTTTGTTACAATTGTTACAATTTTTTTTTTTTCACAACCGTGTTTATTAGATGTTTAAGCAGATCATATGTACAGTTCTCCATAATCAGGAGGACACTGTCAGTGGTCAACATACAACAGAATGCATGAACAGCCTAAACGTTCAACTGGCCCCCCTCCCGCACCCCCACCCCCAGCCAACAACCCCAAAATCCCCCACTACCCACCCCTTATCCCACCCTATCCCGGTGCACGTGATCACTGTCAGCTGCAGTATACAGTTTAAAGCTAAATAGGCGTCCTGGAGCCACCTAGGCCCCGAGGTCTCTACCGGGAGGCAGGCCATCATCCATGTCAACGGGAGGCTCCAAGGTCAGCTCCCTATAGTCCGCCCACCGCTTCCAGATCTTATAATGTTTTCGGGGGCAGCCCCTGGCCTCAAACACTGGCAATTCCAACCCCATAAGGAAATCCAAGCCCGCCCTCCAGGCGCCAAGTGGGGGGGCACGGTCCCTCTTCCATGCCCTTGCCAAATCCCCCTTAGCCACAACTAGGCCCAGCAGAAGGAGGTG
This sequence comes from Lissotriton helveticus, assembly GCF_964261635.1. Classification (NCBI taxonomy): domain Eukaryota; kingdom Metazoa; phylum Chordata; class Amphibia; order Caudata; family Salamandridae; genus Lissotriton; species Lissotriton helveticus. The sequence goes on along the minus strand of NC_136059.1, from coordinate 1,442,913,113 downwards.
ACGCTTATAAATGTTACCACCCACTTGATCCAGGATATGTAGAAGACCCAGTCTGGGCGTACGAGGAAGATCCCACCCCAGCACCTCTGACAAGCAGTTCCACACTCCATTCCAGAACCGGGTCAGGCCCACACACGACCACACAGTATGTACCAGTGTGCCTCTCTCAGTCCCACAGCGCAGGCATTCTGGGGTAGCAATAAGGCCAGCCTTCCACAGTCTCTCTCTGGTGTAATAGGCCCTATGCAGGTATCTGTACTGTATAAACCGGAGTCTCACAGCTATTGCAGCCCTACGGGGGGACTCCAGAGCCTCCCTCCAGTCATCTTCATCCAAAGGACCAATATCCACCTCCCAGGAGGCCTTCAGCGACAGGAGGGAAGAGGAGCAATGAGTGACTAGCGTTTGGTAAATTTTGGAGACTTTTTTATCCCCCAGGTCTCCCATGAAGAGCTTAGCTTCCACGGGGCTAAACTCCGGAAGTCGGTCCAGCCCCACCAGACTCGGTGCAAGAGCATGACAAAGCTGTAGATATTTAAAAAATTGGGTCTTGGGCATGTCAAATTCGGCACTGAGAGCTTGAAAGGATTTGAGGGTATTCCCAGCAAGAACATGGCCAAGTGACGAGATCCCTATGGAGTCCCAGCCACCGAACCCCCGCAACGAGGCCAGCGCAGGGAGCTGTCCGTTGTTCCAAAGTGGAGTTTCCGCCGTCAGCCGACCCCACCAGCCCATGCGGCGCAGCACCTGTCTCCAAATTATGAAGACTACCTGAGTAGCCTGCGGCAGTTTGTTTCGCCGCCCCGCCGAATACAACAGGGTATGAAGCGTGGCGTCCCCCATCAGAAGATGTTCTAGGGCGTATGCCGGATCGCTATGTCCACCGTACCACCACTCGTTCAGAACCAACAAATGGGAGGCCTGATAGTAGGATAGAATGTCCGATGTTGCGAGACCTCCACAGTACGTGGACAAGAAACAGGTCCGCAGCGCCACCATGGAAGCGCCCCCAGCCCATAAAAATCGACCCAGCACTGAATTTACTTGACGGAACCATTGCGGGTCGACCCTGTGTGGATGGTTTTGCAGTTGGTACAAGAGTCTAGGAAGTGCGACCATCTTGAAAATTGCGGACCTGCCATAAATATTAAGAGGCATGCGCGACCATGTTTTGACGTCCGATTGAACCTTATCCCATACCGGCTGTATGTTGCGCTCCCATGCAATTGCAGCAGACTCAGACAGGAAAACTCCCAGATATTTTAGACCACCAACCGCCACTTGTAGAGCCGAGGCCCAAGAGAATGCCTCAGACTTTCCCCCAGTACCCAAAGAGTCGATTTGCGCGGGTTGAGGAAGAGTCTCGAAACTTCTCCAAAAATGTGCATTATTTCCAAGATTCGAGGGCCCGAGCGATTAAGGTCAGTCATAAAGAAAAGGACATCATCCGCGTACAGCGCGATCCTGTCCGAAAGTCCCGCTCCCCACACAAAGCCACGAAGCTGCGCATCAATGCGCACCCACGCGGCCAGTGGTTCCATGACCAATGCAAAGAGGTAAGGGGATAGGGGGCACCCCTGCCGGGTCCCCCTAGCAACCGGGAATCTCTCCGAAATGGCTCCTGAAATACGCACCGAAGCGGTGATGTCCGTGTATAACAGCCTGACGTACGAGACAAAAACCGGACCCAGATTGAGACGCGGCAAAAGAGCGAAGAGGTAAGTCCAGCTGACAGAGTCGAATGCCCTGTCAATGTCCGCCAGTAGTAGCGCCGCCTGTTCTCCGGTCGCTCCCATCACGTCTACCGCCACCTGTGCCCGTCTGATATTGTGCCTTGTCGCTCTACCCGGCATAAAGCCCGCTTGATCCGGGTGGACCAAGTCCACTATATACGGGAGGAGGCGATTCGCCAACACTTTGGCCAACAATTTAGCTTCAAAGTTGATTAGAGATATTGGGCGATATGACTCGTGTCTGTCGGGAGGCCTGCCCGGTTTCTGGAAGACTACGATTTCAGCCTGACGGCAGTCCGCCGATAAGCTACCACGTTCCCGCGCTGCCTCCAAAGCCCGCCGATAGTGCGGTCCCAGCTGCAAGTGGAATTTCTTGTAGAATTCACTGGGGAATCCGCTCGGTCCGGGCGCCTTACCAGTGTTGAGTTGTCCCAGTGCATCACCCAGTTCCTCCGCCGTCAAGGGAAGGTCCAGGGCTGTTCTGGCTTCATCCGATATCGCACGGGGGGGAAGGTCAGCTATGAACTTGTCAATCGCCTCCGGTGGGAGACTGTCCCTAGGGGCGTATTGTACCGCATAGTAGCCAGCAAAGCTCGCCGCAAGGGCAGCAGGATCTGTCATGGCAATCCCTTCTCCGTCCGTGAGGCCCGGTAGAGTAATCGGCTGTAGAGTTTGTTGACACAGCCTATGGAGCATAGTGCAGGACTTGTCGCCCCACTGGTAAACCCTGCTCCGTGTGGCTAGCCAGGCTTGTCGAGCTTCGTCTAGTAGGACCGAGGCGTAGGATTGCTGCGCCTGCAGGAGCAGTCTCAGCGCTATACCGTCACCGTCTTCCCGACACTGATTCCCAAGTACTCTCACCCTAGCCGCCGCTGCCACTGTGGCCTCTCGGCGACTTCGGCGGGCAGCAGCACACCAGGCTATATCCACGCCCCTCAATGTGGGCTTCATGGCCTCCCAGACCGTCATACCATCCACTCCCTCCGTCAGGTTCTCCTGCCAGTAGTGGGCAATCGCTCCGCGCATGTGTGTTGTATAATCTGCCTGCTGGAGATGCCACGAGGACATCCGCCACCGGAATGGCTGGTGCGACTTGCGCAGATCAATCCGTACTACGACCGGGGAGTGGTCAGACAGCCCCCGAGGCTGAATCTCGGCCTGCTTCACTCTGTCGAGAAAGGCCCCTGGCACAAACACACAGTCCAGCCGGGAGAAGGAGCCGTGTACAGCAGACACATACGTGTACTCACGCGTCCTGACATGCAAATGCCTCCAGGCATCCACCCAGCCCAACCCATCAATCATCGCTTTCAAACGTGTAGGGGAGGTTGTCACCGCGGCCCCTTGCAGCCTCTGTCTGTCCAGGCACACATCCACCACATCGTTCCAGTCGCCACCTATCACAGCCAAGGAATCTGGGATCTCGGCCCACAATTCAAATAGGCGCTCTGCCAGGGACCATTGTAGAGGAGGGGGAGCATACACACTGCCAAACACCACTGGCTCCGCACCAATCATACCTTTAACAAACACATATCGACCTTGGGGATCGAGCCAATGATGCTCGTGAGTATATGACAGTCTTCGATGAATGAGGATGGCCACCCCCCTCGAGCCCCTGGAAAACCCTGCATGAAACACCTGGGTATATCCAAAACGTTGTAAACTCAGTACCTTCGTTCCCAACATATGTGTCTCCTGTAACAGCATGACATCCGCTGAGTCCCTCTTACCCCAGCGCAGCACTGCCCCACGCTTAATTTTGTCCAACATCCCCCTTACATTCCAACTTAAGATTCGCATAGAACCACTAGCGAGCGCTTTCTTCGGGAAATCACCCATAGTCTCGATGGGAGAGTCTCTGAAAACCCCAGGACCCAGCCCAGGCGCCTAGTACCATGTATAGCACTGCAGCAAAAATCACGTGCATCCCCGTCAAGACCCCCTTTACCCCCCATCCCTGCCCACTAACACAACCCCCCTAACTACCCAACGTCCGTCTATCCCCCCTCCCCCACCCCTATACCTCATGAAACACTGAAGTATCTGTCGCGGCATGGGGAGCTTCAGGCCCAAAACAGAGCGCCCAAAGCCACCCATACCAATGGATCCCACTACTCCCCCCAACTAACGGTACCTTCCCTTAGGGCCGCCCCCCAAACGTGAGAGGACTAGGCCCAGTACCCCGAGCCCCATTGAACCACAATTGTCCCACAGCTCGAATGGAGCGAGGCAGTCAGACAACGCCTATATCGCCCCTCCTGTGTCAAGCCATGCTCCAGATCTCACCACACCAGATGCTAGTCACTCGATTGACGCGGCAACCGCTCTGGGCCTCCCGGAAAGTCCAATGACGAAGAGTTGCCAGGGGAGCAAGAAAGAGGTCCCACGGCCTTCAATTCCCAGTCTCGGATTGAGCAGTGTCAGACTGTGCACCATCCAGAGGACCACCCCCGGATCGGGAGCGCCGCCGTGATCGAGATTTCCTGTGTCTTTTACCCCTGATGGAAGATTCGCCCCTCTCCTGCGACGACCCACGCGATGATCCGGGGTTCAAGCCCGGTTGGGCGTTCGGTCGGAGCCTGGTCGTCTCATCAGTCCAGCCAAACACTGCCTCCGGGGTATCAAAAAAGTGGGTCTTGGATTGAAAGACGACTCGAAGACGAGCCGGGTATAGCAGCGAATATTGGATCTTCAGACCACGCAGTTTGGCCTTCGCATCCTGGAAGGAACGGCGCTGCTGCTGCACCATCTTAGTATAGTCTGGGAAAATCATAATCCTGTGATTGTCAAACAGCAAAGTCGTTACAAATTTTTCAAGTCATTTTTAACTTTGTATTAGAATGAAAATTTTAACAAAATGGTGTAAAAAATTGATTATTATGCATGAAATATTTGTGGTTCTCAGTGGAGTACCAAATCAAATAAATAAACTTCTAACTTGTGTAGTGCAGGTGTTGTGAAATACCTGTAAACACCGGCACAAATTAAGCATGGAACTCAAGTGACACACATTCTTTTCAGCCTCTGTGAGCTTGGTCTAAATTGAAACTCCCAAACTATGATTTCCATTTAGAAGAAGTTGAATTTAGGGGTTCATTCCGTCCCCGTAAGGGTTGTACATGGCTAAAAGAAAGAAGCTGTTCTTCAATGGTCGGTTTTTCAGAATGTTGGGAATGGGAGACGAACTTTACTACGCGGGAGTTTCACCGCGGTAGGTTTACAACGCGGGTTTTACAACGCAAGTCGTTTCAGCGACTTGCTCTGGAGGGCGCTGCAAGCTAAGGAATAGTACGATTTACTATCCAACACCTCGTTAGGGATATACCATGCTTCTTGGCATTTGCAAACTTTTATTGCAAGTTCATTACCCAGTTCTCAAATATAGTGGGATCCATTACAAAGCTAAAGAAAGGCAGATCATTTGAATGGACCCAGGGAATGGATGAGGCTTCTCATGCTCTGAAAGCCTCTTTAACCATTGGGGTCTGTATTTTCTCAACGATATGAAACAACTTATGAAATGCATCCAGTTGCTTATGTGTCTAAAAAACATAAACCCAGCCATTCATTATTGCAGTGAAAGACCCCATAGCCATTCAAGCAACATTTAAGGAGTGCCAAAAATACCCTATGAAAGTTTTTACGGACTTCGTAACTTATATCTTCATTCCGTTTTTTGTACTTCATTGAATATGGCTTTTGCATTATTTTTTAAGTTTGGGGTAGATAATAAAAAAAGCCGATTCTTTTTCTCACACCATTATTGCAAAGCATAAATTGTCGTAGCAGTAACAGTAAACCCTGTTTGATGAGATATTGGTATTCCTCCAGCATACATGACATCATTGTTTTTGGTAAAACCCAAAAGACTTTTAATACAAGGACTAGATTTTCATGATGCCACATTAGCTAATCCAATTTCTCTTTTGCAGCTGATGGTGTTAAAGTGGTGTCATAACTCAGTGTTGCAAGATGCTTAGAACAAAAAAAAGATGCCAGAATTAGTTCAGAGGTACTTTTGTCGATGAGCTCTGGCAAAAGATGTGATGATTTGTATTGACGAGTCAAAACAGACTAACTAATTTACGCTAAGTTCTCAAAGATGGCAATCACAATACCTTTAGGAAATTGTGGATAGCTGTACCAAATTAGCACATTATATTCCATGCGCAGGTCTGCCAAATGCATGCAAAGTGGCACAAACACATTTTTAAGTTTGATGCTTATGCTTACAGAGACTGTGCACTTATAACATTCTGTGCAAACTCTGTCCTGTCATTATCAGGGCAAGATTCCAGGTCAGGAAGCACAGAGAATGGCATGGTCTAGCGATCCATTCATGGTGGACGCGCGTTAGGTAAGCACTCAGCCCGCGTCACATATACTGAATTTATCCTGTTTCGTTGGATATATTGCCCCGGAAAAGACTCCTGCTGTGGCGGTGGAGTTGGACGGTGGCGATTGCGGCACACAGGAGTGCCAGGAAAAGAGAGTTTGAAGCAGCAGCAGTGGCGTGCAGACTTGGCAGCGTTGTGGGAGAAACTGAGGTGGAGCCTCCAGGGCATCTACTGGAGCAGTGAGCAACAGATGCGGTGGTGTCGAAGTGATCCATGCAAGGAATAGGGTGACTAGGCGTCCACGTTTTGCCAGGACGGTCCCTGTTTTTAACCAGCTGTCCCAGCAAATTTCAAGAAATTTAGCTCATGTCCCCGTTTTTGGAGAGGGTCGACTGAAAACCGTGGGAGGTGTTTTTTATGTTTTACAAAGCAGGGATAGTTAGCAGTTGTTTCAAGAAAGCAATTTAATTAACAGGCAAGCTATTGGGCTTAAAAATGGCATTTTATGTATGTTCTTACTGCCTGTTCTGTAATTCTCTGCTGAGGAGCGCTCTCATCGCTTGAAGTAAAATTATAGTCCTTCTCTATTTTTGTGAAATGTCCCGGTTTTTGGCTTTAAAATTTTGGTCACTCTAGCGAGGAAGGGCTGGCCGAGGGCTGCATTATCTCCCGGGAACCGGCTCAGAGTCATGTTGCAATCTGGATACCAGTCCCTCGAAATGGGGGGAAGGGGAAAATGAGGAGCACTCACCGGGCCGCCGTTGGCATCTTCCCGGCCATATGGATGCCGTCTCCACCGCTGCACAAGCTCTGAGCCGGTCGTGGGTTCACAAGAAAAACTATGGGCCCCTGCACTTATTTATATATTTTCAAATTATGCAGTGATGAGAGACAATTGAGGCATACGGAGTTGCTAGAAGAGTGAGAGTTCTTACCAGAGATGGTAGCCCTATGAGGGATGGTTCTGTCTATACTTTTTGCATCTCTGGTCCCACATAATAGCTCCGCCTGTGCTGCGTATTGTTGTCTAAAACACAGGAGCAGGACAAGCTCCGGCTGACTGAGGTGTGTTTAGAATTATCTGACATTTGCATGTCTCTACGGACACCATGTCTTAGTACTGGCTACCCTTCATATACCTTTGTACTGCAGCAGAGCCGGCTTTAGCGTGGGTAGCGCCTGGTGCAACGCAACAGTCTTTTTTTGCCCCCGCCCCCCCCCCCCCCCCCCCCCCCCAATGACTTCTCCTTGGATGCTCTCACTCCCACTCGGCAAAAGTGAAGTGTCCCTCATCTCTCCATAGCCCCTCTCTCACATACCTTTAATTTGCTTTAAAGCGCTGGTAAAGGCTGGCTTTACTAATCCACTCAGCTATCCACATACAATACAGCTCTGTTCTTTACAGCATGCATATTAACCCTCTGTGCTACTTTATGGCGAGACAAAACTGCCCCTAGACAAAACTCTGATCTCTGTCTAGCAGGAACATTAATCACAGGAGTTATCTTGACATTTTTATTGCTGCCTGAAAGCTGGATGCTGAAGGAACTCTGCAGCAGGTGCTTTAAATTCATAAGTAATTGCTAAACACAGCGCCCCCATCAGGTCAATGCCCCCCTCCTGGTCAGCGCCCAGTGGCGCCGCACCGGTCGTACTGGTCTAAAGCCAGCCCTGTACTGCAGTATTTCAAACCAACATGTAGTTTCGAGTGTACCACGGCTACAACTCTAATACAGTAGGTTTTAAATGAGAGGCCATGACTGAAGTATGCCTCCAGCGCCAGGGCGCCACCTGATGGCCCTAGGCATGTTGTAATGCGGTGTTGCACCTGTACGGCCATTAATGAAAAATGGAAATGGGCTGATTTGGGTAGAATACCCTGTTAACTAGATCTTTGGGTGAGAGACTTGAGGAATTTTCTTCCTTCTTGTGAAGGTTGGGGTGACATCATTTCCCGCGATGCATTTCTGCCATCCAGTACAATTTACCATCTTCAATATTGAGAGCAGAATGTGTAGAATACACTGTTGAAATATAATAATTAATGCTACTATGCGGCCCATTCATAAACTTTAATTAACTGTGTGATGGATACACATCCCATTCCCTTTATCATCACTTTGCACCAGCGATAAGATTCATTGTAAAACAATGACTCATCTACTCCATGTATAAAGGTGACTGATACCACCTCTCCTGCTATTAACATAAGGCACATCACAGATGGGAGCCGTCACACCCCCAGGTACACAAATATAATTAAAGGCGACAAAGGGTGAGAGACATTGTAAAATTCTAGTAAGCAAGAAAGTGGCTGTTGAACACCACAGAGATGCCATGAGTACCCACTGAATCTCCTGTGTCTTTCATCTGGGTGCCTACAGAGTCAATGGCAGAGGCAAAGGCAGAGGTGGTCCCCCCAAGGGCTCCTCTGCTAATCAACAGTGACTTCACTCCCCTCCTCCCGATTACACTACAACCTGTCGGAGAAAGGATAGCCCAATTACTGTCACAATGTGAAAACATCACCTTAGATCAGTGCATCCTCTCTACAGCATGGGAAGGGCACTGTCCCAGATTCCTCGCACACCCTTCCAACATCCCACCCCATTGAGTATAGAATTCAGACCATTTCCTTCTCTTGCAGGAAGAGGTACTGATGCTCCTAGCAAAGGGTGCCATGGAACCCGTCCCAATACTCCAACATGGCGAAGGTGTCTATTGCCTCTACTTTCTTATGGTCGAAATGGATGGCATGCTATGGCCAATCTTTGACTTCCGACCATTAAACAGGTTCATTTCCTCCAAACATTTTCACGTTATCACATTGCAAGACGTCATCCCTTTGCTACAAGAAGGCAACTTCATGGCTGCGTTGGATATGAAAGACTCATACTTTCACATCCCTATATATCCACTGCACAAGTGGCACATTTGCTTCATGGTAAGTGGAAAATATTAACAGTTCAAGGTTCTTACCTTCATGGTTACCAAACCCCCCAATGGGTATTTGCCAAGTGCCTGGCAGTCGTGGCAGCCCGTCTGCTTTCATGTGTTTCCATGTCGGAATGACTGGCTGAGAAAGAGCAGAAGAGAAGGCCAATGCCCAGCACTCAGTCAAACAGCAGTGTCTCTTCTGCTCAAGCTAGGTTTCACCATCAACAAGAAAGAGTTGCATCTCCGGACCCAAAGAGGGTGATGGCATGCCAGCCTCTGCTGCCTCTATTTCAAACTAACTGTCCCATGAACTGTGATGGAAGTATTGAACATGCTGGATTCTTGCATAGCAATCGTCCCAAACACCAGATTGGGCATGTGACCAGGACAAGAGTGTCTATCATGGCACTGGGCACAAGCGTAAGGGCTTTGGGATGCTCTAGTGTTGGTGACCACCAGGGCCCAGAATTCCCCCCGCTGGTGGGACAGCAACAATCTATTCACCAGCAGGCCCTTTCTAGATCCCATTCCACAAGTGACCATTACCACAGATGCCTTCCTCATTGGTTGGGCTGCCCACCTTCATCACATGAAAGAACAACACTGGGTGTGGGCTCCCCACAGTAAGGCCTAGCCTCAATATCACTAGACAACTAAACAAAATGCCAATACTGCAACAATTGTTTCAAAAGGGAAAGAAAAATCACCACGCACAAAGAATTAAACTATGCGCGAGAGGGGACAATTTTGTCAGAATAAATCTCATTTATTTTTATCAAAGTTTGTAGTTTTTTGTTGGTTCGAAATTCACCACAAAAATTAGACACACAAAAATTGCGGACAATACAAAGTACAATTTTCATAAGAATGACATCATCACATTAAAATACAAATTTACTAAACAAACCTCATTCATACACCATTGATCAATATATTCATTCAAAACTAACTCTTTCACACATACCAGGCATACACAAGACGATATTTACAAACTGAAATGTCACAAATTGAATTCATATAAAAGAAACACCAAAGACACTCTTTCTATATAATTTTAAATGATTTGTAGAATCGTAGAAAGCTATTTCAAAAATAGCGGACTTAAGGTGGAGAACAGCGGTCTACGCGTTTCGAACCCCTGTTAGGTCTGGGGTTGATGTCATTCTTATGAAAATTGTACTTTGTATTGTCCGCAATTTTTGTGTGTCTAATTTTTGTGGTGAATTTCGAACCAACAAAAAACTACAAACTTTGATAAAAATAAATGAGATTTATTCTGACAAAATTGTCCCCTCTCGCGCATAGTTTAATTCTTTGTGCGTGGTGATTTTTCTTTCCCTTTTGAAACAATTGTTGCAGTGTTGGCATTTTGTTTAGTTGTCTAACACCTTCATCACATGACAGTCCAAGGTATTTTGTTTTCTCAGCACCGAGCCCACCACATCCACTACTTGGAAATGCTAGCCCTCATACTAGCCCTCAGCGCATTTCTACTCATTCTCCAGGACAAAACTGAACTCTTAAAGACAGACAACGTGACAGCGATGCTCTAAATTCAGAAGCAGGGAGGCACTCACTGCCCCCCGCTTTAGGAGTGAGCACAGGATATTTGGCATTGGGCCGCCTGCAACAACAGTCACCTTTTGGCGGAGCATCTTCCGGGAGTGGACAATGACTTTGCGGGCCTGATCAGCAGGACTCGTTAACAGATACACTAGTGGAAACTCCATCCACAAGTCCTTCAAAAGTGCATCCATGGTAGAGAGATCTGTTTGCCACTCCCGAACTTCTTAGAAGAAAAACAAATTGCCAATGTCCGGGTCCAACACTAGGTGGCAGGAGGATGTAGAGCATGTGCCTCTACAGCACTTCATGCTATGAGCAGATGGTTACAGGGTGAGTAACGTTTTACATATAAATTCACTGATAAAAAAAAACAAAGGTTAAAGGTGTGTTTATAGTTAGGTGTTCAAATGAGTTAATAACTACGTTTTAAAAGCTGATAAAACACTGAAATTTGCCAGTTGTAGTTTAGAGAGATAACTGTAACTTGTTCCTCCATCATGCACTGCTTAGGATCTCACATATTTCATCGCTCATGACATGGTAAATGACATAATTGCTACCAGGCCCTGCACCCAAACCCCTGGGAGTGGCTATCCCTGGCTACGCATCCCCCCATCTGTGCATGGCCTTCACCCTTCGAATGGGCCTTGCGCCTAGCTCAACGCTGTATATCCAACCCCACGGATGCTCAATCCCTCTGCTTTGCTTAGCCTTCACCAGTGTGTAGTGACTGGTTGGACATGTGCTCAGCCCACTGCAGGAAGCCAACCCCCAATATGCACGGCGTTCAGCGTGCATTTCATGGGGTTGACCACATGGAAATCCCCTTCAGATACTCGCGTGTCTTCATTACTGGGCTTGTCTGATCCATCAGTTATAGCATATTGCAGCAGGTCATGGTTGAGAACTCTTTCTCTAGTCTAGGCAGTTTCTGAAAAACAGAAAAAAATATTTAAAACAGCACTTGAGATTCCATCAGTCCTGGAGATGTCCCAGTGCAGGCATCCCTGGGACCAGCCTATACATTACCGATTCAACAGTGATGGTCTTTGTAGGTTTCAGGGACCCAAACCCATAGTTTGGGTCCTTAGCATGTCCTTGGTGTAGGTGCACCCCCAGAAGAGGTAATAGTTCATCTTGTGTGCCATTCATCCTCTTGAAAGAAATTATAGGCTTTGAGCCCTCTTGCATTCATGAATACTCACACTGGCAGGCCCCCTTGGAATGTCATCCAGGTGTTGTCCTTGTGCTTGTGGGTTAGGCATCTAGAGGCAATGCTCTCCCACATATGGTCTGCTACTGTTGAAGGGCAGGGTGCTGATCCGCTCACTGACATCCTTTGCCCAGATACATGCTTGGATGATATTCGGAGTCCACTGGTCTGGGGTTGCTGTTTCCAGTCCAGACTCCTTCAGGCACTTTTCCACTACTGCATAGTACTGTGGCATTGTCCAGTTGTAGGAACTGAGGCTCACCTATTCTGTCCATCTGAGGTGCCTATGCACTGGCAGTAGGAGGATTTGGGCCATTAGGAAACCAGCATGGCTTTCATTTTTGTTTTACTCAGTGCTCCTCACACAGTCGCACACGAAATGCCTTATCAAGATTGTGCTATTCCTTTGCCTCCCTTCTGGTGGGTCTTCACTTAATGGCTTTTGCTATTCTGTGTTTCACCAGGTAGACTCAGGCAATGTTCTAGTGTACTGGCAGTGCCATGCTCCCCAGATCCTGAGTCTTCTGTTCAGTCATCAGGTTCCTGTGGATCCCGAGTCCCAGCTTCTGCTTTGCACTTAGCCATCATTGATGCATATCCTCTATATCGTGCTCACTGAGTGTCTGTTCACACAGACACCTAAGACATTGTTCATGTAGACTGAAAATGTATTTCACCTTTGCCACTACTGCCTTGCACTGTCACTGTCTGAAGTCCTTGTTCTGCCTGATGTGTCCGGCGAGGAGTTCTATAGCACAAACAGAAGGGGTGAACAGTGTGGCTGAATGAGGCTGGACTGCCATGGTTTTGTTTTCCCATCCGTTTACCAAAGTGGTACTAAGAAATGTCTCTATATATTGTGTTTACTATGACACAGACAAAGTCCCCCAGTACCAGAGCCCTCCGTGATTGATTTACAATCTCAAGGGAAACAAATTCAAACGCTTTTTCCAATAAAGGCTGCCTGGACCTTCTGGTCTCTTACATATATGATTATATCGTGATCTAGGGTCAGACTACCCATAACTTGTTCCCCGGTTATCCAACAGGACTGGTCAGGAAAGACTAACTTCATAATTACGTTCGTCTGATAGTTGGCCATTACAGGGCTGAGTGTCGGATGACATCTGGGCTGTGCAATGGCTCTCCGTGATTTTTCTAATTTTCATACTGGAAGCCGACTTCATTGATTCTGCTCACGAGAAAGTGCCAGTCTTAGTCGCAGAAACGTCACTAATAGTTCATCACACAGAAATTGTGAAACTGTCACACATAGCAGCCAACTGTAACATTGGAAGCTGTGTGAAACACAGTTGAATGTTTTTAAATATGCCTGAATTTGGAAATCACTCCAACATTCTCCGGCGCTGGGCAATCAGGATCGACTTCCCGCCGTCAGTGTCTGTAAATGCCCCTTTGTCTCTGGTGTGTGTTTCAACACGCCTGACTTCCACCTGTGCACCTCTCAGATAATCATTGCAGCGCCAGACAAACCCGCAACTAACATTCCAGGAAACGTCAAACATGTCCTGGGCAGGTTCGCAAGGCGATGACAGACCCACGCGCCAACACAGGTGGCCGCCCTGGTATTCCAGGTTTAAAAACCGCCCCCTCCCATTTACCAGAACAATGCAGGGAATGTGGGCCGACAGGAAATAGCTGCTGCCTCGGAGATACGTAATTTATGACTGCCCTGGGGACGCGAAAAGAGGTGAAATTCAGGGAGATTACGGACGGACGTAATGCGAAAAGCGGGGTACTTCCTTCAGGTTTAATAGTGATGGCCAACTTTTCCAGTTTTGCGGACATACTGCCCAACATTTTATTACTAAAAATATATATATAAAATATAATAGATCGCAGGTAAAGTTTATACGGAAACGAACCAATATGAGAAGCTAACAAGCATTGGTAAAGACAATAGGTCTAACCTTTGGGACCTATTAGCTTTGAGAATAGTAACCATGTTGTACAACATCCCACACAATGTTGTTTCTTTTATTTATCAAGTTGGATTTTGGTCTCATACTTATGCTAATTCAGTGTGTTTGCGAAGACCTCGAACTGTCCATGGGCACAAGTGAGTTGGTACACCTGTCCCGAGAGAGGGACACCAAGGTACCCTCATTTGTCTGACTGTGGAATTGCAGTGAAAAATACTTTTATTTGATTTTCTTAAAACCGCCATGATATGTACAATGCAACACAATTAATCTAGATTAAAATGACAATAAAACGTATTCTACATGATGTAATTGATTCTAGGGCGGCCGGGCGTGGCTACGCGGGCAATGGAGTCGGATATGCTTAGTTAGAGCTTGCTGGTTCCCATTTCCCAGTTACAAACATCCGACACAGCAGGTTCTCGGGACCGGTGACCTGCTCCGTCGGGCCCTGTTCCAACCTGTGGCACGCTGGGAAGTCTGGAGCCGCCACAGACGCCAGGGCCCGCGTTCGGAGCCAGACCGCAGCGAGGCACCGAATGGAAGTTAAGGAAGCCCAGCGGAAGTCTTCACGCAAGGCTGAGGATGCACCCCACCCAGTAGGCCGCGATACGCAGCAGCGAGAGACACGCTGTTACACTGGACCCCCGCTGGCCATTGACAGGGCCTGGGGGGGGGGGGGGGTTGGAAACGAACGGCACCCCAGCATACCCACCGGCATGGTGGCTAACATCCAGCTGGGGATCTGCATAGGATTTTAATATGCACACTGGATCCAAAATGGCACACAGGCAGCCCAGAGCCTGGCGTAGGTCTTTTAAAATGCATCCAGACTCAGAAGCACACGGGGGACAGCGCCGGAGGCGCATCGTGACCAAGTGAGTCTCCGATAAATAGCGGAGCGGTACTGAGCAAGATTCGGCAATCGACACCCAGCCGGGGGAATCGGGTGAGAAACTGAAGTGCGCACAAGGTAATTGTAATTGTAAATTGTAAATTGATACTTGTATAGCGCACTACTCACCCGCAAGGGTCTCAAGGCGCTTGTACGAATACCGCTGTGGAACCCATCCTGGCTTTCCCTGTGAGGTGTCCACTCCTGGGCACCCCCAAGGTGGAGGCCAGGCATTCTTAGCGTTGTGGGGGCCGTTGTGGAGATTATTTACAACAAGGGGTGGTGCATATAGCCAGGTTCTGAGCTGGGATGGGGCAGTGAGATAAATAACGGTGATGGATCAAGCCCTGATCTTTGGACTGGGTAAGAGTGGTCTGCTTAATTCAGACACTCTGTTCATCACCACCCCCTTTTCTGAATCGTTTTTGGCCACTATAGGTGTGGCAGGGTATACTCAGACATGAGTCCCTTTCTCACTGCTCCATCAGGATTCAAGCAAGCCGGGCCGAAGAGGCTGAAATGTCAGAAACCGGTCCCCGGTAGCTTGTCTCCTGTCTGGTGAAGAATTGGCTTGGTAGTTTGGTCTGCCCTGTTCCCATGATGCACTGGGCCAGGGACAGACTAATTTGCATATAGCCAGGTTCTGAGCTGGGATGGGGCAGTGAGATAAATAACGGTGATGGATCAAGCGGACTGGGTAAGAGTGGTCTGCTTAATTCAGACACTCTGTTCATCACCACCCCCTTTTCTGAATCGTTGTGGAGATTAAGCACGCTATTGCCCAGAGTGGGACTCCATCATTGGAATAGGCACCGAGGCGAGAATTATCAGGTCCGTGGAATTTTTAAGCCCAAGACCCGCCGAGGCGGGGAATTGAACCATGGTCCCGGGCTAGACCTCTGCATCAGGGTCTGCCGCTCTAACCATTGAGCCACACTTCTCCAAGGTACAAAATAGTAGGCATGTAACCTGGGGCCCGGCGGTAATATTCAAAGCACATCTAGAACCCAGAAACACACGGAGTCAACGCCAGAGACACTTTGAGACCTGGCAAGCACACAGTAGTAGTCAAGGTGCACTAATTGATACTTAACAGCCGACACCCAGCTGGAGACCCAGTGCAAGGAAGTAAAGTGTGCACAGGACACAAAATGGTGGAAATATAACCCGGAGCCCTCTGCGAGGAACCCTGCGTAGACTGGAGCTGGGAGCCTGTGTGGACCAAGGATCCTGGGCCTGTTGATTGGTGCACCGAAGATGCGAGTTCGCACCTAGCTATATATTATAGTGCACCAGTTTTCTTTTTAGTCTAACGGGGCCGGGCAGCGATCTCCTCTAGCTTACTTTGCGTCGCCATATTGGCATGGGCGTCCGCAGAAATGTTTCCAGGGGGGGCAACATTTTAACTTCATCACTCGCCTTCCGGGGGGGGCAACATTTTAACTTCCTCACTCGACTTCAAGGCACGTTTAATGCAGACGGCCCATTGTCATTCTTTATGTGATGATCAGCAACAGAGAGAATGACAATGGGCCTGTCCACAGTCTGCTCGAGGTCGGGGAGGGGCTGCTGCAGCCTCTAGAGTTCAAAGAGAAGTGCGAGAGGCCCCAAGTGAGAGAACATTTAAACTCCTGGGGCTTCTCGCAGGGGAACAGCCTGCTGTAATCTTGAACATTACGGACCAAAAGGAATGGGACCGGCGATCCAGGGGGGGGCAAGCGCACCCCCTAGCCCTCCCATGCGGACGCCCATGCATATTGGTGTGGTTGCTGCTAAGCACCCCACCTTGGCTCTATGTCGCGCAGAGGCAGACCGCGGACTGGTTTTGGGGATCCGCTGACTCAGCCTTCCCTCACCCGTGCCCAGTCTGTCAAAATGCCCCGGGAGGTGACATCCGAACCGATGTAGAGCAAATTGGATGCTGTGGGGGGCGTGGCTTCACCAGCGATGCGGTAGGACGTGTGGCAGAGGGGCTCCCGTCGCCTACCGCCCTTTTTTTGCTTTTAAAGCGGAGCTGGGGTGCCCTCCTTTGCCCTGTCGGGGGAGGAAATTGCCTGCCCCTGTCCAGGCTGTAAACGGAGCCGCCAAACTTGCCCCTGCAGTGCCCGAAGGCGAGGACGGCCGGAGGGAAACGGCGACCCCGCGGCTGGAGCCGCCATCTTGAACCCGCGCGCCGGGACCGGCTCTACAGTCCCGCGGTGCGCTGCTCCGGGTGAGGCGGCTGGCGACCCTTGGCGAGGAGCGGAGCTCTGGCGACATCGGCGGAGCCTGAGGCGTGAGACCTGGAACGAGTGCCGAGCCCCCAGCTGCTGCAACGCCGGCGACGCTACCGAGGACTGAGAGGTGGGGGGCGGACCTGCCGCCATCTTGTGCCCCGCGCGCTAGGCCCTGCACGGCTCTCCATGCTGGGGGCCTGTCAGTCCTGAAGCGGGCGCTCTGCTGCGGCCGAAGGCTGCTCGCCCTTACCTGGGCTGCGAGCGGTGCTGGCATCCTGCCCCTGCGGTGCAGAAGTGTGAGACTGGCCGGTGGTGAGCATAGCTCTTGGGACCGGAGCCGCCATTTCGTGACCCCCGCACCGCTGCCCTGCACCATACAGGCCCGTGCGAGGCCGCTGGTGACCGCCGGCGAGGTGAGGGAGCCCTGAGGGCAGTGGTGAGGGCTACGGCGCGGAGCGGGCTGCAGGGTGCCCATTCATTGGCGCACGAACATTGGAGGAGCTGAGGTGAGAGAACCACGTGGCTGATTGGCGCCCTCTGCACCGGGACCTAAGCTGATTTCCCTGCGGTGGGCCAGGCCGGGAGAAGGCACGAGTGAACAGGGAGGGTGCGAGGCCTCAGCTGAGACGCGAGCGGAGGCGTGAGTGGGCCCTCTGTGAAGTTTAGAGAAGTGCGGGGCCCGCGACCTGCAGGCATTCGGCGAGAGGGGCCTGGGAGCTGAAGACAGACGCGACCCGACATTTTGGGGGCTGGTCAGGCGAGGAGCACGCGCGTCTGGGGGTTGCTGGCTTGCCCCTGTGTGGACCCACTACGGGCTGGGGACCATCTGGCGGAGGGCCGGCTTGCGGCCCTGTGGAGAGGCCCTGAGATAGAGTGGAGGCTGGGCAGTCGCCCCCCCCCCCGGGATACCTCGGGGCCTGGAATGCGGCGGGCCTCAGAAGAGGCGAAGGAGCTTGCTGGAGGAGCTTTCACTGGGCACTGTGCGGCTGGTCTGTCCCAGGAACATCGCGGACCGACTACAGACAGCTGTGGAGGGACTCAGCGGCGAGACTAACAAAGCGACCCACGGCGAGACTAGACCCGAGCCTTGAGGCGGCAAACGTCGGCAGTGGGTGAGGCCCAGCTTTCTGGTGGCACAGTGAAGCCGGGAGCTGGCTTGGGACAGAACCAGACACTAAGGTGAGCGGAGCTGGGCCGGGGTGCAGGACGGCGGTGGACAGTGAGGCCCGCCAGGTTTGGGAGTGGGAATTGCATTGCGAGGCCCAGCACTGTAAGCAACGGGCCTTGGGTTGGGGAGGGTACGGACAGCCTTTTAACTCTAATGTGGGCCCCTGGCGCTTTTGGTGGCTAGCTGGACAGTGGGGTGCTTGGCGCAGCGTGGGACTTGCTGCAGGGACCTTCAGTACCTAGACGAGACACTCCGCTCACCCGGCCATTTGCGACCTGCGCGCCAACAGTGGAACTTGGTGCGACGGCCTGGAGAAGTAGCGGCCTGGGCCGCAGCTTGGAAGTAGGGGTGCGCAAGCTGTTGCCTGGTTGCCTTTGCAGAGGAAATTGCTGGCGAGGCCGCAGAGGCCTCCTGTAGCTGTGTAGTGGCTGGTCAAAGCTTGCATTTCCTTTTGAATACCCCCGGGTTCGACTGCGGTGGGGGAAGGGTGTAATCTCATGCGCCAGGGCAGGCAGTTCCTCTCAGTGCTCTGAAGTGGGGGGGACCCTGTTGCCCTGTTATGCCTCTTGCCTTTCCTGCCCCGGGTCGTGGGAGCTGTATTAGTGTTCTGTGCTGTGCACTGACCCCTGCCCTTGCCGAGTTAGTGGCTCGGACACCTGACGGCTGGCCTAGTGACCCCCGCACATAGTCTTGTACCCGGCGGGTGGAGGGGAGGACCTGTTGGGGTGCTACAGTGTGGAGAAGTTAGTGAGTGAGTGTGGGCCTTTGCTTGGCTCTATTGCTGGCGCCTCGCGCCCTGACCCACTGCCCAGGGTGTCGTGGGGACCACCCGTAGTTCTCGGCTGGGAGTAAGTGAAGCTGGCAATGACGCGCTCTAATAAAGGGAACAAAGCTGACCCGACTGCAACCCCCAAGGACAACACTGTCGTGGCAATGTGGGGGGAAGGCGGGGGCGCCTGCCGCCGGTGAGAGCTCGTCCCAGACCGCTGGAGACTCCCCGCCGGTCACCCAGGCCTTTATGACCACCTTCATGTCGGAATTGAAAATGGAAATAGGATCACTGCGGACTGAGGTGCACACATGTGTGAAGGAATTGCGGAAGGAGGTCACGGATCTTGGGGACCGCGTGGATGGGCTGGAGAGGACGATGGACACGCGCACGGAGGACCAGGAACACCTATGGCAGCGTCTGGCGGCCCTTGAGAAGCAGAATATCGAGCTTCAAGTAAAGCAGGAGGATTTGGAGAACAGAAGCCGCCGTAACAACCTCCGCATTCGGGGGGTCCCTCTTGGAGAAGAAGGGGAGGACATCATGGGATATGTGGCGCAGCTCTTACACGAGGTCTGGGGTGATGAGAGCGCCTCTCCGCCGGCTTTGGATCGCGCCCATCGTGTATCCCGGCCCGCGGGGAGGCCAGGGCTCCTACCGGACATTTTGACTAGGGTCCACTTCTTCGCCGAAAAGGAGGCAATCTGGAAAATAGCGCAGGACAAACCAGATCTGTGGTACAAGGGGCACAAGATTCAGATCTTTCAAGATCTGGCGCCCAACACCCTGAAGAGGAGACGAGCATTTCGGCCGGTGACAGAAAAATTGCGCAATATTGGGCATCGCCTACCAATGGGGGCATCCGTTGGCGCTCATATTCCAGTGGGAATCCAAGCGTAGAATCATAAGGTCCTATACGGAGGCGGCGCAACTCATCCTCCTACCGTCGACACGTCCGGTGAGCCCATCTCAGCCCCGTAGGCAGGAAAGGATACCGGCTGGACCGTCTTGGACCACAGTACGTCGGCAGCATCGTGCATCCCCCAAGACTGAGCGTTCACCCTCTCAGACTAAGCAGGACATTATAGCTCATATCCGATCCCTTGAAGGGGATAGAGAAGAGTCCGGAGGGGCTCCCCAACACCATGAAACGCGGGGCGTATGCTTCTTACCTTCTGGAGGGGAGGCTTCACTCCCACGCACACATGTCCTTGAGGGAAGGGATGCAATGCGGTTCCTCACACCCTGGCTCTTGGATTGTGGGAGGAGGGGTAGCGGGAGCCCCCAGTTGTTAGATCTTTCGGACCGCCACAAACCCCCTTCGGTCTGCCCCTAAGGGAGTGACATCCCAGAGTGTGTCCAAACCTGCGGGTGCAGGATGCTCTATAACGGGGACAGTGTACCATGGCCCTGTTGGCCGCGATTGTTATGTAAAGATGGGTGGCCCCATTGGCCGCTCTTTCTCTCTCTCTTCCTTTCCTCCTCCTCTTGTTTCCTGCTGTTCTACTTTCTCTTTCCTTTCCCTTCTCAGGGGAGTGCAGGGAGGGGGCAATGGGTAATGGATTGGGGTGGGACTGCGCGAGTGCATGCCTATTGTGAATATGGAGTATGCGGGAGGACTGTTAAGGGGGCGCGGATGACACACGACAAGACCCTAGCATGGCAGTAAGCACACCTAGCTCTTTGAAGGTCCTAACGCTTAACGTGAAGGGCATTAACTCACCCAATAAGCGCAAGCAGGCATGGCACTACCTCATTCGACAAAACCCAGACATCATATTCCTGCAAGAGACGCATCTCCTACAAGCTGACACCGAGCGCATGGCACACCCTAGGTACCCTCTCCAGTTCTGGGCTGCAGCAGACACAAAGACAGCAGGAGTGGCGATACTGTGTAGGGCTGGCATCAGGCGGGGAGGCGACAGGCCCTTTAGAGATGGCATTGGGCGCTTCCTTAGAGTGGGTGTGGAGGTTGGACGTCGCCGCTTCACGCTGTGTAATATTTATGCACCTAACCAGGCGCAAGATTGCGACCTTCGAGACCTTTTGAGGGAGCAGGTGCCGCAGGGTGGCCCCTCGCTTATTATAGGGGGGAACCTTAACCCGGTCTGGAACCCTGAGATAGATCGGAGCGAGGGCTCCTTCAGTGGTGCGGGAGCAATGTCCTCGGCACTGCGCAAGCAGATAACGGACCTAGGGCTGTTCGATGCGTGGCGTTACTTCTCCCCAGACAAGAGGGAGTTCTCGTTCTACTCACATGCACACCGATCCTACTCTTGCATCGATTATTTGTTTATCTCTCACGATCTCACCCGCGAAGCCTTAGGGGTCAACATGTCCGATATTTCACTCTCTGACCACGCCCATGTTGAGTTACTCCTGCAGGACCCGAACGTTTGTCCTGCCCGGGAACGGAGGTGGTGTCTGCCGCCGAGTATTCTTTGGGATGCGGCGGATGTTGAGGACATCAGGGGGGCCATTGTCTCCTACTTCGAGAGCAATGACCTACCTGAAACGCCCTTTCCAGTGGTCTGGGACGCCTTCAAGGCCACGATACGGGGGCACATCACATCCCTCTCGATCGCGCGGACACGCGAGGCACGAGCGCTGGAGGATGGGCTAACGGGAGACTTAAAGAAGGCGGAGATACAGGACCAGCGCTGTTCTACCCTGCGGTCGAGACGGCAGCTGGCTAATCTTAGAGGGCAGCTCAGGATGTTGCGCACAAATAGGGCAGAGAAATCCCTCTTGGCATTGAAACAGAAGTATTTCACGGGCGGGGACAAGGTGGGGAGGCTACTGGCGAGGAGGCTGGTCCTTCCTACGGGCGGTACTACATAAGATAGGGCTCGGCCAGAAGATGATCACTAGGATCATGGCGCCGTACCTTGCACCACGGGCCAGGATCCGAGTTAACAGACAGCTCACTGAGCCGTTCAGCATCGGGAGGGGAACCAGACAGGGCTGCCCCATCTCGCCCCTATTATTTGCCCTGGCAATTGAGCCTCTAGCGGATATGGTTCGCCGGGCCCCTAACATCCATGGCATCCCCCTAGGCGGTCAGGACAACAAAGTAGCGCTCTTCGCGGACAACCTCATCCTCACACTCACTGCCGGCAGTGCACTCAGCGCTGAGCCTTTTTGAGCATGTCTCTGGCCTGAGAATCGACCACAACAGGTCCTGGGCCCTCAACCTTACCATCCCGAAGACATAAATCCCTCATTTGGAACAGATAGCCCCTTACCGGTGGACGGACCAGTCTATCCGATATCTTGGTCTCCAGCTGACCCCCTCGCTGGACGACTGGACGCAAGTCAACTGGAGGGAGTGTCGATGTTCAGTCCTTGAAGATCTACGGCGGTGGAAGCTGCTCGTGCCGTCATGGCTGGGCAGAATCAATGCAATTAAGGGGGGGAGGAGGCCTCGCTTCTCCCAAGCTCTTCTGTTGGCGCCACGAGAACGGGGGAGGGACTGGCCTGCCCTAACCTGGTAGAATACTATTGGGCAGCACATCTCCGTTGTATAGTAGAATGGGGCGCGACTGAGAGCGAGAAGGGGTGGTTCCACATGGACAGAGCCGTGACTGGGCGCACCATCTGGGATGTGGCGTGGAAACCTAAGGTGGGGCGGCCTCCGAGTGCATACTTGGCGGTGCCCACGAAAACTGTGTGGAGATCTGGGACAGAATAGCGGTACGCAGGGGCCTTACGACCTTTCCCTCTCCACACACCCCAATTGAGGGGAATCCGAGCTTCCCTCCGGCCCATCGTACTAGGGCATTCCATAAGTGGCCCCAGGGCGACTGTAGGGTGCTTACGGATCTATTTGATGGGGGCTCTCTCAAGACCTTCGCCCACTGCAGAGAGGAATTCCGAGTACCGCCCGAGGCTTGAATGCAATATGCTCAACTGAGGCATTGGAAAATGGCAGATGACACATATCAGGCTGCCACGCGCGCTTTCACTCCATTCGAGCGGCTGGCTCGCTCCTTCACTGAATCGAAGGGCCTGATCTCAAAAATTTACCAGATCCTACAGCACTCTCACACGCTGCCCTCCCATCCGTACCAGCAGCGTTGGCAATCCATCTCAGACACAGACATCACCTCGGCACAGTGTTGCAGGTTGTGGCGCGACATACCCAAAATATATCATAGCATACCACAACAGGAGAACGCATGTAAAATAATGACATAGTGGTACTACACGCCACAGCGTCTGCACAGAATGTTTCCGGCCTCTTCCCCTGAGTGTTGGAGGTGTCCGTCTGCGACTGGAGATTTTCTACACATATGGTGGACCTGCCCTTCACTGACCCTCTTTTGGAAGGAGGTCTTAAGCCACATCAGGGGGGTACTGGGGTTCCCTCTGCCTGAAGCCACTAGCACGCTATTGCTGCGTGTCAAACCTGCTGGCCTGAGAGCTATCACCCGGAGCGACTGGACATTGGCGCTCCAAATGCTAGGGGCAGCTAAGCAGCTCATTGCGTTATACTGGAAAAAGACGGAAGCGCCACCCATTGCTGCATGGTTTGTGCGACGTTGGCACGTCATAACAATGGAACTCCTCACAGCTAGATTGCAGGCGCGCGACACACGCTTTAAGGCGGTCTGGCAGCCCCTGGTAAAATACTTATGTGCAGTACCACACATGCGACACATGCCCCCCAAGCTTCGGGCGCTGCGCCTAGTGGAAGACGCCGTGATCCCCCCTGACCCAGACAGGCTGCTGACATAGAAACCCCAGTGCGTGAGGCCTAGAACAATGTAGGTGCTCCAAACTGACCAGTTGACTGGCGCAATGCTCTCCTCCCTACCCCTGCCCTCTTCGATGCACTCTGAGCCCTCTCTCCTTCCTAATCCTATCTCTGTACTTGTTCCTACTGTCTACTCTGATCTGCTCCCATCCTTTCTGATACTCTGTTGAAGTTCAGACCCCACTGGTCTCATAGTACTAAGTTTTCTGGTTTACTGCTTACATTCAGTCCTAAAGACCAGGCTACCTTAAGCAATGACTGCCCGGCGTACACTGGGTAATATATGACGCTGCCGGCCCTGTTGGGTTGTAGGCGAACCGCTGTGTACAATGTTGTTTCCTATGAGAATTATCAATGTTATTTATTGCATCATGCTCTGACGCGGTCGGCCCAGAGTGGGTTGTAGGCTTACCGCTGTGTACCAGTCCGATTCTTGAGCACTCTCTGTCTTGGGGGTGAAAGAAAAAAAAAGACTTGACTTTAAATTGGATGCTGTTTTGGCGGTGGTGGAAAAGTTAGGTGAAACTATGGACCAGACCCGTACTTCCCTTGAAAGCAAGATAGACAATGTGGCCATTGACTTGAATCTCGTTCATGCGGACCACTGCAAACTTACGGATAGAACATCCGCAATGGAGGCCCCCATGGTGGAGATCTCTCCACAGATGACAGTGGCAGAGAAGCACATTAAAGACCTCACGGCCTGGGTGGAGTTCCTGGAAAACAGAGCCGAAGATTCTGAAGAGAGATCGAGGCGCAATAATGTGCGTGTAGTGGGCCTGCCGGAAGACAAGGAAGGCAGAGACGCAATAGCCTACACTGAATCCTGGCTTTGAGCATTCCTCCCGGAGGGGACACTCTCCCCCCATTTCGTCATTGAACAAGCACACAGGGTTCTGGCTAAGCCTGCGCCTCCGGGGTCCAACCCCAGACCGCTCCTGATGTGAGTGCTGATCTATAGGGATATAGACGCCATTCTCCAAGAAACCAGGAAATTACAGGACATAGAAGTGGAAAATCACAAAATCATGTTTTTCCCTGATTTCACGATACTGGTACAGAGACAGCGATACTCTTATATGGCAGTGAAGAGGAGACTCCGGCAACAAGATCATAAATATTCCCTGTTGTTTCCAGCCCGTTTACGGGTGGTGGTAAGTGGTAAAACGTACTTTTTCAATACCCCAGATGCAGCAGGGGACTGGCTGAACACACAAGGTTCCGCAGGAGACGCTGCCTCGAGGACGAGAGAAAACGACATGAACACCGGAAGCAGTAGGATGGGGAAGAGGCACAAACACAACACTGTTCAGTTATCACAAAACCTTGGACCTAACCCAGAGCAGATGCTACAGGATCAACACAATGCCCTTCAGACAGCAGCAGCAATCGGAGGGACGCAAGGAGAAACATCCTCTGCATCCAGCCTGCAATGACGAGAAAGTGAGGGAGAAATATCAGACAAAGTCCTGAACTCACAGGAATCGGATGATCTGCCAGAGGTCACTCCTCAGACTGCAGTTGACATTGTTTAGACCATAATACACAACTCTAGACAAGCACCGACCAGAATACACTGCTGCCTACTCAAGTTTAAGAAGTCCCTATTAATGATGTATCACAATGCTGATCTGCTGTAATGTACATGTATGCTTATATAGAATATAGATTCTGGGTGTGGTGGGGGCTTGAGAAAGTCTGGGCTCACGCCATATGTTATGAGACTTCCCTCATGGCACGACTTGTGTTCATTGTTATAAGTCCCTGACTTATGCTTCATTGGGGACAGGGAGTCATCACGGTAAAGCACCTATTGTATTACAGACACACCCTGCTTGAGCAGAACCCCCCTTGTCATTGACAGAATGTCATTTTTATTTACTGTTTGGACGACTGCATGTTGCATTTTTGCCCTTTTGATATTATTAGTTTTAGTTTATAGTAGTTTTGCCATTCGTCACGCGCTGGGCTGATGCACACTGAGTAGTAGATATATAGCTGTTCTACAGCAGCTCCCACCCGGACACATTTAATACAGCCATTAGTCCACTCATGACTTACACTCTCATTCCATATGGGATACCAAGGCACCGGTTAAAATATGCACATGGAATGTGAGAGGCATTCACATCCCGCCCTGTAGAAACCTAATTTTCTCGTATCTCAAAAGGTACCACATACAGATTGCTCTTCTTCAAGAGACGCACTTGCCGGGGTCTGAAGTGAAACAACTGCAGAGAAGATGGAGAGAACATTTACACGCCACAGGTTACTCAGCATATGCTAGGGGAGCTTTAATTTGGGTCAGACCAGGGACCCCATTTCGCATTGAGGACTCACTCAGTGACACAGAAGGCCGTTATGTTATCGTGAGGGGAAAACTAGATGGACAGCCCGTGGTCATTGCATCTATATACGCACCTAACACTGATCAGGCTACATTTTTAGAGGCCCTGTCGAGCAAATTGTCTACCTGGCATGGGATCCTGATGATGGTGGTGGTGGGGGGGACTACAATAGTGTTCTTGATGTCTCATTGAATCATTCCTTTCCTCCTCTCCCTGGCGCACCCACACATTCTGCCATTAAGGCGCTAAACAACTGGGCCGCACATTGGCGCTTAACGGAGGCATGGAGGCACAGAAACCCACATGATAGGGTGTATTCATTCTACTCCGGGGCACATGGATTGCATGCCTGCCTTGACAGAATAATGGTATCTGATGACCTCTTAACAGCTGTTGCAGAACTGCAATATCTCGGGAGGACTCACTCAGACCATAATCCACACACGCTACATCTGGAATGGATTTGTAATGTACCATCGATTCCAAGATGGTGCCTACAACCAGACACTGTATTAGATGCAACATTCGGGGAGTCATTGGAAACAGCCGTTGCACAATACTTTGAGGACAATACAGACACTGCCTTGTCACCATTGATAGAATGGGACGCCTTTAAGGTAGCTACTAGAGGGCACTCCCAGGGCACGCAGGCCGGCATGCGCAAATAGCTGGAGACAGACCTCACTACATTAGAAAGGAAATTGGCGTCCCATGAAAGAGAGGCAGTTGAGGGCTCAAATAGGACGTTAACTCACAATAAGGAGGAACGTGCCTGACTGCAGGAAAGACTCAGTTGCCTTAAGTATGCAGCGCACTCAGCGTGTACGCATCACTCAGGTGACAGGGCTGGAAGGCTCTTAGCTTGGTTGATCCGTCAAGACTACGCTACATCGCCTGCTACTTTCCCCCGTTCTATTCAGGGTGCTATAGTATACTCGCAACAAGACAAACATTGGGAGTTTACAACTCACTATACCACACTATACAAGTCCCATACCTTGGCTACAATGAATGATATCTACAGGTACCTAGAAGACATTGACCTGCCACAGACCACGCCTGAGCAAAAACTCGACCTGAATGACCCCATTTTATTAGATGAAATTAGGGCGAGCGTACGTTAACTGGCTAATGGCAAAACTCCGGACCCAGATGGCTTACAGGCGGACTTTTACAAGACCTATGTGGAGCTACTGGCACTTCAACTCAAGAAGGTCTATCAGGCCTCAATACAGCACTCCACCCTTTCTGACATGCAGAATGAGTCGCTACTGATCTCTCTCCCTAAATCCGGCAGGGACCTGGAAGCGCTGGGCTCATACAGGCCACTGGCGCTTCTTAGCACAGACTACAAAGTCCTAGAATCCTTTATAGCTGCATGTTTGGCTCCACTGTATGAACTTTAGTGTACACGGACCAGAATGGGTTTGTCCCCACTAGAAGTACAGCGCTTAATATACGTAGGCTTTTCAGGGTGCAGCATTATGCGGCAAACATTTAGCCCACTCTGGCTACTTGATCTTAGACCTGGAGAAAGCCTTTAACTCCTTGGAGTGGCCATACCTCGTCGAGGTATTGCGGGAATTAGGGCTAGGCAACTCGTTTCTACAAATGGTTCAGTTATTTTATTAGCGGCCCTCTGTTAGAGTTCGGATAGATGGGCTCATATCAAATAGCATACGGGTGAATAGAGGTACCAGACAAGTTTGCCCCCTGTCCCCGCTTCTTCCCTCTATCGCCATGTAACCACTGGCAACGCGACTTCGCGGGGAAGGAGCAGATTGGGGCATCCGTCTGGGAGACAGCCTGCATACCGTTTCATTGTATGCAGATGATCTGCTACTGTACCTAAGGGACCTACATGGTATCCCCACCACCACAGCGGATACACTTCAGGACTTTGAAAGGGTATCGGGTCTCCGAGTGAACTGGACAAAATCGGGCCTGTACCCATTCTGTGACAAAATCACTGAAACAAACGTGAGCATGAACAATTCTCCCAGCTGGTACCCATCTATGTTCCGATACGTGGCTATCTTCATATATCAGAACCTCAATGATGTGTTGGAGGGAAACCTGATCAGGGCTATATCTGCTGTCAGAGCTCAGATTCAATTCGGGAAGTCACTTCCTCTGAACATGATGGGCAGGATCACACTGACCAAGATGGTAATACTACCAAAATTGTTATATTATTTCTCCAACCTCCCGGTCTATGTTCCGGTCAGAATATTCCGTGACCTTGAACAACTGATCCGTGACCTCATCTGGAACAAGGGCGGGCCCCATATAGCATTATGGAAACTTCATGCCCCTACTAGTAAAGGAGGCTTGGCGGTCCCCAGTATGGAACTGTACTATCTGGAGGTGCAATTACAATGGGTGACGAGACGGTTTGCGGGTATGAGTTTAGAAAATACAGCCACCATGCTGCCATCCTGGTCCCAATCTCGGATATATCACCTGTTTCACCCTATTGCCCGATCACCGTGCCTATTGCAGACCTGTCTGGCCCTAGCACACCGTTGTTACAGGAGGAGCTTGTACCTCACTAGAGATACGGTCCCTTAATCCCCGTCACTGCCACTTCTGGGGACGCCAAGGGGCAGGACGGGTACCTTTAACTAGGTGCTTGCACGCTGGCACGAAGCAGTATTAAGTACATTGGGTGATCTCTATGCAGAGGGCACTTTGATACCATTTGAGACCCTGGCGGAGGTTTATGACCTGCCTGCAGGTCAATTCTTACAACATAACTCAATCACAAGATCGCTTTCCGCGACATGGGGCGATATCACCACCGAACTGGAGATGCATCTCCTGATGCAATACTTACACATCATGGGCAACGGATCACACATTGTACACTGGTTGGCTGAGGCACTACTTACTCACATGATGAAACCCATGGCGGCCCTTCAATTGCGGTAGGAAGCAGATAGGGGACAACAATGGACGGCCCATGAATGAGACGCAGTGCTAGCTAGTTCCACTTACATTCTGAGAAGCTCTAAGTTCAAGCTTTTACAGACCTATATAATGCAAAGGGCGTACTTCTCCCTGGACAAACTAAACAAATATTTTCACACTACCATTTTGGCATGCCCACGCTTTCTACAGACAGATGCGGACCTCCTCCATATGTTCTGGTTCTGCGCCTCCCTTCATACATATTGGCAAGAAGTTACCACAACACTTGCAACATGCACTACCAGGCCAATAACACACACATGGGAAGTATGCATATTGGGCCTTTTCCCCAGATCAAAGAACCATAAGGTTACATCCAGATTTATTGACTTAGGATTGATAGTGGCAAAGAGACTAATAACTTACAGATGGAAACACACTGGCCCCCTGTTGTCACCAGTTGGAAAAAATCGCTCCTAGTGTGGGCACAAGAAGAAAGCACATCCCTGCACAGAGAGGAAATAGCTGGACTGCGCAAATACCCCATCGCAAAGTATTAGGATACCATACTCACAGACTTAGCACACAGGGATGGGGAGGGGGGTGATAGTTCCTCGCAAGTAGCTGATGTAAGAGACGTGGGCACAAACTCACAGTTACATAACACTTCAAGCTCAGGATAAGGCTAGAAGTTGTCACAGGAAAATGGTCTGCATTTGAGATGCACAAAGGTCAACGGAGGGGCAGTATGGTCGTTTATCCTGATAGGTTCTCTTGACAAGGAAAGAGTGGCGAGACTCACATGGTAGTGCTGGGAATGAAACATATACACTACATACACATTGACCCAGGCGTGGTGAATAGAGGATGGCCCTGTTTGTTTGTTTGATTATAAATTTTATCATATTTTGCCTCAACCCTATGTTCCAAATGCATGTCCAGGTATAGACATTCACGTGAAATACTAACTGGGCGTATGGATAAAAGACAATACCACGTCGGACGTGACAAGCCAAATTGCACATTTGTATGCGACACAGCTCATGGGGACATGTCGCCATTTTCCTGCTATAGGGAACTGATATCAGGCTCAGCATGACATGTCTTAGCAGTGAGAATGGCACCCCTATCACATTTAATGTAGTAAATTGTCCCCTGCTTCATATATGTATATTGTTATCTGGAATTTCGGAAAAATTAAACAATGTAAATAAAGATATTTAAAAAAAAGAAACATTATTTAATTGATTCTAAGGACCAACATTTTTGGGATAAGATACTTCAGCCAGTTTCTATAAGATTGTTTGTAAGCGTGTCTATTCCTCGGGCATGGGATAAAGTGCTTATGCTAATAAGAAAAAATACTGGGGTGAACACAACACGTCTAGGGTAGGATACAGTTCATCTGTAATTCTTTTCTAGTTTCTTCGCTGCTAAGTTCAAAAATGTTATTGCCTTACAAGAAAGTTGAACAGAGGAACCACCAAGACATTTTATGACTGCTGCTCTACAGGCCCTTGTTTGTTCTTCTCCCATAATAGGCCGTAAAATGATCTTCCTCGTGTTTTGGAGAACCGGACAGATACATAGTAGGTGCAATAGTGACTCCTCTCCAATTCCACAAAGGCGTCAATCCGTAGTCGACCAGGTCCATTGCCATTTTGGAATGAGATCTTTCGTTGGGAAGGACCCCAGTGCCAATAGGGTCAAGTTCCGCTTATAATAGTCGGTGAAGTTGTCTTGTAAATATGGTTGCGGTTTCAGGTGTTTATAAGATGGCATCACCATCCATGCATGTCTTTTGCAGGCTAAGGAAGCTTATCAATTTGCAGCGATTGTTCGGTGATTGCTTTATTGGTAATTTATTTGAATGCAGAATATGGCAATTATGTGTTTCAGGCTTCTTCTAGCTTTAATACTGAGAGTGCTTGTTTTAAAATTCGAAATATTAACTTGTTCTGCCTTGATTGTTTTTCAACCTCCTCCCAGCACTGATGGGCTAATGTGTTTCTTCAGCTGCCCTGAATCTCCAGTAATATTTGGTCAATGCTACTTGTCAAGCCGGTATCAGTTTTTTTAAACTGTATTCCAGTCGTATGTGGGCCTGAGAAATGTGACGTGGAATAAGGAACAGTTAAATAGACTGGATTGGGCTGTGTTTCGAGTTGTTGAATAGTTGGTATTTAGCATTTACGAGCCGTACGAGATAGATGGAAGAATTTAGCTGCTACGACCTCTAATAAGTAATTTTTGAGCTGCTGCTTAGCTTTTTCTGCAGAATTTTGAAGACAAATTGTGGTTGTCTTGCTTTGGCTTGCCCAAGGTCTAGATGTTGCTTGTAGCTAAGTTGGCGATCTAAATGAACCCCCAGATATTTATATACGTCCACCTGCGTTAAGATGCTGGAATTTAGCCTCCAAACAAATTTAGGGTGTTTTTATGGGTGCTGGAGAGGCATAGAACATTCAATTTTTTTAAATTGAATGTTAGTTGTGCTTTTGAGGTATATTGTGTAAGTTGATAAATCAACCACTACAAGCCACGAGGTGTTTGGGAGAGCAACACGATGTCATCTGCATACGTATGTGGAATTGCGTCCGTATCATGGGTTTAGCACATTGATCAGTGACGGACACATACCAGTAGTATCGCAGTCACATCTCATATTTTCAGTGATTATGCACTTATGCCATAGAATGCTCTAAATATATATTGGTGGGTGAGTGATCTGTGTGTTCTCAGAATGTTGGGGGCTGAGCTGTTTGCTAGACAGTTGGAGATCAGGATGATGTATGGTGGCTGAGGCATTTATTCTGGAAATAACTAAATAAAGACACACCAGAGCAACTACTGGAGCAGAGTACTTCTTCACTCTGGTGATGAACTTGGCTAGGGACCCCTGGAAGTCAAAGGACGCTGTTTTGACCTATGCCTCTATACCGTCATCTTTGCTTTAAGGGTCCCATATCTCATTGAGAATGGGGTTTTGGGAGGCAGCCGACCACAGCGAGGTCTGTCCCTTAGGATTACTGGGGAATGGAGCAAACTGACGTCTGCTGGCGGTTTGGGCTAGATTGGGCTATATCCGTAGCCCAAGTTATAAAACCAGACATTTTATGTTACCAGCCACCATTCTGTCTTCTTGACACAGTGGCTGGTTTTAAGGAAACGTCCTGTAGGAGACTGGGATTTTCCCTGTCTGGCTTGCTTTTGCCACACCATCATGTGAGATTATCGGCAGGTGTCAAGGAAAATTTGAGGATATGGCCTTTTTTTCTGGAATCCTTTAATGGAGTGCCTTTGTTAGCGTAGAGGGAAGTGGGATGTACAGATAGTTTCAAATGCTGCTGGAGGAATTGGTTTTGGGCTGTATTGGCAGGATAAATGGTGTGCAGGAGAATGGCCTCTGGAGTGGAAACTGGGCAGGCTCAGTAATGCTTTTCTGGAATTCTTTCCCTTGGTGGTAGCAATGGCAATATGGGGGGAGCAGTTGGCGCACAGAAGAGTTTTGCTTTGGATTGGCAATATGTCAATGATGCAGGTGGTTAACAGACAGTCGGCCAGAGATGCACAGGTGCTGAAACTGTCAGACATGTGCCTGGTGTGAACAATGACATCATGGTTGCTTTGTCTTGTTCATAGTGGAAGAGATTCCATGGGCTGGCCACGTAAGCAGACAGAGGCAGGACCAGGATGCCTCAGGAGCTTTGAACAGTAGGCGACAGAGAATGCTACCGTTGGTGATAGATTCATTGGGACTTTCTACAAGGACAGCTTATGCTCAGGCTTGGTCAGAATTTTTAGCTGGTGGGGCACAATGGAGGCAGGAGGATAAGGCTAGTACTGAGGATGTGGTCCAACTCATAATGTCGTTAATAGATAAGGGGCAGTCACAGGTAACGGTTTCTGGGAAACTGATGGTTATAGCTTTTATGGGGAAGCTTTTGTGAACTATACACCTTTGGCCCGTCAATTGGGGTGACAGATACTGGAAGTTTGTGCCAGGGAAAAAGGTTAGGTAGGACCTAAAAGGAGGCCATTGACTTTGGGTTTGCTGTGTCACATGCTTTTGACTTTGCTGGGAATTTGGAGGAGAGGATGAACTGGTGTTGTTCACAATGTTGATGACATGGATGTTCTCCGGTGTGTTTCTGGCATCAGTGCTACTGGGGGGTGGGAGGTGCTTTGGAAGGAGGTTCGCCAGTGTGCAGCAAGTCTCCAGGTTGGGCTACACAGGACAAATTCAGATCAGAGGGATTATGGCAGGATCGGTTTACTGATAGAAGATCGATGTAACAAACATCGATGTTCTAAATATCGAAAAAAATATATTGACTGCAGAAATATTGACTCCCATACCTTAACAGGTAAGTACAAAAAATATTGACTCAAAAATATTGAGGTAAAAAATATAGATGTAAAAACTATCAACAACAATTTATTGTTGTTGACTGTAGCAATTCAGGCTGAAAAAGAAAAGGTAGACAAACTCATACCTGGACAAGCCAGGAGGTTTACGGTTCATTGGAAAGTTTAGCTAGTTCGAGGTTAATAGTTGCAGTAAAGATTGAGGATAGTTTAAAGGTCTCAGTTGCAAAAGATCAGCACTGGAGCAAGTAAGTTCAAGTTCAAGTTCAGGAATTTGTATAGCGCACTACTCACCCAGAGGGTCTCAAGGCGCTTGGGGGAGGGGGTGCATTATTTATCGAATAGCCAGGTTTTAATAAGTTCCTTCCTAAAGGAAATGTGGTTCTGAGTAAGGCGGAGGTGAGTGGGGAGAGAATTCCAGGTTTTGGCCGCCAGGTAGGAGAATGATCTTCCTCCCATGGTGGATCTATGGATGCGCGGAACTGCGGTGAGGGCTTGATTGGAGGATCTTAGTTGGCGGGTAGATGTGTAGAAGGACAGTCGTGTGTTGAGGCATTCGGGTCCTAGTTTGTAGAGGGCCTTGTGTGCGTGGGTGAGGAGACGGAACGTTATTCTCTTGTTGACAGGAAGCCAGTGGAGGTCTTTCAGGTGAGCGGTAATGTGAGCTTGGCGCGGGATGTCCAATATGAGTCTGGCTGATGCGTTTTGGATGCGTTGGAGTTTTTTCTGTAGTTTGGCTGTGGTTCCGGCGTAGAGGGTGTTTCCATAGTCCAGTCGGCTACTGATCAGTGCGTGGGTGACAGTCTTTCTTGTTTCGGTGGGGATCCAACAAAAGATTTTTTTGAGCATACGAAGTACGTTGAAGCAAGAGGATGAGACGGCGTTGACTTGTCTGGTCATCGAGAGGGAGGAGTCTAGGATGAAACCTAGGTTACGTGCGTGGTCTGTGGGTGTGGGTGCCGTGCCCAGGGCCGATGGCCACCATGAGTCGTCCCAGGCAGAGGGGGATGATCCTAGGATGAGGACTTCCGTTTTGTCTGAGTTAAGTTTTAGGCGGCTGTTTTTCATCCATTCGGCTACTTCTTTCATGCCTTCATGAAGATTGGTTTCGGCGGTAAGTACAGACTTACAGAATTAGGCTGTTGTGAGGGGGAGGAATATTTAGGGGTTACTTAGCATAGGTCAACAACTTTGTATAGCTACATAGTTTTGTAAGGCAAAAGCACAGGTTTAAGTATGTGATGTGAACCTGTTTCAATAAAGCGGCCTTTTTCACACAAAGCTGGTGTCAGTGATCTGTGCTGCTCCCCCTTTTCCCCAAAAGGTAGTTACTTTCCTCTGCTGACAACCTTTGTGCCACTGTAGGACCATTTTTTAAATTTGAAGATGGTTTCTATTTATGCTCACTGTTCGGCCTCTTTTGTGTCATTTTTGCCCTTGTGTTGTGCGCATATTTACCTGTCAGGAAAAAATGACATTTCCACTCGATGTCTTTATTGGGCATAAATCAGCACAGGAGGCATCCTTCTGCTGTCTTTTTTTATGCACCAGTCTGTGCTTGTACTTACCTGTCAGACACAACGTTTGCTCGCGAGTCTGCTCTGCTCTCTGTTTCAGTGGAATGCAACACATCACATATTCACATACTAGCATGTGACGTTTTAGGCCAGGAAACTGAGGTTTACATACACCATTATCGCAGTGCGCAAGTTACCTTCTCTTTATTCTTACAAGGTGTTTTTTTTTCTCAAAATGCAGTAATTGTACACGTTTTGCAAAAAGTCTGTGAGCTGTGGTTTTATTGTCTCCCAAAGAAGACAAGGTTTTTAAAAGTCTGTTTTAAAAGGAAAATGTGGTTAGAGAAACAGTATTGCTTTTTTTTGTTACTTTGATATTTTAAGTTTCTGTATCTAGTACTGGCATCTAGCAGAGCTATAGAAGGGCACTTGTTGAGCCATCCAATGAGAATAAAGGTCTCTCTAAATTTTCTGACCTCTCGCCCCCACGTGCTGTGCAATATCTTTTGAAAACACATGCCACGTTTCCACCAGCAATTCTCCATATGGCTGCAAACACCATAGCAGAATCACTCTGCAAAATTATGAATAATGTCATTCTATTAGGAATCTATCCTCATAGCTGGAAACAAGCCATCATTAGGCCGCTTCTAGAAAAGCCTACCCTCGACCCAGGAGATTGTAAGAACTACCGTCCCATCTCTTTGCTTCCTGCTCCAGCTAAAATCCTAGAGATGCATCTTAATAAGCAGCTTATGGAGATTGCAGAACAATACTCATGGCTTAATGATTCCCAATTTGGATTCAGGAAACATCATGGGACGGAAACAGCTCTAATATCAGCCACTGATTATATCAGGCGCTTATTGGATGAAGGACAGGGGGTGGTGCTGATTCTTCTGTCAGCACCATTTGATACAATTTCACCTACTCTGCTGCAGAACAGACTCCGGAGTCTTGGTATCTCACAACAAGCTCTATCCCTCCTGTCCTCATTTCTAACTGGGAGATCCCAAAGGGTGAAACTACAATCTTTCTACTCAGAATCCTATACTTTACCTTGTGGAGTTCCGCTGGGATCATCGTTGAGCCCTACTCTCTTTAATCTGTATGTGACACCCCTGGAAACCGTGATCCATTCATTTGGACTGGAAGTGGTGTCATATGCGGATGATACACAGATCATGGTCACTTTCCCCAAAGGCCCTTGCTCCACATCAGACAATATTCTTGGTTGTATGACTAAAGTGGCAGAGTAGATGTCTGCTAACGTTTTGAAGCTCAATGGGGAGAAAACTGAAGTGATGATGTTTGGATCAAACTCATCCAAATGGAATAGTAACTGCTGGCCTCAATCCTAAAATGGCTGTCCTGCACCTAGCAAGAAGGCCAAGAACCTGGGAGTCCTGATGGATCTGGAACTCAATTTTGACATTCAAATTAACCGCACTATCTCGACATGCGCCTAGATCATAAGGATGTTAAAAAAGCATTTTTCCTCCCATCCCACGATCAGCACAAATCCAGGTAGCAATGGCCTTGGTAATGTCCAGGTTCGATAATTGCAATGCACTATATCTGGCTGCCAATAAGACTCTGTAGCATAAACTCCAAGTGCTGCAGAATGCACTGGCAAAACTCGTTCTGGAGATCCCCAGGAAACAATCCACCAGAAAAGGACCAGAATCGCTGCACTGGCTCCCGATTGAAAAGTGTATTAGTTTCAAGGCACTTTGCATGGTCCACAAATCACTGCATTCTCCCTATCCATCATGACGAAAGACTATGCTCAATTGGTACTCTCCTAACAGACCCCTGCGCTCTTTGCTCTAAATGCAATTGTCTGTATCACAAACAAATAAGAAAAAATGGGGGTACAGAGCATTCTCAGTGGCAGCGATCAGGCTTTGGAACTCCCTTCCCTTTGCTCTTAGGTCTATCCCACTTCTGCTCCCTTTCAGAAAGGCCCTTAAGACCTGGCTTTTCTCGTGTTAGTATCTTTCTGGATCTTCTTCCTCCTTTTTTTATCCGGCATGTGGACGGCTGGTCTCTAGCACCTTGATGCCTTAGGGTGATTGTTGCATTCTACAAATCTCAAAATCAAATCAAATTATCTCTGTGTAATATCTGCTGATGGTGTTATTAGAACTGACTTCCCAGTGACACTCACTGTTTCTATACTTACATACTCTTCAATTAAGAACTCCTCCACTCGAGTCCCCAAGTGTATCCCAAGTACTTTTTTGAGTACTGGGGGTGTTATCTAACCCAGGTACTACATAGAGTACTGGTGCCAGTTCTGTTGTTCATTCACCTATTGTCTGTTTATTGATTACGCAAAATATCACAGATTCTCCTGTCTTCCTATCTTCTCCTAGTGATCCAGTAATAAAGTGGGTGATGTAGAAGAAAGTTTTCACTCATTATGCTTAAGTGTGTCCCACCTCTTTAAGCACTGAGAGGAACAACTCTCTTCTTCATTGTTTAGGTGCAGAAGATCAAGATGTCTTTGATCAGTATCAAGGTGTGCAAAACAAGAGTATAACCCGTGGTAGTAGGGAAACTTCCAGAAAAAAACATAGGAGTAAGTTGCGTTGGACATTATGGGACTGGTGATCAATAGGGCAGGTCAATATTATGTTTTTTTTCTTATTGGCACATACTCTCGATGGCCGGAGGTTCATGTTATCCGTGGTATTGAAAGACAAAATGTTATCGGCCTACTTAAAAAATGTATTTAGCAGGAAAGGAATACCAGATACTGATCTCATGGATAATAGTGTTCAGTTGGTTTCTGCAGAAATAGAAAAAGTTCTGACTCACAAAAGTATGGAGCATAAAAT
The DNA here is from genome assembly GCF_964261635.1 of Lissotriton helveticus. NCBI lineage: Eukaryota > Metazoa > Chordata > Amphibia > Caudata > Salamandridae > Lissotriton > Lissotriton helveticus. The sequence goes on along the minus strand of NC_136059.1, from coordinate 1,442,875,591 downwards.
GTGCTCTCTCTACCACTCAATGGGATGGTGTAAAACTGATAGACTTGACTTTTTCAGCGGGTTCACCCCTTGACTTTTTACTTTTTGTCCTCCTGTTTTTGACCTTGTTTTTGTTGCTTTAAGGACTCTGGGCACTTTACCACTGCTATTTAGTGCTAAAGTACAATATGCTTTCTATGTAAATTATGTTTATGTATTGGTGTTTCCATGCATGGCATATTTGAATTACTACTAAGTCCCCTCTACAGTGCACAGGTGTGCCAAGGGACTTTACATCAAATGCTGCTAGTGGGCCCGCAGCCCTGATTGTGTCACCCACACAAGCAGACTTTAAAAGGCGTCTCAGACCTTCCAACACAGTGTTTGCATGCGGTTTTTACTGCCATGTTGACCTGGCAAGTACATCTGCCTGCCAGACCCGAACCTTCCCTTTTCTTACTTGTAAGGCACCCCTCAGGTAGGCCCAAGGTACTCCCATTGGAAGAATGCAGTATACGGGAAATCACCCTAAGATGTTTAATCTTGTAAGATTCAGGATGGGTATTGCCCACTCATTGGTTTCCTATCCGCATGATGCACATTGTGACGCAAAATTTTGTCCTTGTGACTCAGAATCAGCACAGAGCACTTTACATTTTATGTGTTTCTGTGGACTCTATACTATTACTAGACGTGCTTTTTTAAAACCACTGTTAGGATTTTTAAATATAAGAAAGGGCAGGGCTGCGTTACAATATTTTCTCCTTTTGAAAGATGAATTTATTTGCCTAATGATTTATAAATACATTTCCACCGCGATGTGGCTTCAGAACATGGTGGGTAAATGATTTTACATTGCTTAAAACAATATTTTAACATAAATTTGAGTGATTTAATTGTATGAAATGTTTTTATTATGTAATCTTTTATGGTTGATTTGCAGCCGAATAAAGATTTATTGATTGACGACAATGACAGACGCTATCTCTGCTGGATCTGAGGAGGAAGTCAGGCGGGATAGAGCGTGGTTGGCTGTGTGGCTGTGCAGCTGTGATGAGAGGAAACCCGGGGCCGGGGAATGACGGATTCGGCTACGACTGCGGTTGTGAAGGATGAGTCGCGGTAGGAAGAGGTGAGCCCCAGCCATGTTCAGCCGTTTTTCAAGCACAAGGGGATCAGCTGGTCCTCGCTGAGTGAGAGTTTGGGCACCTGCGGAAGCGGCACAGCTAGGTCTGGGTGCAGCTTGCGGGCACCTGGTGGCTCCTGCCTGACACTTCACACTCAGTTGAAGCCTGGGACTTGCCTCATCGTGTCATCACGTCTGATGTCACGGTGCTCGCTCGTAGTTGCTGGATTGTTTTGCTCCTGCTCCTGCTCCTACTCCTGCCCCTGCTCTGACCCGGCCTGACCTTTCATACTAAATTGGGGGCTGGTGACTGGAGACTGAAGGCAAACGTGAAGCCACGGCCCACGAAGTTACAAGAGCACTGAAGACTGCCAAGTGCTGCGGTGCTTCAGAGGTGCTGGAGAGCTGCGGAGCGCACTCCGACCCAGATATAGTCCAGAGTCAGTGAGCTGAGCCACGGGGAAGGCCGCAGGTGAACCGCAGGAAACCGCCAGGAGGTGGAGGAAGGAGGAAGAGTTTCCACCCTGGTTTTGGTTCTGGCTCTACTGTAGTCTCCTTATCTTCACGACCTGCATCCTTTTATATTCCTCTTTGGAGGGTGGTTAGTCTGCGGCATATCCCTTGGCCCGACGAGTGTGGCTGCCATCAGACGGCTAAGAGCGTGCCACAGTTGGGCGCGGAGGTAGTCCGGTTAGTTCTGGGTGTAGCTTGCGGCCACTGCAGGGCTCCACTCATGCTGGCATTGGCTACAGTTACAGCCCTCCGCTAGTTTTCTGCTGATGCTGACATTGACATTACTGTTGCAGTTGTTCTGCTGGTTGCTGTCTGTGGCTGGATAAGGCTTTCATTATCATTGGTATTCTCTTCATCTGCAGCACCAGTACTGATGCTGGGTGGCCCCCTCTAATCCTAGGTCCCAGGATTTGGGTCCCAGGGTGTAGGATAAGTGTTGGGAGGCCACTGGAGCCCTTTGGTGGTCGGAAGTTGGAAGTAGGTGAATCACCTACTTGGAGGTCGGACTGCAAAAAAGCACCGCTCAGGAAAATTGGTTCTCATAAGAGCCTGTAAAAAAACCAAGGCCAATCCTTTAAGGAATACATCAATACAGTTGGTTACCTTCAAAGGATTTAACACCATCTCTACCTTCTTCTCAAAAAAGAAGCTTGAATCTCTTCCTGGAGAAGTTGAAGCGGTAGAAGTGGCTGAAGCAGAACTCAAAAAAATCGCTTCTAGCAAATTCTACCCACATTTCTTCTGGATTTAAAGTGGCTTGGTCTGGGAAAGAACTAATCCTTGAACCTAGAGTGGATGATTCCTTGTTGTTAAATCTTAATGTCCACTCACCTGGAAATGGAGTGACTCATGCCGAGGTTGGAAGATGCCTCAAACCTGTAGTGGAAAGTCCTCGGAGGTGTAGATTTCACTCTGCCAGATATCAATATTAATCTTAATCTGCTTCCAAAGGTTTCTCAGACCCCCAACCTTTTAAAGCTATACACTAATGACACTTCACCTCTCCCGAAATTCTCCGGCCTTTCCTTTGGGTTCTTCCATCAAAATGCAGCTGTTTAGTAGCACACCTTGTGGAATAGATATATTAAACTCAAGGCCATCCGTTACTCCTGATCTATCTTCGAACTTTCTCTAACTAAATAATGACCCAGAGGAAAAAATATATATGTCTGGATCTGTGCTATGCTTGGAAAGAGTTATGTTGTCTATTTGAGCTCTAATGGAGAACTCTGCAAGTAATTCAGATTACATCTGGGACTCACTCCTGCCCTTGACAGAAATTTTACATTTCTGATTGAAGATCCCCGAACATTAAAGTTACCTCATTGCACTGTCATAAGTCGAGCTCTGGTAATAGGATCCCTTCTTCACCTCTGCCGGGATATAAATCTAACTAGTCCAAATCTACACAAACGTGTTTCGCTTTCCACCCTAATTGCCAGGACTCTGGCACTCCGGCTGGCCCATCTTATGGTGGTAGAAATCCTACTGGCAAAGAAAAGGAAGATACATTTGATGAAATTCTACCTTCCTCATTACAGCAGCTTTTTTGTGGTATCTTCCACTCCACCAATACTTTTGTCTTCCCAGTGCCCAGAGAAGGAAAAAACAAACACTGCACGAAAAGTATTCCCTAATTTTCTAAAAAGAGTGGATAAAAAAGCTGGTCATTCCAAAACGAAGGAACTAAAAGTTGAACTCCCTATATCAGAGGAAAAGAAAATTAAAAATAAATCTACCTGTAAAAAAAGGACAAAAGGGTAAAATGTTGAAGGATAAACAAAAAAACAGAGCTAACCGATTACGTTTTTACCCTAATGTAATCCTAAATGTGTTCCTGAACTCGGACTTGAATGTTCAAAGAGGGAAGAAGGATGAGTTGAAACTATGCCAAGGGGTCCTCGATCTCCACTATTGAATTCCAGCACCTCAATTCCGAATATATAAGAAGTTTCAACTTCAGGTTCAAGGCGAGATCGGTGGCACATTGTAATCTGAACCCTAATGCTGCTTTATTTTCCTCCTCTCTAGGCAGTAATGTCTTCTACAATCCAATTGGAATGGTGCAGGAGGGGGTCTGCCAAGCTAGCCCTTTACCTTCTGTACCTGTTTCTCTAGATTTTTCTTTTCTTTTTGATCATGAGATATACATGAATAGAACTTTTTATTGAATTGTTTTGCTGTACTTCCTGGTCTCCATATGATCCAGAGTAGTGATCTAACCTTGGTGCAAGTTCAAAATCATAGCAATTATGGGGGAGCTAGAGTGACATTTGGCTCTAAGATAATATCTAATCTAATATTGTCAAATAGTGATAGACTAGGAAGTTGCGGTATTGATGTTCTGGTGGCTAAATACGAAATAGCTTCAAAAAAGTGATTCATAGTCAACAGCCCTCCTCCCATTTAGATTGTCCTTCATAGGGCCTGCCTTACCTAGAGAAAGAAAGTACATTGCAGGTCTATTTGCGGAGAAAAAGAATACCCAAATATTAACTGGACACGAGGAAAACATGAAATGGAGTACTGTAAATAGTTCTTTGGGCCTGAGACATGGGAACTCTACAAAGGTCTCAAATTGATTTCCGAGAACGCAGCCGGATTAAGCAGAAATAAAAACAAATGGTTATTTTTGAAAGAACAGATTGCTGATATAATCTGCATACAAGAATCCTGGATTGTAAAGGACTGGTTCATTGAAGATTATATTGCGCTAAGCCGTCCTGCGCTCCCAGTAAACAGAGGACATGCGAAAGGAGGCATTGCTATTCGACTTAGAACAAGACTTAGATGGATATATAAAGTAACCCCCCATGCTTCCAACTCAATTCAGATGATTAAACTGGATCTTAAAGAAGAACTCAGTAGCTTAGATACGTGTTAATTGACAATGCGTATATACCCCCTTACGCTTCTAATACTTATTTATTAAAATATTTGTTTTCTTTTATTTACACCATTATGGAAAGAGAAGATTGTAGGCATTTAAAGCTGGTCAGTGATTTGAATGCTAAGGTCTCTACCCACAGTATAAGGCTATTTGATAATGCCTCAAAAAACAAAGCTTTAAATATTCCCTCAGCTTAGTTCCCGAATAAAAAGTCGGACGATAAAAGAGGCACACTTTTATTGGAAGGCCTGCGGACCACAGGCCTTTTAATAATTAATAGGAGGTTAGAAAGTGACATACCAGCAAAAGTCGCACATAAGGCTCCTACTGGGGTAACTATTATTGATTACTTAATTGTAACAACTGATTTTGTTCATAAACTCTCCAGTTTTGAAGTCCTGGGAAATGATTTTAGCAATCATATGTTGATTTGCTCTAAATTCGTGAGGTCTTGTGCCAAGGTTGGGTCCTGGAATTTTAAGGCTACTTCAGTAGGTTTTAATTTAACAAACTGCAGATCGTTTTTGAATACTCTGGCTGTTTTTAAACTTGAATAGACTTTAACAGATTTATCAGCAGAAGCAAGCAGTGGTAGATCCTCAGCCTCCCCATATTAATCAGTTTGAAGCTTTTGGTCGTAATATAAGCACTTTATTCTCAACGTGTAAATTGCCCCATTTACCAGCTGAGCAGAGAGTCCCTTTTGATCCACTTATACGTATACATGGGGAAATAAATAAACTAGTGAGAACCCTGTTCCTGAAATACTCCATCAAACATATTAAATTAATACATGTTCTAAAGAGAAAAAGACAGAGAAAAAAAATTCTTTAAAACAAAAAAGGAAGACTATGAATGGATACAGTTAAAAGAGTCAGCATTGAAAAATAATGCCAAAAGATATTGGGAAATAATTGCGGACTGCTGTGGAACAAGAGTAAGATCTCTCCCAATCCCCATAAAAAAAGAAGTATGGAAATTATATATGAACAAACTTTAATTTGCAAATCCCAATTCTTCTTTTCCTGCATCCATTTTAACTTATTCCTCTAAATCCTTAGAATGTAGCTATGCGCCCTCAAAGGGCGAAATTGTAGGTTTTATTAAAAAGATTAGAGCTTCAGGAGCAATGGGCCCTGATGAAATCCCTATGAAAGTTATTAAAAAAGAGCCTCTAATGTAAGCTATGTATCTTGTACCATTGTTTGCTTATTTCTACCTGAAGGGGAAGACGCTCCCCATATTAATCAGTTTGAAGCTTTTGGTCGTAATATAAGCACTTTATTCTTAACGTATAAATTGCCCCATTTACCAGCTGATTCATAAAGGGGGTGGTGATGGACAGAGTATCTGAATTAAGCAGAACACTCCTACCCAGTCAAAAGATCAGGGCTTGATCCATCACCGTTTTTTAGCTCACTGCACCATCCCAGCTCAGAACCTGGCTACATGCAAATTAGTCTGACCCTGGCCCAGTGCATCATGGGAACAGGGCAGACCAAACTACCAAGCCAATTCTTTACTGGAAAGGAAACAAGCTTCCGGGGACCGGTTTCTGGCATTACAGCCGTCTTCGGCCCGGCTTGCTTGAATCCTGATGGTGCAGTGAGCAAGGGACTCACATCTGAGTATACCCTTCCACACTTGTGGTGGCCAAAACGATTCATAAAGGGGGTGGTGATGGACAGAGTATCTGAATTAAGCAGAACACTCCTACCCAGTCAAAAGATCAGGGCTTGATCCATCACCATTTTTTTTAGCTCACTGCACCATCCCAGCTCAGAGCCTGGCTACATGCAAATTAGTCTGACCCTGGTCCAGTGCATCATGGGAACAGGGCAGACAAAACTACCAAGCCAATTCTTTAATGGAAAGGAAACAAGCTTCTGGGGACCGGTTTCTGGCATTACAGCCATCTTCGGCCCGGCTTGCTTGAATCCTGATGGTGCAGTGAGCAAGGGACTCACATCTGAGTATACCCTTCCACACTTGTGGTGGCCAAAACGATTCATAAAGGGAGTGGTGATGGACAGAGTATCTGAATTAAGCAGAACACTCCTACCCAGTCAAAAGATCAGGGCTTGATCCATCACCGTTTTTTAGCTCACTGCACCATCCCAGCTCAGAACCTGGCTACATGCAAATTAGTCTGACCCTGGCCCAGTGCATCATGGGAACAGGGCAGACCAAACTACCAAGCCAATTCTTTACTGGAAAGGAAACAAGCTTCCGGGGACCGGTTTCTGGCATTACAGCCGTCTTCGGCCCGGCTTGCTTGAATCCTGATGGTGCAGTGAGCAAGGGACTCACATCTGAGTATACCCTTCCACACTTGTGGTGGCCAAAACGATTCATAAAGGGGGTGGTGATGGACAGAGTATCTGAATTAAGCAGAACACTCCTACTCAGTCAAAAGATCAGGGCTTGATCCATCACCGTTTTTTAGCTCACTGCACCATCCCAGCTCAGAACCTGGCTACATGCAAATTAGTCTGACCCTGGCCCAGTGCATCATGGGAACAGGGCAGACCAAACTACCAAGCCAATTCTTTACTGGAAAGGAAACAAGCTTCCGGGGACCGGTTTCTGGCATTACAGCCGTCTTCGGCCCGGCTTGCTTGAATCCTGATGGTGCAGTAAGCAAGGGACTCACATCTGAGTATACCCTTCCACACTTGTGGTGGCCAAAACGATTCATAAAGGGGGTGGTGATGGACAGAGTATCTGAATTAAGCAGAACACTCCTACCCAGTCAAAAGATCAGGGCTTGATCCATCACCGTTTTTTAGCTCACTGCACCATCCCAGCTCAGAACCTGGCTACATGCAAAATAGTCTGACCCTGGCCCAGTGCATCATGGGAACAGGGCAGACCAAACTACCAAGCCAATTCTTTACTGGAAAGGAAACAAGCTTCCGGGGACCGGTTTCTGGCATTACAGCCTTCTTCGGCCCGGCTTGCTTGAATCCTGATGGTGCAGTGAGCAAGGGATTCACATCTGAGTATACCCTTCCACACTTGTGGTGGCCAAAACGATTCATAAAGGGGGTGGTGATGGACAGAGTATCTGAATTAAGCAGAACACTCCTACCCAGTCAAAAGATCAGGGCTTGATCCATCACCGTTTTTTAGCTCACTGCACCATCCCAGCTCAGAACCTGGCTACATGCAAATTAGTCTGACCCTGGCCCAGTGCATCATGGGAACAGGGCAGACCAAACTACCAAGCCAATTCTTTACTGGAAAGGAAACAAGCTTCCGGGGACCGGTTTCTGGCATTACAGCCGTCTTCGGCCCGGCTTGCTTGAATCCTGATGGTGCAGTGAGCAAGGGACTCACATCTGAGTATACCCTTCCACACTTGTGGTGGCCAAAACGATTCATAAAGGGGGTGGTGATGGACAGAGTATCTGAATTAAGCAGAACACTCCTACCCAGTCAAAAGATCAGGGCTTGATCCATCACCATTTTTTTAGCTCACTACACCATCCCAGCTCAGAGCCTGGCTACATGCAAATTAGTCTGACCCTGGTCCAGTGCATCATGGGAACAGGGCAGACCAAACTACCAAGCCAATTCTTTAATGGAAAGGAAACAAGCTTCTGGGGACCGGTTTCTGGCATTACAGCCATCTTCGGCCCGGCTTGCTTGAATCCTGATGGTGCAGTGAGCAAGGGACTCACATCTGAGTATACCCTTCCACACTTGTGGTGGCCAAAACGATTCATAAAGGGAGTGGTGATGGACAGAGTATATGAATTAAGCAGAACACTCCTACCCAGTCAAAAGATCAGGGCTTGATCCATCACCGTTTTTTAGCTCACTGCACCATCCCAGCTCAGAACCTGGCTACATGCAAATTAGTCTGACCCTGGCCCAGTGCATCATGGGAACAGGGCAGACCAAACTACCAAGCCAATTCTTTACTGGAAAGGAAACAAGCTTCCGGGGACCGGTTTCTGGCATTACAGCCGTCTTCGGCCCGGCTTGCTTGAATCCTGATGGTGCAGTGAGCAAGGGACTCACATCTGAGTATACCCTTCCACACTTGTGGTGGCCAAAACGATTTATAAAGGGGGTGGTGATGGACAGAGTATCTGAATTAAGCAGAACACTCCTACCCAGTCAAAAGATCAGGGCTTGATCCATCACCGTTTTTTAGCTCACTGCACCATCCCAGCTCAGAACCTGGCTACATGCAAATTAGTCTGACCCTGGCCCAGTGCATCATGGGAACAGGGCAGACCAAACTACCAAGCCAATTCTTTACTGGAAAGGAAACAAGCTTCCGGGGACCGGTTTCTGGCATTACAGCCGTCTTCGGCCCGGCTTGCTTGAATCCTGATGGTGCAGTAAGCAAGGGACTCACATCTGAGTATACCCTTCCACACTTGTGGTGGCCAAAACGATTCATAAAGGGGGTGGTGATGGACAGAGTATCTGAATTAAGCAGAACACTCCTACCCAGTCAAAAGATCAGGGCTTGATCCATCACCGTTTTTTAGCTCACTGCACCATCCCAGCTCAGAACCTGGCTACATGCAAATTAGTCTGACCCTGGCCCAGTGCATCATGGGAACAGGGCAGACCAAACTACCAAGCCAATTCTTTACTGGAAAGGGAACAAGTTTCCGGGGACCGGTTTCTGGCATTACAGCCGTCTTCGGCCTGGCTTGCTTGAATCCTGATGGTGCAGTGAGCAAGGGACTCACATCTGAGTATACCCTTCCACACTTGTGGTGGCCAAAACGATTCATAAAGGGGGTGGTGATGGACAGAGTATCTGAATTAAGCAGAACACTCCTACCCAGTCAAAAGATCAGGGCTTGATCCATCACCGTTTTTTAGCTCACTGCACCATCCCAGCTCAGAACCTGGCTACATGCAAATTAGTCTGACCCTGGCCCAGTGCATCATGGGAACAGGGCAGACCAAACTACCAAGCCAATTCTTTACTGGAAAGGGAACAAGCTTCCGGGGACCGGTTTCTGGCATTACAGCCGTCTTCGGCCCGGCTTGCTTGAATCCTGATGATGCAGTGAGCAAGTGATTCACATCTGAGTATACCCTTCCACACTTGTGGTGGCCAAAACGATTCATAAAGGGGGTGGTGATGGACAGAGTATCTGAATTAAGCAGAACACTCCTACCCAGTCTAAAGATCAGGGCTTGATCCATCACCGTTTTTTATCTCACTGCACCATCCCAGCTCAGAACCTGGCTACATGCAAATTAGTCTAACCCTGGCCCAGTGCATCATGGGAACAGGGCAGACCAAACTACCAAGCCAATTCTTTACTGGAAAGGAAACAAGCTTCCGGGGACCGGTTTCTGGCATTACAGCCGTCTTCGGCCCGGCTTGCTTGAATCCTGATGGTGCAGTGAGCAAGGGACTCACATCTGAGTATACCCTTCCACACTTGTGGTGGCCAAAACGATTCATAAAGGGGGTGGTGATGGACAGAGTATCTGAATTAAGCAGAACACTCCTACCCAGTCAAAAGATCAGGGCTTGATCCATCACCATTTATTTTTTAGCTCACTGCACCATCCCAGCTCAGAGCCTGGCTACATGCAAATTAGTCTGACCCTGGTCCAGTGCATCATGGGAACAGGGCAGACCAAACTACCAAGCCAATTCTTTAAAGGAAAGGAAACAAGCTTCTGGGGACCGGTTTCTGGCATTACAGCCATCTTCGGCCTGGCTTGCTTGAATCCTGATGGTGCAGTGAGCAAGGGACTCACATCTGAGTATACCCTTCCACACTTGTGGTGGCCAAAACGATTCATAAAGGGAGTGGTGATGGACAGAGTATCTGAATTAGGCAGAACACTCCTACCCAGTCAAAAGATCAGGGCTTGATCCATCACCGTTTTTTAGCTCACTGCACCATCCCAGCTCAGAACCTGGCTACATGCAAATTAGTCTGACCCTGGCCCAGTGCATCATGGGAACAGGGCAGACCAAACTACCAAGCCAATTCTTTACTGGAAAGGAAACAAGCTTCCGGGGACCGGTTTCTGGCATTACAGCCGTCTTCGGCCCGGCTTGCTTGAATCCTGATGGTGCAGTGAGCAAGGGACTCACATCTGAGTATACCCTTCCACACTTGTGGTGGCCAAAACGATTCATAAAGGGGGTGGTGATGGACAGAGTATCTGAATTAAGCAGAACACTCCTACCCAGTCAAAAGATCAGGGCTTGATCCATCACCGTTTTTTAGCTCACTGCACCATCCCAGCTCAGAACCTGGCTACATGCAAATTAGTCTGACCCTGGCCCAGTGCATCATGGGAACAGGGCAGACCAAACTACCAAGCCAATTCTTTACTGGAAAGGAAACAAGCTTCCGGGGACCGGTTTCTGGCATTACAGCCGTCTTCGGCCCGGCTTGCTTGAATCCTGATGGTGCAGTAAGCAAGGGACTCACATCTGAGTATACCCTTCCACACTTGTGGTGGCCAAAACGATTCATAAAGGGGGTGGTGATGGACAGAGTATCTGAATTAAGCAGAACACTCCTACCCAGTCAAAAGATCAGGGCTTGATCCATCACCGTTTTTTAGCTCACTGCACCATCCCAGCTCAGAACCTGGCTACATGCAAATTAGTCTGACCCTGGCCCAGTGCATCATGGGAACAGGGCAGACCAAACTACCAAGCCAATTCTTTACTGGAAAGGGAACAAGCTTCCGGGGACCGGTTTCTGGCATTACAGCCGTCTTCGGCCCGGCTTGCTTGAATCCTGATGGTGCAGTGAGCAAGGGACTCACATCTGAGTATACCCTTCCACACTTGTGGTGGCCAAAACGATTCATAAAGGGGGTGGTGATGGACAGAGTATCTGAATTAAGCAGAACACTCCTACCCAGTCAAAAGATCAGGGCTTGATCCATCACCGTTTTTTAGCTCACTGCACCATCCCAGCTCAGAACCTGGCTACATGCAAATTAGTCTGACCCTGGCCCAGTGCATCATGGGAACAGGGCAGACCAAACTACCAAGCCAATTCTTTACTGGAAAGGGAACAAGCTTCCGGGGACCGGTTTCTGGCATTACAGCCGTCTTCGGCCCGGCTTGCTTGAATCCTGATGGTGCAGTGAGCAAGGGATTCACATCTGAGTATACCCTTCTACACTTGTGGTGGCCAAAACGATTCATAAAGGGGGTGGTGATGGACAGAGTATCTGAATTAAGCAGAACACTCCTACCCAGTCAAAAGATCAGGGCTTGATCCATCACCGTTTTTTATCTCACTGCACCATCCCAGCTCAGAACCTGGCTACATGCAAATTAGTCTGACCCTGGCCCAGTGCATCATGGGAACAGGGCAGACCAAACTACCAAGCCAATTCTTTACTGGAAAGGAAACAAGCTTCCGGGGACCGGTTTCTGGCATTACAGCGGTCTTCGGCCCGGCTTTCTTGAATCCTGATGGTGCAGTGAGCAAGGGACTCACATCTGAGTATACCCTTCCACACTTGTGGTGGCCAAAACGATTCATAAAGGGGGTGGTGATGGACAGAGTATCTGAATTAAGCAGAACACTCCTACCCAGTCAAAAGATCAGGGCTTGATCCATCACCATTTTTTTTAGCTCACTGCACCATCCCAGCTCAGAGTCTGGCTACATGCAAATTAGTCTGACCCTGGCCCAGTGCATCATGGGAACAGGGCAGACCAAACTACCAAGCCAATTCTTTAATGGAAAGGAAACAAGCTTCTGGGGACCGGTTTCTGGTATTACAGCCATCTTCGGACCGGCTTGCTTGAATCCTGATGGTGCAGTGAGCAAGGGACTCACATCTGAGTATACCCTTCCACACTTGTGGTGGCCAAAACGATTCATAAAGGGAGTGGTGATGGACAGAGTATCTGAATTAAGCAGAACACTCCTACCCAGTCAAAAGATCAGGGCTTGATCCATCACCGTTTTTTAGCTCACTGCACCATCCCAGCTCAGAACCTGGCTACATGCAAATTAGTCTGACCCTGGCCCAGTGCATCATGGGAACAGGGCAGACCAAACTACCAAGCCAATTCTTTACTGGAAAGGAAACAAGCTTCCGGGGACCGGTTTCTGGCATTACAGCCGTCTTCGGCCCGGCTTGCTTGAATCCTGATGGTGCAGTGAGCAAGGGACTCACATCTGAGTATACCCTTCCACACTTGTGGTGGCCAAAACGATTCATAAAGGGGGTGGTGATGGACAGAGTATCTGAATTAAGCAGAACACTCCTACCCAGTCAAAAGATCAGGGCTTGATCCATCACCGTTTTTTAGCTCACTGCACCATCCCAGCTCAGAACCTGGCTACATGCAAATTAGTCTGACCCTGGCCCAGTGCATCATGGGAACAGGGCAGACCAAACTACCAAGCCAATTCTTTACTGGAAAGGAAACAAGCTTCCGGGGACCGGTTTCTGGCATTACAGCCGTCTTCGGCCCGGCTTGCTTGAATCCTGATGGTGCAGTAAGCAAGGGACTCACATCTGAGTATACCCTTCCACACTTGTGGTGGCCAAAACGATTCATAAAGGGGGTGGTGATGGACAGAGTATCTGAATTAAGCAGAACACTCCTACCCAGTCAAAAGATCAGGGCTTGATCCATCACCGTTTTTTAGCTCACTGCACCATCCCAGCTCAGAACCTGGCTACATGCAAAATAGTCTGACCCTGGCCCAGTGCATCATGGGAACAGGGCAGACCAAACTACCAAGCCAATTCTTTACTGGAAAGGAAACAAGCTTCCGGGGACCGGTTTCTGGCATTACAGCCTTCTTCGGCCCGGCTTGCTTGAATCCTGATGGTGCAGTGAGCAAGGGATTCACATCTGAGTATACCCTTCCACACTTGTGGTGGCCAAAACGATTCATAAAGGGGGTGGTGATGGACAGAGTATCTGAATTAAGCAGAACACTCCTACCCAGTCAAAAGATCAGGGCTTGATCCATCACCGTTTTTTAGCTCACTGCACCATCCCAGCTCAGAACCTGGCTACATGCAAATTAGTCTGACCCTGGCCCAGTGCATCATGGGAACAGGGCAGACCAAACTACCAAGCCAATTCTTTACTGGAAAGGAAACAAGCTTCCGGGGACCGGTTTCTGGCATTACAGCCGTCTTCGGCCCGGCTTGCTTGAATCCTGATGGTGCAGTGAGCAAGGGACTCACATCTGAGTATACCCTTCCACACTTGTGGTGGCCAAAACGATTCATAAAGGGGGTGGTGATGGACAGAGTATCTGAATTAAGCAGAACACTCCTACCCAGTCAAAAGATCAGGGCTTGATCCATCACCATTTTTTTAGCTCACTACACCATCCCAGCTCAGAGCCTGGCTACATGCAAATTAGTCTGACCCTGGTCCAGTGCATCATGGGAACAGGGCAGACCAAACTACCAAGCCAATTCTTTAATGGAAAGGAAACAAGCTTCTGGGGACCGGTTTCTGGCATTACAGCCATCTTCGGCCCGGCTTGCTTGAATCCTGATGGTGCAGTGAGCAAGGGACTCACATCTGAGTATACCCTTCCACACTTGTGGTGGCCAAAACGATTCATAAAGGGAGTGGTGATGGACAGAGTATATGAATTAAGCAGAACACTCCTACCCAGTCAAAAGATCAGGGCTTGATCCATCACCGTTTTTTAGCTCACTGCACCATCCCAGCTCAGAACCTGGCTACATGCAAATTAGTCTGACCCTGGCCCAGTGCATCATGGGAACAGGGCAGACCAAACTACCAAGCCAATTCTTTACTGGAAAGGAAACAAGCTTCCGGGGACCGGTTTCTGGCATTACAGCCGTCTTCGGCCCGGCTTGCTTGAATCCTGATGGTGCAGTGAGCAAGGGACTCACATCTGAGTATACCCTTCCACACTTGTGGTGGCCAAAACGATTTATAAAGGGGGTGGTGATGGACAGAGTATCTGAATTAAGCAGAACACTCCTACCCAGTCAAAAGATCAGGGCTTGATCCATCACCGTTTTTTAGCTCACTGCACCATCCCAGCTCAGAACCTGGCTACATGCAAATTAGTCTGACCCTGGCCCAGTGCATCATGGGAACAGGGCAGACCAAACTACCAAGCCAATTCTTTACTGGAAAGGAAACAAGCTTCCGGGGACCGGTTTCTGGCATTACAGCCGTCTTCGGCCCGGCTTGCTTGAATCCTGATGGTGCAGTAAGCAAGGGACTCACATCTGAGTATACCCTTCCACACTTGTGGTGGCCAAAACGATTCATAAAGGGGGTGGTGATGGACAGAGTATCTGAATTAAGCAGAACACTCCTACCCAGTCAAAAGATCAGGGCTTGATCCATCACCGTTTTTTAGCTCACTGCACCATCCCAGCTCAGAACCTGGCTACATGCAAATTAGTCTGACCCTGGCCCAGTGCATCATGGGAACAGGGCAGACCAAACTACCAAGCCAATTCTTTACTGGAAAGGGAACAAGTTTCCGGGGACCGGTTTCTGGCATTACAGCCGTCTTCGGCCTGGCTTGCTTGAATCCTGATGGTGCAGTGAGCAAGGGACTCACATCTGAGTATACCCTTCCACACTTGTGGTGGCCAAAACGATTCATAAAGGGGGTGGTGATGGACAGAGTATCTGAATTAAGCAGAACACTCCTACCCAGTCAAAAGATCAGGGCTTGATCCATCACCGTTTTTTAGCTCACTGCACCATCCCAGCTCAGAACCTGGCTACATGCAAATTAGTCTGACCCTGGCCCAGTGCATCATGGGAACAGGGCAGACCAAACTACCAAGCCAATTCTTTACTGGAAAGGGAACAAGCTTCCGGGGACCGGTTTCTGGCATTACAGCCATCTTCGGCCTGGCTTGCTTGAATCCTGATGGTGCAGTGAGCAAGGGACTCACATCTGAGTATACCCTTCCACACTTGTGGTGGCCAAAACGATTCATAAAGGGAGTGGTGATGGACAGAGTATCTGAATTAGGCAGAACACTCCTACCCAGTCAAAAGATCAGGGCTTGATCCATCACCGTTTTTTAGCTCACTGCACCATCCCAGCTCAGAACCTGGCTACATGCAAATTAGTCTGACCCTGGCCCAGTGCATCATGGGAACAGGGCAGACCAAACTACCAAGCCAATTCTTTACTGGAAAGGAAACAAGCTTCCGGGGACCGGTTTCTGGCATTACAGCCGTCTTCGGCCCGGCTTGCTTGAATCCTGATGGTGCAGTGAGCAAGGGACTCACATCTGAGTATACCCTTCCACACTTGTGGTGGCCAAAACGATTTATAAAGGGGGTGGTGATGGACAGAGTATCTGAATTAAGCAGAACACTCCTACCCAGTCAAAAGATCAGGGCTTGATCCATCACCGTTTTTTAGCTCACTGCACCATCCCAGCTCAGAACCTGGCTACATGCAAATTAGTCTGACCCTGGCCCAGTGCATCATGGGAACAGGGCAGACCAAACTACCAAGCCAATTCTTTACTGGAAAGGAAACAAGCTTCCGGGGACCGGTTTCTGGCATTACAGCCGTCTTCGGCCCGGCTTGCTTGAATCCTGATGGTGCAGTAAGCAAGGGACTCACATCTGAGTATACCCTTCCACACTTGTGGTGGCCAAAACGATTCATAAAGGGGGTGGTGATGGACAGAGTATCTGAATTAAGCAGAACACTCCTACCCAGTCAAAAGATCAGGGCTTGATCCATCACCGTTTTTTAGCTCACTGCACCATCCCAGCTCAGAACCTGGCTACATGCAAATTAGTCTGACCCTGGCCCAGTGCATCATGGGAACAGGGCAGACCAAACTACCAAGCCAATTCTTTACTGGAAAGGGAACAAGTTTCCGGGGACCGGTTTCTGGCATTACAGCCGTCTTCGGCCTGGCTTGCTTGAATCCTGATGGTGCAGTGAGCAAGGGACTCACATCTGAGTATACCCTTCCACACTTGTGGTGGCCAAAACGATTCATAAAGGGGGTGGTGATGGACAGAGTATCTGAATTAAGCAGAACACTCCTACCCAGTCAAAAGATCAGGGCTTGATCCATCACCGTTTTTTAGCTCACTGCACCATCCCAGCTCAGAACCTGGCTACATGCAAATTAGTCTGACCCTGGCCCAGTGCATCATGGGAACAGGGCAGACCAAACTACCAAGCCAATTCTTTACTGGAAAGGGAACAAGCTTCCGGGGACCGGTTTCTGGCATTACAGCCGTCTTCGGCCCGGCTTGCTTGAATCCTGATGATGCAGTGAGCAAGTGATTCACATCTGAGTATACCCTTCCACACTTGTGGTGGCCAAAACGATTCATAAAGGGGGTGGTGATGGACAGAGTATCTGAATTAAGCAGAACACTCCTACCCAGTCTAAAGATCAGGGCTTGATCCATCACCGTTTTTTATCTCACTGCACCATCCCAGCTCAGAACCTGGCTACATGCAAATTAGTCTAACCCTGGCCCAGTGCATCATGGGAACAGGGCAGACCAAACTACCAAGCCAATTCTTTACTGGAAAGGAAACAAGCTTCCGGGGACCGGTTTCTGGCATTACAGCCGTCTTCGGCCCGGCTTGCTTGAATCCTGATGGTGCAGTGAGCAAGGGACTCACATCTGAGTATACCCTTCCACACTTGTGGTGGCCAAAACGATTCATAAAGGGGGTGGTGATGGACAGAGTATCTGAATTAAGCAGAACACTCCTACCCAGTCAAAAGATCAGGGCTTGATCCATCACCATTTATTTTTTAGCTCACTGCACCATCCCAGCTCAGAGCCTGGCTACATGCAAATTAGTCTGACCCTGGTCCAGTGCATCATGGGAACAGGGCAGACCAAACTACCAAGCCAATTCTTTAAAGGAAAGGAAACAAGCTTCTGGGGACCGGTTTCTGGCATTACAGCCATCTTCGGCCTGGCTTGCTTGAATCCTGATGGTGCAGTGAGCAAGGGACTCACATCTGAGTATACCCTTCCACACTTGTGGTGGCCAAAACGATTCATAAAGGGAGTGGTGATGGACAGAGTATCTGAATTAGGCAGAACACTCCTACCCAGTCAAAAGATCAGGGCTTGATCCATCACCGTTTTTTAGCTCACTGCACCATCCCAGCTCAGAACCTGGCTACATGCAAATTAGTCTGACCCTGGCCCAGTGCATCATGGGAACAGGGCAGACCAAACTACCAAGCCAATTCTTTACTGGAAAGGAAACAAGCTTCCGGGGACCGGTTTCTGGCATTACAGCCGTCTTCGGCCCGGCTTGCTTGAATCCTGATGGTGCAGTGAGCAAGGGACTCACATCTGAGTATACCCTTCCACACTTGTGGTGGCCAAAACGATTCATAAAGGGGGTGGTGATGGACAGAGTATCTGAATTAAGCAGAACACTCCTACCCAGTCAAAAGATCAGGGCTTGATCCATCACCGTTTTTTAGCTCACTGCACCATCCCAGCTCAGAACCTGGCTACATGCAAATTAGTCTGACCCTGGCCCAGTGCATCATGGGAACAGGGCAGACCAAACTACCAAGCCAATTCTTTACTGGAAAGGAAACAAGCTTCCGGGGACCGGTTTCTGGCATTACAGCCGTCTTCGGCCCGGCTTGCTTGAATCCTGATGGTGCAGTAAGCAAGGGACTCACATCTGAGTATACCCTTCCACACTTGTGGTGGCCAAAACGATTCATAAAGGGGGTGGTGATGGACAGAGTATCTGAATTAAGCAGAACACTCCTACCCAGTCAAAAGATCAGGGCTTGATCCATCACCGTTTTTTAGCTCACTGCACCATCCCAGCTCAGAACCTGGCTACATGCAAATTAGTCTGACCCTGGCCCAGTGCATCATGGGAACAGGGCAGACCAAACTACCAAGCCAATTCTTTACTGGAAAGGGAACAAGCTTCCGGGGACCGGTTTCTGGCATTACAGCCGTCTTCGGCCCGGCTTGCTTGAATCCTGATGGTGCAGTGAGCAAGGGACTCACATCTGAGTATACCCTTCCACACTTGTGGTGGCCAAAACGATTCATAAAGGGGGTGGTGATGGACAGAGTATCTGAATTAAGCAGAACACTCCTACCCAGTCAAAAGATCAGGGCTTGATCCATCACCGTTTTTTAGCTCACTGCACCATCCCAGCTCAGAACCTGGCTACATGCAAATTAGTCTGACCCTGGCCCAGTGCATCATGGGAACAGGGCAGACCAAACTACCAAGCCAATTCTTTACTGGAAAGGGAACAAGCTTCCGGGGACCGGTTTCTGGCATTACAGCCGTCTTCGGCCCGGCTTGCTTGAATCCTGATGGTGCAGTGAGCAAGGGATTCACATCTGAGTATACCCTTCTACACTTGTGGTGGCCAAAACGATTCATAAAGGGGGTGGTGATGGACAGAGTATCTGAATTAAGCAGAACACTCCTACCCAGTCAAAAGATCAGGGCTTGATCCATCACCGTTTTTTATCTCACTGCACCATCCCAGCTCAGAACCTGGCTACATGCAAATTAGTCTGACCCTGGCCCAGTGCATCATGGGAACAGGGCAGACCAAACTACCAAGCCAATTCTTTACTGGAAAGGAAACAAGCTTCCGGGGACCGGTTTCTGGCATTACAGCGGTCTTCGGCCCGGCTTTCTTGAATCCTGATGGTGCAGTGAGCAAGGGACTCACATCTGAGTATACCCTTCCACACTTGTGGTGGCCAAAACGATTCATAAAGGGGGTGGTGATGGACAGAGTATCTGAATTAAGCAGAACACTCCTACCCAGTCAAAAGATCAGGGCTTGATCCATCACCATTTTTTTTAGCTCACTGCACCATCCCAGCTCAGAGTCTGGCTACATGCAAATTAGTCTGACCCTGGCCCAGTGCATCATGGGAACAGGGCAGACCAAACTACCAAGCCAATTCTTTAATGGAAAGGAAACAAGCTTCTGGGGACCGGTTTCTGGTATTACAGCCATCTTCGGACCGGCTTGCTTGAATCCTGATGGTGCAGTGAGCAAGGGACTCACATCTGAGTATACCCTTCCACACTTGTGGTGGCCAAAACGATTCATAAAGGGAGTGGTGATGGACAGAGTATCTGAATTAAGCAGAACACTCCTACCCAGTCAAAAGATCAGGGCTTGATCCATCACCGTTTTTTAGCTCACTGCACCATCCCAGCTCAGAACCTGGCTACATGCAAATTAGTCTGACCCTGGCCCAGTGCATCATGGGAACAGGGCAGACCAAACTACCAAGCCAATTCTTTACTGGAAAGGAAACAAGCTTCCGGGGACCGGTTTCTGGCATTACAGCCGTCTTCGGCCCGGCTTGCTTGAATCCTGATGGTGCAGTGAGCAAGGGACTCACATCTGAGTATACCCTTCCACACTTGTGGTGGCCAAAACGATTCATAAAGGGGGTGGTGATGGACAGAGTATCTGAATTAAGCAGAACACTCCTACCCAGTCAAAAGATCAGGGCTTGATCCATCACCGTTTTTTAGCTCACTGCACCATCCCAGCTCAGAACCTGGCTACATGCAAATTAGTCTGACCCTGGCCCAGTGCATCATGGGAACAGGGCAGACCAAACTACCAAGCCAATTCTTTACTGGAAAGGAAACAAGCTTCCGGGGACCGGTTTCTGGCATTACAGCCGTCTTCGGCCCGGCTTGCTTGAATCCTGATGGTGCAGTAAGCAAGGGACTCACATCTGAGTATACCCTTCCACACTTGTGGTGGCCAAAACGATTCATAAAGGGGGTGGTGATGGACAGAGTATCTGAATTAAGCAGAACACTCCTACCCAGTCAAAAGATCAGGGCTTGATCCATCACCGTTTTTTAGCTCACTGCACCATCCCAGCTCAGAACCTGGCTACATGCAAAATAGTCTGACCCTGGCCCAGTGCATCATGGGAACAGGGCAGACCAAACTACCAAGCCAATTCTTTACTGGAAAGGAAACAAGCTTCCGGGGACCGGTTTCTGGCATTACAGCCTTCTTCGGCCCGGCTTGCTTGAATCCTGATGGTGCAGTGAGCAAGGGATTCACATCTGAGTATACCCTTCCACACTTGTGGTGGCCAAAACGATTCATAAAGGGGGTGGTGATGGACAGAGTATCTGAATTAAGCAGAACACTCCTACCCAGTCAAAAGATCAGGGCTTGATCCATCACCGTTTTTTAGCTCACTGCACCATCCCAGCTCAGAACCTGGCTACATGCAAATTAGTCTGACCCTGGCCCAGTGCATCATGGGAACAGGGCAGACCAAACTACCAAGCCAATTCTTTACTGGAAAGGAAACAAGCTTCCGGGGACCGGTTTCTGGCATTACAGCCGTCTTCGGCCCGGCTTGCTTGAATCCTGATGGTGCAGTGAGCAAGGGACTCACATCTGAGTATACCCTTCCACACTTGTGGTGGCCAAAACGATTCATAAAGGGGGTGGTGATGGACAGAGTATCTGAATTAAGCAGAACACTCCTACCCAGTCAAAAGATCAGGGCTTGATCCATC
Source organism: Lissotriton helveticus (assembly GCF_964261635.1). Classification (NCBI taxonomy): domain Eukaryota; kingdom Metazoa; phylum Chordata; class Amphibia; order Caudata; family Salamandridae; genus Lissotriton; species Lissotriton helveticus. The sequence continues at coordinate 1,442,854,572 of NC_136059.1, read as the reverse complement.
ACCATTTTTTTAGCTCACTACACCATCCCAGCTCAGAGCCTGGCTACATGCAAATTAGTCTGACCCTGGTCCAGTGCATCATGGGAACAGGGCAGACCAAACTACCAAGCCAATTCTTTAATGGAAAGGAAACAAGCTTCTGGGGACCGGTTTCTGGCATTACAGCCATCTTCGGCCCGGCTTGCTTGAATCCTGATGGTGCAGTGAGCAAGGGACTCACATCTGAGTATACCCTTCCACACTTGTGGTGGCCAAAACGATTCATAAAGGGAGTGGTGATGGACAGAGTATATGAATTAAGCAGAACACTCCTACCCAGTCAAAAGATCAGGGCTTGATCCATCACCGTTTTTTAGCTCACTGCACCATCCCAGCTCAGAACCTGGCTACATGCAAATTAGTCTGACCCTGGCCCAGTGCATCATGGGAACAGGGCAGACCAAACTACCAAGCCAATTCTTTACTGGAAAGGAAACAAGCTTCCGGGGACCGGTTTCTGGCATTACAGCCGTCTTCGGCCCGGCTTGCTTGAATCCTGATGGTGCAGTGAGCAAGGGACTCACATCTGAGTATACCCTTCCACACTTGTGGTGGCCAAAACGATTTATAAAGGGGGTGGTGATGGACAGAGTATCTGAATTAAGCAGAACACTCCTACCCAGTCAAAAGATCAGGGCTTGATCCATCACCGTTTTTTAGCTCACTGCACCATCCCAGCTCAGAACCTGGCTACATGCAAATTAGTCTGACCCTGGCCCAGTGCATCATGGGAACAGGGCAGACCAAACTACCAAGCCAATTCTTTACTGGAAAGGAAACAAGCTTCCGGGGACCGGTTTCTGGCATTACAGCCGTCTTCGGCCCGGCTTGCTTGAATCCTGATGGTGCAGTAAGCAAGGGACTCACATCTGAGTATACCCTTCCACACTTGTGGTGGCCAAAACGATTCATAAAGGGGGTGGTGATGGACAGAGTATCTGAATTAAGCAGAACACTCCTACCCAGTCAAAAGATCAGGGCTTGATCCATCACCGTTTTTTAGCTCACTGCACCATCCCAGCTCAGAACCTGGCTACATGCAAATTAGTCTGACCCTGGCCCAGTGCATCATGGGAACAGGGCAGACCAAACTACCAAGCCAATTCTTTACTGGAAAGGGAACAAGTTTCCGGGGACCGGTTTCTGGCATTACAGCCGTCTTCGGCCTGGCTTGCTTGAATCCTGATGGTGCAGTGAGCAAGGGACTCACATCTGAGTATACCCTTCCACACTTGTGGTGGCCAAAACGATTCATAAAGGGGGTGGTGATGGACAGAGTATCTGAATTAAGCAGAACACTCCTACCCAGTCAAAAGATCAGGGCTTGATCCATCACCGTTTTTTAGCTCACTGCACCATCCCAGCTCAGAACCTGGCTACATGCAAATTAGTCTGACCCTGGCCCAGTGCATCATGGGAACAGGGCAGACCAAACTACCAAGCCAATTCTTTACTGGAAAGGGAACAAGCTTCCGGGGACCGGTTTCTGGCATTACAGCCATCTTCGGCCTGGCTTGCTTGAATCCTGATGGTGCAGTGAGCAAGGGACTCACATCTGAGTATACCCTTCCACACTTGTGGTGGCCAAAACGATTCATAAAGGGAGTGGTGATGGACAGAGTATCTGAATTAGGCAGAACACTCCTACCCAGTCAAAAGATCAGGGCTTGATCCATCACCGTTTTTTAGCTCACTGCACCATCCCAGCTCAGAACCTGGCTACATGCAAATTAGTCTGACCCTGGCCCAGTGCATCATGGGAACAGGGCAGACCAAACTACCAAGCCAATTCTTTACTGGAAAGGAAACAAGCTTCCGGGGACCGGTTTCTGGCATTACAGCCGTCTTCGGCCCGGCTTGCTTGAATCCTGATGGTGCAGTGAGCAAGGGACTCACATCTGAGTATACCCTTCCACACTTGTGGTGGCCAAAACGATTCATAAAGGGGGTGGTGATGGACAGAGTATCTGAATTAAGCAGAACACTCCTACCCAGTCAAAAGATCAGGGCTTGATCCATCACCGTTTTTTAGCTCACTGCACCATCCCAGCTCAGAACCTGGCTACATGCAAATTAGTCTGACCCTGGCCCAGTGCATCATGGGAACAGGGCAGACCAAACTACCAAGCCAATTCTTTACTGGAAAGGAAACAAGCTTCCGGGGACCGGTTTCTGGCATTACAGCCGTCTTCGGCCCGGCTTGCTTGAATCCTGATGGTGCAGTAAGCAAGGGACTCACATCTGAGTATACCCTTCCACACTTGTGGTGGCCAAAACGATTCATAAAGGGGGTGGTGATGGACAGAGTATCTGAATTAAGCAGAACACTCCTACCCAGTCAAAAGATCAGGGCTTGATCCATCACCGTTTTTTAGCTCACTGCACCATCCCAGCTCAGAACCTGGCTACATGCAAATTAGTCTGACCCTGGCCCAGTGCATCATGGGAACAGGGCAGACCAAACTACCAAGCCAATTCTTTACTGGAAAGGGAACAAGCTTCCGGGGACCGGTTTCTGGCATTACAGCCGTCTTCGGCCCGGCTTGCTTGAATCCTGATGGTGCAGTGAGCAAGGGACTCACATCTGAGTATACCCTTCCACACTTGTGGTGGCCAAAACGATTCATAAAGGGGGTGGTGATGGACAGAGTATCTGAATTAAGCAGAACACTCCTACCCAGTCAAAAGATCAGGGCTTGATCCATCACCGTTTTTTAGCTCACTGCACCATCCCAGCTCAGAACCTGGCTACATGCAAATTAGTCTGACCCTGGCCCAGTGCATCATGGGAACAGGGCAGACCAAACTACCAAGCCAATTCTTTACTGGAAAGGGAACAAGCTTCCGGGGACCGGTTTCTGGCATTACAGCCGTCTTCGGCCCGGCTTGCTTGAATCCTGATGGTGCAGTGAGCAAGGGATTCACATCTGAGTATACCCTTCTACACTTGTGGTGGCCAAAACGATTCATAAAGGGGGTGGTGATGGACAGAGTATCTGAATTAAGCAGAACACTCCTACCCAGTCAAAAGATCAGGGCTTGATCCATCACCGTTTTTTATCTCACTGCACCATCCCAGCTCAGAACCTGGCTACATGCAAATTAGTCTGACCCTGGCCCAGTGCATCATGGGAACAGGGCAGACCAAACTACCAAGCCAATTCTTTACTGGAAAGGAAACAAGCTTCCGGGGACCGGTTTCTGGCATTACAGCGGTCTTCGGCCCGGCTTTCTTGAATCCTGATGGTGCAGTGAGCAAGGGACTCACATCTGAGTATACCCTTCCACACTTGTGGTGGCCAAAACGATTCATAAAGGGGGTGGTGATGGACAGAGTATCTGAATTAAGCAGAACACTCCTACCCAGTCAAAAGATCAGGGCTTGATCCATCACCATTTTTTTTAGCTCACTGCACCATCCCAGCTCAGAGTCTGGCTACATGCAAATTAGTCTGACCCTGGCCCAGTGCATCATGGGAACAGGGCAGACCAAACTACCAAGCCAATTCTTTAATGGAAAGGAAACAAGCTTCTGGGGACCGGTTTCTGGTATTACAGCCATCTTCGGACCGGCTTGCTTGAATCCTGATGGTGCAGTGAGCAAGGGACTCACATCTGAGTATACCCTTCCACACTTGTGGTGGCCAAAACGATTCATAAAGGGAGTGGTGATGGACAGAGTATCTGAATTAAGCAGAACACTCCTACCCAGTCAAAAGATCAGGGCTTGATCCATCACCGTTTTTTAGCTCACTGCACCATCCCAGCTCAGAACCTGGCTACATGCAAATTAGTCTGACCCTGGCCCAGTGCATCATGGGAACAGGGCAGACCAAACTACCAAGCCAATTCTTTACTGGAAAGGAAACAAGCTTCCGGGGACCGGTTTCTGGCATTACAGCCGTCTTCGGCCCGGCTTGCTTGAATCCTGATGGTGCAGTGAGCAAGGGACTCACATCTGAGTATACCCTTCCACACTTGTGGTGGCCAAAACGATTCATAAAGGGGGTGGTGATGGACAGAGTATCTGAATTAAGCAGAACACTCCTACCCAGTCAAAAGATCAGGGCTTGATCCATCACCATTTTTTTTAGCTCACTGCACCATCCCAGCTCAGAGCCTGGCTACATGCAAATTAGTCTGACCCTGGTCCAGTGCATCATGGGAACAGGGCAGACCAAACTACCAAGCCAATTCTTTAATGGAAAGGAAACAAGCTTCTGGGGACCGGTTTCTGGCATTACAGACATCTTCGGCCCGGCTTGCTTGAATCCTGATGGTGCAGTGAGCAAGGGACTCACATCTGAGTATACCCTTCCACACTTGTGGTGGCCAAAACGATTCATAAAGGGAGTGGTGATGGACAGAGTATCTGAATTAAGCAGAACACTCCTACCCAGTCAAAAGATCAGGGCTTGATCCATCACCGTTTTTTAGCTCACTGCACCATCCCAGCTCAGAACCTGGCTACATGCAAATTAGTCTGACCCTGGCCCAGTGCATCATGGGAACAGGGCAGACCAAACTACCAAGCCAATTCTTTACTGGAAAGGAAACAAGCTTCCGGGGACCGGTTTCTGGCATTACAGCCGTCTTCGGCCCGGCTTGCTTGAATCCTGATGGTGCAGTAAGCAAGGGACTCACATCTGAGTATACCCTTCCACACTTGTGGTGGCCAAAACGATTCATAAAGGGGGTGGTGATGGACAGAGTATCTGAATTAAGCAGAACACTCCTACCCAGTCAAAAGATCAGGGCTTGATCCATCACCGTTTTTTAGCTCACTGCACCATCCCAGCTCAGAACCTGGCTACATGCAAAATAGTCTGACCCTGGCCCAGTGCATCATGGGAACAGGGCAGACCAAACTACCAAGCCAATTCTTTACTGGAAAGGAAACAAGCTTCCGGGGACCGGTTTCTGGCATTACAGCCTTCTTCGGCCCGGCTTGCTTGAATCCTGATGGTGCAGTGAGCAAGGGATTCACATCTGAGTATACCCTTCCACACTTGTGGTGGCCAAAACGATTCATAAAGGGGGTGGTGATGGACAGAGTATCTGAATTAAGCAGAACACTCCTACCCAGTCAAAAGATCAGGGCTTGATCCATCACCGTTTTTTAGCTCACTGCACCATCCCAGCTCAGAACCTGGCTACATGCAAATTAGTCTGACCCTGGCCCAGTGCATCATGGGAACAGGGCAGACCAAACTACCAAGCCAATTCTTTACTGGAAAGGAAACAAGCTTCCGGGGACCGGTTTCTGGCATTACAGCCGTCTTCGGCCCGGCTTGCTTGAATCCTGATGGTGCAGTGAGCAAGGGACTCACATCTGAGTATACCCTTCCACACTTGTGGTGGCCAAAACGATTCATAAAGGGGGTGGTGATGGACAGAGTATCTGAATTAAGCAGAACACTCCTACCCAGTCAAAAGATCAGGGCTTGATCCATCACCATTTTTTTAGCTCACTACACCATCCCAGCTCAGAGCCTGGCTACATGCAAATTAGTCTGACCCTGGTCCAGTGCATCATGGGAACAGGGCAGACCAAACTACCAAGCCAATTCTTTAATGGAAAGGAAACAAGCTTCTGGGGACCGGTTTCTGGCATTACAGCCATCTTCGGCCCGGCTTGCTTGAATCCTGATGGTGCAGTGAGCAAGGGACTCACATCTGAGTATACCCTTCCACACTTGTGGTGGCCAAAACGATTCATAAAGGGAGTGGTGATGGACAGAGTATATGAATTAAGCAGAACACTCCTACCCAGTCAAAAGATCAGGGCTTGATCCATCACCGTTTTTTAGCTCACTGCACCATCCCAGCTCAGAACCTGGCTACATGCAAATTAGTCTGACCCTGGCCCAGTGCATCATGGGAACAGGGCAGACCAAACTACCAAGCCAATTCTTTACTGGAAAGGAAACAAGCTTCCGGGGACCGGTTTCTGGCATTACAGCCGTCTTCGGCCCGGCTTGCTTGAATCCTGATGGTGCAGTGAGCAAGGGACTCACATCTGAGTATACCCTTCCACACTTGTGGTGGCCAAAACGATTTATAAAGGGGGTGGTGATGGACAGAGTATCTGAATTAAGCAGAACACTCCTACCCAGTCAAAAGATCAGGGCTTGATCCATCACCGTTTTTTAGCTCACTGCACCATCCCAGCTCAGAACCTGGCTACATGCAAATTAGTCTGACCCTGGCCCAGTGCATCATGGGAACAGGGCAGACCAAACTACCAAGCCAATTCTTTACTGGAAAGGAAACAAGCTTCCGGGGACCGGTTTCTGGCATTACAGCCGTCTTCGGCCCGGCTTGCTTGAATCCTGATGGTGCAGTAAGCAAGGGACTCACATCTGAGTATACCCTTCCACACTTGTGGTGGCCAAAACGATTCATAAAGGGGGTGGTGATGGACAGAGTATCTGAATTAAGCAGAACACTCCTACCCAGTCAAAAGATCAGGGCTTGATCCATCACCGTTTTTTAGCTCACTGCACCATCCCAGCTCAGAACCTGGCTACATGCAAATTAGTCTGACCCTGGCCCAGTGCATCATGGGAACAGGGCAGACCAAACTACCAAGCCAATTCTTTACTGGAAAGGGAACAAGTTTCCGGGGACCGGTTTCTGGCATTACAGCCGTCTTCGGCCTGGCTTGCTTGAATCCTGATGGTGCAGTGAGCAAGGGACTCACATCTGAGTATACCCTTCCACACTTGTGGTGGCCAAAACGATTCATAAAGGGGGTGGTGATGGACAGAGTATCTGAATTAAGCAGAACACTCCTACCCAGTCAAAAGATCAGGGCTTGATCCATCACCGTTTTTTAGCTCACTGCACCATCCCAGCTCAGAACCTGGCTACATGCAAATTAGTCTGACCCTGGCCCAGTGCATCATGGGAACAGGGCAGACCAAACTACCAAGCCAATTCTTTACTGGAAAGGGAACAAGCTTCCGGGGACCGGTTTCTGGCATTACAGCCGTCTTCGGCCCGGCTTGCTTGAATCCTGATGATGCAGTGAGCAAGGGATTCACATCTGAGTATACCCTTCCACACTTGTGGTGGCCAAAATGATTCATAAAGGGGGTGGTGATGGACAGAGTATCTGAATTAAGCATAACACTCCTACCCAGTCAAAAGATCAGGGCTTGATCCATCACCGTTTTTTATCTCACTGCACCATCCCAGCTCAGAACCTGGCTACATGCAAATTAGTCTAACCCTGGCCCAGTGCATCATGGGAACAGGGCAGACCAAACTACCAAGCCAATTCTTTACTGGAAAGGAAACAAGCTTCCGGGGACCGGTTTCTGGCATTACAGCCGTCTTCGGCCCGGCTTGCTTGAATCCTGATGGTGCAGTGAGCAAGGGACTCACATCTGAGTATACCCTTCCACACTTGTGGTGGCCAAAACGATTCATAAAGGGGGTGGTGATGGACAGAGTATCTGAATTAAGCAGAACACTCCTACACAGTCAAAAGATCAGGGCTTGATCCATCACCATTTATTTTTTAGCTCACTGCACCATCCCAGCTCAGAGCCTGGCTACATGCAAATTAGTCTGACCCTGGTCCAGTGCATCATGGGAACAGGGCAGACCAAACTACCAAGCCAATTCTTTAAAGGAAAGGAAACAAGCTTCTGGGGACCGGTTTCTGGCATTACAGCCATCTTCGGCCTGGCTTGCTTGAATCCTGATGGTGCAGTGAGCAAGGGACTCACATCTGAGTATACCCTTCCACACTTGTGGTGGCCAAAACGATTCATAAAGGGAGTGGTGATGGACAGAGTATCTGAATTAGGCAGAACACTCCTACCCAGTCAAAAGATCAGGGCTTGATCCATCACCGTTTTTTAGCTCACTGCACCATCCCAGCTCAGAACCTGGCTACATGCAAATTAGTCTGACCCTGGCCCAGTGCATCATGGGAACAGGGCAGACCAAACTACCAAGCCAATTCTTTACTGGAAAGGAAACAAGCTTCCGGAGACCGGTTTCTGGCATTACAGCCGTCTTCGGCCCGGCTTGCTTGAATCCTGATGGTGCAGTGAGCAAGGGACTCACATCTGAGTATACCCTTCCACACTTGTGGTGGCCAAAACGATTCATAAAGGGGGTGGTGATGGACAGAGTATCTGAATTAAGCAGAACACTCCTACCCAGTCAAAAGATCAGGGCTTGATCCATCACCGTTTTTTAGCTCACTGCACCATCCCAGCTCAGAACCTGGCTACATGCAAATTAGTCTGACCCTGGCCCAGTGCATCATGGGAACAGGGCAGACCAAACTACCAAGCCAATTCTTTACTGGAAAGGAAACAAGCTTCCGGGGACCGGTTTCTGGCATTACAGCCGTCTTCGGCCCGGCTTGCTTGAATCCTGATGGTGCAGTAAGCAAGGGACTCACATCTGAGTATACCCTTCCACACTTGTGGTGGCCAAAACGATTCAAAAAGGGGGTGGTGATGGACAGAGTATCTGAATTAAGCAGAACACTCCTACCCAGTCAAAAGATCAGGGCTTGATCCATCACCGTTTTTTAGCTCACTGCACCATCCCAGCTCAGAACCTGGCTACATGCAAATTAGTCTGACCCTGGCCCAGTGCATCATGGGAACAGGGCAGACCAAACTACCAAGCCAATTCTTTACTGGAAAGGGAACAAGCTTCCGGGGACCGGTTTCTGGCATTACAGCCGTCTTCGGCCCGGCTTGCTTGAATCCTGATGGTGCAGTGAGCAAGGGACTCACATCTGAGTATACCCTTCCACACTTGTGGTGGCCAAAACGATTCATAAAGGGGGTGGTGATGGACAGAGTATCTGAATTAAGCAGAACACTCCTACCCAGTCAAAAGATCAGGGCTTGATCCATCACCGTTTTTTAGCTCACTGCACCATCCCAGCTCAGAACCTGGCTACATGCAAATTAGTCTGACCCTGGCCCAGTGCATCATGGGAACAGGGCAGACCAAACTACCAAGCCAATTCTTTACTGGAAAGGGAACAAGCTTCCGGGGACCGGTTTCTGGCATTACAGCCGTCTTCGGCCCGGCTTGCTTGAATCCTGATGGTGCAGTGAGCAAGGGATTCACATCTGAGTATACCCTTCTACACTTGTGGTGGCCAAAACGATTCATAAAGGGGGTGGTGATGGACAGAGTATCTGAATTAAGCAGAACACTCCTACCCAGTCAAAAGATCAGGGCTTGATCCATCACCGTTTTTTATCTCACTGCACCATCCCAGCTCAGAACCTGGCTACATGCAAATTAGTCTGACCCTGGCCCAGTGCATCATGGGAACAGGGCAGACCAAACTACCAAGCCAATTCTTTACTGGAAAGGAAACAAGCTTCCGGGGACCGGTTTCTGGCATTACAGCGGTCTTCGGCCCGGCTTTCTTGAATCCTGATGGTGCAGTGAGCAAGGGACTCACATCTGAGTATACCCTTCCACACTTGTGGTGGCCAAAACGATTCATAAAGGGGGTGGTGATGGACAGAGTATCTGAATTAAGCAGAACACTCCTACCTAGTCAAAAGATCAGGGCTTGATCCATCACCGTTTTTTAGCTCACTGCACCATCCCAGCTCAGAACCTGGCTACATGCAAATTAGTCTGACCCTGGCCCAGTGCATCATGGGAACAGGGCAGACCAAACTACCAAGCCAATTCTTTACTGGAAAGGAAACAAGCTTCCGGGGACCGGTTTCTGGCATTACAGCCGTCTTCGGCCCGGCTTGCTTGAATCCTGATGGTGCAGTGAGCAAGGGACTCACATCTGAGTATACCCTTCCACACTTGTGGTGGCCAAAACGATTCATAAAGGGAGTGGTGATGGACAGAGTATCTGAATTAAGCAGAACACTCCTACCCAGTCAAAAGATCAGGGCTTGATCCATCACCGTTTTTTAGCTCACTGCACCATCCCAGCTCAGAACCTGGCTACATGCAAATTAGTCTGACCCTGGCCCAGTGCATCATGGGAACAGGGCAGACCAAACTACCAAGCCAATTCTTTACTGGAAAGGAAACAAGCTTCCGGGGACCGGTTTCTGGCATTACAGCCATCTTCGGCCCGGCTTGCTTGAATCCTGATGGTGCAGTGAGCAAGGGACTCACATCTGAGTATACCCTTCCACACTTGTGGTGGCCAAAACGATTCATAAAGGGGGTGGTGATGGACAGAGTATCTGAATTAAGCAGAACACTCCTACCCAGTCAAAAGATCAGGGCTTGATCCATCACCGTTTTTTAGCTCACTGCACCATCCCAGCTCAGAACCTGGCTACATGCAAATTAGTCTGATTCTGGCCCAGTGCATCATGGGAACAGGGCAGACCAAACTACCAAGCCAATTCTTTACTGGAAAGGGAACAAGCTTCCGGGGACCGGTTTCTGGCATTACAGCCGTCTTCGGCCTGGCTTGCTTGAATCCTGATGGTGCAGTGAGCAAGGGACTCACATCTGAGTATACCCTTCCACACTTGTGGTGGCCAAAACGATTCATAAAGGGGGTGGTGATGGACAGACTATCTGAATTAAGCAGAACTCTCCTACCCAGTCAAAAGATCAGGGCTTGATCCATCACCGTTTTTTAGCTCACTGCACCATCCCAGCTCAGAACCTGGCTACATGCAAATTAGTCTGACCCTGGCCCAGTGCATCATGGGAATAGGGCAGACCAAACTACCAAGCCAATTCTTTACTGGAAAGGAAACAAGCTTCCAGGGACCGGTTTCTGGCATAACAGCCGTCTTCGGCCCGGCTTGCTTGAATCCTGATGGTGCAGTGAGCAAGGGACTCACATCTGAGTATACCCTTCCACACTTGTGGTGGCCAAACCGATTCATAAAGGGGATGGTGATGGACAGAGTATCTGAATTAAGCAGAACACTCCTACCCAGTCAAAAGATCAGGGCTTAATCCATCACCGTTTTTTAGCTCACTGCACCATCCCAGCTCAGAACCTGGCTACATGCAAATTAGTCTGACCCTGGCCCAGTGCATCATGGGAACAGGGCAGACCAAACTACCAAGCCAATTCTTTACTGGAAAGGAAACAAGCTTCCGGGGACCGGTTTCTGGCATTACAGCCGTCTTCGGCCCGGCTTGCTTGAATCCTGATGGTGCAGTGAGCAAGGGACTCACATCTGAGTATACCCTTCCACACTTGTGGTGGCCAAAACGATTCATAAAGGGGGTGGTGATGGACAGAGTATCTGAATTAAGCAGAACACTCCTACCCAGTCAAAAGATCAGGGCTTGATCCATCACCGTTTTTTAGCTCACTGCACCATCCCAGCTCAGAACCTGGCTACATGCAAATTAGTCTGACCCTGGCCCAGTGCATCATGGGAACAGGGCAGACCAAACTACCAAGCCAATTCTTTACTGGAAAGTAAACAAGCTTCCGGGGACCGGTTTCTGGCATTACAGCCGTCTTCGGCCCGGCTTGCTTGAATCCTGATGGTGCAGTGAGCAAGGGACTCACATCTGAGTATACCCTTCCACACTTGTGGTGGCCAAAATGATTCATAAAGGGGGTGGTGATGGACAGAGTATCTGAATTAAGCAGAACACTCCTACCCAGTCAAAAGATCAGGGCTTGATCCATCACCATTTTTTTTAGCTCACTGCACCATCCCAGCTCAGAACCTGGCTACATGCAAATTAGTCTGACCCTGGCCCAGTGCATCATGGGAACAGGGCAGACCAAACTACCAAGCCAATTCTTTACTGGAAAGGAAACAAGCTTCCGGGGACCGGTTTCTGGCATTACAGCCATCTTTGGCCCGGCTTGCTTGAATCCTGATGGTGCAGTGAGCAAGGGACTCACATCTGAGTATACCCTTCAACACTTGTGGTGGCCAAAACGATTCCTAAAGGGAGTGGTGATGGACAGAGTATCTGAATTAAGCAGAACACTCCTACCCAGTCAAAAGATTAGGGCTTGATCCATCACCGTTTTTTAGCTCACTGCACCATCCCAGCTCAGAACCTGGCTACATAAAAATTAGTCTGACCCTGGCCCAGTGCATCATGGGAACAGGGCAGACCAAACTACCAAGCCAATTCTTTACTGGAAAGGAAACAAGCTTCCGGGGACCGGTTTCTGGCATTACAGCCGTCTTCGGCCCGGCTTGCTTGAATCCTGATGGTGCAGTGAGCAAGGGACTCACATCTGAGTATACCCTTCCACACTTGTGGTGGCCAAAACGATTCATAAAGGGGGTGGTGATGGACAGAGTATCTGAATTAAGCAGAACACTCCTACCCAGTCAAAAGATCAGGGCTTGATCCATCACCGTTTTTTAGCTCACTGCACCATCCCAGCTCAGAACCTGGCTACATGCAAATTAGTCTGACCCTGGCCCAGTGCATCATGGGAACAGGGCAGACCAAACTACCAAGCCAATTCTTTACTGGAAAGGAAACAAGCTTCCAGGGACCGGTTTCTGGCATTACAGCCGTCTTCGGCCCGGCTTGCTTGAATCCTGATGGTGCAGTGAGCAAGGGACTCACATCTGAGTATACCCTTCCACACTTGTGGTGGCCAAAACGATTCATAAAGGGGATGGTGATGGACAGAGTATCTGAATTAAGCAGAACACTCCTACCCAGTCAAAAGATCAGGGATTGATCCATCACCGTTTTTTAGCTCACTGCACCATCCCAGCTCAGAACCTGGCTACATGCAAATTAGTCTGACCCTGGCCCAGTGCATCATGGGAACAGGGCAGACCAAACTACCAAGCCAATTCTTTACTGGAAAGGAAACAAGCTTCCGGGGACCGGTTTCTGGCATTACAGCCGTCTTCGGCCCGGCTTGCTTGAATCCTGATGGTGCAGTGAGCAACGGACTCACATCTGAGTATACCCTTCCACACTTGTGGTGGCCAAAACGATTCATAAAGGGGGTGGTGATGGACAGAGTATCTGAATTAAGCAGAACACTCCTACCCAGTCAAAAGATCAGGGCTTGATCCATCACCATTTTTTTTTACCTCACTGCACCATCCCAGCTCAGAGCCTGGCTACATGCAAATTAGTCTGACCCTGGTCCAGTGCATCATGGGAACAGGGCAGACCAAACTACCAAGCCAATTCTTTAATGGAAAGGAAACAAGCTTCTGGGGACCGGTTTCTGGCATTACAGCCATCTTCGGCCCGGGTTGCTTGAATCCTGATGGTGCAGTGAGCAAGGGACTCACATCTGAGTATACCCTTCCACACTTGTGGTGGCCAAAACGATTCATAAAGGGAGTGGTGATGGACAGAGTATCTGAATTAAGCAGAACACTCCTACCCAGTCAAAAGATCAGGGCTTGATCCATCACCGTTTTTTAGCTCACTGCACCATCCCAGCTCAGAACCTGGCTACATGCAAATTAGTCTGACCCTGGCCCAGTGCATCATGGGAACAGGGCAGACCAAACTACCAAGCCAATTCTTTACTGGAAAGGGAACAAGCTTCCGGGGACCGGTTTGTGGCATTACAGCCGTCTTCGGCCCGGCTTGCTTGAATCCTGATGGTGCAGTAAGCAAGGGACTCACATCTGAGTATACCCTTCCACACTTGTGGTGGCCAAAACGATTCATAAAGGGGGTGGTGATGGACAGAGTATCTGAATTAAGCAGAACACTCCTACCCAGTCAAAAGATCAGGGCTTGATCCATCACCGTTTTTTAGCTCACTGCACCATCCCAGCTCAGAACCTGGCTACATGCAAATTAGTCTGATTCTGGCCCAGTGCATCATGGGAACAGGGCAGACCAAACTACCAAGCCAATTCTTTACTGGAAAGGGAACAAGCTTCCGGGGACCGGTTTCTGGCATTACAGCCGTCTTCGGCCCGGCTTGCTTGAATCCTGATGGTGCAGTGAGCAAGGGACTCACATCTGAGTATACCCTTCCACACTTGTGGTGGCCAAAACGATTCATAAAGGGGGTGGTGATGGACAGACTATCTGAATTAAGCAGAACACTCCTACCCAGTCAAAAGATCAGGGCTTGATCCATCACCGTTTTTTAGCTCACTGCACCATCCCAGCTCAGCACCTCGCTACATGCAAATTAGTCTGACCCTGGCCCAGTGCATCATGGGAACAGGGCAGACCAAACTACCAAGCCAATTCTTTACTGGAAAGGGAACAAGCTTCCGGGGACCGGTTTGTGGCATTACAGCCGTCTTCGGCCCGGCTTGCTTGAATCCTGATGGTGCAGTAAGCAAGGGACTCACATCTGAGTATACCCTTCCACACTTGTGGTGGCCAAAACGATTCATAAAGGGGGTGGTGATGGACAGAGTATCTGAATTAAGCAGAACACTCCTACCCAGTCAAAAGATCAGGGCTTGATCCATCACCGTTTTTTAGCTCACTGCACCATCCCAGCTCAGAACCTGGCTACATGCAAATTAGTCTGATTCTGGCCCAGTGCATCATGGGAACAGGGCAGACCAAACTACCAAGCCAATTCTTTACTGGAAAGGGAACAAGCTTCCGGGGACCGGTTTCTGGCATTACAGCCGTCTTCGGCCCGGCTTGCTTGAATCCTGATGGTGCAGTGAGCAAGGGACTCACATCTGAGTATACCCTTCCACACTTGTGGTGGCCAAAACGATTCATAAAGGGGGTGGTGATGGACAGACTATCTGAATTAAGCAGAACACTCCTACCCAGTCAAAAGATCAGGGCTTGATCCATCACCGTTTTTTAGCTCACTGCACCATCCCAGCTCAGCACCTCGCTACATGCAAATTAGTCTGACCCTGGCCCAGTGCATCATGGGAACAGGGCAGACCAAACTACCAAGCCAATTCTTTACTGGAAAGGGAACAAGCTTCCGGGGACCGGTTTCTGGCATTACAGCCGTCTTCGGCCTGGCTTGCTTGAATTCTGATGGTGCAGTGAGCAAGGGACTCACATCTGAGTATACCCTTCCACACTTGTGGTGGCCAAAACGATTCATAAAGGGGGTGGTGATGGACAGAGTATCTGAATTAAGCAGAACACTCCTACCCAGTCAAAAGATCAGGGCTTGATCCATCACCGTTTTTTAGCTCACTGCACTATCCCAGCTCAGAACCTGGCTACATGCAAATTAGTCTGACCCTGGCCCAGTGCATCATGGGAACAGGGCAGACCAAACTACCAAGCCAATTCTTTACTGGAAAGGAAACAAGCTTCCGGGGACCGGTTTCTGGCATTACAGCCGTCTTCAGCCCGGCTTGCTTGAATCCTGATGGTGCAGTAAGCAAGGGACTCACATCTGAGTATACCCTTCCACACTTGTGGTGGCCAAAACGATTCATAAAGGGGGTGGTGATGGACAGAGTATCTGAATTAAGCAGAACACTCCTACCCAGTCAAAAGATCAGGGCTTGATCCATCACCGTTTTTTAGCTCACTGCACCATCCCAGCTCAGAACCTGGCTACATGCAAAATAGTCTGACCCTGGCCCAGTGCATCATGGGAACAGGGCAGACCAAACTACCAAGCCAATTCTTTACTGGAAAGGAAACAAGCTTCCGGGGACCGGTTTCTGGCATTACAGCCTTCTTCGGCCCGGCTTGCTTGAATCCTGATGGTGCAGTGAGCAAGGGATTCACATCTGAGTATACCCTTCCACACTTGTGGTGGCCAAAACGATTCATAAAGGGGGTGGTGATGGACAGAGTATCTGAATTAAGCAGAACACTCCTACCTAGTCAAAAGATCAGGGCTTGATCCATCACCGTTTTTTAGCTCACTGCACCATCCCAGCTCAGAACCTGGCTACATGCAAATTAGTCTGACCCTGGCCCAGTGCATCATGGGAACAGGGCAGACCAAACTACCAAGCCAATTCTTTACTGGAAAGGAAACAAGCTTCCGGGGACCGGTTTCTGGCATTACAGCCGTCTTCGGCCCGGCTTGCTTGAATCCTGATGGTGCAGTGAGCAAGGGACTCACATCTGAGTATACCCTTCCACACTTGTGGTGGCCAAAACGATTCATAAAGGGGGTGGTGATGGACAGAGTATCTGAATTAAGCAGAACACTCCTACCCAGTCAAAAGATCAGGGCTTGATCCATCACCGTTTTTTAGCTCACTGCACCATCCCAGCTCAGAACCTGGCTACATGCAAATTAGTCTGACCCTGGCCCAGTGCATCATGGGAACAGGGCAGACCAAACTACCAAGCCAATTCTTTACTGGAAAGGAAACAAGCTTCCGGGGACCGGTTTCTGGCATTACAGCCGTCTTCGGCCCGGCTTGCTTGAATCCTGATGGTGCAGTAAGCAAGGGACTCACATCTGAGTATACCCTTCCACACTTGTGGTGGCCAAAACGATTCATAAAGGGGGTGGTGATGGACAGAGTATCTGAATTAAGCAGAACACTCCTACCCAGTCAAAAGATCAGGGCTTGATCCATCACCGTTTTTTAGCTCACTGCACCATCCCAGCTCAGAACCTGGCTACATGCAAAATAGTCTGACCCTGGCCCAGTGCATCATGGGAACAGGGCAGACCAAACTACCAAGCCAATTCTTTACTGGAAAGGAAACAAGCTTCCGGGGACCGGTTTCTGGCATTACAGCCTTCTTCGGCCCGGCTTGCTTGAATCCTGATGGTGCAGTGAGCAAGGGATTCACATCTGAGTATACCCTTCCACACTTGTGGTGGCCAAAACGATTCATAAAGGGGGTGGTGATGGACAGAGTATCTGAATTAAGCAGAACACTCCTACCCAGTCAAAAGATCAGGGCTTGATCCATCACCGTTTTTTAGCTCACTGCACCATCCCAGCTCAGAACCTGGCTACATGCAAATTAGTCTGACCCTGGCCCAGTGCATCATGGGAACAGGGCAGACCAAACTACCAAGCCAATTCTTTACTGGAAAGGAAACAAGCTTCCGGGGACCGGTTTCTGGCATTACAGCCGTCTTCGGCCCGGCTTGCTTGAATCCTGATGGTGCAGTGAGCAAGGGACTCACATCTGAGTATACCCTTCCACACTTGTGGTGGCCAAAACGATTCATAAAGGGGGTGGTGATGGACAGAGTATCTGAATTAAGCAGAACACTCCTACCCAGTCAAAAGATCAGGGCTTGATCCATCACCATTTTTTTAGCTCACTACACCATCCCAGCTCAGAGCCTGGCTACATGCAAATTAGTCTGACCCTGGTCCAGTGCATCATGGGAACAGGGCAGACCAAACTACCAAGCCAATTCTTTAATGGAAAGGAAACAAGCTTCTGGGGACCGGTTTCTGGCATTACAGCCATCTTCGGCCCGGCTTGCTTGAATCCTGATGGTGCAGTGAGCAAGGGACTCACATCTGAGTATACCCTTCCACACTTGTGGTGGCCAAAACGATTCATAAAGGGAGTGGTGATGGACAGAGTATATGAATTAAGCAGAACACTCCTACCCAGTCAAAAGATCAGGGCTTGATCCATCACCGTTTTTTAGCTCACTGCACCATCCCAGCTCAGAACCTGGCTACATGCAAATTAGTCTGACCCTGGCCCAGTGCATCATGGGAACAGGGCAGACCAAACTACCAAGCCAATTCTTTACTGGAAAGGAAACAAGCTTCCGGGGACCGGTTTCTGGCATTACAGCCGTCTTCGGCCCGGCTTGCTTGAATCCTGATGGTGCAGTGAGCAAGGGACTCACATCTGAGTATACCCTTCCACACTTGTGGTGGCCAAAACGATTTATAAAGGGGGTGGTGATGGACAGAGTATCTGAATTAAGCAGAACACTCCTACCCAGTCAAAAGATCAGGGCTTGATCCATCACCGTTTTTTAGCTCACTGCACCATCCCAGCTCAGAACCTGGCTACATGCAAATTAGTCTGACCCTGGCCCAGTGCATCATGGGAACAGGGCAGACCAAACTACCAAGCCAATTCTTTACTGGAAAGGAAACAAGCTTCCGGGGACCGGTTTCTGGCATTACAGCCGTCTTCGGCCCGGCTTGCTTGAATCCTGATGGTGCAGTAAGCAAGGGACTCACATCTGAGTATACCCTTCCACACTTGTGGTGGCCAAAACGATTCATAAAGGGGGTGGTGATGGACAGAGTATCTGAATTAAGCAGAACACTCCTACCCAGTCAAAAGATCAGGGCTTGATCCATCACCGTTTTTTAGCTCACTGCACCATCCCAGCTCAGAACCTGGCTACATGCAAATTAGTCTGACCCTGGCCCAGTGCATCATGGGAACAGGGCAGACCAAACTACCAAGCCAATTCTTTACTGGAAAGGGAACAAGTTTCCGGGGACCGGTTTCTGGCATTACAGCCGTCTTCGGCCTGGCTTGCTTGAATCCTGATGGTGCAGTGAGCAAGGGACTCACATCTGAGTATACCCTTCCACACTTGTGGTGGCCAAAACGATTCATAAAGGGGGTGGTGATGGACAGAGTATCTGAATTAAGCAGATTACTCCTACCCAGTCAAAAGATCAGGGCTTGATCCATCACCGTTTTTTAGCTCACTGCACCATCCCAGCTCAGAACCTGGCTACATGCAAATTAGTCTGACCCTGGCCCAGTGCATCATGGGAACAGGGCAGACCAAACTACCAAGCCAATTCTTTACTGGAAAGGGAACAAGTTTCCGGGGACCGGTTTCTGGCATTACAGCCGTCTTCGGCCTGGCTTGCTTGAATCCTGATGGTGCAGTGAGCAAGGGACTCACATCTGAGTATACCCTTCCACACTTGTGGTGGCCAAAACGATTCATAAAGGGGGTGGTGATGGACAGAGTATCTGAATTAAGCAGAACACTCCTACCCAGTCAAAAGATCAGGGCTTGATCCATCACCGTTTTTTAGCTCACTGCACCATCCCAGCTCAGAACCTGGCTACATGCAAATTAGTCTGACCCTGGCCCAGTGCATCATGGGAACAGGGCAGACCAAACTACCAAGCCAATTCTTTACTGGAAAGGGAACAAGCTTCCGGGGACCGGTTTCTGGCATTACAGCCGTCTTCGGCCCGGCTTGCTTGAATCCTGATGATGCAGTGAGCAAGGGATTCACATCTGAGTATACCCTTCCACACTTGTGGTGGCCAAAACGATTCATAAAGGGGGTGGTGATGGACAGAGTATCTGAATTAAGCAGAACACTCCTACCCAGTCAAAAGATCAGGGCTTGATCCATCACCGTTTTTTATCTCACTGCACCATCCCAGCTCAGAACCTGGCTACATGCAAATTAGTCTAACCCTGGCCCAGTGCATCATGGGAACAGGGCAGACCAAACTACCAAGCCAATTCTTTACTGGAAAGGAAACAAGCTTCCGGGGACCGGTTTCTGGCATTACAGCCGTCTTCGGCCCGGCTTGCTTGAATCCTGATGGTGCAGTGAGCAAGGGACTCACATCTGAGTATACCCTTCCACACTTGTGGTGGCCAAAACGATTCATAAAGGGGGTGGTGATGGACAGAGTATCTGAATTAAGCAGAACACTCCTACCCAGTCAAAAGATCAGGGCTTGATCCATCACCATTTATTTTTTAGCTCACTGCACCATCCCAGCTCAGAGCCTGGCTACATGCAAATTAGTCTGACCCTGGTCCAGTGCATCATGGGAACAGGGCAGACCAAACTACCAAGCCAATTCTTTAAAGGAAAGGAAACAAGCTTCTGGGGACCGGTTTCTGGCATTACAGCCATCTTCGGCCTGGCTTGCTTGAATCCTGATGGTGCAGTGAGCAAGGGACTCACATCTGAGTATACCCTTCCACACTTGTGGTGGCCAAAACGATTCATAAAGGGAGTGGTGATGGACAGAGTATCTGAATTAGGCAGAACACTCCTACCCAGTCAAAAGATCAGGGCTTGATCCATCACCGTTTTTTAGCTCACTGCACCATCCCAGCTCAGAACCTGGCTACATGCAAATTAGTCTGACCCTGGCCCAGTGCATCATGGGAACAGGGCAGACCAAACTACCAAGCCAATTCTTTACTGGAAAGGAAACAAGCTTCCGGGGACCGGTTTCTGGCATTACAGCCGTCTTCGGCCAGGCTTGCTTGAATCCTGATGGTGCAGTGAGCAAGGGACTCACATCTGAGTATACCCTTCCACACTTGTGGTGGCCAAAACGATTCATAAAGGGGGTGGTGATGGACAGAGTATCTGAATTAAGCAGAACACTCCTACCCAGTCAAAAGATCAGGGCTTGATCCATCACCGTTTTTTAGCTCACTGCACCATCCCAGCTCAGAACCTGGCTACATGCAAATTAGTCTGACCCTGGCCCAGTGCATCATGGGAACAGGGCAGACCAAACTACCAAGCCAATTCTTTACTGGAAAGGAAACAAGCTTCCGGGGACCGGTTTCTGGCATTACAGCCGTCTTCGGCCCGGCTTGCTTGAATCCTGATGGTGCAGTAAGCAAGGGACTCACATCTGAGTATACCCTTCCACACTTGTGGTGGCCAAAACGATTCATAAAGGGGGTGGTGATGGACAGAGTATCTGAATTAAGCAGAACACTCCTACCCAGTCAAAAGATCAGGGCTTGATCCATCACCGTTTTTTAGCTCACTGCACCATCCCAGCTCAGAACCTGGCTACATGCAAATTAGTCTGACCCTGGCCCAGTGCATCATGGGAACAGGGCAGACCAAACTACCAAGCCAATTCTTTACTGGAAAGGGAACAAGCTTCCGGGGACCGGTTTCTGGCATTACAGCCGTCTTCGGCCCGGCTTGCTTGAATCCTGATGGTGCAGTGAGCAAGGGACTCACATCTGAGTATACCCTTCCACACTTGTGGTGGCCAAAACGATTCATAAAGGGGGTGATGATGGACAGAGTATCTGAATTAAGCAGAACACTCCTACCCAGTCAAAAGATCAGGGCTTGATCCATCACCGTTTTTTAGCTCACTGCACCATCCCAGCTCAGAACCTGGCTACATGCAAATTAGTCTGACCCTGGCCCAGTGCATCATGGGAACAGGGCAGACCAAACTACCAAGCCAATTCTTTACTGGAAAGGGAACAAGCTTCCGGGGACCGGTTTCTGGCATTACAGCCGTCTTCGGCCCGGCTTGCTTGAATCCTGATGGTGCAGTGAGCAAGGGATTCACATCTGAGTATACCCTTCTACACTTGTGGTGGCCAAAACGATTCATAAAGGGGGTGGTGATGGACAGAGTATCTGAATTAAGCAGAACACTCCTACCCAGTCAAAAGATCAGGGCTTGATCCATCACCGTTTTTTATCTCACTGCACCATCCCAGCTCAGAACCTGGCTACATGCAAATTAGTCTGACCCTGGCCCAGTGCATCATGGGAACAGGGCAGACCAAACTACCAAGCCAATTCTTTACTGGAAAGGAAACAAGCTTCCGGGGACCGGTTTCTGGCATTACAGCGGTCTTCGGCCCGGCTTTCTTGAATCCTGATGGTGCAGTGAGCAAGGGACTCACATCTGAGTATACCCTTCCACACTTGTGGTGGCCAAAACGATTCATAAAGGGGGTGGTGATGGACAGAGTATCTGAATTAAGCAGAACACTCCTACCCAGTCAAAAGATCAGGGCTTGATCCATCACCATTTTTTTTAGCTCACTGCACCATCCCAGCTCAGAGCCTGGCTACATGCAAATTAGTCTGACCCTGGCCCAGTGCATCATGGGAACAGGGCAGACCAAACTACCAAGCCAATTCTTTAATGGAAAGGAAACAAGCTTCTGGGGACCGGTTTCTGGTATTACAGCCATCTTCGGACCGGCTTGCTTGAATCCTGATGGTGCAGTGAGCAAGGGACTCACATCTGAGTATACCCTTCCACACTTGTGGTGGCCAAAACGATTCATAAAGGGAGTGGTGATGGACAGAGTATCTGAATTAAGCAGAACACTCCTACCCAGTCAAAAGATCAGGGCTTGATCCATCACCGTTTTTTAGCTCACTGCACCATCCCAGCTCAGAACCTGGCTACATGCAAATTAGTCTGACCCTGGCCCAGTGCATCATGGGAACAGGGCAGACCAAACTACCAAGCCAATTCTTTACTGGAAAGGAAACAAGCTTCCCGGGACCGATTTCTGGCATTACAGCCGACTTCGGCCCGGCTTGCTTGAATCCTGATGGTGCAGTAAGCAAGGGACTCACATCTGAGTATACCCTTCCACACTTGTGGTGGCCAAAACGTTTCATAAAGGGGGTGGTGATGGACAGAGTATCTGAATTAAGCAGAACACTCCTACCTAGTCAAAAGATCAGGGCTTGATCCATCACCGTTTTTTAGCTCACTGCACCATCCCAGCTCAGAACCTGGCTACATGCAAATTAGTCTGACCCTGGCCCAGTGCATCATGGGAACAGGGCAGACCAAACTACCAAGCCAATTCTTTACTGGAAAGGAAACAAGCTTCCGGGGACCGGTTTCTGGCATTACAGCCGTCTTCGGCCCGGCTTGCTTGAATCCTGATGGTGCAGTGAGCAAGGGACTCACATCTGAGTATACCCTTCCACACTTGTGGTGGCCAAAACGATTCATAAAGGGAGTGGTGATGGACAGAGTATCTGAATTAAGCAGAACACTCCTACCCAGTCAAAAGATCAGGGCTTGATCCATCACCGTTTTTTAGCTCACTGCACCATCCCAGCTCAGAACCTGGCTACATGCAAATTAGTCTGACCCTGGCCCAGTGCATCATGGGAACAGGGCAGACCAAACTACCAAGCCAATTCTTTACTGGAAAGGAAACAAGCTTCCGGGGACCGGTTTCTGGCATTACAGCCATCTTCGGCCCGGCTTGCTTGAATCCTGATGGTGCAGTGAGCAAGGGACTCACATCTGAGTATACCCTTCCACACTTGTGGTGGCCAAAACGATTCATAAAGGGGGTGGTGATGGACAGAGTATCTGAATTAAGCAGAACACTCCTACCCAGTCAAAAGATCAGGGCTTGATCCATCACCGTTTTTTAGCTCACTGCACCATCCCAGCTCAGAACCTGGCTACATGCAAATTAGTCTGATTCTGGCCCAGTGCATCATGGGAACAGGGCAGACCAAACTACCAAGCCAATTCTTTACTGGAAAGGGAACAAGCTTCCGGGGACCGGTTTCTGGCATTACAGCCGTCTTCGGCCTGGCTTGCTTGAATCCTGATGGTGCAGTGAGCAAGGGACTCACATCTGAGTATACCCTTCCACACTTGTGGTGGCCAAAACGATTCATAAAGGGGGTGGTGATGGACAGACTATCTGAATTAAGCAGAACTCTCCTACCCAGTCAAAAGATCAGGGCTTGATCCATCACCGTTTTTTAGCTCACTGCACCATCCCAGCTCAGAACCTGGCTACATGCAAATTAGTCTGACCCTGGCCCAGTGCATCATGGGAATAGGGCAGACCAAACTACCAAGCCAATTCTTTACTGGAAAGGAAACAAGCTTCCAGGGACCGGTTTCTGGCATTACAGCCGTCTTCGGCCCGGCTTGCTTGAATCCTGATGGTGCAGTGAGCAAGGGACTCACATCTGAGTATACCCTTCCACACTTGTGGTGGCCAAACCGATTCATAAAGGGGATGGTGATGGACAGAGTATCTGAATTAAGCAGAACACTCCTACCCAGTCAAAAGATCAGGGCTTGATCCATCACCGTTTTTTAGCTCACTACACCATCCCAGCTCAGAACCTGGCTACATGCAAATTAGTCTGACCCTGGCCCAGTGCATCATGGGAACAGGGCAGACCAAACTACCAAGCCAATTCTTTACTGGAAAGGAAACAAGCTTCCGGGGACCGGTTTCTGGCATTACAGCCGTCTTCGGCCCGGCTTGCTTGAATCCTGATCGTGCAGTGAGCAAGGGACTCACATCTGAGTATACCCTTCCACACTTGTGGTGGCCAAAACGATTCATAAAGGGGGTGGTGATGGACAGAGTATCTGAATTAAGCAGAACACTCCTACCCAGTCAAAAGATCAGGGCTTGATCCATCACCGTTTTTTAGCTCACTGCACCATCCCAGCTCAGAACCTGGCTACATGCAAATTAGTCTGACCCTGGCCCAGTGCATCATGGGAACAGGGCAGACCAAACTACCAAGCCAATTCTTTACTGGAAAGGAAACAAGCTTCCGGGGACCGGTTTCTGGCATTACAGCCGTCTTCGGCCCGGCTTGCTTGAATCCTGATGGTGCAGTGAGCAAGGGACTCACATCTGAGTATACCCTTCCACACTTGTGGTGGCCAAAACGATTCATAAAGGGGGTGGTGATGGACAGAGTATCTGAATTAAGCAGAACACTCCTACCCAGTCAAAAGATCAGGGCTTGATCCATCACCGTTTTTTAGCTCACTGCACCATCCCAGCTCAGAACCTGGCTACATGCAAATTAGTCTGACCCTGGCCCAGTGCATCATGGGAACAGGGCAGACCAAACTACCAAGCCAATTCTTTACTGGAAAGTAAACAAGCTTCCGGGGACCGGTTTCTGGCATTACAGCCGTCTTCGGCCCGGCTTGCTTGAATCCTGATGGTGCAGTGAGCAAGGGACTCACATCTGAGTATACCCTTCCACACTTGTGGTGGCCAAAATGATTCATAAAGGGGGTGGTGATGGACAGAGTATCTGAATTAAGCAGAACACTCCTACCCAGTCAAAAGATCAGGGCTTGATCCATCACCATTTTTTTTAGCTCACTGCACCATCCCAGCTCAGAACCTGGCTACATGCAAATTAGTCTGACCCTGGCCCAGTGCATCATGGGAACAGGGCAGACCAAACTACCAAGCCAATTCTTTACTGGAAAGGAAACAAGCTTCCGGGGACCGGTTTCTGGCATTACAGACATCTTTGGCCCGGCTTGCTTGAATCCTGATGGTGCAGTGAGCAAGGGACTCACATCTGAGTATACCCTTCAACACTTGTGGTGGCCAAAACGATTCCTAAAGGGAGTGGTGATGGACAGAGTATCTGAATTAAGCAGAACACTCCTACCCAGTCAAAAGATTAGGGCTTGATCCATCACCGTTTTTTAGCTCACTGCACCATCCCAGCTCAGAACCTGGCTACATAAAAATTAGTCTGACCCTGGCCCAGTGCATCATGGGAACAGGGCAGACCAAACTACCAAGCCAATTCTTTACTGGAAAGGAAAAAAGCTTCCGGGGACCGGTTTCTGGCATTACAGCCGTCTTCGGCCCGGCTTGCTTGAATCCTGATGGTGCAGTGAGCAAGGGACTCACATCTGAGTATACCCTTCCACACTTGTGGTGGCCAAAACGATTCATAAAGGGGGTGGTGATGGACAGAGTATCTGAATTAAGCAGAACACTCCTACCCAGTCAAAAGATCAGGGCTTGATCCATCACCGTTTTTTAGCTCACTGCACCATCCCAGCTCAGAACCTGGCTACATGCAAATTAGTCTGACCCTGGCCCAGTGCATCATGGGAACAGGGCAGACCAAACTACCAAGCCAATTCTTTACTGGAAAGGAAACAAGCTTCCGGGGACCGGTTTCTGGCATTACAGCCATCTTCGGCCCGGCTTGCTTGAATCCTGATGGTGCAGTGAGCAAGGGACTCACATCTGAGTATACCCTTCCACACTTGTGGTGGCCAAAACGATTCATAAAGGGGATGGTGATGGACAGAGTATCTGAATTAAGCAGAACACTCCTACCCAGTCAAAAGATCAGGGATTGATCCATCACCGTTTTTTAGCTCACTGCACCATCCCAGCTCAGAACCTGGCTACATGCAAATTAGTCTGACCCTGGCCCAGTGCATCATGGGAACAGGGCAGACCAAACTACCAAGCCAATTCTTTACTGGAAAGGAAACAAGCTTCCGGGGACCGGTTTCTGGCATTACAGCCGTCTTCGGCCCGGCTTGCTTGAATCCTGATGGTGCAGTGAGCAAGGGACTCACATCTGAGTATACCCTTCCACACTTGTGGTGGCCAAAACGATTCATAAAGGGGGTGGTGATGGACAGAGTATCTGAATTAAGCAGAACACTCCTACCCAGTCAAAAGATCAGGGCTTGATCCATCACCATTTTTTTTTACCTCACTGCACCATCCCAGCTCAGAGCCTGGCTACATGCAAATTAGTCTGACCCTGGTCCAGTGCATCATGGGAACAGGGCAGACCAAACTACCAAGCCAATTCTTTAATGGAAAGGAAACAAGCTTCTGGGGACCGGTTTCTGGCATTACAGCCATCTTCGGCCCGGCTTGCTTGAATCCTGATGGTGCAGTGAGCAAGGGACTCACATCTGAGTATACCCTTCCACACTTGTGGTGGCCAAAACGATTCATAAAGGGAGTGGTGATGGACAGAGTATCTGAATTAAGCAGAACACTCCTACCCAGTCAAAAGATCAGGGCTTGATCCATCACCGTTTTTTAGCTCACTGCACCATCCCAGCTCAGAACCTGGCTACATGCAAATTAGTCTGACCCTGGCCCAGTGCATCATGGGAACAGGGCAGACCAAACTACCAAGCCAATTCTTTACTGGAAAGGGAACAAGCTTCCGGGGACCGGTTTGTGGCATTACAGCCGTCTTCGGCCCGGCTTGCTTGAATCCTGATGGTGCAGTAAGCAAGGGACTCACATCTGAGTATACCCTTCCACACTTGTGGTGGCCAAAACGATTCATAAAGGGGGTGGTGATGGACAGAGTATCTGAATTAAGCAGAACACTCCTACCCAGTCAAAAGATCAGGGCTTGATCCATCACCGTTTTTTAGCTCACTGCACCATCCCAGCTCAGAACCTGGCTACATGCAAATTAGTCTGATTCTGGCCCAGTGCATCATGGGAACAGGGCAGACCAAACTACCAAGCCAATTCTTTACTGGAAAGGGAACAAGCTTCCGGGGACCGGTTTCAGGCATTACAGCCGTCTTCGGCCCGGCTTGCTTGAATCCTGATGGTGCAGTGAGCAAGGGACTCACATCTGAGTATACCCTTCCACACTTGTGGTGGCCAAAACGATTCATAAAGGGGGTGGTGATGGACAGACTATCTGAATTAAGCAGAACACTCCTACCCAGTCAAAAGATCAGGGCTTGATCCATCACCGTTTTTTAGCTCACTGCACCATCCCAGCTCAGCACCTCGCTACATGCAAATTAGTCTGACCCTGGCCCAGTGCATCATGGGAACAGGGCAGACCAAACTACCAAGCCAATTCTTTACTGGAAAGGGAACAAGCTTCCGGGGACCGGTTTCTGGCATTACAGCCGTCTTCGGCCCGGCTTGCTTGAATTCTGATGGTGCAGTGAGCAAGGGACTCACATCTGAGTATACCCTTCCACACTTGTGGTGGCCAAAACGATTCATAAAGGGGGTGGTGATGGACAGAGTATCTGAATTAAGCAGAACACTCCTACCCAGTCAAAAGATCAGGGCTTGATCCATCACCGTTTTTTAGCTCACTGCACCATCCCAGCTCAGAACCTGGCTACATGCAAATTAGTCTGACCCTGGCCCAGTGCATCATGGGAACAGGGCAGACCAAACTACCAAGCCAATTCTTTACTGGAAAGGAAACAAGCTTCCAGGGACCGGTTTCTGGCATTACAGCCGTCTTCGGCCCGGCTTGCTTGAATCCTGATGGTGCAGTGAGCAAGGGACTCACATCTGAGTATACCCTTCCACACTTGTGGTGGCCAAAACGATTCATAAAGGGGATGGTGATGGACAGAGTATCTGAATTAAGCAGAACACTCCTACCGAGTCAAAAGATCAGGGCTTGATCCATCACCGTTTTTTAGCTCACTGCACCATCCCAGCTCAGAACCTGGCTACATGCAAATTAGTCTGACCCTGGCCCAGTGCATCATGGGAACAGGGCAGACCAAACTACCAAGCCAATTCTTTACTGGAAAGGAAACAAGCTTCCGGGGACCGGTTTCTGGCATTACAGCCGTCTTCGGCCCGGCTTGCTTGAATCCTGATGGTGCAGTGAGCAAGGGACTCACATCTGAGTATACCCTTCCACACTTGTGGTGGCCAAAACGATTCATAAAGGGGGTGGTGATGGACAGAGTATCTGAATTAAGCAGAACACTCCTACCCAGTCAAAAGATCAGGGCTTGATCCATCACCGTTTTTTAGCTCACTGCACCATCCCAGCTCAGAACCTGGCTACATAAAAATTAGTCTGACCCTGGCCGAGTGCATCATGGGAACAGGGCAGACCAAACTACCAAGCCAATTCTTTACTGGAAAGTAAACAAGCTTCCGGGGACCGGTTTCTGGCATTACAGCCGTCTTCGGCCCGGCTTGCTTGAATCCTGATGGTGCAGTGAGCAAGGGACTCACATCTGAGTATACCCTTCCACACTTGTGGTGGCCAAAATGATTCATAAAGGGGGTGGTGATGGACAGAGTATCTGAATTAAGCAGAACACTCCTACCCAGTCAAAAGATCAGGGCTTGATCCATCACCATTTTTTTTAGCTCACTGCACCATCCCAGCTCAGAACCTGGCTACATGCAAATTTGTCTGACCCTGGCCCAGTGCATCATGGGAACAGGGCAGACCAAACTACCAAGCCAATTCTTTACTGGAAAGGAAACAAGCTTCCGGGGACCGGTTTCTGGCATTACAGCCATCTTTGGCCCGGCTTGCTTGAATCCTGATGGTGCAGTGAGCAAGGGACTCACATCTGAGTATACCCTTCAACACTTGTGGTGGCCAAAACGATTCCTAAAGGGAGTGGTGATGGACAGAGTATCTGAATTAAGCAGAACACTCCTACCCAGTCAAAAGATCAGGGCTTGATCCATCACCGTTTTTTAGCTCACTGCACCATCCCAGCTCAGAACCTGGCTACATAAAAATTAGTCTGACCCTGGCCCAGTGCATCATGGGAACAGGGCAGACCAAACTACCAAGCCAATTCTTTACTGGAAAGGAAACAAGCTTCCGGGGACCGGTTTCTGGCATTACAGCCGTCTTCGGCCCGGCTTGCTTGAATCCTGATGGTGCAGTGAGCAAGGGACTCACATCTGAGTATACCCTTCCACACTTGTGGTGGCCAAAACGGTTCATAAAGGGGGTGGTGATGGACAGAGTATCTGAATTAAGCAGAACACTCCTACCCAGTCAAAAGATCAGGGCTTGATCCATCACCGTTTTTTAGCTCACTGCACCATCCCAGCTCAGAACCTGGCTACATGCAAATTAGTCTGACCCTGGCCCAGTGCATCATGGGAACAGGGCAGACCAAAGTACCAAGCCAATTCTTTACTGGAAAGGAAACAAGCTTCCGGGGACCGGTTTCTGGCATTACAGCCATCTTCGGCCCGGCTTGCTTGAATCCTGATGGTGCAGTGAGCAAGGGACTCACATCTGAGTATACCCTTCCACACTTGTGGTGGCCAAAACGATTCATAAAGGGGATGGTGATGGACAGAGTATCTGAATTAAGCAGAACACTCCTACCCAGTCAAAAGATCAGGGCTTGATCCATCACCGTTTTTTAGCTCACTGCACCATCCCAGCTCACAACCTGGCTACATGCAAATTAGTCTGACCCTGGCCCAGTGCATCATGGGAACAGGGCAGACCAAACTACCAAGCCAATTCTTTACTGGAAAGGAAACAAGCTTCCGGGGACCGGTTTCTGGCATTACAGCCGTCTTCGGCCCGGCTTGCTTGAATCCTGATGGTGCAGTGAGCAAGGGACTCACATCTGAGTATACCCTTCCACACTTGTGGTGGCCAAAACGATTCATAAAGGGGGTGGTGATGGACAGAGTATCTGAATTAAGCAGAACACGCCTACCCAGTCAAAAGATCAGGGCTTGATCCATCACCATTTTTTTTTAGCTCACTGCACCATCCCAGCTCAGAGCCAGGCTACATGCAAATTAGTCTGACCCTGGTCCAGTGCATCATGGGAACAGGGCAGACCAAACTACCAAGCAAATTCTTTAATGGAAAGGAAACAAGCTTCTGGGGACCGGTTTCTGGCATTACAGCCATCTTCGGCCCGGCTTGCTTGAATCCTGATGGTGCAGTGAGCAAGGGACTCACATCTGAGTATACCCTTCCACACTTGTGGTGGCCAAAACGATTCATAAAGGGAGTGGTGATGGACAGAGTATCTGAATTAAGCAGAACACTCCTACCCAGTCAAAAGATCAGGGCTTGATCCATCACCGTTTTTTAGCTCACTGCACCATCCCAGCTCAGAACCTGGCTACATGCAAATTAGTCTGACCCTGGCCCAGTGCATCATGGGAACAGGGCAGACCAAACTACCAAGCCAATTCTTTACTGGAAAGGAAACAAGCTTCCGGGGACCGGTTTCTGGCATTACAGCCGTCTTCGGCCCGGCTTGCTTGAATCCTGATGGTGCAGTGAGCAAGGGACTCACATCTGAGTATACCCTTCCACACTTGTGGTGGCCAAAACGATTCATAAAGGGGGTGGTGATGGACAGAGTATCTGAATTAAGCAGAACACTCCTACCCAGTCAAAAGATCAGGGCTTGATCCATCACCGTTTTTTAGCTCACTGCACCATCCCAGCTCAGAACCTGGCTACATGCAAATTAGTCTGACCCTGGCCCAGTGCATCATGGGAACAGGGCAGACCAAACTACCAAGCCAATTCTTTACTGGAAAGGAAACAAGCTTCCGGGGACCGGTTTCTGGCATTACAGCCGTCTTCGGCCCGGCTTGCTTGAATCCTGATGGTGCAGTAAGCAAGGGACTCACATCTGAGTATACCCTTCCACACTTGTGGTGGCCAAAACGATTCATAAAGGGGGTGGTGATGGACAGAGTATCTGAATTAAGCAGAACACTCCTACCCAGTCAAAAGATCAGGGCTTGATCCATCACCGTTTTTTAGCTCACTGCACCATCCCAGCTCAGAACCTGGCTACATGCAAATTAGTCTGACCCTGGCCCAGTGCATCATGGGAACAGGGCAGACCAAACTACCAAGCCAATTCTTTACTGGAAAGGGAACAAGCTTCCGGGGACCGGTTTCTGGCATTACAGCCGTCTTCGGCCCGGCTTGCTTGAATCCTGATGGTGCAGTGAGCAAGGGACTCACATCTGAGTATACCCTTCCACACTTGTGGTGGCCAAAACGATTCATAAAGGGGGTGGTGATGGACAGAGTATCTGAATTAAGCAGAACACTCCTACCCAGTCAAAAGATCAGGGCTTGATCCATCACCGTTTTTTAGCTCACTGCACCATCCCAGCTCAGAACCTGGCTACATGCAAATTAGTCTGACCCTGGCCCAGTGCATCATGGGAACATGGCAGACCAAACTACCAAGCCAATTCTTTACTGGAAAGGGAACAAGCTTCCGGGGACCGGTTTCTGGCATTACAGCCGTCTTCCGCCCGGCTTGCTTGAATCCTGATGGTGCAGTGAGCAAGGGATTCACATCTGAGTATACCCTTCTACACTTGTGGTGGCCAAAACGATTCATAAAGGGGGTGGTGATGGACAGAGTATCTGAATTAAGCAGAACACTCCTACCCAGTCAAAAGATCAGGGCTTGATCCATCACCGTTTTTTATCTCACTGCACCATCCCAGCTCAGAACCTGGCTACATGCAAATTAGTCTGACCCTGGCCCAGTGCATCATGGGAACAGGGCAGACCAAACTACCAAGCCAATTCTTTACTGGAAAGGAAACAAGCTTCCGGGGACCGGTTTCTGGCATTACAGCCGTCTTCGGCCCGGCTTTCTTGAATCCTGATGGTGCAGTGAGCAAGGGACTCACATCTGAGTATACCCTTCCACACTTGTGGTGGCCAAAACGATTCATAAAGGGGGTGGTGATGGACAGAGTATCTGAATTAAGCAGAACACTCCTACCCAGTCAAAAGATCAGGGCTTGATCCATCACCATTTTCTTTTAGCTCACTGCACCATCCCAGCTCAAAGCCTGGCTACATGCAAATTAGTCTGACCCTGGCCCAGTGCATCATGGGAACAGGGCAGACCAAACTACCAAGCCAATTCTTTAATGGAAAGGAAACAAGCTTCTGGGGACCGGTTTCTGGTATTACAGCCATCTTCGGCCCGGCTTGCTTGAATCCTGATGGTGCAGTGAGCAAGGGACTCACATCTGAGTATACCCTTCCACACTTGTGGTGGCCAAAACGATTCATAAAGGGAGTGGTGATGGACAGAGTATCTGAATTAAGCAGAACACTCCTACCCAGTCAAAAGATCAGGGCTTGATCCATCACCGTTTTTTAGCTCACTGCACCATCCCAGCTCAGAACCTGGCTACATGCAAATGAGTCTGACCCTGGCCCAGTGCATCATGGGAACAGGGCAGACCAAACTACCAAGCCAATTCTTTACTGGAAAGGAAACAAGCTTCCGGGGACCGGTTTCTGGCATTACAGCCGTCTTCGGCCCGGCTTGCTTGAATCCTGATGGTGCAGTGAGCAAGGGACTCACATCTGAGTATACCCTTCCACACTTGTGGTGGCCAAAACGATTCATAAAGGGGGTGGTGATGGACAGAGTATCTGAATTAAGCAGAACACTCCTACCCAGTCAAAAGATCAGGGCTTGATCCATCACCGTTTTTTAGCTCACTGCACCATCCCAGCTCAGAACCTGGCTACATGCAAATTAGTCTGACCCTGGCCCAGTGCATCATGGGAACAGGGCAGACCAAACTACCAAGCCAATTCTTTACTGGAAAGGAAACAAGCTTCCCGGGACCGGTTTCTGGCATTACAGCCGACTTCGGCCCGGCTTGCTTGAATCCTGATGGTGCAGTAAGCAAGGGACTCACATCTGAGTATACCCTTCCACACTTGTGGTGGCCAAAACGATTCATAAAGGGGGTGGTGATGGACAGAGTATCTGAATTAAGCAGAACACTCCTACCCAGTCAAAAGATCAGGGCTTGATCCATCACCGTTTTTTAGCTCACTGCACCATCCCAGCTCAGAACCTGGCTACATGCAAATTAGTCTGACCCCGGCCCAGTGCATCATGGGAACAGGGCAGACCAAACTACCAAGCCAATTCTTTACTGGAAAGGGAACAAGCTTCCGGGGACCGGTTTCTGGCATTACAGCCGTCTTCGGCCCGGCTTGCTTGAATTCTGATGGTGCAGTGAGCAAGGGTGCTCACATCTGAGTATACCCTTCCACACTTGTGGTGGCCAAAACGATTCATAAAGGGAGTGGTGATGGACAGAGTATTTGAATTAAGCAGAACACTCCTACCCAGTCAAAAGATCAGGGCTTGATCCATCACCGTTTTTTAGCTCACTGCACCATCCCAGCTCAGAACCTGGCTACATGCAAATTAGTCTGACCCTGGCCCAGTGCATCATGGGAACAGGGCAGACCAAACTACCAAGCCAATTCTTTACTGGAAAGGAAACAAGCTTCCGGGGACCGGTTTCTGGCATTACAGCCATCTTCGGCCCGGCTTGCTTGAATCCTGATGGTGCAGTGAGCAAGGGACTCACATCTGAGTATACCCTTCCACACTTGTGGTGGCCAAAACGATTCATAAAGGGGGTGGTGATGGACAGAGTATCTGAATTAAGCAGAACACTCCTACCCAGTCAAAAGATCAGGGCTTGATCCATCACCGTTTTTAAGCTCACTGCACCATCCCAGCTCAGAACCTGGCTACATGCAAATTAGTCTGATTCTGGCCCAGTGCATCATGGGAACAGGGCAGACCAAACTACCAAGCCAATTCTTTACTGGAAAGGGAACAAGCTTCCGGGGACCGGTTTCTGGCATTACAGCCGTCTTCGGCCTGGCTTGCTTGAATCCTGATGGTGCAGTGAGCAAGGGACTCACATCTGAGTATACCCTTCCACACTTGTGGTGGCCAAAACGATTCATAAAGGGAGTGGTGATGGACAGACTATCTGAATTAAGCAGAACTCTCCTACCCAGTCAAAAGATCAGGGCTTGATCCATCACCGTTTTTTAGCTCACTGCACCGTCCCAGCTCAGAACCTGGCTACATGCAAATTAGTCTGACCCTGGCCCAGTGTATCATGGGAATAGGGCGGACCAAACTACCAAGCCAATTCTTTACTGGAAAGGAAACAAGCTTCCAGGGACCGGTTTCTGGCATTACAGCCGTCTTCGGCCCGGCTTGCTTGAATCCTGATGGTGCAGTGAGCAAGGGACTCACATCTGAGTATACCCTTCCACACTTGTGGTGGCCAAACCGATTCATAAAGGGGATGGTGATGGACAGAGTATCTGAATTAAGCAGAAAACTCCTACCCAGTCAAAAGATCAGGGCTTGATCCATCACCGTTTTTCAGCTCACTGCACCATCCCAGCTCAGAACCTGGCTACATGCAAATTAGTCTGACCCTGGCCCAGTGCATCATGGGAACAGGGCAGACCAAACTACCAAGCCAATTCTTTACTGGAAAGGAAACAAGCTTCCGGGGACCGGTTTCTGGCATTACAGCCGTCTTCGGCCCGGCTTGCTTGAATCCTGATGGTGCAGTGAGCAAGGGACTCACATCTGAGTATACCCTTCCACACTTGTGGTGGCCAAAACGATTCATAAAGGGGGTGGTGATGGACAGAGTATCTGAATTAAGCAGAACACTCCTACCCAGTCAAAAGATCAGGGCTTGATCCATCACCGTTTTTTAGCTCACTGCACCATCCCAGCTCAGAACCTGGCTACATGCAAATTAGTCTGACCCTGGCCCAGTGCATCATGGGAACAGGGCAGACCAAAGTACCAAGCCAATTCTTTACTGGAAAGGAAACAAGCTTCCGGGGACCGGTTTCTGGCATTACAGCCATCTTCGGCCCGGCTTGCTTGAATCCTGATGGTGCAGTGAGCAAGGGACTCACATCTGAGTATACCCTTCCACAATTGTGGTGGCCAAAACGATTCATAAAGGGGATGGTGATGGACAGAGTATCTGAATTAAGCAGAACACTCCTACCCAGTCAAAAGATCAGGGCTTGATCCATCACCGTTTTTTAGCTCACTGCACCATCCCAGCTCACAACCTGGCTACATGCAAATTAGTCTGACCCTGGCCCAGTGCATCATGGGAACAGGGCAGACCAAACTACCAAGCCAATTCTTTACTGGAAAGGAAACAAGCTTCCGGGGACCGGTTTCTGGCATTACAGCCGTCTTCGGCCCGGCTTGCTTGAATCCTGATGGTGCAGTGAGCAAGGGACTCACATCTGAGTATACCCTTCCACACTTGTGGTGGCCAAAACGATTCATAAAGGGGGTGGTGATGGACAGAGTATCTGAATTAAGCAGAACACTCCTACCCAGTCAAAAGATCAGGGCTTGATCCATCACCATTTTTTTTTTAGCTCACTGCACCATCCCAGCTCAGAGCCAGGCTACATGCAAATTAGTCTGACCCTGGTCCAGTGCATCATGGGAACAGGGCAGACCAAACTACCAAGCAAATTCTTTAATGGAAAGGAAACAAGCTTCTGGGGACCGGTTTCTGGCATTACAGCCATCTTCGGCCCGGCTTGCTTGAATCCTGATGGTGCAGTGAGCAAGGGACTCACATCTGAGTATACCCTTCCACACTTGTGGTGGCCAAAACGATTCATAAAGGGAGTGGTGATGGACAGAGTATCTGAATTAAGCAGAACACTCCTACCCAGTCAAAAGATCAGGGCTTGATCCATCACCGTTTTTTAGCTCACTGCACCATCCCAGCTCAGAACCTGGCTACATGCAAATTAGTCTGACCCTGGCCCAGTGCATCATGGGAACAGGGCAGACCAAACTACCAAGCCAATTCTTTACTGGAAAGGAAACAAGCTTCCGGGGACCGGTTTCTGGCATTACAGCCGTCTTCGGCCCGGCTTGCTTGAATCCTGATGGTGCAGTGAGCAAGGGACTCACATCTGAGTATACCCTTCCACACTTGTGGTGGCCAAAACGATTCATAAAGGGGGTGGTGATGGACAGAGTATCTGAATTAAGCAGAACACTCCTACCCAGTCAAAAGATCAGGGCTTGATCCATCACCGTTTTTTAGCTCACTGCACCATCCCAGCTCAGAACCTGGCTACATGCAAATTAGTCTGACCCTGGCCCAGTGCATCATGGGAACAGGGCAGACCAAACTACCAAGCCAATTCTTTACTGGAAAGGAAACAAGCTTCTGGGGACCGGTTTCTGGCATTACAGCCGTCTTCGGCCCGGCTTGCTTGAATCCTGATGGTGCAGTAAGCAAGGGACTCACATCTGAGTATACCCTTCCACACTTGTGGTGGCCAAAACGATTCATAAAGGGGGTGGTGATGGACAGAGTATCTGAATTAAGCAGAACACTCCTACCCAGTCAAAAGATCAGGGCTTGATCCATCACCGTTTTTTAGCTCACTGCACCATCCCAGCTCAGAACCTGGCTACATGCAAATTAGTCTGACCCTGGCCCAGTGCATCATGGGAACAGGGCAGACCAAACTACCAAGCCAATTCTTTACTGGAAAGGGAACAAGCTTCCGGGGACCGGTTTCTGGCATTACAGCCGTCTTCGGCCCGGCTTGCTTGAATCCTGATGGTGCAGTGAGCAAGGGACTCACATCTGAGTATACCCTTCCACACTTGTGGTGGCCAAAACGATTCATAAAGGGGGTGGTGATGGACAGAGTATCTGAATTAAGCAGAACACTCCTACCCAGTCAAAAGATCAGGGCTTGATCCATCACCGTTTTTTAGCTCACTGCACCATCCCAGCTCAGAACCTGGCTACATGCAAATTAGTCTGACCCTGGCCCAGTGCATCATGGGAACATGGCAGACCAAACTACCAAGCCAATTCTTTACTGGAAAGGGAACAAGCTTCCGGGGACCGGTTTCTGGCATTACAGCCGTCTTCGGCCCGGCTTGCTTGAATCCTGATGGTGCAGTGAGCAAGGGATTCACATCTGAGTATACCCTTCTACACTTGTGGTGGCCAAAACGATTCATAAAGGGGGTGGTGATGGACAGAGTATCTGAATTAAGCAGAACACTCCTACCCAGTCAAAAGATCAGGGCTTGATCCATCACCGTTTTTTATCTCACTGCACCATCCCAGCTCAGAACCTGGCTACATGCAAATTAGTCTGACCCTGGCCCAGTGCATCATGGGAACAGGGCAGACCAAACTACCAAGCCAATTCTTTACTGGAAAGGAAACAAGCTTCCGGGGACCGGTTTCTGGCATTACAGCCGTCTTCGGCCCGGCTTTCTTGAATCCTGATGGTGCAGTGAGCAAGGGACTCACATCTGAGTATACCCTTCCACACTTGTGGTGGCCAAAACGATTCATAAAGGGGGTGGTGATGGACAGAGTATCTGAATTAAGCAGAACACTCCTACCCAGTCAAAAGATCAGGGCTTGATCCATCACCATTTTCTTTTAGCTCACTGCACCATCCCAGCTCAAAGCCTGGCTACATGCAAATTAGTCTGACCCTGGCCCAGTGCATCATGGGAACAGGGCAGACCAAACTACCAAGCCAATTCTTTAATGGAAAGGAAACAAGCTTCTGGGGACCGGTTTCTGGTATTACAGCCATCTTCGGCCCGGCTTGCTTGAATCCTGATGGTGCAGTGAGCAAGGGACTCACATCTGAGTATACCCTTCCACACTTGTGGTGGCCAAAACGATTCATAAAGGGAGTGGTGATGGACAGAGTATCTGAATTAAGCAGAACACTCCTACCCAGTCAAAAGATCAGGGCTTGATCCATCACCGTTTTTTAGCTCACTGCACCATCCCAGCTCAGAACCTGGCTACATGCAAATTAGTCTGACCCTGGCCCAGTGCATCATGGGAACAGGGCAGACCAAACTACCAAGCCAATTCTTTACTGGAAAGGAAACAAGCTTCCGGGGACCGGTTTCTGGCATTACAGCCGTCTTCGGCCCGGCTTGCTTGAATCCTGATGGTGCAGTGAGCAAGGGACTCACATCTGAGTATACCCTTCCACACTTGTGGTGGCCAAAACGATTCATAAAGGGGGTGGTGATGGACAGAGTATCTGAATTAAGCAGAACACTCCTACCCAGTCAAAAGATCAGGGCTTGATCCATCACCGTTTTTTAGCTCACTGCACCATCCCAGCTCAGAACCTGGCTACATGCAAATTAGTCTGACCCTGGCCCAGTGCATCATGGGAACAGGGCAGACCAAACTACCAAGCCAATTCTTTACTGGAAAGGAAACAAGCTTCCCGGGACCGGTTTCTGGCATTACAGCCGACTTCGGCCCGGCTTGCCTGAATCCTGATGGTGCAGTAAGCAAGGGACTCACATCTGAGTATACCCTTCCACACTTGTGGTGGCCAAAACGATTCATAAAGGGGGTGGTGATGGACAGAGTATCTGAATTAAGCAGAACACTCCTACCCAGTCAAAAGATCAGGGCTTGATCCATCACCGTTTTTTAGCTCACTGCACCATCCCATCTCAGAACCTGGCTACATGCAAATTAGTCTGACCCCGGCCCAGTGCATCATGGGAACAGGGCAGACCAAACTACCAAGCCAATTCTTTACTGGAAAGGGAACAAGCTTCCGGGGACCGGTTTCTGGCATTACAGCCGTCTTCGGCCCGGCTTGCTTGAATTCTGATGGTGCAGTGAGCAAGGGTGCTCACATCTGAGTATACCCTTCCACACTTGTGGTGGCCAAAACGATTCATAAAGGGAGTGGTGATGGACAGAGTATCTGAATTAAGCAGAACACTCCTACCCAGTCAAAAGATCAGGGCTTGATCCATCACCGTTTTTTAGCTCACTGCACCATCCCAGCTCAGAACCTGGCTACATGCAAATTAGTCTGACCCTGGCCCAGTGCATCATGGGAACAGGGCAGACCAAACTACCAAGCCAATTCTTTACTGGAAAGGAAACAAGCTTCCGGGGACCGGTTTCTGGCATTACAGCCATCTTCGGCCCGGCTTGCTTGAATCCTGATGGTGCAGTGAGCAAGGGACTCACATCTGAGTATACCCTTCCACACTTGTGGTGGCCAAAACGATTCATAAAGGGGGTGGTAATGGACAGAGTATCTGAATTAAGCAGAACACTCCTACCCAGTCAAAAGATCAGGGCTTGATCCATCACCGTTTTTTAGCTCACTGCACCATCCCAGCTCAGAACCTGGCTACATGCAAATTAGTCTGATTCTGGCCCAGTGCATCATGGGAACAGGGCAGACCAAACTACCAAGCCAATTCTTTACTGGAAAGGGAACAAGCTTCCGGGGACCGGTTTCTGGCATTACAGCCGTCTTCGGCCTGGCTTGCTTGAATCCTGATGGTGCAGTGAGCAAGGGACTCACATCTGAGTATACCCTTCCACACTTGTGGTGGCCAAAACGATTCATAAAGGGGGTGGTGATGGACAGACTATCTGAATTAAGCAGAACTCTCCTACCCAGTCAAAAGATCAGGGCTTGATCCATCACCGTTTTTTAGCTCACTGCACCGTCCCAGCTCAGAACCTGGCTACATGCAAATTAGTCTGACCCTGGCCCAGTGTATCATGGGAATAGGGCAGACCAAACTACCAAGCCAATTCTTTACTGGAAAGGAAACAAGCTTCCAGGGACCGGTTTCTGGCATTACAGCCGTCTTCGGCCCGGCTTGCTTGAATCCTGATGGTGCAGTGAGCAAGGGACTCACATCTGAGTATACCCTTCCACACTTGTGGTGGCCAAACCGATTCATAAAGGGGATGGTGATGGACAGAGTATCTGAATTAAGCAGAACACTCCTACCCAGTCAAAAGATCAGGGC
Organism: Lissotriton helveticus; assembly: GCF_964261635.1. NCBI lineage: Eukaryota > Metazoa > Chordata > Amphibia > Caudata > Salamandridae > Lissotriton > Lissotriton helveticus. The sequence goes on along the minus strand of NC_136059.1, from coordinate 1,442,814,750 downwards.
TTGATCCATCACCGTTTTTCAGCTCACTGCACCATCCCAGCTCAGAACCTGGCTACATGCAAATTAGTCTGACCCTGGCCCAGTGCATCATGGGAACAGGGCAGACCAAACTACCAAGCCAATTCTTTACTGGAAAGGAAACAAGCTTCCGGGGACCGGTTTCTGGCATTACAGCCGTCTTCGGCCCGGCTTGCTTGAATCCTGATGGTGCAGTGAGCAAGGGACTCACATCTGAGTATACCCTTCCACACTTGTGGTGGCCAAAACGATTCATAAAGGGGGTGGTGATGGACAGAGTATCTGAATTAAGCAGAACACTCCTACCCAGTCAAAAGATCAGGGCTTGATCCATCACCGTTTTTTAGCTCACTGCACCATCCCAGCTCAGAACCTGGCTACATGCAAATTAGTCTGACCCTGGCCCAGTGCATCATGGGAACAGGGCAGACCAAACTACCAAGCCAATTCTTTACTGGAAAGTAAACAAGCTTCCGGGGACCGGTTTCTGGCATTACAGCCGTCTTCGGCCCGGCTTGCTTGAATCCTGATGGTGCAGTGAGCAAGGGACTCACATCTGAGTATACCCTTCCACACTTGTGGTGGCCAAAATGATTCATAAAGGGGGTGGTGATGGACAGAGTATCTGAATTAAGCAGAACACTCCTACCCAGTCAAAAGATCAGGGCTTGATCCATCACCATTTTTTTTTAGCTCACTGCACCATCCCAGCTCAGAACCTGGCTACATGCAAATTAGTCTGACCCTGGCCCAGTGCATCATGGGAACAGGGCAGACCAAACTACCAAGCCAATTCTTTACTGGAAAGGAAACAAGCTTCCGGGGACCGGTTTCTGGCATTACAGCCATCTTTGGCCCGGCTTGCTTGAATCCTGATGGTGCAGTGAGCAAGGGACTCATATCTGAGTATACCCTTCAACACTTGTGGTGGCCAAAATGATTCCTAAAGGGAGTGGTGATGGACAGAGTATCTGAATTAAGCAGAACACTCCTACCCAGTCAAAAGATCAGGGCTTGATCCATCACCGTTTTTTAGCTCACTGCACCATCCCAGCTCAGAACCTGGATACATAAAAATTAGTCTGACCCTGGCCCAGTGCATCATGGGAACAGGGCAGACCAAACTACCAAGCCAATTCTTTACTGGAAAGGAAACAAGCTTCCGGGGACCGGTTTCTGGCATTACAGCCGTCTTCGGCCCGGCTTGCTTGAATCCTGATGGTGCAGTGAGCAAGGGATTCACATCTGAGTATACCCCTCTACACTTGTGGTGGCCAAAACGATTCATAAAGGGGGTGGTGATGGACAGAGTATCTGAATTAAGCAGAACACTCCTACCCAGTCAAAAGATCAGGGCTTGATCCATCACCGTTTTTTAGCTCACTGCACCATCCCAGCTCAGAACCTGGCTACATGCAAATTAGTCTGACCCTGGCCCAGTGCATCATGGGAACAGGGCAGACCAAACTACCAAGCCAATTCTTTACTGGAAAGGAAACAAGCTTCCGGGGACCGGTTTCTGGCATTACAGCCATCTTCGGCCCGGCTTGCTTGAATCCTGATGGTGCAGTGAGCAAGGGACTCACATCTGAATATACCCTTCCACACTTGTGGTGGCCAAAACGATTCATAAAGGGGATGGTGATGGACAGAGTATCTGAATTAAGCAGAACACTCCTACCCAGTCAAAAGATCAGGGATTGATCCATCACCGTTGTTTAGCTCACTGCACCATCCCAGCTCAGAACCTGGCTACATGCAAATTAGTCTGACCCTGGCCCAGTGCATCATGGGAACAGGGCAGACCAAACTACCAAGCCAATTCTTTACTGGAAAGAAAACAAGCTTCCGGGGACCGGTTTCTGGCATTACAGCCGTCTTCGGCCCGGCTTGCTTGAATCCTGATGGTGCAGTGAGCAAGGGACTCACATTTGAGTATACCCTTCCACACTTGTGGTGGCCAAAACGATTCATGAAGGGGGTGGTGATGGACAGAGTATCTGAATTAAGCAGAACACTCCTACCCAGTCAAAAGATCAGGGCTTGATCCATCACCATTTTTTTTAGCTCACTGCACCATCCCAGCTCAGAGCCTGGCTACATGCAAATTAGTCTGACCCTGGTCCAGTGCATCATGGGAACAGGGCAGACCAAACTACCAAGCCAATTCTTTAATGGAAAGGAAACAAGCTTCTGGGGACCGGTTTCTGGCATTACAGCCATCTTCGGCCCGGCTTGCTTGAATCCTGATGGTGCAGTGAGCAAGGGACTCACATCTGAGTATACCCTTCCACACTTGTGGTGGCCAAAACGATTCATAAAGGGAGTGGTGATGGACAGAGTATCTGAATTAAGCAGAACACTCCTACCCAGTCAAAAGATCAGGGCTTGATCCATCACCGTTTTTTAGCTCACTGCACCATCCCAGCTCAGAACCTGGCTACATGCAAATTAGTCTGACCCTTGCCCAGTGCATCATGGGAACAGGGCAGACCAAACTACCAAGCCAATTCTTTACTGGAAAGGAAACAAGCTTCCGGGGACCGGTTTGTGGCATTACAGCCGTCTTCGGCCCGGCTTGCTTGAATCCTGATGGTGCAGTAAGCAAGGGACTCACATCTGAGTATACCCTTCCACACTTGTGGTGGCCAAAACGATTCATAAAGGGGGTGGTGATGGACAGAGTATCTGAATTAAGCAGAACACTCCTACCCAGTCAAAAGATCAGGGCTTGATCCATCACCGTTTTTTAGCTCACTGCACCATCCCAGCTCAGAACCTGGCTACATGCAAATTAGTCTGATTCTGGCCCAGTGCATCATGGGAACAGGGCAGACCAAACTACCAAGCCAATTCTTTACTGGAAAGGGAACAAGCTTCCGGGGACCGGTTTGTGGCATTACAGCCGTCTTCGGCCCGGCTTGCTTGAATCCTGATGGTGCAGTAAGCAAGGGACTCACATCTGAGTATACCCTTCCACACTTGTGGTGGCCAAAACGATTCATAAAGGGGGTGGTGATGGACAGAGTATCTGAATTAAGCAGAACACTCCTACCCAGTCAAAAGATCAGGGCTTGATCCATCACCGTTTTTTAGCTCACTGCACCATCCCAGCTCAGAACCTGGCTACATGCAAATTAGTCTGATTCTGGCCCAGTGCATCATGGGAACAGGGCAGACCAAACTACCAAGCCAATTCTTTACTGGAAAGGGAACAAGCTTCCGGGGACCGGTTTCTGGCATTACAGCCGTCTTCGGCCCGGCTTGCTTGAATCCTGATGGTGCAGTGAGCAAGGGACTCACATCTGAGTATACCCTTCCACACTTGTGGTGGCCAAAACGATTCATAAAGGGGGTGGTGATGGACAGACTATCTGAATTAAGCAGAACACTCCTACCCAGTCAAAAGATCAGGGCTTGATCCATCACCGTTTTTTAGCTCACTGCACCATCCCAGCTCAGCACCTCGCTACATGCAAATTAGTCTGACCCTGGCCCAGTGCATCATGGGAACAGGGCAGACCAAACTACCAAGCCAATTCTTTACTGGAAAGGGAACAAGCTTCCGGGGACCGGTTTCTGGCATTACAGCCGTCTTCGGCCCGGCTTGCTTGAATTCTGATGGTGCAGTGAGCAAGGGACTCACATCTGAGTATACCCTTCCACACTTGTGGTGGCCAAAACGATTCATAAAGGGGGTGGTGATGGACAGAGTATCTGAATTAAGCAGAACACTCCTACCCAGTCAAAAGATCAGGGCTTGATCCATCACCGTTTTTTAGCTCACTGCACCATCCCAGCTCAGAACCTGGCTACATGCAAATTAGTCTGACCCTGGCCCAGTGCATCATGGGAACAGGGCAGACCAAACTACCAAGCCAATTCTTTACTGGAAAGGAAACAAGCTTCCAGGGACCGGTTTCTGGCATTACAGCCGTCTTCGGCCCGGCTTGCTTGAATCCTGATGGTGCAGTGAGCAAGGGACTCACATCTGAGTATACCCTTCCACACTTGTGGTGGCCAAAACGATTCATAAAGGGGATGGTGATGGACAGAGTATCTGAATTAAGCAGAACACTCCTACCCAGTCAAAAGATCAGGGCTTGATCCATCACCGTTTTTTAGCTCACTGCACCATCCCAGCTCAGAACCTGGCTACATGCAAATTAGTCTGACCCTGGCCCAGTGCATCATGGGAACAGGGCAGACCAAACTACCAAGCCAATTCTTTACTGGAAAGGAAACAAGCTTCCGGGGACCGGTTTCTGGCATTACAGCCGTCTTCGGCCCGGCTTGCTTGAATCCTGATGGTGCAGTGAGCAAGGGACTCACATCTGAGTATACCCTTCCACACTTGTGGTGGCCAAAACGATTCATAAAGGGGGTGGTGATGGACAGAGTATCTGAATTAAGCAGAACACTCCTACCCAGTCAAAAGATCAGGGCTTGATCCATCACCGTTTTTTAGCTCACTGCACCATCCCAGCTCAGAACCTGGCTACATAAAAATTAGTCTGACCCTGGCCGAGTGCATCATGGGAACAGGGCAGACCAAACTACCAAGCCAATTCTTTACTGGAAAGTAAACAAGCTTCCGGGGACCGGTTTCTGGCATTACAGCCGTCTTCGGCCCGGCTTGCTTGAATCCTGATGGTGCAGTGAGCAAGGGACTCACATCTGAGTATACCCTTCCACACTTGTGGTGGCCAAAATGATTCATAAAGGGGGTGGTGATGGACAGAGTATCTGAATTAAGCAGAACACTCCTACCCAGTCAAAAGATCAGGGCTTGATCCATCACAGTTTTTTAGCTCACTGCACCATCCCAGCTCAGAACCTGGCTACATGCAAATTAGTCTGACCCTGGCCCAGTGCATCATGGGAACAGGGCAGACCAAACTACCAAGCCAATTCTTTACTGGAAAGGAAACAAGCTTCCAGGGACCGGTTTCTGGCATTACAGCCGTCTTCGGCCCGGCTTGCTTGAATCCTGATGGTGCAGTGAGCAAGGGACTCACATCTGAGTATACCCTTCCACACTTGTGGTGGCCAAAACGATTCATAAAGGGGATGGTGATGGACAGAGTATCTGAATTAAGCAGAACACTCCTACCCAGTCAAAAGATCAGGGCTTGATCCATCACCGTTTTTTAGCTCACTGCACCATCCCAGCTCAGAACCTGGCTACATGCAAATTAGTCTGACCCTGGCCCAGTGCATCATGGGAACAGGGCAGACCAAACTACCAAGCCAATTCTTTACTGGAAAGGAAACAAGCTTCCGGGGACCGGTTTCTGGCATTACAGCCATCTTCGGCCCGGCTTGCTTGAATCCTGATGGTGCAGTGAGCAAGGGACTCCCATCTGAGTATACCCTTCCACACTTGTGGTGGCCAAAACGATTCATAAAGGGGGTGGTGATGGACAGAGTATCTGAATTAAGCAGAACACTCCTACCCAGTCAAAAGATCAGGGCTTGATCCATCACCGTTTTTTAGCTCACTGCACCATCCCAGCTCAGAACCTGGCTACATGCAAATTAGTCTGATTCTGGCCCAGTGCATCATGGGAACAGGGCAGACCAAACTACCAAGCCAATTCTTTACTGGAAAGGGAACAAGCTTCCGGGGACCGGTTTCTGGCATTACAGCTGTCTTCGGCCCGGCTTGCTTGAATCCTGATGGTGCAGTGAGCAAGGGACTCACATCTGAGTATACCCTTCCACACTTGTGGTGGCCAAAACGATTCATAAAGGGGGTGGTGATGGACAGACTATCTGAATTAAGCAGAACACTCCTACCCAGTCAAAAGATCAGGGCTTGATCCATCACCGTTTTTTAGCTCACTGCACCATCCCAGCTCAGCACCTCGCTACATGCAAATTAGTCTGACCCTGGCCCAGTGCATCATGGGAACAGGGCAGACCAAACTACCAAGCCAATTCTTTACTGGAAAGGGAACAAGCTTCCGGGGACCGGTTTCTGGCATTACAGCCGTCTTCGGCCCGGCTTGCTTGAATTCTGATGGTGCAGTGAGCAAGGGACTCACATCTGAGTATACCCTTCCACACTTGTGGTGGCCAAAACGATTCATAAAGGGGGTGGTGATGGACAGAGTATCTGAATTAAGCAGAACACTCCTACCCAGTCAAAAGATCAGGGCTTGATCCATCACCGTTTTTTAGCTCACTGCACCATCCCAGCTCAGAACCTGGCTACATGCAAATTAGTCTGACCCTGGCCCAGTGCATCATGGGAACAGGGCAGACCAAACTACCAAGCCAATTCTTTACTGGAAAGGAAACAAGCTTCCAGGGACCGGTTTCTGGCATTACAGCCGTCTTCGGCCCGGCTTGCTTGAATCCTGATGGTGCAGTGAGCAAGGGACTCACATCTGAGTATACCCTTCCACACTTGTGGTGGCCAAAACGATTCATAAAGGGGATGGTGATGGACAGAGTATCTGAATTAAGCAGAACACTCCTACCCAGTCAAAAGATCAGGGCTTGATCCATCACCGTTTTTTAGCTCACTGCACCATCCCAGCTCAGAACCTGGCTACATGCAAATTAGTCTGACCCTGGCCCAGTGCATCATGGGAACAGGGCAGACCAAACTACCAAGCCAATTCTTTACTGGAAAGGAAACAAGCTTCCGGGGACCGGTTTCTGGCATTACAGCCGTCTTCGGCCCGGCTTGCTTGAATCCTGATGGTGCAGTGAGCAAGGGACTCACATCTGAGTATACCCTTCCACACTTGTGGTGGCCAAAACGATTCATAAAGGGGGTGGTGATGGACAGAGTATCTGAATTAAGCAGAACACTCCTACCCAGTCAAAAGATCAGGGCTTGATCCATCACCGTTTTTTAGCTCACTGCACCATCCCAGCTCAGAACCTGGCTACATAAAAATTAGTCTGACCCTGGCCGAGTGCATCATGGGAACAGGGCAGACCAAACTACCAAGCCAATTCTTTACTGGAAAGTAAACAAGCTTCCGGGGACCGGTTTCTGGCATTACAGCCGTCTTCGGCCCGGCTTGCTTGAATCCTGATGGTGCAGTGAGCAAGGGACTCACATCTGAGTATACCCTTCCACACTTGTGGTGGCCAAAATGATTCATAAAGGGGGTGGTGATGGACAGAGTATCTGAATTAAGCAGAACACTCCTACCCAGTCAAAAGATCAGGGCTTGATCCATCACCGTTTTTTAGCTCACTGCACCATCCCAGCTCAGAACCTGGCTACATGCAAATTAGTCTGACCCTGGCCCAGTGCATCATGGGAACAGGGCAGACCAAACTACCAAGCCAATTCTTTACTGGAAAGGAAACAAGCTTCCAGGGACCGGTTTCTGGCATTACAGCCGTCTTCGGCCCGGCTTGCTTGAATCCTGATGGTGCAGTGAGCAAGGGACTCACATCTGAGTATACCCTTCCACACTTGTGGTGGCCAAAACGATTCATAAAGGGGATGGTGATGGACAGAGTATCTGAATTAAGCAGAACACTCCTACCCAGTCAAAAGATCAGGGCTTGATCCATCACCGTTTTTTAGCTCACTGCACCATCCCAGCTCAGAACCTGGCTACATGCAAATTAGTCTGACCCTGGCCCAGTGCATCATGGGAACAGGGCAGACCAAACTACCAAGCCAATTCTTTACTGGAAAGGAAACAAGCTTCCGGGGACCGGTTTCTGGCATTACAGCCGTCTTCGGCCCGGCTTGCTTGAATCCTGATGGTGCAGTGAGCAAGGGACTCCCATCTGAGTATACCCTTCCACACTTGTGGTGGCCAAAACGATTCATAAAGGGGGTGGTGATGGACAGAGTATCTGAATTAAGCAGAACACTCCTACCCAGTCAAAAGATCAGGGCTTGATCCATCACCGTTTTTTAGCTCACTGCACCATCCCAGCTCAGAACCTGGCTACATAAAAATTAGTCTGACCCTGGCCGAGTGCATCATGGGAACAGGGCAGACCAAACTACCAAGCCAATTCTTTACTGGAAAGTAAACAAGCTTCCGGGGACCGGTTTCTGGCATTACAGCCGTCTTCGGCCCGGCTTGCTTGAATCCTGATGGTGCAGTGAGCAAGGGACTCACATCTGAGTATACCCTTCCACACTTGTGGTGGCCAAAATGATTCATAAAGGGGGTGGTGATGGACAGAGTATCTGAATTAAGCAGAACACTCCTACCCAGTCAAAAGATCAGGGCTTGATCCATCACCATTTTTTTTAGCTCACTGCACCATCCCAGCTCAGAACCTGGCTACATGCAAATTTGTCTGACCCTGGCCCAGTGCATCATGGGAACAGGGCAGACCAAACTACCAAGCCAATTCTTTACTGGAAAGGAAACAAGCTTCCGGGGACCGGTTTCTGGCATTACAGCCATCTTTGGCCTGGCTTGCTTGAATCCTGATGGTGCAGTGAGCAAGGGACTCACATCTGAGTATACCCTTCAACACTTGTGGTGGCCAAAACGATTCCTAAAGGGAGTGGTGATGGACAGAGTATCTGAATTAAGCAGAACACTCCTACCCAGTCAAAAGATCAGGGCTTGATCCATCACCATTTTTTAGCTCACTGCACCATCCCAGCTCAGAACCTGGCTACATAAAAATTAGTCTGACCCTGGCCCAGTGCATCATGGGAACAGGGCAGACCAAACTACCAAGCCAATTCTTTACTGGAAAGGAAACAAGCTTCCGGGGACCGGTTTCTGGCATTACAGCCGTCTTCGGCCCGGCTTGCTTGAATCCTGATGGTGCAGTGAGCAAGGGACTCACATCTGAGTATACCCTTCCACACTTGTGGTGGCCAAAACGATTCATAAAGGGGGTGGTGATGGACAGAGTATCTGAATTAAGCAGAACACTCCTACCCAGTCAAAAGATCAGGGCTTGATCCATCACCGTTTTTTAGCTCACTGCACCATCCCAGCTCAGAACCTGGCTACATGCAAATTAGTCTGACCCTGGCCCAGTGCATCATGGGAACAGGGCAGACCAAACTACCAAGCCAATTCTTTACTGGAAAGGAAACAAGCTTCCGGGGACCGGTTTCTGGCATTACAGCCATCTTCGGCCCGGCTTGCTTGAATCCTGATGGTGCAGTGAGCAAGGGACTCACATCTGAGTATACCCTTCCACACTTGTGGTGGCCAAAACGATTCATAAAGGGGATGGTGATGGACAGAGTATCTGAATTAAGCAGAACACTCCTACCCAGTCAAAAGATCAGGGCTTGATCCATCACCGTTTTTTAGCTCACTGCACCATCCCAGCTCACAACCTGGCTACATGCAAATTAGTCTGACCCTGGCCCAGTGCATCATGGGAACAGGGCAGACCAAACTACCAAGCCAATTCTTTACTGGAAAGGAAACAAGCTTCCGGGGACCGGTTTCTGGCATTACAGCCGTCTTCGGCCCGGCTTGCTTGAATCCTGATGGTGCAGTGAGCAAGGGACTCACATCTGAGTATACCCTTCCACACTTGTGGTGGCCAAAACGATTCATAAAGGGGGTGGTGATGGACAGAGTATCTGAATTAAGCAGAACACTCCTACCCAGTCAAAAGATCAGGGCTTGATCCATCACCATTTTTTATTAGCTCACTGCACCATCCCAGCTCAGAGCCAGGCTACATGCAAATTAGTCTGACCCTGGTCCAGTGCATCATGGGAACAGGGCAGACCAAACTACCAAGCCAATTCTTTACTGGAAAGGAAACAAGCTTCCGGGGACCGGTTTCTGGCATTACAGCCGTCTTTGGCCTGGCTTGCTTGAATCCTGATGGTGCAGTGAGCAAGGGACTCACATCTGAGTATACCCTTCCACACTTGTGGTGGCCAAAACGATTCATAAAGGGGGTGGTGATGGACAGACTATCTGAATTAAGCAGAACTCTCCTACCCAGTCAAAAGATCAGGGCTTGATCCATCACCGTTTTTTAGCTCACTGCACCGTCCCAGCTCAGAACCTGGCTACATGCAAATTAGTCTGACCCTGGCCCAGTGTATCATGGGAATAGGGCAGACCAAACTACCAAGCCAATTCTTTACTGGAAAGGAAACAAGCTTCCAGGGACCGGTTTCTGGCATTACAGCCGTCTTCGGCCCGGCTTGCTTGAATCCTGATGGTGCAGTGAGCAAGGGACTCACATCTGAGTATACCCTTCCACACTTGTGGTGGCCAAACCGATTCATAAAGGGGATGGTGATGGACAGAGTATCTGAATTAAGCAGAACACTCCTACCCAGTCAAAAGATCAGGGCTTGATCCATCACCGTTTTTCAGCTCACTGCACCATCCCAGCTCAGAACCTGGCTACATGCAAATTAGTCTGACCCTGGCCCAGTGCATCATGGGAACAGGGCAGACCAAACTACCAAGCCAATTCTTTACTGGAAAGGAAACAAGCTTCCGGGGACCGGTTTCTGGCATTACAGCCGTCTTCGGCCCGGCTTGCTTGAATCCTGATGGTGCAGTGAGCAAGGGACTCACATCTGAGTATACCCTTCCACACTTGTGGTGGCCAAAACGATTCATAAAGGGGGTGGTGATGGACAGAGTATCTGAATTAAGCAGAACACTCCTACCCAGTCAAAAGATCAGGGCTTGATCCATCACCGTTTTTTAGCTCACTGCACCATCCCAGCTCAGAACCTGGCTACATGCAAATTAGTCTGACCCTGGCCCAGTGCATCATGGGAACAGGGCAGACCAAACTACCAAGCCAATTCTTTACTGGAAAGTAAACAAGCTTCCGGGGACCGGTTTCTGGCATTACAGCCATCTTCGGCCCGGCTTGCTTGAATCCTGATGGTGCAGTGAGCAAGGGACTCACATCTGAGTATACCCTTCCACACTTGTGGTGGCCAAAATGATTCATAAAGGGGGTGGTGATGGACAGAGTATCTGAATTAAGCAGAACACTCCTACCCAGTCAAAAGATCAGGGCTTGATCCATCACCATTTTTTTTTAGCTCACTGCACCATCCCAGCTCAGAACCTGGCTACATGCAAATTAGTCTGACCCTGGCCCAGTGCATCATGGGAACAGGGCAGACCAAACTACCAAGCCAATTCTTTACTGGAAAGGAAACAAGCTTCCGGGGACCGGTTTCTGGCATTACAGCCATCTTTGGCCCGGCTTGCTTGAATCCTGATGGTGCAGTGAGCAAGGGACTCATATCTGAGTATACCCTTCAACACTTGTGGTGGCCAAAATGATTCCTAAAGGGAGTGGTGATGGACAGAGTATCTGAATTAAGCAGAACACTCCTACCCAGTCAAAAGATCAGGGCTTGATCCATCACCGTTTTTTAGCTCACTGCACCATCCCAGCTCAGAACCTGGATACATAAAAATTAGTCTGACCCTGGCCCAGTGCATCATGGGAACAGGGCAGACCAAACTACCAAGCCAATTCTTTACTGGAAAGGAAACAAGCTTCCGGGGACCGGTTTCTGGCATTACAGCCGTCTTCGGCCCGGCTTGCTTGAATCCTGATGGTGCAGTGAGCAAGGGATTCACATCTGAGTATACCCCTCTACACTTGTGGTGGCCAAAACGATTCATAAAGGGGGTGGTGATGGACAGAGTATCTGAATTAAGCAGAACACTCCTACCCAGTCAAAAGATCAGGGCTTGATCCATCACCGTTTTTTAGCTCACTGCACCATCCCAGCTCAGAACCTGGCTACATGCAAATTAGTCTGACCCTGGCCCAGTGCATCATGGGAACAGGGCAGACCAAACTACCAAGCCAATTCTTTACTGGAAAGGAAACAAGCTTCCGGGGACCGGTTTCTGGCATTACAGCCATCTTCGGCCCGGCTTGCTTGAATCCTGATGGTGCAGTGAGCAAGGGACTCACATCTGAATATACCCTTCCACACTTGTGGTGGCCAAAACGATTCATAAAGGGGATGGTGATGGACAGAGTATCTGAATTAAGCAGAACACTCCTACCCAGTCAAAAGATCAGGGATTGATCCATCACCGTTGTTTAGCTCACTGCACCATCCCAGCTCAGAACCTGGCTACATGCAAATTAGTCTGACCCTGGCCCAGTGCATCATGGGAACAGGGCAGACCAAACTACCAAGCCAATTCTTTACTGGAAAGAAAACAAGCTTCCGGGGACCGGTTTCTGGCATTACAGCCGTCTTCGGCCCGGCTTGCTTGAATCCTGATGGTGCAGTGAGCAAGGGACTCACATTTGAGTATACCCTTCCACACTTGTGGTGGCCAAAACGATTCATGAAGGGGGTGGTGATGGACAGAGTATCTGAATTAAGCAGAACACTCCTACCCAGTCAAAAGATCAGGGCTTGATCCATCACCATTTTTTTTAGCTCACTGCACCATCCCAGCTCAGAGCCTGGCTACATGCAAATTAGTCTGACCCTGGTCCAGTGCATCATGGGAACAGGGCAGACCAAACTACCAAGCCAATTCTTTAATGGAAAGGAAACAAGCTTCTGGGGACCGGTTTCTGGCATTACAGCCATCTTCGGCCCGGCTTGCTTGAATCCTGATGGTGCAGTGAGCAAGGGACTCACATCTGAGTATACCCTTCCACACTTGTGGTGGCCAAAACGATTCATAAAGGGAGTGGTGATGGACAGAGTATCTGAATTAAGCAGAACACTCCTACCCAGTCAAAAGATCAGGGCTTGATCCATCACCGTTTTTTAGCTCACTGCACCATCCCAGCTCAGAACCTGGCTACATGCAAATTAGTCTGACCCTGGCCCAGTGCATCATGGGAACAGGGCAGACCAAACTACCAAGCCAATTCTTTACTGGAAAGGAAACAAGCTTCCGGGGACCGGTTTGTGGCATTACAGCCGTATTCGGCCCGGCTTGCTTGAATCCTGATGGTGCAGTAAGCAAGGGACTCACATCTGAGTATACCCTTCCACACTTGTGGTGGCCAAAACGATTCATAAAGGGGGTGGTGATGGACAGAGTATCTGAATTAAGCAGAACACTCCTACCCAGTCAAAAGATCAGGGCTTGATCCATCACCGTTTTTTAGCTCACTGCACCATCCCAGCTCAGAACCTGGCTACATGCAAATTAGTCTGATTCTGGCCCAGTGCATCATGGGAACAGGGCAGACCAAACTACCAAGCCAATTCTTTACTGGAAAGGGAACAAGCTTCCGGGGACCGGTTTGTGGCATTACAGCCGTCTTCGGCCCGGCTTGCTTGAATCCTGATGGTGCAGTAAGCAAGGGACTCACATCTGAGTATACCCTTCCACACTTGTGGTGGCCAAAACGATTCATAAAGGGGGTGGGGATGGACAGAGTATCTGAATTAAGCAGAACACTCCTACCCAGTCAAAAGATCAGGGCTTGATCCATCACCGTTTTTTAGCTCACTGCACCATCCCAGCTCAGAACCTGGCTACATGCAAATTAGTCTGATTCTGGCCCAGTGCATCATGGGAACAGGGCAGACCAAACTACCAAGCCAATTCTTTACTGGAAAGGGAACAAGCTTCCGGGGACCGGTTTCTGGCATTACAGCCGTCTTCGGCCCGGCTTGCTTGAATCCTGATGGTGCAGTGAGCAAGGGACTCACATCTGAGTATACCCTTCCACACTTGTGGTGGCCAAAACGATTCATAAAGGGGGTGGTGATGGACAGACTATCTGAATTAAGCAGAACACTCCTACCCAGTCAAAAGATCAGGGCTTGATCCATCACCGTTTTTTAGCTCACTGCACCATCCCAGCTCAGCACCTCGCTACATGCAAATTAGTCTGACCCTGGCCCAGTGCATCATGGGAACAGGGCAGACCAAACTACCAAGCCAATTCTTTACTGGAAAGGGAACAAGCTTCCGGGGACCGGTTTCTGGCATTACAGCCGTCTTCGGCCCGGCTTGCTTGAATTCTGATGGTGCAGTGAGCAAGGGACTCACATCTGAGTATACCCTTCCACACTTGTGGTGGCCAAAACGATTCATAAAGGGGGTGGTGATGGACAGAGTATCTGAATTAAGCAGAACACTCCTACCCAGTCAAAAGATCAGGGCTTGATCCATCACCGTTTTTTAGCTCACTGCACCATCCCAGCTCAGAACCTGGCTACATGCAAATTAGTCTGACCCTGGCCCAGTGCATCATGGGAACAGGGCAGACCAAACTACCAAGCCAATTCTTTACTGGAAAGGAAACAAGCTTCCAGGGACCGGTTTCTGGCATTACAGCCGTCTTCGGCCCGGCTTGCTTGAATCCTGATGGTGCAGTGAGCAAGGGACTCACATCTGAGTATACCCTTCCACACTTGTGGTGGCCAAAACGATTCATAAAGGGGATGGTGATGGACAGAGTATCTGAATTAAGCAGAACACTCCTACCCAGTCAAAAGATCAGGGCTTGATCCATCACCGTTTTTTAGCTCACTGCACCATCCCAGCTCAGAACCTGGCTACATGCAAATTAGTCTGACCCTGGCCCAGTGCATCATGGGAACAGGGCAGACCAAACTACCAAGCCAATTCTTTACTGGAAAGGAAACAAGCTTCCGGGGACCGGTTTCTGGCATTACAGCCGTCTTCGGCCCGGCTTGCTTGAATCCTGATGGTGCAGTGAGCAAGGGACTCACATCTGAGTATACCCTTCCACACTTGTGGTGGCCAAAACGATTCATAAAGGGGGTGGTGATGGACAGAGTATCTGAATTAAGCAGAACACTCCTACCCAGTCAAAAGATCAGGGCTTGATCCATCACCGTTTTTTAGCTCACTGCACCATCCCAGCTCAGAACCTGGCTACATAAAAATTAGTCTGACCCTGGCCGAGTGCATCATGGGAACAGGGCAGACCAAACTACCAAGCCAATTCTTTACTGGAAAGTAAACAAGCTTCCGGGGACCGGTTTCTGGCATTACAGCCGTCTTCGGCCCGGCTTGCTTGAATCCTGATGGTGCAGTGAGCAAGGGACTCACATCTGAGTATACCCTTCCACACTTGTGGTGGCCAAAATGATTCATAAAGGGGGTGGTGATGGACAGAGTATCTGAATTAAGCAGAACACTCCTACCCAGTCAAAAGATCAGGGCTTGATCCATCACCGTTTTTTAGCTCACTGCACCATCCCAGCTCAGAACCTGGCTACATGCAAATTAGTCTGACCCTGGCCCAGTGCATCATGGGAACAGGGCAGACCAAACTACCAAGCCAATTCTTTACTGGAAAGGAAACAAGCTTCCAGGGACCGGTTTCTGGCATTACAGCCGTCTTCGGCCCGGCTTGCTTGAATCCTGATGGTGCAGTGAGCAAGGGACTCACATCTGAGTATACCCTTCCACACTTGTGGTGGCCAAAACGATTCATAAAGGGGATGGTGATGGACAGAGTATCTGAATTAAGCAGAACACTCCTACCCAGTCAAAAGATCAGGGCTTGATCCATCACCGTTTTTTAGCTCACTGCACCATCCCAGCTCAGAACCTGGCTACATGCAAATTAGTCTGACCCTGGCCCAGTGCATCATGGGAACAGGGCAGACCAAACTACCAAGCCAATTCTTTACTGGAAAGGAAACAAGCTTCCGGGGACCGGTTTCTGGCATTACAGCCGTCTTCGGCCCGGCTTGCTTGAATCCTGATGGTGCAGTGAGCAAGGGACTCCCATCTGAGTATACCCTTCCACACTTGTGGTGGCCAAAACGATTCATAAAGGGGGTGGTGATGGACAGAGTATCTGAATTAAGCAGAACACTCCTACCCAGTCAAAAGATCAGGGCTTGATCCATCACCGTTTTTTAGCTCACTGCACCATCCCAGCTCAGAACCTGGCTACATAAAAATTAGTCTGACCCTGGCCGAGTGCATCATGGGAACAGGGCAGACCAAACTACCAAGCCAATTCTTTACTGGAAAGTAAACAAGCTTCCGGGGACCGGTTTCTGGCATTACAGCCGTCTTCGGCCCGGCTTGCTTGAATCCTGATGGTGCAGTGAGCAAGGGACTCACATCTGAGTATACCCTTCCACACTTGTGGTGGCCAAAATGATTCATAAAGGGGGTGGTGATGGACAGAGTATCTGAATTAAGCAGAACACTCCTACCCAGTCAAAAGATCAGGGCTTGATCCATCACCATTTTTTTTAGCTCACTGCACCATCCCAGCTCAGAACCTGGCTACATGCAAATTTGTCTGACCCTGGCCCAGTGCATCATGGGAACAGGGCAGACCAAACTACCAAGCCAATTCTTTACTGGAAAGGAAACAAGCTTCCGGGGACCGGTTTCTGGCATTACAGCCATCTTTGGCCTGGCTTGCTTGAATCCTGATGGTGCAGTGAGCAAGGGACTCACATCTGAGTATACCCTTCAACACTTGTGGTGGCCAAAACGATTCCTAAAGGGAGTGGTGATGGACAGAGTATCTGAATTAAGCAGAACACTCCTACCCAGTCAAAAGATCAGGGCTTGATCCATCACCATTTTTTAGCTCACTGCACCATCCCAGCTCAGAACCTGGCTACATAAAAATTAGTCTGACCCTGGCCCAGTGCATCATGGGAACAGGGCAGACCAAACTACCAAGCCAATTCTTTACTGGAAAGGAAACAAGCTTCCGGGGACCGGTTTCTGGCATTACAGCCGTCTTCGGCCCGGCTTGCTTGAATCCTGATGGTGCAGTGAGCAAGGGACTCACATCTGAGTATACCCTTCCACACTTGTGGTGGCCAAAACGATTCATAAAGGGGGTGGTGATGGACAGAGTATCTGAATTAAGCAGAACACTCCTACCCAGTCAAAAGATCAGGGCTTGATCCATCACCGTTTTTTAGCTCACTGCACCATCCCAGCTCAGAACCTGGCTACATGCAAATTAGTCTGACCCTGGCCCAGTGCATCATGGGAACAGGGCAGACCAAACTACCAAGCCAATTCTTTACTGGAAAGGAAACAAGCTTCCGGGGACCGGTTTCTGGCATTACAGCCATCTTCGGCCCGGCTTGCTTGAATCCTGATGGTGCAGTGAGCAAGGGACTCACATCTGAGTATACCCTTCCACACTTGTGGTGGCCAAAACGATTCATAAAGGGGATGGTGATGGACAGAGTATCTGAATTAAGCAGAACACTCCTACCCAGTCAAAAGATCAGGGCTTGATCCATCACGTTTTTTAGCTCACTGCACCATCCCAGCTCACAACCTGGCTACATGCAAATTAGTCTGACCCTGGCCCAGTGCATCATGGGAACAGGGCAGACCAAACTACCAAGCCAATTCTTTACTGGAAAGGAAACAAGCTTCCGGGGACCGGTTTCTGGCATTACAGCCGTCTTCGGCCCGGCTTGCTTGAATCCTGATGGTGCAGTGAGCAAGGGACTCACATCTGAGTATACCCTTCCACACTTGTGGTGGCCAAAACGATTCATAAAGGGGGTGGTGATGGACAGAGTATCTGAATTAAGCAGAACACTCCTACCCAGTCAAAAGATCAGGGCTTGATCCATCACCATTTTTTTTTAGCTCACTGCACCATCCCAGCTCAGAGCCAGGCTACATGCAAATTAGTCTGACCCTGGTCCAGTGCATCATGGGAACAGGGCAGACCAAACTACCAAGCCAATTCTTTAATGGAAAGGAAACAAGCTTCTGGGGACCGGTTTCTGGCATTACAGCCATCTTCGGCCCGGCTTGCTTGAATCCTGATGGTGCAGTGAGCAAGGGACTCACATCTGAGTATACCCTTCCACACTTGTGGTGGCCAAAACGATTCATAAAGGGAGTGGTGATGGACAGAGTATCTGAATTAAGCAGAACACTCCTACCCAGTCAAAAGATCAGGGCTTGATCCATCACCGTTTTTTAGCTCACTGCACCATCCCAGCTCAGAACCTGGCTACATGCAAATTAGTCTGACCCTGGCCCAGTGCATCATGGGAACAGGGCAGACCAAACTACCAAGCCAATTCTTTACTGGAAAGGAAACAAGCTTCCGGGGACCGGTTTCTGGCATTACAGCCGTCTTCGGCCCGGCTTGCTTGAATCCTGATGGTGCAGTGAGCAAGGGACTCACATCTGAGTATACCCTTCCACACTTGTGGTGGCCAAAACGATTCATAAAGGGGGTGGTGATGGACAGAGTATCTGAATTAAGCAGAACACTCCTACCCAGTCAAAAGATCAGGGCTTGATCCATCACCGTTTTTTAGCTCACTGCACCATCCCAGCTCAGAACCTGGCTACATGCAAATTAGTCTGACCCTGGCCCAGTGCATCATGGGAACAGGGCAGACCAAACTACCAAGCCAATTCTTTACTGGAAAGGAAACAAGCTTCCGGGGACCGGTTTCTGGCATTACAGCCGTCTTCGGCCCGGCTTGCTTGAATCCTGATGGTGCAGTGAGCAAGGGACTCACATCTGAGTATACCCTTCCACACTTGTGGTGGCCAAAACGATTCATAAAGGGGGTGGTGATGGACAGAGTATCTGAATTAAGCAGAACACTCCTACCCAGTCAAAAGATCAGGGCTTGATCCATCACCGTTTTTTAGCTCACTGCACCATCCCAGCTCAGAACCTGGCTACATGCAAATTAGTCTGACCCTGGCCCAGTGCATCATGGGAACAGGGCAGACCAAACTACCAAGCCAATTCTTTACTGGAAAGGAAACAAGCTTCCGGGGACCGGTTTCTGGCATTACAGCCATCTTCGGCCCGGCTTGCTTGAATCCTGATGGTGCAGTGAGCAAGGGACTCACATCTGAGTATACCCTTCCACACTTGTGGTGGCCAAAACGATTCATAAAGGGGATGGTGATGGACAGAGTATCTGAATTAAGCAGAACACTCCTACCCAGTCAAAAGATCAGGGATTGATCCATCACCGTTTTTTAGCTCACTGCACCATCCCAGCTCAGAACCTGGCTACATGCAAATTAGTCTGACCCTGGCCCAGTGCATCATGGGAACAGGGCAGACCAAACTACCAAGCCAATTCTTTACTGGAAAGGAAACAAGCTTCCGGGGACCGGTTTCTGGCATTACAGCCGTCTTCGGCCCGGCTTGCTTGAATCCTGATGGTGCAGTGAGCAAGGGACTCACATCTGAGTATACCCTTCCACACTTGTGGTGGCCAAAACGATTCATAAAGGGGGTGGTGATGGACAGAGTATCTGAATTAAGCAGAACACTCCTACCCAGTCAAAAGATCAGGGCTTGATCCATCACCATTTTTTTTTACCTCACTGCACCATCCCAGCTCAGAGCCTGGCTACATGCAAATTAGTCTGACCCTGGTCCAGTGCATCATGGGAACAGGGCAGACCAAACTACCAAGCCAATTCTTTAATGGAAAGGAAACAAGCTTCTGGGGACCGGTTTCTGGCATTACAGCCATCTTCGGCCCGGGTTGCTTGAATCCTGATGGTGCAGTGAGCAAGGGACTCACATCTGAGTATACCCTTCCACACTTGTGGTGGCCAAAACGATTCATAAAGGGAGTGGTGATGGACAGAGTATCTGAATTAAGCAGAACACTCCTACCCAGTCAAAAGATCAGGGCTTGATCCATCACCGTTTTTTAGCTCACTGCACCATCCCAGCTCAGAACCTGGCTACATGCAAATTAGTCTGACCCTGGCCCAGTGCATCATGGGAACAGGGCAGACCAAACTACCAAGCCAATTCTTTACTGGAAAGGGAACAAGCTTCCGGGGACCGGTTTGTGGCATTACAGCCGTCTTCGGCCCGGCTTGCTTGAATCCTGATGGTGCAGTAAGCAAGGGACTCACATCTGAGTATACCCTTCCACACTTGTGGTGGCCAAAACGATTCATAAAGGGGGTGGTGATGGACAGAGTATCTGAATTAAGCAGAACACTCCTACCCAGTCAAAAGATCAGGGCTTGATCCATCACCGTTTTTTAGCTCACTGCACCATCCCAGCTCAGAACCTGGCTACATGCAAATTAGTCTGATTCTGGCCCAGTGCATCATGGGAACAGGGCAGACCAAACTACCAAGCCAATTCTTTACTGGAAAGGGAACAAGCTTCCGGGGACCGGTTTCTGGCATTACAGCCGTCTTCGGCCCGGCTTGCTTGAATCCTGATGGTGCAGTGAGCAAGGGACTCACATCTGAGTATACCCTTCCACACTTGTGGTGGCCAAAACGATTCATAAAGGGGGTGGTGATGGACAGACTATCTGAATTAAGCAGAACACTCCTACCCAGTCAAAAGATCAGGGCTTGATCCATCACCGTTTTTTAGCTCACTGCACCATCCCAGCTCAGCACCTCGCTACATGCAAATTAGTCTGACCCTGGCCCAGTGCATCATGGGAACAGGGCAGACCAAACTACCAAGCCAATTCTTTACTGGAAAGGGAACAAGCTTCCGGGGACCGGTTTCTGGCATTACAGCCGTCTTCGGCCTGGCTTGCTTGAATTCTGATGGTGCAGTGAGCAAGGGACTCACATCTGAGTATACCCTTCCACACTTGTGGTGGCCAAAACGATTCATAAAGGGGGTGGTGATGGACAGAGTATCTGAATTAAGCAGAACACTCCTACCCAGTCAAAAGATCAGGGCTTGATCCATCACCGTTTTTTAGCTCACTGCACCATCCCAGCTCAGAACCTGGCTACATGCAAATTAGTCTGACCCTGGCCCAGTGCATCATGGGAACAGGGCAGACCAAACTACCAAGCCAATTCTTTACTGGAAAGGAAACAAGCTTCCGGGGACCGGTTTCTGGCATTACAGCCGTCTTCGGCCCGGCTTGCTTGAATCCTGATGGTGCAGTAAGCAAGGGACTCACATCTGAGTATACCCTTCCACACTTGTGGTGGCCAAAACGATTCATAAAGGGGGTGGTGATGGACAGAGTATCTGAATTAAGCAGAACACTCCTACCCAGTCAAAAGATCAGGGCTTGATCCATCACCGTTTTTTAGCTCACTGCACCATCCCAGCTCAGAACCTGGCTACATGCAAAATAGTCTGACCCTGGCCCAGTGCATCATGGGAACAGGGCAGACCAAACTACCAAGCCAATTCTTTACTGGAAAGGAAACAAGCTTCCGGGGACCGGTTTCTGGCATTACAGCCTTCTTCGGCCCGGCTTGCTTGAATCCTGATGGTGCAGTGAGCAAGGGATTCACATCTGAGTATACCCTTCCACACTTGTGGTGGCCAAAACGATTCATAAAGGGGGTGGTGATGGACAGAGTATCTGAATTAAGCAGAACACTCCTACCTAGTCAAAAGATCAGGGCTTGATCCATCACCGTTTTTTAGCTCACTGCACCATCCCAGCTCAGAACCTGGCTACATGCAAATTAGTCTGACCCTGGCCCAGTGCATCATGGGAACAGGGCAGACCAAACTACCAAGCCAATTCTTTACTGGAAAGGAAACAAGCTTCCGGGGACCGGTTTCTGGCATTACAGCCGTCTTCGGCCCGGCTTGCTTGAATCCTGATGGTGCAGTGAGCAAGGGACTCACATCTGAGTATACCCTTCCACACTTGTGGTGGCCAAAACGATTCATAAAGGGGGTGGTGATGGACAGAGTATCTGAATTAAGCAGAACACTCCTACCCAGTCAAAAGATCAGGGCTTGATCCATCACCGTTTTTTAGCTCACTGCACCATCCCAGCTCAGAACCTGGCTACATGCAAATTAGTCTGACCCTGGCCCAGTGCATCATGGGAACAGGGCAGACCAAACTACCAAGCCAATTCTTTACTGGAAAGGAAACAAGCTTCCGGGGACCGGTTTCTGGCATTACAGCCGTCTTCGGCCCGGCTTGCTTGAATCCTGATGGTGCAGTAAGCAAGGGACTCACATCTGAGTATACCCTTCCACACTTGTGGTGGCCAAAACGATTCATAAAGGGGGTGGTGATGGACAGAGTATCTGAATTAAGCAGAACACTCCTACCCAGTCAAAAGATCAGGGCTTGATCCATCACCGTTTTTTAGCTCACTGCACCATCCCAGCTCAGAACCTGGCTACATGCAAAATAGTCTGACCCTGGCCCAGTGCATCATGGGAACAGGGCAGACCAAACTACCAAGCCAATTCTTTACTGGAAAGGAAACAAGCTTCCGGGGACCGGTTTCTGGCATTACAGCCTTCTTCGGCCCGGCTTGCTTGAATCCTGATGGTGCAGTGAGCAAGGGATTCACATCTGAGTATACCCTTCCACACTTGTGGTGGCCAAAACGATTCATAAAGGGGGTGGTGATGGACAGAGTATCTGAATTAAGCAGAACACTCCTACCTAGTCAAAAGATCAGGGCTTGATCCATCACCGTTTTTTAGCTCACTGCACCATCCCAGCTCAGAACCTGGCTACATGCAAATTAGTCTGACCCTGGCCCAGTGCATCATGGGAACAGGGCAGACCAAACTACCAAGCCAATTCTTTACTGGAAAGGAAACAAGCTTCCGGGGACCGGTTTCTGGCATTACAGCCGTCTTCGGCCCGGCTTGCTTGAATCCTGATGGTGCAGTGAGCAAGGGACTCACATCTGAGTATACCCTTCCACACTTGTGGTGGCCAAAACGATTCATAAAGGGGGTGGTGATGGACAGAGTATCTGAATTAAGCAGAACACTCCTACCCAGTCAAAAGATCAGGGCTTGATCCATCACCGTTTTTTAGCTCACTGCACCATCCCAGCTCAGAACCTGGCTACATGCAAATTAGTCTGACCCTGGCCCAGTGCATCATGGGAACAGGGCAGACCAAACTACCAAGCCAATTCTTTACTGGAAAGGAAACAAGCTTCCGGGGACCGGTTTCTGGCATTACAGCCGTCTTCGGCCCGGCTTGCTTGAATCCTGATGGTGCAGTAAGCAAGGGACTCACATCTGAGTATACCCTTCCACACTTGTGGTGGCCAAAACGATTCATAAAGGGGGTGGTGATGGACAGAGTATCTGAATTAAGCAGAACACTCCTACCCAGTCAAAAGATCAGGGCTTGATCCATCACCGTTTTTTAGCTCACTGCACCATCCCAGCTCAGAACCTGGCTACATGCAAAATAGTCTGACCCTGGCCCAGTGCATCATGGGAACAGGGCAGACCAAACTACCAAGCCAATTCTTTACTGGAAAGGAAACAAGCTTCCGGGGACCGGTTTCTGGCATTACAGCCGTCTTCGGCCCGGCTTGCTTGAATCCTGATGGTGCAGTGAGCAAGGGACTCACATCTGAGTATACCCTTCCACACTTGTGGTGGCCAAAACGATTCATAAAGGGGGTGGTGATGGACAGAGTATCTGAATTAAGCAGAACACTCCTACCCAGTCAAAAGATCAGGGCTTGATCCATCACCATTTTTTTAGCTCACTACACCATCCCAGCTCAGAGCCTGGCTACATGCAAATTAGTCTGACCCTGGTCCAGTGCATCATGGGAACAGGGCAGACCAAACTACCAAGCCAATTCTTTAATGGAAAGGAAACAAGCTTCTGGGGACCGGTTTCTGGCATTACAGCCATCTTCGGCCCGGCTTGCTTGAATCCTGATGGTGCAGTGAGCAAGGGACTCACATCTGAGTATACCCTTCCACACTTGTGGTGGCCAAAACGATTCATAAAGGGAGTGGTGATGGACAGAGTATATGAATTAAGCAGAACACTCCTACCCAGTCAAAAGATCAGGGCTTGATCCATCACCGTTTTTTAGCTCACTGCACCATCCCAGCTCAGAACCTGGCTACATGCAAATTAGTCTGACCCTGGCCCAGTGCATCATGGGAACAGGGCAGACCAAACTACCAAGCCAATTCTTTACTGGAAAGGAAACAAGCTTCCGGGGACCGGTTTCTGGCATTACAGCCGTCTTCGGCCCGGCTTGCTTGAATCCTGATGGTGCAGTGAGCAAGGGACTCACATCTGAGTATACCCTTCCACACTTGTGGTGGCCAAAACGATTTATAAAGGGGGTGGTGATGGACAGAGTATCTGAATTAAGCAGAACACTCCTACCCAGTCAAAAGATCAGGGCTTGATCCATCACCGTTTTTTAGCTCACTGCACCATCCCAGCTCAGAACCTGGCTACATGCAAATTAGTCTGACCCTGGCCCAGTGCATCATGGGAACAGGGCAGACCAAACTACCAAGCCAATTCTTTACTGGAAAGGAAACAAGCTTCCGGGGACCGGTTTCTGGCATTACAGCCGTCTTCGGCCCGGCTTGCTTGAATCCTGATGGTGCAGTAAGCAAGGGACTCACATCTGAGTATACCCTTCCACACTTGTGGTGGCCAAAACGATTCATAAAGGGGGTGGTGATGGACAGAGTATCTGAATTAAGCAGAACACTCCTACCCAGTCAAAAGATCAGGGCTTGATCCATCACCGTTTTTTAGCTCACTGCACCATCCCAGCTCAGAACCTGGCTACATGCAAATTAGTCTGACCCTGGCCCAGTGCATCATGGGAACAGGGCAGACCAAACTACCAAGCCAATTCTTTACTGGAAAGGGAACAAGTTTCCGGGGACCGGTTTCTGGCATTACAGCCGTCTTCGGCCTGGCTTGCTTGAATCCTGATGGTGCAGTGAGCAAGGGACTCACATCTGAGTATACCCTTCCACACTTGTGGTGGCCAAAACGATTCATAAAGGGGGTGGTGATGGACAGAGTATCTGAATTAAGCAGAACACTCCTACCCAGTCAAAAGATCAGGGCTTGATCCATCACCGTTTTTTAGCTCACTGCACCATCCCAGCTCAGAACCTGGCTACATGCAAATTAGTCTGACCCTGGCCCAGTGCATCATGGGAACAGGGCAGACCAAACTACTAAGCCAATTCTTTACTGGAAAGGGAACAAGTTTCCGGGGACCGGTTTCTGGCATTACAGCCGTCTTCGGCCTGGCTTGCTTGAATCCTGATGGTGCAGTGAGCAAGGGACTCACATCTGAGTATACCCTTCCACACTTGTGGTGGCCAAAACGATTCATAAAGGGGGTGGTGATGGACAGAGTATCTGAATTAAGCAGAACACTCCTACCCAGTCAAAAGATCAGGGCTTGATCCATCACCGTTTTTTAGCTCACTGCACCATCCCAGCTCAGAACCTGGCTACATGCAAATTAGTCTGACCCTGGCCCAGTGCATCATGGGAACAGGGCAGACCAAACTACCAAGCCAATTCTTTACTGGAAAGGGAACAAGCTTCCGGGGACCGGTTTCTGGCATTACAGCCGTCTTCGGCCCGGCTTGCTTGAATCCTGATGATGCAGTGAGCAAGGGATTCACATCTGAGTATACCCTTCCACACTTGTGGTGGCCAAAACGATTCATAAAGGGGGTGGTGATGGACAGAGTATCTGAATTAAGCAGAACACTCCTACCCAGTCAAAAGATCAGGGCTTGATCCATCACCGTTTTTTATCTCACTGCACCATCCCAGCTCAGAACCTGGCTACATGCAAATTAGTCTAACCCTGGCCCAGTGCATCATGGGAACAGGGCAGACCAAACTACCAAGCCAATTCTTTACTGGAAAGGAAACAAGCTTCCGGGGACCGGTTTCTGGCATTACAGCCGTCTTCGGCCCGGCTTGCTTGAATCCTGATGGTGCAGTGAGCAAGGGACTCACATCTGAGTATACCCTTCCACACTTGTGGTGGCCAAAACGATTCATAAAGGGGGTGGTGATGGACAGAGTATCTGAATTAAGCAGAACACTCCTACCCAGTCAAAAGATCAGGGCTTGATCCATCACCATTTATTTTTTAGCTCACTGCACCATCCCAGCTCAGAGCCTGGCTACATGCAAATTAGTCTGACCCTGGTCCAGTGCATCATGGGAACAGGGCAGACCAAACTACCAAGCCAATTCTTTAAAGGAAAGGAAACAAGCTTCTGGGGACCGGTTTCTGGCATTACAGCCATCTTCGGCCTGGCTTGCTTGAATCCTGATGGTGCAGTGAGCAAGGGACTCACATCTGAGTATACCCTTCCACACTTGTGGTGGCCAAAACGATTCATAAAGGGAGTGGTGATGGACAGAGTATCTGAATTAGGCAGAACACTCCTACCCAGTCAAAAGATCAGGGCTTGATCCATCACCGTTTTTTAGCTCACTGCACCATCCCAGCTCAGAACCTGGCTACATGCAAATTAGTCTGACCCTGGCCCAGTGCATCATGGGAACAGGGCAGACCAAACTACCAAGCCAATTCTTTACTGGAAAGGAAACAAGCTTCCGGGGACCGGTTTCTGGCATTACAGCCGTCTTCGGCCCGGCTTGCTTGAATCCTGATGGTGCAGTGAGCAAGGGACTCACATCTGAGTATACCCTTCCACACTTGTGGTGGCCAAAACGATTCATAAAGGGGGTGGTGATGGACAGAGTATCTGAATTAAGCAGAACACTCCTACCCAGTCAAAAGATCAGGGCTTGATCCATCACCGTTTTTTAGCTCACTGCACCATCCCAGCTCAGAACCTGGCTACATGCAAATTAGTCTGACCCTGGCCCAGTGCATCATGGGAACAGGGCAGACCAAACTACCAAGCCAATTCTTTACTGGAAAGGAAACAAGCTTCCGGGGACCGGTTTCTGGCATTACAGCCGTCTTCGGCCCGGCTTGCTTGAATCCTGATGGTGCAGTAAGCAAGGGACTCACATCTGAGTATACCCTTCCACACTTGTGGTGGCCAAAACGATTCATAAAGGGGGTGGTGATGGACAGAGTATCTGAATTAAGCAGAACACTCCTACCCAGTCAAAAGATCAGGGCTTGATCCATCACCGTTTTTTAGCTCACTGCACCATCCCAGCTCAGAACCTGGCTACATGCAAATTAGTCTGACCCTGGCCCAGTGCATCATGGGAACAGGGCAGACCAAACTACCAAGCCAATTCTTTACTGGAAAGGGAACAAGCTTCCGGGGACCGGTTTCTGGCATTACAGCCGTCTTCGGCCCGGCTTGCTTGAATCCTGATGGTGCAGTGAGCAAGGGACTCACATCTGAGTATACCCTTCCACACTTGTGGTGGCCAAAACGATTCATAAAGGGGGTGGTGATGGACAGAGTATCTGAATTAAGCAGAACACTCCTACCCAGTCAAAAGATCAGGGCTTGATCCATCACCGTTTTTTAGCTCACTGCACCATCCCAGCTCAGAACCTGGCTACATGCAAATTAGTCTGACCCTGGCCCAGTGCATCATGGGAACAGGGCAGACCAAACTACCAAGCCAATTCTTTACTGGAAAGGAAACAAGCTTCCGGGGACCGGTTTCTGGCATTACAGCCGTCTTCGGCCCGGCTTGCTTGAATCCTGATGGTGCAGTAAGCAAGGGACTCACATCTGAGTATACCCTTCCACACTTGTGGTGGCCAAAACGATTCATAAAGGGGGTGGTGATGGACAGAGTATCTGAATTAAGCAGAACACTCCTACCCAGTCAAAAGATCAGGGCTTGATCCATCACCGTTTTTTAGCTCACTGAACCATCCCAGCTCAGAACCTGGCTACATGCAAATTAGTCTGACCCTGGCCCAGTGCATCATGGGAACAGGGCAGACCAAACTACCAAGCCAATTCTTTACTGGAAAGGGAACAAGCTTCCGGGGACCGGTTTCTGGCATTACAGCCGTCTTCGGCCCGGCTTGCTTGAATCCTGATGGTGCAGTGAGCAAGGGACTCACATCTGAGTATACCCTTCCACACTTGTGGTGGCCAAAACGATTCATAAAGGGGGTGGTGATGGACAGAGTATCTGAATTAAGCAGAACACTCCTACCCAGTCAAAAGATCAGGGCTTGATCCATCACCGTTTTTTAGCTCACTGCACCATCCCAGCTCAGAACCTGGCTACATGCAAATTAGTCTGACCCTGGCCCAGTGCATCATGGGAACATGGCAGACCAAACTACCAAGCCAATTCTTTACTGGAAAGGGAACAAGCTTCCGGGGACCGGTTTCTGGCATTACAGCCGTCTTCGGCCCGGCTTGCTTGAATCCTGATGGTGCAGTGAGCAAGGGATTCACATCTGAGTATACCCTTCTACACTTGTGGTGGCCAAAACGATTCATAAAGGGGGTGGTGATGGACAGAGTATCTGAATTAAGCAGAACACTCCTACCCAGTCAAAAGATCAGGGCTTGATCCATCACCGTTTTTTATCTCACTGCACCATCCCAGCTCAGAACCTGGCTACATGCAAATTAGTCTGACCCTGGCCCAGTGCATCATGGGAACAGGGCAGACCAAACTACCAAGCCAATTCTTTACTGGAAAGGAAACAAGCTTCCGGGGACCGGTTTCTGGCATTACAGCCGTCTTCGGCCCGGCTTTCTTGAATCCTGATGGTGCAGTGAGCAAGGGACTCACATCTGAGTATACCCTTCCACACTTGTGGTGGCCAAAACGATTCATAAAGGGGGTGGTGATGGACAGAGTATCTGAATTAAGCAGAACACTCCTACCCAGTCAAAAGATCAGGGCTTGATCCATCACCATTTTCTTTTAGCTCACTGCACCATCCCAGCTCAAAGCCTGGCTACATGCAAATTAGTCTGACCCTGGCCCAGTGCATCATGGGAACAGGGCAGACCAAACTACCAAGCCAATTCTTTAATGGAAAGGAAACAAGCTTCTGGGGACCGGTTTCTGGTATTACAGCCATCTTCGGCCCGGCTTGCTTGAATCCTGATGGTGCAGTGAGCAAGGGACTCACATCTGAGTATACCCTTCCACACTTGTGGTGGCCAAAACGATTCATAAAGGGAGTGGTGATGGACAGAGTATCTGAATTAAGCAGAACACTCCTACCCAGTCAAAAGATCAGGGCTTGATCCATCACCGTTTTTTAGCTCACTGCACCATCCCAGCTCAGAACCTGGCTACATGCAAATTAGTCTGACCCTGGCCCAGTGCATCATGGGAACAGGGCAGACCAAACTACCAAGCCAATTCTTTACTGGAAAGGAAACAAGCTTCCGGGGACCGGTTTCTGGCATTACAGCCGTCTTCGGCCCGGCTTGCTTGAATCCTGATGGTGCAGTGAGCAAGGGACTCACATCTGAGTATACCCTTCCACACTTGTGGTTGCCAAAACGATTCATAAAGGGGGTGGTGATGGACAGAGTATCTGAATTAAGCAGAACACTCCTACCCAGTCAAAAGATCAGGGCTTGATCCATCACCGTTTTTTAGCTCACTGCACCATCCCAGCTCAGAACCTGGCTACATGCAAATTAGTCTGACCCTGGCCCAGTGCATCATGGGAACAGGGCAGACCAAACTACCAAGCCAATTCTTTACTGGAAAGGAAACAAGCTTCCCGGGACCGGTTTCTGGCATTACAGCCGACTTCGGCCCGGCTTGCTTGAATCCTGATGGTGCAGTAAGCAAGGGACTCACATCTGAGTATACCCTTCCACACTTGTGGTGGCCAAAACGATTCATAAAGGGGGTGGTGATGGACAGAGTATCTGAATTAAGCAGAACACTCCTACCCAGTCAAAAGATCAGGGCTTGATCCATCACCGTTTTTTAGCTCACTGCACCATCCCAGCTCAGAACCTGGCTACATGCAAATTAGTCTGACCCCGGCCCAGTGCATCATGGGAACAGGGCAGACCAAACTACCAAGCCAATTCTTTACTGGAAAGGGAACAAGCTTCCGGGGACCGGTTTCTGGCATTACAGCCGTCTTCGGCCCGGCTTGCTTGAATTCTGATGGTGCAGTGAGCAAGGGTGCTCACATCTGAGTATACCCTTCCACACTTGTGGTGGCCAAAACGATTCATAAAGGGAGTGGTGATGGACAGAGTATCTGAATTAAGCAGAACACTCCTACCCAGTCAAAAGATCAGGGCTTGATCCATCACCGTTTTTTAGCTCACTGCACCATCCCAGCTCAGAACCTGGCTACATGCAAATTAGTCTGACCCTGGCCCAGTGCATCATGGGAACAGGGCAGACCAAACTACCAAGCCAATTCTTTACTGGAAAGGAAACAAGCTTCCGGGGACCGGTTTCTGGCATTACAGCCATCTTCGGCCCGGCTTGCTTGAATCCTGATGGTGCAGTGAGCAAGGGACTCACATCTGAGTATACCCTTCCACACTTGTGGTGGCCAAAACGATTCATAAAGGGGGTGGTGATGGACAGAGTATCTGAATTAAGCAGAACACTCCTACCCAGTCAAAAGATCAGGGCTTGATCCATCACCGTTTTTTAGCTCACTGCACCATCCCAGCTCAGAACCTGGCTACATGCAAATTAGTCTGATTCTGGCCCAGTGCATCATGGGAACAGGGCAGACCAAACTACCAAGCCAATTCTTTACTGGAAAGGGAACAAGCTTCCGGGGACCGGTTTCTGGCATTACAGCCGTCTTCGGCCTGGCTTGCTTGAATCCTGATGGTGCAGTGAGCAAGGGACTCACATCTGAGTATACCCTTCCACACTTGTGGTGGCCAAAACGATTCATAAAGGGAGTGGTGATGGACAGACTATCTGAATTAAGCAGAACTCTCCTACCCAGTCAAAAGATCAGGGCTTGATCCATCACCGTTTTTTAGCTCACTGCACCGTCCCAGCTCAGAAACTGGCTACATGCAAATTAGTCTGACCCTGGCCCAGTGTATCATGGGAATAGGGCGGACCAAACTACCAAGCCAATTCTTTACTGGAAAGGAAACAAGCTTCCAGGGACCGGTTTCTGGCATTACAGCCGTCTTCGGCCCGGCTTGCTTGAATCCTGATGGTGCAGTGAGCAAGGGACTCACATCTGAGTATACCCTTCCACACTTGTGGTGGCCAAACCGATTCATAAAGGGGATGGTGATGGACAGAGTATCTGAATTAAGCAGAAAACTCCTACCCAGTCAAAAGATCAGGGCTTGATCCATCACCGTTTTTCAGCTCACTGCACCATCCCAGCTCAGAACCTGGCTACATGCAAATTAGTCTGACCCTGGCCCAGTGCATCATGGGAACAGGGCAGACCAAACTACCAAGCCAATTCTTTACTGGAAAGGAAACAAGCTTCCGGGGACCGGTTTCTGGCATTACAGCCGTCTTCGGCCCGGCTTGCTTGAATCCTGATGGTGCAGTGAGCAAGGGACTCACATCTGAGTATACCCTTCCACACTTGTGGTGGCCAAAACGATTCATAAAGGGGGTGGTGATGGACAGAGTATCTGAATTAAGCAGAACACTCCTACCCAGTCAAAAGATCAGGGCTTGATCCATCACCGTTTTTTAGCTCACTGCACCATCCCAGCTCAGAACCTGGCTACATGCAAATTAGTCTGACCCTGGCCCAGTGCATCATGGGAACAGGGCAGACCAAAGTACCAAGCCAATTCTTTACTGGAAAGGAAACAAGCTTCCGGGGACCGGTTTCTGGCATTACAGCCATCTTCGGCCCGGCTTGCTTGAATCCTGATGGTGCAGTGAGCAAGGGACTCACATCTGAGTATACCCTTCCACAATTGTGGTGGCCAAAACGATTCATAAAGGGGATGGTGATGGACAGAGTATCTGAATTAAGCAGAACACTCCTACCCAGTCAAAAGATCAGGGCTTGATCCATCACCGTTTTTTAGCTCACTGCACCATCCCAGCTCACAACCTGGCTACATGCAAATTAGTCTGACCCTGGCCCAGTGCATCATGGGAACAGGGCAGACCAAACTACCAAGCCAATTCTTTACTGGAAAGGAAACAAGCTTCCGGGGACCGGTTTCTGGCATTACAGCCGTCTTCGGCCCGGCTTGCTTGAATCCTGATGGTGCAGTGAGCAAGGGACTCACATCTGAGTATACCCTTCCACACTTGTGGTGGCCAAAACGATTCATAAAGGGGGTGGTGATGGACAGAGTATCTGAATTAAGCAGAACACTCCTACCCAGTCAAAAGATCAGGGCTTGATCCATCACCATTTTTTTTTAGCTCACTGCACCATCCCAGCTCAGAGCCAGGCTACATGCAAATTAGTCTGACCCTGGTCCAGTGCATCATGGGAACAGGGCAGACCAAACTACCAAGCAAATTCTTTAATGGAAAGGAAACAAGCTTCTGGGGACCGGTTTCTGGCATTACAGCCATCTTCGGCCCGGCTTGCTTGAATCCTGATGGTGCAGTGAGCAAGGGACTCACATCTGAGTATACCCTTCCACACTTGTGGTGGCCAAAACGATTCATAAAGGGAGTGGTGATGGACAGAGTATCTGAATTAAGCAGAACACTCCTACCCAGTCAAAAGATCAGGGCTTGATCCATCACCGTTTTTTAGCTCACTGCACCATCCCAGCTCAGAACCTGGCTACATGCAAATTAGTCTGACCCTGGCCCAGTGCATCATGGGAACAGGGCAGACCAAACTACCAAGCCAATTCTTTACTGGAAAGGAAACAAGCTTCCGGGGACCGGTTTCTGGCATTACAGCCGTCTTCGGCCCGGCTTGCTTGAATCCTGATGGTGCAGTGAGCAAAGGACTCACATCTGAGTATACCCTTCCACACTTGTGGTGGCCAAAACGATTCATAAAGGGGGTGGTGATGGACAGAGTATCTGAATTAAGCAGAACACTCCTACCCAGTCAAAAGATCAGGGCTTGATCCATCACCGTTTTTTAGCTCACTGCACCATCCCAGCTCAGAACCTGGCTACATGCAAATTAGTCTGACCCTGGCCCAGTGCATCATGGGAACAGGGCAGACCAAACTACCAAGCCAATTCTTTACTGGAAAGGAAACAAGCTTCCGGGGACCGGTTTCTGGCATTACAGCCGTCTTCGGCCCGGCTTGCTTGAATCCTGATGGTGCAGTAAGCAAGGGACTCACATCTGAGTATACCCTTCCACACTTGTGGTGGCCAAAACGATTCATAAAGGGGGTGGTGATGGACAGAGTATCTGAATTAAGCAGAACACTCCTACCCAGTCAAAAGATCAGGGCTTGATCCATCACCGTTTTTTAGCTCACTGCACCATCCCAGCTCAGAACCTGGCTACATGCAAATTAGTCTGACCCTGGCCCAGTGCATCATGGGAACAGGGCAGACCAAACTACCAAGCCAATTCTTTACTGGAAAGGGAACAAGCTTCCGGGGACCGGTTTCTGGCATTACAGCCGTCTTCGGCCCGGCTTGCTTGAATCCTGATGGTGCAGTGAGCAAGGGACTCACATCTGAGTATACCCTTCCACACTTGTGGTGGCCAAAACGATTCATAAAGGGGGTGGTGATGGACAGAGTATCTGAATTAAGCAGAACACTCCTACCCAGTCAAAAGATCAGGGCTTGATCCATCACCGTTTTTTAGCTCACTGCACCATCCCAGCTCAGAACCTGGCTACATGCAAATTAGTCTGACCCTGGCCCAGTGCATCATGGGAACATGGCAGACCAAACTACCAAGCCAATTCTTTACTGGAAAGGGAACAAGCTTCCGGGGACCGGTTTCTGGCATTACAGCCGTCTTCGGCCCGGCTTGCTTGAATCCTGATGGTGCAGTGAGCAAGGGATTCACATCTGAGTATACCCTTCTACACTTGTGGTGGCCAAAACGATTCATAAAGGGGGTGGTGATGGACAGAGTATCTGAATTAAGCAGAACACTCCTACCCAGTCAAAAGATCAGGGCTTGATCCATCACCGTTTTTTATCTCACTGCACCATCCCAGCTCAGAACCTGGCTACATGCAAATTAGTCTGACCCTGGCCCAGTGCATCATGGGAACAGGGCAGACCAAACTACCAAGCCAATTCTTTACTGGAAAGGAAACAAGCTTCCGGGGACCGGTTTCTGGCATTACAGCCGTCTTCGGCCCGGCTTGCTTGAATCCTGATGGTGCAGTGAGCAAGGGACTCACATCTGAGTATACCCTTCCACACTTGTGGTGGCCAAAACGATTCATAAAGGGGGTGGTGATGGACAGAGTATCTGAATTAAGCAGAACACTCCTACCCAGTCAAAAGATCAGGGCTTGATCCATCACCATTTTCTTTTAGCTCACTGCACCATCCCAGCTCAAAGCCTGGCTACATGCAAATTAGTCTGACCCTGGCCCAGTGCATCATGGGAACAGGGCAGACCAAACTACCAAGCCAATTCTTTAATGGAAAGGAAACAAGCTTCTGGGGACCGGTTTCTGGTATTACAGCCATCTTCGGCCCGGCTTGCTTGAATCCTGATGGTGCAGTGAGCAAGGGACTCACATCTGAGTATACCCTTCCACACTTGTGGTGGCCAAAACGATTCATAAAGGGAGTGGTGATGGACAGAGTATCTGAATTAAGCAGAACACTCCTACCCAGTCAAAAGATCAGGGCTTGATCCATCACCGTTTTTTAGCTCACTGCACCATCCCAGCTCAGAACCTGGCTACATGCAAATTAGTCTGACCCTGGCCCAGTGCATCATGGGAACAGGGCAGACCAAACTACCAAGCCAATTCTTTACTGGAAAGGAAACAAGCTTCCGGGGACCGGTTTCTGGCATTACAGTCGTCTTCGGCCCGGCTTGCTTGAATCCTGATGGTGCAGTGAGCAAGGGACTCACATCTGAGTATACCCTTCCACACTTGTGGTGGCCAAAACGATTCATAAAGGGGGTGGTGATGGACAGAGTATCTGAATTAAGCAGAACACTCCTACCCAGTCAAAAGATCAGGGCTTGATCCATCACCGTTTTTTAGCTCACTGCACCATCCCAGCTCAGAACCTGGCTACATGCAAATTAGTCTGACCCTGGCCCAGTGCATCATGGGAACAGGGCAGACCAAACTACCAAGCCAATTCTTTACTGGAAAGGAAACAAGCTTCCCGGGACCGGTTTCTGGCATTACAGCCGACTTCGGCCCGGCTTGCCTGAATCCTGATGGTGCAGTAAGCAAGGGACTCACATCTGAGTATACCCTTCCACACTTGTGGTGGCCAAAACGATTCATAAAGGGGGTGGTGATGGACAGAGTATCTGAATTAAGCAGAACACTCCTACCCAGTCAAAAGATCAGGGCTTGATCCATCACCGTTTTTTAGCTCACTGCACCATCCCAGCTCAGAACCTGGCTACATGCAAATTAGTCTGACCCCGGCCCAGTGCATCATGGGAACAGGGCAGACCAAACTACCAAGCCAATTCTTTACTGGAAAGGGAACAAGCTTCCGGGGACCGGTTTCTGGCATTACAGCCGTCTTCGGCCCGGCTTGCTTGAATTCTGATGGTGCAGTGAGCAAGGGTGCTCACATCTGAGTATACCCTTCCACACTTGTGGTGGCCAAAACGATTCATAAAGGGAGTGGTGATGGACAGAGTATCTGAATTAAGCAGAACACTCCTACCCAGTCAAAAGATCAGGGCTTGATCCATCACCGTTTTTTAGCTCACTGCACCATCCCAGCTCAGAACCTGGCTACATGCAAATTAGTCTGACCCTGGCCCAGTGCATCATGGGAACAGGGCAGACCAAACTACCAAGCCAATTCTTTACTGGAAAGGAAACAAGCTTCCGGGGACCGGTTTCTGGCATTACAGCCATCTTCGGCCCGGCTTGCTTGAATCATGATGGTGCAGTGAGCAAGGGACTCACATCTGAGTATACCCTTCCACACTTGTGGTGGCCAAAACGATTCATAAAGGGGGTGGTGATGGACAGAGTATCTGAATTAAGCAGAACACTCCTACCCAGTCAAAAGATCAGGGCTTGATCCATCACCGTTTTTTAGCTCACTGCACCATCCCAGCTCAGAACCTGGCTACATGCAAATTAGTCTGATTCTGGCCCAGTGCATCATGGGAACAGGGCAGACCAAACTACCAAGCCAATTCTTTACTGGAAAGGGAACAAGCTTCCGGGGACCGGTTTCTGGCATTACAGCCGTCTTCGGCCTGGCTTGCTTGAATCCTGATGGTGCAGTGAGCAAGGGACTCACATCTGAGTATACCCTTCCACACTTGTGGTGGCCAAAACGATTCATAAAGGGGGTGGTGATGGACAGACTATCTGAATTAAGCAGAACTCTCCTACCCAGTCAAAAGATCAGGGCTTGATCCATCACCGTTTTTTAGCTCACTGCACCGTCCCAGCTCAGAACCTGGCTACATGCAAATTAGTCTGACCCTGGCCCAGTGTATCATGGGAATAGGGCAGACCAAACTACCAAGCCAATTCTTTACTGGAAAGGAAACAAGCTTCCAGGGACCGGTTTCTGGCATTACAGCCGTCTTCGGCCCGGCTTGCTTGAATCCTGATGGTGCAGTGAGCAAGGGACTCACATCTGAGTATACCCTTCCACACTTGTGGTGGCCAAACCGATTCATAAAAGGGATGGTGATGGACAGAGTATCTGAATTAAGCAGAACACTCCTACCCAGTCAAAAGATCAGGGCTTGATCCATCACCGTTTTTCAGCTCACTGCACCATCCCAGCTCAGAACCTGGCTACATGCAAATTAGTCTGACCCTGGCCCAGTGCATCATGGGAACAGGGCAGACCAAACTACCAAGCCAATTCTTTACTGGAAAGGAAACAAGCTTCCGGGGACCGGTTTCTGGCATTACAGCCGTCTTCGGCCCGGCTTGCTTGAATCCTGATGGTGCAGTGAGCAAGGGACTCACATCTGAGTATACCCTTCCACACTTGTGGTGGCCAAAACGATTCATAAAGGGGGTGGTGATGGACAGAGTATCTGAATTAAGCAGAACACTCCTACCCAGTCAAAAGATCAGGGCTTGATCCATCACCGTTTTTTAGCTCACTGCACCATCCCAGCTCAGAACCTGGCTACATGCAAATTAGTCTGACCCTGGCCCAGTGCATCATGGGAACAGGGCAGACCAAACTACCAAGCCAATTCTTTACTGGAAAGTAAACAAGCTTCCGGGGACCGGTTTCTGGCATTACAGCCGTCTTCGGCCCGGCTTGCTTGAATCCTGATGGTGCAGTGAGCAAGGGACTCACATCTGAGTATACCCTTCCACACTTGTGGTGGCCAAAATGATTCATAAAGGGGGTGGTGATGGACAGAGTATCTGAATTAAGCAGAACACTCCTACCCAGTCAAAAGATCAGGGCTTGATCCATCACCATTTTTTTTTAGCTCACTGCACCATCCCAGCTCAGAACCTGGCTACATGCAAATTAGTCTGACCCTGGCCCAGTGCATCATGGGAACAGGGCAGACCAAACTACCAAGCCAATTCTTTACTGGAAAGGAAACAAGCTTCCGGGGACCGGTTTCTGGCATTACAGCCATCTTTGGCCCGGCTTGCTTGAATCCTGATGGTGCAGTGAGCAAGGGACTCATATCTGAGTATACCCTTCAACACTTGTGGTGGCCAAAACGATTCCTAAAGGGAGTGGTGATGGACAGAGTATCTGAATTAAGCAGAACACTCCTACCCAGTCAAAAGATCAGGGCTTGATCCATCACCGTTTTTTAGCTCACTGCACCATCCCAGCTCAGAACCTGGATACATAAAAATTAGTCTGACCCTGGCCCAGTGCATCATGGGAACAGGGCAGACCAAACTACCAAGCCAATTCTTTACTGGAAAGGAAACAAGCTTCCGGGGACCGGTTTCTGGCATTACAGCCGTCTTCGGCCCGGCTTGCTTGAATCCTGATGGTGCAGTGAGCAAGGGATTCACATCTGAGTATACCCCTCTACACTTGTGGTGGCCAAAACGATTCATAAAGGGGGTGGTGATGGACAGAGTATCTGAATTAAGCAGAACACTCCTACCCAGTCAAAAGATCAGGGCTTGATCCATCACCGTTTTTTAGCTCACTGCACCATCCCAGCTCAGAACCTGGCTACATGCAAATTAGTCTGACCCTGGCCCAGTGCATCATGGGAACAGGGCAGACCAAACTACCAAGCCAATTCTTTACTGGAAAGGAAACAAGCTTCCGGGGACCGGTTTCTGGCATTACAGCCATCTTCGGCCCGGCTTGCTTGAATCCTGATGGTGCAGTGAGCAAGGGACTCACATCTGAATATACCCTTCCACACTTGTGGTGGCCAAAACGATTCATAAAGGGGATGGTGATGGACAGAGTATCTGAATTAAGCAGAACACTCCTACCCAGTCAAAAGATCAGGGATTGATCCATCACCGTTGTTTAGCTCACTGCACCATCCCAGCTCAGAACCTGGCTACATGCAAATTAGTCTGACCCTGGCCCAGTGCATCATGGGAACAGGGCAGACCAAACTACCAAGCCAATTCTTTACTGGAAAGAAAACAAGCTTCCGGGGACCGGTTTCTGGCATTACAGCCGTCTTCGGCCCGGCTTGCTTGAATCCTGATGGTGCAGTGAGCAAGGGACTCACATTTGAGTATACCCTTCCACACTTGTGGTGGCCAAAATGATTCATGAAGGGGGTGGTGATGGACAGAGTATCTGAATTAAGCAGAACACTCCTACCCAGTCAAAAGATCAGGGCTTGATCCATCACCATTTTTTTTAGCTCACTGCACCATCCCAGCTCAGAGCCTGGCTACATGCAAATTAGTCTGACCCTGGTCCAGTGCATCATGGGAACAGGGCAGACCAAACTACCAAGCCAATTCTTTAATGGAAAGGAAACAAGCTTCTGGGGACCGGTTTCTGGCATTACAGCCATCTTCGGCCCGGCTTGCTTGAATCCTGATGGTGCAGTGAGCAAGGGACTCACATCTGAGTATACCCTTCCACACTTGTGGTGGCCAAAACGATTCATAAAGGGAGTGGTGATGGACAGAGTATCTGAATTAAGCAGAACACTCCTACCCAGTCAAAAGATCAGGGCTTGATCCATCACCGTTTTTTAGCTCACTGCACCATCCCAGCTCAGAACCTGGCTACATGCAAATTAGTCTGACCCTGGCCCAGTGCATCATGGGAACAGGGCAGACCAAACTACCAAGCCAATTCTTTACTGGAAAGGAAACAAGCTTCCGGGGACCGGTTTGTGGCATTACAGCCGTCTTCGGCCCGGCTTGCTTGAATCCTGATGGTGCAGTAAGCAAGGGACTCACATCTGAGTATACCCTTCCACACTTGTGGTGGCCAAAACGATTCATAAAGGGGGTGGTGATGGACAGAGTATCTGAATTAAGCAGAACACTCCTACCCAGTCAAAAGATCAGGGCTTGATCCATCACCGTTTTTTAGCTCACTGCACCATCCCAGCTCAGAACCTGGCTACATGCAAATTAGTCTGATTCTGGCCCAGTGCATCATGGGAACAGGGCAGACCAAACTACCAAGCCAATTCTTTACTGGAAAGGGAACAAGCTTCCGGGGACCGGTTTGTGGCATTACAGCCGTCTTCGGCCCGGCTTGCTTGAATCCTGATGGTGCAGTAAGCAAGGGACTCACATCTGAGTATACCCTTCCACACTTGTGGTGGCCAAAACGATTCATAAAGGGGGTGGTGATGGACAGAGTATCTGAATTAAGCAGAACACTCCTACCCAGTCAAAAGATCAGGGCTTGATCCATCACCGTTTTTTAGCTCACTGCACCATCCCAGCTCAGAACCTGGCTACATGCAAATTAGTCTGATTCTGGCCCAGTGCATCATGGGAACAGGGCAGACCAAACTACCAAGCCAATTCTTTACTGGAAAGGGAACAAGCTTCCGGGGACCGGTTTCTGGCATTACAGCCGTCTTCGGCCCGGCTTGCTTGAATCCTGATGGTGCAGTGAGCAAGGGACTCACATCTGAGTATACCCTTCCACACTTGTGGTGGCCAAAACGATTCATAAAGGGGGTGGTGATGGACAGACTATCTGAATTAAGCAGAACACTCCTACCCAGTCAAAAGATCAGGGCTTGATCCATCACCGTTTTTTAGCTCACTGCACCATCCCAGCTCAGCACCTCGCTACATGCAAATTAGTCTGACCCTGGCCCAGTGCATCATGGGAACAGGGCAGACCAAACTACCAAGCCAATTCTTTACTGGAAAGGGAACAAGCTTCCGGGGACCGGTTTCTGGCATTACAGCCGTCTTCGGCCCGGCTTGCTTGAATTCTGATGGTGCAGTGAGCAAGGGACTCACATCTGAGTATACCCTTCCACACTTGTGGTGGCCAAAACGATTCATAAAGGGGGTGGTGATGGACAGAGTATCTGAATTAAGCAGAACACTCCTACCCAGTCAAAAGATCAGGGCTTGATCCATCACCGTTTTTTAGCTCACTGCACCATCCCAGCTCAGAACCTGGCTACATGCAAATTAGTCTGACCCTGGCCCAGTGCATCAT
Organism: Lissotriton helveticus; assembly: GCF_964261635.1. Taxonomy (NCBI): domain Eukaryota; kingdom Metazoa; phylum Chordata; class Amphibia; order Caudata; family Salamandridae; genus Lissotriton; species Lissotriton helveticus. Next base: position 1,442,774,485 of record NC_136059.1, on the reverse strand, counting down.
CGGAACAGGGCAGACCAAACTACCAAGCCAATTCTTTACTGGAAAGGAAACAAGCTTCCAGGGACCGGTTTCTGGCATTACAGCCGTCTTCGGCCCGGCTTGCTTGAATCCTGATGGTGCAGTGAGCAAGGGACTCACATCTGAGTATACCCTTCCACACTTGTGGTGGCCAAAACGATTCATAAAGGGGATGGTGATGGACAGAGTATCTGAATTAAGCAGAACACTCCTACCCAGTCAAAAGATCAGGGCTTGATCCATCACCGTTTTTTAGCTCACTGCACCATCCCAGCTCAGAACCTGGCTACATGCAAATTAGTCTGACCCTGGCCCAGTGCATCATGGGAACAGGGCAGACCAAACTACCAAGCCAATTCTTTACTGGAAAGGAAACAAGCTTCCGGGGACCGGTTTCTGGCATTACAGCCGTCTTCGGCCCGGCTTGCTTGAATCCTGATGGTGCAGTGAGCAAGGGACTCACATCTGAGTATACCCTTCCACACTTGTGGTGGCCAAAACGATTCATAAAGGGGGTGGTGATGGACAGAGTATCTGAATTAAGCAGAACACTCCTACCCAGTCAAAAGATCAGGGCTTGATCCATCACCGTTTTTTAGCTCACTGCACCATCCCAGCTCAGAACCTGGCTACATAAAAATTAGTCTGACCCTGGCCGAGTGCATCATGGGAACAGGGCAGACCAAACTACCAAGCCAATTCTTTACTGGAAAGTAAACAAGCTTCCGGGGACCGGTTTCTGGCATTACAGCCGTCTTCGGCCCGGCTTGCTTGAATCCTGATGGTGCAGTGAGCAAGGGACTCACATCTGAGTATACCCTTCCACACTTGTGGTGGCCAAAATGATTCATAAAGGGGGTGGTGATGGACAGAGTATCTGAATTAAGCAGAACACTCCTACCCAGTCAAAAGATCAGGGCTTGATCCATCACCGTTTTTTAGCTCACTGCACCATCCCAGCTCAGAACCTGGCTACATGCAAATTAGTCTGACCCTGGCCCAGTGCATCATGGGAACAGGGCAGACCAAACTACCAAGCCAATTCTTTACTGGAAAGGAAACAAGCTTCCGGGGACCGGTTTCTGGCATTACAGCCATCTTTGGCCTGGCTTGCTTGAATCCTGATGGTGCAGTGAGCAAGGGACTCACATCTGAGTATACCCTTCAACACTTGTGGTGGCCAAAACGATTCCTAAAGGGAGTGGTGATGGACAGAGTATCTGAATTAAGCAGAACACTCCTACCCAGTCAAAAGATCAGGGCTTGATCCATCACCGTTTTTTAGCTCACTGCACCATCCCAGCTCAGAACCTGGCTACATAAAAATTAGTCTGACCCTGGCCCAGTGCATCATGGGAACAGGGCAGACCAAACTACCAAGCCAATTCTTTACTGGAAAGGAAACAAGCTTCCGGGGACCGGTTTCTGGCATTACAGCCGTCTTCGGCCCGGCTTGCTTGAATCCTGATGGTGCAGTGAGCAAGGGACTCACATCTGAGTATACCCTTCCACACTTGTGGTGGCCAAAACGATTCATAAAGGGGGTGGTGATGGACAGAGTATCTGAATTAAGCAGAACACTCCTACCCAGTCAAAAGATCAGGGCTTGATCCATCACCGTTTTTTAGCTCACTGCACCATCCCAGCTCAGAACCTGGCTACATGCAAATTAGTCTGACCCTGGCCCAGTGCATCATGGGAACAGGGCAGACCAAACTACCAAGCCAATTCTTTACTGGAAAGGAAACAAGCTTCCGGGGACCGGTTTCTGGCATTACAGCCATCTTCGGCCCGGCTTGCTTGAATCCTGATGGTGCAGTGAGCAAGGGACTCACATCTGAGTATACCCTTCCACACTTGTGGTGGCCAAAACGATTCATAAAGGGGATGGTGATGGACAGAGTATCTGAATTAAGCAGAACACTCCTACCCAGTCAAAAGATCAGGGCTTGATCCATCACCGTTTTTTAGCTCACTGCACCATCCCAGCTCACAACCTGGCTACATGCAAATTAGTCTGACCCTGGCCCAGTGCATCATGGGAACAGGGCAGACCAAACTACCAAGCCAATTCTTTACTGGAAAGGAAACAAGCTTCCGGGGACCGGTTTCTGGCATTACAGCCGTCTTCGGCCCGGCTTGCTTGAATCCTGATGGTGCAGTGAGCAAGGGACTCACATCTGAGTATACCCTTCCACACTTGTGGTGGCCAAAACGATTCATAAAGGGGGTGGTGATGGACAGAGTATCTGAATTAAGCAGAACACTCCTACCCAGTCAAAAGATCAGGGCTTGATCCATCACCATTTTTTTTTAGCTCACTGCACCATCCCAGCTCAGAGCCAGGCTACATGCAAATTAGTCTGACCCTGGTCCAGTGCATCATGGGAACAGGGCAGACCAAACTACCAAGCCAATTCTTTAATGGAAAGGAAACAAGCTTCTGGGGACCGGTTTCTGGCATTACAGCCATCTTCGGCCCGGCTTGCTTGAATCCTGATGGTGCAGTGAGCAAGGGACTCACATCTGAGTATACCCTTCCACACTTGTGGTGGCCAAAACGATTCATAAAGGGAGTGGTGATGGACAGAGTATCTGAATTAAGCAGAACACTCCTACCCAGTCAAAAGATCAGGGCTTGATCCATCACCGTTTTTTAGCTCACTGCACCATCCCAGCTCAGAACCTGGCTACATGCAAATTAGTCTGACCCTGGCCCAGTGCATCATGGGAACAGGGCAGACCAAACTACCAAGCCAATTCTTTACTGGAAAGGAAACAAGCTTCCGGGGACCGGTTTCTGGCATTACAGCCGTCTTCGGCCCGGCTTGCTTGAATCCTGATGGTGCAGTGAGCAAGGGACTCACATCTGAGTATACCCTTCCACACTTGTGGTGGCCAAAACGATTCATAAAGGGGGTGGTGATGGACAGAGTATCTGAATTAAGCAGAACACTCCTACCCAGTCAAAAGATCAGGGCTTGATCCATCACCGTTTTTTAGCTCACTGCACCATCCCAGCTCAGAACCTGGCTACATGCAAATTAGTCTGACCCTGGCCCAGTGCATCATGGGAACAGGGCAGACCAAACTACCAAGCCAATTCTTTACTGGAAAGGAAACAAGCTTCCGGGGACCGGTTTCTGGCATTACAGCCGTCTTCGGCCCGGCTTGCTTGAATCCTGATGGTGCAGTAAGCAAGGGACTCACATCTGAGTATACCCTTCCACACTTGTGGTGGCCAAAACGATTCATAAAGGGGGTGGTGATGGACAGAGTATCTGAATTAAGCAGAACACTCCTACCCAGTCAAAAGATCAGGGCTTGATCCATCACCGTTTTTTAGCTCACTGCACCATCCCAGCTCAGAACCTGGCTACATGCAAATTAGTCTGACCCTGGCCCAGTGCATCATGGGAACAGGGCAGACCAAACTACCAAGCCAATTCTTTACTGGAAAGGGAACAAGCTTCCGGGGACCGGTTTCTGGCATTACAGCCGTCTTCGGCCCGGCTTGCTTGAATCCTGATGGTGCAGTGAGCAAGGGCCTCACATCTGAGTATACCCTTCCACACTTGTGGTGGCCAAAACGATTCATAAAGGGGGTGGTGATGGACAGAGTATCTGAATTAAGCAGAACACTCCTACCCAGTCAAAAGATCAGGGCTTGATCCATCACCGTTTTTTAGCTCACTGCACCATCCCAGCTCAGAACCTGGCTACATGCAAATTAGTCTGACCCTGGCCCAGTGCATCATGGGAACAGGGCAGACCAAACTACCAAGCCAATTCTTTACTGGAAAGGGAACAAGCTTCCGGGGACCGGTTTCTGGCATTACAGCCGTCTTCGGCCCGGCTTGCTTGAATCCTCATGGTGCAGTGAGCAAGGGATTCACATCTGAGTATACCCTTCCACACTTGTGGTGGCCAAAACGATTCATAAAGGGGGTGGTGATGGACAGAGTATCTGAATTAAGCAGAACACTCCTACCCAGTCAAAAGATCAGGGCTTGATCCATCACCGTTTTTTATCTCACTGCACCATCCCAGCTCAGAACCTGGCTACATGCAAATTAGTCTGACCCTGGCCCAGTGCATCATGGGAACAGGGCAGACCAAACTACCAAGCCAATTCTTTACTGGAAAGGAAACAAGCTTCCGGGGACCGGTTTCTGGCATTACAGCCGTCTTCGGCCCGGCTTGCTTGAATCCTGATGGTGCAGTGAGCAAGGGACTCACATCTGAGTATACCCTTCCACACTTGTGGTGGCCAAAACGATTCATAAAGGGAGTGGTGATGGACAGAGTATCTGAATTAAGCAGAACACTCCTACCCAGTCAAAAGATCAGGGCTTGATCCATCACCGTTTTTTAGCTCACTGCACCATCCCAGCTCAGAACCTGGCTACATGCAAATTAGTCTGACCCTGGCCCAGTGCATCATGGGAACAGGGCAGACCAAACTACCAAGCCAATTCTTTACTGGAAAGGAAACAAGCTTCCGGGGACCGGTTTCTGGCATTACAGCCGTCTTCGGCCCGGCTTGCTTGAATCCTGATGGTGCAGTAAGCAAGGGACTCACATCTGAGTATACCCTTCCACACTTGTGGTGGCCAAAACGATTCATAAAGGGGGTGGTGATGGACAGAGTATCTGAATTAAGCAGAACACTCCTACCCAGTCAAAAGATCAGGGCTTGATCCATCACCGTTTTTTAGCTCACTGCACCATCCCAGCTCAGAACCTGGCTACATGCAAATTAGTCTGACCCTGGCCCAGTGCATCATGGGAACAGGGCAGACCAAACTAACAAGCCAATTCTTTACTGGAAAGGGAACAAGCTTCCGGGGACCGGTTTCTGGCATTACAGCCGTCTTCGGCCCGGCTTGCTTGAATTCTGATGGTGCAGTGAGCAAGGGACTCACATCTGAGTATACCCTTCCACACTTGTGGTGGCCAAAACGATTCATAAAGGGGGTGGTGATGGACAGAGTATCTGAATTAAGCAGAACACTCCTACCCAGTCAAAAGATCAGGGCTTGATCCATCACCGTTTTTTAGCTCACTGCACCATCCCAGCTCAGAACCTGGCTACATGCAAATTAGTCTGACCCTGGCCCAGTGCATCATGGGAACAGGGCAGACCAAACTACCAAGCCAATTCTTTACTGGAAAGGAAACAAGCTTCCGGGGACCGGTTTCTGGCATTACAGCCGTCTTCGGCCCGGCTTGCTTGAATCCTGATGGTGCAGTGAGCAAGGGACTCACATCTGAGTATACCCTTCCACACTTGTGGTGGCCCAAACGATTCATAAAGGGAGTGGTGATGGACAGAGTATCTGAATTAAGCAGAACACTCCTACCCAGTCAAAAGATCAGGGCTTGATCCATCACCGTTTTTTAGCTCACTGCACCATCCCAGCTCAGAACCTGGCTACATGCAAATTAGTCTGACCCTGGCCCAGTGCATCATGGGAACAGGGCAGACCAAACTACCAAGCCAATTCTTTACTGGAAAGGAAACAAGCTTCCGGGGACCGGTTTCTGGCATTACAGCCGTCTTCGGCCCGGCTTGCTTGAATCCTGATGGTGCAGTGAGCAAGGGACTCACATCTGAGTATACCCTTCCACACTTGTGGTGGCCAAAACGATTCATAAAGGGGGTGGTGATGGACAGAGTATCTGAATTAAGCAGAACACTCCTACCCAGTCAAAAGATCAGGGCTTGATCCATCACCGTTTTTTAGCTCACTGCACCATCCCAGCTCAGAACCTGGCTACATGCAAATTAGTCTGACCCTGGCCCAGTGCATCATGGGAACAGGGCTGACCAAACTACCAAGCCAATTCTTTACTGGAAAGGAAACAAGCTTCCGGGGACCTGTTTCTGGCATTACAGCCGTCTTCGGCCCGGCTTGCTTGAATCCTGATGGTGCAGTAAGCAAGGGACTCACATCTGAGTATACCCTTCCACACTTGTGGTGGCCAAAACGATTCATAAAGGGGGTGGTGATGGACAGAGTATCTGAATTAAGCAGAACACTCCTACCCAGTCAAAAGATCAGGGCTTGATCCATCACCGTTTTTTAGCTCACTGCACCATCCCAGCTCAGAACCTGGCTACATGCAAATTAGTCTGATTCTGGCCCAGTGCATCATGGGAACAGGGCAGACCAAACTAACAAGCCAATTCTTTACTGGAAAGGGAACAAGCTTCCGGGGACCGGTTTCTGGCATTACAGCCGTCTTCGGCCCGGCTTTCTTGAATTCTGATGGTGCAGTGAGCAAGGGACTCACATCTGAGTATACCCTTCCACACTTGTGGTGGCCAAAACGATTCATAAAGGGGGTGGTGATGGACAGAGTATCTGAATTAAGCAGAACACTCCTACCCAGTCAAAAGATCAGGGCTTGATCCATCACCGTTTTTTAGCTCACTGCACCATCCCAGCTCAGAACCTGGCTACATGCAAATTAGTCTGACCCTGGCCCAGTGCATCATGGGAACAGGGCAGACCAAACTACCAAGCCAATTCTTTACTGGAAAGGAAACAAGCTTCCGGGTACCGGTTTCTGGCATTACAGCCGTCTTCGGCCCGGCTTGCTTGAATCCTGATGGTGCAGTGAGCAAGGGACTCACTTCTGAGTATACCCTTCCACACTTGTGGTGGCCCAAACGATTCATAAAGGGAGTGGTGATGGACAGAGTATCTGAATTAAGCAGAACACTCCTACCCAGTCAAAAGATCAGGGCTTGATCCATCAACGTTTTTTAGCTCACTGCACCATCCCAGCTCAGAACCTGGCTACATGCAAATTAGTCTGACCCTGGCCCAGTGCATCATGGGAACAGGGCAGACCAAACTACCAAGCCAATTCTTTACTGGAAAGGAAACAAGCTTCCGGGGACCGGTTTCTGGCATTACAGCCGTCTTCGGCCCGGCTTGCTTGAATCCTGATGGTGCAGTGAGCAAGGGACTCACATCTGAGTATACCCTTCCACACTTGTGGTGGCCAAAACGATTCATAAAGGGGGTGGTGATGGACAGAGTATCTGAATTAAGCAGAACACTCCTACCCAGTCAAAAGATCAGGGCTTGATCCATCACCGTTTTTTAGCTCACTGCACCATCCCAGCTCAGAACCTGGCTACATGCAAATTAGTCTGACCCTGGCCCAGTGCATCATGGGAACAGGGCTGACCAAACTACCAAGCCAATTCTTTACTGGAAAGGAAACAAGCTTCCGGGGACCGGTTTCTGGCATTACAGCCGTCTTCGGCCCGGCTTGCTTGAATCCTGATGGTGCAGTAAGCAAGGGACTCACATCTGAGTATACCCTTCCACACTTGTGGTGGCCAAAACGATTCATAAAGGGGGTGGTGATGGACAGAGTATCTGAATTAAGCAGAACACTCGTACCCAGTCAAAAGATCAGGGCTTGATCCATCACCGTTTTTTAGCTCACTGCACCATCCCAGCTCAGAACCTGGCTACATGCAAATTAGTCTGATTCTGGCCCAGTGCATCATGGGAACAGGGCAGACCAAACTACCAAGCCAATTCTTTACTGGAAAGGGAACAAGCTTCCGGGGACCGGTTTCTGGCATTACAGCCGTCTTCGGCCCGGCTTGCTTGAATCCTGATGGTGCAGTGAGCAAGGGGCTCACATCTGAGTATACCCTTCCACACTTGTGGTGGCCAAAACGATTCATAAAGGGGGTGGTGATAGACAGACTATCTGAATTAAGCAGAACACTCCTACCCAGTCAAAAGATCAGGGCTTGATCCATCACCGTTTTTTAGCTCACTGCACCATCCCAGCTCAGAACCTGGCTACATGCAAATTAGTCTGACCCTGGCCCAGTGCATCATGGGAACAGGGCAGACCAAACTACCAAGCCAATTCTTTACTGGAAAGGGAACAAGCTTCCGGGGACCGGTTTCTGGCATTACAGCCGTCTTCGGCCCGGCTTGCTTGAATTCTGATAGTGCAGTGAGCAAGGGACTCACATCTGAGTATACCCTTCCACACTTGTGGTGGCCAAAACGATTCATAAAGGGGGTGGTGATGGACAGAGTATCTGAATTAAGCAGAACACTCCTACCCAGTCAAAAGATCAGGGCTTGATCCATCACCGTTTTTTAGCTCACTGCACCATCCCAGCTCAGAACCTGGCTACATGCAAATTAGTCTGACCCTGGCCCAGTGCATCATGGGAACAGGGCAGACCAAACTACCAAGCCAATTCTTTACTGGAAAGGAAACAAGCTTCCAGGGACCGGTTTCTGGCATTACAGCCGTCTACGGCCCGGCTTGCTTGAATCCTGATGGTGCAGTGAGCAAGGGACTCACATCTGAGTATACCCTTCCACACTTGTGGTGGCCAAAACGATTCATAAAGAGGATGGTGATGGACAGAGTATCTGAATTAAGCAGAACACTCCTACCCAGTCAAAAGATCAGGGCTTGATCCATCACCGTTTTTTAGCTCACTGCACCATCCCAGCTCAGAACCTGGCTACATGCAAATTAGTCTGACCCTGGCCCAGTGCATCATGGGAACAGGGCAGACCAAACTACCAAGCCAATTCTTTACTGGAAAGGAAACAAGCTTCCGGGGACCGGTTTCTGGCATTACAGCCGTCTTCGGCCCGGCTTGCTTGAATCCTGATGGTGCAGTGAGCAAGGGACTCACATCTGAGTATACCCTTCCACACTTGTGGTGGCCAAAACGATTCATAAAGGGAGTGGTGATGGACAGAGTATCTGAATTAAGCAGAACACTCCTACCCAGTCAAAAGATCAGGGCTTGATCCATCACCGTTTTTTAGCTCACTGCACCATCCCAGCTCAGAACCTGGCTACATGCAAATTAGTCTGACCCTGGCCCAGTGCATCATGGGAACAGGGCAGACCAAACTACCAAGCCAATTCTTTACTGGAAAGGAAACAAGCTTCCGGGGACCGGTTTCTGGCATTACAGCCGTCTTCGGCCCGGCTTGCTTGAATCCTGATGGTGCAGTAAGCAAGGGACTCACATCTGAGTATACCCTTCCACACTTGTGGTGGCCAAAACGATTCATAAAGGGGGTGGTGATGGACAGAGTATCTGAATTAAGCAGAACACTCCTACCCAGTCAAAAGATCAGGGCTTGATCCATCACCGTTTTTTAGCTCACTGCACCATCCCAGCTCAGAACCTGGCTACATGCAAATTAGTCTGACCCTGGCCCAGTGCATCATGGGAACAGGGCAGACCAAACTAACAAGCCAATTCTTTACTGGAAAGGGAACAAGCTTCCGGGGACCGGTTTCTGGCATTACAGCCGTCTTCGGCCCGGCTTGCTTGAATTCTGATGGTGCAGTGAGCAAGGGACTCACATCTGAGTATACCCTTCCACACTTGTGGTGGCCAAAACGATTCATAAAGGGGGTGGTGATGGACAGAGTATCTGAATTAAGCAGAACACTACTACCCAGTCAAAAGATCAGGGCTTGATCCATCACCGTTTTTTAGCTCACTGCACCATCCCAGCTCAGAACCTGGCTACATGCAAATTAGTCTGACCCTGGCCCAGTGCATCATGGGAACAGGGCAGACCAAACTACCAAGCCAATTCTTTACTGGAAAGGAAACAAGCTTCCGGGGAACGGTTTCTGGCATTACAGCCGTCTTCGGCCCGGCTTGCTTGAATCCTGATGGTGCAGTGAGCAAGAGACTCACATCTGAGTATACCCTTCCACCCTTGTGGTGGCCCAAACGATTCATAAAGGGAGTGGTGATGGACAGAGTATCTGAATTAAGCAGAACACTCCTACCCAGTCAAAAGATCAGGGCTTGATCCATCACCGTTTTTTAGCTCACTGCACCATCCCAGCTCAGAACCTGGCTACATGCAAATTAGTCTGACCCTGGCCCAGTGCATCATGGGAACAGGGCAGACCAAACTACCAAGCCAATTCTTTACTGGAAAGGAAACAAGCTTCCGGGGACCGGTTTCTGGCATTACAGCCGTCTTCGGCCCGGCTTGCTTGAATCCTGATGGTGCAGTGAGCAAGGGACTCACATCTGAGTATACCCTTCCACACTTGTGGTGGCCAAAACGATTCATAAAGGGGGTGGTGATGGACAGAGTATCTGAATTAAGCAGAACACTCCTACCCAGTCAAAAGATCAGGGCTTGATCCATCACCGTTTTTTAGCTCACTGCACCATCCCAGCTCAGAACCTGGCTACATGCAAATTAGTCTGACCCTGGCCCAGTGCATCATGGGAACAGGGCTGACCAAACTACCAAGCCAATTCTTTACTGGAAAGGAAACAAGCTTCCGGGGACCGGTTTCTGGCATTACAGCCGTCTTCGGCCCGGCTTGCTTGAATCCTGATGGTGCAGTAAGCAAGGGACTCACATCTGAGTATACCCTTCCACACTTGTGGTGGCCAAAACGATTCATAAAGGGGGTGGTGATGGACAGAGTATCTGAATTAAGCAGAACACTCCTACCCAGTCAAAAGATCAGGGCTTGATCCATCACCGTTTTTTAGCTCACTGCACCATCCCAGCTCAGAACCTGGCTACATGCAAATTAGTCTGATTCTGGCCCAGTGCATCATGGGAACAGGGCAGACCAAACTAACAAGCCAATTCTTTACTGGAAAGGGAACAAGCTTCCGGGGACCGGTTTCTGGCATTACAGCCGTCTTCGGCCCGGCTTGCTTGAATTCTGATGGTGCAGTGAGCAAGGGACTCACATCTGAGTATACCCTTCCACACTTGTGGTGGCCAAAACGATTCATAAAGGGGGTGGTGATGGACAGAGTATCTGAATTAAGCAGAACACTCCTACCCAGTCAAAAGATCAGGGCTTGATCCATCACCGTTTTTTAGCTCACTGCACCATCCCAGCTCAGAACCTGGCTACATGCAAATTAGTCTGACCCTGGCCCAGTGCATCATGGGAACAGGGCAGACCAAACTACCAAGCCAATTCTTTACTGGAAAGGAAACAAGCTTCCGGGTACCGGTTTCTGGCATTACAGCCGTCTTCGGCCCGGCTTGCTTGAATCCTGATGGTGCAGTGAGCAAGGGACTCACTTCTGAGTATACCCTTCCACACTTGTGGTGGCCCAAACGATTCATAAAGGGAGTGGTGATGGACAGAGTATCTGAATTAAGCAGAACACTCCTACCCAGTCAAAAGATCAGGGCTTGATCCATCACCGTTTTTTAGCTCACTGCACCATCCCAGCTCAGAACCTGGCTACATGCAAATTAGTCTGACCCTGGCCCAGTGCATCATGGGAACAGGGCAGACCAAACTACCAAGCCAATTCTTTACTGGAAAGGAAACAAGCTTCCGGGGACCGGTTTCTGGCATTACAGCCGTCTTCGGCCCGGCTTGCTTGAATCCTGATGGTGCAGTGAGCAAGGGACTCACATCTGAGTATACCCTTCCACACTTGTGGTGGCCAAAACGATTCATAAAGGGGGTGGTGATGGACAGAGTATCTGAATTAAGCAGAACACTCCTACCCAGTCAAAAGATCAGGGCTTGATCCATCACCGTTTTTTAGCTCACTGCACCATCCCAGCTCAGAACCTGGCTACATGCAAATTAGTCTGACCCTGGCCCAGTGCATCATGGGAACAGGGCTGACCAAACTACCAAGCCAATTCTTTACTGGAAAGGAAACAAGCTTCCGGGGACCGGTTTCTGGCATTACAGCCGTCTTCGGCCCGGCTTGCTTGAATCCTGATGGTGCAGTAAGCAAGGGACTCACATCTGAGTATACCCTTCCACACTTGTGGTGGCCAAAACGATTCATAAAGGGGGTGGTGATGGACAGAGTATCTGAATTAAGCAGAACACTCCTACCCAGTCAAAAGATCAGGGCTTGATCCATCACCGTTTTTTAGCTCACTGCACCATCCCAGCTCAGAACCTGGCTACATGCAAATTAGTCTGACCCTGGCCCAGTGCATCATGGGAACAGGGCTGACCAAACTACCAAGCCAATTCTTTACTGGAAAGGAAACAAGCTTCCGGGGACCGGTTTCTGGCATTACAGCCGTCTTCGGCCCGGCTTGCTTGAATCCTGATGGTGCAGTAAGCAAGGGACTCACATCTGAGTATACCCTTCCACACTTGTGGTGGCCAAAACGATTCATAAAGGGAGTGGTGATAGACAGAGTATCTGAATTAAGCAGAACACTCCTACCCAGTCAAAAGATCAGGGCTTGATCCATCACCGTTTTTTAGCTCACTGCACCATCCCAGCTCAGAACCTGGCTACATGCAAATTAGTCTGACCCTGGCCCAGTGCATCATGGGAACAGGGCAGACCAAACTACCAAGCCAATTCTTTACTGGAAAGGAAACAAGCTTCCGGGGACCGGTTTCTGGCATTACAGCCGTCTTCGGCCCGGCTTGCTTGAATCCTGATGGTGCAGTAAGCAAGGGACTCACATCTGAGTATACCCTTCCACACTTGTGGTGGCCAAAACGATTCATAAAGGGGGTGGTGATGGACAGAGTATCTGAATTAAGCAGAACACTCCTACCCAGTCAAAAGATCAGGGCTTGATCCATCACCGTTTTTTAGCTCACTGCACCATCCCAGCTCAGAACCTGGCTACATGCAAATTAGTCTGACCCTGGCCCAGTGCATCATGGGAACAGGGCAGACCAAACTAACAAGCCAATTCTTTACTGGAAAGGGAACAAGCTTCCGGGGACCGGTTTCTGGCATTACAGCCGTCTTCGGCCCGGCTTGCTTGAATTCTGATGGTGCAGTGAGCAAGGGACTCACATCTGAGTATACCCTTCCACACTTGTGGTGGCCAAAACGATTCATAAAGGGGGTGGTGATGGACAGAGTATCTGAATTAAGCAGAACACTCCTACCCAGTCAAAAGATCAGGGCTTGATCCATCACCGTTTTTTAGCTCACTGCACCATCCCAGCTCAGAACCTGGCTACATGCAAATTAGTCTGACCCTGGCCCAGTGCATCATGGGAACAGGGCAGACCAAACTACCAAGCCAATTCTTTACTGGAAAGGAAACAAGCTTCCGGGGACCGGTTTCTGGCATTACAGCCGTCTTCGGCCCGGCTTGCTTGAATCCTGATGGTGCAGTGAGCAAGGGACTCACATCTGAGTATACCCTTCCACCCTTGTGGTGGCCCAAACGATTCATAAAGGGAGTGGTGATGGACAGAGTATCTGAATTAAGCAGAACACTCCTACCCAGTCAAAAGATCAGGGCTTGATCCATCACCGTTTTTTAGCTCACTGCACCATCCCAGCTCAGAACCTGGCTACATGCAAATTAGTCTGACCCTGGCCCAGTGCATCATGGGAACAGGGCAGACCAAACTACCAAGCCAATTCTTTACTGGAAAGGAAACAAGCTTCCGGGGACCGGTTTCTGGCATTACAGCCGTCTTCGGCCCGGCTTGCTTGAATCCTGATGGTGCAGTGAGCAAGGGACTCACATCTGAGTATACCCTTCCACACTTGTGGTGGCCAAAACGATTCATAAAGGGGGTGGTGATGGACAGAGTATCTGAATTAAGCAGAACACTCCTACCCAGTCAAAAGATCAGGGCTTGATCCATCACCGTTTTTTAGCTCACTGCACCATCCCAGCTCAGAACCTGGCTACATGCAAATTAGTCTGACCCTGGCCCAGTGCATCATGGGAACAGGGCTGACCAAACTACCAAGCCAATTCTTTACTGGAAAGGAAACAAGCTTCCGGGGACCGGTTTCTGGCATTACAGCCGTCTTCGGCCCGGCTTGCTTGAATCCTGATGGTGCAGTAAGCAAGGGACTCACATCTGAGTATACCCTTCCACACTTGTGGTGGCCAAAACGATTCATAAAGGGGGTGGTGATGGACAGAGTATCTGAATTAAGCAGAACACTCCTACCCAGTCAAAAGATCAGGGCTTGATCCATCACCACTTTTTAGCTCACTGCACCATCCCAGCTCAGAACCTGGCTACATGCAAATTAGTCTGATTCTGGCCCAGTGCATCATGGGAACAGGGCAGACCAAACTAACAAGCCAATTCTTTACTGGAAAGGGAACAAGCTTCCGGGGACCGGTTTCTGGCATTACAGCCGTCTTCGGCCCGGCTTGCTTGAATTCTGATGGTGCAGTGAGCAAGGGACTCACATCTGAGTATACCCTTCCACACTTGTGGTGGCCAAAACGATTCATAAAGGGGGTGGTGATGGACAGAGTATCTGAATTAAGCAGAACACTCCTACCCAGTCAAAAGATCAGGGCTTGATCCATCACCGTTTTTTAGCTCACTGCACCATCCCAGCTCAGAACCTGGCTACATGCAAATTAGTCTGACCCTGGCCCAGTGCATCATGGGAACAGGGCAGACCAAACTACCAAGCCAATTCTTTACTGGAAAGGAAACAAGCTTCCGGGTACCGGTTTCTGGCATTACAGCCGTCTTCGGCCCGGCTTGCTTGAATCCTGATGGTGCAGTGAGCAAGGGACTCACTTCTGAGTATACCCTTCCACACTTGTGGTGGCCCAAACGATTCATAAAGGGAGTGGTGATGGACAGAGTATCTGAATTAAGCAGAACACTCCTACCCAGTCAAAAGATCAGGGCTTGATCCATCACCGTTTTTTAGCTCACTGCACCATCCCAGCTCAGAACCTGGCTACATGCAAATTAGTCTGACCCTGGCCCAGTGCATCATGGGAACAGGGCAGACCAAACTACCAAGCCAATTCTTTACTGGAAAGGAAACAAGCTTCCGGGGACCGGTTTCTGGCATTACAGCCGTCTTCGGCCCGGCTTGCTTGAATCCTGATGGTGCAGTGAGCAAGGGACTCACATCTGAGTATACCCTTCCACACTTGTGGTGGCCAAAACGATTCATAAAGGGGGTGGTGATGGACAGAGTATCTGAATTAAGCAGAACACTCCTACCCAGTCAAAAGATCAGGGCTTGATCCATCACCGTTTTTTAGCTCACTGCACCATCCCAGCTCAGAACCTGGCTACATGCAAATTAGTCTGACCCTGGCCCAGTGCATCATGGGAACAGGGCTGACCAAACTACCAAGCCAATTCTTTACTGGAAAGGAAACAAGCTTCCGGGGACCGGTTTCTGGCATTACAGCCGTCTTCGGCCCGGCTTGCTTGAATCCTGATGGTGCAGTAAGCAAGGGACTCACATCTGAGTATACCCTTCCACACTTGTGGTGGCCAAAACGATTCATAAAGGGGGTGGTGATGGACAGAGTATTTGAATTAAGCAGAACACTCCTACCCAGTCAAAAGATCAGGGCTTGATCCATCACCGTTTTTTAGCTCACTGCACCATCCCAGCTCAGAACCTGGCTACATGCAAATTAGTCTGATTCTGGCCCAGTGCATCATGGGAACAGGGCAGACCAAACTACCAAGCCAATTCTTTACTGGAAAGGGAACAAGCTTCCGGGGACCGGTTTCTGGCATTACAGCCGTCTTCGGCCCGGCTTGCTTGAATCCTGATGGTGCAGTGAGCAAGGGGCTCACATCTGAGTATACCCTTCCACACTTGTGGTGGCCAAAACGATTCATAAAGGGGGTGGTGATAGACAGACTATCTGAATTAAGCAGAACACTCCTACCCAGTCAAAAGATCCGGGCTTGATCCATCACCGTTTTTTAGCTCACTGCACCATCCCAGCTCAGAACCTGGCTACATGCAAATTAGTCTGACCCTGGCCCAGTGCATCATGGGAACAGGGCAGACCAAACTACCAAGCCAATTCTTTACTGGAAAGGGAACAAGCTTCCGGGGACCGGTTTCTGGCATTACAGCCGTCTTCGGCCCGGCTTGCTTGAATTCTGACAGTGCAGTGAGCAAGGGACTCACATCTGAGTATACCCTTCCACACTTGTGGTGGCCAAAACGATTCATAAAGGGGGTGGTGATGGACAGAGTATCTGAATTAAGCAGAACACTCCTACCCAGTCAAAAGATCAGGGCTTGATCCATCACCGTTTTTTAGCTCACTGCACCATCCCAGCTCAGAACCTGGCTACATGCAAATTAGTCTGACCCTGGCCCAGTGCATCATGGGAACAGGGCAGACCAAACTACCAAGCCAATTCTTTACTGGAAAGGAAACAAGCTTCCAGGGACCGGTTTCTGGCATTACAGCCGTCTACGGCCCGGCTTGCTTGAATCCTGATGGTGCAGTGAGCAAGGGACTCACATCTGAGTATACCCTTCCACACTTGTGGTGGCCAAAACGATTCATAAAGAGGATGGTGATGGACAGAGTATCTGAATTAAGCAGAACACTCCTACCCAGTCAAAAGATCAGGGCTTGATCCATCACCGTTTTTTAGCTCACTGCACCATCCCAGCTCAGAACCTGGCTACATGCAAATTAGTCTGACCCTGGCCCAGTGCATCATGGGAACAGGGCAGACCAAACTACCAAGCCAATTCTTTACTGGAAAGGAAACAAGCTTCCGGGGACCGGTTTCTGGCATTACAGCCGTCTTCGGCCCGGCTTGCTTGAATCCTGATGGTGCAGTGAGCAAGGGACTCACATCTGAGTATACCCTTCCACACTTGTGGTGGCCAAAACGATTCATAAAGGGGGTGGTGATGGACAGAGTATCTGAATTAAGCAGAACACTCCTACCCAGTCAAAAGATCAGGGCTTGATCCATCACCGTTTTTTAGCTCACTGCACCATCCCAGCTCAGAACCTGGCTACATAAAAATTAGTCTGACCCTGGCCGAGTGCATCATGGGAACAGGGCAGACCAAACTACCAAGCCAATTCTTTACTGGAAAGTAAACAAGCTTCCGGGGTCCGGTTTCTGGCATTACAGCCGTCTTCGGCCCGGCTTGCTTGAATCCTGATGGTGCAGTGAGCAAGGGACTCACATCTGAGTATACCCTTCCACACTTGTGGTGGCCAAAATGATTCATAAAGGGGGTGGTGATGGACAGAGTATCTGAATTAAGCAGAACACTCCTACCCAGTCAAAAGATCAGGGCTTGATCCATCACCATTTTTTTTAGCTCACTGCACCATCCCAGCTCAGAACCTGGCTACATGCAAATTTGTCTGACCCTGGCCCAGTGCATCATGGGAACAGGGCAGACCAAACTACCAAGCCAATTCTTTACTGGAAAGGAAACAAGCTTCCGGGGACCGGTTTCTGGCATTACAGCCATCTTTGGCCCGGCTTGCTTGAATCCTGATGGTGCAGTGAGCAAGGGACTCACATCTGAGTATACCCTTCAACACTTGTGGTGGCCAAAACGATTCCTAAAGGGAGTGGTGATGGACAGAGTATCTGAATTAAGCAGAACACTCCTACCCAGTCAAAAGATCAGGGCTTGATCCATCACCGTTTTTTAGCTCACTGCACCATCCCAGCTCAGAACCTGGCTACATAAAAATTAGTCTGACCCTGGCCCAGTGCATCATGGGAACAGGGCAGACCAAACTACCAAGCCAATTCTTTACTGGAAAGGAAACAAGCTTCCGGGGACCGGTTTCTGGCATTACAGCCGTCTTCGGCCCGGCTTGCTTGAATCCTGATGGTGCAGTGAGCAAGGGACTCACATCTGAGTATACCCTTCCATACTTGTGGTGGCCAAAACGATTCATAAAGGGGGTGGTGATGGACAGAGTATCTGAATTAAGCAGAACACTCCTACCCAGTCAAAAGATCAGGGCTTGATCCATCACCGTTTTTTAGCTCACTGCACCATCCCAGCTCAGAACCTGGCTACATGCAAATTAGTCTGACCCTGGCCCAGTGCATCATGGGAACAGGGCAGACCAAACTACCAAGCCAATTCTTTACTGGAAAGGAAACAAGCTTCCGGGGACCGGTTTCTGGCATTACAGCCATCTTCGGCCCGGCTTGCTTGAATCCTGATGGTGCAGTGAGCAAGGGACTCACATCTGAGTATACCCTTCCACACTTGTGGTGGCCAAAACGATTCATAAAGGGGATGGTGATGGACAGAGTATCTGAATTAAGCAGAACACTCCTACCCAGTCAAAAGATCAGGGCTTGATCCATCACCGTTTTTTTGCTCACTGCACCATCCCAGCTCACAACCTGGCTACATGCAAATTAGTCTGACCCTGGCCCAGTGCATCATGGGAACAGGGCAGACCAAACTACCAAGCCAATTCTTTACTGGAAAGGAAACAAGCTTCCGGGGACCGGTTTCTGGCATTACAGCCGTCTTCGGCCCGGCTTGCTTGAATCCTGATGGTGCAGTGAGCAAGGGACTCACATCTGAGTATACCCTTCCACACTTGTGGTGGCCAAAACGATTCATAAAGGGGGTGGTGATGGACAGAGTATCTGAATTAAGCAGAACACTCCTACCCAGTCAAAAGATCAGGGCTTGATCCATCACCATTTTTTTTTAGCTCACTGCACCATCCCAGCTCAGAGCCAGGCTACATGCAAATTAGTCTGACCCTGGTCCAGTGCATCATGGGAACAGGGCAGACCAAACTACCAAGCCAATTCTTTAATGGAAAGGAAACAAGCTTCTGGGGACCGGTTTCTGGCATTACAGCCATCTTCGGCCCGGCTTGCTTGAATCCTGATGGTGCAGTGAGCAAGGGACTCACATCTGAGTATACCCTTCCACACTTGTGGTGGCCAAAACGATTCATAAAGGGAGTGGTGATGGACAGAGTATCTGAATTAAGCAGAACACTCCTACCCAGTCAAAAGATCAGGGCTTGATCCATCACCGTTTTTTAGCTCACTGCACCATCCCAGCTCAGAACCTGGCTACATGCAAATTAGTCTGACCCTGGCCCAGTGCATCATGGGAACAGGGCAGACCAAACTACCAAGCCAATTCTTTACTGGAAAGGAAACAAGCTTCCGGGGACCGGTTTCTGGCATTACAGCCGTCTTCGGCCCGGCTTGCTTGAATCCTGATGGTGCAGTGAGCAAGGGACTCACATCTGAGTATACCCTTCCACACTTGTGGTGGCCAAAACGATTCATAACGGGGGTGGTGATGGACAGAGTATCTGAATTAAGCAGAACACTCCTACCCAGTCAAAAGATCAGGGCTTGATCCATCACCGTTTTTTAGCTCACTGCACCATCCCAGCTCAGAACCTGGCTACATGCAAATTAGTCTGACCCTGGCCCAGTGCATCATGGGAACAGGGCAGACCAAACTACCAAGCCAATTCTTTACTGGAAAGGAAACAAGCTTCCGGGGACCGGTTTCTGGCATTACAGCCGTCTTCGGCCCGGCTTGCTTGAATCCTGATGGTGCAGTAAGCAAGGGACTCACATCTGAGTATACCCTTCCACACTTGTGGTGGCCAAAACGATTCATAAAAGGGGTGGTGATGGACAGAGTATCTGAATTAAGCAGAACACTCCTACCCAGTCAAAAGATCAGGGCTTGATCCATCACCGTTTTTTAGCTCACTGCACCATCCCAGCTCAGAACCTGGCTACATGCAAATTAGTCTGACCCTGGCCCAGTGCATCATGGGAACAGGGCAGACCAAACTACCAAGCCAATTCTTTACTGGAAAGGTGTGGAAAAGTAAATTTTGCCATGTTCTGTGTCCCTACGCGTCATCCATCATATGTTATCTGTGCATGATTAATATGCCTATGTATTCCCCATGTTTGATTAAAGACGCAATTACAGTTGTGTCCACCTCTAGTATGCCAGTTTCCAGTTCTCGTGAATACTACGAATATCAGGCCTATGTAAAGTTACGTTGCCACGTTTCTCAGTGTGCACGTTATTCCATTGTAAAGTCCCCGTTTCTAGGCCTCAAAAGGGCCTGGACACCAGATTCAGCTCCTGTCTCCTGTCTCCTGAGCCCTCGCTGAAGAGCGATACAGCCCCCACCTGTATCCTCGACCCTTCACTTACTTCCTGCCTCGCAGTGCCCGGCTCAGCCTGGCTCTGCCTCTGAGTCTGCCAAGAGTATGTTATGATTCCAGTTATCAGTTCAGTCCTCCTTCTCTGCATTCCTAAGCTACTGAACTGCATCAATAGTTTCCGTCATTGTCTAGCCTTTACGTCTTCATGTAAGAGAAATACTGCATTTAATGGTCATTTAATATTCTTCATCACGCACTACATGTAGAATAATGCATGCTCCAGTCTTAGAGTCCGTTAGCCTCTCCCCTCCTGACTCTTAGTTCATATCAACATGTTCTCAAAACATCAGATACTAGATACTGTTTAGGTACATGTCGCCCTGACTCTCCAGACTTCAGTCTCTGCTCCTAGCACAGAGTTCATAGCCCCAGCTTCTCCTAGTAACACGTCATTGCCAAGTTTGCGCGCACCACCAGGTTAGAGGTCCCGGCTCCTTAGGTAGCCCCCTCCATGTTTCCGCCCCATTCATGACATATTCTGTTACGTTTGCATCACATGTCTATGTATACGCCCCTGTTACACCTACTTTCACCCTTATCTTTCGCGACTGCTATTGACCACACCCACTGCTCCGCCTATCGTATGTATTGTAATGCAACTGTTTTAGTATATATGATCGTGCACTGTTATTAAATGTTACCCATTCCCTTACGCCGATCCCGATTCTGCCCTCGGCAGCGCTGCCATCCTGTTCCCGTGCAGGTTGTCCTGTTCCTGTCCTTTATGCTGTAATAAACCTGCAAACTCCTACTACCTCGAATCTTGACTCTTATTTTATTGAGCTATCTGTTATTGCTAAGTCCAGACAAACCTAGATCCGGTATTATTTATTTATATACCACATAATGGCGCCCGAACAGGGACTTGCCCTTTCCCCACGCGTCGGTGAAGCCACGCCGGCCCCCTGACCCTCTGCAGCCGTGACGGAACCATACCGTGCACGTGCAGATATTTCTGCTTCAAGTATCCCTCAGGCCCACGGAGGAGACGGAGGTGGCGGTCCAGCATCCAGACGAGGCGGTGGAGGAACGCGGCGAGTCCCGACCAGAGCCCAAGCCGAGAGTCCAAGGTCCGAGGTATCCGGAGGCCCACCCGTAACAGAAGTCCGAAGTTCGTCCGTCCGGCGTCGAAGCAGTCCAGTCCCGTCCGAGGCCTTCCGTTCTTGCTGCCCGGTGAGTACCGTTGCTGGGGTAGTATCTAGACAGGGTCAATCTAATTGACTCTGGTCCGTGGGTTGGTGGTACACAGACCCACAAACGAAGTGTCCACTTCGGTGGATGCGGGTCCTGACGTGTCTCTGTATGAGACCGGTAAGTTTCGTACTGTTTCAGCAGTGCATCTAGTTTCTGTTCTAGTCAGTTCTGTTCTCGAGAAAATTCATGTATTCTGTTTCCCGTATTTCAGGTAGTATTCTGTTTGAACTGTTATTCTGAATGTTATTTATGTATTTTAATGTCGTGGTATGAGTGCGAAGTAATTATCGTGTTTATTGTGTATTGTATTGTGTCCAGATTATAGTTCAGTCATGCCGCTCTTTTCAAAACTGCGTCAGTTAAAAACCAGAAAAGGTCTGCTAGAAGCAGCAGTTCCTGTTCCGCCTAGGGACAGTCCAGGTCATTTCATGTATCAGAAGCATGGCATAAGCGCCATATTGTATCTAGATTTATGGGTAGAGTATACCAAACAGTTAGAGGAAAAGTATAGATGGCCCGTATCGGGTACATGGGATGCCGAGTGCATCATGAGAGTAGAAGAAGCATTATGGAAAAAGAAAGCCAGACAGTCACAGAAAGATGCCATTGAGTTATGGCGCAAAGAATCTCATAAAAGAACCGAAAAAGAAATCAGAAAGTCAGAATTAAGTAGAGAATCCTTAGAACGAGCCCAAGAAAGGGAATTAATCGAGATAGGTGAACGAGTTAAAACCGAACAGTCAGACAGACAGAGGCATGCTCTTATTAAGGGTATGTATCCTCTTCTTGCCGAGGGCTTGCCAAAAGCGACCCCGGAGGCATCCAGTAATTTCCCGCCACCATTAGTTCCGACCAAGCTACGTCACAAACCGACCGCAGCTGATATTTTCATTTCGTCCTATTTGGACGACACAGTCCCAGAATATGCAAATCCTGTTCCTGCTCCGCCAGTCCCTGTAAATCAGGCACTTCCCGCTCCTCCAGACACCGGAGTACCTGTTATGGTACCCCCGGTCCAGCCCGCCATACAAGTCCAGCCTACATTTCCATTTCCCACTCTGCCAGGACGAAGAGCATCAGTAGACTACTCTAGTTTAGGGGCCGCAGGAGGAGGTCCTCCTCAAACCCCGCCGCCACACAAGCGTTTAACGTTAGCCGAATTACATGCACAAGCGTCACAGCGTACGCCCAGGTATCAGTCTGTTGCAGAAATAAGAAAAGCCCTTACCGAATGTGGCTATGATCCAGTCCCAGGCGAGGATAATATGGTTTTATATTCATTACGCGTGAGAAAGGTGACCGAGTATCTAGTCACCCTACCAGATATGAAAGAAGATCTAGACAGAATATATCGTTTCATCCGTACCGGGAATGATCCAGAAAGTATTAGTGATGTCATGTGCCAAAGAAAAGCTGAAGTCCAGCTCATGCTATTAAAGTTTCTGATTAATTGTCTAATAAGGGAACAAGATTATCCGACCAAGGATCAAACCGAAATGAAAGCCCTGACAAGGTGGAGTGATAATATAGCCGAGGGTAAGCACAGAACCATCAGTAGTATAGAGAGTATGTACAAGAAAATCCGTAAAGAAATAATAAGGATACACGAACAACGCAAAGCAGCACAAGTAAGCGAGAAAGAAAATGACTCTTCTACAGAAGAGGTAGAGGACGAGAATCCCGACAGAATAGCGTATGTAGGAAAATCTAGATTTCCAGATCGCCATTTGCGCCTAGAACACAAGCCAGTTTTTCACCATCCAGCACCAGAACAAGGTTCTCTAGAACAAGTATTCCAAGCTACCGATCACATTCTGAAATCACGAATCGGTTATAGCGAGTTAAGTACTATGCATGAACAAGAACTAGCCCGATCAGCAGTCCGATGGACTACTGATTCTACCACTTTTCCAGACGAAATAGTGGCACAAATGTTTCTGAAATTGCCCCCAGCCGAGCAGCGACTGGTGGGTATGTATATGATCCAGCACCTCATTACATTGTATGAGGGTCAACATTCTGATCCAGGTCCGTTACATGATGTCCTGAACGAGTTACTCCAGTATAGATGGAAAGGTTTAGGTACCGATTTAATTAGTGTCATTTTAGAACAGCGCCACAAATACAGAACGTTTCTGAACCCACATTTTGTTCATGTCTCACCCCCAGAAAGTAAACCCTTTTACATAGACAGACAGAATCCGTTACGAGAAGTACATCCAGTTAAGACAGAGGGTGGTGAAATGCAACGAGTGTTTGTTTACACCCCGATCACAAAGTTGGAACTCTTAGAGATGAAAAAGTTAATTCCCTGTCATGATAAAGATCCAGCAGGGTTCCACCGAGAATTAAAAGACATGCTCCGTATGGGAGAATACACGTATCCAGATATCATTAAAATGTTAAAAGTCTTGTTGCCCGCAGGGGTATATGAGAAACTCAAGGAAAAAGAATGGGAGGTGGGAGAGAAAAAGATCGATTGGGCAGTTCTAGAAGCTGAAGACAAGGCACGAGTACCAGGTACCGGTCTTGGAGATAAATGCAAAGAATTACCAGAATTATTAATACAGGTTTTGCCTAGGTTATTGACAACTAGAAAAGAAGACTGGGATGCAATCTCAGCATGTAAACAGAAACAAGACGAAGATATTAGTGATTATTATTCTAGATTTGAGAAATGTTTTAGTATCAACAGTGGCCTCAAGACAAGTAGCGAATCATACCCTCATCTTTTTGTTACTAAATTAGTCGAGAATTCAAGTCCACAAATTAAAAACCGAGTTTTGAAAGTCGAAAGTACCTGGCAAGCTAATACCCCGTCCCAGATGTTACAGATGCTTCAATATCACCAGAATAGAATCAGAGAAGAGCAAGATCACGAGAGAAAACGTATGAAAGACACGAAAATGAAAGTACTAGTTGCACAATCTGTTCCTCAAAACAGTCAGAAGAGGGGTACAAATCAAGCCAGTCATCCTGCAGCTCCCGTTAAAGGAAACTGCAATTATTGTAAACAGCCAGGTCATTTTATAAACGAGTGTGCAGTTCTGAAACACAACATAGCTACCGGTAAGACTAAAGAAAGACCACGTCCGCCTAGACAAGAACAAGTTACACAGACTCCTCAGTCACAGAATGCACCACAGACAGTTACAGCACCGCAGCCTATCGCTGCAACACAGCATGTTACACAACAGATGTACCAGTATGCACAGTCTGAGTATCCAGAGTATCAACCGTATTCATGAAACAGCCTAGAGAGGGAGGTAGGCTTGCCTCTCATCGAGATACCTGTAGATCAAGAAGGTCCCTATGTTCATAGTCAAGTATTAGGGAAAGACAGAAAGTTTCTGATTGATACAGGGGCAAGTAGGACCACCATCAGTCACGCCGAAGTTCCAGGGGCTCCGCTCTCAGGCTCTAGAAATGTTTCCCTTGGATTTTCAGGAAAACCTATTGTAAATGAAATATCAAAGCCAGTTACTCTAGAAGTAGGTCCATTGTCCCGCACTACTGATCTGTTACTTACTAAGTCATGTCCAGAAAATCTATTAGGCATTAAGACACTGAAAGAGTTAGGTGCAGTTATATGCTGTTCCCCAGAGGGAATACGATTGTTCCTACGTGACTTCAAGGGTCACTATGTATTACGAGATTTTGATCCAAGATTGTCTAATGTTCCGCAGCATCTATGGGCGCAAGGTCCAACTGATGTTGGCTTTATGCAAATCACACCCCATCGTGTGACTCTCAAGCCAGGTGTAGTCCTGCCACGAATCAGACAGTACAGATTGCCACCTGAGGCTGTAGCAGCCTTATCCAAAATTATTGACGAGCTCATGGCTCAAGGAGTAGTTGTAGAAACTGACTCCAATGTATGCAATTCTCCGATCATTCCAGTCATGAAACGTACTGATCCGAATGCACCTCCAGTATATCGTTTAGTGATTGATCTCCGAGAACTTAATAAATGTATTATTCCCCAGTACCCAGTTGTCCCAGATATCTCTTCCCTATTGACAGCCATTGATTCCGAAGCCTCATTTTTCACTGTCATAGACCTCAAGAACACATTTTTTAGTGTCCCCATTCATCCAGACAGCCAGTTTCTTTTCGGATTTTGTTTAAATGGAAGGAGCTATATGTTCACACGCGCTCCTCAAGGTTTCACAGAAAGTCCTAGTATTTACAGTCAAGCACTCAAGAGACAACTAGACAACATTCACATGCCAACTGACACTGCCCTGCTCCAGTATGTCGATGATCTCCTGATCACAGCCCGTTCTGAACGTGCTTGCGAGCGAGCATCCCTTACAGTCTTGTATTTCCCAGCCGAGATGGGACACAAGGTGTCCCCTTCGAAGCTTCAATTCTGTGTCCAGCAAGTGGTCTACTTAGGACACTTGCTGTCCAAGAGGGGTAGGCAGTTGACACCAGACCGTATCCAGTTAATAGCGAGTCTTCCTCAGCCCAGGACCCAGAAGGAGGTACGTGCTTTTATTGGCCTTACTTCTTATTGCAGACAATGGATTCCTCAGTATGCATTTCTAGCCAAGCCACTGATACAGTTAACAACACAGGAGGCAGCCGTATCGACTGTCCTCCCTTGGACATCTGAACATACACTTAGTTTTAATGAGTTAAAGAAAGCTTTATGCCAAGCTCCTGTTCTAGCTACACCGAACTACAGTAAGTCTTTTACACTTTTCGTCACTGAACGTGAAGGTACAGCATTATCTGTTCTCACACAAGATCAAGCAGGACAATACAAGCCCTGTGCTTATTTTTCGAGCACATTAGATCCTGTAGCCCAGGCTCTGCCTGCGTGCCTCAAGTCAGTTGCAGCCACAGCACTAGCTATCAGACAAAGTGATTCCATAGTATTAGGACATTCCTTGACAGTACAAGTTCCACACTCCGTGGAAGTTCTTTTAAACCGAACACAAACTCAGCACTTGACAATTGCACGTTTAACAGGTTATGAACTAACACTGTTCCAGCCACACATAGAAATCAGACGCTGCAACGTTTTAAATCCTGCTACATTGTTACCATCCGTTACTTCGAATTCTGCCACACACGACTGTGTGGAAGTAGTTAACATCATGACAAAGCCAAGACAAGATCTGACAGATATTCCATTACCAGATCCAGACCTGACACTTTATGTGGATGGTTCATGTATGAGAACAAGTACAGGAGAACTAGTCGCCGCGTATGCAGTGACTACCGACACTGAAGTTATTGAAACACACCGCATTGACACCCTGTCTGCTCAAGCAGCGGAGCTAGTTGCTCTGACACAAGCCTGCATTCACGCCAAGAACCTGAAAGTTAATGTTTACACAGATTCACGTTACGCATTTGGAGTCGTACACGACTTTGGAGTGGTCTGGCAAGAGAGAGGTTTCATGACTTCTCATGGAACCAAGATTCAGCATGGTCTCCTTATTCAAGCTCTGTTGGATGCCATACATTTACCGACATCCATTGCTATCATGAAGTGCAAAGCACATACGAAAGTTACTGACATTATTTCCCAAGGTAATGATCTAGCAGATCGCACAGCCAAGCTTACAGTACAGACACCAGACATTCCAGTTAATCCGATACTGACACACACTCCAGATCCAACTACCTGTATGACAGTTAAGGACCCTACTCAAGATGTCATAGATATCCAGTTACATGCTACTCCCGATGAAATCAAGAAATGGTCCGAACAAGGAGGGGTCCAGACAGATCAAGGATGGTTAACGAAGGGTAGAGCCACATGGTTTCTCCCCGACTCTATGGTTCAAGTCATTATTATTACCGCACATAGTCCAGCACATTTAGGAGAAAAAGCAATGTTAGATAGCATCCAGAACCTTTGGTTTAACAAACATTTACGAGCTGCAGCCAAGCAGAAAGTCCGTACCTGTATGATATGTTGTCAGTTTAATCCAGGTAAAAGTGTCCCGGTGGAACAAGGTGGATTCCAGCCCCCTGACCACCCTTTTGAAGTCCTCCAGATGGATTACATTCAGATGGAGCGATGTCGAGGTTTCAAGTATGTCCTTGTAGTTGTATGCGCTTTGTCCAGGTGGACGGAGGCATATCCAGTCCCAGATTACACAGCCACGACCACTGCCAAGCAGTTGGTTTGTGAGTTCTTCCCCCGTTACGGACTCCCTAGAGTCGTATATTCTGACAACGGCCAGCCACTCTCATCTGAACTCATAAAGCACGTTTCCCTTTTGTTAGGGTACCAGTGGAAGTTCCATTGTGTACGCCATCCAGAAGCAGCTGGTCTCGTAGAGAGACATAATCAGACCCTGAAAATCCGAATTGCAAAAGTTTGTCAAGAGAAAGGTGTGGACTGGCTCATAGCTCTGCCGGTCGCCCTGTTCTATATGCGCATGGTCGCACATTCCAGATCAGGTCTGTCCCCGTATGAGGTCGTTTTCGGCCGCCCCCCTAACATGTGGGGTACACCTAGACCTCGAAGTATTACAGATGTTTCAAGTAATATGCTGACAGATTACCTAGCTTCCTTGATGTCTGCCCTCAACTCTTGTCGTTCACAGGTTGCCGCCGCATTTCCAGACAATACCGAGGTGGCACCGCATGAAATCGTTCCTGGATCCATGGTCCTAGTGCGAAATTTCGATCGCTCAAGTCCGCTGGAGCCTCGCTGGAAGGAGCCCCGACAGGTCCTCCTGGCCACCCGTACAGCCGTGAAGTTGGAGGGACGCAAAGGCTGGGTGCATCTTTCGCATATAAAGAAGTTTTATGGACTGAAACCTGTCCCAAAGAACATTTCCCAGGATTCAAAGGACTGCCAAAGTACTATTCTTAAGGACTGTCCCGCAAAAGACATTGCTACGAACCCTTCCCTGTTAGAGAAAACTCCGCAACAGGAGTATAAACTCAAGTTAAGGTCTAGTAAAATAAGTCAGCCAGTTTGATTGTCTAAGTCCTCCCCTAGGTGAAACGGTTAGACGGTTTCTGACATGTATAAAATAGACCCCCATAGTGAGAGAGTTAGTCAAAACTCAATCCGATGTATCGTTTTTCTATGTTTCATATTATTTCTCAGTATTATGATTTCCTGCACCAGTTATGCATTTTACCTGTATTTTCCAGTTTCTCATGTAAATAAGTCTGCCAATGCTACAGTAGAGCACATGTTTAGTGATCTACCTCCTCATGAACTCTCTTACCGCCTCGCTATGCGTAATAATTCTTTCATCCGCATGTTACATTATTCACACCAGACCAGCAATGCCACTAATTGTTGGGTGTGTGGTCGACTCCCCCCTTTCCAGACCCCGAAGGGAGTTCTGCCACTCTTTCCTTATCCATTTTCACATAATGGTTCGTGTGGAGCATGGTCCACGTTAACGTCATCTTCAACAGATATGTCTTTTCTTAACAGTACATGTTTCCCAGACAAGCAAGGTCTTCCCCACAGAACAGGGTTAGATCTAGAAAATGAAGTTTACAATTTAGGTAATTATTCTTCGAATTTCATGGTCCTGAATGTTCAGTCTGATTCCACTCCAGACTTACCTGCTATTTCAGTACTACCAGTCAAAGGCGAATTATGTGTTAGAAATAATGGTTCCGTACATGTAGGACATAGCGATTGTACTACTATTGTCAAATATAGTGACAGTGGGAAATCTATTTTCAAAGCTTCACGTCATTCTTATTTTATTTGTGGTCAAACTGCATATGTTCGTCTGCCCCTCGATTGGGAGGGAACCTGTTACATTGCCTTCCTACTGAGACCAGTTTTCCTAGCCCCATCTGATTATCATAGAAACACACATCTAGTACACATTAGACATAAAAGGGAGATCGAGTCCCCCATTGTCGATTATACTGAAACTGCTCTAGAACAGTATACAGATTTCAATAGAGGTTTCTTCTTCTTTATAGGACCTATCCAGAATAGTAAGCTAATCCGTAGGTTAACCAGAACCCTTGAAGTAGTAGTTAATGAGACTGCCTCTGCTCTAGGTAACTTAACCGAAGAGCAATCTGCTATGAGATTTGTCGTTTTACAGAATCGTCTCATCCTTGACGTCATATTGGCCGATAGGGGCGGGGCCTGTAGAGTCATCGGATCTAGTTGCTGCATTTTCATTCCAAATAACGCGCCGTCTGTTTATTCAGCTATAACCAGACTCCATAAAATTGCCCATCTGTTACACCAAGATCCAGGCACCTGGACATGGTCCGGTTGGTTCTGGAATATAATTTCCGCTTGGGGATGGAAAGTCTTGTCCTTTCTAGGTATTGCAGTAGCGATCATATTCAGCTGCTGCCTCTGTATACAATGTGGCCCTGCGATTTGCGGCATTTGTGCTACCTCTTGTATTCCTAGTCCCAAGCCC
The DNA here is from genome assembly GCF_964261635.1 of Lissotriton helveticus. Taxonomy (NCBI): domain Eukaryota; kingdom Metazoa; phylum Chordata; class Amphibia; order Caudata; family Salamandridae; genus Lissotriton; species Lissotriton helveticus. Next base: position 1,442,744,942 of record NC_136059.1, on the reverse strand, counting down.
CGTTCTAAATCCCGTTCCAAGAAAATTCGAGACGAGCAAATGATACTGTATGAAATGATAGATGGTATCATGAATATTGATGTTTCCTGATGGAAACGTAGTGACAAGGAGGGAATGTGGAAAAGTAAATTTTGCCATGTTCTGTGTCCCTACGCGTCATCCATCATATGTTATCTGTGCATGATTAATATGCCTATGTATTCCCCATGTTCGATTAAAGACGCAATTACAGTTGTGTCCACCTCTAGTATGCCAGTTTCCAGTTCTCGTGAATACTACGAATATCAGGCCTATGTAAAGTTACGTTGCCACGTTTCTCAGTGTGCACGTTATTCCATTGTAAAGTCCCCGTTTCTAGGCCTCAAAAGGGCCTGGACACCAGATTCAGCTCCTGTCTCCTGTCTCCTGAGCCCTCGCTGAAGAGCGATACAGCCCCCACCTGTATCCTCGACCCTTCACTTACTTCCTGCCTCGCAGTGCCCGGCTCAGCCTGGCTCTGCCTCTGAGTCTGCCAAGAGTATGTTATGATTCCAGTTATCAGTTCAGTCCTCCTTCTCTGCATTCCTAAGCTACTGAACTGCATCAATAGTTTCCGTCATTGTCTAGCCTTTACGTCTCCATGTAAGAGAAATACTGCATTTAATGGTCATTTAATATTCTTCATCACGCACTACATGTAGAATAATGCATGCTCCAGTCTTAGAGTCCGTTAGCCTCTCCCCTCCTGACTCTTAGTTCATATCAACATGTTCTCAAAACATCAGATACTAGATACTGTTTAGGTACATGTCGCCCTGACTCTCCAGACTTCAGTCTCTGCTCCTAGCACAGAGTTCATAGCCCCAGCTTCTCCTAGTAACACGTCATTGCCAAGTTTGCGCGCACCACCAGGTTAGAGGTCCCGGCTCCTTAGGTAGCCCCCTCCATGTTTCCGCCCCATTCATGACATATTCTGTTACGTTTGCATCACATGTCTATGTATACGCCCCTGTTACACCTACTTTCACCCTTATCTTTCGCGACTGCTATTGACCACACCCACTGCTCCGCCTATCGTATGTATTGTAATGCAACTGTTTTAGTATATATGATCGTGCACTGTTATTAAATGTTACCCATTCCCTTACGCCGATCCCGATTCTGCCCCCAGCAGCGCTGCCATCCTGTTCCCGTGCAGGTTGTCCTGTTCCTGTCCTTTATGCTGTAATAAACCTGCAAACTCCTACTACCTCGAATCTTGACTCTTATTTTATTGAGCTATCTGTTATTGCTAAGTCCAGACAAACCTAGATCCGGTATTATTTATTTATATACCACAAAGGGAACAAGCTTCCGGGGACCGGTTTCTGGCATTACAGCCGTCTTCGGCCCGGCTTGCTTGAATCCTGATGGTGCAGTGAGCAAGGGACTCACATCTGAGTATACCCTTCCACACTTGTGGTGGCCAAAACGATTCATAAAGGGGGTGGTGATGGACAGAGTATCTGAATTAAGCAGAACACTCCTACCCAGTCAAAAGATCAGGGCTTGATCCATCACCGTTTTTTAGCTCACTGCACCATCCCAGCTCAGAACCTGGCTACATGCAAATTAGTCTGACCCTGGCCCAGTGCATCATGGGAACAGGGCAGACCAAACTACCAAGCCAATTCTTTACTGGAAAGGGAACAAGCTTCCGGGGACCGGTTTCTGGCATTACAGCCGTCTTCGGCCCGGCTTGCTTGAATCCTGATGGTGCAGTGAGCAAGGGATTCACATCTGAGTATACCCTTCCACACTTGTGGTGGCCAAAACGATTCATAAAGGGGGTGGTGATGGACAGAGTATCTGAATTAAGCAGAACACTCCTACCCAGTCAAAAGATCAGGGCTTGATCCATCACCGTTTTTTATCTCACTGCACCATCCTAGCTCAGAACCTGGCTACATGCAAATTAGTCTGACCCTGGCCCAGTGCATCATGGGAACAGGGCAGACCAAACTACCAAGCCAATTCTTTACTGGAAAGGAAACAAGCTTCCGGGGACCGGTTTCTGGCATTACAGCCGTCTTCGGCCCGGCTTGCTTGAATCCTGATGGTGCAGTGAGCAAGGGACTCACATCTGAGTATACCCTTCCACACTTGTGGTGGCCAAAACGATTCATAAAGGGAGTGGTGATGGACAGAGTATCTGAATTAAGCAGAACACTCCTACCCAGTCAAAAGATCAGGGCTTGATCCATCACCGTTTTTTAGCTCACTGCACCATCCCAGCTCAGAACCTGGCTACATGCAAATTAGTCTGACCCTGGCCCAGTGCATCATGGGAACAGGGCAGACCAAACTACCAAGCCAATTCTTTACTGGAAAGGAAACAAGCTTCCGGGGACCAGTTTCTGGCATTACAGCCGTCTTCGGCCCGGCTTGCTTGAATCCTGATGGTGCAGTAAGCAAGGGACTCACATCTGAGTATACCCTTCCACACTTGTGGTGGCCAAAACGATTCATAAAGGGGGTGGTGATGGACAGAGTATCTGAATTAAGCAGAACACTCCTACCCAGTCAAAAGATCAGGGCTTGATCCATCACCGTTTTTTAGCTCACTGCACCATCTCAGCTCAGAACCTGGCTACATGCAAATTAGTCTGACCCTGGCCCAGTGCATCATGGGAACAGGGCAGACCAAACTAACAAGCCAATTCTTTACTGGAAAGGGAACAAGCTTCCGGGGACCGGTTTCTGGCATTACAGCCGTCTTCGGCCCGGCTTGCTTGAATTCTGATGGTGCAGTGAGCAAGGGACTCACATCTGAGTATACCCTTCCACACTTGTGGTGGCCAAAACGATTCATAAAGGGGGTGGTGATGGACAGAGTATCTGAATTAAGCAGAACACTCCTACCCAGTCAAAAGATCAGTGCTTGATCCATCACCGTTTTTTAGCTCACTGCACCATCCCAGCTCAGAACCTGGCTACATGCAAATTAGTCTGACCCTGGCCCAGTGCATCATGGGAACAGGGCAGACCAAACTACCAAGCCAATTCTTTACTGGAAAGGAAACAAGCTTCCGGGGACCGGTTTCTGGCATTACAGCCATCTTCGGCCCGGCTTGCTTGAATCCTGATGGTGCAGTGAGCAAGGGACTCACATCTGAGTATACCCTTCCACACTTGTGGTGGCCCAAACGATTCATAAAGGGAGTGGTGATGGACAGAGTATCTGAATTAAGCAGAACACTCCTACCCAGTCAAAAGATCAGGGCTTGATCCATCACCGTTTTTTAGCTCACTGCACCATCCCAGCTCAGAACCTGGCTACATGCAAATTAGTCTGACCCTGGCCCAGTGCATCATGGGAACAGGGCAGACCAAACTACCAAGCCAATTCTTTACTGGAAAGGAAACAAGCTTCCGGGGACCGGTTTCTGGCATTACAGCCGTCTTCGGCCCGGCTTGCTTGAATCCTGATGGTGCAGTGAGCAAGGGACTCACATCTGAGTATACCCTTCCACACTTGTGGTGGCCAAAACGATTCATAAAGGGGGTGGTGATGGACAGAGTATCTGAATTAAGCAGAACACTCCTACCCAGTCAAAAGATCAGGGCTTGATCCATCACCGTTTTTTAGCTCACTGCACCATCCCAGCTCAGAACCTGGCTACATGCAAATTAGTCTGACCCTGGCCCAGTGCATCATGGGAACAGGGCAGACCAAACTACCAAGCCAATTCTTTACTGGAAAGGAAACAAGCTTCCGGGGACCGGTTTCTGGCAATACAGCCGTCTTTGGCCCGGCTTGCTTGAATCCTGATGGTGCAGTGAGCAAGGGACTCACATCTGAGTATACCCTTCCACACTTGTGGTGGCCAAAACGATTCATAAAGGGAGTGGTGATGGACAGAGTATTTGAATTAAGCAGAACACTCCTACCCAGTCAAAAGATCAGGGCTTGATCCATCACCGTTTTTTAGCTCACTGCACCATCCCAGCTCAGAACCTGGCTACATGCAAATTAGTCTGACCCTGGCCCAGTGCATCATGGGAACAGGGCAGACCAAACTACCAAGCCAATTCTTTACTGGAAAGGAAACAAGCTTCCGGGGACCGGGTTCTGGCATTACAGCCGTCTTCGGCCCGGCTTGCTTGAATCCTGATGGTGCAGTGAGCAAGGGACTCACATCTGAGTATACCCTTCCACACTTGTGGTGGCCAAAACGATTCATAAAGGGGGTGGTGATGGACAGAGTATCTGAATTAAGCAGAACACTCCTACCCAGTCAAAAGATCAGGGCTTGATCCATCACCGTTTTTTAGCTCACTGCACCATCCCAGCTCAGAACCTGGCTACATGCAAATTAGTCTGACCCTGGCCCAGTGCATCATGGGAACAGGGCAGACCAAACTACCAAGCCAATTCTTTACTGGAAAGGAAACAAGCTTCCGGGGACCGGTTTCTGGCATTACAGCCGTCTTCGGCCCGGCTTGCTTGAATCCTGATGGTGCAGTGAGCAAAGGACTCACATCTGAGTATACCCTTCCACACTTGTGGTGGCCAAAATGATTCATAAAGGGGGTGGTGATGGACAGAGTATCTGAATTAAGCAGAACACTCCTACCCAGTCAAAAGATCAGGGCTTGATCCATCACCATTTTTTTTTTAGCTCACTGCACCATCCCAGCTCAGAACCTGGCTACATGCAAATTAGTCTGATTCTGGCCCAGTGCATCATGGGAACAGGGCAGACCAAACTACCAAGCCAATTCTTTACTGGAAAGGAAACAAGCTTCCGGGGACCGGGTTCTGGCATTACAGCCGTCTTCGGCCCGGCTTGCTTGAATCCTGATGGTGCAGTGAGCAAGGGACTCACATCTGAGTATACCCTTCCACACTTGTGGTGGCCAAAACGATTCATAAAGGGGGTGGTGATGGACAGAGTATCTGAATTAAGCAGAACACTCCTACCCAGTCAAAAGATCAGGGCTTGATCCATCACCGTTTTTTAGCTCACTGCATCATCCCAGCTCAGAACCTGGCTACATGCAAATTAGTCTGACCCTGGCCCAGTGCATCATGGGAACAGGGCAGACCAAACTACCAAGCCAATTCTTTACTGGAAAGGAAACAAGCTTCCGGGGACCGGTTTCTGGCATTACAGCCGTCTTCGGCCCGGCTTGCTTGAATCCTGATGGTGCAGTGAGCAAGGGACTCACATCTGAGTATACCCTTACACACTTGTGGTGGCCAAAACGATTCATAAAGGGGGTGGTGATGGACAGAGTATCTGAATTAAGCAGAACACTCCTACCCAGTCAAAAGATCAGGGCTTGATCCATCACCGTTTTTTAGCTCACTGCACCATCCCAGCTCAGAACCTGGCTACATGCAAATTAGTCTGACCCTTGCCCAGTGCATCATGGGAACAGGGCAGACCAAACTACCAAGCCGATTCTTTACTGGAAAGGAAACAAGCTTCCGGGGGCCGGTTTCTGGCATTACAGCCGTCTTCGGCCCGGCTTGCTTGAATCCTGATGGTGCAGTGAGCAAGGGACTCACATCTAAGTATACACTTCCACACTAGCAGTGGCCAAAATGATTCATAAAGGGGGTGGTGATGGACAGAGTATCTGAATTAAGCAGAACACTCCTACCCAGTCAAAAGATCAGGGCTTGATCCATCACCATTTTTTTTTTAGCTCACTGCACCATCCCAGCTCAGAACCTGGCTACATGCAAATTAGTCTGACCCTGGCCCAGTGCATCATGGAGACAGGGCAGACCAAACTACCAAGCCAATTCTTTACTGGAAAGTAAACAAGCTTCCGGGGACCGGTTTCTGGCATTACAGCCGTCTTCGGCCCGGCTTGCTTGAATCCTGATGGTGCAGTGAGCAAGGGACTCACATCTGAGTATACCCTTCCACACTTGTGGTGGCCAAAACGATTCATAAAGGGAGTGGTGATGGACAGAGTATCTGAATTAAGCAGAACACTCCTACCCAGTCAAAAGATCAGGGCTTGATCCATCACCGTTTTTTAGCTCACTGCACCATCCCAGCTCAGAACCTGGCTACATGCAAATTAGTCTGACCCTGGCCCAGTGCATCATGGGAACAGGGCAGACCAAACTACCAAGCCAATTCTTTACTGGAAAGGAAACAAGCTTCCGGGGACCAGTTTCTGGCATTACAGCCGTCTTCGGCCCGGCTTGCTTGAATCCTGATGGTGCAGTAAGCAAGGGACTCACATCTGAGTATACCCTTCCACACTTGTGGTGGCCAAAACGATTCATAAAGGGGGTGGTGATGGACAGAGTATCTGAATTAAGCAGAACACTCCTACCCAGTCAAAAGATCAGGGCTTGATCCATCACCGTTTTTTAGCTCACTGCACCATCTCAGCTCAGAACCTGGCTACATGCAAATTAGTCTGACCCTGGCCCAGTGCATCATGGGAACAGGGCAGACCAAACTAACAAGCCAATTCTTTACTGGAAAGGGAACAAGCTTCCGGGGACCGGTTTCTGGCATTACAGCCGTCTTCGGCCCGGCTTGCTTGAATTCTGATGGTGCAGTGAGCAAGGGACTCACATCTGAGTATACCCTTCCACACTTGTGGTGGCCAAAACGATTCATAAAGGGGGTGGTGATGGACAGAGTATCTGAATTAAGCAGAACACTCCTACCCAGTCAAAAGATCAGGGCTTGATCCATCACCGTTTTTTAGCTCACTGCACCATCCCAGCTCAGAACCTGGCTACATGCAAATTAGTCTGACCCTGGCCCAGTGCATCATGGGAACAGGGCAGACCAAACTACCAAGCCAATTCTTTACTGGAAAGGAAACAAGCTTCCGGGGACCGGTTTCTGGCATTACAGCCATCTTCGGCCCGGCTTGCTTGAATCCTGATGGTGCAGTGAGCAAGGGACTCACATCTGAGTATACCCTTCCACACTTGTGGTGGCCCAAACGATTCATAAAGGGAGTGGTGATGGACAGAGTATCTGAATTAAGCAGAACACTCCTACCCAGTCAAAAGATCAGGGCTTGATCCATCACCGTTTTTTAGCTCACTGCACCATCCCAGCTCAGAACCTGGCTACATGCAAATTAGTCTGACCCTGGCCCAGTGCATCATGGGAACAGGGCAGACCAAACTACCAAGCCAATTCTTTACTGGAAAGGAAACAAGCTTCCGGGGACCGGTTTCTGGCATTACAGCCGTCTTCGGCCCGGCTTGCTTGAATCCTGATGGTGCAGTGAGCAAGGGACTCACATCTGAGTATACCCTTCCACACTTGTGGTGGCCAAAACGATTCATAAAGGGGGTGGTGATGGACAGAGTATCTGAATTAAGCAGAACACTCCTACCCAGTCAAAAGATCAGGGCTTGATCCATCACCGTTTTTTAGCTCACTGCACCATCCCAGCTCAGAACCTGGCTACATGCAAATTAGTCTGACCCTGGCCCAGTGCATCATGGGAACAGGGCAGACCAAACTACCAAGCCAATTCTTTACTGGAAAGGAAACAAGCTTCCGGGGACCGGTTTCTGGCAATACAGCCGTCTTTGGCCCGGCTTGCTTGAATCCTGATGGTGCAGTGAGCAAGGGACTCACATCTGAGTATACCCTTCCACACTTGTGGTGGCCAAAACGATTCATAAAGGGAGTGGTGATGGACAGAGTATTTGAATTAAGCAGAACACTCCTACCCAGTCAAAAGATCAGGGCTTGATCCATCACCGTTTTTTAGCTCACTGCACCATCCCAGCTCAGAACCTGGCTACATGCAAATTAGTCTGACCCTGGCCCAGTGCATCATGGGAACAGGGCAGACCAAACTACCAAGCCAATTCTTTACTGGAAAGGAAACAAGCTTCCGGGGACCGGGTTCTGGCATTACAGCCGTCTTCGGCCCGGCTTGCTTGAATCCTGATGGTGCAGTGAGCAAGGGACTCACATCTGAGTATACCCTTCCACACTTGTGGTGGCCAAAACGATTCATAAAGGGGGTGGTGATGGACAGAGTATCTGAATTAAGCAGAACACTCCTACCCAGTCAAAAGATCAGGGCTTGATCCATCACCGTTTTTTAGCTCACTGCACCATCCCAGCTCAGAACCTGGCTACATGCAAATTAGTCTGACCCTGGCCCAGTGCATCATGGGAACAGGGCAGACCAAACTACCAAGCCAATTCTTTACTGGAAAGGAAACAAGCTTCCGGGGACCGGTTTCTGGCATTACAGCCGTCTTCGGCCCGGCTTGCTTGAATCCTGATGGTGCAGTGAGCAAAGGACTCACATCTGAGTATACCCTTCCACACTTGTGGTGGCCAAAATGATTCATAAAGGGGGTGGTGATGGACAGAGTATCTGAATTAAGCAGAACACTCCTACCCAGTCAAAAGATCAGGGCTTGATCCATCACCATTTTTTTTTTAGCTCACTGCACCATCCCAGCTCAGAACCTGGCTACATGCAAATTAGTCTGATTCTGGCCCAGTGCATCATGGGAACAGGGCAGACCAAACTACCAAGCCAATTCTTTACTGGAAAGGAAACAAGCTTCCGGGGACCGGGTTCTGGCATTACAGCCGTCTTCGGCCCGGCTTGCTTGAATCCTGATGGTGCAGTGAGCAAGGGACTCACATCTGAGTATACCCTTCCACACTTGTGGTGGCCAAAACGATTCATAAAGGGGGTGGTGATGGACAGAGTATCTGAATTAAGCAGAACACTCCTACCCAGTCAAAAGATCAGGGCTTGATCCATCACCGTTTTTTAGCTCACTGCATCATCCCAGCTCAGAACCTGGCTACATGCAAATTAGTCTGACCCTGGCCCAGTGCATCATGGGAACAGGGCAGACCAAACTACCAAGCCAATTCTTTACTGGAAAGGAAACAAGCTTCCGGGGACCGGTTTCTGGCATTACAGCCGTCTTCGGCCCGGCTTGCTTGAATCCTGATGGTGCAGTGAGCAAGGGACTCACATCTGAGTATACCCTTCCACACTTGTGGTGGCCAAAACGATTCATAAAGGGGGTGGTGATGGACAGAGTATCTGAATTAAGCAGAACACTCCTACCCAGTCAAAAGATCAGGGCTTGATCCATCACCGTTTTTTAGCTCACTGCACCATCCCAGCTCAGAACCTGGCTACATGCAAATTAGTCTGACCCTTGCCCAGTGCATCATGGGAACAGGGCAGACCAAACTACCAAGCCGATTCTTTACTGGAAAGGAAACAAGCTTCCGGGGACCGGTTTCTGGCATTACAGCCGTCTTCGGCCCGGCTTGCTTGAATCCTGATGGTGCAGTGAGCAAGGGACTCACATCTAAGTATACACTTCCACACTAGCAGTGGCCAAAATGATTCATAAAGGGGGTGGTGATGGACAGAGTATCTGAATTAAGCAGAACACTCCTACCCAGTCAAAAGATCAGGGCTTGATCCATCACCATTTTTTTTTTAGCTCACTGCACCATCCCAGCTCAGAACCTGGCTACATGCAAATTAGTCTGACCCTGGCCCAGTGCATCATGGGAACAGGGCAGACCAAACTACCAAGCCAATTCTTTACTGGAAAGTAAACAAGCTTCCGGGGACCGGTTTCTGGCATTACAGCCGTCTTCGGCCCGGCTTGCTTGAATCCTGATGGTGCAGTAAGCAAGGGACTCACATCTGAGTATACCCTTCCACACTTGTGGTGGCCAAAACGATTCATAAAGGGGGTGGTGATGGACAGAGTATCTGAATTAAGCAGAACACTCCTACCCAGTCAAAAGATCAGGGCTTGATCCATCACCGTTTTTTAGCTCACTGCACCATCCCAGCTCAGAACCTGGCTACATGCAAATTAGTCTGACCCTGGCCCAGTGCATCATGGGAACAGGGCAGACCAAACTACCAAGCCAATTCTTTACTGGAAAGGGAACAAGCTTCCGGGGACCGGTTTCTGGCATTACAGCCGTCTTCGGCCCGGCTTGCTTGAATTCTGATGGTGCAGTGAGCAAGGGACTCACATCTGAGTATACCCTTCCACACTTGTGGTGGCCAAAACGATTCCTAAAGGGGGTGGTGATGGACAGAGTATCTGAATTAAGCAGAACACTCCTACCCAGTCAAAAGATCAGGGCTTGATCCATCACCGTTTTTTAGCTCACTGCACCATCCCAGCTCAGAACCTGGCTACATGCAAATTAGTCTGACCCTGGCCCAGTGCATCATGGGAACAGGGCAGACCAAACTACCAAGCCAATTCTTTACTGGAAAGGAAACAAGCTTCCAGGGACCGGTTTCTGGCATTACAGCTGTCTTCGGCCCGGCTTGCTTGAATCCTGATGGTGCAGTGAGCAAGGGACTCACATCTGAGTATACCCTTCCACACTTGTGGTGGCCAAAACGATTCATAAAGGGAGTGGTGATGGACAGAGTATCTGAATTAAGCAGAACACTCCTACCCAGTCAAAAGATCAGGGCTTGATCCATCACCGTTTTTTAGCACACTGCACCATCCCAGCTCAGAACCTGGCTACATGCAAATTAGTCTGACCCTGGCCCAGTGCATCATGGGAACAGGGCAGACCAAACTACCAAGCCAATTCTTTACTGGAATGGAAACAAGCTTCCGGGGACCGGTTTCTGGCATTACAGCCGTCTTCGGCCCGGCTTGCTTGAATCCTGATGGTGCAGTGAGCAAGGGACTCACATCTGAGTATACCCTTCCACACTTGTGGTGGCCAAAACGATTCATAAAGGGGGTGGTGATGGACAAAGTATCTGAATTAAGCAGAACACTCCTACCCAGTCAAAAGATCAGGGCTTGATCCATCACCGTTTTTTAGCTCACTGCACCATCCCAGCTCAGAACCTGGCTACATGCAAATTAGTCTGACCCTGGCCCAGTGCATCATGGGAACAGGGCAGACCAAACTACCAAGCCAATTCTTTACTGGAAAGGAAACAAGCTTCCGGGAACCGGTTTCTGGCATTACAGCCGTCTTCGGCCCGGCTTGCTTGAATCCTGATGGTGCAGTAAGCAAGGGACTCACATCTGAGTATACCCTTCCACACTTGTGGTGGCCAAAACGATTCATAAAGGGGGTGGTGATGGACAGAGTATCTGAATTAAGCAGAACACTCCTACCCAGTCAAAAGATCAGGGCTTGATCCATCACCGTTTTTTAGCTCACTGCACCATCCCAGCTCAGAACCTGGCTACATGCAAATTAGTCTGACCCTGGCCCAGTGCATCATGGGAACAGGGCAGACCAAACTACCAAGCCAATTCTTTACTGGAAAGGAAACAAGCTTCCGGGGACCGGTTTCTGGCATTACAGCCGTCTTCGGCCCGGCTTGCTTGAATCCTGATGGTGCAGTGAGCAAGGGACTCACATCTGAGTATACCCTTCCACACTTGTGGTGGCCAAAACGATTCATAAAGGGGGTGGTGATGGACAGAGTATCTGAATTAAGCAGAACACTCCTACCCAGTCAAAAGATCAGGGCTTGATCCATCACCGTTTTTTAGCTCACTGCACCATCCCAGCTCAGAACCTGGCTACATGCAAATTAGTCTGACCCTGGCCCAGTGCATCATGGGAACAGGGCAGACCAAACTACCAAGCCAATTCTTTACTGGAAAGGGAACAAGCTTCCGGGGACCGGTTTCTGGCATTACAGCCGTCTTCGGCCCGGCTTGCTTGAATCCTGATGGTGCAGTGAGCAAGGGATTCACATCTGAGTATACCCTTCCACACTTGTGGTGGCCAAAACGATTCATAAAGGGGGTGGTGATGGACAGAGTATCTGAATTAAGCAGAACACTCCTACCCAGTCAAAAGATCAGGGCTTGATCCATCACCGTTTTTTATCTCACTGCACCATCCCAGCTCAGAACCTGGCTACATGCAAATTAGTCTGACCCTGGCCCAGTGCATCATGGGAACAGGGCAGACCAAACTACCAAGCCAATTCTTTACTGGAAAGGAAACAAGCTTCCGGGGACCGGTTTCTGGCATTACAGCCGTCTTCGGCCCGGCTTGCTTGAATCCTGATGGTGCAGTGAGCAAGGGACTCACATCTGAGTATACCCTTCCACACTTGTGGTGGCCAAAACGATTCATAAAGGGGGTGGTGATGGACAGAGTATCTGAATTAAGCAGAACACTCCTACCCAGTCAAAAGATCAGGGCTTGATCCATTACCATTTTTTTTAGCTCACTGCACCATCCCAGCTCAGAGCCTGGCTACATGCAAATTAGTCTGACCCTGGCCCAGTGCATCATGGGAACAGGGCAGACCAAACTACCAAGCCAATTCTTTAATGGAAAGGAAACAAGCTTCTGGGGACCGGTTTCTGGTATTACAGCCATCTTCGGCCCGGCTTGCTTGAATCCTGATGGTGCAGTGATCAAGGGACTCACATCTGAGTATACCCTTCCACACTTGTGGTGGCCAAAACGATTCATAAAGGGAGTGGTGATGGACAGAGTATCTGAATTAAGCAGAACACTCCTACCCAGTCAAAAGATCAGGGCTTGATCCATCACCGTTTTTTAGCTCACTGCACCATCCCAGCTCAGACCCTGGCTACATGCAAATTAGTCTGACCCTGGCCCAGTGCATCATGGGAACAGGGCAGACCAAACTACCAAGCCAATTCTTTACTGGAAAGGAAACAAGCTTCCGGGGACCGGTTTCTGGCATTACAGCCGTCTTCGGCCCAGCTTGCTTGAATCCTGATGGTGCAGTGAGCAAGGGACTCACATCTGAGTATACCCTTCCACACTTGTGGTGGCCAAAACGATTCATAAAGGGGGTGGTGATGGACAGAGTATCTGAATTAAGCAGAACACTCCTACCCAGTCAAAAGATCAGGGCTTGATCCATCACCGTTTTTTAGCTCACTGCACCATCCCAGCTCAGAACCTGGCTACATGCAAATTAGTCTGACCCTGGCCCAGTGCATCATGGGAACAGGGCAGACCAAACTACCAAGCCAATTCTTTACTGGAAAGGAAACAAGCTTCCCGGGACCGGTTTCTGGCATTACAGCCGTCTTCGGCCCGGCTTGCTTGAATCCTGATGGTGCAGTAAGCAAGGGACTCACATCTGAGTATACCCTTCCACACTTGTGGTGGCCAAAACGATTCATAAAGGGGGTGGTGATGGACAGAGTATCTGAATTAAGCAGAACACTCCTACCCAGTCAAAAGATCAGGGCTTGATCCATCACCGTTTTTTAGCTCACTGCACCATCCCAGCTCAGAACCTGGCTACATGCAAATTAGTCTGACCCTGGCCCAGTGCATCATGGGAACAGGGCAGACCAAACTACCAAGCCAATTCTTTACTGGAAAGGGAACAAGCTTCCGGGGACCGGTTTCTGGCATTACAGCCGTCTTCGGCCCGGCTTGCTTGAATTCTGATGGTGCAGTGAGCAAGGGACTCACATCTGAGTATACCCTTCCACACTTGTGGTGGCCAAAACGATTCCTAAAGGGGGTGGTGATGGACAGAGTATCTGAATTAAGCAGAACACTCCTACCCAGTCAAAAGATCAGGGCTTGATCCATCACCGTTTTTTAGCTCACTGCACCATCCCAGCTCAGAACCTGGCTACATGCAAATTAGTCTGACCCTGGCCCAGTGCATCATGGGAACAGGGCAGACCAAACTACCAAGCCAATTCTTTACTGGAAAGGAAACAAGCTTCCGGGGACCGGTTTCTGGCATTACAGCTGTCTTCGGCCCGGCTTGCTTGAATCCTGATGGTGCAGTGAGCAAGGGACTCACATCTGAGTATACCCTTCCACACTTGTGGTGGCCAAAACGATTCATAAAGGGAGTGGTGATGGACAGAGTATCTGAATTAAGCAGAACACTCCTACCCAGTCAAAAGATCAGGGCTTGATCCATCACCGTTTTTTAGCACACTGCACCATCCCAGCTCAGAACCTGGCTACATGCAAATTAGTCTGACCCTGGCCCAGTGCATCATGGGAACAGGGCAGACCAAACTACCAAGCCAATTCTTTACTGGAAAGGAAACAAGCTTCCGGGGACCGGTTTCTGGCATTACAGCCGTCTTCGGCCCGGCTTGCTTGAATCCTGATGGTGCAGTGAGCAAGGGACTCACATCTGAGTATACCCTTCCACACTTGTGGTGGCCAAAACGATTCATAAAGGGGGTGGTGATGGACAGAGTATCTGAATTAAGCAGAACACTCCTACCCAGTCAAAAGATCAGGGCTTGATCCATCACCGTTTTTTAGCTCACTGCACCATCCCAGCTCAGAACCTGGCTACATGCAAATTAGTCTGACCCTGGCCCAGTGCATCATGGGAACAGGGCAGACCAAACTACCAAGCCAATTCTTTACTGGAAAGGAAACAAGCTTCCGGGGACCGGTTTCTGGCATTACAGCCGTCTTCGGCCCGGCTTGCTTGAATCCTGATGGTGCAGTAAGCAAGGGACTCACATCTGAGTATACCCTTCCACACTTGTGGTGGCCAAAACGATTCATAAAGGGGGTGGTGATGGACAGAGTATCTGAATTAAGCAGAACACTCCTACCCAGTCAAAAGATCAGGGCTTGATCCATCACCGTTTTTTAGCTCACTGCACCATCCCAGCTCAGAACCTGGCTACATGCAAATTAGTCTGACCCTGGCCCAGTGCATCATGGGAACAGGGCAGACCAAACTACCAAGCCAATTCTTTACTGGAAAGGAAACAAGCTTCCGGGGACCGGTTTCTGGCATTACAGCCGTCTTCGGCCCGGCTTGCTTGAATCCTGATGGTGCAGTGAGCAAGGGACTCACATCTGAGTATACCCTTCCACACTTGTGGTGGCCAAAACGATTCATAAAGGGGGTGGTGATGGACAGAGTATCTGAATTAAGCAGAACACTCCTACCCAGTCAAAAGATCAGGGCTTGATCCATCACCGTTTTTTAGCTCACTGCACCATCCCAGCTCAGAACCTGGCTACATGCAAATTAGTCTGACCCTGGCCCAGTGCATCATGGGAACAGGGCAGACCAAACTACCAAGCCAATTCTTTACTGGAAAGGAAACAAGCTTCCCGGGACCGGTTTCTGGCATTACAGCCGTCTTCGGCCCGGCTTGCTTGAATCCTGATGGTGCAGTAAGCAAGGGACTCACATCTGAGTATACCCTTCCACACTTGTGGTGGCCAAAACGATTCATAAAGGGGGTGGTGATGGACAGAGTATCTGAATTAAGCAGAACACTCCTACCCAGTCAAAAGATCAGGGCTTGATCCATCACCGTTTTTTAGCTCACTGCACCATCCCAGCTCAGAACCTGGCTACATGCAAATTAGTCTGACCCTGGCCCAGTGCATCATGGGAACAGGGCAGACCAAACTACCAAGCCAATTCTTTACTGGAAAGGGAACAAGCTTCCGGGGACCGGTTTCTGGCATTACAGCCGTCTTCGGCCCGGCTTGCTTGCATTCTGATGGTGCAGTGAGCAAGGGACTCACATCTGAGTATACCCTTCCACACTTGTGGTGGCCAAAACGATTCCTAAAGGGGGTGGTGATGGACAGAGTATCTGAATTAAGCAGAACACTCCTACCCAGTCAAAAGATCAGGGCTTGATCCATCACCGTTTTTTAGCTCACTGCACCATCCCAGCTCAGAACCTGGCTACATGCAAATTAGTCTGACCCTGGCCCAGTGCATCATGGGAACAGGGCAGACCAAACTACCAAGCCAATTCTTTACTGGAAAGGAAACAAGCTTCCGGGGACCGGTTTCTGGCATTACAGCTGTCTTCGGCCCGGCTTGCTTGAATCCTGATGGTGCAGTGAGCAAGGGACTCACATCTGAGTATACCCTTCCACACTTGTGGTGGCCAAAACGATTCATAAAGGGAGTGGTGATGGACAGAGTATCTGAATTAAGCAGAACACTCCTACCCAGTCAAATGATCAGGGCTTGATCCATCACCGTTTTTTAGCACACTGCACCATCCCAGCTCAGAACCTGGCTACATGCAAATTAGTCTGACCCTGGCCCAGTGCATCATGGGAACAGGGCAGACCAAACTACCAAGCCAATTCTTTACTGGAAAGGAAACAAGCTTCCGGGGACCGGTTTCTGGCATTACAGCCGTCTTCGGCCCGGCTTGCTTGAATCCTGATGGTGCAGTGAGCAAGGGACTCACATCTGAGTATACCCTTCCACACTTGTGGTGGCCAAAACGATTCATAAAGGGGGTGGTGATGGACAGAGTATCTGAATTAAGCAGAACACTCCTACCCAGTCAAAAGATCAGGGCTTGATCCATCACCGTTTTTTAGCTCACTGCACCATCCCAGCTCAGAACCTGGCTACATGCAAATTAGTCTGACCCTGGCCCAGTGCATCATGGGAACAGGGCAGACCAAACTACCAAGCCAATTCTTTACTGGAAAGGAAACAAGCTTCCGGGGACCGGTTTCTGGCATTACAGCCGTCTTCGGCCCGGCTTGCTTGAATCCTGATGGTGCAGTAAGCAAGGGACTCACATCTGAGTATACCCTTCCACACTTGTGGTGGCCAAAACGATTCATAAAGGGGGTGGTGATGGACAGAGTATCTGAATTAAGCAGAACACTCCTACCCAGTCAAAAGATCAGGGCTTGATCCATCACCGTTTTTTAGCTCACTGCACCATCCCAGCTCAGAACCTGGCTACATGCAAATTAGTCTGACCCTGGCCCAGTGCATCATGGGAACAGGGCAGACCAAACTACCAAGCCAATTCTTTACTGGAAAGGAAACAAGCTTCCGGGGACCGGTTTCTGGCATTACAGCCGTCTTCGGCCCGGCTTGCTTGAATCCTGATGGTGCAGTGAGCAAGGGACTCACATCTGAGTATACCCTTCCACACTTGTGGTGGCCAAAACGATTCATAAAGGGGGTGGTGATGGAAAGAGTATCTGAATTAAGCAGAACACTCCTACCCAGTCAAAAGATCAGGGCTTGATCCATCACCGTTTTTTAGCTCACTGCACCATCCCAGCTCAGAACCTGGCTACATGCAAATTAGTCTGACCCTTGCCCAGTGCATCATGGGAACAGGGCAGACCAAACTACCAAGCCGATTCTTTACTGGAAAAGAAACAAGCTTCCGGGGGCCGGTTTCTGGCATTACAGCAGTCTTCGGCCCGGCTTGCTTGAATCCTGATGGTGCAGTGAGCAAGGGACTCACATCTGAGTATACACTTCCACACTTGTGGTGGCCAAAATGATTCATAAAGGGGGTGGTGATGGACAGAGTATCTGAATTAAGCAGAACACTCCTACCCAGTCAAAAGATCAGGGCTTGATCCATCACCATTTTTTTTTTTAGCTCACTGCACCATCCCAGCTCAGAACCTGGCTACATGCAAATTAGTCTGACCCTGGCCCAGTGCATCATGGGAACAGGGCAGACCAAACTACCAAGCCAATTCTTTACTGGAAAGGAAACAAGCTTCCGGGGACCGGTTTCTGGCAATACAGCCGTCTTTGGCCCGGCTTGCTTGAATCCTGATGGTGCAGTGAGCAAGGGACTCACATCTGAGTATACCCTTCCACACTTGTGGTGGCCAAAACGATTCATAAAGGGGGTGGTGATGGACAGAGTATCTGAATTAAGCAGAACACTCCTACCCAGTCAAAAGATCAGGGCTTGATCCATCACCGTTTTTTAGCTCACTGCACCATCCCAGCTCAAAACCTGGCTACATGCAAATTAGTCTGACCCTGGCCCAGTGCATCATGGGAACAGGGCAGACCAAACTACCAAGCCAATTCTTTACTGGAAAGGAAACAAGCTTCCGGGGACCGGTTTCTGGCATTACAGCCGTCTTCGGCCCGGCTTGTTTGCATCCTGATGGTGCAGTGAGCAAGGGACTCACATCTGAGTATACCCTTCAACACTTGTGGTGGCCAAAACGATTCCTAAAGGGAGTGGTGATGGACAGAGTATCTGAATTAAGCAGAACACTCCTACCCAGTCAAAAGATCAGGGCTTGATCCATCACCGTTTTTTCGCTCACTGCACCATCCCAGCTCAGAACCTGGCTACATAAAAATTAGTCTGACCCTGGCCCAGTGCATCATGGGAACAGGGCAGACCAAACTACCAAGCCAATTCTTTACTGGAAAGGAAACAAGCTTCCGGGGACGGGTTTCTGGCATTACAGCCGTCTTCGGCCCGGCTTGCTTGAATCCTGATGGTGCAGTGAGCAAGGGACTCACATCTGAGTATACCCTTCCACACTTGTGGTGGCCAAAACGATTCATAAAGGGGGTGGTGATGGACAGAGTATCTGAATTAAGCAGAACACTCCTACCCAGTCAAAAGATCAGGGCTTGATCCATCACCGTTTTTTAGCTCACTGCACCATCCCAGCTCAGAACCTGGCTACATGCAAATTAGTCTGACCCTGGCCCAGTGCATCATGGGAACAGGGCAGACCAAACTACCAAGCCAATTCTTTACTGGAAAGGAAACAAGCTTCCGGGGACCGGTTTCTGGCATTACAGCCGTCTTCGGCCCGGCTTGCTTGAATCCTGATGGTGCAGTGAGCAAGGGACTCACATCTGAGTATACCCTTCCACACTTGTGGTGGCCAAAACGATTCATAAAGGGGATGGTGATGGACAGAGTATCTGAATTAAGCAGAACACTCCTACCCAGTCAAAAGATCAGGGCTTGATCCATCACCGTTTTTTAGCTCACTGCACCATCCCAGCTCAGAACCTGGCTACATGCAAATTAGTCTGACCCTGGCCCAGTGCATCATGGGAACAGGGCAGACCAAACTACCAAGCCAATTCTTTACTGGAAAGGAAACAAGCTTCCGGGGACCGGTTTCTGGCATTACAGCCGTCTTCGGCCCGGCTTGCTTGAATCCTGATGGTGCAGTGAGCAAGGGACTCACATCTGAGTATACCCTTCCACACTTGTGGTGGCCAAAACGATTCATAAAGGGGGTGGTGATGGACAGAGTATCTGAATTAAGCAGAACACTCCTACCCAGTCAAAAGATCAGGGCTTGATCCATCACAATTTTTTTTTAGCTCACTGCACCATCCCAGCTCAGAGCCAGGCTACATGCAAATTAGTCTGACCCTGGTCCAGTGCATCATGGGAACAGGGCAGACCAAACTACCAAGCCAATTCTTTAATGGAAAAGAAACAAGCTTCTGGGGACCGGTTTCTGGCATTACAGCCATCTTCGGCCCGGCTTGCTTGAATCCTGATGGTGCAGTGAGCAAGGGACTCACATCTGAGTATACCCTTCCACACTTGTGGTGGCCAAAACGATTCATAAAGGGAGTGGTGATGGACAGAGTATCTGAATTAAGCAGAACACTCCTACCCAGTCAAAAGATCAGGGCTTGATCCATCACCGTTTTTTAGCTCACTGCACCATCCCAGCTCAGAACCTGGCTACATGCAAATTAGTCTGACCCTGGCGCAGTGCATCATGGGAACAGGGCAGACCAAACTACCAAGCTATTCTTTACTGGAAAGGAAACAAGCTTCCGGGGACCGGTTTCTGGCATTACAGCCGTCTTCGGCCCGGCTTGCTTGAATCCTGATGGTGCAGTGAGCAAGGGACTCACATCTGAGTATACCCTTCCACACTTGTGGTGGCCAAAACGATTCATAAAGGGGGTGGTGATGGACAGAGTATCTGAATTAAGCAGAACACTCCTACCCAGTCAAAAGATCAGGGCTTGATCCATCACCGTTTTTTAGCTCACTGCACCATCCCAGCTCAGAACCTGGCTACATGCAAATTAGTCTGACCCTGGCCCAGTGCATCATGGGAACAGGGCAGACCAAACTACCAAGCCAATTCTTTACTGGAAAGGAAACAAGCTTCCGGGGACCGGTTTCTGGCATTACAGCAGTCTTCGGCCCGGCTTGCTTGAATCCTGATGGTGCAGTAAGCAAGGGACTCACATCTGAGTATACCCTTCCACACTTGTGGTGGCCAAAACGATTCATAAAGGGGGTGGTGATGGACAGAGTATCTGAATTAAGCAGAACACTCCTACCCAGTCAAAAGATCAGGGCTTGATCCATCACCGTTTTTTAGCTCACTGCACCATCCCAGCTCAGAACCTGGCTACATGCAAATTAGTCTGACCCTGGCCCAGTGCATCATGGGAACAGGGCAGACCAAACTACCAAGCCAATTCTTTACTGGAAAGGAAACAAGCTTCCGGGGACCGGTTTCTGGCATTACAGCCGTCTTCGGCCCGGCTTGCTTGAATCCTGATGGTGCAGTGAGCAAGGGACTCACATCTGAGTATACCCTTCCACACTTGTGGTGGCCAAAACGATTCATAAAGGGGATGGTGATGGACAGAGTATCTGAATTAAGCAGAACACTCCTACCCAGTCAAAAGATCAGGGCTTGATCCATCACCGTTTTTTAGCTCACTGCACCATTCCAGCTCAGAACCTGGCTACATGCAAATTAGTCTGACCCTGGCCCAGTGCATCATGGGAACAGGGCAGACCAAACTACCAAGCCAATTCTTTACTGGAAAGGAAACAAGCTTCCGGGGACCGGTTTCTGGCATTACAGCCGTCTTCGGCCCGGCTTGCTTGAATCCTGATGGTGCAGTGAGCAAGGGACTCACATCTGAGTATACCCTTCCACACTTGTGGTGGCCAAAACGATTCATAAAGGGGGTGGTGATGGACAGAGTATCTGAATTAAGCAGAACACTCCTACCCAGTCAAAAGATCAGGGCTTGATCCATCACCATTTTTTTTAGCTCACTGCACCATCCCAGCTCAGAGCCAGGCTACATGCAAATTAGTCTGACCCTGGTCCAGTGCATCATGGGAACAGGGCACACCAAACTACCAAGCCAATTCTTTAATGGAAAAGAAACAAGCTTCTGGGGACCGGTTTCTGGCATTACAGCCATCTTCGGCCCGGCTTGCTTGAATCCTGATGGGTCAGTGAGCAAGGGACTCACATCTGAGTATACCCTTCCACACTTGTGGTGGCCAAAACGATTCATAAAGGGAGTGGTGATGGACAGAGTATCTGAATTAAGCAGAACACTCCTACCCAGTCAAAAGATCAGGGCTTGATCCATCACCGTTTTTTAGCTCACTGCACCATCCCAGCTCAGAACCTGGCAACATGCAAATTAGTCTGACCCTGGCGCACTGCATCATGGGAACAGGGCAGACCAAACTACCAAGCTATTCTTTACTGGAAAGGAAACAAGCTTCCGGGGACCGGTTTCTGGCATTACAGCCGTCTTCGGCCCGGCTTGCTTGAATCCTGATGGTGCAGTGAGCAAGGGACTCACATCTGAGTATACCCTTCCACACTTGTGGTGGCCAAAACGATTCATAAAGGGGGTGGTGATGGACAGAGTATCTGAATTAAGCAGAACACTCCTACCCAGTCAAAAGATCAGGGCTTGATCCATCACCGTTTTTTAGCTCACTGCACCATCCCAGCTCAGAACCTGGCTACATGCAAATTAGTCTGACCCTGGCCCAGTGCATCATGGGAACAGGGCAGACCAAACTACCAAGCCAATTCTTTACTGGAAAGGAAACAAGCTTCCGGGGACCGGTTTCTGGCATTACAGCAGTCTTCGGCCCGGCTTGCTTGAATCCTGATGGTGCAGTAAGCAAGGGACTCACATCTGAGTATACCCTTCCACACTTGTGGTGGCCAAAACGATTCATAAAGGGGGTGGTGATGGACAGAGTATCTGAATTAAGCAGAACACTCCTACCCAGTCAAAAGATCAGGGCTTGATCCATCACCGTTTTTTAGCTCACTGCACCATCCCAGCTCAGAACCTGGCTACATGCAAATTAGTCTGACCCTGGCCCAGTGCATCATGGGAACAGGGCAGACCAAACTACCAAGCCAATTCTTTACTGGAAAGGGAACAAGCTTCCGGGGACTGGTTTCTGGCATTACAGCCGTCTTCGGCCCGGCTTGCTTGAATCCTGATGGTGCAGTGAGCAAGGGACTCACATCTGAGTATACCCTTCCACACTTGTGGTGGCCAAAACGATTCATAAAGGGGGTGGTGATGGACAGAGTATCTGAATTAAGCAGAACACTCCTACCCAGTCAAAAGATCAGGGCTTGATCCATCACCGTTTTTTAGCTCACTGCACCATCCCAGCTCAGAACCTGGCTACATGCAAATTAGTCTGACCCTGGCCCAGTGCATCATGGGAACAGGGCAGACCAAACTACCAAGCCAATTCTTTACTGGAAAGGAAACAAGCTTCCGGGGACCGGTTTCTGGCATTACAGCCGTCTTCGGCCCAGCTTGCTTGAATCCTGATGGTGCAGTGAGCAAGGGACTCACATCTGAGTATACCCTTCCACACTTGTGGTGGCCAAAACGATTCATAAAGGGGGTGGTGATGGACAGAGTATCTGAATTATGCAGAACACTCCTACCCAGTCAAAAGATCAGGGCTTGATCCATCACCGTTTTTTAGCTCACTGCACCATCCCAGCTCAGAACCTGGCTACATGCAAATTAGTCTGACCCTGGCCCAGTGCATCATGGGAACAGGGCAGACCAAACTACCAAGCCAATTCTTTACTGGAAAGGAAACAAGCTTCCCGGGACCGGTTTCTGGCATTACAGCCATCTTCGGCCCGGCTTGCTTGAATCCTGATGGTGCAGTAAGCAAGGGACTCACATCTGAGTATACCCTTCCACACTTGTGGTGGCCAAAACGATTCATAAAGGGGGTGGTGATGGACAGAGTATCTGAATTAAGCAGAACACTCCTACCCAGTCAAAAGATCAGGGCTTGATCCATCACCGTTTTTTAGCTCACTGCACCATCCCAGCTCAGAACCTGGCTACATGCAAATTAGTCTGACCCTGGCCCAGTGCATCATGGGAACAGGGCAGACCAAACTACCAAGCCAATTCTTTACTGGAAAGGGAACAAGCTTCCGGGGACCGGTTTCTGGCATTACAGCCGTCTTCGGCCCGGCTTGCTTGAATTCTGATGGTGCAGTGAGCAAGGGACTCACATCTGAGTATACCCTTCCACACTTGTGGTGGCCAAAACGATTCCTAAAGGGGGTGGTGATGGACAGAGTATCTGAATTAAGCAGAACACTCCTACCCAGTCAAAAGATCAGGGCTTGATCCATCACCGTTTTTTAGCTCACTGCACCATCCCAGCTCAGAACCTGGCTACATGCAAATTAGTCTGACCCTGGCCCAGTGCATCATGGGAACAGGGCAGACCAAACTACCAAGCCAATTCTTTACTGGAAAGGAAACAAGCTTCCGGGGACCGGTTTCTGGCATTACAGCTGTCTTCGGCCCGGCTTGCTTGAATCCTGATGGTGCAGTGAGCAAGGGACTCACATCTGAGTATACCCTTCCACACTTGTGGTGGCCAAAACGATTCATAAAGGGAGTGGTGATGGACAGAGTATCTGAATTAAGCAGAACACTCCTACCCAGTCAAAAGATCAGGGCTTGATCCATCACCGTTTTTTAGCACACTGCACCATCCCAGCTCAGAACCTGGCTACATGCAAATTAGTCTGACCCTGGCCCAGTGCATCATGGGAACAGGGCAGACCAAACTACCAAGCCAATTCTTTACTGGAAAGGAAACAAGCTTCCGGGGACCGGTTTCTGGCATTACAGCCGTCTTCGGCCCGGCTTGCTTGAATCCTGATGGTGCAGTGAGCAAGGGACTCACATCTGAGTATACCCTTCCACACTTGTGGTGGCCAAAACGATTCATAAAGGGGGTGGTGACGGACAGAGTATCTGAATTAAGCAGAACACTCCTACCCAGTCAAAAGATCAGGGCTTGATCCATCACCGTTTTTTAGCTCACTGCACCATCCCAGCTCAGAACCTGGCTACATGCAAATTAGTCTGACCCTGGCCCAGTGCATCATGGGAACAGGGCAGACCAAACTACCAAGCCAATTCTTTACTGGAAAGGAAACAAGCTTCCGGGGACCGGTTTCTGGCATTACAGCCGTCTTCGGCCCGGCTTGCTTGAATCCTGATGGTGCAGTAAGCAAGGGACTCACATCTGAGTATACCCTTCCACACTTGTGGTGGCCAAAACGATTCATAAAGGGGGTGGTGATGGACAGAGTATCTGAATTAAGCAGAACACTCCTACCCAGTCAAAAGATCAGGGCTTGATCCATCACCGTTTTTTAGCTCACTGCACCATCCCAGCTCAGAACCTGGCTACATGCAAATTAGTCTGATTCTGGCCCAGTGCATCATGGGAACAGGGCAGACCAAACTACCAAGCCAATTCTTTACTGGAAAGGGAACAAGCTTCCGGGGACCGGTTTCTGGCATTACAGCCGTCTTCGGCCCGGCTTGCTTGAATCCTGATGGTGCAGTGAGCAAGGGGCTCACATCTGAGTATACCCTTCCACACTTGTGGTGGCCAAAACGATTCAAAAAGGGGGTGGTGATAGACAGACTATCTGAATTAAGCAGAACACTCCTACCCAGTCAAAAGATCAGGGCTTGATCCATCACCGTTTTTTAGCTCACTGCACCATCCCAGCTCAGAACCTGGTTACATGCAAATTAGTCTGACCCTGGCCCAGTGCATCATGGGAACAGGGCAGACCAAACTACCAAGCCAATTCTTTACTGGAAAGGGAACAAGCTTCCGGGGACCGGTTTCTGGCATTACAGCCGTCTTCGGCCCGGCTTGCTTGAATTCTGATGGTGCAGTGAGCAAGGGACTCACATCTGAGTATACCCTTCCACACTTGTGGTGGCCAAAACGATTCATAAAGGGGGTGGTGATGGACAGAGTATCTGAATTAAGCAGAACACTCCTACCCAGTCAAAAGATCAGGGCTTGATCCATCACCGTTTTTTAGCTCACTGCACCATCCCAGCTCAGAACCTGGCTACATGCAAATTAGTCTGACCCTGGCCCAGTGCATCATGGGAACAGGGCAGACCAAACTACCAAGCCAATTCTTTATTGGAAAGGAAACAAGCTTCCGGGGACCGGTTTCTGGCATTACAGCCGTCTTCGGCCCGGCTTGCTTGAATCCTGATGGTGCAGTGAGCAAGGGACTCACATCTGAGTATACCCTTCCACACTTGTGGTGGCCAAAACGATTCATAAAGGGGGTGGTGATGGACAGAGTATCTGAATTAAGCAGAACATTCCTACCCAGTCAAAAGATCAGGGCTTGATCCATCACCGTTTTTTAGCTCACTGCACCATCCCAGCTCAGAACCTGGCTACATGCAAATTAGTCTGACCCTGGCCCAGTGCATCATGGGAACAGGGCAGACCAAACTACCAAGCCAATTCTTTACTGGAAAGTAAACAAGCTTCCGGGGACCGGTTTCTGGCATTACAGCCGTCTTCGGCCCGGCTTGCTTGAATCCTGATGGTGCAGTGAGCAAGGGACTCACATCTGAGTATACCCTTCCACACTTGTGGTGGCCAAAATGATTCATAAAGGGGGTGGTGATGGACAGAGTATCTGAATTAAGCAGAACACTCCTACCCAGTCAAAAGATCAGGGCTTGATCCATCACCATTTTTTTAGCTCACTGCACCATCCCAGCTCAGAACCTGGCTACATGCAAATTAGTCTGACCCTGGCCCAGTGCATCATGGGAACAGGGTAGACCAAACTACCAAGCCAATTCTTTACTGGAATGGAAACAAGCTTCCGGGGACCGGTTTCTGGCATTACAGCCATCTTTGGCCCGGCTTGCTTGAATCCTGATGGTGCAGTGAGCAAGGGACTCACATCTGAGTATACCCTTCAACACTTGTGGTGGCCAAAACGATTCCTAAAGGGAGTGGTGATGGACAGAGTATCTGAATTAAGCAGAACACTCCTACCCAGTCAAAAGATCAGGGCTTGATCCATCACCGTTTTTTAGCTCACTGCACCATCCCAGCTCAGAACCCGGCTACATAAAAATTAGTCTGACCCTGGCCCAGTGCATCATGGGAACAGGGCAGACCAAACTACCAAGCCAATTCTTTACTGGAAAGGAAACAAGCTTCCGGGGACCGGTTTCTGGCATTACAGCCGTCTTCGGCCCGGCTTGCTTGAATTCTGATGGTGCAGTGAGCAAGGGACTCACATCTGAGTATACCCTTCCACACTTGTGGTGGCCAAAACGATTCATAAAGGGGGTGGTGATGGACAGAGTATCTGAATTAAGCAGAACACTCCTACCCAGTCAAAAGATCAGGGCTTGATCCATCACCGTTTTTTAGCTCACTGCACCATCCCAGCTCAGAACCTGGCTACATGCAAATTAGTCTGACCCTGGCCCAGTGCATCATGGGAACAGGGCAGACCAAACTACCAAGCCAATTCTTTACTGGAAAGGAAACAAGCTTCCGGCGACCGGTTTCTGGCATTACAGCCGTCTTCGGCCCAGCTTGCTTGAATCCTGATGGTGCAGTGAGCAAGGGACTCACATCTGAGTATACCCTTCCACACTTGTGGTGACCAAAACGATTCATAAAGGGGGTGGTGATGGACAGAGTATCTGAATTAAGCAGAACACTCCTACCCAGTCAAAAGATCAGGGCTTGATCCATCACCGTTTTTTAGCTCACTGCACCATCCCAGCTCAGAACCTGGCTACATGCAAATTAGTCTGACCCTGGCCCAGTGCATCATGGGAACAGGGCAGACCAAACTACCAAGCCAATTCTTTACTGGAAAGTAAACAAGCTTCCGGGGACCGGTTTCTGGCATTACAGCCGTCTTCGGCCCGGCTTGCTTGAATCCTGATGGTGCAGTGAGCAAGGGACTCACATCTGAGTATACCCTTCCACACTTGTGGTGGCCAAAATGATTCATAAAGGGGGTGGTGATGGACAGAGTATCTGAATTAAGCAGAACACTCCTACCCAGTCAAAAGATCAGGGCTTGATCCATCACCATTTTTTTAGGCTCACTGCACCATCCCAGCTCAGAACCTGGCTACATGCAAATTAGTCTGACCCTGGCCCAGTGCATCATGGGAACAGGGCAGACCAAACTACCAAGCCAATTCTTTACTGGAATGGAAACAAGCTTCCGGGGACCGGTTTCTGGCATTACAGCCATCTTTGGCCCGGCTTGCTTGAATCCTGATGGTGCAGTGAGCAAGGGACTCACATCTGAGTATACCCTTCAACACTTGTGGTGGCCAAAACGATTCCTAAAGGGAGTGGTGATGGACAGAGTATCTGAATTAAGCAGAACACTCCTACCCAGTCAAAAGATCAGGGCTTGATCCATCACCGTTTTTTAGCTCACTGCACCATCCCAGCTCAGAACCCGGCTACATAAAAATTAGTCTGACCCTGGCCCAGTGCATCATGGGAACAGGGCAGACCAAACTACCAAGCCAATTCTTTACTGGAAAGGAAACAAGCTTCCGGGGACCGGTTTCTGGCATTACAGCCGTCTTCGGCCCGGCTTGCTTGAATCCTGATGGTGCAGTGAGCAAGGGACTCACATCTGAGTATACCCTTCCACACTTGTGGTGGCCAAAATGATTCATAAAGGGGGTGGTGATGGACAGAGTATCTGAATTAAGCAGAACACTCCTACCCAGTCAAAAGATCAGGGCTTGATCCATCACCGTTTTTTAGCTCACTGCACCATCCCAGCTCAGAACCTGGCTACATGCAAATTAGTCTGACCCTGGCCCAGTGCATCATGGGAACAGGGCAGACCAAACTACCAAGCCAATTCTTTACTGGAAAGGAAACAAGCTTCCGGGGACCAGTTTCTGGCATTACAGCCGTCTTCGGCCCGGCTTGCTTGAATCCTGATGGTGCAGTGAGCAAGGGACTCACATCTGAGTATACCCTTCCACACTTGTGGTGGCCAAAACGATTCATAAAGGGGATGGTGATGGACAGAGTATCTGAATTAAGCAGAACACTCCTACCCAGTCAAAAGATCAGGGCTTGATCCATCACCGTTTTTTAGCTCACTGCACCATCCCAGCTCAGAACCTGGCTACATGCAAATTAGTCTGACCCTGGCCCAGTGCATCATGGGAACAGGGCAGACCAAACTACCAAGCCAATTCTTTACTGGAAAGGAAACAAGCTTTCGGGGACCGGTTTCTGGCATTACAGCCGTCTTCGGTCCGGCTTGCTTTAATCCTGATGGTGCAGTGAGCAAGGGACTCACATCTGAGTATACCCTTCCACACTTGTGGTGGCCAAAACGATTCATAAAGGGGGTGGTGATGGACAGAGTATCTGAATTAAGCAGAACACTCCTACCCAGTCAAAAGATCAGGGCTTGATCCATCACCGTTTTTTAGCTCACTGCACCATCCCAGCTCAGAACCTGGCTACATGCAAATTAGTCTGACCCTGGCCCAGTGCATCATGGGAACAGGGCAGACCAAACTACCAAGCCAATTCTTTACTGGAAAGGAAACAAGCTTCCGGGGACCGGTTTCTGGCATTACAGCCGTCTTCGGCCCGGCTTGCTTGAATCCTGATGGTGCAGTGAGCAAGGGACTCACATCTGAGTATACCCTTCCACACTTGTGGTGGCCAAAATGATTCATAAAGGGGGTGGTGATGGACAGAGTATCTGAATTAAGCAGAACACTCCTACCCAGTCAAAAGATCAGGGCTTGATCCATCACCATTTTTTTTTTAGCTCACTGCACCATCCCAGCTCAGAACCTGGCTACATGCAAATTAGTCTGACCCTGGCCCAGTGCATCATGGGAACAGGGCAGACCAAACTACCAAGCCAATTCTTTACTGGAAAGGAAACAAGCTTCGGGGGACCGGTTTCTGGCAATACAGCCGTCTTTGGCCCGGCTTGCTTGAATCCTGATGGTGCAGTGAGCAAGGGACTCACATCTGAGTATACCCTTCCACACTTGTGGTGGCCAAAACGATTCATAAAGGGAGTGGTGATGGACAGAGTATCTGAATTAAGCAGTACACTCCTACCCAGTCAAAAGATCAGGGCTTGATCCATCACCGTTTTTTAGCTCACTGCACCATCCCAGCTCAGAACCTGGCTACATGCAAATTAGTCTGACCCTGGCCCAGTGCATCATGGGAACAGGGCAGACCAAACTACCAAGCCAATTCTTTACTGGAAAGGAAACAAGCTTCCGGGGACCGGTTTCTGGCATTACAGCCGTCTTCGGCCCGGCTTGCTTGAATCCTGATGGTGCAGTGAGCAAGGGACTCACATCTGAGTATACCCTTCCACACTTGTGGTGGCCAAAACGATTCATAAAGGGGGTGGTGATGGACAGAGTATCTGAATTAAGCAGAACACTCCTACCCAGTCAAAAGATCAGGGCTTGATCCATCACCGTTTTTTAGCTCACTGCACCATCCCAGCTCAGAACCTGGCTACATGCAAATTAGTCTGACCCTGGCCCAGTGCATCATGGGAACAGGGCAGACCAAACTACCAAGCCAATTCTTTACTGGAAAGGAAACAAGCTTCCGGGGACCGGTTTCTGGCATTACAGCCGTCTTCGGCCCGGCTTGCTTGAATCCTGACGGTGCAGTGAGCAAGGGACTCACATCTGAGTATACCCTTCCACACTTGTGGTGGCCAAAATGATTCATAAAGGGGGTGGTGATGGACAGAGTATCTGAATTAAGCAGAACACTCCTACCCAGTCAAAAGATCAGGGCTTGATCCATCACCGTTTTTTAGCTCACTGCACCATCCCAGCTCAGAACCTGGCTACATGCAAATTAGTCTGACCCTGGCCCAGTGCATCATGGGAACAGGGCAGACCAAACTACCAAGCCAATTCTTTACTGGAAAGGAAACAAGCTTCCGGGGACCGGTTTCTGGCATTACAGCCGTCTTCGGCCCGGCTTGCTTGAATCCTGACGGTGCAGTGAGCAAGGGACTCACATCTGAGTATACCCTTCCACACTTGTGGTGGCCAAAATGATTCATAAAGGGGGTGGTGATGGACAGAGTATCTGAATTAAGCAGAACACTCCTACCCAGTCAAAAGATCAGGGCTTGATCCATTACCATTTTTTTTAGCTCACTGCACCATCCCAGCTCAGAGCCTGGCTACATGCAAATTAGTCTGACCCTGGCCCAGTGCATCATGGGAACAGGGCAGACCAAACTACCAAGCCAATTCTTTAATGGAAAGGAAACAAGCTTCTGGGGACCGGTTTCTGGTATTACAGCCATCTTCGGCCCGGCTTGCTTGAATCCTGATGGTGCAGTGAGCAAGGGACTCACATCTGAGTATACCCTTCCACACTTGTGGTGGCCAAAACGATTCATAAAGGGAGTGGTGATGGACAGAGTATCTGAATTAAGCAGAACACTCCTACCCAGTCAAAAGATCAGGGCTTGATCCATCACGGTTTTTTAGCTCACTGCACCATCCCAGCTCAGAACCTGGCTACATGCAAATTAGTCTGACCCTGGCCCAGTGCATCATGGGAACAGGGCAGACCAAACTACCAAGCCAATTCTTTACTGGAAAGGAAACAAGCTTCCGGGGACCGGTTTCTGGCATTACAGCCGTCTTCGGCCCAGCTTGCTTGAATCCTGATGGTGCAGTGAGCAAGGGACTCACATCTGAGTATACCCTTCCACACTTGTGGTGGCCAAAACGATTCATAAAGGGGGTGGTGATGGACAGAGTATCTGAATTATGCAGAACACTCCTACCCAGTCAAAAGATCAGGGCTTGATCCATCACCGTTTTTTAGCTCACTGCACCATCCCAGCTCAGAACCTGGCTACATGCAAATTAGTCTGACCCTGGCCCAGTGCATCATGGGAACAGGGCAGACCAAACTACCAAGCCAATTCTTTACTGGAAAGGAAACAAGCTTCCCGGGACCGGTTTCTGGCATTACAGCCATCTTCGGCCCGGCTTGCTTGAATCCTGATGGTGCAGTAAGCAAGGGACTCACATCTGAGTATACCCTTCCACACTTGTGGTGGCCAAAACGATTCATAAAGGGGGTGGTGATGGACAGAGTATCTGAATTAAGCAGAACACTCCTACCCAGTCAAAAGATCAGGGCTTGATCCATCACCGTTTTTTAGCTCACTGCACCATCCCAGCTCAGAACCTGGCTACATGCAAATTAGTCTGACCCTGGCCCAGTGCATCATGGGAACAGGGCAGACCAAACTACCAAGCCAATTCTTTACTGGAAAGGGAACAAGCTTCCGGGGACCGGTTTCTGGCATTACAGCCGTCTTCGGCCCGGCTTGCTTGAATTCTGATGGTGCAGTGAGCAAGGGACTCACATCTGAGTATACCCTTCCACACTTGTGGTGGCCAAAACGATTCCTAAAGGGGGTGGTGATGGACAGAGTATCTGAATTAAGCAGAACACTCCTACCCAGTCAAAAGATCAGGGCTTGATCCATCACCGTTTTTTAGCTCACTGCACCATCCCAGCTCAGAACCTGGCTACATGCAAATTAGTCTGACCCTGGCCCAGTGCATCATGGGAACAGGGCAGACCAAACTACCAAGCCAATTCTTTACTGGAAAGGAAACAAGCTTCCGGGGACCGGTTTCTGGCATTACAGCTGTCTTCGGCCCGGCTTGCTTGAATCCTGATGGTGCAGTGAGCAAGGGACTCACATCTGAGTATACCCTTCCACACTTGTGGTGGCCAAAACGATTCATAAAGGGAGTGGTGATGGACAGAGTATCTGAATTAAGCAGAACACTCCTACCCAGTCAAAAGATCAGGGCTTGATCCATCACCGTTTTTTAGCACACTGCACCATCCCAGCTCAGAACCTGGCTACATGCAAATTAGTCTGACCCTGGCCCAGTGCATCATGGGAACAGGGCAGACCAAACTACCAAGCCAATTCTTTACTGGAAAGGAAACAAGCTTCCGGGGACCGGTTTCTGGCATTACAGCCGTCTTCGGCCTGGCTTGCTTGAATCCTGATGGTGCAGTGAGCAAGGGACTCACATCTGAGTATACCCTTCCACACTTGTGGTGGCCAAAACGATTCATAAAGGGGGTGGTGACGGACAGAGTATCTGAATTAAGCAGAACACTCCTACCCAGTCAAAAGATCAGGGCTTGATCCATCACCGTTTTTTAGCTCACTGCACCATCCCAGCTCAGAACCTGGCTACATGCAAATTAGTCTGACCCTGGCCCAGTGCATCATGGGAACAGGGCAGACCAAACTACCAAGCCAATTCTTTACTGGAAAGGGAACAAGCTTCCGGGGACCGGTTTCTGGCATTACAGCCGTCTTCGGCCCGGCTTGCTTGAATCCTGATGGTGCAGTGAGCAAGGGGCTCACATCTGAGTATACCCTTCCACACTTGTGGTGGCCAAAACGATTCAAAAAGGGGGTGGTGATAGACAGACTATCTGAATTAAGCAGAACACTCCTACCCAGTCAAAAGATCAGGGCTTGATCCATCACCGTTTTTTAGCTCACTGCACCATCCCAGCTCAGAACCTGGTTACATGCAAATTAGTCTGACCCTGGCCCAGTGCATCATGGGAACAGGGCAGACCAAACTACCAAGCCAATTCTTTACTGGAAAGGGAACAAGCTTCCGGGGACCGGTTTCTGGCATTACAGCCGTCTTCGGCCCGGCTTGCTTGAATTCTGATGGTGCAGTGAGCAAGGGACTCACATCTGAGTATACCCTTCCACACTTGTGGTGGCCAAAACGATTCATAAAGGGGGTGGTGATGGACAGAGTATCTGAATTAAGCAGAACACTCCTACCCAGTCAAAAGATCAGGGCTTGATCCATCACAGTTTTTTAGCTCACTGCACCATCCCAGCTCAGAACCTGGCTACATGCAAATTAGTCTGACCCTGGCCCAGTGCATCATGGGAACAGGGCAGACCAAACTACCAAGCCAATTCTTTATTGGAAAGGAAACAAGCTTCCGGGGACCGGTTTCTGGCATTACAGCCGTCTTCGGCCCGGCTTGCTTGAATCCTGATGGTGCAGTGAGCAAGGGGCTCACATCTGAGTATACCCTTCCACACTTGTGGTGGCCAAAACGATTCATAAAGGGGGTGGTGATGGACAGAGTATCTGAATTAAGCAGAACATTCCTACCCAGTCAAAAGATCAGGGCTTGATCCATCACCGTTTTTTAGCTCACTGCACCATCCCAGCTCAGAACCTGGCTACATGCAAATTAGTCTGACCCTGGCCCAGTGCATCATGGGAACAGGGCAGACCAAACTACCAAGCCAATTCTTTACTGGAAAGTAAACAAGCTTCCGGGGACCGGTTTCTGGCATTACAGCCGTCTTCGGCCCGGCTTGCTTGAATCCTGATGGTGCAGTGAGCAAGGGACTCACATCTGAGTATACCCTTCCACACTTGTGGTGGCCAAAATGATTCATAAAGGGGGTGGTGATGGACAGAGTATCTGAATTAAGCAGAACACTCCTACCCAGTCAAAAGATCAGGGCTTGATCCATCACCATTTTTTTAGCTCACTGCACCATCCCAGCTCAGAACCTGGCTACATGCAAATTAGTCTGACCCTGGCCCAGTGCATCATGGGAACAGGGCAGACCAAACTACCAAGCCAATTCTTTACTGGAATGGAAACAAGCTTCCGGGGACCGGTTTCTGGCATTACAGCCATCTTTGGCCCGGCTTGCTTGAATCCTGATGGTGCAGTGAGCAAGGGACTCACATCTGAGTATACCCTTCAACACTTGTGGTGGCCAAAACGATTCCTAAAGGGAGTGGTGATGGACAGAGTATCTGAATTAAGCAGAACACTCCTACCCAGTCAAAAGATCAGGGCTTGATCCATCACCGTTTTTTAGCTCACTGCACCATCCCAGCTCAGAACACGGCTACATAAAAATTAGTCTGACCCTGGCCCAGTGCATCATGGGAACAGGGCAGACCAAACTACCAAGCCAATTCTTTACTGGAAAGGAAACAAGCTTCCGGGGACCGGTTTCTGGCATTACAGCCGTCTTCGGCCCGGCTTGCTTGAATTCTGATGGTGCAGTGAGCAAGGGACTCACATCTGAGTATACCCTTCCACACTTGTGGTGGCCAAAACGATTCATAAAGGGGGTGGTGATGGACAGAGTATCTGAATTAAGCAGAACACTCCTACCCAGTCAAAAGATCAGGGCTTGATCCATCACCGTTTTTTAGCTCACTGCACCATCCCAGCTCAGAACCTGGCTACATGCAAATTAGTCTGACCCTGGCCCAGTGCATCATGGGAACAGGGCAGACCAAACTACCAAGCCAATTCTTTACTGGAAAGGAAACAAGCTTCCGGCGACCGGTTTCTGGCATTACAGCCGTCTTCGGCCCGGCTTGCTTGAATCCTGATGGTGCAGTGAGCAAGGGACTCACATCTGAGTATACCCTTCCACACTTGTGGTGGCCAAAACGATTCATAAAGGGGGTGGTGATGGACAGAGTATCTGAATTAAACAGAACACTCCTACCCAGTCAAAAGATCAGGGCTTGATCCATCACCGTTTTTTAGCTCACTGCACCATCCCAGCTCAGAACCTGGCTACATGCAAATTAGTCTGACCCTGGCCCAGTGCATCATGGGAACAGGGCAGACCAAACTACCAAGCCAATTCTTTACTGGAAAGTAAACAAGCTTCCGGGGACCGGTTTCTGGCATTACAGCCGTCTTCGGCCCGGCTTGCTTGAATCCTGATGGTGCAGTGAGCAAGGGACTCACATCTGAGTATACCCTTCCACACTTGTGGTGGCCAAAATGATTCATAAAGGGGGTGGTGATGGACAGAGTATCTGAATTAAGCAGAACACTCCTACCCAGTCAAAAGATCAGGGCTTGATCCATCACCATTTTTTTAGGCTCACTGCACCATCCCAGCTCAGAACCTGGCTACATGCAAATTAGTCTGACCCTGG
This sequence comes from Lissotriton helveticus, assembly GCF_964261635.1. Classification (NCBI taxonomy): domain Eukaryota; kingdom Metazoa; phylum Chordata; class Amphibia; order Caudata; family Salamandridae; genus Lissotriton; species Lissotriton helveticus. The sequence goes on along the minus strand of NC_136059.1, from coordinate 1,442,710,028 downwards.
CCCAGTGCATCATGGGAACAGGGCAGACCAAACTACCAAGCCAATTCTTTACTGGAATGGAAACAAGCTTCCGGGGACCGGTTTCTGGCATTACAGCCATCTTTGGCCCGGCTTGCTTGAATCCTGATGGTGCAGTGAGCAAGGGACTCACATCTGAGTATACCCTTCAACACTTGTGGTGGCCAAAACGATTCCTAAAGGGAGTGGTGATGGACAGAGTATCTGAATTAAGCAGAACACTCCTACCCAGTCAAAAGATCAGGGCTTGATCCATCACCGTTTTTTAGCTCACTGCACCATCCCAGCTCAGAACCCGGCTACATAAAAATTAGTCTGACCCTGGCCCAGTGCATCATGGGAACAGGGCAGACCAAACTACCAAGCCAATTCTTTACTGGAAAGGAAACAAGCTTCCGGGGACCGGTTTCTGGCATTACAGCCGTCTTCGGCCCGGCTTGCTTGAATCCTGATGGTGCAGTGAGCAAGGGACTCACATCTGAGTATACCCTTCCACACTTGTGGTGGCCAAAATGATTCATAAAGGGGGTGGTGATGGACAGAGTATCTGAATTAAGCAGAACACTCCTACCCAGTCAAAAGATCAGGGCTTGATCCATCACCGTTTTTTAGCTCACTGCACCATCCCAGCTCAGAACCTGGCTACATGCAAATTAGTCTGACCCTGGCCCAGTGCATCATGGGAACAGGGCAGACCAAACTACCAAGCCAATTCTTTACTGGAAAGGAAACAAGCTTCCGGGGACCAGTTTCTGGCATTACAGCCGTCTTCGGCCCGGCTTGCTTGAATCCTGATGGTGCAGTGAGCAAGGGACTCACATCTGAGTATACCCTTCCACACTTGTGGTGGCCAAAACGATTCATAAAGGGGATGGTGATGGACAGAGTATCTGAATTAAGCAGAACACTCCTACCCAGTCAAAAGATCAGGGCTTGATCCATCACCGTTTTTTAGCTCACTGCACCATCCCAGCTCAGAACCTGGCTACATGCAAATTAGTCTGACCCTGGCCCAGTGCATCATGGGAACAGGGCAGACCAAACTACCAAGCCAATTCTTTACTGGAAAGGAAACAAGCTTTCGGGGACCGGTTTCTGGCATTACAGCCGTCTTCGGCCCGGCTTGCTTGAATCCTGATGGTGCAGTGAGCAAGGGACTCACATCTGAGTATACCCTTCCACACTTGTGGTGGCCAAAACGATTCATAAAGGGGGTGGTGATGGACAGAGTATCTGAATTAAGCAGAACACTCCTACCCAGTCAAAAGATCAGGGCTTGATCCATCACCGTTTTTTAGCTCACTGCACCATCCCAGCTCAGAACCTGGCTACATGCAAATTAGTCTGACCCTGGCCCAGTGCATCATGGGAACAGGGCAGACCAAACTACCAAGCCAATTCTTTACTGGAAAGGAAACAAGCTTCCGGGGACCGGTTTCTGGCATTACAGCCGTCTTCGGCCCGGCTTGCTTGAATCCTGATGGTGCAGTGAGCAAGGGACTCACATCTGAGTATACCCTTCCACACTTGTGGTGGCCAAAATGATTCATAAAGGGGGTGGTGATGGACAGAGTATCTGAATTAAGCAGAACACTCCTACCCAGTCAAAAGATCAGGGCTTGATCCATCACCATTTTTTTTTTAGCTCACTGCACCATCCCAGCTCAGAACCTGGCTACATGCAAATTAGTCTGACCCTGGCCCAGTGCATCATGGGAACAGGGCAGACCAAACTACCAAGCCAATTCTTTACTGGAAAGGAAACAAGCTTCGGGGGACCGGTTTCTGGCAATACAGCCGTCTTTGGCCCGGCTTGCTTGAATCCTGATGGTGCAGTGAGCAAGGGACTCACATCTGAGTATACCCTTCCACACTTGTGGTGGCCAAAACGATTCATAAAGGGAGTGGTGATGGACAGAGTATCTGAATTAAGCAGTACACTCCTACCCAGTCAAAAGATCAGGGCTTGATCCATCACCGTTTTTTAGCTCACTGCACCATCCCAGCTCAGAACCTGGCTACATGCAAATTAGTCTGACCCTGGCCCAGTGCATCATGGGAACAGGGCAGACCAAACTACCAAGCCAATTCTTTACTGGAAAGGAAACAAGCTTCCGGGGACCGGTTTCTGGCATTACAGCCGTCTTCGGCCCGGCTTGCTTGAATCCTGATGGTGCAGTGAGCAAGGGACTCACATCTGAGTATACCCTTCCACACTTGTGGTGGCCAAAACGATTCATAAAGGGGGTGGTGATGGACAGAGTATCTGAATTAAGCAGAACACTCCTACCCAGTCAAAATATCAGGGCTTGATCCATCACCGTTTTTTAGCTCACTGCACCATCCCAGCTCAGAACCTGGCTACATGCAAATTAGTCTGACCCTGGCCCAGTGCATCATGGGAACAGGGCAGACCAAACTACCAAGCCAATTCTTTACTGGAAAGGAAACAAGCTTCCGGGGACCGGTTTCTGGCATTACAGCCGTCTTCGGCCCGGCTTGCTTGAATCCTGACGGTGCAGTGAGCAAGGGACTCACATCTGAGTATACCCTTCCACACTTGTGGTGGCCAAAATGATTCATAAAGGGGGTGGTGATGGACAGAGTATCTGAATTAAGCAGAACACTCCTACCCAGTCAAAAGATCAGGGCTTGATCCATCACCATTTTTTTTAGCTCACTGCACCATCCCAGCTCAGAACCTGGCTATATGCAAATTAGTCTGACCCTGGCCCAGTGCATCATGGGAACAGGGCAGACCAAACTACCAAGCCAATTCTTTACTGGAAAGGAAACAAGCTTCCGGGGACCGGTTTCTGGCATTACAGCCATCTTTGGCCCGGCTTGCTTGAATCCTGATGGTGCAGTGAGCAAGGGACTCACATCTGAGTATACCCTTCCACACTTGTGGTGGCCAAAATGATTCATAAAGGGGGTGGTGATGGACAGAGTATCTGAATTAAGCAGAACACTCCTACCCAGTCAAAAGATCAGGGCTTGATCCATCACCATTTTTTTTTTAGCTCACTGCACCATCCCAGCTCAGAACCTGGCTACATGCAAATTAGTCTGACCCTGGCCCAGTGCATCATGGGAACAGGGCAGACCAAACTACCAAGCCAATTCTTTACTGGAAAGGAAACAAGCTTCCGGGGACCGGTTTCTGGCATTACAGCCGTCTTCGGCCCGGCTTGCTTGAATCCTGATGGTGCAGTGAGCAAGGGACTCACATCTGAGTATACCCTTCCACACTTGTGGTGGCCAAAACGATTCATAAAGGGGGTGGTGATGGACAGAGTATCTGAATTAAGCAGAACACTCCTACCCAGTCAAAAGATCAGGGCTTGATCCATCACCGTTTTTTAGCTCACTGCACCATCCCAGCTCAGAACCTGGCTACATGCAAATTAGTCTGACCCTGGCCCAGTGCATCATGGGAACAGGGCAGACCAAACTACCAAGCCAATTCTTTACTGGAAAGGAAACAAGCTTCCGGGGACCGGTTTCTGGCATTACAGCCGTCTTCGGCCCGGCTGCTTGAATCCTGATGGTGCAGTGAGCTAGGGACTCACATCTGAGTATACCCTTCCACACTTGTGGTGGCCAAAACGATTCATAAAGGGGATGGTGATGGACAGAGTATCTGAATTAAGCAGAACACTCCTACCCAGTCAAAAGATCAGGGCTTGATCCATCACCGTTTTTTAGCTCACTGCACCATCCCAGCTCAGAACCTGGCTACATGCAAATTAGTCTGACCCTGGCCCAGTGCATCATGGGAACAGGGCAGACCAAACTACCAAGCCAATTCTTTACTGGAAAGGAAACAAGCTTCCGGGGACCGGTTTCTGGCATTACAGCCGTCTTCGGCCCGGCTTGCTTGAATCCTGATGGTGCAGTGAGCAAGGGACTCACATCTGAGTATACCCTTCCACACTTGTGGTGGCCAAAACGATTCATAAAGGGGGTGGTGATGGACAGAGTATCTGAATTAAGCAGAACACTCCTACCCAGTCAAAAGATCAGGGCTTGATCCATCACCATTTTTTTTTAGCTCACTGCACCATCCCAGCTCAGAACCTGGCTACATGCAAATTAGTCTGACCCTGGCCCAGTGCATCATGGGAACAGGGCAGACCAAACTACCAATCCAATTCTTTACTGGAAAGGAAACAAGCTTCCGGGGACCGGTTTCTGGCAATACAGCCGTCTTTGGCCCGGCTTGCTTGAATCCTGATGGTGCAGTGAGCAAGGGACTCACATCTGAGTATACCCTTCCACACTTGTGGTGGCCAAAACGATTCATAAAGGGAGTGGTGATGGACAGAGTATCTGAATTAAGCAGAACACTCCTACCCAGTCAAAAGATCAGGGCTTGATCCATCACCGTTTTTTAGCTCACTGCACCATCCCAGCTCAGAACCTGGCTACATGCAAATTAGTCTCACCCTGGCCCAGTGCATCATGGGAACAGGGCAGACCAAACTACCAAGCCAATTCTTTACTGGAAAGGAAACAAGCTTCCGGGGACCGGTTTCTGGCATTACAGCCGTCTTCGGCCCGGCTTGCTTGAATCCTGATGGTGCAGTGAGCAAGGGACTCACATCTGAGTATACCCTTCCACACTTGTGGTGGCCAAAACGATTCATAAAGGGGGTGGTGATGGACAGAGTATCTGAATTAAGCAGAACACTCCTACCCAGTCAAAAGATCAGGGCTTGATCCATCACCGTTTTTTAGCTCACTGCACCATCCCAGCTCAGAACCTGGCTACATGCAAATTAGTCTGACCCTTGCCCAGTGCATCATGGGAACAGGGCAGACCAAACTACCAAGCCGATTCTTTACTGGAAAGGAAACAAGCTTCCGGGGGCCGGTTTCTGGCATTACAGCCGTCTTCGGCCCGGCTTGCTTGAATCTTGATGGTGCAGTGAGCAAGGGACTCACATCTGAGTATACACTTCCACACTTGTGGTGGCCAACATGATTCATAAAGGGGGTGGTGATGGACAGAGTATCTGAATTAAGCAGAACACTCCTACCCAGTCAAAAGATCAGGGCTTGATCCATCACCATTTTTTTTTAGCTCACTGCACCATCCCAGCTCAGAACCTGGCTACATGCAAATTAGTCTGACCCTGGCCCAGTGCATCATGGGAACAGGGCAGACCAAACTACCAAGCCAATTCTTTACTGGAAAGGAAACAAGCTTCCGGGGACCAGTTTCTGGCAATACAGCCGTCTTTGGCCCGGCTTGCTTGAATCCTGATGGTGCAGTGAGCAAGGGACTCACATCTGAGTATACCCTTCCACACTTGTGGTGGCCAAAACGATTCATAAAGGGAGTGGTGATGGACAGAGTATCTGAATTAAGCAGAACACTCCTACCCAGTCAAAAGATCAGGGCTTGATCCATCACCGTTTTTTAGCTCACTGCACTATCCCAGCTCAGAACCTGGCTACATGCAAATTAGTCTGACCCTGGCCCAGTGCATCATGGGAACAGGGCAGACCAAACTACCAAGCCAATTCTTTACTGGAAAGGAAACAAGCTTCCGGGGACCGGTTTCTGGCATTACAGCCGTCTTCGGCCCGGCTTGCTTGCATCCTGATGGTGCAGTGAGCAAGGGACTCACATCTGAGTATACCCTTCCACACTTGTGGTGGCCACAACGATTCATAAAGGGGGTGGTGATGGACAGAGTATCTGAATTAAGCAGAACACTCCTACCCGGTCAAAAGATCAGGGCTTGATCCATCACCGTTTTTTAGCTCACTGCACCATCCCAGCTCAGAACCTGGCTACATGCAAATTAGTCTGACCCTGGCCCAGTGCATCATGGGAACAGGGCAGACCAAACTACCAAGCCAATTCTTTACTGGAAAGGAAACAAGCTTCCGGGGACCGGTTTCTGGCATTACAGCCGTCTTTGGCCCTTCTTGCTTGACTCCTGATGGTGCAGTGAGCAAGGAACTCACATCTGAGTATACCCTTCCACACTTGTGGTGGCCAAAACGATTCATAAAGGGGGTGGTGATGGACAGAGTATCTGAATTAAGCAGAACACTCCTACCCAGTCAAAAGATCAGGGCTTGATCCATCACCGTTTTTTAGCTCACTGCACCATCCCAGCTCAGAACCTGGCTACATGCAAATTAGTCTGACCCTGGCCCAGTGCATCATGGGTACAGGGCAGACCAAACTACCAAGCCAATTCTTTACTGGAAAGGAAAGAAGCTTCCGGGGACCGGTTTCTGGCATTACAGCCATCTTCGGCCCGGCTTGCTTGAATCCTGATGGTGCAGTGAACAAGGGACTCACATCTGAGTATACACTTCCACACTTGTGGTGGCCAAAACGATTCATAAAGGGGGTGGTGATGGACAGAGTATCTGAATTAAGCAGAAAAACTTCCTACCCAGTCAAAAGATCAGGGCTTGATCCATCACCGTTTTTTAGCTCACTGCACCATCCCAGCTCAGAACCTGGCTACATGCAAATTAGTCTGACCCTGGCCCAGTGCATCATGGGAACAGGGCAGACCAAACTACCAAGCCAATTCTTTACTGGAAAGGAAACAAGCTTCCGGGGACCGGTTTCTGGCATTACAGCCGTCTTCGGCTCGGCTTGCTTGAATCCTGATGGTGCAGTGAGCAAGGGACTCACATCTGAGTATACCCTTCCACACTTGTGGTGGCCAAAACGATTCATAAAGGGGTGGTGATGGACAGAGTATCTGAATTAAGCAGAACACTCCTACCCAGTCAAAAGATCAGGGCTTGATCCATCACCGTTTTTTAGCTCACTGCACCATCCCAGCTCAGAACCTGGCTACATGCAAATTAGTCTGACCCTGGCCCAGTGCATCATGGGAACAGGGCAGACCAAACTACCAAGCCAATTCTTTACTGGAAAGGAAACAAGCTTCCGGGGACCGGTTTCTGGCATTACAGCCGTCTTTGGCCCGGCTTGCTTGAATCCTGATGGTGCAGTGAGCAAGGGACTCACATCTGAGTATACCCTTCCACACTTGTGGTGGCCAAAACGATTCATAAAGGGAGTGGTGATGGACAGAGTATCTGAATTAAGCAGAACACTCCTACCCAGTCAAAAGATCAGGGCTTGATCCATCACCGTTTTTTAGCTCACTGCACCATCCCAGCTCAGAACCTGGCTACATGCAAATTAGTCTGACCCTGGCCCAGAGCATCATGGGAACAGGGCAGACCAAACTACCAAGCCAATTCTTTACTGGAAAGGAAACAAGCTTCCGGGGACCGGTTTCTGGCATTACAGCCGTCTTCGGCCCGGCTTGCTTGAATCCTGATGGTGCAGTGAGCAAGGGACTCACATCTGAGTATACCCTTCCACACTTGTGGTGGCCAAAACGATTCATAAAGGGGGTGGTGATGGACAGAGTATCTGAATTAAGCAGAACACTCCTACCCAGTCAAAAGATCAGGGCTTGATCCATCACCGTTTTTTAGCTCACTGCACCATCCCAGCTCAGAACCTGGCTACATGCAAATTAGTCTGACCCTGGCCCAGTGCATCATGGGAACAGGGCAGACCAAACTACCAAGCCAATTCTTTACTGGAAAGGAAACAAGCTTCCCGGGACCGGTTTCTGGCATTACAGCTGTCTTCGGCCCGGCTTGCTTGAATCCTGATGGTGCAGTAAGCAAGGGACTCACATCTGAGTATACCCTTCCACACTTGTGGTGGCCAAAACGATTCATAAAGGGGGTGGTGATGGACAGAGTATCTGAATTAAGCAGAACACTCCTACCCAGTCAAAAGATCAGGGCTTGATCCATCACCGTTTTTTAGCTCACTGCACCATCCCAGCTCAGAACCTGGCTACATGCAAATTAGTCTGACCCTGGCCCAGTGCATCATGGGAACAGGGCAGACCAAACTACCAAGCCAATTCTTTACTGGAAAGGGAACAAGCTTCCGGGGACCGGTTTCTGGCATTACAGCCGTCTTCGGCCCGGCTTGCTTGAATTCTGATGGTGCAGTGAGCAAGGGACTCACATCTGAGTATACCCTTCCACACTTGTGGTGGCCAAAACGATTCCTAAAGGGGGTGGTGATGGACAGAGTATCTGAATTAAGCAGAACACTCCTACCCAGTCAAAAGATCAGGGCTTGATCCATCACCGTTTTTTAGCTCACTGCACCATCCCAGCTCAGAACCTGGCTACATGCAAATTAGTCTGACCCTGGCCCAGTGCATCATGGGAACAGGGCAGACCAAACTACCAAGCCAATTCTTTACTGGAAAGGAAACAAGCTTCCGGGGACCGGTTTCTGGCATTACAGCTGTCTTCGGCCCGGCTTGCTTGAATCCTGATGGTGCAGTGAGCAAGGGACTCACATCTGAGTATACCCTTCCACACTTGTGGTGGCCAAAACGATTCATAAAGGGAGTGGTGATGGACAGAGTATCTGAATTAAGCAGAACACTCCTACCCAGTCAAAAGATCAGGGCTTGATCCATCACCGTTTTTTAGCACACTGCACCATCCCAGCTCAGAACCTGGCTACATGCAAATTAGTCTGACCCTGGCCCAGTGCATCATGGGAACAGGGCAGACCAAACTACCAAGCCAATTCTTTACTGGAAAGGAAACAAGCTTCCGGGGACCGGTTTCTGGCATTACAGCCGTCTTCGGCCCGGCTTGCTTGAATCCTGATGGTGCAGTGAGCAAGGGACTCACATCTGAGTATACCCTTCCACACTTGTGGTGGCCACAACGATTCATAAAGGGGGTGGTGACGGACAGAGTATCTGAATTAAGCAGAACACTCCTACCCAGTCAAAAGATCAGGGCTTGATCCATCACCGTTTTTTAGCTCACTGCACCATCCCAGCTCAGAACCTGGCTACATGCAAATTAGTCTGACCCTGGCCCAGTGCATCATGGGAACAGGGCAGACCAAACTACCAAGCCAATTCTTTACTGGAAAGGAAACAAGCTTCCGGGGACCGGTTTCTGGCATTACAGCTGTCTTCGGCCCGGCTTGCTTGAATCCTGATGGTGCAGTAAGCAAGGGACTCACATCTGAGTATACCCTTCCACACTTGTGGTGGCCAAAACGATTCATAAAGGGGGTGGTGATGGACAGAGTATCTGAATTAAGCAGAACACTCCTACCCAGTCAAAAGATCAGGGCTTGATCCATCACCGTTTTTTAGCTCACTGCACCATCCCAGCTCAGAACCTGGCTACATGCAAATTAGTCTGATTCTGGCCCAGTGCATCATGGGAACAGGGCAGACCAAACTACCAAGCCAATTCTTTACTGGAAAGGGAACAAGCTTCCGGGGACCGGTTTCTGGCATTACAGCCGTCTTCGGCCCGGCTTGCTTGAATCCTGATGGTGCAGTGAGCAAGGGGCTCACATCTGAGTATACCCTTCCACACTTGTGGTGGCCAAAACGATTCAAAAAGGGGGTGGTGATAGACAGACTATCTGAATTAAGCAGAACACTCCTACCCAGTCAAAAGATCAGGGCTTGATCCATCACCGTTTTTTAGCTCACTGCACCATCCCAGCTCAGAACCTGGTTACATGCAAATTAGTCTGACCCTGGCCCAGTGCATCATGGGAACAGGGCAGACCAAACTACCAAGCCAATTCTTTACTGGAAAGGGAACAAGCTTCCGGGGACCGGTTTCTGGCATTACAGCCGTCTTCGGCCCGGCTTGCTTGAATTCTGATGGTGCAGTGAGCAAGGGACTCACATCTGAGTATACCCTTCCACACTTGTGGTGGCCAAAACGATTCATAAAGGGGGTGGTCATGGACAGAGTATCTGAATTAAGCAGAACACTCCTACCCAGTCAAAAGATCAGGGCTTGATCCATCACCGTTTTTTAGCTCACTGCACCATCCCAGCTCAGAACCTGGCTACATGCAAATTAGTCTGACCCTGGCCCAGTGCATCATGGGAACAGGGCAGACCAAACTACCAAGCCAATTCTTTACTGGAAAGGAAACAAGCTTCCGGGGACCGGTTTCTGGCATTACAGCCGTCTTCGGCCCGGCTTGCTTGAATCCTGATGGTGCAGTGAGCAAGTGACTCACATCTGATTATACCCTTCCACACTTGTGGTGGCCAAAACGATTCATAAAGGGGGTGGTGATGGACAGAGTATCTGAATTAAGCAGAACATTCCTACCCAGTCAAAAGATCAGGGCTTGATCCATCACCGTTTTTTAGCTCACTGCACCATCCCAGCTCAGAACCTGGCTACATGCAAATTAGTCTGACCCTGGCCCAGTGCATCATGGGAACAGGGCAGACCAAACTACCAAGCCAATTCTTTACTGGAAAGTAAACAAGCTTCCGGGGACCGGTTTCTGGCATTACAGCCGTCTTCGGCCCGGCTTGCTTGAATCCTGATGGTGCAGTGAGCAAGGGACTCACATCTGAGTATACCCTTCCACACTTGTGGTGGCCAAAATGATTCATAAAGGGGGTGGTGATGGACAGAGTATCTGAATTAAGCAGAACACTCCTACCCAGTCAAAAGATCAGGGCTTGATCCATCACCATTTTTTTAGCTCACTGCACCATCCCAGCTCAGAACCTGGCTACATGCAAATTAGTCTGACCCTGGCCCAGTGCATCATGGGAACAGGGCAGACCAAACTACCAAGCCAATTCTTTACTGCAATGGAAACAAGCTTCCGGGGACCGGTTTCTGGCATTACAGCCATCTTTGGCCCGGCTTGCTTGAATCCTGATGGTGCAGTGAGCAAGGGACTCACATCTGAGTATACCCTTCAACACTTGTGGTGGCCAAAACGATTCCTAAAGGGAGTAGTGATGGACAGAGTATCTGAATTAAGCAGAACACTCCTACCCAGTCAAAAGATCAGGGCTTGATCCATCACCGTTTTTTAGCTCACTGCACCATCCCAGCTCAGAACCCGGCTACATAAAAATTAGTCTGACCCTGGCCCAGTGCATCATGGGAACAGGGCAGACCAAACTACCAAGCCAATTCTTTACTGGAAAGGAAACAAGCTTCCGGGGACCGGTTTCTGGCATTACAGCCGTCTTCGGCCCGGCTTGCTTGAATTCTGATGGTGCAGTGAGCAAGGGACTCACATCTGAGTATACCCTTCCACACTTGTGGTGGCCAAAACGATTCATAAAGGGGGTGGTGATGGACAGAGTATCTGAATTAAGCAGAACACTCCTACCCAGTCAAAAGATCAGGGCTTGATCCATCACCGTTTTTTAGCTCACTGCACCATCCCAGCTCAGAACCTGGCTACATGCAAATTAGTCTGACCCTGGCCCAGTGCATCATGGGAACAGGGCAGACCAAACTACCAAGCCAATTCTTTACTGGAAAGGAAACAAGCTTCCGGGGACCGGTTTCTGGCATTACAGCCGTCTTCGGCCCGGCTTGCTTGAATCCTGATGGTGCAGTGAGCAAGGGACTCACATCTGAGTATACCCTTCCACACTTGTGGTGGCCAAAACGATTCATAAAGGGGGTGGTGATGGACAGAGTATCTGAATTAAGCAGAACACTCCTACCCAGTCAAAAGATCAGGGCTTGATCCATCACCGTTTTTTAGCTCACTGCACCATCCCAGCTCAGAACCTGGCTACATGCAAATTAGTCTGACCCTGGCCCAGTGCATCATGGGAACAGGGCAGACCAAACTACCAAGCCAATTCTTTACTGGAAAGTAAACAAGCTTCCGGGGACCGGTTTCTGGCATTACAGCCGTCTTCGGCCCGGCTTGCTTGAATCCTGATGGTGCAGTGAGCAAGGGACTCACATCTGAGTATACCCTTCCACACTTGTGGTGGCCAAAATGATTCATAAAGGGGGTGGTGATGGACAGAGTATCTGAATTAAGCAGAACACTCCTACCCAGTCAAAAGATCAGGGCTTGATCCATCACCATTTTTTTTAGCTCACTGCACCATCCCAGCTCAGAACCTGGCTACATGCAAATTAGTCTGACCCTGGCCCAGTGCATCATGGGAACAGGGCAGACCAAACTACCAAGCCAATTCTTTACTGGAATGGAAACAAGCTTCCGGGGACCGGTTTCTGGCATTACAGCCATCTTTGGCCCGGCTTGCTTGAATCCTGATGGTGCAGTGAGCAAGGGACTCACATCTGAGTATACCCTTCAACACTTGTGGTGGCCAAAACGATTCCTAAAGGGAGTGGTGATGGACAGAGTATCTGAATTAAGCAGAACACTCCTACCCAGTCAAAAGATCAGGGCTTGATCCATCACCGTTTTTTAGCTCACTGCACCATCCCAGCTCAGAACCCGGCTACATAAAAATTAGTCTGACCCTGGCCCAGTGCATCATGGGAACAGGGCAGACCAAACTACCAAGCCAATTCTTTACTGGAAAGGAAACAAGCTTCCGGGGACCGGTTTCTGGCATTACAGCCGTCTTCGGCCCGGCTTGCTTGAATCCTGATGGTGCAGTGAGCAAGGGACTCACATCTGAGTATACCCTTCCACACTTGTGGTGGCCAAAATGATTCATAAAGGGGGTGGTGATGGACAGAGTATCTGAATTAAGCAGAACACTCCTACCCAGTCAAAAGATCAGGGCTTGATCCATCACCGTTTTTTAGCTCACTGCACCATCCCAGCTCAGAACCTGGCTACATGCAAATTAGTCTGACCCTGGCCCAGTGCATCATGGGAACAGGGCAGACCAAACTACCAAGCCAATTCTTTACTGGAAAGGAAACAAGCTTCCGGGGACCAGTTTCTGGCATTACAGCCGTCTTCGGCCCGGCTTGCTTGAATCCTGATGGTGCAGTGAGCAAGGGACTCACATCTGAGTATACCCTTCCACACTTGTGGTGGCCAAAACGATTCATAAAGGGGACGGTGATGGACAGAGTATCTGAATTAAGCAGAACAGTTCTACCCAGTCAAAAGATCAGGGCTTGATCCATCACCGTTTTTTAGCTCACTGCACCATCCCAGCTCAGAACCTGGCTACATGCAAATTAGTCTGACCCTGGCCCAGTGCATCATGGGAACAGGGCAGACCAAACTACCAAGCCAATTCTTTACTGGAAAGGAAACAAGCTTTCGGGGACCGGTTTCTGGCATTACAGCCGTCTTCGGCCCGGCTTGCTTGAATCCTGATGGTGCAGTGAGCAAGGGACTCACATCTGAGTATACCCTTCCACACTTGTGGTGGCCAAAACGATTCATAAAGGGGGTGGTGATGGACAGAGTATCTGAATTAAGCAGAACACTCCTACCCAGTCAAAAGATCAGGGCTTGATCCATCACCGTTTTTTAGCTCACTGCACCATCCCAGCTCAGAACCTGGCTACATGCAAATTAGTCTGACCCTGGCCCAGTGCATCATGGGAACAGGGCAGACCAAACTACCAAGCCAATTCTTTACTGGAAAGGAAACAAGCTTCCGGGGACCGGTTTCTGGCATTACAGCCGTCTTCGGCCCGGCTTGCTTGAATCCTGATGGTGCAGTGAGCAAGGGACTCACATCTGAGTATACCCTTCCACACTTGTGGTGGCCAAAATGATTCATAAAGGGGGTGGTGATGGACAGAGTATCTGAATTAAGCAGAACACTCCTACCCAGTCAAAAGATCAGGGCTTGATCCATCACCATTTTTTTTTAGCTCACTGCACCATCCCAGCTCAGAACCTGGCTACATGCAAATTAGTCTGACCCTGGCCCAGTGCATCATGGGAACAGGGCAGACCAAACTACCAAGCCAATTCTTTACTGGAAAGGAAACAAGCTTCGGGGGACCGGTTTCTGGCAATACAGCCGTCTTTGGCCCGGCTTGCTTGAATCCTGATGGTGCAGTGAGCAAGGGACTCACATCTGAGTATACCCTTCCACACTTGTGGTGGCCAAAACGATTCATAAAGGGAGTGGTGATGGACAGAGTATCTGAATTAAGCAGTACACTCCTACCCAGTCAAAAGATCAGGGCTTGATCCATCACCGTTTTTTAGCTCACTGCACCATCCCAGCTCAGAACCTGGCTACATGCAAATTAGTCTGACCCTGGCCCAGTGCATCATGGGAACAGGGCAGACCAAACTACCAAGCCAATTCTTTACTGGAAAGGAAACAAGCTTCCGGGGACCGGTTTCTGGCATTACAGCCGTCTTCGGCCCGGCTTGCTTGAATCCTGATGGTGCAGTGAGCAAGGGACTCACATCTGAGTATACCCTTCCACACTTGTGGTGGCCAAAACGATTCATAAAGGGGGTGGTGATGGACAGAGTATCTGAATTAAGCAGAACACTCCTACCCAGTCAAAAGATCAGGGCTTGATCCATCACCGTTTTTTAGCTCACTGCACCATCCCAGCTCAGAACCTGGCTACATGCAAATTAGTCTGACCCTGGCCCAGTGCATCATGGGAACAGGGCAGACCAAACTACCAAGCCAATTCTTTACTGGAAAGGAAACAAGCTTCCGGGGACCGGTTTCTGGCATTACAGCCGTCTTCGGCCCGGCTTGCTTGAATCCTGACGGTGCAGTGAGCAAGGGACTCACATCTGAGTATACCCTTCCACACTTGTGGTGGCCAAAATGATTCATAAAGGGGGTGGTGATGGACAGAGTATCTGAATTAAGCAGAACACTCCTACCCAGTCAAAAGATCAGGGCTTGATCCATCACCATTTTTTTTAGCTCACTGCACCATCCCAGCTCAGAACCTGGCTATATGCAAATTAGTCTGACCCTGGCCCAGTGCATCATGGGAACAGGGCAGACCAAACTACCAAGCCAATTCTTTACTGGAAAGGAAACAAGCTTCCGGGGACCGGTTTCTGGCATTACAGCCATCTTTGGCCCGGCTTGCTTGAATCCTGATGGTGCAGTGAGCAAGGGACTCACATCTGAATATACCCTTCCACACTTGTGGTGGCCAAAACGATTCCTAAAGGGAGTGGTGATGGACAGAGTATCTGAATTAAGCAGAACACTGCTACCCAGTCAAAAGATCAGGGCTTGATCCATCACCGTTTTTTAGCTCACTGCACCATCCCAGCTCAGAACCTGGCTACATAAAAATTAGTCTGACCCTGGCCCAGTGCATCATGGGAACAGGGCAGACCAAACTACCAAGCCAATTCTTTACTGGAAAGGAAACAAGCTTCCGGGGACCGGTTTCTGGCATTACAGCCGTCTTCGGCCCGGCTTGCTTGAATCCTGATGGTGCAGTGAGCAAGGGACTCACATCTGAGTATACCCTTCCACACTTGTGGTGGCCAAAACGATTCATAAAGGGGGTGGTGATGGACAGAGTATCTGAATTAAGCAGAACACTCCTACCCAGTCAAAAGATCAGGGCTTGATCCATCACCGTTTTTTAGCTCACTGCACCATCCCAGCTCAGAACCTGGCTACATGCAAATTAGTCTGACCCTGGCCCAGTGCATCATGGGAACAGGGCAGACCAAACTACCAAGCCAATTCTTTACTGGAAAGGAAACAAGCTTCCGGGGACCGGTTTCTGGCATTACAGCCGTCTTCGGCCCGGCTGCTTGAATCCTGATGGTGCAGTGAGCTAGGGACTCACATCTGAGTATACCCTTCCACACTTGTGGTGGCCAAAACGATTCATAAAGGGGATGGTGATGGACAGAGTATCTGAATTAAGCAGAACACTCCTACCCAGTCAAAAGATCAGGGCTTGATCCATCACCGTTTTTTAGCTCACTGCACCATCCCAGCTCAGAACCTGGCTACATGCAAATTAGTCTGACCCTGGCCCAGTGCATCATGGGAACAGGGCAGACCAAACTACCAAGCCAATTCTTTACTGGAAAGGAAACAAGCTTCCGGGGACCGGTTTCTGGCATTACAGCCGTCTTCGGCCCGGCTTGCTTGAATCCTGATGGTGCAGTGAGCAAGGGACTCACATCTGAGTATACCCTTCCACACTTGTGGTGGCCAAAACGATTCATAAAGGGGGTGGTGATGGACAGAGTATCTGAATTAAGCAGAACACTCCTACCCAGTCAAAAGATCAGGGCTGGCCAAGATGGCGACGGAGTAAGACGCTCTCTGCGTTCCCTCCGGCGCCGAATTCTACAACGCACCGAATAGCACCCCCGGGACCGTGCTTGGACCGGTGGTTTTGTAGCCTAAGGGCACCGGAGCATAGCGGCTGAGTACTGGCGGCAGCGTTGGCCCCTCGGAGCGTCCCGCGAGGAGAAGCGCGCTCTTGGTGCGGATGCGGTGAAGGGCCTGTCCGACGCCGGACTGGCGTAGAAAGGAAGCCGACAGGAAGTGCAGGCTGAGCGGTTGCCGTGAGGTGGTGGAGGTCGGCCCGATACCTGGAGCGGCGCCTCCTTAGCCTCAGTGGCCGACGGGACCTCCGGAGGTCGGCGTTGCTCCGCTGCCCCCTTCCCGTGTACCGCACTGGGGGCACGGCGGCTGAGCTGGGGGCTGTATGCAGATCGGCGGAGCGGGGGCCCTGCAGCGCGGACTGAGGTGAGCGCCTGGAGGCAGCCGGGGGGCTCGGGACCGCGATCTGGCCCGCGAAGGGCGACGGCTGTGCCGGACTGCTGGGCGGGAGCTGTGAAGAAGCGGCATTGGGCGGGTTGGGCGGCCCCCCCGGGGCGAGTCGCCTGCAGATTGCGGCCGAGTGCGGCCTACGCTTGCTTGCGGGGCACACTGGACGGCGGCGGCCTATAGTGGAGGAGGAGGCGTAACGCCTGGAGTCTTGGCTGTGATCTACGACCTGCGTGAGGCTCGGCTCGGAGGGCCTGTGCCCTGCAGTGACCTGGGCACCATTGAATCTGGGAGCGGTGGCCCGGACATGTGAAGCGCTCTCTGGTCTGTGGGGGCACGCACACCATTGAACTGTGACCTGGGGGGGGCTGTCGCAAGATCTACAGGGCGGGCCGATCAGTGGAGAGGTCCGGATATAGCGGCCCTAACACCTCGAAGAAGGACGCCGGGAGGCCCTCGTGGCCGGCGATTGCCACTGTGATTTGTGGTCGACGGCGACTTGGGATCAACTTGAGGGGACGCACACGGCGGACCTTGTGATGGCGAACAACCAGAGGAGGGGGAAGCCTAACAAGGATGGCCTGGCCAGGGGCTCCAATCTTCCGCCATCGCCTGGGGCGGGCTCCTCCTCCATGTCCGGGGACGGTGAGGCGCCGGTCACAAAAGCATTTATGACTGAGCTATTTGCTTCCATTAAAGATGACATCTCAGAGCTGCGGTCCCAGCTCGCGTCGGACCTTCGGGAGGTGAGGAGAGACCTGGATGGGGTTGGCGAGAGGGTAGCCACCCTGGAGGACCATGATCTTACCCTGGCTAATGATGTCCATCAGCTGCAACAGGATGTGCTGCGTCTTAGGGACCAGAATCTGGATCTGCAGTCCCACGCGGAGGATCTAGAGAACCGCTCCAGGCGGAACAACATCCGTATTAAGTCGGTACCATGGGACGGGGAGTCCGGCGATTTGAGAGGCTATATCCTGGAGCTGTTCCGGCAGATCTTGGGCGACGAAGAACTTACGGATGTCAAGATGGACAGAGCCCATAGGGTTGGTCTTCCTAGGCGCGGGGGGGGCCCTCCGCCGGACATTCTAGTCTGCATCCACGATTTTCAGTTGAAAGAGCGCATTCTGAAGAAGGCCCGGGAGGCTACGTCTATCCAGTTTCGTGGACACCACCCACAGCTGTATCAGGATTTGGCAGCTTCTACTCTTCAGAAGCGGCGTGAATTCAGGCCTGTGACTGCCTTCCTGCGGGACCGCGGCGTTGCTTACTCCTGGGGCCACCCGTTCCGCATCATATTTCGTTGGAACAACAGGCTTGAACAGATCAGGTCTCTTCAAGCGGCCATGGATCTACTGGGGATCGACAGACCGGATGCTTCACCTGGCGACAGGAGTCCCTCCGCAAGGGGCCGGCGGCGGTCCCCCTCCTGGCACAGGGTGGGCGGGGAGGGGGGGAGGAGGGTGCCTGACAGGCCCACCAGCTTGCAAGAACGGGTCGACGCGGTGGCCTCGGTTGCCACCGCCACGCTATCTGCCTCTCAGCTTGGTTCCGGGGCGGCGTGATTTCTGAAGAGGGATCTGGCTGGCGCCGGAGGGGCGCACCCCTACAGGTATCGTGGGTTCCTATGTACTTTGGGAGAAGACGCCCAGATACGAGACTCGTGGGGGACATCGGCCGATGTCTCCTTGCCGTCCCATGGAGGACTCTTTTGGACTTCTGATGGTTTGTGGGGGGGTTTCTGGGGGGGGGAGGGTCTTGGTGGGGTTGTTTGGGGTGTTGGGGTTGGGGGCGAGGGGGGGTGTTGGTGGTGACGCGGCTGTGCTGTGGATGGTGCTGTGTGGTGATGATTGGGAGACTGAGAGGTGCTGTTGGTGTGGGGGATGCGAGGCGGATGGGCGTGGGACTCGAGGTTGGGACTGTGGGGCGGAGGGTTGGCGGGGGCTTGATCTTGCCATGTGTTGTAAACAGGGCATCTACCGGCTGGGGTGGAGGGCCTGCCCCCGAGGTATAGAGGATTCTTGTTTTTTGTCTCCCGATGCCTGTTAGCATAGGGACCTGGAATGTTAAGGGACTGAACTCTCCGCAGAAAAGGCATAAGGTGTGGAAATACATAACGGACCACCACTTGGATATAGTGGGTCTGCAGGAAACTCACCTTACCCGCACGGATGAGCTGCGGCTTAAGCATAAGGCATATCCCATGATATACAGATCCTCCGCTTCCACAAAGCACAGGGGGGTGGCCCTCCTCTTCCATGCCTCGCTGCGTTTCCAGCCTGTGGCGGTGCGCACGGACAGGGAGGGTCGCTGGTTGATGGTGCGGGGATTAGTTCAGGGGAGGCTCTGTACCTTTGTTGTGCTGTATGCTCCTAATACTGGCCAGAATAAGTTTTTACAAAGTTTACTGCAGAAAGTGGGTGATTTTGTTGAAGGGCAGTTGTTTATCATGGGGGACTGTAATTTGGTGTGGGACGGGGCGCTGGATTGCTCTGGCGCTCGCAGGGCGGATACTGGTGTGTTCTCAGAGGTGTCGCGGCAAAAAGTGGTGGACATGGGGTTGATTGATGGGTGGCGATCTCTACATCCAACGTCCAGGGATTACACGTTTTTTTCTAATGTGCACCGCTCATATTCCCGACTGGACCATATATTTCTTAGCCAGGCTCTTAGAGGAGATGTCCTTGACTCCACCATACTGCCCCTCTCGGTCTCGGACCACAGCATGCTGGTACTTATTCTGCGCTGGTCGTCGACAGGCTCCGGGCAACGGAAATGGTATTTCCCGGCCTCGGTGCTTCGAGACGAGGCTTCTAACAAGGCGCTGCGGGTGGCCATTAGGGAGTTCTTTGCCCTCAACCCACCGTCGGATACCTCGGTAACCAACACGTGGGATGCCTTTAAGGCGTCCATCAGGGGCACTTGTTTGGGCCTTAACGCACAACTCAATAGGATGCGACGCAGGGAGAGGGAGGCCCTGGAGGCTGAACTGGCCTCTCTCGAGCAGGTACATAAACTCAACCCCTCGAGGGTGACCCTCCGGCCTCTCACGGCGGTACGGGGGAAACTGAGGGCCCATTACAATAACAGGGCGGAGTTTACCCTACTGCGGTTGGGCCGACAGTCCTACTCTTGTGGTAATAAGGTGGGGAGGCACTTGGCCCGACAGCTTCGTGACAGGCGGGAACGTGAGTACATTGGAGGGATTCGCGACTCTGCTGGACAACTGCAGCATCGGGACGAGACGAAGGCGGCCCTCTTCGGTCGCTTTTACTCGGACCTATACAGGGGGGAACAACTAGGAACGGCTGCCCAGAAGGCATACCTGGGGCGTCTAACCCTTCCGCAGGTGTCTAAGGAATGGAATGAGCTCTTAGGGGCACCGATTACCAGGGAGGAGGTGCTAGCGGCTATTACGAACTTGAAGCTTCACAAGGCGCCTGGCCCGGACGGTTACACGGCTGTGTTTTATAAATCTTACGCCTCCGAGCTTTGTGATTTCTTGGTCGCCCTTTTTAATGATGTGGCCTCCTCTGGTTCCTCCACTGGCTCCCTGGCAGAGGCGATGATTACGGTGTTGCCAAAGCCGGGGAAGGATCCGGCACACTGCGCCTCCTTTCGCCCGATAGCGCTTCTTAATCTGGACGCCAAACTATACTCGGCGATCCTGGCGCGTAGGCTCCAAGACCTTATGCCGGCGCTGATCCATCCGGATCAGTCTGGCTTCATCAAGGGGCGCCAGACGCATGATAACACGCGTCGGGTGGTACATCTTATAGAAAAAGCGGAACGGTTTCGTATACCGGCGGTTCTAGTGGGCCTGGACGCCGAGAAGGCCTTCGATCGGGTGGATTGGGGGTTCCTTTTCAATACCATGACTGCCTTTGGTTTTTCGGAGACCTTCATCACTATGGTGAGGGCCAACTACTGCTGCCCCCGGTCCCGGGTTGCGGTGAATGGTCATGTGTCGGCATTTTTTGCTCACACTCGCGGCACCAGGCAGGGTTGCCCTCTGTCCCCCCTGCTATTCGCGCTGAGCATTGAGCCGCTGGCGGTGGCGGTGCGGGAGCATGAGGGGATCCGAGGTTTACCATTCGCGGGGGAACAGCATAAGATTTCGCTCTTCGCGGACGATGTCTTACTCTCTGTTACTGATCCGGAGAGCTCGCTTCCTTGCGTCCGGGAGGCCCTGTTGGAGTTTGAGGGAGTGGCGGGCTTTAAGGTCAACTATAGCAAGTCGCACATCCTGAATCTTACCCTGTCGCAGGTCGAGAGGGACAGGGTGCTGCCGCTGACTCCGTTGTCCTGGGCCACGGGTTCGATTGTCTACCTGGGGGTCCACCTGACTCCGACGGTGGGCGGGCTGTTCCAGGCTAATTTCCCATCCTTGCTGGCGAAATCCCAGGCGGAATTGGATAGGTGGAAGCCGAAGTTTCTGTCGTGGCTGGGCAGAATCCATGCCGTGAAGATGGTCCTCCTCCCCAAATTCTTATATTTGTTCCAAGCCTTGCCTATCCCCGTGGGCAGCGATTTCTTTCGGCGCCTCAAGACTTCTTTATTGCGTTTTGTGTGGCAGGGGGGTCAGGCACGGGTCTCCTATGCGGTTCTCCGTCGGCCGAGATCGGAGGGTGGGGTTGGGCTCCCGGACCTGCAGTTGTATTACAAAGCAGCGCAACTAAGAGTTTTGGTAGAATGGTCGCAACAGACCTCCGAGAAACACTGGCTCCATATGGACCGATGCGTTGCCGGCAGGTCAATCTGGGACCTGGCCTGGAAACCGAAGAAGGACCGCCCCCTCAATGCATATATCAGCACTCCCACCGGCACGGTGTTGAAGGTGTGGGACTCACTGGCGGGAGATGACCGTTGGACCACGTTCCCTTCGCCGTTCACGCCCTTGCATTTCAACCCGGCTTTCCCGCCGGCGCTACATGAGGGGCCGTTTGCGGTGTGGAGGGAGGGGGGGTGTCGGGCGTTGACCCATTTGTTCCACGGCCCGGACACCCTCACTTTCGCTAACTGCATGAGGGATTATGGGGTTGCCCAGACTGAGCAATTCCGGCATGTGCAGCTGCTTCACTGGGCTACGTCGCCTGGAGTGGTGGAGGCGGCTACGAGACCACCGACGCCGTTCGAAGCCTTTATTTTGCGGACGTCTGCCATGAAGGGGGCCATTTCCTTCCTTTACCAACTGCTGCTTCAATCGGCTATAGCTCCTCGACCTCGTTATATGGGGCAATGGGAGGAAATGCTGGGGCGAGATGTCTCAGACGCGGAATGGTCGGCGCTGTGGCGCGACTTGTCGTCCTTTAACCATTCCTTGCACCTGAGGGAAGCCCATCTCAAAACGGTCATGCAGTGGTATATGTGCCCGACTAGGCTTCACCGCATTTTCCCGAGGACCTCGGATAAGTGCTGGAGGGGTTGCGGGCTTTTGGGGGACTTCCGCCATATCTGGTGGGACTGCCCGGTGATCCGTCCGTACTGGGAGGAAATCCTCTCCCACATGAAGGACATATTGCCTTATCCCATTGATGACTCTATGGCCTGTGTCCTGCTTGGGCTGCGGGACCCTGGCCTCATCTATCAGACCAGGGCGGATAAAAAGATTATGTGGCTGTGCCTCGGTGCAGCGAAGCTCACACTGGCTGCGGCCTGGAAGAAGAAGGAGGCCCCGGCGGTCTCCTTGTGGCACGCGCGGCTGTGGAGGTTGCTCAGTCTGGAGAGAGTGGCGGACATCTTCCTGGGCCAGTATAAGAATTTCCGGTATCAGTGGGGTCCTCTGGTTACGTTTCTGTCTAAGGGGTTGCCCTCGGCCGTCTGTCCGGCCTCTTTGAGGTCGATGCACCTCTTTCAAGTGTAATGTAGGTATGATTGAGTGTTGAGTGAATGGCGTCACCACTGGGGGGAGGGAGGGGGTGGGGTGGGGATGTTGGTTGTTTCTGTCTTTGGGCTGTGGAGGATCCACGAACTGCTTATCTGCACCGCTTGTATGGTTCCTGGAGGGCTAGGGCCCGGCGCAGTGCGGCGCTGGGTGTCTCAGCTGGACTGACCTAATGACAAACTGTTAGAACACTGTGTACAATGGTCCTAATTGCTATGTGGTCTCGCGCCTGGGCTGGATATGCATATGGAATGGCTTGAGTCACTGTTGCTGTGCGTACAAAGATTTTACCATGACTTTGAGTTATGTGCGGTTCCCCCGCAGCCCTCTGTTTATTTTCCTGTGCAACTTAAAATAAAATAAAACTTTTACAAAAAGATCAGGGCTTGATCCATCACCATTTTTTTTAGCTCACTGCACCATCCCAGCTCAGAACCTGGCTACATGCAAATTAGTCTGACCCTGGCCCAGTGCATCATGGGAACAGGGCAGACCAAACTACCAATCCAATTCTTTACTGGAAAGGAAACAAGCTTCCGGGGACCGGTTTCTGGCAATACAGCCGTCTTTGGCCCGGCTTGCTTGAATCCTGATGGTGCAGTGAGCAAGGGACTCACATCTGAGTATACCCTTCCACACTTGTGGTGGCCAAAACGATTCATAAAGGGGGTGGTGATGGACAGAGTATCTGAATTAAGCAGGACACTCCTACCCAGTCAAAAGATCAGGGCTTGATCCATCACCGTTTTTTAGCTCACTGCACCATCCCAGCTCAGAACCTGGCTACATGCAAATTAGTCTGACCCTGGCCCTGTGCATCATGGGAACAGGGCAGACCAAACTACCAAGCCAATTCTTTACTGGAAAGGAAACAAGCTTCCGGGGACCGGTTTCTGGCATTACAGCCGTCTTCGGCCCGGCTTGCTTGAATCCTGATGGTGCAGTGAGCAAGGGACTCAAATCTGAGTATACCCTTCCACACTTGTGGTGGCCAAAACGATTCATAAAGGGGGTGGTGATGGACAGAGTATCTGAATTAAGCAGAACACTCCTACCCAGTCAAAAGATCAGGGCTTGATCCATCACCATTTTTTTTAGCTCACTGCACCATCCCAGCTCAGAACCTGGCTACATGCAAATTAGTCTGACCCTGGCCCAGTGCATCATGGGAACAGGGCAGACCAAACTACCAATCCAATTCTTTACTGGAAAGGAAACAAGCTTCCGGGGACCGGTTTCTGGCAATACAGCCGTCTTTGGCCCGGCTTGCTTGAATCCTGATGGTGCAGTGAGCAAGGGACTCACATCTGAGTATACCCTTCCACACTTGTGGTGGCCAAAACGATTCATAAAGGGGGTGGTGATGGACAGAGTATCTGAATTAAGCAGAACACTCCTACCCAGTCAAAAGATCAGGGCTTGATCCATCACCGTTTTTTAGCTCACTGCACCATCCCAGCTCAGAACCTGGCTACATGCAAATTAGTCTGACCCTGGCCCTGTGCATCATGGGAACAGGGCAGACCAAACTACCAAGCCAATTCTTTACTGGAAAGGAAACAAGCTTCCGGGGACCGGTTTCTGGCATTACAGCCGTCTTCGGCCCGGCTTGCTTGAATCCTGATGGTGCAGTGAGCAAGGGACTCAAATCTGAGTATACCCTTCCACACTTGTGGTGGCCAAAACGATTCATAAAGGGGGTGGTGATGGACAGAGTATCTGAATTAAGCAGAACACTCCTACCCAGTCAAAAGATCAGGGCTTGATCCATCACCGTTTTTTAGCTCACTGCACCATCCCAGCTCAGAACCTGGCTACATGCAAATTAGTCTGACCCTTGCCCAGTGCATCATGGGAACAGGGCAGACCAAACTACCAAGCCGATTCTTTACTGGAAAGGAAACAAGCTTCCGGGGGCCGGTTTCTGGCATTACAGCCGTCTTCGGCCCGGCTTGCTTGAATCCTGATGGTGCAGTGAGCAAGGGACTCACATCTGAGTATACACTTCCACACTTGTGGTGGCCAACATGATTCATAAAGGGGGTGGTGATGGACAGAGTATCTGAATTAAGCAGAACACTCCTACCAGGTCAAAAGATCAGGGCTTGATCCATCACCATTTTTTTTTAGCTCACTGCACCATCCCAGCTCAGAACCTGGCTACATGCAAATTAGTCTGACCCTGGCCCAGTGCATCATGGGAACAGGGCAGACCAAACTACCAAGCCAATTCTTTACTGGAAAGGAAACAAGCTTCCGGGGACCAGTTTCCGGCAATACAGCCGTCTTTGGCCCGGCTTGCTTGAATCCTGATGGTGCAGTGAGCAAGGGACTCACATCTGAGTATACCCTTCCACACTTGTGGTGGCCAAAACGATTCATAAAGGGAGTGGTGATGGACAGAGTATCTGAATTAAGCAGAACACTCCTACCCAGTCAAAAGATCAGGGCTTGATCCATCACCGTTTTTTAGCTCACTGCACCATCCCAGCTCAGAACCTGGCTACATGCAAATTAGTCTGACCCTGGCCCAGTGCATCATGGGAACAGGGCAGACCAAACTACCAAGCCAATTCTTTACTGGAAAGGAAACAAGCTTCCGGGGACCGGTTTCTGGCATTACAGCCGTCTTCGGCCCGGCTTGCTTGCATCCTGATGGTGCAGTGAGCAAGGGACTCACATCTGAGTATACCCTTCCACACTTGTGGTGGCCAAAACGATTCATAAAGGGGGTGGTGATGGACAGAGTATCTGAATTAAGCAGAACACTCCTACCCGGTCAAAAGATCAGGGCTCGATCCATCACCGTTTTTTAGCTCACTGCACCATCCCAGCTCAGAACCTGGCTACATGCAAATTAGTCTGACCCTGGCCCAGTGCATCATGGGAACAGGGCAGACCAAACTACCAAGCCAATTCTTTACTGGAAAGGAAACAAGCTTCCGGGGACCGGTTTCTGGCATTACAGCCGTCTTTGGCCCTTCTTGCTTGAATCCTGATGGTGCAGTGAGCAAGGAACTCACATCTGAGTATACCCTTCCACACTTGTGGTGGCCAAAACGATTCATAAAGGGGGTGGTGATGGACAGAGTATCTGAATTAAGCAGAACACTCCTACCCAGTCAAAAGATCAGGGCTTGATCCATCACCGTTTTTTAGCTCACTGCACCATCCCAGCTCAGAACCTGGCTACATGCAAATTAGTCTGACCCTGGCCCAGTGCATCATGGGTACAGGGCAGACCAAACTACCAAGCCAATTCTTTACTGGAAAGGAAAGAAGCTTCCGGGGACCGGTTTCTGGCATTACAGCCATCTTCGGCCCGGCTTGCTTGAATCCTGATGGTGCAGTGAACAAGGGACTCACATCTGAGTATACACTTCCACACTTGTGGTGGCCAAAACGATTCATAAAGGGGGTGGTGATGGACAGAGTATCTGAATTAAGCAGAACACTCCTACCCAGTCAAAAGATCAGGGCTTGATCCATCACCGTTTTTTAGCTCACTGCACCATCCCAGCTCAGAACCTGGCTACATGCAAATTAGTCTGACCCTGGCCCAGTGCATCATGGGAACAGGGCAGACCAAACTACCAAGCCAATTCTTTACTGGAAAGGAAACAAGCTTCCGGGGACCGGTTTCTGGCATTACAGCCGTCTTCGGCTCGGCTTGCTTGAATCCTGATGGTGCAGTGAGCAAGGGACTCACATCTGAGTATACCCTTCCACACTTGTGGTGGCCAAAACGATTCATAAAGGGAGTGGTGATGGACAGAGTATCTGAATTAAGCAGAACACTCCTACCCAGTCAAAAGATCAGGGCTTGATCCATCACCGTTTTTTAGCTCACTGCACCATCCCAGCTCAGAACCTGGCTACATGCAAATTAGTCTGACCCTGGCCCAGAGCATCATGGGAACAGGGCAGACCAAACTACCAAGCCAATTCTTTACTGGAAAGGAAACAAGCTTCCGGGGACCGGTTTCTGGCATTACAGCCGTCTTCGGCCCGGCTTGCTTGAATCCTGATGGTGCAGTGAGCAAGGGACTCACATCTGAGTATACCCTTCCACACTTGTGGTGGCCAAAACGATTCATAAAGGGGGTGGTGATGGACAGAGTATCTGAATTAAGCAGAACACTCCTACCCAGTCAAAAGATCAGGGCTTGATCCATCACCGTTTTTTAGCTCACTGCACCATCCCAGCTCAGAACCTGGCTACATGCAAATTAGTCTGACCCTGGCCCAGTGCATCATGGGAACAGGGCAGACCAAACTACCAAGCCAATTCTTTACTGGAAAGGAAACAAGCTTCCGGGGACCGGTTTCTGGCATTACAGCCGTCTTTGGCCCGGCTTGCTTGAATCCTGATGGTGCAGTGAGCAAGGGACTCACATCTGAGTATACCCTTCCACACTTGTGGTGGCCAAAACGATTCATAAAGGGAGTGGTGATGGACAGAGTATCTGAATTAAGCAGAACACTCCTACCCAGTCAAAAGATCAGGGCTTGATCCATCACCGTTTTTTAGCTCACTGCACCATCCCAGCTCAGAACCTGGCTACATGCAAATTAGTCTGACCCTGGTCCAGTGCATCATGGGAACAGGGCAGACCAAACTACCAAGCCAATTCTTTACTGGAAAGGAAACAAGCTTCCGGGGACCGGTTTCTGGCATTACAGCCGTCTTCGGCCCGGCTTGCTTGAATCCTGATGGTGCAGTGAGCAAGGGACTCACATCTGAGTATACCCTTCCACACTTGTGGTGGCCAAAACGATTCATAAAGGGGGTGGTGATGGACAGAGTATCTGAATTAAGCAGAACACTCCTACCCAGTCAAAATATCAGGGCTTGATCCATCACCGTTTTTTAGCTCACTGCACCATCCCAGCTCAGAACCTGGCTACATGCAAATTAGTCTGACCCTGGCCCAGTGCATCATGGGAACAGGGCAGACCAAACTACCAAGCCAATTCTTTACTGGAAAGGAAACAAGCTTCCGGGGACCGGTTTCTGGCATTACAGCCGTCTTCGGCCCGGCTTGCTTGAATCCTGATGGTGCAGTGAGCAAGGGACTCACATCTGAGTATACCCTTCCACACTTGTGGTGGCCCAAACGATTCATAAAGGGGGTGGTGATGGACAGAGTATCTGAATTAAGCAGAACACTCCTACCCAGTCAAAAGATCAGGGCTTGATCCATCACCGTTTTTTAGCTCACTGCACCATCCCAGCTCAGAACCGTATGCGTATATACCCCCTTACGCTTCTAATACTTATTTATTAAAATATTTGTTTTCTTTTATTTGCACCATTATGGAAAGAGAAGATTGTAGGCATTTAATGCTGGTCAGTGATTTGAATGCTAAGGTCTCTACCCACAGTATAAGGCTATTTGATAATGCCTCAAAAAACAAAGCTTTAAATATTCCCTCAGCTTAGTTCCCGAATAAAAAGTCGGACGATAAAAGAGGCACACTTTTATTGGAAGGCCTGCGGACCACAGGCCTTTTAATAATTAATTGGAGGTTAGAAAGTGACATACCAGCAAAAGTCGCACATAAGGCTCCTACTGGGGTAACTATTATTGATTACTTAATTGTAACAACTGATTTTGTTCATAAACTCTCCAGTTTTGAAGTCCTGGGAAATGATTTTAGCAATCATATGTTGATTTGCTCTAAATTCGTGAGGTCTTGTGCCAAGGTTGGGTCCTGGAATTTTAAGGCTACTTCAGTAGGTTTTAATTTAACAAACTGCAGATCGTTTTTGAATACTCTGGCTGTTTTTAAACTTGAATAGACTTTAACAGATTTATCAGCAGTAGCAAGCAGTGGTAGATCCTCAGCCTCCCCATATTAATCAGTTTGAAGCTTTTGGTCGTAATATAAGCACTTTATTCTCAACGTGTAAATTGCCCCATTTACCAGCTGAGCAGAGAGTCCCTTTTGATCCACTTATACGTATAAATGGGGAAATAAATAAACTAGTGAGAACCCTGTTCCTGAAATACTCCATCAAACATATTAAATTAATACATGTTCTAAAGAGAAAAAGACAGAGAAAAAAACATTCTTTAAAACAAAAAAGGAAGACTATGAATGGATACAGTTAAAAGAGTCAGCATTGAAAAATAATGCCAAAAGATATTGGGAAATAATTGCGGACTGCTGTGGAACAAGAGTAAGATCTCTCCCAATCCCCATAAAAGAAGAAGTATGGAAATTATATATGAACAAACTTTAATTTGCAAATCCAAATTCTTCTTTTCCTGCATCCATTTTAACTTATTCCTCTAAATCCTTAGAATGTAGCTATGCGCCCTCAAAGGGCGAAATTGTAGGTTTTATTAAAAAGATTAGAGCTTCAGGAGCAATGGGCCCTGATGAAATCCCTATGAAAGTTATTAAAAAAGAGCCTCTAATGTAAGCTATGTATCTTGTACCATTGTTTGTTTATTTCTACCTGAAGGGGAAGACGCTCCCATTCTGGTCCGGCAGTATTTTAATTCCATTACATAAAAAGGGACATAGGCATCATACGGGCAACTATCGACAAATAGCCCTGTTAGATGCGGTGGGGAAAATATTTGCATGCAGCATTTTCGATAATCTTATAGATTGGGCAGTGGAGGAGAAAATTCTACCCATAGAACAAGCAGGTTTTAGGAAACATCATTCCACCCTGGATAACATCAGCATATTGAAACTAATAGAGGAAAGGTCCACCATTTTTTGTAGCTCAAATATATATGTGGCCTTGATAGATTTTTCAACAGCCTTCAATAAGGTAGACAGGCCCTTACTGTGGAATTTTTTTTATAAAATGGGAGTGCCTACCCCCCTGTTATCTTTAACTATTGCCCTGCACTCACTTACCTGGTATCAGAGAAATCAAGGCCTATCTACAATAATTCCCACAGAAAATGGACTGAAGCAAGGCTGTCTATTAGCCCCGTCACTTTTTTTACATAGCTGACTTACCCGAATGTTTTCTACCCTGAAGGCGATGTGCCAAATAAAGGTGGCCTTCCATTTGCATGCCTTATGTATGCAGACGCTATTGCAATCATGTACTTGAGTCTTAATGGGTTGAATAAAAAGCTGATATCTGTACAGAAATATACGATGGCGTACTACCTAAAGATAAATGTTTCTAAAAGTAAAGTCCTGATTATGAAATGTAGTAAAAATAGAAAATTAGGTAATTTCAACTGGCAAATTTGTTCCGAAAAATTGGAGAAGGTAGATTATTTTCTTTACTTGGGGAAAGTAATAAAGGCAATACAAACAATAAGCCACATATTGAATATAATATTCTAAAGCTGTAACACACACAAATGGTTTACACATATTTTATAGAGCAATGGGTCGAGGCATTTTTTACATTTGCTTACTGTTTTTAAAGCAAAAGTTCCTCCTACTCTGCTATAAGTATTTGAAGCTATCCCAGTAAAGGACTAGAGTTTCTTAGATAAAATTGAAGGCCCGATTTTATGTAAAATATGTAATTCTAATACCTCGGTCTCAAAGCTGCTATTAGACTGGAATTTGGTTTATAGGTTCATTTACTCAAGGCTTAGCGAGTATATTACATTGGGGATACCAGCTAGAGAATAGTGAGTTACACACATTAAGGCGTTCATGTGTAAGGAGGTTTTTGAATGACCCACTGATAAATATTTCTTTTGACGTGACTTCTCCTTGGCATTGAACTATTTTAGCATAAGGGAGGCGTCAGTGACCTCCCTTTAGCTTTTAGAATTTAAATCTTAAAAAAAAAAAAACACAAGTTGTATGGTTAGTTTTCTGAGAGATGTTACGTATTGCAGATCAAAAGATCAAAACAAAGGCTGAAGATAATAGCAATATCAAATAAATTGAGAATCCCTCAAAAATATTTATCTTGGAATTTAGAACATGGTGTTCGACGTTGGCTTACATTATGTCGTATGAACCTTTTGCCATTAAATGATCTTCTAGCTAATTCGTACCCTGCCACGAAAATTGGAAAAAATTGCCGTTTTTGTAATTTGGGCATTCAGAATTTCGACTATAATCTGTTTGTTTGCCCAGCTTTAGTTGAGTTTTGTTACCGATGGCTAGGATCTATGTTTTTGCAAAATAGCATCAAGAATGCAGCATAAGCTCGTGAATTCTTCTTTTTCCTACAAATTTAAGTGTGTATAATTTTTTTTTAAGGAGTTTATGAATATATTTGAGTCTTTCCTACCCTTATTAATGCTGGTCCCAATTTCAAATTGTTGTTTTTAACTGCTGTTGCTAAGGGAGAATAAAACCTTAATTATAAATTTGCTAATTTGTTCCTTGGAGTCCGTCTGGCTTACAATTTTCCGCTGCTACACAATGCACTTTAACAGAAAATTGGTCCTATTTTAAAGCTAATATTGTATACTAATCTAATGTTCCATATGTTTCTGCTGCTATTTAAATGTACTTACCACAGAATTGGATCATATCTTGCTGTTATTTGACATTGCCAGGAAAAAACTGTTGTTAGTCACAAATGTTTCAGTTATCTCCTTAGAACCTGTTTTGTTTAATAACTCTTTGCTGCTGTGCGTTGCACTTTATTTAATTTAGATTTACTGTGAAGCCGATATTGTATTGTATTCCACTATATACAAAGGTGCATATGTATTTAAATGTATGTGCTCTGTCGATTAAGGATTACCCATGTCTCCTTCTGTATATCTGGCTATGAAGGGGCATGTTTCTTAATTTTTTGTTTAAATCTCTTTATTGACATTTGTATTTTAACATTCCAGTACAACAATGTGTCAAAAACTACATTAGCCAAACAAATAAGGGGCATGTTTCTTCATGATGTTTTTTTTTAAATTTAGTACTTCCATTGTTATATAATTATAAACTCTGTGTTTCAGCCAACTTTGATACAATTACGCTGGAATTTAATTTGTTTCATATTTTATTCTATTTACGATGGCAATGAACTGAGTTCATATTTGAATGTGTATTTATATAATAATTGTACGTATTTTTAAGGAGACCTCTTTGGAGATCCAAAATCCTAATAAAAAATTGAATTGAATTGAGCTATTGGCTTCAAGGAACTGTATTCCACCCACTTCGCTGCCAGGCCTTTACCCCGACTGTGCCACACATTTTTTTTGGCTATTTGGGGTAGTTCATGCTTAGGCCCACCCCCATAACCTTTTGCCCACATAAGGTATCCACAGCAAATTTGTGTCCTTTTCTTCCAACATCCTGAGGATTCTAAAGGTACCCAGGGTTTGTGGATTCCCCTGGAGGGCACCAGGAAGTTAGGGAAAATCCAGCAACATTTTGTTTTATTTGGAAAAATATGCTGCAGAAGACATCATCTGTTTTTCCCCTAAAAATGGTATCAACAAAGGGTTTGTGGTACTAAAATCACCATCTTCCCAGCTTTCAGGATCAGCAAAACCTTTGTAAGAAAACCAAACTTTTCTACACAGTTTTGTCATTTTATTGGGACATAGCCCATTTTTCCTATTTTGTGTGCTTTCAACCGGCTTCCAGTTAGTGGTAGAAATGAGTGTGAAACCAATAATGGATCCCGAGAACACTATACTTTTCTGAAAAGAAGACATAATTCTAAATTCAGCAAGGAGTCATTTGTGTAGATCCTTTAAGTTGTTCTTATAGAAACTTAAGAGTAGAAAATACAAAATATTGAAATTGAGTTAAAAAAACTGCCATTTGTGGTCACGTTTTCACTTGTAACTTCTTCTAAGTGTGACCATTTATTAATAGAATTATACCGTTACATCCACTGGACTATTCTGGTTGGTGGGATATATAGGACTTGTAGGTTCACCAACAACTTGAGGAACCCAGAGCCAATTACTGAGCTGCGTTTTGCAATAGTTTTTTATTGTGTACCAGGTACATAGCAATTCATTTGGTAAAATATAAAGAGTGAAAAATAGGTACCAAGAAAACGTATATATTTCTGAAATGGGAACAAAATATAGAGTTTAGAAGCAGTGGTAATTTGCACATCTCCAAAATTGTGGGTACCCATATAAGCATGTGAATTCAAGGACCTTTTTCAAAATGATTTCTTTTTCTACAAATGTTCTTATATTTGGAAGGCAGAAAGGCAAAGAAAGTCAATTGGTAATAACAATTGTTTTACTATTCTGTGTTCCCCTAAGTCTCCCGATAAAAATGGTACCTCGCTGTGGGTAGGCGTAGTACCTGCGACAGAAAATGGCCCAACACGCAAAGTGGACACATAACATTTTTCCAGTAAAAATTCACCCTTTCTTTTGGAATGTACCTAGCTCTGGATTTTGGACCCTAGCTCGGTCAGCACCTAGGGAAAACAAGCAAGCCTATACATTTTTTAAAACTAGACATGCAGGGGAATCCACGATGGGGTGACTTGTGTGGCTCTCGCCAGGTCCTGGGACCCATAATCCTTTTCAAACCTCAAACTTTGTCCATTTCCTTACATTTCTCTGATGGAAAGATCAGGCATCTGAGGGGAGCCACAAACCCCCACCCACCTGAGATTCCGAAGAAACCTAAGAACCTGGCTTTTCTAACTGTCTGACTACCTGTCCCAGCTTTTGAGGATCTACCAGCGCTCTGAGACCTACAGGTGGATTATGCGCTATATAAGTACAAATACAAATACCCAGCACTCTCCAAAGTCTCCTGATAAAAACGGCACCTCACTTGTGTGGGTAGGCCTAGTGCCTGCGAAAGGTAGTGGCCCAAAACGCAACATGGACACATCACATTCCTCCAGTGAAAATTGACCCTTTTTTTGCAATCTGCCTAGCTGTGAATTTTGAACCCTAGCTCAGCTGGCACCTAAAGAAACCTAGCAAACTTATACATTTTTGAAAACTACACACTAAGGGGAATCCAGGATGGGGAGACTTGTGTGGCACTCACCAGGTTCTGTTACTCAGAATCCCCTGCTTACCTCAAACCTGTTTTTTCTGTCCTCATACATGGCATAAAACATGTGGCTGGGGCTGTATGCAAACAAACTGGGGTAACCACCACAACACCTCTGCCCGGGAAGCCAAGGCCTTGTTGAACTATATATCTGGAGCCATATGCGATCTGACCGAACTCCAACATAGTTTGGTATGCCTTAATCATTGGACCTTACTATGTCACCTCTTCTTTATAGACTTCCAAGTAATGGCGAAACCTTATTTATCTTCTTCTGATAGCATCTCCCAAATTGGTCATCACATTTTAATCCGTCTAGATAAGCCTTTAGCACAGTCTAATCTACAGGTATTTTTAATATACAAAATCCATTCTCTTAATGATGGTGCCGTCTGTGTTACCCATTTCGTGCATATTTCCCTACGTGCCATAATTATCAATGCAAATAATAGATGTGCTTGAGGTTTGTTCGCTATGTAGTTTTTATTACCTCTATGCAATATCCCAAAAATAACAAGCTCAAGGCTTACCTGGATTTTAGCTCCTAGTGTTTTGGAGGCAAACTCACCCACCTCGAGCCAGAAGATCTGGATTACCGGACACTGCCAATACATGTGTACGTCATCCACATTTTCCAACCCACACTTAGGACAGTATCTTCTTGTGCTTCCTCCCATTTTGGCCAGCTTTTTTGGGGACCAATAAGCTCTGCATTGAGTAAAAAGATGGTTTCTTCTTAAAGGTGCGGGTCTGATAGTTGACCAAAGTGCTGCATATGATACTTGCCATAAAGTGTGGATATCTGCGTTCGGTATGTCCGTTCTCCATATCTCCTCTGGTGCTGGTAGCGTGTTGTTCTCTGCCTCCACTAGCATCCAGTACCACTTGGACACTTCCTTTTTAAAAGCTAGATTTTTCACGAATTCTCCCTCCCATTTTGAGTCCGAGCCGATCTGCCGTTCGTTTCGAGCCCAGCTTGTCAATTGAAGATATTTAAGTCTTGCTAAGGTATAGTTCGTTTTTGACGCAAGTACATCTAAGAAATGAGAGAATTACTTTCAAGTAACTCCCTCAAGTTGTCAGGCCCGCCCTCAATAAAGGAAGAGCTAGGACATCCGAAAGACATTCTGGAGTGCCTGGAGAATTCCAAATCGGAGCTGTGCCGCTGTAATAAAGTATGCCCATGACTTGTTTAATTTGTACCCAGACCTCACAGGCTGCTAGCAAGACATTGAACCTGATCTTTTTAAAGAATTTGGGATGACCATATTTGAATAAGAAAAGATTTCCTTCCTTCGGGAGATTCATTTTTAAAGCCCGTAAATAAAGTGGAGTATTTTGTGCATTATCCATAAGAAGATGTCTGGTGTTTTTAAAAAAGAAAGCCCAGTGATATCATTTAAAATCCGGCAGAGCAATTCCCCCATCCATTTTCTTTTTACTTCGTTTTTTTCCATGCTATTCTCACCACCTTGTTTTACCACACAAAGCCGGGCAAATCACTTTGCAGTTTCTGTAGCCATTCTGATTTAAAATGTAATGGTAAAGCATTAAAAATAAAAGTAAACTTAGCGAAAATCATCATTTTGATCAAATTAACTCTGCCCAGAACAGATAACGGCAAATACATCTATGATTCTAATAAAGCCTTAGTTTCCAGGTGCAGTTTCTTAAAATTAATAAGGGCTATACTGTCCAAATCCTTGATTATCCTGACTCCCTAATATCTAATCTCTGGCTTTTCTAGTTGAGAATTTGTTAATCCATTCCCAGTCATAGTTTCGGTTTTATCTTTATTTACTAGATAACTAGAGATTGTTCCATAAGTTTCCATTACATCCATTATGCGAGGTAGTGAAGTCCCGAGACTTGGTGTATATATCATCAAGTTATCCACGTATAGTGCTGTTTTTATTTCCCAATCTAAATATCTGAAGGGTGTAATCTCAGTTTCAGATCCAATTCTTCTGGCCAGAAGTTCTATATACATATTAAATAATAAAGGGGACAAGAGACATCCTTGCCTAGTCCCACGCCCTATCTTGATCGGTGATGAAAGTGATCCATTTACCACTATCCTGTTGGTACTTCATAAATTGATTTTATAGTGTTTAAGAAATTGTCCCCCAGGTTGTTTAGTTTTATAACTCTATACCAGAGTTCTTTAATCTGTGGGGCATGCCCCTTCCAGGGGGGGTGTAACACCATCTCGGGGGGGGGGGGCGTACTCCACCCTGAAATCTTACCTTTGTTTGTCTTTACCTGTCCCGCGTCGCAAGTCTTCCCACATTTCAAATGGAAATTTTTGTTGGGCAGAACTCCGGTAACAGAGGGTTGGAAGGGTGGGGGGAGGGGAATTAGATGGGGCCCTTGCTTTGTCATGTTAGGAGCGAACAGTGTTTTTAATCGTCCCAGTATGGGGTTAATGACTGGTTACTCACCGGTAATATTCAGTACTCCTAGTCATAGCCCTCCCCGTCCCAGTCCTAACTACATGAGCATAGCTCCTCCTACCAGAAACTCCCAAGCAACTTAAAACCCATCCCTTCCCTCCCGGCCTCACCCATACCCTGGGGCATATAACCGTGTGACTCACCAATCCAAATCCTGTACCTATCAAGCACAAGAAGCCTAAAAGGGAGGGAGGGATGGGAACCTGGACTGGGACGGGGAGGGCTATGACTCGGAGTAATGAATATTAACGGTGAGTAACCGGTCATTACCTCCTCGTCGGGCCCCCCAGGTCCCAGTCCTAACTAAATGAGCAGATACCAAAGCAAGAATCAGCTTCACTCAGTAGCAAAACAGACTTTATTAACTCACATAAAAAGTCACACCACCAGAGCAGAACGTAACACAGTGTCCCCAAACCCAGCAGAATCAGTCCCCCCCAACCAATTAACGATACTGGGACATAATGGTGTGTGGAGAACTCCAAGTAGCAGCCCTGCAGATCTCTGCCATGGAAGCCCCTTGAAAACAAGCTCAGGAAGCTGCCCCCCCCCCGAGTTTATCTCCCCTGAACAGACCCAGGAGCTAACACAACCCAGGCCTCATACGCAGCACCCACAGCCCACCGCAGCCAACGACTGAAAGTAGCCCCAGAAGGCATGAGACCTTGACCAACTAGTCCAAAGGTCACAAAAAGGGATTCCACCTTACGAAACGGCTCAGTACGCATCAAATAGATCTCCAGAGCCCTCCGAACATCCAAACAGTGCAGCAGCACCTCAACCTCCGAAAGAGGACCAGGACAGAAAACAGGCAAAACCAGATCCGCAGAGCAGTAAAAAGAGGAAGGGATCTTTTGAACAAAGGATCAGGCCTCAGAACCACCCGATCAGTAGAAAAACGTAAAAAAGGGACCGAACAAAGCAAGGAGCCCAACCCCCAATCCGACGAGCCGATGTACTACCCACAAGGAACAGCACCTTGATTGTCAGAAGCCTTAAAGACACCTCCTGTAGAGGCTCAAAGGGAGCCCCCTTCAAAGCCCCAAAACCAGAGGCAGATCCCAACTAGGAGCAAAGGACCGACTGACAGGCTTCTGAAGGAAACAACTCCTTAACAATCGGGACACCAGGGGAACCACTGGGTCACTGACCAAACCCGGGAAGGCCCGAACAGCAGCTCACCGAGCCCTCAGGGAGGATACAGCTAGATCCAAGTCAAACCCGTCCTTCAAAAACTCCAAGACATGCACCGGATCCACCTCCAACACAGACCATCCTTTTGCCGTACACCAAGACTGAAAAGAAACCCAATGCCTGGCATAGGACTTGAGAGTCGAAGGGCGCCTGGATCGCTGAATAAACTTTGCCACCGAAGGAGAACACCCCAACGCCACAAGGTTCATCCTCTCAACAGCCAACCCGCCAGTCGCAGGCGGACCAGACACTCCAGAGACAGAGGGGAAATGATAAGGGACAAGGGACCACCGGCCACCTCTGGCAAGGCCCCACCGCCAACTTAAATAACAGAGGGAACCAAGGCCCCCTGGACCAATCCGGAGCCACCAGGATCACCGAAGCCGATCTAGTTTGACCTTCAGCAGAACACACGGAAGCAGAGCAATAAGGGGAAAGGCATACATCAGGCCCCCCTCCCACCGGAAGGACAGGGCATCCACCCTCCAAACCGCGGCAGACCGAATCAGAGAACAAAACACCTCCCTCAAGGCGTTCTCCGGGGCTGCAAACAGGTCCACCACCAGGGCCCCGAAATGAGCCGTCAGGCAACCAAACACTTCCTGAGACAGGCACATGTCCGACAAGGAGGGAAACACCCTGCTCAGGCGGTCCGCCTCAGAGGTCAAAAATCCCCGGCAGATGTAAAGCCCTCAAAGACAACAAGTGAGACTCCGCCCACAGGCCGATACGTTGAACCAACAAATTGAGGGAAGCTACCTTCGCGCTCCCCTGGCGGTTGATATAACACACCACCACCGTGGGTAAATAGACATAATATCGACTACAAAATATCGAATGGACATAATGTCGATTTCAAAATATAGGCTGGACAAAATATTGAACAGACAAAATATAGACATCAAAAATATCGTTTTGAAGGTAAGTAATGTAATATCGAATTTTAAAATATAGATAGTCAAAATATCGAAGTACATAATATAGGTTAATAAAAAGATTGAAAATTTAATAATATCGAATTTTTGATAGTGTATTTTATGTGTTAAAAGTGTTTATTTATGTTATAATGTAGTTAAATTAATGAATTTATAGTTAATTAAATTTTGCGTAATTTAATTCTGTAGCGGGTTGTGGGTTTATAGGGGAATAGGGTGGGAAGTAATTTAATTATAATTAATTAAATATGTAAATTAATTTATTGGTATTTGTTTATAATTGTTAATTCGTTTTTCATTTGTAATTAATTACATTTTAATTACCAATTAATTTTATTTAATTGATTAATTGATAATTATGTTAATTTATTTATTGGTATTTGTTTCTAATTAATTGTTAATTAATTTTTATTTAGTAACTATTTAATTTTTAATTGTCAATTAATTTTATTTAATTGATTAATTGATAAATATGTTAATGTAACTAATTTAATTTTTGTAGCGGGTTGTGGGTTTATAGGGGAATTGGGTGGGAAGTAATTTAATTATAATAAATTAAATATGTAAATTAATTTATTGGTATTTGTTTATAATTGTTAATTAGTTTTTCATTTGTAATTAATTAAATTTTAATTGCCAATTCATTTTATTTAATTGATTAATTGATAATTATGCAAATTTATTTATTGGTATTTGTTTCTAATTAATTGTTAATTAATTTTTTTTGTAATCATTTAATTTTTAATTGTTAATTAATTTTATTAAATTGATTAATTGATAATTATGTTGTCTACTTTCCCTACTGTTGCACTCACTGGAGTGGGAATAGTAATTTTTACCCCTACGCTATCCAACGCTTTCCCTACTGTTGCACTCACTGGAGTGGGAATAGTAATTTGTACCCCTACGGTATCCAACGCTTTCCCTACTGTTACACTCTCTGGAGTGGGAATAGTAATTTGTACCCCTACGGTATCCAACGCTTTCCCTACTGTTACACTCTCTGGAGTTGGAATAGTAATTTGTACCCCTACGCTATCCAACGCTTTCCCTACTGTTGCACTCTCTGGAGTGGGAATAGTAATTTTTAACCCTAAGCTATACAACGCTTTCCCTACTGTTACACTCTCTGGAATGGGAATAGTAATTTTTACCCCTACGCTATCCAACGCTTTCCCTACTGTTACACTCTCTGGAGTGGGAATAGTAATTTTTACCCCTACGCTATCCAACGCTTTCCCTACTGTTACACTCTCTGTAGTGGGAATAGTAACTTTTACCCCTACGCTATCCAGCACTTTCCCCACTGTTGCACTCTCTGGAGTGGGAATAGTAATTTTTATCCCTACACTATCGAACACTTACTCTACTGTTGCACCCTATGGAGTGGGAATAGTATTTTTTACCCTCCCGCTATCCAACGCTTTCCCTACTGTTGCACTCTTTGGAGTGGGAATAGTAATTTTTACCCCTACGCTATCCAGCGCTTTCCCCACTGTTGCACTCTCTGGAGTGGGAATAGTAATTTTTAACCCTACACTATCCAACGCTTTCCCTGCTGTTGCACCCTCTGGAGTGGGAATAGTAATTTTTACCCTCCCGCTATCCCACGCTTTACCTACTGTTGCACTCTCTGGAGTTGGAATAGTAATTTTTACCCCTACGCTATCCAACGCTTTCCCTACTGTTGCACTCTCTGGAGTGGGAATAGTAATTTTTACCCCTACGCTATCCAACCCTTTCCCTACTGTTGCACTCTCTTGAGTGGGAATAGTAATTTTTACCCCTACGCTATCCAACCCTTTCCCTACTGTTGCACTCTCTGGAGTGGGAATAGTAAATTTTACCCCTACGCTATCCAACCTTTTCCTTACTGTTGCACTCTCTGGAGTGGGAATAGTAATTTTTACCCCTACGCTATCCAACGCTTTCCCTACTGTTGCACTCACTGGAGTGGGAATAGTAATTTTTACCCCTACGCTATCCAACGTTTCCCCTACTGTTGCACTCTCTGGAGTGGGAATACTAATTTTTACCCCTACGCTATCCAACGCTTTCCCTACTGTTGCACTCTTTGGAGTAGGAATAGTAATTTTTATCCCTACGCTATCCAACGCTTTCCCTATTGTTGAATTCTCTGGAGTGGGAATAGTAATTTTAACATTTCCGCTATCGTACAGTAATAATATTGTATATTATTTAATTATATTATGTTACTATATATATATGTTTTAACAAATATGATAGTAATTTCTTTATAACTTTCATTAATTATTTAATTATTATAAGGTAATTTAAGTATTTTTAAGTATATTATAGTAATTAATTTTTAATAATAATTTAATTTAACATTGTTTTTAATAAAGTCGATATTTTTTTTAACTATATTTTTGTAAACAATATTTTTTACTCGATATTTTTGTACTTACCTGTTTGTAGATACAAACTCGATATTCTGTCTGTCGATATTTTGTCAACGATATTTTTGATAGTCGATATTATGTCCCTCGATATTATGTCAGTGATCCACCACCGTGTTGCCTGACCGCACCATCACATCCCTCTGGAGGACCCAAGGCATTAAATAAGACAACACCAACTCAACCGCCTTCAATTCCCTCCAATTCGAGGACATTTACACCCCCGGCACAGACCAAAGACCCTGCACCGAGTCCTGACCCAAGACCGCGCCCCAACCCAGTTCGCTGGCATCGGTTGTCAGGACCAACCTCTCCTGGGACACAAAGGGTGAGCCCTGTAAGAGGTTCCGATCCACCAGCCACCAGGACAGTTCCCGGGCGATGGACACCCCCCGTTATCAACAGCTCATAATTCAGGGAGGCCGCATCCCAATGCCCGGGAAGATGATTCACCAGGGGGTATAAGTGTAAACGGCCCCAAGGAACAATCATCACAGTAGCTGACATTAGTCCCTGAACCCGCAACCACTGGCGTGCCGTGGAAGACTGATCCCCCAACACCTTACTCAGTTCGTGCACATGAGTCAGTCTGCGGGGTTCCGACAGGAAGACCTTCCCGAACCTGGTGTTGAACACCTGCCCCCAATGAACAGCAGTTCCTGAGTGGGGCGAAGATGGGACTTCTCCAAGTTCAGAATCCACCCGAACCGTTGAAGGAGACTGCAAACCTCCAGGGAATGTGCCTGAGCTTGAAGGAAAGAAGAGGAAGAAATCAAACAATTGTCCAAGTAAGGGAAAACCTGTTTACCCTGAGTATGCAACAAACCCACCAAGGGTGCCAACACTTTAGTAAACACCCTCAGAGAGGCTGACAGGCCAAACGGTAATACCTGGAACTGGTAGTGATCCACCCCTACACAGAAATGCAGGAACCTCTGCAAATCCGCGTGCACGGGCACATGAAAATAGGCGTCCCGGAGATCGAGAGAAGTCAGGAAATTCCCCACCGACAGGAAGGGAAGAATCAACTGTAGATTCACCATTTTGAAGGACCGATGAGGGATACACAAGTTCACTGCCTTCTGATCCAGGACCGGACGGAAGTCCCCATTTGGCTTCTGGATCAAAAATAGAATTGAGTAAACCCCCCGACCCTGCTGACACACAGGCACCTTCACCACAGCCCCCTTTGACACCAAGTCCCAAACTCCGTCCAACAGAGCACAACATCTTGCCTGAGACCTCGGAACAGGGGTAGCCCTGAACTCATCCACCGGAGGAGTCCCAAATTCTATTCTGTAGCCCAGCCGGACCACCTGCAGGTCCCACTGATCCCGAACAAACTCCTCCCAGACTGGAAAAAAAGAG
Organism: Lissotriton helveticus; assembly: GCF_964261635.1. Taxonomy (NCBI): domain Eukaryota; kingdom Metazoa; phylum Chordata; class Amphibia; order Caudata; family Salamandridae; genus Lissotriton; species Lissotriton helveticus. The sequence goes on along the minus strand of NC_136059.1, from coordinate 1,442,668,292 downwards.
GCGAGGTGACCCCCAACCAGCACCCCCAAGGAACTCAACACATAGTCATGACTTGGAGGGACCAGCAGAAGAGGAAGCACCCCGTTGACCCCAGGACTTGTGGAAGTAAGGGACACCCCTGCCATGTCCCCTACCACGAAAGGGCTGGGCTGCCATCTTAGAATGAAACGCCTGCCCAAAAGCCCGCTTATAACCCGCAAACTTCCCCTTCTGAGAAGAGCGGACCGGAGCCAACAATTTCTTGTCCTCAGCTGTCTTCTTTATCAAAGCCTCCAACAGCTCCCCAAACAGCTTAGAGCCCGTGAAGGGAATCTTCATCACGGCCACCTTCTGAGCAGCCTCCGCCTTCCAAGACTTAAGCCACAACTGCCTCCTAGCAGCAACAGAGGCACCAGCAGCCGCCGCCGCAGCGCTAAGGGAGTCGAAGGACAAATCTGCCATGAAACGCAACTGTTGTTCCAACATGGACAAAGACTCTGAGGGATCCTCATCCTGCATGAGCTGCTCAGAAATACCCTGACAGTCCTTTAGAAGCGACTGAACAAGACAGCTGGTGTAAGCTGCAGACCTAACTGCAAGATTAGAGGCAGCAAAGGACCGCTTCAAGGCCCCCTCAACTCTCTTGTCCCCAGGATCAGAAGGCACCGCATCCTCAGACACCACCAGGCTCAGAGACGCCATACCAGCAAGCAGGGAATCCACCTTCACCCCGGACGGAAATTCCTCAGTGAATCCCTGTAAGGGATACCTCTTAGCCAGAAACCGGGGAAAGGCATGTTTGTCAACATCCTTCCACTCCCCCTACAGCACCTTCCGCACAGATGAATGAATGGGGAGGCTTTCAGGTTCCTTCTTTAGGTAATTTGTGAAGAAGTCTTCAGACCCTCCACCCTCCATGGGACCAGGGAATCCCAAATTGTCTAGAACATGCTGTAGAGCACAGCAAATGTCTGCCCCCTGGACAAAACAACCCTTCACCTCCTCATCAGAGTCAAGGTCAGGATCGACCTCTGTCGAGATATCCAATTTCTGTCTCTTAGGGCCCTTGGGATCACGAGTCACAAAGGCCGCCGCCACAGCAGTCTCAATCATCTTTTGAATATCCGCCTAGGATGGAGCAGTGGAAGACCCAGCGACCACCACCTCATCCACACAGCATATCTCACGTACGTCCGCACCTCTACCGTCCAAGTTGTGAACAGGAGAACAGAGAACCAGACCCCAAGAACTACCCAGACCCATCAAAGAAAAAATCCTTAAGGGCCAACCAGGGAATGCCACCCGGACCCACAGCCAATCCCAAAACAGGACCGAAGGCCGGCCTTCAAACCGGCCAATCAGAGACAACTACGCACCTACAAAAGGAAAAGATTGAACAGGGCCCAACTGTAAGGATACAAAGGAACCCAGAAGCTCCCGCCCCAGGTACCAGCTAATACAGAGGTAAGAAACTCCCCAATGCCCCAGCAGATCTGCAGGGGAGCAGAGCCACAAAAATACCACATGACTCCCACAGTCAGCAGAGACTGACACGAGGACAGGGAAACTCCCCACCAGGGCACCCTTAAAAGCTGAGACATTGAAACAACCAGGAGTTGAACACCAAATCAAGATAGCAAGAGTGTACGACCTAAATCATAAAGCACTAGCAACTCTCCACCAGCAACTCAAAAAGGCAATTCCTACAATGTTCCGCAAGTAGAGGGAGCCCTTTTCAAAATAAACGCAGTGGTTTGAAATGTAAATCAGGAGAGAACAACAGTAGAAGCAGGATTGAACCACAAACCTCGGGCCCCCACCGAACAAACTAAACCCAGGATTACTAAGGATAGAAGGAAACAAAAAACAGGAAAACACGGGCTCGAAGCGAAACGAGCACCGTGATAGTAAATCCGTGGAGAAGCCAAACCGGCACGCCCACGGCGCGCAGAAAAGCTTGTCGCGCCCCACACATCCCCTCCCTCTCCGGGTGTTCCACTAGAGCAGGGAACGAACCCGGAAGAGGGGAGGCCGCAGCAGGGAGTCACCACCCCACACCAGGCAGTCCGGACCCCCCAACCCCACAGTCCCGCTAAAGCAGGGACTCAAAGCAAATGCCCATAAGTACAAACAGGCACATAAGGGGTTAAAAACGGGCGCTTAACATTCTGTTTCGCACTTACCTGACAGAAGGCCAATTCCAGCACCTCCCACGACGAAGTCTGCCCGGAAGTGACTCCGCAGAAAAAACAAACAGGATGTGGATTGGTGGGTCACAGGGTTATGTGCCTCAGGGTATGGGTGTGGCCTGGAGGGAAGGGATGGGTTTTAAGCTGCTTGGGAGTTTCTGGTGGGAGGAGCTATGCTCATGTAGTTAGGACTGGGACGGAGAGGGCTGACGGGGAGGTATTTCGTAGCGCTGAAAGGATTCAGCTGCAGCTGAAGGCAAAAGTCTCCTCTGATAAAATCGAAAGCAAACAAACAGCCAGTCCTCTTCCTTTGGTTCGATTTCATAGAGCAGAGGAGACTCCTTGCCTTCCCCTGCAGCTGAAATGACTGCTACTTTCTTTCAATTTTAGGAGACATCATGGCTCCCACTGCAGCTGAAGCATTTCAGCTCTATGAATTTAACCCCTTCCTGGGATGATTAGCTCTTAGCAGAAAGGAGACAAGGTTTCTTTTGCAATTACACAGGCAGGCACACAATGCCCCACAGGGCTAAAAGGGCTTCAAGTTGCCAAAAGAAAAATGCCAGCCAGCCATGTGTTCTTTAAACAGCCTGCATATTACTTGTCTTGAGGGGGACCATAAATCTCTGTATTGCTGTTGCTGCCCCTGTGAACAGGGACTCTGGGCCAATCTATTGCCGTGCTGAGCAGGGGGACTGGAGTACCGGCGGACCTCGCTGCTGAGACAGCGCTTCTTGCCACACTCAGCGCTGCACAGAGCCACTAAGGACTACATGTCCCAACGTTCACTGCTCCACATCAGGTGCAGCTGGTGAAGGGGAGGCGTGGCCATCGCGCTTATAGCGCTGCCTCTACCAGCACCACAGCGGCGCGGGACGCGCGCGGGCGTCGCCCTGGCGAAGCGCGGGCCAAGGGCGGGCCCGTCCTTGCCCGTCACTGGCCGGAGGTGGCTGGGCTGAGCCACCCCTCTTGGCTTTAGCTCTTGGGAGTAAGGTAAAAAAATGTTTACGATGTCTACAACTATTGCTCCTGCTCGTACCCAAAGAAAGCGTGCATGTACTGTTAAAGGGCCTCGTTCTAACCCAGACACTTCCACAGTAACCCGGCATACAGCAATTAACTTAATGTTACAGAAGGCGATTGGGGTAGTTACCACGGAAAATGAACTTACGGAAAGACGTCTATCTAATACCCCTAACTTTTCTCCTCTGGTAGCATTGACTCCATCTAATGCTGTAAATCTCTCTGAATCATCTGTACTTGAATGCCCCCCTCTTCAAGACTCTGTGCTAACAAACGTGCTAGAGAGGGCACTGTCATAACATCCAAGAGAGACAGGAAGAGAAATCAGGGCAAAATCAGGGGGTCTATGGGGAAAAAGGCTGGGGATGGCAATGCAAAAGGTACTTTAAATGGACACAGACCAGAGAAATGTTTAGGGAATAATCATGTGTCTTTGGTATCCCAACAATCCCAACAATACCCACCTTGGGCCCAAACATTACTATCAGATCTCCTCACTCAATGTAGAAATATTGTGAAGGAAGAGATTGCCCCACTTTATGATCATATCCAAAACTTAGTAGCTAGTGTGGGTAAAATCCAGGCCACCAGGCAACAAAGCGTTAATACCAACCCATCATCTCGACATCAAATAAGGGCTGAGATCCACCAGAATCCTTCCGAGACTCAACAAATTCAGTCCTATTCAGAAATTACTTTGGCCCCGGCTTTGGTAAATTCTAAAAAGGCAGCCTCTACTACTGAAATAGTAGATAAGTCTATTCCTCAACTGGTTGAGCATGCCCCGATAGAGACCCATCCTAAAGTAGGGAGGGATTTCCAAAAACAAAATCAGTGTATAGGGGCAAAGCCATCTGTAATGTGGAAATGGGTAACACATTTACGGAGGGGAATAGAGGTGGGACCCCCCCACATAGGGAAACACAAAAGCTGTCCCTTCCAACTATCAATCTACCTCCAGTGGCAGCACCATATGCAGTTATTTTGGTTGGAATTCCCGAACTTAAATATGGCCAAAATTAGTCTCAGCTAGATATCAGAAATAAGATACTGTTCTGGTTGGCTACATATAAACAATTCCCCTATAACAGGGCTGGTGAGATCTTGATGGTGCGTAGGGTGGCTTGGGTGGGTCCCACAAAAAAAAAATCCCTGGGGACTGTGTGATTATTAATTTTAAGTTCCCTGAAGCCGTCCGTAGATTGATAACCTATCCGTCCCGCTATTTGGGCCAACAAACTGTCATTAGAGCACTCCCTTTGGACTCTTTTTACCCCTCTTCCCGATATGTTGCCGACGTTTATTTCCACCGGGACTGTGGCAGTTGGTGTAAAGATTCTTACATGATTCCCTCAAACGTTCCGTCCATATTTAACATCCCGGCATCAAATCAGTTCGCCCCTCTGGAAGATGTAGACTGACTGAGAAGCCCGGAAGTTTTTAATAATTGTAAATCTGGAATGTAGGCGTCGGATCCTTTGTCTGATCTAACTCAGGTCCATAGACAGGTTACAGTACACACAGGGGAGGGTATGGAGTTACAACAACAGGATACTTTCCTATGCGAGAGGCTACACGAATGTGGTGGTTCTCATATGTCCACCTATGCTGCCTTAGCCCCTGTCCACTTGGATTCTCCGGGGGGGGGGGGGGGGGGGGGTAATTTTGCAGGAGAATGAAATTAAAATTCTGTCCTGGAATGTGGCAGGCCTAACTAACAAAACTACACAAGGTGACCCCGCACACTTCATCAATGAGTAATACAATATCAATAGCATTATACATGTGGTTGCATTTAATTTTCAATCGTTCAGTTCTCCCAAGAATTCCAAAGTCAGATTTCTTCAGTAAACAGATTCTTTTATTCACAAATGATGATTAAAACCAATAGCCAACGCGTTTCGTCCGTGACCGGACTTCTTCAGGGCTACATTAAAAAAATACAAAAATATAAACATATTTACATATGGATAGAAATAACCTATTCAAAATAGTCCATACAATTTTTTTTTTTTTACGCACATGGGTAAAAACAGTGAAAAAACCAGACATTTTATGATAAACATTAGTCAGAATTAGACATCGGTCTTATGCTTCTTTTCCAGGGAGAACACATTAAGAGAAAAGAGATGTGTATATGATTCTATGGTTTATAACCATTAAATACCTTATTTAGAATCCTCTATATTACACAGCTTCACAATGTTCTTCACACTTGAGGTTCAAATATTCTGTAAGCGGATAGTAAAAAATGTTTAATGTTTCATATAATGATCACGTGATAAGTGGTACGGTGCTCTTGACATTGACTCCCAATTAACTCATCTTATATCCATGGTCATATTGCAAATTGTCAATTTCTCTGAATGATCACATTTCACATAAGGATTTATGAGGCGACATTTATGTTAGATGTTATAGTCTATTTTGTCTATGCAGATAATCAGTTACGCTTCACTTCATCAAATGGCAAAAATAAAAATATTATTTGCGTTTACTAGACATGGGTTCATTATGATCATCTATACAAGTTCAAAAACTGCAATAAGTCTATAACAAGAAGAAGTCAATTTAGTCACTTACTTCAAAAGATAATAAAGAAATCATGTTTCCAGAGTATGCCAACTTCCAAATTTTCAAAGAGATAGAGCAGTAAAGGCCTACAAAAGAAGATTTGAGAGCATTCATATAGGCGTGACGAGCTGTCAGTCACAGTATAAAGTGCATACTAGATTTTATTGGGGAAATATGATTTCTATATTTATAGATCTTGATGCACTACATGTATTGTTTTCTGCATACAACATGCAAAATGCATTGTCAATTTATATATACACACGACCGTGGCCCTCTTTGGCTTGGTAAAAATAGGAATAAGACAAGATTATCTATCGATGACATATTAACTCAATATAAACCATAAGCCTTAAACGCAACATTAAAAGGTCATAAATGAGTGTTTTTAAATTTTTTTCATTTTTTGAAGTCCTGCACAAAAAAGAAAAGAAAAAAGAAGTTAAAGCGGTATTCATCATGGTTGTAAATGTTATTAAAAATTAAATGCCAAAGTTCATTTTGTTAGAGTAATACTACTAATGACGCCAGACTCCATCATAAAAGGCAGTCTTAGCGTTCATATCAATGTAGAGACAAATCAGATGGCCGCCATCTTGGATTACGATATCATTACCATCAGGTATTAACACCAAGCACCTCATAATGTTAATCCAAACATGAGTATTGTCTACGAAATAGACCCAGTTTAAAAAGAATGAGAGTCTAACAAGCTAGAAGTAACCCTATGCCAGGAACACACCCCATTAATCTCCCGAAGACTACTCACCGTGAACCAGACGACCGCATGATTTACGAGACGCCGACACTCTGTTCACGGTGAGTAGTCTTCGGGAGATTATAGAAAATGAATATATTTATTAGATTATTCTGTTCCGAAACAGGAGATTAAAGTTGTCAAAGTCGCATGACAGATAGAATAGTGATAAACTATACCGGCTCTCTTTTACAAATATGCCGCTCGACAATACATACGTATGATTTCTATAAGAGCGGACTTTCATTATTGAGAACTCACAGTAAAATAACAAAAAAACACAATCAAAATTCAGCTAATTTGTGCATATATATGAGAACATTTGGTAAGATAAATCAAAGATATATTGACACTAGAACGGTGAATATATGCACGTCATCATTATTCGACCGTATTCAATTTAATTATCAATTAAACTTGTTAATTGCTAGATTACGATCGATAGTGAGGGTATAAATACGTTGTCCTCAGAGCAATTAACTGAACCAGACGACCGCATGATTTACGAGACGCCGACACTCTGTTCACGGTGAGTAGTCTTCGGGAGATTAATGGGGTGTGTTCCTGGCATAGGGTTACTTCTAGCTTGTTAGACTCTCATTCTTTTTAAACTGGGTCTATTTCGTAGACAATACTCATGTTTGGATTAACATTATGAGGTGCTTGGTGTTAATACCTGATGGTAATGATATCGTAATCCAAGATGGCGGCCATCTGATTTGTCTCTACATAGATATGAACGCTAAGACTGCCTTTTATGATGGAGTCTGGCGTCATTAGTAGCATTACTCTAACAAAATGAACTTTGGCATTTAATTTGTAATACCATTTACAACCATGATGAATACCGCTTTCACTTCTTTTTTCTTTTCTTTTTTGTGCACGACTTAAAAAAATTTAAAAATGTAAAAACACTCATTTATGATCTTTTAATGTTGCGTTTAAGGCTTATGGTTTATATTGAGTTAATATGTCATCGATAGATAATCTTGTCTTATTCTTATTTTTACCAAGCCAAAGAGGGCCATGGTTGTGTGTATATATAAATCGACAATGCATTTTGCATGTTGTATGCAGAAAACAATACATGTAGTGCATCAAGATCTATAAATATAAAAATCATATTTCCCCAATAAAATCTAGTATGCACTTTATACTGTGACTGATAGCTCGTCACGCCTATATGAATGTCTCAAATCTTCTTTTGTAGGCCTTTACTGCTCTCTTTGAAAATTTGGAACTTGGCATACTCTGGAAACATGATTTCTTTATTAACTTTTGAAGTAAGTGACTAAATTGACTTCTTCTTGTTATAGACTTATTGCAGTTTTTGAACTTGTATAGAAGATCATAATGAGCCCATGTCTAGTAAACGCAAATAATATTTTTATTTTTGCCTTTTGATGAAGCGATGCGTGACTGATTATCTGCATAGCAAAATAGACTATGACATCTAACATAAATGTCGCCTCATAAATCATTATGTGAAATGTGATCATTCAGAGAAATTGACAATTTGCAATATGACCATGGATATAAGATGAGTTAATTGGGAGTCAATGTCAAGAGCACCGTACCACTTATCACGTGATCATTATATGAAACATTAAAAAAAATTTACTATCCACTTACAGAATATTTGAACCTCAAATGTGAAGACCATTGTGAAGCTGTGTAATATAGAGAATTCTAAATAAGGTATTTAATGGTTATAAACCATAGAATCATACCGCAAAGGTTGTGCTTTTATCCTTTGATTAAAATGTGACTAAATACCTCTAAAGGATTAGAAAAATTGCATTTGTATTTATCTTTGTTTAAATTTCCCAATCAAAAGGGTCAAAGAACTGTACTTTTCCTTTGTGTCTTTGTTAGTTGGAAATACTTTGTACCATGATTGTCATATACACATCTCTTTTCTCTTAATGTGTTCTCCCTGGAAAAGAAGCATAAGACCGATGTCTAATTCTGACTAATGTTTATCATAAAATGTCTGGTTTTTTCACTGTTTTTACCCATGTGAGTAAAAAAATATATATATATTTTGTATGGACTATTTTGAATAGATTATTTCTATCCATATGTAAATATGTTTATATTTTTGTATTTTTTTAATGTAGCCCTGAAGAAGTCCGGTCACGGACGAAACGCGTTGGCTATAGGTTTTAATCATCATTTGTGAATAAAAGAATCTGTTTACTGAAGAAATCTGAATTTGGAATTCTTGGGAGAACGATTGAAAATTCAATGCAACCACATGTATAATGCTATTGATATTGTATTACTCATTGTTGAAGTGTGCGGGGTCACCTTGTGTAATTTGATTTGTAAAACAAGTCTCTTGTTTTCCATTATTGGGATCTAGGGGATTGCGTCCCAGACCTCCTGCACCTACACATACGTACATTATAGGGATTTTGTCACCAGTGCGGGTAAAGTAGCCCTAATCCCCTGTTCTGGCTTGAATTTTGTATTTTGGGCAGGCCCGCACGGAAAGGTTACCCTATAGACTAGATTACTTGTGAAGCTGACCTTTTTACTTGAGGACAACAATGTTTGAAGACAATAGAGAGGAGTTGTTGTGTGACTTGTTCAACACAGAGAAAAATATTGTGCGCCCAGTAGCTCCCACCATTAAAAAAGATAGTCTCAAGAATAAATTCACCCGGCTTGAGAAATTACGAAAGCAAGAGCTTGCCAAATGGTGGGACGGTGCCACACTCAAGAAATATTTGGAGAACAAACGCATCCCGAGAGGGTTGCGTATCCTTATTTTCCCTAATTATGAGGATCTGGAGTCAGATCTTTTAGGGGAATGGGAAGAGGGACTGCATACGGCATCATTTAAAATGATGGATATCCTGATCCGTAATGCAGAAAGGAGAGGCAAAAAAATAAGAGAGGAAATACTGGTTCTTGAAAAAGAAATCAGTGAGATGAATCTACAGGATATGACCCAAAAGAATTATGACATTTTAAAAAAGGAATTGGCTGCCTACCAATTATATCTTAAAGGCAAGAAACAACAAAAAATAGAGAGAGACCGCAGCGACTATGAAAGGGGACGTATATTTACGTTTTCACGTAAATTTGATGATGTGGTAACAAAAAGTACCACTGCCCCAATCACTGAGACACGAGCATTAAGTATTTCATCTAGCAGTACATCTGTTTCCTCTGTCTCCTCAATTGAGACTGACCCAGGTGAAGGCACTAGTACATCCACTCTTAACCCCAACCCAGAGTCTGATTTTTTAAAGGAGATACAGAGGTACCGCTTGGGGAACAACAAAAAAAGGGGGCTAAACGAAGAACCAGGCGGGGTGGCCAGAAACACAAGGTCCACTACCAAGGCAAAAATGGGAAACAACAAATAGGTCTTTGCAATCAGACTGTGAACCATGATATGGGCAGTGAAATAGGCCATAATAGAGAGAATGATGTGAATGTTATTAATCTGTCTTCAAGGGTCTTTACTGTTCAAGAAATCTCTATTTTGCAAAAAGGTTTGAATTTCTGTGTAACTGACAAACAAACATTGGATAATGTACATGTTGATCTTTTTCGTTTCACACGCAATTTAAAATTAAAAAAATATTTTGCAGAACAACCTGATGTCCGTATTCCTGTTCACAATGCAAAGTGTGTCTCTGAATTCACAATTGCTGAAATTGATATTTCGTACACAATTGCCACATTGGATGAACATGATGAAGTAGGGGACTTGATTATGCATGCGCGAAATCTTGATATTTATGAAGATACAACGAATGATAGCGGTCTAAAAAATCCTTCAAAATTCATACCACCTAGTCCTAAAACCGCTATCGATGAATTTTCAACTAGAGTTACACAGGACCTATACAAATTAGAGGATACACACTTGACGAATCATAGATGTAGACATTCTTACAACATTAGAAAATCTGACAAACTTTTTCTTCAGACCATTCGTGATGACCCGTCCTTGGTAGTCCGTGAGGCCGACAAGGGCGGGAACATCGTCATTATGGATTTTCTGGACTATTCCAATGAAATACGTAGACAGCTCAATGACACAACTTGCTATGTTATGTTACGTGCAAACCCAATCAAAGATATCGAATGTGCCATCAATGCGAGACTAGTTGAATGGAAGGAGTCTGGACTAATATCGGATCCTGAATACAGGTATCTGAGGGCAGAAGACTCACGCTTTCCTTGTATCTATGCACTTCCCAAGGTGCATACGGGCGGTGATTTTCCTCCAGGAAGACCAATTATATCGGGCAATGGGGGTCCAACTGAACATTTAGCTGAATATGTGGATTCCTTTCTTCAACCTATTGTACGGAATCTACCGTCCTATTTACAGGATAGCAGGGAACTTCTCTGCAAACTAGAAGATGTAATATGGGATGAGGAACTTTTCACGTTCGTAACTATGGACGTGGAAAGTCTGTATACCTGTATCGAATTGAGAAATGGAATCAGGTCCCTGCAGCACTTTCTTTACAAACGCAATGCCTGTCATCTTGAACACACTCAGATGCTGTTGACCATGGCAGAGCTAATACTACGCGTAATGTTTTCCTACATGAAGATGACTGGTATCTGCAGACACAGGGCAAGGCCATGGGTTCCAGGTTTGCTCCATTTAATGCAAACCTTTTTATGGGTTTGTATGAGATGGAGCATGCCTGGGGCGGTGGCGCCACACAATGGATGGACGATATAATTTTTTACGTCCGTTACATTGATGACGTCTTTCTTATTTGGAAGGGCAGCATAGATGGACTGACTGATTACTTTCGTTATCTGAATGAGAATGATCGTAATATTAAATTGACCATCAATCATTACAGAAAGGAAATTGTATTCCTCGATCTAAAACTCTATGTAAAGGATCGTACAATCCAAAGTGACATGCATAAAAAAACGACCGCGTGCAACAGTATATTGCATGCTGATAGTTGTCATCCTAGAAACACCATAGCAGCCATCCCATATGGCGAGATGATACGTGCACGTCGCAATTGCAGTGAAGAGGTTAATTTTGAGAACACCGTTGACAGAATAAAGACTGATTTTTTGGCTAGAGGATATGCAAAAAATGACATTATGAAAGCTCAGAGCAAAATTAGAAAAAAGAAACGTTGTGATACCATGATTAAACAACCCAAAAAGAACACAAATACATCTTTAAATCAATGCGCATTCATAACAGAATATGGAATGTATAGTAGCCACATTTATAATATCCTAAGGAAACATTGGCACCTTTTGAAATCGGATACATTACCCGTAGGTGTTATTTCTGACAAGCCCAGGGTTGTCTACAAAAAGGGTACCACAATTCAAAATATTCTTTGGGAGGAGGAGCTACGCCAGCAACCAAGATGGCCGCATAAGCTCCCGGCTCCGCCGACCTCCGCCAGCAGCTCGAATATCCTGCCTTTAATCCTGAACTCACGCCAGACTCCCGTGTTCGTGAAGTTTTTCTGCTTCTAAAGGTGCAATCCCGAGTTTTCTACCTCATCAGCTGACGATGATACGCCGTGTTTCCATTCTCGGCCTAACAACGTGTGGAAGCCGGGGACTCGATTTCTAGCCTACCCGGGTCGGAATTGATCAACATCGGCCACGAGACCTGGACTGAGCCCGGTCTCCCGAAGTGTGCCGTGAATTGTTGATTTTTGCTGACGACCCTGTTAACGGTCTACACCGAGGACACACCAGCGTGCCCCACCGGCTGCCGTGGTCGGGGTCTGGTGCCCGGAACCTTGCTACCCTCTCGGGGCCGACGGGCTGGGGCCCTCGCCAATGGCGAAGGTGTATTCTGCAAGACGAGGAGCGCCCACTGCTCGACATCGGATTTGTGTGGCCTGTTACCCCGGAGTAGCCGGCCTCCGGGGTTCAAGTCCGGCTCTATCGCCTATTGAGAGGGGATGGGGCGGACGGAAGGCACGCCATCGCTGTAGGCCGTCATGGCCGCCATTGGGGCGCTCCATTCACACACTATCGCTGTGTTCCGTACACTGATTGTGAAAGTGGACGGTATCCTGGGACCGGAGGATGATTCTTCGTTCAGTTCCCAGCTAGCTATGGTACCAGCGGTGCATTGCACGCATGAGATCGAGGTCCCCGTGCAGATCCCGGATTTAATGAGCCTTGGCGGTTCCCAATCAACAACAAGCCAGCCTGTGCTTATCGCCAGCGTCTTCTGCCCGATTCTGCAGACGCCTAATACGTCTATAGACGGTCTTCTGTTTGGTGACAAGTTCCTCAGTGAATGTTGGAGATACTCGCTGTTCTTGGACACCTTTCCTCGTTTGATTCGTGGACTTTGTGAACTTTTCTCCTTTTTTCGATCCTGCAGCACCGACATGAACATTTGTGAACGCTTTGCCTTTTCCATCAAGATGGCGACTCGAGTGAGAAAGACTCTTGTGAAAGACCGTACTGGCCAGGGCTGAACTTGATCGCTTAGGCTTGATACAATAGCTTTCTGCAAGGCTGGAGTTGTGCCTATACTGTGACGGGAGTCGGGTGGTTTTTAACTAAACTCCCCCGACTGGTTTGTATATTTTACTGAATATTGATTTTACTACGTCTCGGGGTGGTCGCTATTGGCGGGGGATACGGGAGACCGGGAATGTGTTTGCTTTCTCCTCCTCCACTTTATCTTTTTCCCTTCCTTTAGGGTAGTTCTTGGGCGACAGGCACGCTGCTAGTGGGGTTAGGCCGTAGCCATTGCAGGGGTGCAGGGTGGGGGGTTCGGGGAGGGTTTTTTTATTTTGCCTTTGTGTTTTTTTCTATGGCCCCTTTGCTTTCTCCTTTTCCCTTTCTACGAGAGGTGGGCTGTTTATTCTCCACGGATCCTTTCTTGTCCGGGTGTCCATACTGGCTTTAATTATCCTGTGTCCTTGAGGACGGGGTCTCGCGGGTGGGAGGGTTTTGGATCGTAAGATAGACTGTCTATTCCCCTATTTCCAATATCCGTAATCGTGATACGCTATGTGTTCCTTATATTGCTCTTTTGTCTGTATTACTCCCCCGCCTGTCCCTGCTCCGCATTTTATTGTTTGACACCTGATATTTGTACTGCCTCCTCTTGTCTTACTGTTAAATAAAATATATATAAAAAAAAAAATATTCTTTGCCCGAGTTATGTAAACCCACCTAAAAGTTGTGGTTCTGCATGGCTAACAGAGAAACCGGCTGGTTTCTTTGTATGTGGCAATTGCTCAGTATGTGAATATGGGATGAATAAGATGGTCAGCTATAGTTATAACAGTCCCAAGAAACATAGGATCACCACATTTATAAACTGCAATACTACGTTTGTTGTATATGTGATCATTTGCCATTGCAACATGATTTATGTAGGCAGCAGTGTTAGATGCCTGAAAACACGAATTTAGGAACATATCAGAAATATAAGACACAATGACATCCGCAGTCCGGTGGCACAACATATCTTGCAAAATCATCCTTTGGAAAAAGAGATTACATTTCATGCCATTGACAGAGTCCCGGTAGGTAAGCGTGAAGGAAACAGGACAACGTGCCTCAGACAATTAGAGGCACGTTGGAATTGCAGATTGAGATCTGTGAATCAGGGTTTAAATATAAATAATGAATTCCATCACTTTCTGTAGAAATCTGTATCTTTATATCTTGTTTCCTCACCGTTCAAACCTTAGTTTGAAATCTGCATATGAACATTAGCAATGAATTTCCTCATTCTCTGTTGGAATTTGTATATGTGATGGTGCCTTCTGATCTTATGTTATGGCACACGCTGGATCGTTATTGATTCTTGATCCATTTGAATTGGTGCTTTTTGCACCTAACATGTTAGTTCTTAAACTTTTCAAGATAGAGATCATTATCGAGTGAGTATTTGCATACTCTATCATGATTTCAATAATTGAGAATTATGAAATAAACCAATCTCATAATCTGATTCAGGAGATGATGTTGCCCTCTGATCTTAAGCCAACAGCACATATTTGATCGTCTTTGATCTTCGATCCTTTTGGAATGGTGCTTATTACCTAGTATATTTGATTCTGACCACTCTAAAATGGCGATCATTATCGAGTCAGACTTAATGATTCACCGTTCTAGTGTCAATATATCTTTGATTTATCTTACCAAATGTTCTCATATATATGCACAAATTAGCTGAATTTTGATTGTGTATTTTTGTTATTTTACTGTGAGTTCTCAATAATGAAGGTCCGCTCTTATAGAAATCATACGTATGTATTGTCGAGCGGCATATTTGTAAAAGAGAGCCGGTATAGTTTATGAGTATTCTATCTGTCATGCGACTTTGACAACTTTAATCTCCTGTTTCGGAACAGAATAATCTAATAAATATATTCATTTTCTCTGTTCGTTTTGACCACTCTAAGATGGCGGCTATTATCGACCTCATATACACGTTCTAAAAATAAGAGTGGCATATTTGCAAAAAAGAGAGCCGGTATATTCCGTTACTACTTAATTTGCCGTGCGACTTGGATAACTTTATTCTTCCATTTCGGCACGGAGAGATCTTATGAATATATTCCTTTTCTCTGTTCTTTTGACTACTGTAAGATGGCGGCCATTATCGAGCATATATACACGTCATCATTATTCGACCGTATTCAATTTAATTATCAATTAAACTTGTTAATTGCTAGATTACGATCGTTAGTGAGGGTATAAATACGCTGTCCGCAGAGCAATTAACTGAACCAGACGACCGCATGATTTACGAGATGCCGACACTCTGTTCACGGTGAGTAGTCTTCGAGAGATTAATGGGGTGTATTCCTGGCATAGGGTTACTTCTAGCTTGTTAGACTCTCATTCTTTTTAAACTGGGTCTATTTCGTAGACAATACTCATGTTTGGATTAACATTATGAGGTGCTTGGTGTTAATACCTGATGGTAATGATATCGTAATCCAAGATGGCGGCCATCTGATTTGTCTCTACATAGATATGAACGCTAAGACTGCCTTTTATGATGGAGTCTGGTGTCATTAGTAGCATTACTCTAACAAAATGAACTTTGGCATTTAATTTTTAATAACATTTACAACCATGATGAATACCGCTTTCACTTCTTTTTTCTTTTCTTTCTTGTGCACGACTTAAAAAAATTAAAAAATTTAAAAACACTCATTTATGATCTTTTAACGTTGCGTTTAAGGCTTATGGTTTATATTGAGTTAATATGTCATCAATAGATAATCTTGTCTTATTCTTATTTTTACCAAGCCAAAGAGGGCCATGGTCGTGTGTATATATAAATCGACAATGCATTTTGCATGTTGTATGCAGAAAACCATACATGTAGTGCATCAAGATCTATGAATATAGAAATTATATTTCCCCAATAAAATCTAGTATGCACTTTATACTGTGACTGACAGCTCGTCACGCCTATATGAATGCTCTCAAATCTTCTTTTGTAGGCCTTTACTGCTCTATCTCTTTAAAAATTTGGAACTTGGCATACTCTGGAAACATGATTTCTTTATTAACTTTTGAAGTAAGTGACTAAATTGACTTCTTCTTGTTATAGACTTATTGCAGTTTTTGAACTTGTATAGATGATCATAATGAACCCATGTCTAGTAAACGCAAATAATATTTTTCTTTTTGCCTTTTGATGAAGTGATGCGTAACTGATTATCTGCATAGACAAAATAGACTATGACATCTAACATAAATGTTGCCTCATAAATCATTATGTGAAATGTGATCATTCAGAGAAATTGACAATTTGCAATATGACCATGGATATAAGATGAGTTAATTGGGAGTCAATGTCAAGAGCACCGTACCACTTATCACGTGATCATTATATGAAACATTAAAAAAACTTTTACTATCCGCTTACAGAATATTTGAACCTCAAGTGTGAAGACCATTGTGAAGCTGTGTAATATAGAGAATTCTAAATAAGGTATTTAATGGTTATAAACCATAGAATCGTACCGCAAAGTTTGTGCTTTTATCCTTTGATTAAAATTTTACTGGATACCTCTAAAGGATTAGAAAAATTGCATTTGGATTTATCTTTGTTTAAATTTCCCAATCAAAAGGGTCAAAGAACTGTACTTTTCCTTTGTGTGATTGTTAGTTGGAAATACTTTGTACCATGATTGTCATATACACATCTCTTTTCTCTTAATGTGTTCTCCCTGGAAAAGAAGCATAAGACCAATGTCTAATTCTGACTAATGTTTATCATAAAATGTCTGTTTTTTTCACTGTTTTTACCCATGTGAGTAAAAAAAAAAAAAATTGTATGGACTATTTTGAATAGATTATTTCTATCCATATGTAAATATGTTTATATTTTTGTAGTTTTTTTAATGTAGCCCTGAAGAAGTCCGGTCACGGACGATACGCGTTGGCTATTGGTTTTAATCATTATTTGTGAATAAAAGAATCTGTTTACTGAAGAAATCTGACTTTGGAATTCTTGGGAGAACGATTGAAAATTCAATGCAACCACATGTATAATGCTATTGATATTGTATTACTCATTGTTGAAGTGTGCGGGGTCACCTTGTGTAATTTGATTTGTAAAACAAGTCTCTTGTTTACCATTATTGGGATCTAGGGGATTGCGTCCCAGACCTCCTGCACCTACACATACGTACATTATAGGGATTTTGTCACCAGTGCGGGTAAAGTAGCCCTAATCCCCTGTTCTGGCTTGAATTTTGTATTTTGGGCAGGCCCGCACGGAAAGGTTACCCTATAGACTAGATTACTTGCGAAGCTGACCTTTTTACTTGAGGACAACAATGTTTGAAGACAATAGAGAGGAGTTGTTGTGTGACTTGTTCAACACAGAGAAAAATATTGTGCGCCCAGTAGCTCCCACCATTAAAAAAGATAGTCTCAAGAATAAATTCATCCGGCTTGAGAAATTACGAAAGCAAGAGCTTGCCAAATGGTGGGACGGTGCCACACTCAAGAAATATTTGGAGAACAAACGCATCCCGAGAGGGTTGCGTATCCTTATTTTCCCTAATTATGAGGATCTGGAGTCAGATCTTTTAGAGGAATGGGAAGAGGGACTGCATACGGCATCATTTAAAATTATGGATATCCTGATCCGTAATGCATAAAGGAGAGGCAAAAAAATAAGAGAGGAAATACTGGTTCTTGAAAAAGAAATCAGTGAGATGAATCTACCGGATATGACCCAAAAGAATTATGACATTTTAAAAAAGGAATTGCCTGCCTACCAATTATATCTTAAAGGCAAGAAACAACAAAAAATAGAGAGAGACCGCAGCGACTATGAAAGGGGACGTATATTTATGTTTTCACGTAAATTTGATGATGTGGTAACAAAAAGTACCACAGCCCCAATCACTCAGACATGAGCATTAAGTATTTCATCTAGCAGTACATCTGTTTCCTTTGTCTCCTCAATTGAGACTGACCCAGGTGAAGGCACTAGTACATCCACTCTTAACCCCAACCCAGAGTCTGATTTTTTAAAGGAGGTACAGAGGTACCGCTGAGGGAACAACAAAAAAAGGGGACTAAGCGAAGAACCAGGCGGGGTGGCCAGAAACACAAGGTCCACTACCAAGGCAAAAATGGGAAACAACAAATAGGTCTTTGCAATCAGACTGTGAACCATGATATGGGCAGTGAAATAGGCCATAATAGAGAGAATGATGTGAATGTTATTAATCTGTCTTCAAGGGTCTTTACTGTTCAAGAAATCTCTATTTTGCAAAAAGGTTTGAATTTCTGTGTAACTGACAAACAAACATTGGTTAATGTACATGTTGATCTTTTTCGTTTCACACGCAATTTAAAATTAAAAAAATATTTTGCAGAACAACCTGATGTCCGTATTCCTGTTCACAATGCAAAGTGTGTCTCTGAATTCACAATTGCTGAAATTGATATTTCGCACACAATTGCCACATTGGATGAACATGATGAAGTAGGGGACTTGATTATGCATGCGCGAAATCTTGATATTTATGAAGATACAACGAATGATAGCGGTCTAAAAAATCGTTCAAAATTCATACCACCTAGTCCTAAAACCGCTATCGATGAATTTTCAACTAGAGTTACACAGGACCTATACAAATTAGAGGATACACACTTGACGAATCATAGATGTAGACATTCTTACAACATTAGCAAATCTGACAAACTTTTTCTTCAGACCATTCGTGATGACCCGTCCTTAGTAGTCCGTGAGGCCGACAAGGGCGGGAACATCGTCATTATGGATATTCTGGACTATTCCAATGAAATAAGTAGACAGCTCAATGACACAACTTGCTATGTTATGTTCCATGCAAACCCAATCAAAGATATCGAATGTGCTATCAATGCGAGACTAGTTGAATGGAAGGAGTCTGGACTAATATCGGATCCTGAATACAGGTATCTGAGGGCAGAAGACTCACGCTTTCCTTGTATCTATGCACTTCCCAAGGTGCATAAGGGCGGTGCTTTTCCTCCAGGAAGACCAATTATATCGGGCAATGGGGGTCCAACTGAACATTTAGCTGAATATCTGGATTCTTTTCTTCATCCTATTGTACGGAATCTACCGTCCTATTTACAGGATAGCAGGGAACTTCTCTGCAAACTAGAAGATGTAACATGGGATGAGGAACTTAACACGTTCGTAACTATGGACGTGGAAAGTCTGTATACCTGTTTGGAATTGAGAAATGGAATCAGGTCCCTACAGCACTTTCTTTACAAACGCAATGCCTGTCATCTTGAACACACTCAGATGTTGTTGACCATGGCAGAGCTAATACTACGCGTAATGTCTTCCTACATGAAGATGACTGGTATCTGCAGACACAGGGCACGGCCATGGGTTCCAGGTTTGCTCCATCTTATGCAAACCTTTTTATGGGTTTGTATGAGATGGAGCATGCCTGGGGCCGTGGCGCCACACAATGGATGGACGATATAAATTTTTTACGTCCGTTACATTGATGACGTCTTTCTTGTTTGGAAGGGTAGCATAGATGGACTGACTGATTACTTTCGTTATCTGAATGAGAATGATCGCAATATTAAATTGACCATCAATCATTCCAGAAAGGAAATTGTATTCCTCAATCTAAAACTCTATGTAAAGGATGGTACAATCCAAAGTGACATGCATAAAAAAACGACCGCGTGCAACAGTATATTGCATGCTGATAGTTGTCATCCTAGAAACACCTTAGCAGCCATCCCATATGGCGAGGTGATACGTGCACGTCGCAATTGCAGTGAAGAGGTTAATTTTGAGAACACCATTGACAGAATAAAGACTGACTTTTTGGCTAGAGGATATGCAAAAAATGACATTATGAAAGCTGAGAGCAAAATTAGAAAAAAGAAACGTTGTGATACCATGATTAAACAACCCAAAAAGAACACAAATACATCTTTAAATCAATGCGCATTCATAACAGAATATGGAATGTATAGTAGCCACATTTATAATATCTTAAGGAAACATTGGCACCTTTTGAAATCGGATACATTACCGGTAGGTGTTATTTCTGACAAGCCCAGGGTTGTCTACAAAAAGGGTACCACAATTAAAAATTTTCTTTACCCGAGTTATGTAAACCCACCTAAAAGTTGTGGTTCTGCATGGCTAACAGAGAAACCGGCTGGTTTCTTTGTATGTGGCAATTGCTCAGTATGTGAATATGGGATGAATAAGATGGTCAGCTATAGTTATAACAGTCCCAAGAAACATAGGATCACCACATTTATAAACTGCAATACTACGTTTGTTGTATATGTGATCATTTGCCATTGTAACATGATTTATGGAGGCAGCAGTGTTAGATGCCTGAAAACACGAATTCAGGAACATATCAGAAATATAAGACACAATGACATCCGCAATCCGGTGGCACAACATATCTTGCAAAATCATCCTTTGGAAACAGAGATTACATTTCATGCCATTGACAGAGTCCCGGTAGGTAAGCGTGGAGGAAACAGGACAACGTGCCTCAGACAATTAGAGGCACGTTGGAATTGCAGATTGAGATCTGTGAATCAGGGTTTAAATATAAATAATGAATTCCATCACTTTCTGTAGAAATCTGTATCTTTATATCTTGTTTCCTCACCGTTCAAACCTTAGTTTGAAATCTGCATATGAACATTAGCAATGAATTTCCTCATTCTCTGTTGGAATTTGTATATGTGATGGTGCCTTCTGATCTTATGTTATGGCACGCGCTGGATGGTTATTGATTCTTGATCCATTTGAATTGGTGCTTTTTGCATCTAACATGTTAGTTCTTAAACTTTTCAAGATAGAGATCATTATCGAGTGAGTTTTTGCATACTCTATCATGATTTCAATAATTGAGAATTATGAAATAAACCAATCTCGTAATCTGATTCAGGAGATGATGTTGCCCTCTGATCTTAAGCCAACAGCACACATTGGATCGTCTTTGATCTTCGATCCTTTTGGAATGGTGCTTATTACCTAGTATATTTGATTCTGACCACTCTAAAATGGCGATCATTATCGAGTCAGACTTAATGATTCACCGTTCTAGTGTCAATATATCTTTGATTTATCTTACCAAATGTTCTCATATATATGCACAAATTAGCTGAATTTGGATTGTGTATTTTTGTTATTTTACTGTGAGTTCCCAATAATGAAAGTCCGCTCTTATAGAAATCATACGTATGTATTGTCGAGCGACATATTTGTAAAAGAGAGCCGGTATAGTTTATCACTATTCTATCTGTCATGCGACTTTGACAACTTTAATCTCCTGTTTCGGAACAGAATAATCTAATAAATATATTCATTTTCTATGTTCGTTTTGACCAGTCTAAGATGGCGGCTATTATCGACCTCACATACACGTTCTAAAAATAAGAGTGGCATATTTTCAAAAAAGAGAGCCAGTATATTCCGTTACTACTTAATTTGCCCTGCGACTTGGATAACTTTATTCTTCCATTTCGGCATGGAGAGATCTTATGAATATATTCCTTTTCTCTGTTCTTTTGACTACTCTAAGATGGCGGCCATTATCGAGCATATATACACGTCATCATTATTCGACCGTATTCAATTTAATTATCAATTAAACTTGTTAATTGCTAGATTACGATCGTTAGTGAGGGTATAAATACGCTGTCCTCAGAGCAATTAACAGAACCAGACGACCGCATGATTTACGAGACGCCGACACTCTGTTCACTGTGAGTAGTCTTGGCGAGATTAATTGGGTGTGTTCCTGGCATAGGGTTACTTCTAGCTTGTTAGACTCTCATTCTTTTTAAACTGGGTCTATTTCGTAGACAATACTCATGTTTGGATTAACATTATGAGGTGCTTGGTGTTAATACCTGATGGTAATGATATCGCAATCCAAGATGGCGGCCATCTGATTTGTCTCTACATAGATATGAACGCTAAGACAGCATTTTATGATGGAGTCTGGCGTCATTAGTAGCATTACTCTAACAAAACTAACTTTGGCATTTAATTTTTAATAACATTTACAACCATGATGAATACCACTTTCACTTCTTTTTTCTTTTCTTTTTTGTGCACGACTTAAAATTTTTTAAAAACACTCATTTATGACCTTTTAATGTTGCGTTTAAGGCTTATGGTTTATATTGAGTTAATATGTCATCAATAGATAATTTTGTCTTATTCTTATTTTTACCAAGCCAAAGAGGGCCATGGTCGTGTGTATATATAAATCGACAATGCATTTTGCATGTTGTATGCAGAAAACCATACATGTAGTGCATCAAGATCTATAAATATAGAAATCATATTTCCCCAATAAAATCTAGTATGCACTTTATACTGTGACTGACAGCTCGTCACGCCTATATGAATGCTCTCAAATCTTCTTTTGTAGGCCTTTACTGCTCTATCTCTTTAAAAATTTGGAACTTGGCATACTCTGGAAACATGATTTCTTTAATAACTTTTGAAGTAAGTGACTAAATTGACTTCTTCTTGTTATAGACTTATTGCAGTTTTTGAACTTGTATAGATGATCATAATGAACCCATGTCTAGTAAACGCAAATAATATTTTTCTTTTTGCCTTTTGATGAAGTGATGCGTAACTGATTATCTGCATAGACAAAATAGACTATGACATCTAACATAAATGTCGCCTCATAAATCATTATGTGAAATGTGATCATTCAGAGAAATTGACAATTTGCAATATGACCATGGATATAAGATGAGTTAATTGGGAGTCAATGTCAAGAGCACCATACCACTTATCACGTGATCATAATATGAAACATAAAAAAAAAAATCCTATCCGCTTACAGAATATTTGAACCTCAAGTGTGAAGACCATTGTGAAGCTGTGTAATATAGAGAATTCTAAATAAGGTATTTAATGGTTATAAACCATAGAATCGTACCGCAAAGTTTGTGCTTTTATCCTTTGATTAAAATTTGACTAGATACCTCTAAAGGATTAGAAAAATTGCATTTGGATTTATCTTTGTTTAAATTTCCCAATCAAAAGGGTCAAAGAACTGTACTTTTCCTTTGTGTCTTTGTTAGTTGGAAATACTTTGTACCATGATTGTCATATACACATCTCTTTTCTCTTAATGTGTTCTCCCTGATAAAGAAGCATAAGACCGATGTCTAATTCTGACTAATGTTTATCATAAAATGTCTGTTTTTTTCACTGTTTTTACCCATGTGAGTAAAAAAAAAAAAAAAATTGTATGGACTATTTTGAATAGATTATTTCTATCCATATGTAAACATGTTTATATTTTTGTATATTGAGTTAATATGTAATCAATTGATAATCTTGTCTTATTCTTTTTTTTACCAAGCCAAAGAGGGCCATGGTCGTGTGTATATATAAATCGACAATGCATTTTGCATGTTGTATGCAGAAAACTATACATGTAGTGCATCAAGATCCATAAATATAGAAATCATATTTCCCCAATAAAATCTAGTATGCACTTTATACTGTGACTGACAGCTCGTCACGCCTATATGAATGCTCTCAAATCTTCTTTTGTAGGCCTTTACTGCTCTATCTCTTTAAAAATTTGCAACTTGACATACTCTGGAAACATGATTTCTTTATTAACTTTTGAAGTAAGTGACTAAATTGACTTCTTCTTGTTATAGACTTATTGCAGTTTTTGAACTTGTATAGATGATCATAATGAACCCATGTCTAGTAAACGCAAATAATATTTTTCTTTTTGCCTTTTGATGAAGTGATGCGTAACTGATTATCTGCATAGACAAAATAGACTATGACATCTAACATAAATGTCGCCTCATAAATCATTATGTGAAATGTGATCATTCAGAGAAATTGACAATTTGCAATATGACCATGGATATAAGATGAGTTAATTGGGAGTCAATGTCAAGAGCACCATACCACTTATCACGTGATCATTATATGAAACATTAAAAAAAATCCTATCCGCTTACAGAATATTTGAACCTCAAGTGTGAAGACCATTGTGAAGCTGTGTAATATAGAGAATTCTAAATAAGGTATTTAATGGTTATAAACCATAGAATCGTACCGCAAAGTTTGTGCTTTTATCCTTTGATTAAAATTTGACTAGATACTTCTAAAGGATTAGAAAAATTGCATTTGGATTTATCTTTGTTTAAATTTCCCAATCAAAAGGGTCAAAGAACTGTACTTTTCCTTTGTGTCTTTGTTAGTTGGAAATACTTTGTACCATGATTGTCATATACACATCTCTTTTCTCTTAATGTGTTCTCCCTGATAAAGAAGCATAAGACCGATGTCTAATTCTGACTAATGTTTATCATAAAATGTCTGTTTTTTTCACTGTTTTTACCCATGTGAGTAAAAAAAAACAAAAAATTGTATGGACTATTTTGAATAGATTATTTCTATCCATATGTAAACATGTTTATATTTTTGTATATTGAGTTAATATGTAATCAATTGATAATCTTGTCTTATTCTTTTTTTTACCAAGCCAAAGAGGGCCATGGTCGTGTGTATATATAAATCGACAATGCATTTTGCATGTTGTATGCAGAAAACTATACATGTAGTGCATCAAGATCCATAAATATAGAAATCATATTTCCCCAATAAAATCTAGTATGCACTTTATACTGTGACTGACAGCTCGTCACGCCTATATGAATGCTCTCAAATCTTCTTTTGTAGGCCTTTACTGCTCTATCTCTTTAAAAATTTGCAACTTGACATACTCTGGAAACATGATTTCTTTATTAACTTTTGAAGTAAGTGACTAAATTGACTTCTTCTTGTTATAGACTTATTGCAGTTTTTGAACTTGTATAGATGATCATAATGAACCCATGTCTAGTAAACGCAAATAATATTTTTCTTTTTGCCTTTTGATGATGTGATGCGTAACTGATTATCTGCATAGACAAAATAGACTATGACATCTAACATAAATATCGCCTCATAAATCATTATGTGAAATGTGATCATTCAGAGAAATTGACAATTTGCAATATGACCATGGATATAAGATGAGTTAATTGGGAGTCAATGTCAAGAGCACCATACCACTTATCATGTGATCATTATATGAAACATTAAAAAAAAATCCTATCCGCTTACAGAATATTTGAACCTCAAGTGTGAAGACCATTGTGAAGCTGTGTAATATAGAGAATTCTAAATAAGGTATTTAATGGTTATAAACCATAGAATCGTACCGCAAAGTTTGTGCTTTTATCCTTTGATCAAAATTTGACTAGATACCTCTAAAGGATTAGAAAAATTGCATTTGGATTTATCTTTGTTTAAATTTCCCAATCAAAAGGGTCAAAGAACTGTACTTTTCCTTTGTGTCTTTGTTAGTTGGAAATACTTTGTACCATGATTGTCATATACACATCTCTTTTCTCTTAATGTGTTCTCCCTGGAAAAGAAGCATAAGACCGATGTCTAATTCTGACTAATGTTTATCATAAAATGTCTGGTTTTTTCACTGTTTTTACCCATGTGAGTAAAAAAAAAAAAATAATTGTATGGACTATTTTGAATAGATTATTTCTATCAATATGTAAATATGTTTATATTTTTGTAGTTTTTTTAATGTAGCCCTGAAGAAGTCCGGTCACGGACGATACGCGTTGGCTATTGGTTTTAATCATCATTTGTGAATCATCATTTGTGAATAAAAGAATCTGTTTACTGAAGAAATCTGACTTTGGAATTTTTGGGAGAATGATTGAAAATTCAATGCAACCACATGTATAATGCTATTGATATTGTATTACTCATTGTTGAAGTGTGCGGGGTCACCTTGTGTAATTTGATTTGTAAAACAAGTCTCTTGTTTTCCATTATTGGGATCTAGGGGATTGCGTCCCAGACCTCCTGCACCTACACATACGTACATTATAGGGATTTTGTCACCAGTGCGTGTAAAGTAGCCCTAATCCCCTGTTCTGGCTTGAATTTTGTATTTTGGGCAGGCCCGCACGGAAAGGTTACCCTATAGACTAGATTACTTGCGAAGCTGACCTTTTTACTTGGGGACAACAATGTTTGAAGACAATAGAGAGGAGTTGTTGTGTGACTTGTTCAACACAGAGAAAAATATTGTGCGCCCAGTAGCTCCCACCATTAAAAAAGATAGTCTCAAGAATAAATTCATCCGGCTTGAGAAATTACGAAAGCAAGAGCTTGCCAAATGGTGGGACGGTGCCACACTCAAGAAATATTTGGAGAGCAAACGCATCCCGAGAGGGTTGTGTATCCTTATTTTCCCTAATTATGAGGATCTGGAGTCAGATCTTTTAGGGGAATGGGAAGAGGGACTGCTTACGGCATCATTTAAAATGATGGATATCCTGATCCGTAATGCAGAAAGGAGAGTCAAAAAAATAAGAGAGGAAATACTGGTTCTTGAAAAAGAAATCAGTGAGATGAATCTACCGGATATGACCCAAAAGAATTATGAAATTTAAAAAAAGGAATTGGCTGCCTACCAATTATATCTTAAAGGCAAGAAACAACAAAAAATAGAGAGAGACCGCAGCGACTATGAAAGGGGACGTATATTTACGTTTTCACGTAAATTTGATGATGTGGTAGCAAAAAGTACCACAGCCCCAATCACTGAGACACGAGCATTAAGTATTTCATCTAGCAGTACATCTGTTTCCTCTGTCTCCTCAATTGAGACTGACCCAGGTGAAGGCACTAGTACATCCACTCTTAACCCCAACCCAGAGTCTGATTTTTTAAAGGAGGTACAGAGGTACCGCTTGGGGAACAACAAAAAAAGGGGACTAAACGAAGAACCAGGCGGGGTGGCCAGAAACACAAGGTCCACTACCAAGGCAAAAATGGGAAACAACAAATAGGTCTTTGCAATCAGACTGTGAACCATGATATGGGCAGTGAAATAGGCCATAATAGAGAGAATGATGTGAATGTTATCTATCTGTCTTCAAGGGTCTTTACTGTTCAAGAAATCTCTATTTTGCAAAAAGTTTTGAATTTCTGTGTAACTGACAAACAAACATTGGATAATGTACATGTTGATCTTTTTCGTTTCACACGCAATTTAAAATTAAAAAAAGATTTTGCAGAACAACCTGATGTCCGTATTCCTGTTCACAATGCAAAGTGTGTCTCTGAATTCACAATTGCTGACATTGATATTTCGCACACAATTGCCACATTGGATGAACATGATGAAGTAGGGGACTTGATTATGCATGCACGAAATCTTGATATTTATGAAGATACAACGAATGATAGCGGTCTGAAAAATCGTTCAAGATTCATACCAGCTATTCCTAAAACCGCTATAGATGAATTTTCAACTAGAGTTACACAGGACCTATACAAATTAGAGGATACACACTTGACGAATCATAGATGTAGACATTCTTACAACATTAGCAAATCTGACAAACTTTTTCTTCAGACCATTCGTGATGACCCGTCCTTGGTAGTCCGTGAGACCGACAAGGGCGGGAACATCGTCATTATGGCTTTTCTGGACTATTCCAATGAAATACGTAGACAGCTCAATGACACAACTTGCTATGTTATGTTACGTGCAAACCCAATCAAAGATATCGAATGTGCCATCAATGCGAGACTAGTTGAATGGAAGGAGTCTGGACTAATATCGGATCCTGAATACAGGTATCTGAGGGCAGAAGACTCACGCTTTCCTTGTATCTATGCACTTCCCAAGGTGCATAAGGGCGGTGCTTTTCCTCCAGGAAGACCAATTATATCAGGCAATGGCGGTCCAACTGAACATTTAGCTGAATATGTGGATTCCTTTCTTCAACCTATTGTACGGAATCTACCGTCCTATTTACAGGATAGCAGGGAACTTCTCTGCAAACTAGAAGATGTAACATGGGATGAGGAACTTTTCACGTTCGTAACTATGGACGTGGAAAGTCTGTATACCTGTATCGAATTGAGAAATGGAATCAGGTCCCTACAGCACTTTCTTTACAAGCGCAATGCCTGTCATCTTGAACACACTCAGATGTTGTTGACCATGGCAGATCTAATACTACGCGTAATGTCTTCCTACATGAAGATGACTGGTATCTGCAGACACAGGGCACGGCCATGGGTTCCAGGTTTGCTCCATCTTATGCAAACCTTTTTATGGGTATGTATGAGATGGAGCATGCCTGGGCCCGTGGCACCACACAATGGATGGACGATATAATTTTTTACGTCCGTTACATTGATGGCGTCTTTCTTATTTGGAAGGGTAGCATAGATGGACTGACTGATTACTTTCGTTATCTGAATGAGAATGATCGTAATATTAAATTGACCATCAATCATTCCAGAAAGGAAATTGTATTCCTCCATCTAAAACTCTATGTAAAGGATGGTACAATCCAAAGTGACATGCATAAAAAAACGACCGCGTGCAACAGTATATTGCATGCTGATAGTTGTCATCCTAGAAACACCTTAGCAGCCATCCCATATGGCGAGGTGATACGTGCACGTCGCAATTGCGGTGAAGAGGTTAATTTTGAGAACACCATTGACAGAATAAAGACTGACTTTTTGGCTAGAGGATATGCAAAAAATGACATTATGAAAGCTGAGAGCAAAATTAGAAAAAAGAAACGTTGTGATACCATGATTAAACAACCCAAAAAGAACACAAATACATCTTTAAATCAATGCGCATTCATAACAGAATATGGAATGTATAGTAGCCACATTTATAATATCTTAAGGAAACATTGGCACCTTTTGAAATCGGATACATTACCAGTAGGTGTTATTTCTGACAAGCCCAGGGTTGTCTACAAAAAGGGTACCACAATTAAAAATATTCTTTGCCCGAGTTATGTAAACCCACCTAAAAGTTGTGGTTCTGCATGGCTAACAGAGAAATTGGCTGGTTTCTTTGTATGTGGCAATTGCTCAGTATGTGAATATGGGATGAATAAGATGGTCAGCTATAGTTATAACAGTCACAAGAAACATAGGATCACCACATTTATAAACTGCAATACTATGTTTGTTGTATATGTGATCATTTGCCATTGCAACATGATTTATGTAGGCAGCAGTGTTAGATGCCTGAAAACACGAATTCAGGAACATATCAGAAATATAAGACACAATGACATCCGCAGTCCGGTGGCACAACATATCTTGCAAAATCATCCTTTGGAAAAAGAGATTACATTTCATGCCATTGACAGAGTCCCGGTAGGTAAGCGTGGAGGAAACAGGACAACGTGCCTCAGACAATTAGAGGCACGTTGGAATTGCAGATTGAGATCTGTGAATCAGGGTTTAAATATAAATAATGAATTCCGTCACTTTCTGTAGAAATCTGTATCTTTATTTCTTGTTTCTTCACCGTTCAAACTTTAGTTTGAAACCTGCATATGAACATTAGCAATGAATTTCCTCATTCTCTGTTGGAATTTGTATATGTGATGGTGCCTTCTGATCTTATGTTATGGCACACGCTGGATCGTTATTGATTCTTGATTTATTTGAATTGGTGCTTTTTGCACCTAACATGTTAGTTCATAAACTTTTCAAGATAGAGATCATTATCGAGTGAGTTTTTGCATACTCTATCATGATTTCAATAATTGAGAATTATGAAATAAACCAATCTCGTAATCTGATTCAGGAGATGATGTTGCCCTCTGATCTTAAGCCAACAGCACACATTGGATCGTCTTTGATCTTCGATCCTTTTGGAATGGTGCTTATTACCTAGTATATTTGATTCTGACCACTCTAAAATGGCGATCATTATCGAGTCAGACTTAATGATTCACCGTTCTAGTGTCAATATATCTTTGATTTATCTTACCAAATGTTCTCATATATATGCACAAATTAGCTGAATTTTGATTGTGTATTTTTGTTATTTTACTTGTGAGTTCTCAATAATGAAAGTCCGCTCTTATAGAAATCATACGTATGTATTGTCGAGCGGCATATTTGTAAAAGAGAGCCGGTATAGTTTATCACTATTCTATCTGTCATGCGACTTTGACAACTTTAATCTCCTGTTTCGGAACAGAATAATCTAATAAATATATTCATTTTCTATGTTCGTTTTGACCACTCTAAGATGGCGGCTATTATCGACCTCACATACACGTTCTAAAAATAAGAGTGGCATATTTGCAAAAAAGAGAGCCGGTATATTCCGTTACTACTTAATTTGCCGTGCGACTTGGATAACTTTATTCTTCCATTTCGGCACGGAGAGATCTTATGAATATATTCCTTTTCTCTGTTCTTTTGACTACTCTAAGATGGCGGCCATTATCGAGCATATATACACGTCATCATTATTCGACCGTATTCAATTTAATTATCAATTAAACTTGTTAATTGCTAGATTACGATCGTTAGTGAGGGTATAAATACGCTGTCCTCAGAGCAATTAATTGAACCAGACGACCGCATGATTTACGAGACGCCGACACTCTGTTCACGGTGAGTAGTCTTCGGGAGATTAATGGGGTGTGTTCCTGGCATAGGGTTACTTCTAGCTTGTTAGACTCTCATTCTTTTTAAACTGGGTCTATTTCGTAGACAATACTCATGTTTGGATTAACATTATGAGGTGCTTGGTGTTAATACCTGATGGTAATTATATCGTAATCCAAGATGGCGGCCATCTGATTTGTCTCTACATAGATATGAACGCTAAGACTGCCTTTTATGATGGAGTCTGGCGTCATTAGTAGCATTACTCTAACAAAATGAACTTTGGCATTTAATTTTTAATAACATTTACAACCATGATGAATACCGCTTTCACTTGTTTTTTCTTTTCTTTTTTGTGCACGACTTAAAAAAAATTAAAAATGTAAAAACACTCATTTATGACCTTTTAATGTTGTGTTTAAGGCTTATGGTTTATATTGAGTTAATATGTTATCAATAGATAATCTTGTCTTATTCTTATTTTTACCAAGCCAAAGAGGGCCATGGTCGTGTGTATATATAAATCGACAATGCATTTTGCATGTTGTATGCAGAAAACCATACATGTAGTGCATCAAGATCTATAAATATAGAAATCATATTTCCCCCAATAAAATCTAGTATGCACTTTATACTGTGACTGACAGCTCGTCACGCCTATATGAATGCTCTCAAATCTTCTTTTGTAGGCCTTTACTCTTCTATCTCTTTAAAAATTTGGAACTTGGCATACTCTGGAAACATGATTTCTTTATAAACTTTTGAAGTAAGTGACTAAATTGACTTCTTCTTGTTATAGACTTATTGCAGTTTTTGAACTTGTATAGATGATCATAATGAACCCATGTCTAGTAAACGCAAATACTATTTTTCTTTTTGCCTTTTGATGAAGTGATGCGTAACTGATTATCTGCATAGACAAAATAGACTATGACATCTAACATAAATGTCGCCTCATAAATCATTATGTGAAATGTGATCATTCAGAGAAATTGACAAATTGCAATATGACCATGGATATAAGATGAGTTAATTGGGAGTCAATGTCAAGAGCACCATACCACTTATCACGTGATCATTATATGAAACATTAAAAAAAAAATCCTATCCGCTTACAGAATATTTGAACCTCAAGTGTGAAGACCATTGTGAAGCTGTGTAATATAGAGAATTCTAAATAAGGTATTTAATTGTTATAAACCATAGAATCGTACCGCAAAGTTTGTGCTTTTATCCTTTGATCAAAATTTGACTAGATACCTCTAAAGGATTAGAAAAATTGCATTTGGATTTATCTTTGTTTAAATTTCCCAATCAAAAGGGTCAAAGAACTGTACTTTTCCTTTGTGTCTTTGTTAGTTGGAAATACTTTGTACCATGATTGTCATATACACATCTCTTTTCTCTTAATGTGTTCTCCCTGGAAAAGAAGCATAAGACCGATGTCTAATTCTGACTAATGTTTATCATAAAATGTCTGGTTTTTTCACTGTTTTTACCCATGTGAGTAAAAAAAAAAAAAATTTTGTATGGACTATTTTGAATAGATTATTTCTATCAATATGTAAATATGTTTATATTTTTGTAGTTTTTTTAATGTAGCCCTGAAGAAGTCCGGTCACGGACGATACGCGTTGGCTATTGGTTTTAATCATCATTTGTGAATAAAAGAATCTGTTTACTGAAGAAATCTGACTTTGGAATTTTTGGGAGAACGATTAAAAATTCAATGCAACCACATGTATAATGCTATTGATATTGTATTACTCATTGTTGAAGTGTGCGGGGTCACCTTGTGTAATTTGATTTGTAAAACAAGTCTCTTGTTTTCCATTATTGGGATCTAGGGGATTGCGTCCCAGACCTCCTGCACCTACACATACGTACATTATAGGGATTTTGTCACCAGTGCGGGCAAAGTAGCCCTAATCCCCTGTTCTGGCTTGAATTTTGTATTTTGGGCAGGCCCGCACGGAAAGGTTACCCTATAGACTAGATTACTTGCGAAGCTGACCTTTTTACTTGAGGACAACAATGTTTGAAGACAATAGAGAGGAGTTGTTGTGTGACTTGTTCAACACAGAGAAAAATATTGTGCGCCCAGTAGCTCCCACCATTAAAAAAGATAGTCTCAAGAATAAATTCATCCGGCTTGAGAAATTACGAAAGCAAAAGCTTGCCAAATGGTGGGACGGTGCCACACTCAAGAAATATTTGGAGAACAAACGCATCCCGAGAGGGTTGCGTATCCTTATTTTCCCTAATTATGAGGATCTGGAGTCAGATCTTTTAGGGGAATGGGAAGAGGGACTGCATACGGCATCATTTAAAATGATGGATATCCTGATCCGTAATGCATAAAGGAGAGGCAAAAAAATAAGAGAGGAAATACTGGTTCTTGAAAAAGAAATCAGTGAGATCAATCTACCGGATATGACCCAAAAGAATTATGAAATTTAAAAAAAGGAATTGGCTGCCTACTAATTATATCTTAAAGACAAGAAACAACAAAAAATAGAGAGAGACCGCAGCGACTATGAAAGGGGACGTATATTTACGTTTTCACGTAAATTTTATGATGTGATAGCAAAAAGTACCACAGCCCCAATCACTGAGACACGAGCATTAAGTATTTCATCTAGCAGTACATCTGTTTCCTCTGTCTCCTCAATTGAGACTGACCCAGGTGAAGGCACTAGTACATCCACTCTTAACCCCAACCCAGAGTCTGATTTTTTAAAGGAGGTACAGAGGTACCGCTTGGAGAACAACAAAAAAAGGGGACTAAACGAAGAACCAGGCGGGGTGGCCAGAAACACAAGGTCCACTACCAAGGCAAAAATGGGAAACAACAAATAGGTCTTTGCAATCAGACTGTGAACCATGATATGGGCAGTGAAATAGGCCATAATAGAGAGAATGATGTGAATGTTATTAATCTGTCTTCAAGGGTCTTTACTGTTCAAGAAATCTCTATTTTGCAAAAAGTTTTGAATTTCTGTGTAACTGACAAACAAACATTGGATAATGTACATGTTGATCTTTTTCGTTTCACACGCAATTTAAAATTAAAAAAAGATTTTGCAGAACAACCTGATGTCCGTATTCCTGTTCACAATGCAAAGTGTGTCTCTGAATTCACAATTGCTGAAATTGATATTTCGCACACAATTGCCACATTGGATGAACATGATGAAGTAGGGGACTTGATTATGCATGCGCGAAATCTTGATATTTATGAAGATACAACGAATGATAGTGGTCTAAAAAATCGTTCAAAATTCATACCACCTAGTCCTAAAACCGCTATAGATGAATTTTCAACTAGAGTTACACAGGACCTATACAAATTAGAGGATACACACTTGACGAATCATAGATGTAGACATTCTTACAACATTAGCAAATCTGACAAACTTTTTCTTCAGACCATTCGTGATGACCCGTCCTTGGTAGTCCGTGAGGCCGACAAGGGCGGGAACATCGTCATTATGGATTTTCTGGACTATTCCGATGAAATACGTAGACAGCTCAATGACACAACTTGCTATGTCATGTTACGTGCAAACCCAATCAAAGATATCGAATGTGCCATCAATGTGAGACTAGTTGAATGGAAGGAGTCTGGACTAATATCGGATCCTGAATACAGGTATCTGAGGGCAGAAGACTCACGCTTTCCTTGTATCTATGCACTTCCCAAGGTGCATAAGGGCGGTGCTTTTCCTCCAGGAAGACCAATTATATCGGGCAATGGGGGTCCAACTGAACATTTAGCTGAATATGTGGATTTCTTTCTTCAACCTATTGTACGGAATCTACCGTCCTATTTACAGGATAGCAGGGAACTTCTCTGCAAACTAGAAGATGTAATTTGGGATGAGGAACTTTTCACGTTCGTAACTATGGACGTGGAAAGTCTGTATACCTGTATCGAATTGAGAAATGGAATCAGGTCCCTACAGCACTTTCTTTACAAACGCAATGCCTGTCATCTTGAACACACTCAGATGTTGTTGACCATGGCAGATCTAATACTACGCGTAATGTCTTCCTACATGAAGATGACTGGTATCTGCAGACACAGGGCACGGCCATGGGTTCCAGGTTTGCTCCATCTTATGCAAACCTTTTTATGGGTTTGTATGAGATGGAGCATGCCTGGGGCCGTGGCGCCACACAATGGATGGACGATATAATTTTTTACGTCCGTTACATTGATGACGTCTTTCTTATTTGGAAGGGTAGCATAGATGGACTGACTGATTACTTTCGTTATCTGAATGAGAATGATCGTAATATTAAATTGACCATCAATCATTCGAGAAAGGAAATTGTATTCCTCGATCTAAAACTCTATGTAAAGGATGGTACAATCCAAAGTGACATGCATAAAAAAACGACCGCGTGCAACAGTATATTGCATGCTGATAGTTGTCATCCTAGAAACACCTTAGCAGCCATCCCATATGGCGAGATGATACATGCACGTCGCAATTGCAGTGAAGAGGTTAATTTTGAGAACACCGTTGACAGAATAAAGACAGATTTTTTGGCTAGAGGATATGCAAAAAATGACATTATGAAAGCTGGGAGCAAAATTAGAAAAAAGAAACGTTGTGATACCATGATTAAACAACCCAAAAAGAACACAAATACATCTTTAAATCAATGCGCATTCATAACAGAATATGGAATGTATAGTAGCCACATTTATAATATCTTAAGGAAATATTGGCACCTTTTGAAATCGGATACATTACCAGTAGGTGTTATTTCTGACAAGCCCAGGGTTGTCTACAAAAAGGGTACCACAATTAAAAATATTCTTTGCCCGAGTTATGTAAACCCACCTAAAAGTTGTGGTTCTGCATGGCTAACAGAGAAACCGGCTGGTTTCTTTGTATGTGGCAATTGCTCAGTATGTGAATATGGGATGAATAAGATGGTCAGCTATAGTTATAACAGTCACAAGAAACATAGGATCACCACATTTATAAACTGCAATACTACGTTTGTTGTATATGTGATCATTTGCCATTGCAACATGATTTATGTAGGCAGCAGTGTTAGATGCCTGAAAACACGAATTCAGGAACATATCAGAAATATAAGACACAATGACATCCGCAGTCCGGTGGCACAACATATCTTGCAAAATCATCCTTTGGAAAAAGAGATTACATTTCATGCCATTGACAGAGTCCCGGTAGGTAAGCGTGGAGGAAACAGGACAACGTGCCTCAGACAATTAGAGGCACGTTGGAATTGCAGATTGAGATCTGTGAATCAGGGTTTAAATATAAATAATGAATTCCATCACTTTCTGTAGAAATCTGTATCTTTATATCTTGTTTCTTCACCGTTCAAACTTTAGTTTGAAATCTGCATATGAACATTAGCAATGAATTTCCTCATTCTCTGTTGGAATTTGTATATGTGATGGTGCCTTCTGATCTTATGTTATGACACACGCTGGATCGTTATTGACTCTTGATCCATTTGAATTGGTGCTTTTTGCACCTAACATGTTAGTTCTTAAACTTTTCAAGATAGAGATCATTATCGAGTGAGTTTTTGCATACTCTATCATGATTTCAATAATTGGGAATTATGAAATAAACCAATCTCGTAATCTGATTCAGGAGATGATGTTGCCCTCTAATCCTAAACCAACAGCACACATTGGATCGTCTTTGATCTTCGATCCTTTTGGAATGGTGCTTATTACCTAGTATATTTGATTCTGACCACTCTAAAATGGCGATCATTATAGAGTCAGACTTAATGATTCACTGTTCTAGTGTCAATATATCTTTGATTTATCTTACCAAATGTTCTCATATATATGCAGAAATTAGCTGAATTTTGATTGTGTATTTTTGTTATTTTACTGTGAGTTCTCAATAATGAAAGTCCGCTCTTATAGAAATCATACGTATGTATTGTCGAGCGGTATATTTGTAAAAGAGAGCCGGTATAGTTTATCACTATTCTATCTGTCATGCGACTTTGACAACTTTAATCTCCTGTTTCGGAACAGAATAATCTAATAAATATATTAATTTTCTCTGTTCGTTTTGACCACTCTAAGATGGCGGCTATTATCGACCTCACATACACGTTCAAAAAATAAGAGTGGCATATTTGCAAAAAAGAGAGCCGGTATATTCCGTTACTACTTAATTTACCGTGCGACTTGGATAACTTTATTCTTCCATTTCGGCACGGAGAGATCTTATGAATATATTCCTTTTCTCTGTTCTTTTGACTACTCTAAGATGGCGGCCATTATCGAGCATATATACACGTCATCATTATTCGACCGTATTCAATTTAATTATCAATTAAACTTGTTAATTGCTAGATTACGATCGTTAGTGAGGGTATAAATACGCTGTCCTCAGAGCAATTAATTGAACCAGACCACCACATGATTTACGAGACGCCGACACTCTGTTCACGGTGAGTAGTCTTCGGGAGATTAATGGGGTGTGTTCCTGGCATAGGGTTACTTCTCGCTTGTTAGACTCTCATTCTTTTTAAACTGGGTCTATTTCGTAGACAACACTCATGTTTGGATTAACATTATGAGGTGCTTGGTGTTAATACCTGATGGTAATGATATCGTAATCCAAGATGGCGGCCATCTGATTTGTCTCTACATAGATATGAACGCTAAGACTGCCTTTTATGATGGAGTCTGGCGTCATTAGTAGCATTACTCTAACAAAATGAACTTTGGCATTTACATTTTTAATAACATTTACAACCATGATGAATACCGCTTTCACTTGTTTTTTCTTTTCTTTTTTGTGCAGGACTTAAAAAAAAATTAAAAATTTAAAAACACTCATTTATGACCTTTTAATGTTGCGTTTAAGGCTTATGGTTTATAATGAGTTAATATGTCATCAATAGATAATCTTGTCTTATTCTTATTTTTACCAAGCCAAAGAGGGCCATGGTCGTGTGTATATATAAATCGACAATGCATTTTGCATGTTGTATGCAGAAAACCATACATGTAGTGCATCAAGATCTATAAATATAGAAATCATATTTCCCCAATAAAATCTAGTATGCACTTTATACTGTGACTGACAGCTCGTCACGCCTATATAAATGCTCTCAAATCTTCTTTTGTAGGCCTTTACTCTTCTATCTCTTTAAAAATTTGGAACTTGGCATACTCTGGAAACATGATTTCTTTATTAACTTTTGAAGTAAGTTACTAAATTGACTTCTTCTTGTTATAGACTTATTGCAGTTTTTGAACTTGTATAGATGATCATAATGAACCCATGTCTAGTAAACGCAAATAATATTATTTTTTTGCCTTTTGATGAAGTGATGCGTAACTGATTATCTGCATAGACAAAATAGACTATGACATCTAACATAAATGTCGCCTCATAAATCATTATGTGAAATGTGATCATTCGAAGAAATTGACAATTTGCAATACGACCATGGATATAAGATGAGTTAATTGGGAGTCAATGTCAAGTGCACCGTACCACTTATCACGTGATCATTATATGAAACATTAAAAATGTTTTACTATCCGCTTACAGAATATTTGAACCTCAAGTGTGAAGACCATTGTGAAGCTGTGTAATATAGAGAATTCTAAATAAGTTATTTAATGGTTATAAACCATAGAATCGTACTGCAAAGTTTGTGCTTTTATCCTTTGATTAAAATTTAACTAGATACCTCTAAAGGATTAGAAAAATTGCATTTGGATTTATCTTTGTTTAAATTTCCCAATCAAAAGGGTCAAAGAACTGTACTTTTCCTTTGTGTCTTTGTTAGTTGTAAATACATTGTACCGTGATTGTCATATACACATCTCTTTTCTCTTAATGTGTTCTCCCTGGAAAAGAAGCATAAGACCGATGTCTAATTCTGACTAATGTTTATCATAAAATGTCTGGTTTTTTCACTGTTTTTACCCATGTGAGTAAAAAAAAAAAAAAATGTGTATGGACTATTTTGAATAGATTATTTCTATCCATATGTAAATATGTTTATATTTTTGTATTTTTTTAATGTAGCCCTGAAGAAGTCCGGTCACGGACGAAACGCGTTGGCTATTGGTTTTAATCATCATTTGTGAATAAAAGAATCTGTTTACTGAAGAAATCTGACTTTAGAATTCTTGGGAGAACGATTGAAAATTCAATGCAACCACATGTATAATGCTATTGATATTGTATTACTCATTGTTGAAGTGTGCGGGGTCACCTTGTGTAATTTGATTTGTAAAACAAGTCTCTTTTTTCCATTATTGGGATCTAGGGGATTGCGTCCCAGACCTCCTGCACCTACACATACGTACATTATAGGGATTTTGTCACCAGTGCGGGTAAAGTAGCCATAATCCCCTGTTCTGGCATGAATTTACTAACTAACAAAACTGCTTGCCCCGATTGGGGATCTCTTATAGATCAATATGATATATGTTTACTTCAGGAGACGTGGGCAAGGGAGGAGACAGTAAGACTGGGCTATGCTTCATTTAAAAATCTGCCATTAATGGGGGAAAGGGGGGGGGTTATCCATATTGGTAGCATCACATTTGGGCTGCATGGTGACACAATTAACTACTCCAACAATAGATCTTAAATGTGTCACACTTAAGTTCCCATCTAATCTCAGGGTGACTCTTATTAATGACTATTCTCGTCCTGTCAGCATTGGGAAATAATTATAACATTGGCCCTGCTTGATACTTTTATCCCCACTGTTTCTGGTAATAGCCTACTGATCATTGCTGGTGATTTTAATTGTCAGTAGGAGCCCTTACCAGCCATTGGAAACCCTATTACTATAGAAGAAGATGAGCAATGGTCTATACCCAAGCTCCAAATTACTCCAATTAAGACTTGGTCACCACTGGCTCTCCAATTCAACTCGATAACTATGGCCCACTCTATGAGAGCCTGTAACAGTCATACCCAGTCCGATCGTGAAGGAACGGCCACGTTTAACCGCACTGGCCAAACATCTCGGATAGATTATATCCTGGTCGAGACAAGGTCATGGTCTATGGTCACTGATTTTGAGATTTTATCCCGACATGATAGTGACCACAACGCTTTGGTTTTAAATCTGAGACTACCTGACACTGGCATTTCCGACGGGAATAAACCTAGCCAGTATAGTGAATTGAATCTTTCTAACAATAGAAGAAGGCTTAAATGGCCTGCGGTTAAACAATCTTTAAATAAAATGAATGCCTTGTATTCAGTCGTTTATAAGATATTTATGGAGATTAGTGGCTGCATCGAGCTCGGACATGAAGAGGTGGCAAATAAAATCGCTAAACTACATCTGGGGTTGGTGGCAGCATTGGCTGATTTACTTAATCCGGTAGTGACTAGACATAGGCCAAACCAGAAGACTCAGTCATGGTTTGATGATAACTGTAAAATGGCAAAGTCACTTTTTTTTTGTTGTAACTTTTTATTACATAAAGCAGAAAAAACACATTAACAAACAGTCAAGGCAATGTGGCAGTGGTACATCCATTAGGCCTGTGCTCGAGGAGGACGGGAGATACATATCAACAGGAGAAAAAAGTTTAGGAATACAGATAAGGGGGGGGGGGCAAAGGCAGAATTGCATATAAACAGCTCCATGTAACACAGCTAGAAGGAATACAGGTCAGGGCGATTGAGAAGGACTAGGAATTTCTGCTAGTGGGGGGCAGGTACAGATATCTCCCCGATAGGAGTTCCACTGGTTCCAAATCTTTCCCCATTTTCTGGGTCTGCCTCTTGCTATATACACTGTCTTCTCTCTGAACATGCACAAGTCCACACTCTCTTTCCAAGCAGTCACTGTAGGGGGCCTTGGGGATCCCCACAACTGTGCAATATCTCGTTTGGCTACCATATTAGCCAGAGTCACCCATCGAAGCTGCGACACATCATAATCATTCAACAAACATTGCCGGGCTTCTGGCATCATCTCAACACCCATCACTTCACTCATCACATCATGGATACGAGTCCAAAAACGCACCACCTCAGGGCATTCCCATATTATATGGAGATAGGTGCCGAGGAGACCACAGCCAAGCCTACACAAGCCATCCGTGGAATAGCCCATATGGATCAGACGGGGGCCAGTGAAATAGATTCTGTGAAGGATCTTGAGTTGGACGAGACGGAGGCGGGCCGGAATCGCAACCTCCCTGGGAGAGGAGATCGCGGATTGCCAGTCCTCATCATCCAATTCAATACCATCAGCAATCCAGGCTTCACGAAGGCGATCAAGCAAACTCGACCGGTCATTGATCATCTTTTTGTAAAACAATGAGATAGTACTATCCGGCACATGACCATCCAATATACGATCTTCGAGGGGGGAGGATTCCGGAATATCACTACCTACAGGGAACACAGAATACAAAGCTTGACGAACTTGAACATAACGAAAAATTTCCCTGTCACTCAGCTTATATTCCGCTTGTAAATCCGAAAAAGTCTTCACCCCTCCTTTAACCCAGAGATCACGCACTTTACTGATACCGATTGTGTCCCATTTGTCAAAGCCCTTCGTCTTCCATAGACAACCCAATTTCGCGGAAGCATAAAGCGGAGTTGCACCGGTTAGTCTATTGCTCCAGACCATAGCCGCTGTCGCGCTATGCCATACCCGCACGGCTATAGCAGTAGGTCCCGAAAGTTGTGAACAGGAGGATCCCGAGTAAAGCGCCCTGTAATAGTCACCACCCGGGAGCAGCAACCTATCCATCTCAAAAGCCGGATTCAGTGCCGGACCATACATCCCATGGTTGATGGTAGCAAGTTTTGAAGCCCAATAATACCTACAAATATCCGGGAGTGCTATGCCGCCATCATACCAGGGAAGTGTTAACTTTGGGAGAGCGATGTGCGAACGTCCGTCCCATGTCAATTGCCTCTGCAACGATTCTACCTCCCGAAAATTTTCGACGGGATCACATCAAAACTATTCTGGAGCGCATATAGAAATCGCGGTAAGGACATCATTTTAAGGGAGACAACGGTAATTTACGCCAGCGCACCACATCCGAGCCCAACCTCTGGAGTGGGGGGAGTAAATTACGTTCGTAACGAACTGCAGGATCCAACGAAATAAACACACCCAAGTATTTAAAACCAGACTGCGACAACTGGATGGGACAGCCCCGCGGTAAACGAGGGACATCACCCGCGAGCACGTAGACATAGGATTTTGACCAGTTGATAACAAGGCCCGAGTTCTTCCCGAAGGAGTTAAGCACGTCGAACAACACGTTAAGCGATTTTTGGGGAGATGTGAGGTATAACAAAATATCATCCGCATACCAGGAGGTACGATCTTCGAATTCCGGATTCCAATGTATGCCCCTCATTGAAGGCTCCCACCGCAGCCAAGCGGCCAGAGGCTCCAACGCAAGAGCAAATAGAAGCGAAGATAACGGACAGCCCTGCCGCGTGCCCCTCCAGAGAGCAAAAGGCATGGAGACACGACCATTAACCACCACCTGCGCCAGTGGCGTTTCATACAGGAGTTTGGCAATAAAGCCAGCGCCAAATCCGAACTTGGCGAGCGCGGCCCAGAGATACGACCATTCAATTGTATCAAAGGACATCGTGGCGTCTAAGGACGCCAAGATGGCCGATTCACGCAATGTCGGGGCCCTCGCGAGAACACCATGCAAACGTCGCAAATTTAATGCCGTGTTACTATGAGGGATAAAACCCGACTGATCCGGGTGGATCAGATCGCTGATCACCGTAATCAGACGGTTAGCGAGTAGCTTGGCGAGAATCTTAGGCTACGCATTTAAAAGCAAAATGGGCCTATAAGACGAGCAGCGATCCCGTGGCTTGCCCTCCTTGTGGATCACCACAATGGTCACCAAACGCTGATCCCTAGGGAGGGAGCCATTTTCTCGCGCAGCCAAAAACATATCTCGGAGATAGGGAGCCAGGGTATCAGGGCGTAATTTATATAATTCTATAGGAAGGCCATTGGGACCCAGAGCCTTTCCGGAACGAACGGAGCGCAGCGCGAGAGCCACCTCATCCACCGAGGGCGCGGCATCCAAACAATCCCGATCTGATTCTGACAAACTCGGCAGTGCTATATCTTTAAGTAACATCTGAGAATCCTCCTCGGGCCTGTCGGACACTGAGGTATACACCTCTCGGAAATAATCCGCAAAGCATTCAACAATCTCAACAGGGTCTGTTACACGTACACCATCCAATTTCTCAATCACAGGGACCACACGACTCGCTCTCTCCTTTCTATCCAGCCAGGCAATCAATTTTCCTGCTTTATCGCCTACATCATATAACCGTCCCTGCTGTTCCCTACTCATCATCTTGGCTGCATCAGTAGCCAAATTTTTATATTCTAATTGCTTAAGGTGGAGAACATGCAATGCTTCTCGGGTCACATCTCGCTCCAATGCATTCTCTAAGTCTGTAATTTCCGTCTCGAGACGAACAATTGCCTCATTCTTACATTTCTTGGCACACCCAATCAAGGACAGTGCCTGGCCCCTGATAACAGTCTTAAAGGCTTCCCACAACAAAACAGGTGAAGACACAGAACCCACGTTTTCAGCAAAATACAGATCAAATGATTTAATCAATTCAGTGCGAGTTTTGGGGTTAAGAAGATACCAGGGGTTCATAGGGGCCACCCTCCCTGCAACACCTGTGTTAAGATGAAAATGGAACCAGATAGGGGAATGGTCTGATATACCCCGAGCCAGGTGTCTAATCTCTCCAATCGAAGGGGACAGGGCAGCCTGTATCAGGACATAATCCAGTCTAGAAAGACTACCATGTGCTCCCGAGTGGAAGGTAAACTGAGTCTGCTCTGGATGCATTAGCCTCCAACAATCTACCAGCCCCAATGTCTCCAGAAAATCACCCAACCAGGATTGCGCAGCAGGAAGGTCTCTGGGCGGATAGCGATCCGCTCTGCCAGAAACAACGGAGTTAAAATCACCACCCAATATCAAAATACCCTCCGGGAGACCCAAAACCATCCGCCCCAAGTCAGCAAATGTCGTGGATTGCAGGCCAGGGGGAACATACACCGATACCAACGAAACTGTTTTTCCCTCCCACCGCCCGACAAGTGCAACATATCGACCCCTGGCATCTAGGACCACATCATCAACCTCGAAAGGGAGGGAAGTCCTAAGCAATATACCCACCCCTCTAGAACTAGATGTAAATCCAGAATGGGCCACAAGACGATAACCCCGTCTATTAAGAGCGTAGCATGTATTCCCACTCAAGTGCGTCTCTTGTAGCAAAACAACATCAGGTGAGAGGCGCCGCAAAAGCTGAATAACCACCCCTCTCTTTATCCGATCACCCAACCCATTCACATTCCAGCACAGTACCCTCAACCCCCTACCCCCCATCCAGATCCACAATGAACTCCCATGTCAAAACGAGCACCACACCAATGTCAGAAGTCGTGAAAGTTCTTTGCCTTGAAAAAGGAAAATCAAACAACCCCAACACATTTCCCTCCCCCCCTCAACGTTCCCAACACAACTCCCCCCCACCCTGCACCCCTGCACAGAGTCAGAAGCCACCCCAATTTGCAGTGTGCCTGTCGCCCTAACAATTACAAACAAACAACTAATCTACACAAAGAAATCCCAGAGGAGGAAAGGGTCCAGCTATCCCCGCTACCCCCCAGGATACGAAGGGGATGATCAAAGAAGTCAGTGAGCCTCAGCCGTTCACGAAGAATAATATTTCCGGACACGGATGTCATAGTCATTCTTGGTCCATTAGGCCCCCCTCAGCGCCACCAGTATGGTCCTGGCCAGCACGGCGCGCCGGTAAAGTGTCCAACCAATCACTTGCGTCCTCAGGC
Source organism: Lissotriton helveticus (assembly GCF_964261635.1). Classification (NCBI taxonomy): domain Eukaryota; kingdom Metazoa; phylum Chordata; class Amphibia; order Caudata; family Salamandridae; genus Lissotriton; species Lissotriton helveticus. The sequence continues at coordinate 1,442,623,891 of NC_136059.1, read as the reverse complement.
CGGACAAAAAAGAATGTTCAATTGTCGTATTCAACACGCAGTCGGGCCGGGAACAACATCGCGTATTTTAACTCCATGTCTCTAAGCCGCCGTTTCACCCCTTGAAATCCCATTCGTTGTTTCTGGACCGATTGAGAAAAGTCTGGATAAAAGTTCACAGCGGCGTTCTCGAACTGCGTAGGACCACCTGTCCGTGCCGCCTGCAAAATGGCGTCGCGATCTCTGAAATTGAAGATACGTGCAATAATCGGACGGGGGGGGGGAACCGGGCTTCGCCTGTGCCCCCGGCACCCTGTGTGCACGTTCAATGGCGAAGAATTTGCTCAGGCCCTTGGGAGCAAGATGGTTGAGGATAAGGTCCTCCACTCGAAGATCAGTGGAGAGTGAACTAGAGTCTTCCGGGACCCCAATAATACGCATGTTGTTGCGCCGTGCACGGCCCTCAAAATCCTCCAGGCGACGAGCAAAGAAATCATTGGCAGTTCTGAGGTTCCGCACTTCTGTTTGCAAGTCGGACACATCCGTTGTCAGGCTGGACGTCTTTAGGTCGAGTGACTTCACCCTCTCGTTCGTCTTGGCCAAATCAGTTCGAATGAGGTTGACATCAATGGCCACCGTGTCCAGCTTCACAGCCAGGGCTTCATATTGTTGGCCGATAGAGGACTTGATACCAGCAATGGCGCCCATCACGTCCTGTAGCGTTAAGTCCGCCGATACAGCAGGATCGTCGACAGCCTCCTCCAGGGTCTTAGGTGTGCCACCGGGGTATCCTTTGGAAAGTGTGTAGCGGTCCATGACGTTCGTCTGGGTTGAGCCTCCTCGGAAGGTGGTCTTGACTTTCCGTTTTTCACCCTCGGGCTTGCCCGCCATGGCGAGCTGGGTGCCCCGAAGGGAGGCTTGGGATCTGGTCCAAATGGCTCCTTAGAATTCACCCACAAGAATACCAGAGGCAAAGTTGAGTCAATTTGAGTCCACAGCCAAATTATCGCTAGCTCTAAGCCCAATGAACTGGCATAGGGGCCAGCCCGATCTGTCGTCACCCCGCAGAGGGAGACTGTGCGCAGGAGAAACGAAACCGAAAGTGAAGTGAGGTTGTGAACTGATCCCCGCCAGCCGTTGTTGTTGAATTACGACCCGGGTAGAGCCACAACTCAAGGCCCGGGCGGTTCCGTGGAGAAGGCCACAAACTTCAGGATGGTATAACTCGGGGATCCTGCATCCGATTCCGACCCAGAAACTTGCTAGTACATCAGCCGGGCTGTGTCTTCAATGACCCTCCGTCAAATCAGGATATTATCCAGGATAAATGCGGGAGGCAGCGAGGGTCCTCGGGAGCCCTGTGCTCACGCGGCCATCATGGATGCGCGCGAAGCTCCTCCTCGGCAAAGTCACTTTTAATTGAGTCAATTAAAGGCCCAGGCCGGAGCTTAGTAAAACTGAGGAGGCAGGAATACAAGCAGGCTATTGCAGAGGCCAAACAGCAATGGGAAAACAATAGATGGGACAGTATAAAAAGTACCCTGGGTAATAGGAATAGGTGGGAGTTTTGGGCAATTGTGAGAACCGGCAGCAGTTACGGATATGTAGCAGATGAGCCGAGTATTGCACCCGAGAGATGGATGGAGCACTTCGGGGCGCTGTATTCGACGAAAGCTGGCTCTTCTGTGAGCCTGGTAACCCCCCAGAATATCCACAATGATTCCCAATATACCCCGGAAGATCCTCCCACATTGAATATTTTTAAACCAGCTGTGGACATAAAAATCTTACTGTTGGAGGTGGAGGGTGCGATAAGGAGACTCCCGACAGGAAAAGCACCTGGTATTGACAAAATCCCTGGGGACCTTTATAGGGACCAACCTGAGATCTGGGCCGCGTACTTCTGTCTGTTGTTTAATGCCATACTTCAGGGCTCCCCCATACCTGAAACTTGGTTAGGGAGGAAATTGTCCCAGTATTCAAAAAGGGCTCCCCATTAATCCCTGCAAACTATCGCCCGATCAGCTTGATCGACATGAGTCAAAAACTCTTTGCACGGATTATTCTCGATCGCCTCCAGACTTGGATGGAGGAATCTGAGATACTGAGCCCTTACCAAGCCGAATTTAGGGATAAAACATCTACCGTTGACCAACTCTTAAGATTGCAACTCTTGTATTGGAAAACTGTTAAAGTAGAGGGTGGCAGCCTCTACTTAATTTTCGTTGACCTTAAGATGGCATTCGATCTGGTGCCCCGGGACATTTTGTGGGAAGTTTTGGCGGATATGGGGATTCCAACTTATCTTCTCAATATTCTTAGGAGACTCCATTCTAACAACTTTGCGCAGGTCAGAAGTGGTAAAAGGGGTGCCTTGACTCCTAGGTTTGTGGTCAATAGAGGAGTGAGACAGGGATGCGTTCTGGCGCCCACCCTTTTCTGTCTCTTTGTTAATGCCCTAATTGCCCATCTCAAAGGGGCCAAAGATATTGATGCACCCAAGATACGTGGTGAGCAGGTAGTGGCGCTTATGTTTGCCGATGACACCCTCCTTTTGTCCAAATCCCCGATGGGAATACAGCGTGCCCTAGATAGTTTTGCCAGCTTTTGCGAGAAAAGGGGGTTGGAGATTAACATCTCGAAAACAAAGTACATGATCTGTAATCCACCAAAGATCACTCGCTCCAATCCTTCTCTAAATGGCACTATCCTGGATAGGGTTTCTGTATTCGATTATTTGGGCATTACCCTCCACGACACTATGGAATGGGGACCTCAGATAGCCAAGGCCAAACTCAGGCTAGTGCAGATGACAGGAGGTGTTTTAAAACTGCACTGGGAATCCACCTCCAAACCAGTTGCCCCCATCCTGGAAATTTATAAAGCACAAGCCCGGGGAGCCATTCTGTATGGGGCAGAATTGTGGGGACACTGCTCAACTGAATATATCCTCAAGGCGGAAAATAGCTTTTTGAGATCTCTGCTGTCGCTTCTAGCTAGCCCTCCCCTTATCCCTCTAGGATTGGACTTATATATCAGACCCATAGACAAGGAAATTGGTCTCCGCCCCTTATCAGATTGGCGTAGACTATGGGTGACCCAGAATTGAGGTGTTTTAGAGAGGAAGTTAAAGAACTTATGGGACTCCCTGGGACAGATAAAATCCAATGGTTTGCTTACATAAGAAAAGAGAGCAAGAGGTTGGGCATCCCGGATCTTTGGAGCAAGCCTGAAATAGTTTGTATGAAGGTGTCCCGTGCAGATTTGGTGAAACTCCATCGTATTCAACAACTGGAGGATGTTGTCACGAACTCTGCGCTGGGATCCCAAACTCTAGACTTTTTAAGATACAAAGATGAGTACAAACTTGAGCCATTCTTGGATGAGATTGTCCCTAACGACGCAAGGAAACTCGATGCTCAATTTAGACATGGCACACTACCACTTAGGGTTTTTTCGCACAAATGGTCTGACAATAAATCGATAGAATGCCCAGCATGTGGTGCAAAAGAGGAGTCTGTGCCCCACGTCCTCTTTTTCTGCCCATGCTATAAGAATCTTAGGCAGCGATGGCTCTTTCAATTATGTAGAAACATGGGGCTCAAGCAGTATCATCAGGCACTCAGGATCTTAAAATGTGATACTTCCCAACCAGTTGTATTCTCTGTTTCTTGTTATTTATATGCCATGTGGCGGAGGCGCTGGTCATTTATTAACAACTACTCTCGTGGTCAATGTACTGTCTAGTCTTGCCCATTGTGTGATATTTGTGCCCTGACTGTACAATATTTTTAACCTGTATATATCTTTTTTTATCTTTTTAACCTCTTTTTATCTTTCTAGTTTCTATGTAACCTGTGTATTTTTTTGTAATCAATGGAGTTACACATAATCGTCATGATGCTTTTTTATTGAGGGTATTTTGTACTTTGCATCTTTTAAGGTCTTTGACCGAAATAAAGATTATTTGACTTGACTTGTCTTGACATTAAATATGCTTATAAATAAAGAAGTATTTATTCCTTTGTAATGTTACGTTTCTGTCTTTCTTCCCTTTTAATTATGTTCTAGGGCTGCTTGAATGATCCATGACTGATAATAAAAGTGCTTTCTATTTATATGTGCTGTTCGAAGTATGCACAGACAAGTGCTGACAATACAGCTTTAGGTGACTGCTTATTTTTGTACCGCCTGGGACATCAAAATAATGAGCTGGCACCCTAATTATAAAACTGGAAGTTTTTTGCAAGATCAGCACATTTATTTCCTCTACCCTGAACCCTGGTTGATGACATAATAGCAATAGTGTAACATATCTGAAACCCTACACTGCCGTCAATAACCTGCTGAGTTACTTCAAGTGTCTGGGAATGCACCCTGAATTCAGACAACTCACTCCTCATTCTCGCTCTTCACTTTCACGCTCATCCTGCCCTCAAAGCAGCGATCACAATGCACTCACACTGATCCCGACACACTCACACCATTCACCCACTTACCCTTCACTCACAGTGACCACACTGCACTTATGCCACTCGCCCTGAACTCACACCAATCTCCCTTCACTTACCCTGCGGTCACATGAGCATACCGTTCACTCTGCACTCACAGTGATCACCCTGTACCTCACCCTGCAGTCACATGAGCACACCACCCAACCTGCACTCATGTGATACTTCACTCACCTGCCCCCCTTACTGCTCAATCTGGAATCTCACTCAAATAAGCTCATCAAACATTCATTCGTCCCACTCTGCAATTACATCCGCACTCAAATTCATATGGTCACCTCACTCACCCTGCAGTCACTACTCTTACACTACTTACCCTGGCTCACAGTGCACTCGCATGGTTAGTCGTGCCACCCACACAGCGCAGATGGTTAATGTGAATGCTACAAATAATGTGTACCATGCACATCAAAGAACTGAGTGCGAGTAAACAATGAGTAGTGCTATAAAAAATGATGTGTTTGCCAGAAAGGTGCTATAGAGAGATGAGGTGCATTGTTGGTGAGTGGTAGTGAGGGAATTCATGGAGAAGGAGGAAATGGGAGAGGGGGCACCAAAAAAGACTGTTGCACCGTGTGCGACCAGTGCTAGGGCCAGCACAGGCTGAAAGGTACCATAGAGAGATGAGGTGCATTGTTGGTGAGTGGTAGTGAGGGATTCATGGAGAAGGAGGAAATGGGGGAGGGGGCACCAAAGCAGACTGTTGCACTGTGTGCGATAAGCGCTAGAGCCAGCCCCTGCAGGAAGTGTTAGACCCCACCTGAAGTTCGGGTCTAGTTGCGCCCCTGTACACAAGTATGGGTATGTCGTGCCCCATCAAAGTTTTTGGCCTAAATTACAAAAGGATACATTTACATGCACTGCAATCCAGCCTCTCAGGGGGCCCCTTGATAGAGGCAACTCTGTTTTTTGCCCTGATAGCCTGGAATAATTCCTAAACTGATTCTAGTAAATACCGTTTTGTTTAATTTCTTTTTAATGTGATTGATGTGAGAGAGTCTATTACTATTTGCAGAGAAATGTTTTGTTTCATGTAACAGCCATAAAAAAGTTTATTTTAGATCAAAATAGGTCTTCGTCTATGAGATATTGGAGGATATCACAGATATTCGCTGTAAAATGAGTGGGCTCCTGCTTTGTTACAACAGTGAAACCACACATCACAATCTCTGAATATTAGATGTAAACACTTTTAGAATTTACAGTCACTGTTTTGGCTGAAAATGTCTGCAGAATATTCAACTTTGAGAGAAACTGCTATCAAAACTCTCTTGCCTTTCAGCACGTCCCATTTAGGTGAGATTGGGTTCTCAGCACTTGCGGTATTAAAGACTAAGTACCGTTCAAGACTAGATGTGGAGCACAGCCTGAGGATGGCAGTAGCAAAAATCCATCCACAGATTGACCGTCTCTGTGGCGAACAACAAGCACACCCGTCACATTTATGTTGGTGGTGTTATTAATAATCTATGTCATGTGTAAAACAAAGCATCCTAGTAAAAATAATTTGTGCACATTTTGTCTTGGAAAATTGTGTTTTGAGCTGTGTAATAAGCCTCTGTAATTTCACCACACCCACTCACAAACCTGCAGTGTCCTAAACACTCTTATTGTGTTGAACATTATTTGCTGGATATGGCCCATGATATGCGCGTAGCGGTCGATTGTGTAGTGTGCCAGGTTCCTGAAATTTATGTTAGGTGGTGGGGTCCCAACATCTAAAAAGATTCAGCAAGGGGCCTCAACCTACAAAAGTTTGAAGACCTCTACTCTATACAGATATGACCAGCTTACTCTATCGAATGTTTTATCAGCGTCTATCATTATAACAGTTAGTGGTGTTTTTGTTGTAGTGGCTATATCAATAGCTGTAATTAATTCATATGTTAAATCCTTCAGCTGTCTATTTTTCATAAAGCCCTTGTGATTTGGGTAGGTGATCCACCATTCATCTTGTGCCAGATTGAAACCAGGAGTCATCAAAAATGGATCCCACTGGTCAGAACAATCATACTCACACTACACATGAAGGCTCACTAGGGCACAAGTACCACACATCGAATGTGCACACATGCACTAGGGTCACATGATATGTCAGTTCAAGTTGTCACATCTCAGCAGAAATGTTTATATAAGAGATCCGGAAGGCTGTGCTCCTCTGTGTCAGACAAAAAGTATCTGCCAAGAACTATAAATTCTCAAAAATCAGTCTGTGGCCACTACTGCTGTATGTAATTAACCCAAGACATGGACAGTACACCCTCCTAGGTCACATAACAGGTTCTGGACCTTGGCTTTACCATGGACAGGCCTAGGCCTCAGAGAAGATGCTCTGGCCTCCCCAAACGGGTCTGGCCGCTCCTATAACAGAGGAACACTTACCCAGTAAAGGAATTTGCTCCAGATTATCAATTTTTCGCGAACCACCAAAGACCACACCAGCCAGCGATTGCAAAGGTGGGAAATGTATCTGACAGTAACGAGCTGATACGTTTTTATGCAATGTAATTGTATTTAGTAGACAGCTGTTTAATAAAAACGCCGCTCCTATAACAGAGGAACATTTACCCAGTAAAGGAATTTGCTCCAGATTATCAATTTTTCGTGAACCACCAAAGACCACACCAGCCAGCGATTGCAAAGGTGGGAAATGTATCTGACAGTAACGAGCTGCTAAGTTTTTATGCAATATAATTGTATTTAGTAGACAGCTGTTTAATAAAAACTTCAAACTGCAAAAAAAAAAAAGTCCTTGTGATTTGGGTGTATAATGCTCCCTAATGTCCAGCCCAACTTCGTGGGTAAAATTTGTGTAAAGATTTTATAATCACTATTTAATAATGAAATTGGACTATACGACTCATTTCAGTGAGTCTTTCCCAGGCTTCAGTATTAAAGTAATTATGGCCTCATTCCATGAGGCTGGTATAGATGCCTGGTGAATATATATGCTATTTAATGGCTTGTATAAATATGGGGCCAAAATCTCCTTTAGGGCTTTATAGAGTTCATTGGGGATACCATCCGGTCCTGCCGCCTTCCCCCTTTTTAAACTAGAAACAGCTTTTTCTATCTCAAGGATAGTAATTTCCTGATTTAACATATCTTGTTGGTCGGTGTTTATCCCGAGTAGGGGGGCCTAATCCAACCACTGATCTACTTCTAATTGGGATGCCCTTTTCTCTTCAGTGTATAATTCTTGAAAAAAAGCATCACATGCCTTGCATATTATAACGTTATCCTCACATGATTCTTGAGAACCCACATCCTGTATCTTTTTGATTTCGTTTCTCAACAGGTCGTGTTTTACCTTCCACGCGAGGAGTTTCCCACACCCTTCCCCGTATTCATAATGGGCCATTTTACTGGCTTCCCATCGCTCTTTAATCTTTCCTTCCAAGAATTCTGCCAACTGCTCTTTAGCCACTTTTAGTTTGTTCTGCAGTCCGAGTCTTAAAGCGATATTTCGGCATCTTGCGAGAGTTTCCTGTGCTGTTTTAATCTTACCCACATGTTTTGATTTCTTCTTTCCCCTTTTTTTTATAATAAGCACTCTGACTTATGAGTCTCCCCCGGATATAAGCTTTGAAAGTATCCCAGACTATATGCGGTGCTGCAGACTCAAAATTTATGTCAAAAAATGCAGCCACTTCTTCTTTTAATATATCCACCACTTCCTGCTTCCCTAAAAGTGTTCTGTCTAGTGTCCATCTATATTCTATTAAGTTTCCCCTCGTGGACATTTCTAGCCTCACTGCTCCGTGGTCAGACAAATGCTCTGGTTGACGTGTTATCCTAATATTATTCTCCCTTAATCTCTCACTCACCAAGAATAAATCAATTCTTGAGGCTTGTGAGTACTTTTTTATTTCAATATGTAAATTATTTTTTGTTACCGGCATTGAGTCTCCATATATCCACTAGCCCTAGATTCTTTACTAGTTGTTGTATGCTCTTTCTCATTTTTGGGGCACTTATAATGTGTTGTGTTGATGATCTATCGAGTAGAGGATTCATTAAAATATTAAAATCTCCTGCCATGATTATGTTATATTTTGTATCTAAGTGTTTATACAGTTCATTAAGAGGGGAGGGGTCGTCCACATTTGGACCATAATATCCTACCAACGTAAGACCTAATTTATCTATTTTGATGTTCACTATTACCCATCTACCCCCTTTAACTACTTTACAGTCCGCTATTTTAACATTAGCCGATTTTTTAAATAATATGGCTACTCCCTTGACGTTACATGACTTCTTAGAGTATACCATATGTAGTATCCATTTGTTTTGTTTAAGTATATTTCCCCATTCCTCCTCTCGTAGATACGTCTCTTGCAAAATAATTATATAATTGTCAGACAATTTGATTAATTCTAGAATCTTCCTCCTTCTTTTATGTATTCCTCAAGCCATTGACATTCCAGGATATTATTTTGAGATAACACACAGGGAACATGGCGGCCGGCTAAGTAGCACGGCCGGGAGCTCGGGCGTTCTGCTGCATATCTTATGGAATAGCAAACTTGAATATTGGGTCCAACTTATTTATTTTTTGACTCGAAAAGGCAGGGGGCAAAAACGGCTTCCTTTCCTTTCCCTTCAGAGAGAGAAAAACTATCAAGTCAAACATAAAATAAATCTACTGATGTGAGTCTGGGAGTCCGGGAGTGCGGCTCATGGTGGTTCCAGCGGCTTTCCTTGACTTTGGCACTGCAGAGCGGGGGAGAGTGCGGCTGCAGTTGGTCTAATGTTGTGGCGCATGGCTCAACAGCTTTGGAAGGGCCGGCTCGCGGTGGTGCGCCTGAGCTTCCGGCTCGCGGGAGCTGGAGCAGGTGGGGAGTCTCGCGGAAGCGGAGCAGAGCAGACCCAGGCACGGACTCAGGCACAGGTGAAAATACCCGGGGCAAGAGAGTAACAGCAAGAAGGTGAGAAGGCAGAAGCGTGTTTTGCTTGTGAATCCAGGTGGGGGAGAGGATAGCTTTCAACTTAAGCAGGGAGCAATTACAGACCTCCAGAATAATATTGGCCTAGAAGGATTTTTGGATTGCTGTGTGAATTGGCATATGACCCCAAAAAAAGGAGGCAGAGTTGTTTCAAAAAATAAAAAAAATAAACCCACAGATGAACTTGGTGGTATAGAGGAGGAAGAAAAAGTACAGGACCAGACAGGACAAGATAGAACAGGACAAGAACAGATAACCCCAGAGACAATTTCTAAAGCAACGTCAGAATTAACCCCCGAAACAGCAAATAAAGTCGTTCCTAAAGTGGGTTTAACGTATGGAAATACGGGTTCCGCAAACAATAGATATTCTCTGAGGAATGTGGAGTGTATACAGCTGTTAGCCAAAGAAGAAGGGAGCACTGACAAGGACAAAGGGATAGGCAGTGGTATAGTACTAATTTGTGTCTCACCTCCCTTGGCAACACAAAGAAAACCCTTAAACTCACAACAAGACAGCACGGATAAACCTAAGAAGAATACAAGGCGGAATAGAAACTAAATAGGGAAGCCTAGAGTCACACCATCATTGAGGTTGTATTTTAAACTAAAAGAAGTAGAGCCTTTAGACAAATCAACACCACTGAGGCCACAATCAGCAAAAGTCATTATGGCAACCATGGCAACTATGCCAGGGGATAAGCAGCCAGTAATTGAGACTAATTTAACTCCCTCAAATAGATATTCTGTACTAAAGCAACATGGCATAGATGACACAGATATGCCCATGACGGAACACTTATCACATACCTCTCTAGGAAGTGAACGCACCCTAAATATTTCCATAACGAATGCATACTTGGAAAACCAACTAAATGAACAAATAAAGGAAAACTCTATAGATGTAAGCTCAATGTTAGTACAGCTTTCTAAAGAGATCAAAGACAAATTTTCTATATCGGAGAGTAATCAAATGAAAATACAGGAGTCATGTGTGAACTTGGAAACCAAAATGGCCGATATAACGGCAAGGCTGACAACAATGGAGACAGCGTTTGGAAGATTACAAGAAGAGGTAAAGAACAACCAAAGAGAGATTAAACATTTAAAGTAGTGAGAAGGAAATAAAGGACAAGTTGGAGGCGCTAGAAAAAAATTCTAGGCGAAACAATCTAAGACTCTTGAATATTCCAGAAGGCCTAGAAAGAGGGAATCGGAAAGAATTTGTGTTGACTATTAAAAAGGAGGCCATGTGTGGTAAATGACTTCTATGTCTCTTCCCTCTCTACCACTTCACCAGAATGTCCTGTGTTTCTTTCTACTTACTTATCTCCTGCTATCTTGCCACCTACCTATCCTGTCAATAAAGAGTTCTCTACAACTACACCTGGACTATGGATCATCTTTTGTGTACCACACCATGCCAGAATTCCAAACATGGGATCTGGAACAAGACATACAGAGGGTCCACAGAGATCTCTTTAGGCGGGACCCAAAAAGGGAGAAACCAAGGAAAATATTAATACATTTTCGTACTTATGTCATCAAAGAAGCAATACTTTCAGCAGCCCTTAGTGCAAGCATTTTCTAAAAAGATGATTGGTCCTACTCCATATGATCAGACATAGTGAGCACTACATTAAACCGGCAGTGGGAGTTAGGGAAGCATATTAAAACCCTAGAAACACTGGGGGCAACAGCGCAATTGAAATTCCCTGCCGCCCTGAAAGTTACGTGGAAGAATAAAATGCACAACTTCAGGGAAGTCAAAGAGGTTGAGAACCTGATAGACCATATAAATAGTCAAAGAGGTACACATTAGCATCAAGAAAGGGATAGGAACGTCTGAGCTTCAAGGGGTGCAATGCGTCACCCCAAATGGAATAAGGGAGGGTTCCCTAGGGTGGAAGGAGGGTCTCAACGAGAGGAATGCAGGTTTTCACTTGTAATTAGGAGCACTGGGTGGGGAGCATTAGGGGAAAAAATAAAAAAATATCCTCATACATGACACTAACAAACATCATAAAGAAGGCTTTAAAGAACAAGAGCAAGGGGGAGAAGAGAATGAATAATCTCATAATAACATCCTGGAATGTCAATGGCTTGAGGGTGCTTACCTAAAACTTTGCATAAAAAAAAGATTTTGCTCAGATGTCTTTGATGGAAGGAGCCACAGACTTCCACCCACCCAGCATTTCTCAAAGTCTCCTGAAACAAAATGGTACCTTACTTGTGTGGGTAGGCCTGGTGCTCACGACAGGAAACGGTTCAAAACACAACGTGGACACATCACCTTTTTCCAGTGAGAACTGACCCTTTTTTTGCAATGTGCCTAGCTGTGGGTTTTGAACCCTAGCTTAGCCAGCACCTAGGGAAACCTAGCAAGCCTATACATATTTTTGTACTAGACACCGAGGGGAATCCAGGATGGGGTGACTTGTGTGTGTCCCACCAGGTTCGGTTACACAGAATCCCCTGCACACCTCAAACTTTGTACAAAAAAAAGAATTCCTCACATTTATGTGATGCAAAGTTATGGAATCTGTGAGGAGCCACAACCTTCCACCCACCTGGCATTTCCCAAAGTCTCCTGATACAAATGGTACCTCACTGGTGTGGGTAGGCCTAGTGCTCGCAACAGGAAACGGTTCAAAACTCAAAGAGACATTCACATTTTTCCAGTGAATATTGACCCTTTTTTGACAAGGTGCCAAGCTGTGGATTTTGAACCCTAGCCCAGCCAGCACCTAGGGAAACATAGCAAACCTAAAAATAAAATTTAACTAGACTCCCAGGAGAATCCTGGATGGGGAGACTTGTGTGGGTCTCACTCGGTTCTGTTACACAGAATACCTGCCACACCTTAAACTTTGTAAAAAAAACAAAAAAACACATTTTCCTCACATTTATGTGATGGAAAGTACATGATTCTGTGGGGAGCAACAAACTTCCACTCACCTGGCGTTTTCCTAAAGTCTCCCGATAAAAATAGTACCTCACTTTTGTGGGTAGGTCTAGTACTCGGAACAGGAAAAGGTCCAAAACGCAACTTGGACACATCACATTTTTTCAGTAATAACTGACCCTTTCTTTGCAATGTGCCTTGCTGTGGATCTTGAACCCTAGCTCAGCCGGCACCTAGGGAAACCTAGCAAACCTATACATTTTTTGGAACTAGACACACAGGAGAATCCAGGATGGGGTGGCTTGGATGGCTCTCACCAGGTTCGGTTACACAGAATTCCTTGCACAACTCAAACTTTGTAAAAACAAAACATTTTCCTCACATTTCTGTGATGCCAGGTTATGTAATCTATCAAGGGCCACAAACTTCCACCCACCTGGCGTTCCCCACAGTCTTGCGATAAAGATGGTACCCCACTTGTGTGCGTAGGCCTAGTGCCCGCAAGAGGTAATGGCCCAAAACCTATTTTGAAGGCATCAAAAATGATCGGTCACAAAACTACCTAGTTTTGCAAGGGGGTCGGTCACCTGTGTTTAAAAAAAAATCTTTTTACTAGTGGGTCACCTGCATTTTTGGCCCCGGGCACGGCGATCATGCTGGGAAACCTACCAAACCCAGACATTTCTGAAAACTAGACAACCGGGAGAATTCAAGGATGTGTCGCTTGCGTGGATCCCTCAACGTTTTCTTACCTAGAATCCCCTGTAAACTTCAAATTTTGCTAAAAAAAATTAATTTTTCTAACATTTCACGGGGATGGAATTGCTGCCTCTGAACAAATATCCTACCATCCAGCATTCCACTTGGTCTCCCAAGTAAAATGATACCTCACTTGTGTCGCTGCCCAATGCAGAATCGTCTAAAAAGTTTCTTTTTTAAATGTAGCACTTAGAATTTGCTGTGCTTTACCCTTAATCCTAATGTTTTTGGCTCTGCCCAGTCACAGGCCCTTGGCCCACCCACACAAGTGAGGTATCATTTCTGGAGATCAAGGGGAACGCTGGGTGGTAAGAAATTTGTGCCGGCACATCAATTCCCCCACGAAAATGTGAGAAAAATGTGATTCTTTTAGCAACATGTTAGGTTTACAGGGTATTCTGGGTAAGAAAACGGGGGATCCACACAAGCCACTCATCCTTGGACTCCCCCGGGTGCCTACTCTTGAGAAATGTCTGAGTTTGGTAGGTTTCCCTACATGTCTGCCAAGCCCGGGGCCAAAACCGCAGGTGCCCCCCTAGCAAAACCAGGTGGTTTGTGATTGATCATTTTTGATGCCTCCACAATACGTTCTGGGCCATTTCCTGTCACGGGCACTAGGCCTACCCACACAAATGAGGTACCATTTGTAACGGGAGGCTTGGCAAACACTGAGTGGTAGGAAATTTGTGCTGGCCTGATTATTCTACAACTCTGCCACACCCACATGTGAGAAAAATTTGATTTTGTATAGCCAAATTTGAGGTTTGCTGGGGATTCTGGGTAGTAAAACATTGGGGAAGCCACACAAGCAACATATACTTGGACTCCCCCGGGTGTCTAGTTTTAAGAAATGTCTGAGTTTGGTAGGTTTCCCTACATGTCCGCCGAGCCCGGGGCCAAAAACACAGGTTTTCCCCTAGCAAAACTAGGTCATTTTGTGATCGATCATTTTTGATGTCTCCACAATAGTTCCTGTCACGGCCACTAGGCCTACCCACAAAACTGAGGTACCATTTCTATTGGGAGACTTGGGGGACAGCTGGGTGGTAGGAAATTTGAGCTGGCCTGGTGTTTTCCACAACTCTCCCACAAACAAATGTGAGAAAAATTTGATTTTTTTTAGCCAAGTTTAAAGTTTGGTTGGGATTCTGGGTAGGAAAACTTTGGGAAATCCATGCAAGCCACACATCATTGAACTCCCCCGGGTCTATAGTTTTCAGAAAAGATTGGTTTCTGGTAGGTTTCCCTTAACGACCGCCGAGCCTGAGGCCAAAAACGCAGGTGACCCCCTTGCAAAATCAGGTTGTTTGTGATTGCTGATGTTAGATGCTTTAACGATATGTTTTGGGCCCTTCCCGGTGGTGGACACTTGGCCCACCCATACAAGTGAGGTGCCATTTTTATTGGGAGACCTGGAGGAATGCTGGGCGGTAGGAAATCTGGGGATTCTTTCTGATCCTCGAAGAATATGGCACAGTAATGCAAGAGAAATGTGTGACTGTAGTCACATTTAGACATTTGCAAGGCATTTTGGGTAAGAAAACTCGTTGGAATCCATGAAAGGGACACCACCCTGTAATCCCCTGGGTTTCTACTTTATGAAAGTATCGAGAAATGGTAGATTTTCCCCAAGAGACAATGTACACACTGGCAGAGAAAGCCAGAAAATGCAAATATTCCTTCACAAACAACTTTTCATTAAGTACACATACATACTGGTTGGATTTGGCATGAGGGTGAGTAATGGTTCAGTATATCATTTTTTTTATTTTTTGTGTAAATCTTTTTATTAACAAATTGGCAAGAAAGAAAACATCGGGTGAGTCCACAGTTCCACATTGGTCAAAAATAGAGTGTTGCTTGTACAGAATTACATAGACAATATATATATAAGTTATGGATCATGGGGATTCTTGCACTTCCGTCTCTACTTGTCACGCCGGGGGCGCACAGATCTCTCCGCAGTGGCAATTCCAGGCCCCCCAGGCCTTCCCCCACTTCTCGGGGCGACCCCTGGCAACATATACTGCCCTCTTCCTGAACATACACCAATCCATGTCCTCCGCCCATTTGGAAACTTGGGGTGACCGACTGGCACCCCACAGCTGAGCAATATTTCGTTTTGCAACCATACATGCCAGTGTCACCCACTGTTTTCCATACACAGTTAAGTCTGTGGGTTCCCACACATTCAGTATGCACCTCCGGGCTTCCGGGCCGTATCTCCTCCCCCAAGGCGTCTCATATCTCTTCATGAATCTTCACCCAGTATTCCTGTACTTCCACGCAGTGCCACAGAATATGCATAAAAGTGCCAATCTCTCCACACCCCCTCCGGCACTCTTCCCTCTCCATTCGTCCCATTTGTACCAGGCGGGGCAATGTTATGTATGACCTGTGGAGGATCTTTATCTGCACTAGTCTATGTCTCATTTGAACCGCTACCACCCTTGGGGAGGAAATCGCCTCAGTCCAGTCTTCGTCGTCTAGCTCTATCCCGTCTGTATTCCACTGCGTTCTGATAGGTCTCATCGAGGCCTCCATATTGTTAATAAGCTTTTTGTATATTAAAGAGATAGTCTTCTCGGGAGGTGCCCATCCAACACTCGATCCTTGAGAGGGGAAGTCTCTGGGAGCGTGGTAGCTTTAGGTATGTGCGTGAGGAGGGCATGTCTAACGATAGTACTCACTGTCATGCAAGCTGTATTGCTTCTTGAGAGAGTCGAATGTGTGGACTGCGCCCCCTCCCCACACATCTTTGATCTGAGAGATCCCAATGAGATTCCACTTGTCAAATCCCTTAGATTTCCACAAGCTCCCAAGTCTCTCTGAATTCCATAGGGGGGTGGCCATGGTGAGCTTCCCCTCCCAAGCAAGATACCTATTGGCTGCATGCCACACATGAACCGCGTGCGCTGTTGGGCCCATAAGAGCAAACACCTAGGCCTGGCATAGAGCGCCCTGGTAAAATCCCCGCCTGGCACCTGCCCACGATCCATGGCATACCCTGGATCCCGGGGGGGGGGGGGGCGGCGTAGACAATGTGGTTCACCACCGCAAGCTGTGATGCCCAATAGTATTTCGCAGATCCGGCAGTCCAATCCCTCCATCATACCAAGGGAAAGTAAGTTTAGAGAACGCTATACGGGTCTTCCCTCCCAGAGAAGCTTCCTCTGGAGGGCCTCTATTTCTTTAAAATAGGATGTCGGTACGGGGTCCATTGTATTCTGGAGTACATACAGAAATCGGGGAAGAGCCATCATCTTAAACAGCACCGCCCTACCCAACAGGGAGAGTGGAAGAGGCTTCCAGCGCTCCATGTCCCTTTTAAAACGGTTCAATGGGGGACCCAGATTCAGTATATAAAATTTAATTAACTAGATATTTCACAAAAGGGAAATCCACTGTAGTTGGTAAGTGGATGATAGTAGGGGCAAATGTATATCTGCCACTGGCAATAAGGCCACTAACAGAATAGGGCTCAGAATAGGTCTTAGAAAATTATTTCTATGCTCAACCCTTTGTAGATTGGTTGTGGGCAAGCAGGCTTAACTTCAAACACAGGTATGTAAAGCATTTAAAAACACCAATTCAGTAAATAATTAAGACACATAATAAAAATCCAACAGCACTTTATAACAATAGGAAATATTTATTTTTATCTTTAAAATTGCACCAAAACGTCAAAAATCCAATGTAGGGAACCAGAGAAATACATTTTCAAAGATTTAGCATTATATAGCACTTAGGGCCAGATGTAGGTGTCCAAATACCGGTCGGAAACGGCCGAAAATACCGATTTTCGGCCGTTTCCGACCGGTATTTGGACATTGGTATGTAGGGGCATGTAAAATGACAGAATCGGTAATTTTACCGAATCTGTAATTTTACCGATTCGGTAAAATACCGAATTGGTAAAATTACCGATTCTGTAATTTCAGATGTAGGTAGCACTGTTTTCAGTGCTACAAGGGTTTAAGAATTCTTAATTTACCACCAACTAGTAGTAGGAATCAATGGCAAATACCGATTCTGTAATTACAGAATCGGTAAATACCGACTCTTACAGAATCGGTAATTATTTACCTACATCTGCCTCCTTCCTATTTACCGACTCTTAAATACCGATTCGGTATGAGTCGGTATTTAAGAGTTGGTAAATAGGAATTACCTACATCTGGCCCTTAGAAACTTAAAGCACCTTATTGGGATATCTGGTCACGATAGACTGGGTCAAAGTCAAAGTTTCACGCCGACCGCGATGGAGCACTGGGAGGCCACCCCTCGCGGTAGGTCTCGGTCAAAATGTTTACCTTCTGACTTAGAAACTTTTCTGGAGCTTTTTCTCGCAGGGTCCCTCAATGCTCTTCACCAGGCTGGATTCGGTGAGGGTTTGCCAGCCTCAGATTTCACCAACTCCCGGTCAAACTCTGGAAGTCGGACCTACAGAGCTTTTCAGCGAGCGAACCTGGACAGCAGGCCGACTCGCGGTTGAGGGCAGGCAGCTTGGCTGGCCGGGTTGAGTCGGTCCCCTTATAGACCTTTTTTCCAAAGTTGCTCCAAAGTCCTCCAAACTCCTGGAACTTCTTCCTGAAGTTCCTCAAAGGGTCCCAACGTGTCTCAAACTCACTCCAAGAGTCTGGAAGCTCCAAGATGGTCCTTGAAACGTGATGACTTCAGTTCCCACAATCCATTTGGACAAAACCCTTACAAATCCTCTGGTCGTGCTCCAGGTTGAGGATTCTTGGTGGTGATGTTCCAGGTGAGCTCTGTTAACCTGTAGCTTGCAGGGAGTCCACTCTTTAGTCCTTTTACAGCAAGGTAGTCCATAGGGCTGTAGTTCCAGCTGGCACAGAAGGTGCAATCTTCAGAATGCAGGCCTTAGGAAATGTACCTAAAACTTCTCAGCATGACCATCTTGCTTTCTTAAGTTTCAAGCAGCAGATCTGAGGGGCTCTGCCCTATTTGGATACTTATTCCAATTTCTCCAGGTCAAGCAGGAGGTCACCCCTGTTCAGTGGGCTGCAGGGTACCACCCAAAGTCTGGCCACTAACTGCAGAGTGTGCCACTATTTTGTCCAAGAGTACACCAATTCTTCCAAATTCATAATGGCAGATTTTCAAGCAGGGAGAGAAGAGATGGCTAAACACACCCCTAGGATGGCTAATCTCCATAGTCTCTCCCACTTGCATCTGCTCATTCCTTCTTTAAGCCTAGAATCTGGCTGGGTTCAAAAGAGTAGATTTGTAAATGACACTGATGTCTTTCCCTTCCCTTGAAGTCCATTGTTTACAACTCATCCCCCTGCTCTGTGATTCCTGTGTAACAGAACACTGCCCTACCAGCAGAGCTGGTTAACCCCAGGGGCTCTTTATCACCTCTTCAAAAAAGCCTGGCTAGGGGCGTGGCTAGCAGCCGAGCATGGCGGCAGCGTGAAGAGGGAGCTCCCCACGGCATACCGGCCTTAGATAAAATCCGATACAAAAATCCGACACACCACCCACCCGAAGTAGCGGAACCGACTCGGGGACCCAGGCGGCATCACTAGATCCGATTCCGGCGAACATCGTGAGCCGGATACTGATACATCCCGCGCTGGCATCATTGGGCCTGTGGCTGCGCAGAAGCACCGGCCTTGCGTACCTGCTGCACCCCGGCGGAAGTGTACTCTGGCCGGCCTGACCTTGGTGGCGACAGCCGCTCCCCAGGCAGGAGCGAGGCGGAAGACAAACCGCCGCGAAAAGTGAAGGTGGGAATCTCTGAGGACCCGGCGGGACGAGAGTGAGTGGAAGCGACCGCCGGAGGCTGCGAGACAACGCTGCAGACCCACGGAGATAACTAATTGGTGCGAGTCTCCGGGAGACAGGCAGCGCCTTAGGTTGCCGTGGGACGCCATATTGGAGGGGCAACAGAATCAGCGCGAGTGACTTGAGAAAGGAACCGGCGATCCAGGAGTGAAAAGGCACCCCTCGCTGAGGCAGCAGAAACCGAGACCACACACGAGGATGTCGGCGTAACCAGTAAGTGCTCTGGAACATTGTAGATCGACCTGACGCATAGGGAGAGGCGCATGGGGAGCCTTTCAGGGTGCTTACCACACCCGGAGACGGAGTGACAGGAGAGACCCCGGTGAACAACGCTCTGGTCGAGCCCCGGGCTGAATCCCACCATCTTCCCCGAGAACAGCGGTGGCGCAGAACCGGCACTGGGTTACTTCATCCGGCGCAGTGGGTGGAATGGGGGGTTAGTCACCACGGGAACCACCAGCAGGTGAACTACGCAGCAAGCCAACTACTCCCCCTGCACAATCGACCAGTATACTGACCTGGACTGCACCATAACGGTTATTTACGCTGGTAGCCGGTGCAGAAAAGCTGCCAGCGGACATCAGCCTCGCCAGTGTGGATTCCACCCAGGGTCGGAAAAACGACAGAACATAGGCAGATTCACGATCCCCCCTGACCCACACGTCAGGTGCCCAGCCTATCGCCGCACGGGAACCGCGGTGATGCCCGGAGTGGGGTACGAGATCAGCATGCCTCCAATCATGGCAGGCAAAGGGACCAGGAGTGCTTTGACGCAGGGCAAACTGGATAAGTTTGCCTACAGCCAACATGGACACTCCCAAGTTACTGGAAGAAGTTCCACAGGCGCTACTCCAGATTCGGAAGGCACCAAGAGGGTGACATTGGAGGACATTATGAAGACCCTCTCAGAGGTGAAGACGACAGTAGGTTCCATCTCCTCCGAGGTTACGCTGCTGCGAGCGGACTTCCAGAAAATGACCGAAAGGGTATCTCAGGTTGAAGTGGTAACAAAGTCATTGGTAGAGGACACTTCGGAACTGCAAGTAGCAATGGAGCGAATGGAGAAAGTCACCAAGATGCTACAAGACAAGCTGGACGACCAAGAAGGACGTTCCCGAAGAAACAACATACGCATCCTTGGCCTACCGGAAACAGAAGGGAAAAGAGCGATGGACCTGTACGTCGAGGACCTCATAAAGAATAAACTGCAACCTAAAGGATTATCTCACTTCTTCTCAGTCGAAAGGGCACACAGGGTGCCTGGTGGAACGCCCAAACCAGGAGCGGCGCTGCGGCCTGTGCTGGCCAGACTTTTTAATTTTAGAGACAGAGATGCAATCCTGCAAGCGGCGAGGGTTTCACCACCTGTCAAGCTTCAAAACGCAACGTTAGCCTTCTTTCCGGATTACACAGCGGAAGTGGCCAGACGCCGGAAATCATTTACTGAAGTTAAAAAGGCGCTCCGAGACAAGGGCCTACCATACTCGATGTTGTTCCCTGCCAAACTACGGATTGTGGCCGATGGAAAGGCATGGTTTTTTGACAAGCCAGAAGTGGCACAGGACTTGCTTGACGGCTGGAGACAGGTGGGACAACGTCGGCGTCCACACAGAGACCGGACGAACCATCATAACGACGGACACGCAGATGTGCCGACTAGCCCTCCTGCGAACCGGGACGACACTGCGGAGATGGATTCTGATTTGGAACGGGATCCGCTTGCCTCGGGACAGCCGGCCCTGCCATAGGGGCGGACTGCCTATGAGGCGGAGCGGGTCCGACATGAGGGAACCTGGAGCTGGTGAAGCTGAGTAGGGTGGGCAGTAGCCGGTGCCTGTAGGGGACTCACCAACCCCACGAGCAAGTAAGATGGTTGGGAATGGGATAAAACACTCTGCCAAGTTGGGGAGACGGACCGTGGGGCAGGGAAGCAGGGTGGGGGGTTGGAGGGGGAGTTGTAATGTTAATGTTAATGACAATAGTCATCACTCATGTTCTATGACACACACACGCGCCACATGCCGACCAATTCAGAAACACCAACTCACAGCGCCGTACCTGCAAGGAAATAGGCGACCGATCACCTGTGACACTACTAATACGAACCAATGGCCCAACGGATGAACGCTTCAGCAGATGAGGGCACCCCTACCACAACTATGGTGCCCCCCCTGCGCATGCTTACTTGGAACGTTAGAGGCCTGGGGGATAAAATTAAGCGGGGGCTGGTTTTACAGGCAATTAAACGCCAGGGACCTGATCTAGTGCTGCTCCAAGAGACGCACCTCGCTGGGACAACATGCAAGGCGCTTGATAGGCGAGGATATGTGATGGCGACACATGCTGAATTCACAACAGGCTCCAGAGGGACTGGAATACTCGTGAAAAAGACATCACCCTTTCTGGTGGAAAGCCGCAGGGCAGATGATCAGGGTCGTTTCGCCGCGATACATGGCCAATGGGAAGGAAGGCCTCTTAATGTTGTCTCCGTGTACATTCCCCCGGCACTCCACTCTACGGCACTGGCGGCACTTGGTAAATTCCTCCTACACCTCCCGGAGGGTGACACGGTCATAGGGGGGGATTTCAACGCAATAGTGGACCCCACGCTAGACACCTTTCCCATGAGAGAACGCCCCAGGGGGAATGCCACGCTTCCTGGTTTTCTGGAAGCTATGGGCCTTCTGGACGTGTGGCGGCAGCTGAACCCAGAGGCGACCCAGTACACATACTACTGCGCTGCGCATAATAGCCTTTCCCGAATAGACTATTTTTTGTTTCTGGGGATGGGACTGGGCTCAGTAGATAAGATGGATATCCTGTCTAGAGGCGTATCTGACCATTCGCCAGTCTCTCTATCACTCACTACCAAAGAGAAGAAATGCGCTAGAATATACCCTATTTACCCGAGCTATCTTAAAATCCCGCAGATCAGAAAAAAACTCAAATTGATAACCACACAATACTTTCAAGAAAACGTTGGGTCGGAGTCCTCACCCTCGGTCCTGTGGGAAGCGTACAAAGCGGTCCTCCGAGGTGCTGCAGTAGCAACAATAACGGGGCACAAGCGGGAATCCCGGCGTGAACTCACTGAATTGGAGCTGGCACTCCATAGCGCAAAAACTACTCACATGTCTGATCCCACCCCGGACACTTTACACTTGCTACAACTACATCAACAGCAATACCAGACACACCTTAAAACAACAGTTCAAGGCTACATCGCAGGTACAACACAGAGAATATATGATGTGGGTGACAAGGCAGGAAAAATGCTGGCATGGCTGGATAGAAGAGGAGGCAGTACTAGAGGCATACAGAGACTTTGCACACGTGGCGGACAGCTGCAGACACACCCTGAACACATAGTGCGCACCCTGGCATGCCACTTTCAGGAGATATACACCCCGGAACAGGTCGTCACTGCGCAGGCGGCGGCGAATTCACTAGAAAATATTGCCATTCCCAGACTTACGCAAGAGGCGCAGCTAGAGCTCGAACTTGACCTGACGGAAGATGAGATTCACTTGGCCATACAGGCATTGCAGTCCGGCAAGGCGCTGGGTCCCAACGGGCTACCCGTAGAATGGTACAAAGCGATGGCTTCGGAACTAAGTAAGCCACTGCTGGACATGTACACGGACAGCCTGCATAGGGGGGAGCTACCACTAGACCAGCGCACAGCCACGATAGTGGCCATACCGAAACCGAATAAACCGCCAACCGCATGCACCTCATACCGCCCGATATCTTTGCTTAACGTAGAAGCCAAGATTCTGGCGAAACTACTGGCCAGCCGTCTGACACAACAACCACACACACTGATACACCCTGACCAGTCAGGCTTTATGCCCCACAGGAGCACGGCACTGAATCTCAGAAGGGTCCATGGAGTGCTGGCACGTGCACACCTCCTTTCCGAACAGGCGGTGATCCTCTCACTTGATGCCAGAATGGCATTCGATTTAGTAGAATGGGAATATCTGTTTGCAGTACTTGCACGTATGGGCTTCGGACCTAAATATATAGCATGGGTGCGACTACTATACACGTCACCGGTGGCACAAGTAGCAGCGAATGGCCACATTTCACCAACGTTCCTGTTGGGGCGGGGGACGAGACAGGGATGCCCATTATCACCTCTGCTCTTTGCCCTGGTGCTGGAACCAGTGGCGATCCTGATTAGGACGACGCCACTGATTCGTGGCATCACATGGGAGGCTGGCTGGGAGAATAAGATCTCCCTATATGCAGACGATATGCTCATATACATCATTGACCCTAGCAATGGGATCCCTGCCCTACTACATCTCTTCAACACACATGGGAAATTGTCCGGTTATACCATAAACTGGTCCAAGTCGGTGGTATACGTGCTTAAGGGCCCGGGACCGCTGTTGCAAGAGGATTGCCCCCTGACACTGACAACAACCTCCTTTAAGTACTTAGGTATTGTCATCACAAATAATGCCACTGACTTCTTTGACAAAAATTTACAGCCACCAATGGATCGCCTGCGTGCAGACGTTAGACACTGGGCAGCCCTGCCCTTGACCCTTCTTGGGCGGGCTGCTTTATATAAAATGATGGCCCTTCCCAGATTCCTTCATGTGTTGGAAAATACCCCGTATATGGTAGCACCGCGCTATTTCAAACGAATTGCAGCATTGGTTACCAGCCTGCTCTGGAACAACGGCCCGGCACGAATAGCGCATGATAAATTGGTAAAAAGTTGGTATGAGGGTGGGATTGCACTACCTAACGTTCAACTCTATTATTGGGCGGCCCAACTTAAAATTATTAATCAATGGATCCACACCCCGCGAGAGGATCCAGCTTACAAGGCGGACTGGTCTCAACTGGGAGCGGACGGCATGCGTTCTGTACAACAAGTCACAGGTTAAAAAACTGATAGGCCCGACACAACACACGGCGGCCCTGTGGCACATAGCGCAAACAAAACTGGGCTGGAAAGGGAGAATCACCAAAATGACGCCACTGTGGGACACGAATTCATTGGGAAACCTCAGAGCGTGCAAAGGGTTCGCTCAATGGGACCACATAGGGATCTCCACGGTGGGGGACTTGTGGGACAAGGGCACAGTGATTGCATTCTCACAACTCCAACAACAGTATAACCTTAACCCCAATGAGACATTCAGATACATGCAGATACGTCACGCACTGCTCCGAGCAATCACTGCTGACACTGAAGTACCAGAGTCCTCACCGTTAGAGGATAGCCTGTTGACAGACTTTATGCCACAAAGTGCAACTTCTCTCACATATAAAAAGCTGGTTAATAATCTGGAAGACCCCACACTTAAACTTAAAGAGAAATGGATGGAGGAGATAGGACAGGTAGATGAGTCGGAATGGAACGAAGCGCTTGCATCACCGAGAGAAGTAGGCATTTCGGCGAAATTCAGATTAGTGCAACTCAAAATTCTGCACCGCATCTACTACACTAGGACACTTCTTCACAGGATACAAAGGGCACCACATCCCTTCTGTCTTAGAGGATGCGGGGAGGAGGGGACACTATTTCACACACTGTGGGACTGCCCAAAGATACAAGAATTCTGGAGGCAAATTATGCGCACTGTCTCCCAAGCCCTTAAGATATCTATTCTGCCTGAACCCCGTAAATGCCTGTTGAACATCTGGGACCCCAATGATATGGACAGATATGGACTGATATGGGCCACACTAGCCATGACAGTGGCCAAGCGAGACGTTGCACAGAAATGGGGTGCTCCGGAACTGCCTACAGTGGCTAGATGGACTAAAAATATGGACATGCTTATGGTGACAGAAAGGGCGGTGTATGTGCTTCGGGCCTGCCCCCGTAAGTGGAACAAAATCTGGATGCCATGGAATATCTATAGAGGGGACATCTGCGAGCCATTGCCAGTAGACGAGAACCTAGACTCTGAAGGGGAGGAGGAGTAAAGAGTTGGGTGATTGGTTGTTAGGTTACTTATACTACGAAATGCTGCGTTAATGTAATACTATTGTAAACAACATTGATAACAAGCAAGGTGACTGATGGTTGGCTATGGGCATGTGTACAATAATGGGAAAGTGATGACAATAGTTGGGTTTTCTTTTCTTTTTTCTTCAATATCTGCCACGCTAATTAATACATCTATGTTGAAGGTTTGAATGATGTACCATATACAAAGTGAGACATCGACATTAGTCTCAGAGAATTGTGTTAAGGACAACTGATAGCAATCATCCGTGTTACTTTTGAGAATGCACTTCACGTACATCTATATGCACACTACTTATATTGCTCTGCCGCTACGTAACTGCGCAAACGTCAAAATTGAACTTTGAATACAGTATTGTGTATGTAACTTATGCCTTCATGTTAATAAAGATTTATAAAAAAAAAAAAAAAAAGCCTGGCTAATCCACTTAACTCTGACGAATCAGGACAGCCCACTGGAAGGTTGAATCTGGGCTTACAAATAGGAAACTCTTCTAACTTCTTGTCTGTACATTTTAGGCGAAATTCAACAATATCACAGTGTGGGATTTATTAATATCATTCTGGGAAGTCTTTGATTGTTTTTTTTTAGCCTTCTCCTATCAACAGTTAGCAGGTAATAACGTCTTGCCATGTTAACCTATGTGGCAGGGAATTTGCAATGAGAAAAATGAATAGGGCAATTTTTCCAACACCTAGGCTTATAAAAACATATTTTATAAGTACTCTACATATATATACAGGACCCCCAACCGAAGAACACCTAAGGGAGACTTTAAGGGTTCTGAATATGTCACAATATTGCAGATCCTCCCTCCACTGTGCTCCTAGCACCAAAGGCGATTTTGGACAACTCTTTATCACAATGTGGGGAGTGAAATGTGCAATTTCACTTACCCCAGGGGATATAAGACTCATTTTATAAGGGCCCGCCTTATAAATACCCGATCCCCCACCCCTGAGATAACAAGAGGAGACCCTGGGGATACCTAATATTCCCAAACATTGCAGGTTAACCATGTTTAAGTGTGCCAAACACGAAAGTTGAGTTTGGATAAAATGTACTTTCTAAAAGAAGTCCTGCCATACAGGGCCACTTTGAAACTGACCTCAGGCTTCAGCAGTGCACACATGCAAGTGCAAAAAGGGCTGCTGGCCTCTAAACTGCCATGCCCTACTATATACTGAAAGGTAGTTTCAATCCCCTGACCTATTATGTACTAGGGCCTTATAGGGTAGGTTATGCCAATCACAGGGGTACCCCAACACATAGTGTACCCTAGGGTATGTAGGTGTTTTCATTGTATTCTAAATGTGTGTCTTTCAGCATAGCAATGGCCCTGGGCCTGGTTAGGCAGAGCCCAGGGTCAGTCAGTTACCACCAGTACCTGTCAGCAAAAAGTTGGGGGTGCCCAGCGCACAGGATGACTTTCCAACATAGTCCCCCAAATGAAAGGTGATGGGTTACTAACCTACACCCTGGTAGTCCTCATCAGCTAAGTGGAAAAACCTGGAAAGTCCATCAGCATTGGTATGGGTACCCCCTGGTCTATGTTCCACTGTAAAGTTCATTCCTTGTATGGAAATGGACCACCTTAACAACTTGGGATTCTCTCCTCTCATCTGCATGAGCCATCTGAGGCGCCTGTGGTCAGCCTGAACACGAAAATGAGTCCCAAACAAATATGGCCTCAACTTTTTCAGGGACCAAACTACAGCAAGAGCCTCTCTCTCAATGGCACTACACCTCTGCTCTCTGGGATGAAGTTGACGGCTAATAAAATCAGCTGGCTGATCAAGGCACTCTTCATTTAGCTGTGACAACACGGCCCCAATCCCTTGTTATGAAGCACAGGCTCCAACACCCACACCAATTTTCCTGGAATATACTCAGGCATAGTAGCCTTCTGATCATGCCAGTGCATCATGAGCTCCTGGCTGACCTCTAGTTTCCTGCTTGCCTTGTACAGTTACTCTGCCATTCTAGATCTCAGGCCTAGCACAGAGTCAAACACATTGGCCTTTGCTTCTTTAAGAGGTTTCTCTAAAGACTATCTTAGCAGGCTTAATGGCCCCCTCACACGGTGTCAAAACAACAACTCAAAGGGACTAAAATCAGCCTCTTTCTGTGGCACGACCCTGTTGTCTTGCTTAGAGGCAATCCACCTCAAGCTCTCAAGGATGGGACAACTTCTCTGTCCCTTACTGAACTCCTCTCTGGAGGCTCTACCCGATGCTGTCAGGTCTGCCAAATCTGACAGCTCTGGCAGGTATGGAGTCCTTCCCTCAGAGGCCAGATCCTCCATATCAGGGTTATATTCTTCCTGCACCCATGGAGTTCCCTGGACAGACTCACCAGGCCCAGTAAACTTGTCCTTCGATGCTTGGCCCTTTGTTCCAGGGTCCAAGAGTCCAGCCCCTCCCTTCTGGCTAGTCAGTGACCTAGTCGCAGCACATACCCACTCAGGGAGCTCCAATATTTTCATATGGAGTTCTCTCTCCACCTCTGACCACTCAGAGGCCTTAAGATCATTGCCCAGTAAACACTGGACAGGGAACACCTAAGACACAGCTACTTTCATAGGGCCTGTCACACCTCCTCATTGCAAATCCACCACAGCCATAGGATGGAGTTTGGTAGTGCTGGCTGCATAAGTCACCTGGTGAAACTCACCAGGTACCATCTTCCTGGAGGCACCAACTCATCCAAGATCAGAGTAACACTAGCCCCAGTGTCCCTGATAGCCTCAACCTCAGTCCCATTCACTTTAGGCCTCTGCCTGTATTTGTCCATGTTTGGAGGTAAGGCAGCAAGGGTGGCAATATTCACCCCACACAGGGACACTAAGGTTGCTTCCACCACCTGACTAACCCGCGATGGGGCACCACTCTCCACCCCAACACTTACACTGGCAATCCCGGTGAATGACCCCTTGGGGCAGGCTTCTTGACACAAACAGCATTTCCCTTTTTGTAAGGCAATTTAGAGGATTTTTGCAATCTTAATTCACTTTACTGATAGGTGTACTTTTTAAAAACAAGTCCTCATCCCACCCCTGCCACCAAATGTTGGAAAGTAGATTATTAGTAGGGGCAAATGTATATCTGCCACTGGCAATAAGGCCACTAACACAGTATAGGGCTCAGAATAGGTTTTAGAAAATGATTTCTATGCTCAACCCTTGGTAGCTTGGCTGCGAGCAGGCAGGCTTAACTGCAAAGACGGGTATGTAAAGCATTTAAAAACACAGATTCAGTAAATAATCAAGACACAATGCATAATAAAAATCCAACCCCAATTTATTAAAACAGGAAATATTTTTATCTTTAAAATGACACCAAAGCGACAAAAATCCATTGTAGGTAACCAGAGATTTGAATTTTCAAAGATTTAGCATTCTGTGGCACTTAGAAATTTAAATTGTCTTATTGGGATATCTGGTCGCGATACACTGGGTCAAAGTCAAAGTTTCAAGCCAACAGAGATGGAGCTCTGGGCGGCTACCGCTCACTGTAGGTCTCAGTCAAAGTTTTTACCTTCTTACTTAGAAACTTTTCAGGAGCTTTTTCTTGCGGGGTCCCTAAATGCTCTTCACCAGGCCGGATTGGGTGAGGGTTCCCGGGCCTCAGATTTCGCCTACATCCAGTCAAACTCTGGAAGTAGGACCTACGGAGCTTTTCAGCGGGACGAACCTGGACGGCAGGACGACTCGCAGTTGAAGGCAGGCAGCTTGGCTGGCCAGGTTAAGTCAGCCCCCTTAGGACCTTTTTTCCAAAGTTGCTCCAAAGTTCTCCAAACTCCTGGAACTTCTCCCTGAAGTTCCCCAAAGAGTCCCGAAGTGTATCAAACTCACTCCAAGGGCCTGGAAGCTCCAAGATGGTCCTTGAAAGTTGAGGACTTCAGTTCCCACAATCCACTTGGGGAAAAACCTTACAAATCCACTGGTCGTGCTCCAGGTTGAGGATTCTTGGTGGTGATGTTCCAGGTGAGCTCTGTTAACCTGTAGATTGCAGGGAGTCCACTATTTAGTTCTTTTACAGCAAGGTAGTCCACAGGGCTCTAGTTCCAGATGGAGAAGAAGGTGCAATCTTCAGAGTGCAGACCTTAGGAAATGCACATCAAACTTCTCAGCATTGCCCGTCTTGCTTTCTTAAGTTTCAAGCAGCAGATCTGAGGGGCTCTGCCCTTCTCAGATACTTATTCCAATATCTCTGGGTCAAGCAGGAGGTCACTCCTGTCCTATGGGCTGCAGGGTACCACCCAAAGGTTTGACCACTTCCTGCAGAGTGTGGCGCTATTTTGTCCCAGAGTACACCAATTCTTCCAAATTTATAATGGCGGATTTTCCAGCTGGGAGAGAAGAGATGGCTAAACACACCCCTAGGATGGCTAATCTCCATAATCCCCTTACATCTGCTCATTCTTTCCTTAAGCCTAGCATCGGGCTGGGTTCAAAAGAGTAGAGTTGTAAATTACACTGATGTCTTCCCCTTTCTTTGAAGTCCATTGTTTACGACTCTTATCGCTGCTCTGGCATTCCAGTGTAACAGGACCCTGCCCTACCAGCAGAACTGGTTAACCCCAGGGGCTCTTTATCACCTCTTCAAAGAAGCCTGTCTAATACACTTAACTCTGACTAATCAGGACAGACCACTGGAAGGTTGAATCTGGGCTTACAAACAAGGAAGTCTTATAGCTTATTGTCCGTACATTTTAGGAGAAGTTCAACAATATCATATTGTGTGATTTATTAATAACATTCTGGGAAGTCTTTGAAATTTATTTTTAGCCTTCTTCTATCAAGAATTAGCAGTTGATAACTTCTTGCTATGTTAATCTATGTGGCAGGGGATTTGCAATGGGAAAAATGACTTGGGGCAGTTTTCCAGCACCAGTACTCTACATATATCTACAGGACCCCAACCCCAGGAACACCTAGGGGAGACTTTAGGGGTTCTGAATATTTAACAATATTGCAGATCCTCCCTCCAAAGTGCTCCTAGCACCAAAGTCGATTTTGGGCAGCACTTTATCACAATGTGGGGAGTGAAATGTGAAATTACACTTACCCCAGGGCATATAAAACTCATTTTATAAGGGTCCTCCTGATAAATACCTGATCCCCCACCTCTGGAAACCTAGGGGAGACCCTGGGGGTACTTAATATGCCCAAACATTGGAGCTTAACCATTTCTAAGTGCTCCAAACACCAAAGTCGAGTTTGGGCATAATTTAGCAGTCCTGCCACAGAAATCCACTTTTAAACTGACCTCAGGCTTCAGCAGTACACACATGCAAGTGCAGAACGGGCTGCTGGCCTCTAAACTGCCATGCCTTACTATATACTAGGGACTGGTAGGTAGTTTCAACCCCACTGCCCTATCATGTACTAGGGCCTTATAGGGTAGGCCATGCCAATGACAGGGGTACCCCAACCAATAGTGTACCCTAGTGTATGTAGGTGTTTTTACTGTATTCTAAATGTGTCTCTTGCAGCATAGCACTAGCCCTGTGCCTGGTTAGGCAGAGCCCAGGGTCAGTTACCACCAGTACCAGTCAGCAAAAAGCTGGGGGGTGCCCAGGGCACAGGATGACTTTCCAACAACTGTTCATAGTTAAAAGGTTAAACATCTGAACCAATGACTCACACCTCGTGAGCTGCAAAGGCACAACAAGGCACCAACCTCTTTACAGGCCATTCACACATCTTTCATTCATGACACATACAAGACCATTCACACTGCCAGCCGCGGGCCCAGCACATTACAACACGCACATCAACAGACAATGTGGAGACAATGTACACCCCAGCAGAGAAAGCCAGAAAGTGCAATTACTAAAATGTAAACTACTTCACAACCAACTATTCATTAAGTACGCACACATACTGGTTGGATTTGGCATGAGGGTGAGTGATGGTTCAGTATATAAAATGTATTAACAAGAGATTTCACAAAAAGGAAATGCACTGTTAATAGTTAAAAGATTAAAAACCTGAACCAATGACTCACAGCTCGTGAGCTGCAAAGCCAAGACAAGGCACCAACCTCTTTACAGGCCATTCATACACCTTTCATTTGTGACACATACAAGATCATTCACACTGCCAACCACAGGCCTAGCACATTACAACACTCGCATCAACAGGCAGTGCCATTCAAGGGCCCATATCTTTCATATGCCCACATGCCTGGCACAGCAACCACACCGCCTGATAGAGTGTGTGGACCGGCATTTGTCTAGCTGTGTGTGTAGTGACCAGCGGCAAGTCACTACTCACACACCGCCAGCCAAGCACCAGTCCATGCACACCGCACGCCAAGCACCAGTCCACGCACACTGCCAGCCAAGTGCCAGTCCACACACACCACCAGTCAAGTACCAGTCCACGCACACCGCCTGCCAAGCACCAGTCCACGCACACTGCCAGCCAAGCGCCAGTCCACGCACACCACCAGCCAAGCACCAGTGCACACACACCACAAGGTGAGCCCTAGTCCACACACACACCACCAGCCAAGCGCCAGTCCACACACACCGCCATCACATATTTTATGCAAAAACACAAACCAATTTGCAATAGATACAAAACTATAGTTACAAGCACAACAGCATATAGACATCT
The DNA here is from genome assembly GCF_964261635.1 of Lissotriton helveticus. Lineage (NCBI taxonomy): Eukaryota > Metazoa > Chordata > Amphibia > Caudata > Salamandridae > Lissotriton > Lissotriton helveticus. The sequence continues at coordinate 1,442,592,360 of NC_136059.1, read as the reverse complement.
CTCCTATCAGAAAATGTCAGAAGCTCATCACTATAAGGCACTGCACTGTTCCCTCACAAGTTTTTTTACAAACCAGTATGGTAACCCTTACAATTAGAGCAGATTGTGCCACAAGCAACAGTGTCCACTTTGAACAATTCCTTGAACAAGGGCACACCAGTGTAAAAGGTATCTACATATAAATGGTGACCTTGGTTAAAAAGTCCTCTACCCAGTTCCCACAGAATTTTCTCTGTAACTCCGAAAGTGGACGGACAACCAGGGGGGTCAATACTGTAATCCCTACCAGTGTAGACCCTGAAATTATAGACATATCCGGAACTACTCTCAGACAGCATATACATCTTAATTCCATAACGTGCCCTCTTTCTAGGAATATACTGCCTAAAAATCATTCAGCCCTTGAATGGGACCAAAGACTCATCCACAGCTATGTCTTTCCCGGACACACAGATCTCTGAAAATCAATCAACAAAGTGATCAAGGACAGGCCAAAACCTTAAAAAGACAGTCACAATCAGGGTGATCTCGGGGCAACGCAAAAGCATCATCAACAAAATGAAACATCCGAAGAAGAAGCAAATACCAATTATGACTCATGGTTGCAGGAAATATAGCTGTTGCCATCAAGGTATTAGTAGACCAATATGAAGACAGTGGATGGCTTCCTAATCAGGCTCATCAAAAAAGTTAAACCCAAGAACTTCTTAAGCTCATACAGATCTGTAGGAGTCCACTGGGTAGCTCTAGAGTGGGGCCTAAGTCTGGCACTGTTGTCCCTCAAATACTGTTCAGCACACAAATTAGTCTGCTCAACAATCTCAGCCAAAAAATACATTGTCCATAAACAACTGAAAGAAATGTATCAGCAGAAAATGTTCACAATTTACTCTACACCCTGCAACACCACTAAAGACAGGCAGCACCGGTTGCACCATCTTTGGCTCCACTTAGAGTCCAGCACTTCCAACGGTAAACCTTGCAGCCTCAGTTTGCATTCCAGATACCTCTTGCTGCACAATCTGCACATCAGTGTCCTCCTCTAAAACAGGCACTTCACCTTCACTGAGAGTACCTTCATCATCAGATGATTCCTCTCTGGCAGAAAATTCACTGCCAGAATCCTGGCCTTCCTCCTCTGCCTCAGATGCAGAGTCAGTCTCATAATCATGGTTAGAAGAAGACTCAAAAAGTAAACCAACATCCTGCCTAATGGTCATCCTGAAGCTAGCCATAATCCTTCGTTATACAAGTAACTTGACAAATAAGTCAACAGGACCCAAGACTGTGTAAAAATAGTAATAAATAAAGTGTGGATTTATAAACCAAAAAGAAAACCTACAGGCATATAGCAGTTACAAGGTAAAGTAAATCAAAACAAAGCACACAAAGACCTAAGTACTGTCAAAACAATACCACTCACTTGCCAGAGGCAGCTAGACTCACCAGCACCTACTCTGCACAGACACAGCAAGCACCAATACCCCACTAAAAAAGAAAACAAAAGAAAAGTACACACAAAGCCAACACAACATTTTGTGCACAAATACAAGGAAAATGTCACACACATTCAAACAGAAGCTAAATAGGCTGCTATTATTACAACATTTCCCAAAAACACATTAATGGAGGTCATTGATACACATTTGTAGTAGTCAAAAACACAATAGGAGCTCAGAGGGAAAGAGGAAAGGGTCGCCCTCCACTCAGAAAATGTCATACAACACAAGACCCAGTCCTCGGGCGTCAAAACATGTCAGTGACTACAACAAGGGGCAGTTAATATATCCTGCTACCTCTCACACTCTCATACACTTTATGAAGAGAATATTGCACTGCACTCCCGCCCACGTTAAAAAAATGTATTCCGCCTGTTCGCCCTGACAGCAACCACGAACACCAACACTCGTGACCTAAATGTGTTAGTCACACGTGTCCGCACATTCGTGTTGGACAAAATTCTCCTTAGAAAAAATGTGGAAGAGACAAGTGACACCTCACGGAAACACCACCAACGGGGTAACTGGTATGAAATTTCCAGACAGGCCCCTGTCTCATCATCGGTCGTCACTTGTCTCTCAAAGAAAAAAGAAGAAAGCAAAGGAGTGTCCACAACAACAACAGAAATTGTGACAAACAGTGGATAGCAGTGATATCTGCTGGTGACAAACACAAAACATAAAGAAGTGCTTAAAAACCAAGCATAAAGTCCCCTTAACCAACTTTATTTATAGGGAATTACTTATGCAATGGTGTCTAAAAAGGCTGGTAGCTATTCATGCCTACCATTACCTATTGCCAGTGCCGACATGTTTCACTGCTATAGCTCGTTAAGCAGTTTCATCAGGGCTGCACTCTTGTGCCACCACTCCACTTTTGGACACTAGTTCAGTTTATGCCAGAGACAGCCAAGTTGCGCATACCTTATCCTTAAGCTATCGTAATATCAAAACGTAGGTTGAGGAAAAGCACCTACGTTTTGATATTACGATAGCTTAAGGATAAGCTGAGGTGATAGCTCACGATTGGAGCACCCCGACATCCTTTTCAAGCCCTGAGCGGCTGGTATGCGCAACTTGGCTGTCTCTGGCATAAACTGAACTAGTGTCCAAAAGTGGAGTGGTGGCACAAGAGTGCAGCCCTGATGAAACTGCTTAACGAGCTATAGCAGTGAAACATGTCGGCACTGGCAATAGGTAATGGTAGGCATGAATAGCTACCAGCCTTTTTAGACACCATTGCATAAGTAATTCCCTATAAATAAAGTTGGTTAAGGGGACTTTATGCTTGGTTTTTAAGCACTTCTTTATGTTTTGTGTTTGTCACCAGCAGATATCACTGCTATCCACTGTTTGTCACAATTTCTGTTGTTGTTGTGGACACTCCTTTGCTTTCTTCTTTTTTCTTTGAGAGACAAGTGACGACCGATGATGAGACAGGGGCCTGTCTGGAAATTTCATACCAGTTACCCCGTTGGTGGTGTTTCCGTGAGGTGTCACTTGTCTCTTCCACATTTTTTCTAAGGAGAATTTAGTCCAACACGAATGTGTGGACACGTGTGACTAACACATTTAGGTCACGAGTGTTGGTGTTCGTGGTTGCTGTCAAGGCGAACAGGCGGAATACATTTTTTTAACGTGGGCGGGAGTGCAGTGCAATATTCTCTTCATAAAGTGTATGAGAGTGTAAGAGGTAGCAGGATATATTAACTGCCCCTTGTTGTAGTCACTGACATGTTTTGACGCCCGAGGACTGGGTCTTGTGTTGTATGACACACATTTGTAGTAAACAATATAAAAAAATCCTTACCAAACACTTGCAACTAAACAAACTGCAGCTCTACCAGGGCCGAAACCGCAAGCACAAGTTACACCAAAGTAAAACAAAAGCTTTGCACTAAAAAAAGGAGAAAAAAAGTTACGATCATAAATAATGGCAAAACATGCAGACCATCAGGCGAACTACATTTAACACACAAACTTTCCCTGGGGGCACATGGGCTTAAAATACAAGGCCTATGGGGGCCTAAACAATCAGAATATTCACACCCAAGTCATAAACAATAAAATCCCCAGTTCTCTAGCAGATGGACCTAAAAATATAAAGCCAATCTGCCCCCAAGGGGTGCACAAATGGCAAAAACATTTATCCCCAAAAGGAGAGCAATCCTTGCCCAAAGGATCGCTCCTGTAATTATTAAAAAATGAATCCCTGGCACCTAGTGGGTTTTTGACTTCCCCAGGGGCTAGATGAGCAAGAAAAATGGCTGATCTAGCCCCAGGGGGGCGAAACATAGAGGAAAAAATAATCACCCTCATAGGACCGACATTTGCCCAAGGGGTCACTCCCAAAATGCACACAAATCGAATCCATGGTGGCAAGTGGGTTTCGGCCCCCGGGGGGGGCTGATTGTCAAGGGGGGCCGAAACACAGAGATAAAATGATCACCCCATGAGAACGACCCTTGCCCAAGGGGTCACTGCCAAACTGCACAAATATAAAATGCCTGGAGCCTTGTCGGTTTCAGCCCCTCCAAGGGGGGGGGGGGCTGATCGGCCTACAAATGACTTAATCAGACCCCAGGGAGGACAAAACACAGACAAAAAAACATCCCCATGGGTGCGACCCTTGCTCAAAAGGTCGCTCCCAAATGTGCAAATTAAAATTCCCTGGTTGCTAGTGGATTTTGACTCCCCCCCCATCAGCCTAATATCCGCGGAGCCAGCCCCCAGGGGGGGGCTGAAACATGGATGCATATGCCCCTAGGGGAGTGACCCTTGCTTAAGGGGGTTGCTCCCCCAAATAAACCCCAAAAAATCAGTGGTGGTCCAGTGGATGGATTGCTGCTCCACAATCATGGGCCTCAAGCCCGATCGTGGAACAGGAATCCATTAGAAACAGGCACAGGGGGAAAGGAAAAGGAGAGAAGGACTCACCAGATCTCCGTCCTCTCTCTCTGGACGCGCTGGAAGCAAATGGCTTCCAGAACATCCCCGGCAGCCTATGATGATGTTGACGTGCCGTGAGTTGACCGATGTCATCCGATTGTCAAGGGAGGGGTTAGAAGAGGCTGCGGAAGCGCTTCTGCTGCCATCCCCGGTGGGGGCATATAGGGTGGTGGCCCACGGGGGAGTGCCAGTGCTTTCCCCGCAGGCCAGTTCCAGGACTAAATGGTTATATCCTCGGCACAGATCCACAGCTACAGAGGAAGTAACCATTACGTCCTCGGCACAAAAGGGGTTAAATCTGTTTTTGCTTATTGATATTTCTATGAACTGTATGGCGGATTTTGTAATCATTTTGGTCTTGTTTTACACAGATAAAATATTGTATATTTTTCTAAAACTGGTGTGGTGTCCTTTTGTAGCATTTGTACTGTATTATTGTTGGTTATGTGCAAATGCTTTACACACTACTCCAGAGATAAGCCTGACTGCTCATGCCAAGCTACCAAGGGGGTGAGCAAGGGTTATTTTAGGAGTGTATCCCCCTTATTCTGACTAGGAAGAAGGGTCCCTACTTGGACAGGGTAACAACCTGCCAACTAGAGACCCCCATTTCTAACAAGAACTTTAACAAGGTACTTAAAGAATCTTTCAGATTTCTAAACTCATACACGCCCACATTTTATAAGAGGGAAGTGGGAGATTTAAAAAAAAAAAAGAATCAGGAGAATGTATTTTTTCCACTGACTTCTACTGAAGAAAGGCAATTTCAGGCTGGAAACTGCCAAAATAAAGCCATTTTTAGTTTAAAAAAATCAAAAGTCTCCCACCTGTATAGCGTTGATTGGCATGTATGTAAACTGCATGGTAAAGACTGGAATGGTAAAAGTTTGTCAAGGGTTGTAGTGTTTAAAACAACATTCTGTCACTGGCAGAGCGCCCTTTGAACTTTGCAGAGGCAGAAAAACCAAGGGGCATATTTACAAAGCCCTTGCGGCTCTTTTACGCTGCCAGAGGAGCAGTGTGCCAGTCCATATTCAAAAGGCCACGTAAAGCCACCTTGTGTGGCGTATCATGGCTTTGTTAAATATGGCCCCTTTCACGCATTACTCCACGTGAAGATGCGTTCCATGTGTGATTGATTGATTGATTGATTGATGCTGTGAGTGTTCCGGCGCAACACCCATAGAATCTGATGCATTCCCAGATTGACAAGGTTTTGTAAACCTTGGAATGCGTCAGATTTTAACACCTCCCTAGGGAAGGCATTCAAGCACAACAACAAGGAGAAATACCTTTATTTCTCCAAGTTTCTGGCTCTTTCTATGTGTGCTGCATTCTGCACCACATTAGAAGGAAGAAAATACCATCAATTATTGTTTTTGCGCAGGAAGGGATACTGTCCTGCAGTAAAACAATCATCCATGCAACGTAGGCACCCTCGCACCATGGTGCAAGAGTGCCTGTGTTGGCGCTAGGCGGCCAATTGTGCGCCAGTGCAGAGGAAAGCACAGGGATGCATTATATTGCTGTAAATAAAAAGAAAGAAACTATTTGGCTGCCGTCATTCTGTTTGTCACACCAAGTTGCTATGGGTGATTTTGCGAGGGCTTAAAATCCTCAGGGAGCTGTCAACTTGCCAGAATTTTGTACAACCTGAAGGTAGTTAAATTGTTTTGCAATGCTGTGAAACTTGAAGACAATCACATTTGAGATGAGCGAAATGAAAATAGGGGTTTTGTAAGAAGAAACAAAACATTTGTAAGACCATCAAACTTCATGTAGGGTTATGCATGTCATTTTTAACTTTGTTGTAAAACAGTATCAATAGATATATTTTTCAATTATTAACTTAAATCCAAGGTATTCAGTTTTTAAGTTATATAAAATGGATTTCAAAACACTTTGCCGATATAGGAAAGGATACTCCCAGAATAGGCAAGCAATCAATCCCCATTTTATTATATGCGTGCGATGCTGTGCTAATAGCTCACATGGCAAACGGATTACAATGCTTACTGGGCTCCTTTTTTCCATACAAGGTTAACCTTGATCTCAAGGTTAATCATTCTAAGTCATATTATAACATGTGGGTCCTGTGACAAAGAGTCAAAATCCTTCTTTATGGGAAATTTGCCACTGGAGAAGGTTAATGATTTTAATTACGTTGGGATCCTTTTTAATTCCTCTTTTCCCTGGAATCAACTCTTGACTGCTAGAGCGTAGCAACCTAAAAGAAATATAGAGGGAGTTTTTAGATTCTACCTCAGGCTAGGCCATAAACCTATTAAAGAAATGCTTAATTTGTATAAAACTAAATGTATATCTGCAGGGTCATATGGCAGACCTAAAGGGGTATGCCCACCTGTCACTTCTTCAGTTGCTTGAAAATCGCTTCCTACGGAGGTTACTTATAGTTTCTTCGGTGACCACAACCCTGATTTGTCATGAGTTAGGCCTCACTTATTTGGATCAAGTTGAGAGTAATTCCAGAAGCATCTTTGGTTAGATCCTGTATTTCTGATTGTCTATCCCTAAGTGGAGTTGCTCGGATCCCTTGGTTTAGGTATTTAGAAGGAAATCTATTGGGGAAAATAGGCATGAAAGATCTGTTTGACAATCCACATTCGATCACCAGAAGTAAAGAGGAAGAAAAATCAGTTTTTTTAAAATTACCTATCGGTTCAAAGGTTGCAGAAGGCCCATTACATGGCATAATTTATAAAATACATCCTGATTAGTACTGCTCCGACCTAGAACCTTTTCTTGTTTGGGTTGCAAATTCCATCCAACGCTGCTACCTTTCTCTCTTCAGAATTTCTATGATCCATTTTAGGACTGCTTCCCCAATACAATGTGCATAGTCTCATGACTTACCTGCTTGCCGGTGTGAGCAGGTGTTGGAAAGTCATCTTTGTGCCCTGGGCACCCTCCTTTTTTGCTTACAGGTATACAGGTGGTAACTGACTCTCACTGTCCCAGGGCTCTGCCTAACCAGGGCCAGTGCTATGCTGAAAAGATACTTAGGATAAAGTGAAAAAACCTACATACACAAGGATACACTATGGGTTAGGGTATCCCTAGGATTGGCATGCCCTCCCTATAAGGCCTTAGTACATAATAAGGCAAGGGGATCAAAACTACCAAATGAGGTCCAACTTTACGAACCAGTGGCTTTGCTCCCTCAATGCAAACTGCTGGTCTAGAATGGATTTAAAAAACTGTCCTGAGACATAAGACACATATACATCTTATGCCCCACCACTTCCAAGGTTTAACCATTTGGCACCTGCAATGTATATGGCCATAATAATAATAATGGCATTTAAGTTGGTTACAGACAGGTCGGACCTCAGCTTCACACTCTGATCGGAAGGAAATACAACCTGTTGTCAGAGTGCTAAAGGTAAATTCTGTTCAGATACTGCCATCATAAAAATAGTGATTGATATGCGGAAAAGTGTCCTACTCACTTGTCCACGAGGTACACCTGGTGAGTACATCGATTTCAGATCCTGTACCTCATGCAGAGTGGAGTTACTCTTGCCGGGCGCTGTGTTTTTTTAATCTAACGCATAAGACGTCAATGCGTTAGTGACGCAGGTGTGTGCACCGACCTGCCAACTGATGTGCTCATATGCCTTTTTGTGTGTTATGATGTTACTTCGACCAGTACAAGTCAATGTGATGTTTTTAGAAAAAACAGCACTCCTTAGGGTTAGTCGCAAAAACTGTCCCTTGTTAAAACCAAGGAATGATATCACGTACCAATATATTCTTAAGTGTATAGTAAGATAAGTGTTTAAGAAAATGAGCTACTCCCATTCTTACATCAGTCATGCTTCCTGCAAAATATATGGAAAATATAAGCAAACTCCTGGCCATAACATGAACGTCAAATGGAGCGTTCCTCCGTACATGCTCAGATTTCAGGGGCTCTAAGATTGTGCATGTGAAGTCATCCTGTGTATGTAGAGTGCCTATAAAGTGATTTCCCATTTTTGTGGTGACTGTAGCAGGGGACCTCCCGATGACACAGGATCCCTGCTGAGTGTAGGCCGTCCAGTCTTTGGAGCCAAAGAAGCACACACATACACGACTGTATTGGTATGGGCAGAAGACCACCTGCGGTCCACACCCCTTTATTTTGTAGCCTCTGCCCAGAGGATGTGAAAAGGTGAATATCCGGTTGAGGGGCTACCACTGGAGGGTCCTGGGTGGCTCACTGCATCCCCTGCTAACTGACTATAAAACTGTCATAGGTGAACTTGGTACACAAAGTCTCTGAGAGGTTGGCTCAGTTGTAGATTTGGCCAGAAGTCACACCGCAGGTGGCGTGAGCGGTCCGGCATCCTGTCTGCATTCTGAGTGTTCTGTGTGTCCCCGGTTCTCCTGTCATCCTCACTTGCCTGGCCTTGGATTTCATCACTAGAAGTTGTTCTTACAACACAAGGTTCAAAGGATGTCCTGAATTACCACAGAGGCCTGCGATCTCTAATGATGCCTTTGTCACCAGTCAAGGGCATCTGTGTGTCACTGCCCGCGGTTCTGGCTCATGAAAACGGAGTTCTGTGTGAGCCAGGCTTGAGCACACCGGGGGTCATAGGGTGGCTCGGTCCACTCCGGATGCACAGGGATGGTGCATCTCCTGGGTCCATTTAACATTAGTGACCACGAGCCCCGTTGGGTGGTGCAATGTGGTGGTCCACGGTTCGGGTTTTTTCTTTTTTAACCATGGTGATCCTGAGGGCCTTGTTTAAGGTGTGCATGAATCTTTCAGCCTCACCATTTGCCTGCGGCCACCAAGGAGTGACAGGGTGGTGAAATGTCCACAGGTTAGTGAGCAGACCTTTGAATTCTGACCCTTGAAGGGGTGGTCCATTGTTGGTTTTTATTTCGTCTGGCAGACTGAACATTGTGAATATCTTTTCCAGCACTGGTGCAACGTAGAGTAGAGGAGTTGTCCACTGTGACTCTCCCATAGTCGAGGCTTACTTTGGACCAAGGGGCTGTGTAGGGTTCTCCTGTGATGATGCATGCTGGGTGTTTCTAGGAGCTTGTGAGTTGGCATGTGGGGCATTGCCACACAATCCCATCCACCGTGACTTCGAGGTCATGGAACAAGACTTTTTCCTGCATGCAGGACTTCATCATCACCGTCCCCTGGTGCTCACTGTGGGCTAGCGATGTCACTTGATGCTGTAGGCTTGCTGGGATCACCAGCCAGTGGCCCAGAAAAAGGATGCCATCCTGAGTGGCACTGAGTTATTCACACCCCCCCACATTTTAATCAGCCTTCCTTTGTTTTGTCCTTGCCAGCCAATGCCATCACGTAGAAAATTCTTCTAGGAGGCACTCTGGACGGCTTCCTTCACCCTCATAAGTACTGCATTGGACTTCATGGCTTCTCCAATGTTCTTTTGGCAGGTGCCTTGTGAGATCATGTTGCCATAGTCCTCAACACCGTCAGTACTGCGCGCTTCACCTTCGCTCACTTGCATCGGGTGGGGTGAGAGGAAGTCTGCAGGTTTCTTGGAGCCATGCCGATAGAGACTTCCACGTGGTAGTGCTGCAGCTATTTGGTTGATGGTCCGTAACTACTATGAATGGTCTTCCGCACAGGTATAAGTGAAAGTGTATCCATACAAACTTCATCGCCAAAGCCTCTCTCTTGATCTGTGTGTAGTATGTTTCAGTTTGGGTTAGTGCCTTACTGGCAAATGCCAGTGGTGTCCACCTCCCAGGTTCCACCTCCTGGGTTAGTAAGGCTCCCAGGCCCACGGGACTCACATCTACGAGCAGCTCCATCTTCATGGGGTCAAAGTAAGTTATGGTGGCCTTGTTGAGAAGGGCCTCCTTTACCCTCTGGAAGACATTGTCTTCTTTTTGGCTCCATGTCTAGCCGGCATCTGCCTTGGTCAGGGCTCTCAGCGGCTGGGCAATCATCACTAGTTTTTGAATGAATCTGCTGCAGTAAGTGGCCATGCCCAAGATACTGTGCACTTTAGAGATGGTGGTCGGTGCCGGGGCTTGTTTGTTGGCCTGCAACTTTTGGGGGTCGACTTGTACCCCACCCTGTTTAAAGACATAGCCAAAGAATTAATTGATATCTGAAAAAACATTTCTCCTTGTGTAGAGTGACTCAGTGTTCCCAGAGGCGCTTCTGGGTGTCTCGTGTCTTTGATGATGCCGAATAGATGATAATGTCGTCACTCATATTCTTGAATTTTATTTTAATCTTTACCTGAATGCATAAAAACATCCATAAAAGCATAACATACATCAAAGCAGCTTTGTAGAATACAAATCCAAAAGTATGAATAGCCTACTATAGTTAGTTGAAATACACTAACAATATTAAAACTTTAAAAAAACATTTATATTAACATGTTTTACTTATGTGCAGATCCAATTCCAGGTGCCGTTTTAATGGCAAGCATACCTTGCCAAATTTTATAAGGTACCTATAAACTGATTTTAATCAAAAAAGTTAAAAATATGGCTGTAAAATAGTTATAGTATGCATCCCTTTATACTACTGACTGTTCATTTTAATAAAAACAATTAAAAATGTAATACAACATGATCTACTCCAATCGAGGCATTACAACCAAATTCTTTCTAATTTAAATGACTGCCCATAAAAATGACACCATTCTACAACATATTTCTTAAGTAGGAAGGGTTTGCAAGTAAAAGTATGCCAGGCGGCATTGAGTAAAACCATGCTGTTTTAATATTGGAACAATGTATCTTTTCCGTAGACAAGTATATAACTTGCAAAAGAAAACCACGTGCATCGTGTCCTGGGGCGACAAATCGTGCTGCCCAGTCATTCCTCTTTGGGAAACTAACCAATCGGTGGAAAATATCTAGTCTTAAAAGAGTTAAAACAAATCTATGTCTGCCATGTGTAACTGATTTAAAATAGAGTTTCATATTAAAGTAGTTACAATTAGTAGATTCCTTAGTACACTTGGTTTAGGTGCTTCAAGTGACCATCTTAGGGTCCCTAGGTGCATCAAGCCTTTCTCTTTCAGGCTTTTTTTTACTAATGGAGTGTAGGGTATTTCATAATACTTGCTGCAACCCATATCTTGAAAAAAGCGTTGAACATATGCTAACTATAGAATTCTTTTATGCAAACTCAATTTTAAACAGTCCCAAATAATAGCTTGATTCAGTGCTGTACACTCTGAGGTCCAGATTTGTACCAAAGGAGAATTGGTTGTAACTGTATCATGTCTGTAACATGTTGTGCCCCTTGTTTTGCGTGAGTAACATAGGCTGATATACTTTTAGGGATCGCAAGCAAATATCTAAAAAAATGAGTTTTCCACCAATTCTAGGTCTGTGCAATTTTTGTACCCTCACAATCCTGCCCCATATGTCGCTGTACTCAGACACTTGGCTTTGTATATTTTGATCATAACCTTGGGGGAATTTGTGCCCAGGCGTTTTGCAAAACACCTAAGAGTCATACAAGATTGACTAAAAAGTAACTTCCTACTGTCAATTGCTTTATTCCACAAACAATCTGTATCGAATAAAACCCCTAGGTAAGAGAATGTATTAGTAAAGCCAATGGTGGTATCGTCAATTCTGATATCTCTGCATTTTTTGCTTGTCCTTCCGTATTTCATGATAAAAGGCTTCCCTATGTTAATTAAAAGACCAAGATATTTCATGTAGTCTGAAAAGTTGGGCAACAGGGACTGCAAAGCTAAGGGCGTGCTGGCCATAAAAACAGCATCATCAGCATAGAGGAGGGCCAGGACTGAGCGCGTTCCTATTTTTGGTAGGTCTTTTGTTGATGTTGCAAGAACCTCCCCTATGCCGTTGATATATAATGAAAACAGGAAGAGAGCCAGAACACATCCCTGCCTCACCCGTCTCTTGACGCTAAGAGCTTCAGTGCATTCTTCCCTATTTCCATATCTGACCCTGGTTTTGCAGCCCAAATACAGGTCCCTCCATAGAGTCATGATTTGTGCTTCCACTCCCACATATATCAGTTTTTGCTACAGCTTGGAGTGTATGACACAGTCGAAGGCCGAGGGTAAGTCGACAAAGGCTAGATATAAATCGCCTTTCTTGGCCTTAACATACTTTCACAAGTAATCACCTGAAACTTAACCAAGAGAAAACGGAAATACTCCTCATCTCCAACAAAGATGAAAACCCCCAAATCGAAGAATGGCTCAAAGCCATTGACGCCCTCAATGGCAACCTCACCTTAGCGGAGTCGGTAAAATCTCTAGGGATCACCCTTGACCCGAAACTGGACATGAAAAAACATATCACAAGATCCGCTAAAAATGCCTTTCTCAATCTTAAACTATTATACAAAATAAAACCCGTCCTCCCTCCCAAGGACCTTCACCAAGCCACCCAAGCACTGGTACTCTCCAGAATAGACTATGGGATTGCTGCTCTGAAAGGGACAGCAAAATCTCACCTCGCCCCCCTGAAGACAACCTTCAATGCAGCTGCCAGAATGGTTACAGGAACTAAAAAATTCAAACACATATCTCCCGCTCTTAAAGAACTTAAATGGCTCCCAGTCGAGTTGCGAGCCAGCTTTAGAACAGCCTGCCTCACTCAACAAAAGCCCTTCACAAAGTCAAACCGGAATACCTGGCCGCAAAACTCAAAAGGGCCGGTCAGTCCAGAAACCTCAGGAGCTCCAACTCTCTTCTACTCATCCCGCTAAAAACACGAAAACCACAACCAAATCATTTGCTGGAAACGCACCAAAATTCTGGAACTACACCCCCCCCCATATCAGAACAACCCCTTTGTTTCCTAAATTCAAGGCATTACTCAAATCCCTCTTCCTCGACCGCTCCCAAACAATATGATAGAACCAAGGAAGTTCCTAGCCAATGCCCCTCCTGACCCTTATCTGGGACCAACTACACTGAATCAGATTAAGAAAACTTTATTCATACGAACTAATTGAACAATGACCACTCTCAGATGATCGTCTGGTTGTCTTGCTCCCGACTCCCCTCTGCCCCTTCGCTCAGCTATATGTTCCCTTACAGTCGCGATCCTTCATGCTCTTCCAATTTCCTGTACCGTATATTTGCACATAACTGTATATGCTGTAAAGCGCTCTGATACACTTGGGTCCAGACAGCGCTATATAAAACTCCTAAAATAAAAGTTGAGGCTCTGCTCAATCGTATCAATAACCGGGTGAAAACCATATTGCAAATCTGACAAGGTGTTTTGTGACTCTGCCCTGTCCTGCAACCTTTTTAGAATTACACGCCCTGCTATCTTAGCAAAAGAATCAAGAAGTGAAATGGGCCTATAGCAAGCAGGATTAAGCCGGTCTCCTTTTTTAAAAATCGGGCCGATGATAGACTCTCTCTATGTAGGCAGCTTCCCTTTTAGACAGCAGACCCTTAGTACTACGGTTTGCACGTGCCACCAAAAGTCAATATCACCCTTAAACAAATCGACCGGTATTGCATACGGTCCCAGTGCCTTACCACTCTTACTCTCAGAAATAGCATTATTGACTTCTTCCAAGGTGAAAGGAATAATGGAGGAAGTTTGAGGTGAGGTGATATGTTCAGCATGACTATGGACAGGCCCTTGTGCTGCAGGTGTATAAGGGAGAGCATGAATCTTTGAAAAATGGCTGATCCATTCTCCCTCCAGTATGGCGAATTCCACTCTGGGAACTTCGAGGTTAGCAATGGGTGTAGAACTAATAACCCTCCAAAAGTCTCTTGGATCATTATTAATGCTTGCTTCCTGTAGGTGTTTCCGTTCCTTCTCTCTTAGTGTTAGTTTCCATAGTTTTACTGCCTTCTTATATTGGGATCTACCTTTACGTACTTCTGTGGGGTTTCGAGGCTTTTTATGAAGCTCCTCCTTCAGTTACGACTATACATTGAGTGTAGATGTATCTTGTTCTCTAGTTTGAGAGCAGGGAAATCTTCTCTAGCAAATACCAGTGAAACGATTTTGGTTTTCACATTGTATAACTGGGAATTTAAACAAAGTACAACATCATGAGTAAACAAAAATCCATGGCGGGGACTTTGGATAACTTTATCCTAAGAGCAGAATCGATTATAACCCATGAAATTGCTCTTGTCGAAAGAAGGTTATCCCTAGATCCATCAAAACTCCTAACATATAAAGAACCGGGTAAACTAATCCCAGCTGACCCATTGCCAATGTTGACAAGCAACTATACTGTATCAAACTCCCCGATTTCAGATAGCCCCGTGGTAAACGACATCCCCAATGTCAATGCTCAGGCAGAGGTGAAAGCGCCACCAATAACACCTACAGCAACAAGGCTTCGAGGGGTACGACAGGGGGGCCTAGTGAAAAACAAACCAAAGACCACATTACATGGGGAAAGAATACTAATAAGAAGGGGGAATCTGGGCGGTTAGGTATATCTAAGAAAGGGCATACAGAACAGGTAGAATGTATGGGGCCCTTAAGTAGGTCTTTTGGAACCCAAACTGAGACTGATAATTCCTTATACCCAAATAGAGCAGACAGTATGGTTGAGACATTGGGACATATCGTGGCAGACATTTTTAAGACCACTTTAGACTCCGTCCAGGCTCAAATAAATGACTGTTTGAGTATTAGAATGAAAGATTTAGATGATAAAATTAACGAAATACACCAGGCTGTTTCTAAATTAGATTTTATGCTGGCGAAGGAGAGAGATAACATTGAAGAAGGAGTCAAACTACTCCGAGAGTATAGGAATATTTATCACAAATCCAAAGATGCGTGCCACAATGGAAACCCATTAGCTCAACCAAGAATAGATGTAACGAATGGCATTGGCAATGCGGGAAGAAGAGCGCAAATCCCAAGGCAAGACGTACCCCAGAACAAGTAAGTACATTTTTATTGCTCAGTTAATTAAAACCATTGCAAATATTGGCATAAAATACATTAATTAAATACAATTATTATAAAAGATTTAAAATGACTGTAACTTCATATAGAAAATGGTAATTACTACACAAATGTATGCTTCTTTCGCACTGAGCATAGATTAAAATAGAGTGAGTCACTTATTTTGCCTGAGCTGGATGTGTCGGAAGACTTGCACCTGGGGTTAGACCGCACTAGAGTGTGTGCTTGGAACATAGAAAATATTAAACGAAAAGGAGTGTCAATACTGTTCTATGATTTGGACTTGAATCAACTCAAAACATACGATTTAAACAATATGCTTTGTTGTCATGTTTATGTTTGAATAAATCCTTTTTATTATTTTGCAAAACTCTTTACTTCATGAATTTGGTTATTATTTCACCAATTTTCACATTTCACAAGACCTTCTGTACACAACATATACATTATAATATAACAAAAAATGTTCACATTACCTTATATACATTTTCAAACAATCACTCATTCAAACATTCCCTCTCATACAACCACAGACATCATACACTCATATATTTACACTGGAATTAAAATATTCACAGAATGCCATAGATTACTCCTTTTTTAGACAATTTTTTGAGCAATTCTAAATTAATTCTTTGATCTTATGGCTCTAACAGTCTACGCGTTTCGAACTCGCGGTGTTTGTGGAGTTCTCATCAGGACAAGAGCTCTGTTGTTCAGAACCTGTATGATGGCTTTCAATCATCCCCGGCACAAAACCAATTTGTGTTTTTGGGCTTGAGCATTCATCTATATTAATATGGACTGCCTGGCTTATTATGTAAACGCAGGCTGCTGTGTACAAGGGTGTTCTCCGTGGATCTTATGTGTTTGGTTATTCACCGCCAACCAGAGGAGGAATCTCTCTCCTTCTCGTGGCACCGCGTCCGATTGATGCCAGCACGCTTCCGGGTCCACAAAGGATCACGGGAGCTCCCGTGATCCTTTGTGGACCCTGAAGTGTGCTGGCATCGATCGGACGCGGTGCCACGAGAAGGAGAGAGATTCCTCCTCTGGTTGGCGGTGAATAACCAAACAGATAAGATCAGACAGGTTCTGAACAACAGAGCTCTTGTCCTGATGAGAACTCCACAAACGCTGTGAGTTCGAAACGCGTAGACTGTTAGAGCCATAAGATCAAAGAATTAATTTAGAATTGCTCAAAAAATTGTCTAAAAAATGAGTAATCTACGGCTTCTGTGAATATTGTAATTCCAGTGTAAATATATGCGTGTATGATGTCTGTGGTTGTATGAGAAGGAATGTTTGAATGAGTGATTGTTTGAAAATGTATATAAGGTAATGTGAAAAAATGTAGTTATATTATAATGTATATGTTGTGTACAGAAGGTCTTGTGAAATGTGAAAATTGGTGAAATAATAACCAAAATCATGAAGTAAAGAGTTTTTCAGAACTAGATTTTATTAACATTTCAGATATGATTGCAAAACATCCACAGCACTCCGAACACCGGAGGGGCTGTGAGCATATAATCAA
This sequence comes from Lissotriton helveticus, assembly GCF_964261635.1. Lineage (NCBI taxonomy): Eukaryota > Metazoa > Chordata > Amphibia > Caudata > Salamandridae > Lissotriton > Lissotriton helveticus. The sequence goes on along the minus strand of NC_136059.1, from coordinate 1,442,575,473 downwards.
GTAGCACAGTATAGCAATCAGTACAATAATCAGGATAAGACAGTGATATTAAACTACCCGCCCCCCCCCAACCCCGTAACACCGCCCCCTCCCGGGTCCCACCCTAGCCCCGTTCACGATGGTCACCCGGAACTAAGCAAAGCAGTCTATACAATAATGGTAATACACGCTCACCCTCACCCCGGTACACAGGACAACTGGTCTACTGTCGCATCCTGCCGCCACGGCGGCTCCAGCCACAGCCCCCTGTATTCCGCCCACCTCTTCCAAATTTTATAGTGTTTCCTGGGACAACCACGGGCCTCAAACACTGGACGTTCCAGTCCCATACAATAATCCATGCCCCGTTTCCATACCTCAATCGGGGAGCCCTAGGGTCTTTCCAGGCGCGGGCCACATCCCTCTTGGCCACTGTAAGGCCTAGGAGCAACAGGTGCCTTTTATATATGTTGCCGCCCACCTGCTCCAAGACATGCAGGAGGCCCGGCTGCGACGTACGTGGGAGTTGCCAACCCAGGACCTCATCCAAACAGTCCCATATACGCCTCCAATATCTCTCCATTGCCCCACAGGTCCACACAGTATGAAGGAACGTGCCCACCTCTCTGCCACACCTCAGACGATCGGGGGAGGCTATCAGTCCGGCCCGCCACAGCCTCTCTCTTGTGTAATAAGCCCTATGTAGGTACTTAAATTGGATAAAGCGCAGCCGTACGGCCACGGCCGCCTCCCTCGGAGCCGCAAGAGCCTCCCTCCACCCTTCTTCGTCAATTTCCCCGACATCCCCCTCCCATTTGGACCGGTGGCTATCTAAGGAGGATGAACAATGGGTAACAAGTGATTGGTAGATGCAGGATATTTTCTTTTCCGTCAAGTCTCCCATGAACAGTTTAGCTTCTAGCGGAGTAAATTCCGGCAGGGAGTCCAACCCCTCCAAGGCAGGGGAGATAGCGTGGCGGAACTGCAGGTATTTGAAGAACTGGGTACTTGGCATATCGTACTCATCCCTCAGTTCCTGAAAGGATTTAAGGGTTGTGCCCCTCATGACATGCCCCAGGGCCGAGATCCCTATCGAGTCCCAGCCGCGAAACCCCGGCAGGGCCGACAAGGCCGGCAGGCGGCCGTTCTGCAACAGCGGGGTCTCCCCAGTCCGCCTATTCCACCATCCCATACGGCTAAGTGCCCGACGCCAAACCTGGAAGACAACCTGCGTAACCACCGGGAGTCTCTTCCTCTTCCCCGCCGAGTACAGCAACGTATGCAAAGTATCGGGTTCCATTAAATACCTCTCCAGAGCATACGCCGGATCGCCCCGATCCCCATACCACCATTCGTTGAGTATCAATAGATGGGACGCTTGGTAGTAGGAGAGGATGTCCGAAGATCCCAGGCCACCGCAGTACGTAGAGAGGAAACCGGTGCGAAGGGCCACACGAACCGCCACCCCCCTGCCCAGAGAAAGCGGCCCAGTGCCGAGTTAACTTGGCGAAACCATTGTGGCGAGATAGAATATGGGTGATTCTGCAGTTGATATAGCAGACGAGGGAGAGCGACCATCTTAAAGATGGCCGACCGGCCATATAGGTTCAAGGGCATACGGGACCATGTTTTCATGTCCAACCTGACTCTGTCCCAGACCGGGACAACATTACGCTCCCACGAGACTCCAGAGATTTCTGTCATAAATACCCCAAGATATTTAAAACCCCCTGTCGCCTTCTGTAGGGCGGATGCCCAAGTACCGAGAGCTACACCGCCGCCTAGGGTCCACAAGACAGACTTCTTTACATTGAGATTAAGCCCTGAAACCTCGCCAAACACTCTCATAATGTCAAGAACTCTTGGGCCTGACCTATTGAGATCTGTAAGAAAGAACAGCACGTCGTCCGCGTAAAGCGCGATTCGGTCTGACATCCCTGCCTCCCATTCGAACCCCTTCATTTGCGCATCTATTCGCACCCATGCCGCAAGAGGTTCCATCGCGAGAGCGAACAAGTACGGCGAGAGCGGGCATCCCTGCCGGGTACCTCGCCCGATGGGGAAGACGTCTGAAATCGCACCGGCCACCCGCACAGACGCCGTCAAATCGGTATACAGCAGCCTTATATACGAGAGAAAATGAGGACCGAGATTCAGACGGGGTAGGAGTGCCTGCAAATACGCCCAGCTCAGCGAATCGAAGGCTCTATCAATATCAGCCAATAGAAGTGCCGCCTGGGAGCCGGTGGCCCGCATCATCTCCAAGGCCACCTGGGCCCGCCTAATGTTGTGTCTAGTGGCCCTGTGTGGCATAAAACCAGCCTGGTCCGGGTGGACCAGAGCGGCAATCAAAGGCAGGAGGCGGTTGGCGAGCGCCTTCGCCAGTATCTTCGCCTCGATATTCAGAAGTGAGATAGGGCGGTACGATTCATGGCGATCCGGCGGTCTACCCGGTTTGCAGAACACCACGATCTCGGCATGCCTCCAATCCGGCGGCAGCTGGCCCAACTCTCTAGCAGCATCCAATGCCTTCTTGAAATGGGGCCCTAACTGGAGATGGTATTTTCGAAAAAACTCGCACGGGTAGCCGTTCGGCCCTGGGGCCTTCCCGGCGTAAAGCTCACCAAGTGCCTCGCCCAATTCCTCCGTGGACAAAGGAAGCTCGAGACTTTCACGCTCCTCATCGGAGATCCCCCGCGGCGGGAGGTCTGCCAGAAATTTGTCCACAGCCTCCGCTGGGAGAGAATCTCTGGGGGCGTATTGTGCTTCATAGTAGCGCGCAAAACTGTCGGCTATAACCCCTGGATCGGTTATAGAATTCCCGGCCTCATCTCTCAGTTCCGGCAGCGTCTGAGCCTGGAACGTGCCCTGGCACAGCCTATACAACAGCGAGCTGGATTTGTCCCCCCATTGGTATTTTCTACTCTGCGTTGCAAGCCATATATGGCGTGACTCTTCAAGATGTAGGGAAGCAGCATCGCTCTGCGCCTGTAGGAGCCGTTGCGTGTCTTCTTCCGCCCCGGTCTCAGTAGCCCGTGCCTCTAGAGTGCGGATGCGATCCGCCGCCCTCTCCAGATCCTTCCCTCGTGCCCTGCGGGCCCTCGCACACCAGGCTATAGCCACTCCTCTGAGTGTAGGCTTCATGGCCTCCCAGAGGGTCACCACGTCTGAATCTGGCCTCTCGTTCTCCTCCCAGTAGTGAGCAATGGCCTCCCGTATATGGGACTGGTAGTTGTCATGTTGCAGGTGCCAAGTTGAGAGGCGCCACCGAAATGGCTGCCGCCTTCTGTCAAGGAGGATATCAAGCGTAACGGGGGAATGGTCAGAAAGCCCACGCGGCAGTATAACCGTCGATGCCACCCTTCCTATTTTGGCGCACGGGACGAACAAGTAGTCCAGCCGTGAGAAGGACCGATGGACCGCCGAAACATAGGTAAATTCCCGACTGTGTGAGTGTTGATAGCGCCAGGCATCCATACATCCCATACCTCTCACCAGATCATTCAGTCTCGTAGGGGCAGCCGCAGGCTGTTCGCCATTCGGCCTGCAGCGATCCACCGATCCATCCATAACATCGTTCCAATCGCCTCCTATCACCGACAGCACGTCTGGTATCTCAGCCCAAACTGCGAATAGCTTCTCCACCAGGGACCATTGCAAGGGGGGGCATACACACTACCAAAGACCACCTGTTCCTCGCCAATCATTCCTTTGATAAAGACATATCTGCCCTGGGCATCTATCCAATGTGTAGAATGAATATAGGACACCCGGGGGTGAACCAAAACCGCTAAACCCCGGGACCCCCGGACAAACCCAGCATGGAACACCTGATGGTACCCATAGCGCTGTAAACTCAGAGTCTTGGTACCTAGGAGATGAGTTTCTTGTAACAATAGGACATCAGCCTTCTCCTTTTTTCCCTGTCGCAGCACAGCGCCCCTTTTGATTTTGTCTAGCATACCCCTCACGTTCCAACTCACAACTCTCAGCGCAGCTCTGGGGAGCTCCGAGGCAGAATCCCTAGCCGCCATCAATTGGAAAAATCTGCAATCGCCAGGGTGTAGGTGAGTGTAATTGTCTATAGGACATGAGCCGAACCTGGTGGACCATCATGTGTGAACAAGTTACCCCTGTGGACCCAAACATTGCGCAACCCCCCACCCTCCACCCCCAGACCCATCCCCAACCCAACTCCCGGAAAACTGACCTCCCCCCTCCCCTATACCTCAACAACATTGAAGTATCTGTCGCGGTGCAGGAGTGCCCTAGCCCCCAACGGGAGGTCAGCGGCCACCCACTCCAATGGATCCCCAGTAACCCCTCCCTCATGGATCCCAACTACCCACTCAACCAACAGACCCCCCCCCAGCATCTCCCACTTGTGTAGGAGGCAAAGCCCCTGTAAAAGAGCTTCCTGAACCCCCCTCCGCCGCCCCACACAGTCTCAATGATGAAAAAGAAAAGCGAGCAGTGACTATACATTCAGTTAGCAAGCGGCAGTCCAAGAGGACACATTAAAGCACCTCCTCCCAGCGGGACCCTGTGATATCTGCATGCAAGTTCAGTCCCCTGAGGCCCCTCCATGATCTTTGCCAGAGTGGTCGGAGTCAGTGGGCGCGCCATCTCGTTTCCCACCTCGTGAAGAGGAGCGTTTCCGCGATCTCGACCTCCTATTCCTCTTGCTCCTGGCACTTTGATCCTCCCGTTCCTGCGATGGGCCCCTCGAGTGGCCCGGGTTCAGTCCCGGTTGGGCATGCGGCCTGACCCTCACTGTCTCATCAGTCCATTTAAAGACGTCTTCCGGTGTATCAAAGAAATGGGTTCGCGACTGGAAGACTACCCGCAGGCGGGCCGGATAAAGTAAGGAGTATTGGATCTTCAAACCTCGTAGTTTCGCCTTGGCGGCAATGAACGAATGACGTTGTTGTTGCACGATTCTGGTATAGTCCGAAAGATCATGATCTTCTGGTTTTCAAATAGAAGAGAGTCTTTGGCCCTTGCCTCCCGTAGGATAGTGTCCCTGTCATGGAAATTCAGGATTTTAGCTATCACCGGCCTGGGCCGCTCCCCCGCCGGCGGCTTCTGCGTCAGGGCTCTATGTGCGCGTTCAATCACAAAACAGCGTGACAGAGCGTCCGGAGGAAGCCAATTCTCCAACCACTAAGACAAGTAGAGTTCCATATTCCCTTTCTCACATCCTTTTGGAAACCCCACAAAGCGAAGGTTGTTCCTGCGTGCCCGCCCTTCGGCATCCTCCACACGGAGCGCAAGGCCCCTCTGGACGTTTTCCATTGCCGCCATTTTCCGCTTCAAGGTCCCAACGGCGTCCTCCACCATCGATATTCTGGATTCCGCCTCAGTGATACGCGCCACTGCGTTTCGTAGGTCTTGATGCAATAGGGTCACGTCTGCTCCAACTGCCCCTATCTTGGCGTCCAGCATGTCCCCTGGACTGGGTAATCGCTGCCATGAGTGCTGCATTATCAGGGCCCGTCCCTTGACTTCCACCTGACGCACCGGGCGCCCCACTCGGCCCCGTGAATTTATCGATGGGCCCCTGTTTGGCAGACCCGCTGCCTCCTCCGCCTCTGGTCATGGCCGCGGCACACCTGGAGGCTACTGTCTCCGGATTGTTCGTAGATTGCCTCGGTGCCGACACACCAGTCGCATCCAAGGGTACACCACACGAATGTCTCCAGGCACACAGCTCCTCCACGCTATCGCCGTCCGCTGCCAGGGGGTATACCAGGTTCCACAAGGCTGCTCTCCAAAGCAATGCGCACAATGGTGTCCCGGCCGGGCCCAGCCCCTGCACCGAGAGGCCCCTGGTCCGATCTCCACACCACAAGAGGGGGCCCCTTGTCCCCGCACCAGGCCTCTCAGCGACTAGCCGCCAGCCCCGGGTGGAGGAGCCCCTCTGCCACACAGTCCAACTGCTCCAGGCACTCACCGGTGCTGAGTGTGCCGGCCACTACCCCTCGCCGCCTCGTGGCTACACTCAGATGGGGCCACACAGAGTCACCCACGTCGATCACGCCGTCTCTCCTGGTGCCGCCACTGGGCCCCCCAGGTCCCGATCACAACACTCGCCTGAGTCTCGGGCCGCCCACCAGCTTATGGGCCAAGAAAGCACAATCGCCCCACACCAGTCTCGTTGGGCAGGGTCTCACCTCGGGGGCACCGCACCACCAGTCGCCCAAGTCGGTTTCCTGGCCATCGCAAGTCTCCAGCGCTCACAGCCGGGAGTTGCTAAACTCGAGGTTCTGGTCTCGCGGCCCCAAGGTAGGCCACAGCTCCCTCCGGCCGCTCTCCCAGCACAGGTCGTCACCTCCTCTGCATCGGACAGGCCCGAGGACTCGCCCACAGCTCCACCACTAAAGGGGGCCCCAGGCCCAGGATGAATGCAGGCACAGCCGGCCGGCGCGGAGACCTCCCGACCGGGATGCGCCAAAATCGAGGCCCCGGCTTCACTCCCTGGGACTAGGCCGCAAGCTGCCGCTGCTGTCTCCGCTGCAAAGGGCCTGGGAGCGCCGAATACCCCACCAGGCAACACCTCCTGCTCTCCACCACAATCGCCGCAGGTGTGGGCTGCAAGGTTGGTCCAGGAGCCAGGATAAATTGCCGGATAATAATCGGGCCGGTGGGAGCTCTAGCAAGCTGCGTCCACCATCGTTGCCCGCGAAGCCACGCCCCCGAAGTAAAGAGTTTTGCAAAATAATAAAAAGGATTTATTCAAACATAAACATGACAACAAAGCATATTGTTTAAATCGTATGTTTTGAGTTGATTCAAGTCCAAATCATAGAACAGTATTGGCACTCCTTTTTGTTTAATATTAGTTAGTGGCTAAGCCTTGCTGTTGGGAGCCCAGACCCAGTGGTGGTTTTTTGTTTTGGAACATAAAAGAAACATGATATTGACCGGAGTCTATTAGTTCGTGGCGATCCCCCACTGTTTTGTTGTGTGCTAACTTGCATTCGGGAGTCTGTTCCTTGCCCATATTAGATGGTTGATTCGCTGTTTGTTGCCCCTTTGATTTTGCTTCTTAGGTTAGCATCATCCAGTGTCTGCCCTCTGTCGTTCTTGTTTCTTTTCTGCTTTCTCCAAGAATTTGACAACATGGCTTGCTAATTAAATGTTTATTCCATCAAAGCAAGCCTTGACTGCTTGCCGGCATGTTCTTATGCCCAGCCGATTGAGGGGCAGTTTTAGGAGCGATCTGCGCTCTGTGTCCAGACCTTTGCAGGTACATATTAGGTGCAGGATTTCTTCTTTTGCGTTCCCACATATTCGGCAGTTGATTGTTGCTTGGGGCTTTTTCCATGGGGGGGGGAGATGATTTTGTGCTGGAAGTAGGCCCAGCCGTAAGCGTAAGAACTTCTCCTTTGTGCGCCTAGTGAACCCGACTCCTAAATAGCTTTGGCAGAGACTGCTTGTATAGCTTTGAATGACTATCCAGCCATGGGCCCGGTTAGCTAGGCTTGCTTTATCCTCTATTAACGAGATAGATCTTACGGACTTGTTGACTAGCTTTTTGAAGATGTTATTAGACCCGCTGGTCTTCCAGGCTTCGTGTAGGCACAAGGAGTTTATTGAGTGCTTAAGATATTTTGCGGCCGCGCTTTTGCTCTTACTTTCTATCTTTCCATAAATAGTGATTTAGACTTGCGGCTTCTTCTCTCTGGATCTTGTGCCAACTTTTGACATAGGCACCCATTCGTTCCATCGTTTGGTTTCTCAGGCCGAATTCCAGCCTTATTTGTGCCTGCGAGGTGTAGTTGGGCAGGCTGAATATCATTCTCATGGCCTTCGCTATTGTGCTGTTCAATAGTTGAGCGTCCCTCCCTCGGAGGTATTCGCTTCCATAAGTTATGGCCAGTGTTAATTTTGCCTGAAGCACTTGAAGCAGGGGGGTGAAGCTTCGGCCGACTGCTTTCGTTTTGAGGCTCCTTAGAGCATTCGCTATGCTGGTTCCCCTCCATTTTATTGCTTCCTTTTGCTGTTGTAATGAGCCCTTTCTGTCCACAATTACGCCCAGATACTTGTACTCCTCCACTATTTCCAGTGTGAACCCTCCCATGTGCCAGCGGAACCCTGCTGATGATGTTTTAGCATTAATCCTCATTATTTTTGTTTTTGAGAGGTTAATGCTTAAGCTGTTCCCTGTTGAGTAATTAAAAGTAGTGCTGATTAGATGTTGTAGCCCTATCAGTGTTCTGCTAATTAGCACAATATCACCAGCATACATTAGATTGGAGAGAGTAATGCCACCTATGCTTGGAGCATGAGAGTTGCTTTCATCCAGCTGTTGTGCAAGGTCAGACATAAAGATGTTGAATAATGTTGGCGCTAGCACACAACTTTGCTTTAAGCCTTTTGTGGTCTTTATTTTTCTTGACAGGAAATCTCCTGATCCTAGCTTGACTTGTTCCCATGTGTCTGTGTGTAGTAAAATCAGCTGTGTAAGTAGCCCAGTTGGGATATTCCTTTCTTCCAACTTTGACCATAATAAGTTTCTGTTGATAGTGTCAAACGCTGTGGTAAAATCGATGAAACATACATACAGGGGCAGATTGGCTGTCTTTGTGGCATCAATGAGGAGCGAGAGAGCCAAAATATTTGATGTTGTGCCCATTTGTTTACGGAATCCTGTCTGGGTGATGGGGATTACAGCATTTTCTTCTGACCATTCCAAGAGCTCCGATAAAAGAAGGCCAGCGTAGTATTTAGCCTCGTTGTCGATTAAGGCAACTAATCTGTAATTTTTAGGATCCTTTGCGATGCCCTTCTTATGTATTGGCGCCAAATATTGAGCCTTTCCATGATGCTGGGATAGTTGGGGTGTCTGTTATCTGTTTGAAGAGTGGCAGTAAGGCGGCTGCCCAGTATTCCGGATTTTGTTTGTACAGTATTGGGGGATCCCGTTGGGACCTTGCGCCCCCTCCGCCTTCCCCTTTGCAATCCTGCTTATAATTTGTTTTTTCGGTTGGTAGCACAGAACAAGTTTATTCGTCCAGAAGAGGGAAGAGTAGACCAAACTACAAAGAGACTAGAATATTCTGACAATAGTAACTTAAGGGCACCAGCACCTAGCCCGAGCTTAATTGACCAGATCCCCAATCAGGATAATTTAAATTTACCCCCAGCCTCATATCCGTATGTTTTAATTCTAACTGGTGTGCCAGCTTTAAGGAGGAATCAAACAGAAACATGGCTCAATCTCAGAAACAAGGTTGTAGATTGGCTCCAAAGATTTAAAAGGTTTAGCCCACACAAAATGAACGAAATCATAATGGTGCGTAGGTTAGGGTGGGTGGGGGTCCATGGGAAAAAGATTGAAGGTGACTGTATAGTCGTAAACTTTAGGTGCCCACACACAGTTCGTAACCTGTTAAGAATACACAAGGAACCCATGACACAGTATACTAACATCCATGTCCTCCCCTTGGGGTACTTTTACAGACCGAATGGGGAAGAAACACGCGGGAAGTGTGATAATTTCTTCCCCCTTCACATCTCTAATAGGTTCCAAGAGTTATCTTCCCCGGAGGGTGTCGACTGACTGGATCCGCTAATAATTTTGGGAGCTGGAACAGAGTCTGTACCATTAGAAACCGCGATGAAGGGCATAAAAACGATGCCGGATAGTGTACCTCATACTATTATGATGAAGGTACAGGAGGCAGATATGGGCAAGGATGGGTTAGCGATTAGAAAAAATGCATTGAATGTGGGTGTTGAAGTAGCACTGCTAGGAGAAAATATGTGTCTAAGTGAAACTTTGCCAGACGAATCTCTTACAGCCATGAGTGGTAGTAATTGCCAAAGAATAAGGGTTATTTCATGGAATATAGAGAGGCTTAGGAAAAATCTTAGTGATCCGAAGTGGAACGAGTACATCAAAACAAGTGATATCTGTCTCCTGCAGGAAACTTGGATGTTAAATACACCGCATAGAGTGGGGTATAGAACATACAATGTTGATGCAGTTCCCTCTGTAATAGGTAGGCCCTCGGGGGGGGGGGGTTGGTAATATGGGTAAGAGTAACCCTCGAGATTAAAATAACAATATTAAACATTAACTCATTGGACATATTGGGTCTAAGAATGAATACAAAGGAAGGAAGGGTGCTATACTTATTCAATGTGTATAATAGACCAAGCCCCTTATCAAAAGAGTCACTGATATTAGAAAAGTTGGACTCATTCTTAAATTGTTTGGATGAGAAACCAAGTATAATATTAGGTGGCGACTTGAACTGTAATTATGAGCCGATTATAGGGCTTGGAGAAATTTTTGAAGATGAGGATAGTGCCAACAATATACCCATGTTACAAAATGTTAATTCGGTCCCTTGTACTGTATTGGCAGTTCAAATTACGAGGCTGACAGTTAATCATGGATTTAAAGCATGTAATGGAAGATTGCCATCGGATTTACTAAAGGCCTCTACTTTCTTCAGGAATAATTGCCAAAGCAAAATTGATTTTGTCATGGTCTCTCTTGATATTTGGTCTTATGTAATGGACCTAGAGGTTATGTTTAGGATTGAGAGCGATCATCGCCCGCTCCAACTGTTAGTTTCTAGTAGCTTGCTGTCCAGTATAACTACGAATAATGAAGTAGGCAGTATAGCCGATTAATCCAATGGTGTTATATTAGCTAGCAACAATCGGCGTTCACTAAAATGGGCCCATATATTGAAGCATGGCGAAGTGCTAGCAGGAATCTATAGATCACTAGCCGATATATTTGCTAGCCACCTAAACATGCCTCTTGAAGGGAGCGCTTTTGTAGATTTACACAATGGTTTCTTTAAATCGCTAATACCATTGGTGACCAAAATGCCCCAAAAAAGTTACCCCAGCCTAAAAACATGTCAAATAAAAAACCTTGGTATGATAAGGATTGTCGTAATGGTAAGGCTAGACTACTGCAAGCAATAAAAAATAAGAACTCTACTGAGATAAAGGAGGCTAGAAGAGATTATAAGAAAATACAAGAGAAGGCGAGGTCAAACTGGGACGAGAAAAGTTTGTCAGATCTGCTCACGGCAGCTAAGAACAAGGACCAAGTAGGGTTCTGGAGATTGGTGGCAAAGGTTAACCATATGGGAGGAGTGGTTAGGGATGTTTTTCTTGACGAAACAACTTGGGTCGAACACTTTATACAGTTATATAGGGCACCAGAAAATATTGGCGCTTTGGATAAGGACATAATACTACCTAACCCTAGTGCAGCAAAACTAGGGTTCGACTTGGAGGAAACAGTATTAGCTATTAATGCAGTTAAAGGTGGAAAGGCACCTGGATTAGATAAAGTTCCGGGTGACCTATATAAGCATGACATTATTGTCTGGGCACCCTACATTAACTATCTATGCAACGCCTTAGCAGCAGGCATAGACTTTCCGGATAGCTGGAGAGGGGCAGAAATCGTACTGATTTTTAAAAAGGGCAATAGGAATGAACCAGGAAACTATCGCCCTATTAGTTTAATGGATATTTTACAGAAAATCTATGCAAGGCACATTTTAAATCGAATAAATGTATGGATGGAGGAAAATTCTGTCCTTACAAAGTTCCAAGCTGGTTTCAGACCCAGAATAAGTACTGTGGACCAGGTTTTTAGATTTTGTTGCATATGCTGGAAATATGTTAGTATAAGGAAAGGACATCTGTATGTCGCATTTGTAGATCTCAGGGCTGCTTTTGATATCCTCCCACGTGAACTACTATGGGAATTGTTACATTCTCAAGGGCTTCCTGATTGTCTTCTGCAACAGATTATAAGGTTACACGAGAACAACTTTGCTAAAGTAAGATGGGGTCCAAAAGGTGAATTAATAAAAGCCATTCCAATCAAGAGGGGAGTCCGCCAAGGATGTGTGCTGGCTCCCACATTATTTTCAATGTTTGTTAATGATATCCCATCATACTTGGAGCCCTTTTATTTGCAGACAACACTATATTGATATCTCAAACACCTTTGAGGCCTGCAATCTCTCTTAAACTTATTCGAAGCATATTGCAACGAGAAGGGCCCTGAAATTAATGTCAACAAAACCAAATACATGGCCATAAATCCTCATAAAACTTTTAAGGGGAATTGGTTTCTAAATTACCAAAAACTTGAATCTGTGCAGAACTTTACATACTTGGGCGTTTCATTGGGTTCAAAACTATCATGGAAAACCCAAGTGGAAAAAAGTAGAATTATACAAACGCAGAACTCACTTCCAATCGTGAAAAAACATGGAAAGAACCTTAGTAAGGCTGTCTCCCGGCACTTGAGGTCTTTAAGTTGAAGGCCCAGTCCGCTGCATTATATGGGGCGGAAATATGGGGGCCAATGTGTAGAAATATTTTTGCGAATAGCGAAAACAAATTTTTTAGGGCACTCCTGAGATTACCGACAAGAACGCCTTTAATACCTGTAATGCTTGATTTAAATATAAAACGCACTGACAATTATGCCACTCCGAGACCATTATCCTTGTGGGTGAGACTCTGGTGTACACCAGAGCTAGTTGATTATAAAAATGGCCTCCAAGAAATAATGAGATTAGATTGTAATACCGCCAATGTTTGGCCAAAACATGTGCGTACATGGTTAAAAAGGATTTGTTGG